>NW_022681464.1:18261378-19461378 GCF_009764315.1 Trachypithecus francoisi
TTTACTTCCTAGGGCTCTTCTGGGAACTATATGGAGTGATATGTGTGAAATACTTGGAACAGTGCTTGACCTGTGCCTGTGTCATCTGTTGTTACAGTTGTTGTTGTTGTTCTGTGTGCATTTCAATTTAATGGGCAGATGGGAGAGTCTTTGCCACATGCTAGGGACATGGACTATAAGAGAACTATTGTGCATTTCCCTCTCCCACTCTTTTGACTCAAAGACTGAGGCTTCACACTGTGGCCTGGAGTTCCTGCAATGTAGAAAACAGGGGCTGACAGGTGCTCTCCTCTGTTCTCTGAGCTACTACTTCTTGAACAGTCAAGAAACACCTCTCAAAATGGCTCGACTTGTTACAGCAGCTTTGGGCTTCCACTTTGCCACCACCCATGTCTAGAGGAAGGGCAACAAGCAGCACAATGGGTCTTCAGCTGTGCTCAGGGTAGAAGGGGGAAGCACCACCTGCCATTCTGTCTGGCATCCTTTATGAGAAACCCACTCACTGCCTTCTTCATCTTCACCCACTATGAAACCTTTAGTCTCTGTCCTCTTTCCCATGCACTCTCCTACCCCAGGACACTGCAGGCATGGTATAAAAATACAATAGTTCCTAAAAGGTTCAATAACACCATCCCATTTGTGTTCGCATTTAAAACAATTCACAATTCCAGCCAATAGCCAGACTCTAGCAGCAGGTAGGGCTGGGGAGGGAGCCTTCCTGAGTCATTCTCCCCCATCGCTGGGCTCACAATTCAAAGAACGGCAGCATTAGTGGTGGGCAGTCAAGAAATGCTTCTCAAAGGCCAAAGGACTTTAGCAGATGCTGGAGCAATGATTAATAACAACATGTAAGGCTTCAGAAACAGTCAAAGTGTGCCAGACATGGGAATTGGCAAAGACAAAGGTGCAACAGCAATTGATGTGCACCTGCACAGGATAGTGCTACAATTATGACAGCATGCAAATAAGTGTGCAGGGGCATAAATATACACAGATGTATTTATTTATATTAGAGGACATTTCACACTACACAATACATCAGCTTACGTTACCTCATTTGATTTTCACAATTGATCTGTCGGATTGACAAGGTATGATATGATTCTTCATGTCACAGGGAGGAAATTCAAGCTCAGAGAGAGGAGCAACTTGTCTAGTTCTTAAAATCAGCAAGTACGGAACTTGGTTGTCAACTCACAAGTTCTAATTCTAGGTTCAGTGCATTTTTCCAGATGCCCTCTCGCCTCTCCTTCTCCCCTCTCCCCTCCACTCCTCTCCTCTTTTATCCTTCTGTCCCTCCCATGTGTTTCTCTCTTTCTGCTCCCCACCTCTTAGCAGTCCTGTGCTTGGACAAAGGTTTTGCAGGTAAGTCAGGCTGCTAGAATAAGGCTCCTTTGTGCCAGATGAGCTCATATCTCCTTGCAAGTCTCTCTTATGAGGAATGAGTCCCAGTGGTTAGAGTGCTAAACTGTCCATGTGTGCCATCTCCGGCCTGCTGCAGGCTGGAGCTCCCATTTATATGTTCTCTGACCACTGGGGAGTCAAGTGTACCCGAGGCAGAGGGGAGTCCTCCTCAAGAGACTCATCTGCTCAATCATGCCACACCAGAGACATAATATCCCAGGGTGAGAATAAGAAAAAGGACAAGAGAAAAGGTACTTGGGGAAATAACCAGCATTAAGAGAAAAAAAAAATGCCAATATGGCTGGCTGGATTGCTTACATTGATGGAGCTACGTGCACTTAGGGGGTTATAACAATAAACAAAAATAAATAGAAAAAGAATTGAATCACACAGGCTGCATATGTAAATGTCACTATCAGATAGTCATTCCTAGCCATCCAACTGGACCAGCAATTGATCACATCTTAGCCCAAGAGACTTGAGGATGTGAAGAAAGATACAACCTGGTCTCTGAGATTGCCCCTCTTCAAGTGATTTCTAAAATCTTCTTTGGTTTGGGGACTCCATAGGAATCCTGGATGCAGGTGCAGGTGTCCCACCCCATCACACACACACACACACACACACACACACACACACATCACAGATCCCATCTAGACCTGTACTCACCAAGAAGATCCTGTGCCAAGAACTTCTCTTCACATCAGACCCTAGTCTCCTCCAAGATGCTCCACCTGGAAAGACTTTGATCGTCTCATCCCAGTATGAGTGACTTCCAAGAAAGGAGCTTCCAATGCTTTGTTCTGGGTAACATATGTATGCCCACGCCTTAAGCCAAGGAATAAGACTGCAGGCAAAAGCAGTCTTGCAGGGCACACCCCTCATTATCCCCCAGTGTCCCAGCACAGGGAAGTAGAGAACTATTAGAAGCTCTATCCTTGGCTCAACCTTCAATTGCGGTGCTAGGGATAGGGACAGAGGGGTCCTAGACTCCCCACTCCCCACTCCAATTTGCACTTCAGAAAGCTTAGGGCCTGATGTGATCTCCAGAGTTGGCAGGCAGTAGGGCCATCTGCTAGCAAATAAGAGTCCCAGGAGGCCTTGCTCACCCACACCTCCTTCTACTCCTGGACTCCAGACCCTGGCTCCTGAGAGGCCCCACATCTGGAGAGAGCTAGGCTTGCCCTTTCTGACTCACCTGTTCTCTTGCACCCTTGCCAGTTCTTACAGGTGAGATCCTTCAGAGCCCCTCTGGGAGTCATCAAAACCCTTTGAATTGATTTCTACTTCTCACCTTAGGAAAACAAGTACCATGCAGTCATTCCTCTGTGATGCAAACTGATTTGTGGTTTCACCCTGAACCTCTCTCAGCATCCAGAAATACCCCAGTCTAGGTGTTTAAACAACATTCTTCCTCTCACACTCCTGCCCCATTCTCAACTCCAGCTTTTCCACATTTTCTTCTTACCCCTAAACTTTCCCTCCAAGTTTTGCTGGACTTTTTCCCTCTGTACTCTGGGGTAGCTGGTACACAGCAGCAGAAAACATTTTTAGGACAGTGGCGCTGGGGCCCCTCCAGAAAATGGAATGAAGTTTACCCTGGTGGGAAAAGAACAAGGGCCTTCCCTCCAAAGGGAACAAGGAACCAAGGTAAGTAAAGCCATTAATGGCAGAAATTACTTTATTGTGAGAAGGACCTAGGGCCACTGGTTGGGCTGGGAAGGTGAAAACATGAGATCAGAGAATAAGAATTTTCTAAACACACTGATCCTCAATGATATGGACATTACCTGGTCCTGTGTGCTTTGTCTTGGAGCCCTCACCCTATCATGCAACATTCCATAGGGATGAACTTAATGGCTGGAGGCACTTACAGTCAGAAGAACCCCAACACGTGCACCTAACCGAACACTACTTTCAAGAGTGCCATTCCAGGACACACTCTGCCTTAAGAGTTGTGTGTATATTTAAGTCTTACCTGCAAAGAAACGAATAGCTCTTCTAGGACAAGGACTAGATCTCCTTCAGCATTGCTTTTCCTCCTCACCACCATTCTCAAGCCCAGCACAGGGTTGGATGCACAGTAAGGAAGTTGCATGGGAACCATGGGAAAAGCTGCACTTGTGTACATGAGATCCAGGCTTTAGCCTTAGACCTGTCTAATTATCTTGTGACTTTAGGAAATTCACTAAAATCCTCTGAGCCTTTGCTTGCTCACCTGTAAAACAGGGCTAACTAGACATTTGGGCCACCTTACTTCTTTAATGGAAAACTAGCTTTAAAATACCTTAAACTAGTGTGTGCTACTCAAATTGTATATACTGCAGACCCTGGCATTCACAGATTCTCTTACCTCATCTTTGACTGTTTTCATGAAACCCCAAATCATATGACACAACAGTAGGTTACCCTTTTGCTGGAGTCTGATTTTCATTTAGGGGCTGATATAGTAGGCTGAGGCAGGAGCCTGGAGAGCAAGGCTGGCTGACTGCCCCACACTCATCGACCCCTCGGCGTAGCGGTTCTTCCCTATGGGCAGGCATTGCACCTCTCGCTAGAGATCTGAAGGTGCCTTGTCGGTTCTTACTTGTGCCTCTAGACCTTCGTAACATATCTAGAATACCTCCGGTTGCCACTTATGCCCACCCTGGACTATCTCATTTTCCCTGGGCTGTTACAGCATCCTTATAACTCATCAGCTTATGTCTACTTTGTCCCTGATTGACTGCTTTGAACACAGCAGCTGATATGATCCTTGAAAATCATAAGACACATCCTGTTGTTCCTTCAAACGCTCCCATGTCTTCCCAGCCTCCCCATCACACCCAGGACCCTCTGAGGGCAGAGACTACTGTGTCAAGGACATGGAGGGCATTGAGTAAATATTTGTAGAATGAGTGAGTGATCATTGTTCTGCATTTATAGAGAAAGGGAACTACATATGACTATTTTTCGTGCATCTGAGATTCATGGAGGCCTCAGGATATAACCTCACAGATGTCAAGACTCTCCCACATTACAATAGTAAATAATCCATACATATTTAATTGTATATGGAAGTGAATTGAATGACACCTAAATCCATATTTCCAGACAATGCCCAGAATCGGTGTACAAATAAATCCATGACTGGGCACTGAAGCATGAGGCTGGTCCACGTGCAACCTAAGAGAGGGTGGGGTCAGATGACAGGGTGAGAGGGAGAAGGCCACCGACAGGTGCAGAGAGCTCCCTGAAGCTGCCCAGGGCAAGGCAGTTACTGCTACCCGCAGGGGAGGGGTGCGGCACCTGGGTGACTTGCTGAGAAAATTCTGTGGAGTATGTTAATTTCTTTGGGACTTCAGAGGCCCCATAACTCTTGGAGATTAATAAGAATCTGGGAAGTATCTGTCTTTGCCGGCTGCTTTCATTTGCGCAGTAATAAAGCTCGCCTTTCTTGTTTAATAAAAACAATGTGGAAACAAATGGTTCTGTGCACAGTCGAACTTTAGAGAAATGAATTCGGTGGCACGGAGGGAAGTGTTTCATCACGCTGCCGGCTCCCCAAGTCTAAAACGTAAGCCATGTTTTCTTTCCCCTCCACCCCCATTGCACTCATACACCTCTCCCCATGTTGTGGTGGTGCCTTTGGACTCAGTCCTGGTGTGCCAGCCACGTGGGCAGAATGGAAGGGGACAGCAAGTCCCCTGCGTCTGAAGGCCCACATTTGTTCTGTAAACAGGAAGCCAGGGCTTGGCTCCTGAGACTCCAGTAGCTAGAAGCACATGAGTGGAGGCCCAGTCCTAGACTGGAAATAAATATGATGAGGAGGAACTAGCTTTTGTGTAAAGGGAAATCTGCCTGAGAAGAGAGACTGTGGAACAATTTAATAGTCTCACTGAGACATGAATCGTTAATGTGTCCCAAGAAGAAACCGGGATTCCATTGCTCACTGGTTCATTCATTATGCTCAAGTGGATGGACAAGGGCAGGCAGACTGTCCCCATCTGACTGCCTCAGCCACTGAGTCCAATGACCAGCTAACCAAGCAAACACCCTGGCTCAAACAGTGTTCCTGATGCCACCCCCCTTCTTTTCTCAATTGGGAACCCTTGAATTTCTAACATAGATAGGGCATAAAAGCAACAGCCTTTGCTGGAAAGCTGTGTTTCCTCCTTGGGATCCTGTATGACGACCCGGGAAATGGCATTAAGGATCTAAACCACATTTACGATGGGGAGAAAGACTAGTGGAGCACCTCCCCACTGCCGGAAAACTCAGAAAACACAGGATTTATTAACTGCCTACTATGTGCCCTGCCCTGCTGGCCACCATCCCCAGGGGGACACATGAATCACAGTAATGAATTAGAACCTCATTAAATTAGACAAGGAGGGGGTCTGGCCTATCTGCATTAATGAAGATCTGATTTATTAACTATCTTTAAAGAAATGCAGTTTTATTACTTTCAAGTGTACGCATTGATTCATATCAAGTGCCAGCAAGCATTGCCAAGTGGAGGTCCTGATGGCCCTGCCTTTACGAAAAGATAAGATTAATTTGTAATTAACAGCATCCATTTGCATGGAAACAATTAATGGGCGAAAGACCTCATAAAAACAGTGCAATCTATTAACTAGATTAATAATGCCCACCATACAATCTGGGATAACTTATTAGTTTTTTCCAGAAAAGGCAAAGGTCAGAGCTACAGGAGCTAGGGTGCCATGCTGAGCCCAGAGAAAATTATAAAGGTGTCCAGGCTTGTTTGCAAGGTCCCCAGCTCCCTCATCTCTTTTTCCTTCTGTTTCTTCCAGCAAGCATTTCTTATGGACAACTGAAAGAAATTTAAAGAGAAAAGTATAGAATAATTATTGACCTCAAGGAGCTTTCAGCATGGCAGGGAAGATAAGATATGTACATATTAAATACTAGGGAGAAATCCAAATGTGGGATGAAGGTAATGCATAACTAACAAGTGCCAACTATGGTTGAACCCTGATATGGTTTGGCTGTGTCCCCACCCAAAATCTCATCTTAAATTGTAATCCAAATCGTAATCCCCACACGTTGGGAGAGGGACCTCATGGGGGGTGATTAGATCATGAGTGCAGTTCCACTATCCTGTTTTCATGGTAGTGAGTAACTTCTCACAAGATCTGATGGTTTTATAAGGGGCTTTTCCCCGCTTCACTCTGCACTTCTCTCTCTCACTGCCATGTGAAGAAGGACGTGTTTATTTCCCCTTCCACAATAATTGTAAGTTTCCTGAGGCCTCCCCAGCCATGCAGAACTGTGAGTCAATTAAACTTCTTTTCTTTATAAATTACCCAGTCTTGGTACTTCTCTATAGCAGCATGAGAATGGACTAATACAAACCCTTAGCTGTGCTAGTCCTTGTGGGAAATTCTTGACATGTATATGTTAATAAGTAAGCAACACTCAGAAACAGCCCTTGTAACTTCCTTTCCCATTCTGCACATGAAAAAAATGGAGGCACTGAGTGCTCTAAAACTTGTCTACATTCACACAGTTGATACAATGTAAGGTAGCCTCACAATGAACCATACACACGTCCTAGTATTTACACCACTATGTGGACATTGCCTCTTAAATCTCCTCTTAAATCTGGGCTGATTCTATGGCTTGCTTTTGACCAATAAGACTACTGCAGAAGGGGGCCAGGCACAGTGGCTCACACCTGTAATCCCAGCACTTTGGGAGGCTGAGGCTGGTGGATCACTTGAGGTCAGGAGTTTGAGACCAGCCTGGACAACATGGTGAAACCCTGTCTCTACTAAAAATACAAAAATTAGCTGGGCATAGTGGTACATGCCTGTAGCCCCAGCTACTTAGGAGGCTGAGGCCAGAGAATCATTTGAACTCAGGAGGCAGAGGTCGCAGTGAGCCAAGATCATGCCACTGTACTCCAGCCTGCTGGGCAACAGAGTGAGACTTGGTCCCAAAAAAAGAGAGAGAGAGTATTGCAGAAGGAGTGCTGTGTGACTTCTGTGGCTAGACCCTAAGAAGCTACACCTCTTAGAATACTTGTTCTGAGGACAGGCAACCTACAGAATGGGAGAAAAATTTTGCAATCTACTCATCTGACAAAGGGCTAATATCCAGAATCTACAAAGAACTTAAACAAATTTACAAGAAAAAAAAAACCCCCATCAAAAAGTGGGCAAAGGATATGAACAGACACTTCTCAAAATAAGACATTTATGCAGCCAACAGACACATGAAAAAATGCTCATCATGACTGGTCATCAGAGAAATGCAAATCAAAACCACAATGAGATACCATCTCACACCAGTTAGAATGGCGATCATTAAAAAGTCAGGAAACAACAGATGCTGCAGAGGATGTGGAGAAATAGGAACACTTTCACACTGTTGGTGGGACTGTAAACTAGTTCAAGCATTGTGAAAGTGTGGCGATTCCTCAAGGATCTAGAACTAGAAATACCATTTGACCGAGTGATCCCATTACTGGGTATATACCCAATGGATTATAAATCATGTTACTATAAAGACACATGTATACGTATGTTTATTGTGGCACTATTCACAATAGCAAAGACTTAGAACAGACCCAAATGCCCATCAATGATAGACTGGATTAAGAAAATGTGGTACATATACACCATGGAATACTATGCAGCCATTAAAAAAAGGATGAGTTCATGTCTTTTGCAGGTATTTACACCACTATGTGGACATGGATGAAGCTGGAAACCATCATTCTGAGCAAACTATCACAAGGACAGAAAACCAGACACTGCATGTTCTCACTCACAGGTGGGAATTGAACAATGAGAATACTTGGACACAGGGTGGGGAACGTCACACACCGGGGCCTGTCATGGGGTGAGGGGCAGGGGGAGGGACAGCATTAGAAGAAATACCTAATGTAAATGATGAGTTAATGGGTGCAGCAAACCAGCATGGCACATGTATACCTATGTAACAAACCTGCACATTGTGCACATGTACCCTAGAACTTAACAGTATAGTTATACACACACACACACACACACACACATACATATACATATGTGAATACTTCTTCTGAAGGAATCCAGCTACTATGTAAGAAGCCAAGCTATAGTGAGACTGACATTCTATGAGGAAGCCCAAGCTAGCCCCATGCAGAGGCTGTGTGGGAAAAGAAAGATGCCTGAACAGTCCTAGTCCTCAGTTCTAGCCATCCTCACTGAGATATCAGACATGTGAGTAAAGACTCCATACTTGACACAAGCCCAGTAGATCTTTCAGTTGAGTACAACATCAATTAGTCACCATAACCAAAGGAAAGACCCCATTCAGGAACCACGCGGCTAAGCCGAGCTAATCTACAGAAACATCATTTCTCATGGTTCTGGGCAACAGACAACCAGACCTAACTGGTAAGATTTGAATGTGAGTGTTCTAATGACAGAATTAAAAGCTTGGTCACTGTGTCACACCAGCAGTTGGGTAGTGTGGACCACTGTGTGATGTTCATGAGTTTGCCCACCTCATCCTTTCTTCTCTCCTCTTGGAGAACCCCAAACAGGTTTGCTCCTTCATTCTGATATTCTGGCCTGTAAGAATGGTGTTCAGTTTGTGAGCATGTGTCAGGGTAGCTGTGACCCTGCCTAGCTCCTGTGTATCAGCATTCATGAAACAGGTCTAAAACACTGCAGAGAGGGCAGGGCAGTCTAGACGGTGCCTGTCCTGAAGAGAGTTTGCCATATTGTTAAGACTCTGTCCTGAGTATCCTATTTAGACTTCCATCTCTCTGGTGTGAGTCCTGGACCCTGGTCTCCACTTTTAAGCTCATACTCAACTCTCCCTGCTTCCCCTCTGAATCCATGGAGGTTGGGCGATTGAGCTCTGCTGGTACCTGATTTTTCTTGGGACCTAGGCAGGTGTCACTCTGAGCTCAGATGAATTTGTCCAGAGTCTGACCAATCCCTGGACCTTTGATCTATACTGGCCAGCCTACCAAGAACAAATTCTTGCCTAAGCTTTGCCTTGTGGTCTATTCTGGCATTGGGATTTCCTAGCCTCACTAGTGCCAACCAAAGATGCTGGGTCCCATGACCATTAAGGTAGACAAATGATGACAATAGCTCAAAACATCAGGCTGTTGTAGCTGCCCTCAGCAAATGCATTTTGTCAGAGTCAAAATCTGTTACTAATAAATGAAACTCTTGTTATAAAATTTCTGACATCCTTACATTGTGAGCTAAGCACTTTGATGAGCCTCTTTTCAAAATCCCTGGACCTTCTACCAGGTTGGATGATCACTTCCACCATGTATGTATATCACTGGCTTGATCTTCCCCTCACTGTCTCCATCACCAAGATTTTATTGAAGTTTGTTTTTTCAGGGCTTGAAACAACAACAAAATTTCAGTTGGAGGAATGAAGCTGTAACAAAGGAAAAAAATATTTCTCCCTCTTCCTCTCAGCTGTTCAGAGCTCTCTTAGCCCTGAGAGCTCTGAAAGAAAACCCCAGTTGGGAAACCTCTCTCCCAGAGATAACATGGGATAAGCAAGTATGCATAACCCAGGGGAGGTATCTTCCTGGAGACTCCTGGCTCTGACTGTGTCCCACTGAGGAAATCACATGGCCAGGAGCAGGAGCACCAATCTAGAGCCCACACCCTGAGTGTCACTTCCAGACTCTGTGAATTCCAGCAATTTCCTTAACCTCTAAGGCTAATTTCTTCCTCTGTAAAAGAGGGTTACTGGTGTCTGTTGTAAAATTCAATGAGAAAACACTTTCAAAACTTTTATACATAATACTCAGTAAATGACATCTATTAGCAATAGTAGTATATACGGTAGTATGTCAATGACAGGAATATGTTCTGAGAAATGCCTCCTTAGATGATTTTGTCATTGTGCAAGCACCATCGGGTATATTTACACAAACCTAGATAGTACAGTCTACTACACTCCTAGGCTATATGGGGTAGCTCATTGCTCCTAGGTTACAGACCTATGCAGCATGTTACTACACTGAATACTGTAGGCAACTGTAGCACAATGTTAAGTATTTGTGCATCTAAACATATCTAAACATGGGAACTGTACAGTAAAAATATAGTATAAAAGATTTTTAAAAGGTACGTATGTATAGGGCACTTAGCATGAATGAGGCTTGGAGGACTGGAAGTTGTCCTGGGTGAGTCAGTGAGTGAGCAGTGAATTAATGTGAGGGCCTAGGTCATTACTGGACTCTCCTGGTAGATTTTATATACTTGGTACACTTAGGCTACACTAAATTTATTTTTTTAATTTTCCTCAATAATATATTAACCATAGCTTACTGTGACTTTTTTCTTGATAAACTTTTGTTTTAACTTTTTACTCTTATAATAACACTTAGCTCAAAACACAAGCACATTATACACCTGTAAAAAATACATTCTTTCTTTATATCCCATTCCATAAGCTATTTTCTATTGTAAAAATTTTTTTCTTTTACTTTTTCAACTTTTTTGTTAAAAACTAAGACACAAACACATACATTCGCCTAGGCTTACACAGGGTCAGGATCATCAATATCACTGTCTTCCCCCTCCACATCTTGTCCTACTAGGAGGTCTTCAGGGGCAGTGACACACATGGAGCTGTCATCTTCTATGACAACAATGCCTTCTTCTCGAATAACTCCTGAAGGACCTGCCTGAGACTGTTTTACAGTTAACTTCTTTTAATAAGTAGAAGGAGTATACTCTAAGACAACAATAAAAAGCATAGTATAGTGAATATATAAACCAGTAATATAGTTATTTATTGTTATCAAGTATGATGTTCTGTACAAAACTGCATGTGCTAGACTTTTACACAATTGGCAGCACAGTGGTTTTTTTTACACGAGCATTACCACAAACACATGAGTAATGCATGGCCCTGTGACAAGATAAAAAAAAAAAATCACCCAAACCTTTTCAAGAGGTCATGACCTAGCAGGAGAAACAAGAGAAATATAAGTATTAAAATTATTTTTAAATGAAATTTTCAGCTCCATTATACCCTTATAGGACCACCATCACATATGTGGTCCATCATTGACTGAGACGTCCTATAAGGCACAAAACTGTACTCATTTTTAGATTTTTAATTGATATAAATTTTCAATATTGGACCTCAAATTGTATCTCCAGATTCAATATATATAAAATACAGTAAGCTTTCTCAAATCAGATTTTATTAAGGCCTCACAAAACCACTATCACAACCACATTTTTTAAAAAATTAAAATGAAATATGGAGCCATGCAGTAGCTTATATTACACCAATTTTGAGAAAAAGAATTTGAGATTTAGAACGAGCAATGATTTTGTTAAGGTGGCATAATCCCCTGAAAAAGAAGGCCACGTTTGAACCCTATCATCTGAACTTGAACTCTAAGCCCATGCCCCTCCGCCCTGACCTTGCTAATGTAATGGTTCATCTGTCCATAAACAGGTACTTGTTTAAGTACCTACTTTCTATCAAGTTCTAGAAGAGATACAAGATAGGAAGAAAAAAATTACCCAGGCCTTCTGCTAAAGAGGTCATAATCTAGCAGGAGAGATGGGGGATATATAAGAATTAAAATTATTTTTTAAATTAATTCAGAAAACATTACTAGATTGTGTGCCAAAGTTAAGATTTATGTAAATTCCAAAACAAAATGTAGGATAGATATGGGGAGCTATATGTCAGGGACTCTTCAGGAAAGTATAAAACATTCAAATTAGGAGAGCTTTTTTTTTTTTTTTTAAATTATACTTTAAGTACTAAGGTACATGTGCACAACCTGCAGGTTTGTTACATATATATACATGTGCCATGTTGGTGTGCTGCACCCATTAACTCGTCATTTACATTAGGTATATATCCTAATGATATCCCTTCCCCCTCACCCCTCCCCACAATAGGCCCTGGTGTGTGATGTTCCCCTTCCTGTGTCCAAGAGATCTCATTGTTCAGTTCCCACCTATGAGTGAGAACATGTGGTGTTTGGTTTTCTGTTCTTGCGATAGTTTGCTGAGAACGATGGTTTCCAGCTGCATCCATGTCCCTACAAAGGACACGAACTCGTCCTTTTTTATGGCTGCAGAGTATTCCATGGTGTATATGTGCCACATTTTCTTAATCCAGTCTGTCACTGATGGACATTTGGGTTGATTCCAAGTCTTTGCTATTGTGAATAGTGCCGCAATAAATACACGTGTGCATGTGTCTTTATAGTAGCATGATTTATAATCCTTTGGGGAGAGCTTCTTTATGGAGAGTTTATTACCACGGGGCAGGGAGGGTGAAGAGGAAACAGAAGACCTAGTGCAAGAACACAGGGACAGTAGCAGTGGAGTTGTGGCCAGCCTCAGGCTGAAGGGAGGAGGAGAGGGAGGAGCTAGTGACTCAGAAAGGGAGAGGGCCTCATGTAGGGCAGACCACAGAGGAGGCAGGGACCTTACAGTGGCAGATGGAGGTGATCCCACTGGAAGGAATGAAGAGGGAAAATAATTTATCCCTGCTTAAGTCTCTCCTTATTGGCCCAAGCAGCCAGAAGCCAAGGGGCTCACATGCCCATTGACATAATTCATACAGGGCATCCTGCAGGTTAGAGGGCAGAGGGCAGATGGGGAGTGGATCTGGAGAGCCATGGGAGATATGAGGCATGGGGGACTCTGAATTGTAGATGGGATCTGAGTAGGCAGGGATGGAAAGCATCACATCAGGAGCCAGTGTTTGAAGGCAGGATAAAGGTGTGAGTGAGACCAGTGGAAGATGGTGGTTGGTGAGAAACCTGGCTGAGGTATACTGAATGGGCTTGGTAGGAGAAGAGTGGGATTTGAAGTTGGGCCAAACATTCATTTCTTGAATTACAGGTTAAATTTTCAGCACTTAGTAGAATCTCAATGAATCATTTTTTTTTTTTTTTTTTTTTTTTTTTGAGACGGAGTCTCGCTCTGTCGCCCAGGCTGGAGTGCAGTGGCGCGATCTCGGCTCACTGCAAGCTCCGCCTCCCGGGTTTACGCCATTCTCCTGCCTCAGCCTCCCGAGTAGCTGGGACTACAGGCGCCCGCCATCTCGCCCGGCTAGTTTTTTTGTATTTTTTAGTAGAGACGGGGTTTCACCGTGTAGACCAGGATGGTCTCGATCTCCTGACCTCGTGATCCACCCGTCTCGGCCTCCCAAAGTGCTGGGATTACAGGCTTGAGCCACCGCGCCCGGCCACAATGAATCATTTTTAAAGAAATACATCAATCCCACCATTAAATACACGGGCATGAGAATCAGGAATGCCAAAAAGGAAGGCCTCTGGAGATCTACATGCAGAGAGGAGTGTTGTCGGTGAACTGGGAGAATAGGTTTGGTGTCTTTCACACATTTTCTTCTTCCTGGCCTTTAGTTTTGAAATCTCTGTCCCATTCTTCAGTTAGAGCCCAGTGAGGTCCAGGAGATACATATTTCCTTCAAAGAGAGTCTAATTCCAGACTTTTCTCCTTGCCTTATCTCAAGCACCAGTCTAAGACATTTCTATTAGTATTACTTAGGGGGAGGGCCTCTGGATGTGGAGAGTACAGCAGGGCAGAAAAGAGCAAGGGAGGAGCTAAGTAAAAGAGCAAGGGAGGAGCTAAGTAAAAAAGCAAGGTCTCCAAACTCTAGCAGAGGCTGGCCAAGCTGATGCACTGCTGCCATATCCCTGATCCAAATGCTCCCTCTCCCCAAACCCCACATTAACACTCAGGGCTGGTGCTCTCTACTATGAATGTAACAACAGGGAAAAATCTACCTTGTTCATGTCGGCCACCATGGGACCTTAGGCTGATACCAGTAAATAGTCATGGAATGAACAAAGAGTGAATTGGAAAAAAAAAAAAAAATAGGAAAGGAGAGGTGGAAGTGGGGAAGAAAACATTCTCAAATGCCCCAAACTCATCAGTGGGGATGTCCTTACTGACCACCTGTGTCTCTCCAGAACAATACAGGGCACTGTTGAAAGACACGAGAAGAGGACATACTCCAGCTGAGGGACAGGACTGTGTCAAAAGGCCATCACCAAGTAGAACCATCAAAGGGTAGGCTAAACAACACAGAACTGGTCATAAGTAGAGAATGAATGCACAGAGAGCAGAGGTCAGGGGAGTGGTGAATCTGAGTGGCTCAAAGGGTAGGCTATGTTTCAATAGGATGAGTGGACGGAGAAAGGTTCCCAAGTGAAGGGAACAGCGTGAATGAAGACAGGAGGTCAGAATAAGCAAGGCTGGTGTCCAGAATATTGCAGAGATAGCATTGCTAACTCTCCCAATTCACATCACAAATATCAACACCTGCCCCCGTACCAGGCAAGGCACAGGGGATCCGGGGATTAGGGAGAGTCTCTGCTCTCCATAAGCTGTAGGGTTACTTCCAGCTCTGAAAGTCTAAAAGTGATGATAAACTAGCCAGACTTCTTACCCCAAACAAACACTCCTTCCAGAGAATTCTGGAATTACGGTAGGCTGGCTTCTACTCCAACATCCCCAGAGAAGGTCATCTTCATCCAGTCTTAGACAATTTTAATTGATACAATTTCTGGCCAGATGCAATGACTCAGGCCTGTAATCCCAGCACTTTGGGAGGCCAAGGCAAGAGGATCACCTGAGATCAGGAGTTCGAGACCAGCCTGGCCAATGTGGTCAAACCCTGCCTCTATGAAAAATACAAAAATTAGCTGAGCATGATGACACATGCTTGTAATCCCAGCTACTCGGGAGGCTGAGGCAGGAGAATCGCTTGAACCCAGGAGGTGGAGGTTGCAGTGAACCAAGATCATGCCATTGCACTCCAGCCTAGGCGACAAGAGTGAAACTCTGTCTCAAAAAAAAAAAAAAGAATTTCTATTATACAACAACTGAAATCATTCCCAAACAATGTTGTTTTTGTGATGAAAACCATCATGATTATGATCATGCCTGTCAATCTCTCCACACCCATTCCTCTCTGTGGATTCTCTCCCAGGACTCCACAAGGATGCTGGGACCACCACCCTCCTGGGAGGATCTGTGATGACAGCCTCTACTCTTTCTCAGAACAAGGCCCCAGGTCTGCTCCAGCCTTAGATTCTCCCAGCACTCTGGGCCTCTGTGTTTCAGTCATGGCACAAAGGCCACCTAAGGGTCCAGTCTGGTGGTACAGTACACATTAAATGGCCAGAACCATCACAAGAAACGTCCAGGTGAATATTACAGGAACTCCCACCCACAACTGCTCTCCTTCTCTCCCTATTGACACAATCCTTTGAAAGCTGTGGGGAGTAGAAAATTGCTTGCTTTCTGTTAATCAAGGACACTCTTTAAGATGCTTAAGTACAATACTGTTTAAAAATGGGCAGTTTTATATAAAGGGAAGAAAAAAAGTACAGCAGGAATGTACAGTATATCAGATTGAATTAGTTTTTCATGCCACAACATGTAAACAAATCTGTTTAATTAGAACACCTTGTTTTTATTACATTCTGAGCAATTTTTCAATGATGAGAAAGCAAGACAATGGGGAAGAGATTCTAAAATTTCCCAGGGACACCCAGAGATCTTCTCTACTTTCCCTGATGAGCCCAGCTCCTGGGGGGTTCCCTTGTATTCTCCAGAAGTGCCCCTGGCACCTCCTCTTCCCACTCGCCCACACCGCCTTCAAAATAACAACCTCCAATTATAGAGACGTCAACAAATTTTATGCACAGAAGGGAGAAGAGACGTGGTCACTGACGATGAAAGCTTGGAACCCCAAGAAATGAAGAGCAGGAAATCCTCAAAGCCCCCAAGGCTCCAAAAGAGATGAGTGAGCCCTGGACTGGAGGCGAATATCTGGTTCCAAATCTGGTGCTAGGGAGGGCTCCAGGCTCACTTCCCCAGCTCAGGCCCCTGTCTCCTCAAGAGGCAAGCCCACTCTATGTAGGAGAGAGCTTGACTGAGTACCCTGGTAGCCCCCACATTAGCGATTCTGTGCTTCAGACCTACACACATGCCTAATACATGGCCAGAATGTCATAAGCAACATCCAGGTGAGTATCATGAGAACTCCCACCCACAGCTGCTGGGTGGGAGTTCACGTGATATTCACTTGGATGTTGCTCATGACATGGCATGTTGTGGCATGATTTTCACAAGGACATTCTCCTGTGCTTCAGACCTACACACACGCTTGATACATAAAGGCCTAAATCAAGGGATCTGAGAAGAATTAAGGAAGCAGCTAGTTGCCCCTCACCCCACGCAGAGCCCAGAGGATGCCCTGGCCTCTCCACATTCTCTGCTGTGGTTCTCTCCTCCCCAAAGTGAACACTCTCGGGTCCTTACATACACCCACGCTTCTCTCCTCACCCCCACCATTGCACTCACACCTGCAGGGGTGTATGTGTTTGTATTTTTGGTTTCTGGTTGGTTTCCTAACAAGCAGAAGATTTAAGCTTTTAATCCATCTGTTGGGTGCAAAGCATAATATATTCTGGGAGTGGATTAGGGGACTAAATTTGGGAAATGTGTTGTCAAAATGTGGATTTGCAATGCAAGCTTATTGATGAGGGTGTCATTTGGAGTCTGAAGGCCTTTTTGGAGTCTCTGTGTGACGAGGGTTGAAGAGTAGTAGAGCAACAGGTGTACAGAACTCACCCTCCACAGAATAGTAGAGATGGAAACATTTCTTTGCAGGATGCCCCAATCACTACTTTCTGGCTTCTTCTTTTTCTCTTGTTTCTTCTCTCATATAGTGGGACCATACACATTTCAGGATCCCTCCCCTCCATAGTACCACCCTCAGGATACTGACTTATATTTAGTTTCACTCAGGAGGGATATCTAATAATAAAACAGAAATCTCAATTTCTTTCTTGGGTATGCACATTTTAAGGATGATCAAAGTCTTATGTTCTTATGGTGGTGGGAATGTGGGCACCAATCAGTATTTAGGGATGATGCTAGGAGAGACAGAACAGGAGACTCATCTCAGGGACCCAGAAACAAGCACCCCCTGGTGGCATCTCATTCATGTGACACCTAGGATCATTAGAGAACAGATATCTTCCTCTGCATGGAAGTGGCCAAAAATAGCCTCAGTTTGTTTTGTGACTGACGCTATTCCCTGTAACCCTACCCTGTGTCACGTGCCTGAACTGAGGCAATGGGTGAATGTAGCCAGGAATTCAGGAGTCAGCTGCAGACTTGGGATAGGTAAGCAGCAGGGTAACAGGCTACGAGTGTAGGTGAGACTAAGAGATGAGGAGGTGGGGATGTGTAAGCGTAGGAAGTCATCACTCTCTCATCCAGGCAGGGCTGCTGCACCACAGAAAGCCAACATGGTCCTCAGAGAAAACCGACAGCAATGTAGGAGGCCCATCCGCAGCATCCCTGACTGGTAACTACCAGCCTCTAGTAGACTATCTGCAGCAAGGGAGAGCTCACCACCTCCCAGGGAGGTGGAACACCTGGCTCTAGGTATGGACTGAGTAGGCAGAGGAGCGAAGACTGGCCGAAACTCACTTTTTATAGAATCTAAATGCAACAGTAAACTAGGGTGATTGGATTCCAGCCTCCACACTATACATTTGATACAGAAGGTTAGGATGAAATCTCCCCATCAGACCCACTTTGGCCTTGTTCCAGCTGATGTAAAGATGAGGTTGAAATGTCTTTTTGTCTGTAGGCTTTGGTCCTAGCTGACTCCATCATCCCCCATCTATGTATTGCCAAGTGTTAACCCACCTGCTGTCCTGCTCTAGACAAGTGCTTAGTGCACTGAAACATAGGAGAATCCCAGTCCTTGGCCTCAGAAATGTCACAACCCACATGGGGGAGATGCAGAAAACGCATTCAGAACATAGAGAGCATGGGAAGGCCATAGGAAGGGATGTGGATGCCAGTTCAGGAAAGTTTTTTTAAAAAAGATCCTTTAGTGGGAAGCCATAGACACTGGAGACCCCCACTCCTCCCTGTGCCACTGCACCTAACATGCTTCTGAGCAGGGTATTTCGCACCTACCCATTTCTCATTAAAGCCCCTTAAGTTGTCGACCTCACTTAGCCCCTTCTCCCATGGTTGGTCCCAATTTGTCTCAAAGTAACCTTGGTGTTTTAAAACAGAATTTGTCTTATTGCCTCAAGGACTAATGTCAGGGAGCCCAATCCTGCTTCCTCATGGGCCTATCTCTGCAAGAAAAAAGAAAGAAAAGAAAAACACAGGAAATGGTTCAGGGTTCCATATTTAGAAAACAAAAAATGTCCTGGTACTCCCATCCCCTGAGTGGAGAGTTGACAGATGACAACAGAGGAAACACTAAAGCTAACGATGGGACTGAGGCTACAGTGGGGCTTGATGCAATTGTTGGATAAGAGAGAATCATAATGTAATAGATACCCCTATCTGGGTAAGGAACACCAGGAGTAAGAGCAGGAAAATCTTGGCCAGTTCCTTTGGTTGTTTCCATATCACTGTTCTTTATCCTTTTCTCTGCTGCACTATCAATTTTTCACTCTTACTGTATTATTACCATCAGCACATGAACATGCCATTATGTCTGCCATTAAATGAAACTCACATGATAGTGCTTCTCTCTCTCTATTGGCCCATTTATTTGTTCCCCTTTACAACAAGCCTCCTCAGAGGGCCACCTACACCCTCTCAAATTACTCTCCTCCTTTTCTCTCTTAAACCCACTCCCATCCACTTTCACCCACACCTCTCAACCAGAGCTGCTATTATCATAATCCTTAGTGACCTCCACATTACTGTATCCACCTGCCGTTTCCCAGTGCTCATGGTATTCAACCTACCAGCAACATTTGACAACACTGGCCAACTCCCAGGGCTCCAGACTCTCTAAATGTCCAGTGCTCTGGACTGTTCCTTGGTCCTCTTTTCTATCAACACTCACCCTCTTGCTGATATGACTAGGATTATATACTTTGAATGCTGTTTCAGGATCATGAATCCTGAATTCATCTCTCCGGCCTGGACTTTGCCCCTGAATCAGAGTTGTGTATCTCCAAGTGCCTATATGATGATCTCCACTTGAGTGTCTAAGAACCCTCTCAAACTCCACATGTCCAAAATTGAGCCCCCCGTTTTGCCCCACCCCAATCCTACTCCACTCATAACCTTTCTCATCTCAGCCACTCAGCCAAAAACCTTGGAGTCGTCCATGACTCCTCTTTTTCTGTCATACTCCATAGCTAATCTGCCAGTAGATTATATTGGCTCTAGCTTCAAAACACCAAAATCCGAGACACTTACCACCTTTGCTATCACCCCTGCAAGTCTTGTCAACACTCCCTTCCTTCCTGGATTACTCCTGCAGTCTCCCTTCCCTCCTTGGAGGTGTTCTTAATGCAGAGGCCACAGGGATGTTTTGAAATGTAAGTTTCTTGCCATTTGATTTAAGAATCATGTCATGTATCAGTTTAAAACCTTCCAGTGGCTCCCCTTCCACGAAGAGCAAACTGAAACCCTCACAACAGCTTATAAGACCCTCCCTCCCCATGACCTCTTTGACCTCAGCTCCTATTACTCTCCCCCTCACTCATCACCTCCAGTGACACTATCCTCCTTTCTGTGCCTCAGACACTCTCTGCACCCCTACCTTAGGGCCTTTGTTCTGGAGTTCCCCTGGTTAGAATGTTCTTTCCCCCAGTGTCTTCTTGGCTCACTTCATCACCTCCTTTCATGCCTCTGCTCTCACTTTCTAAGGAGACCTACCTGACAATTCAATGTAATCCTGAGCCTGCCTGCCCCATAGCCAGTATGCCCAATCCCGTTACTTTCCTCTGTATTTCTTTCATAGCACACATCGGCATACTCTATCATTTACTTATTTCCATGGTTTTTGTTTTTGTTTTGAGATGGAGTCTTGCTCTGTCACCCAGGCGGTAGTACAGTGGCATGATCTCGGCTCACTGTAACCTCCACCTCCTGGGTTCGAGCAATTCTCCTGCCTTGGCCTCCTGAGTAGTTGGGACTACAAGTGCGTGCCACCATGCCCGAATAATTTTTTGTACTTTTAGTAGAGACGGGATTTCCCTGTGTTAGCCAGGATGGTCTCAATCTCCTGACCTCGTGATTTGTCCACCTCAGCCTCCCAAAGTGCTGGGATTACAGGTGTGAGCCACCATACCCAGCCCTGTGTTTTTTAATGTGTATCTTCCCTTGCTGAAATATAGGCTCCAAACAAACAAGAATCTTTGTTTTATTCTCAAATATATGCCAAATACCTAGGGTGGTGCCTGGTACATGGGTGCTCAATAAATATGCACTGAATGAATAGACTTCCCTTTTACTAACCAAACATAGCCCATTTCACCCCCTCCTCCCAGCTAACAACTCTGTGAGTGCTGCTCTTTGGGATAACAAGTGTCAACATTTCTGACAATAGTAGTTATAACAACAGCTACGGTAGCTATAATTTATGGATTGCTTACAAGGTGTACAATCTACCAACCAGATGAAAGTGCTCAAAATATACTAGATGTCATGCTAAACTTTTAACAAGAACTTGTCTCTTATCTTTTCTAATAGTTCAGCAAGACAATGTGGTAAAATGCATTAATGAATCCAATATTTTACCTCTATCCCACCTGCAGCATCCATACCCTTGAAGTGTCCTTATGGTGAGCAGGGTAGACCTCTTCTCCCCTTGACTTTTAGTGTGGCCATAAGACTTGTTGTGGCCAATGATAAATGAATGGAAATGATAGCTTCCGGTTCCAAATCCAGGACTTAAGAGGCTTTGCATGTTTCCTCCTGCCTTCTTGCACTTCTGCCTAGTCCCTTGACAAGAACAAACCCTGACTGGGCTGCTGCTATTGAACGACCCATGGAGCAAAGCCACCCCAGCAAAACCCAGCCCAGATCAGATGCCCTCACCAATCTCCAGCCACAAACGCAGTAAAAATAGTGGCTGTTTTAAGCCACTGAGCTTTGGTGTGGTTTGTTTCACAGCAACAGTTAAGTAATAGAGATATTCCCCTATTTCCAATTTTAAAGGAAAGGAAAATGAGGCTTCTCAAAAGGAAGTAATCTACGCAGGATATCACAGCTGGCAAGCAGTGAAATCAGGGTGTAGCTTGGGTCTGGCCCCAGAGCCTGAGCACCAACCATTAGGTAACACCACCAACCCCCTTTTTGCTTTCTTTGCTCTTCTGTAGCACACGTTGCTTAGACACATTCTGAATTCCTCTCTAGATACATTCAGTTATTCATTCATACTTTCAAAAAATTAAAACTAAAAAAGTTGAGTACCCCATTGTGCCTGTAACTTGACAGTTGCTGGAAATGCTGAGATAAGATCTGAACTATGTAAATAGAAATGTAGCAGAAAAGGAGAAAACACAAAGTGTAGCTGGAGAGACGTGCCTGAAGGAAGCTGAGAACAATCACAAAGAAAGTGCTGGTAACAACAGTCGTCAAGGCTCCAAGAATGTAGACCCTGATGTGGCTTGGGGCACCCAGCTTCGGGCAAGGTGCTTGGGATGATTGGACAATTTCTATCCTGCGTGCTGGCAGAGTGCCACCCTCCCTCTTTTCCTTACAGATACTCCTTAACCCTCATGACCTTTTACTTCTCTCTGCTCTCAGAGTAGGACAAGAGAACCTAATATTATTAGTTACTGCCACTCAATGTTAAAAATAGACAAGCCATTTTCAGGCTTCATCAAAACAATATCATGATGAGTCACTTATTTTTCAGGATTGTGAGTATCCAGAAAATATTAAAACATTCCCAAGACAGTGAGACAGTTCTCAGCGTAAGGCAAATGTGATTCTTCATAAGAGTTTGTAGCTTGTCTGGTGTCACATGGCTAAAAAGTAGCATAAACCAAATGAGAGCTGGAGTATTTAAGGATGAAAGGATACAATGAGTGGAGAAAAAGAGCAGGTAATTCATTCACCTTGGGTAAGTTGGTTAAACTTTCTAAATCTCTGTTTCTATATTAACAAATTGGAAATGAGAATACCTGATTCATCAGGTTGTGGTGATGTTTACGTATGTTTTAAAAAAAGAGAGAGAGAGACAGAGAGAGCCCAAGAAGGTGTTTGGCACCAATCCACCGGCAGAGATCAATCATCATACCATCCATTCGACAAATATTCAGCCAATGTTTACCATGCCCAGGTTCTATGCTATGTCCCGGAAATGCAGTGGTACATAAAATGGACCCATTTCCTCCTCATGGAGCTCACAGTCTAGTAAGGGATACAGATAAGTAAAACTCACAGATACAATGCAGTGAGCCATGTGCTCTATCAGTCTACATGCAGGTAAAAGGGGAACGTTCACCAGTCGGCACAGTTTCAGACTTACAGTTCCCAAACCTGAGGCACTTGTCAAAACCTCAGAGGAGACATCAAATGGTAATGCAAAGGACATATTCATCAGAATCTACTCATCCTGTAACAAGATGGGAAAGACCATTCCTAACATTCTGAATTCTGAAACAACCACGGAATGGTGACTTCTAACCCAAAGGGAAATGGTCCTGCAATGGTAAAGCTCAATGAAATTAACTGGTCGCATCCAACCAGGGCTTACGAATCTGTCTCATGACATAGGATTCTTATCTGTTCCTTGTCCTCATTCTGCATTTATCTCACTCAGATATTAAATGCTTACTCCACAACCCCATGTAATCTTCATAACATCCCTGGTAAGTGAGTGCTATTTTTTATCCCCTTTTCACAGATTAATGAACTAGCACTTAGAAAAATTCAGTAACTTCTCCAAAGGTCACACAGCTTGGAACTGACAGGTAGGAACTCAGGGCTACGACTCAAACCCAGGAGCTCTTAAGCATCCAGGGCCCTGCTATCCCTTATAATGGGCCTGTCCGGTGGGGCAAAAGGGTCTCAAAGACATTTTGTAGGGTGCTCTTGCAGACTGAAGCCTGTATATAACTGTTCAGCTACCACAAACCACAAGACCAAATTGGGGTCACAAACATGAGGGCTGTGGACGATCTGTGCAACTTGACTTATTAGGGAAGGCTGTGAAATACAGTTAGGACTTCAGTCCATGCCTGGGTGAAGAATAAAAGCACCATTCGTTCTGTGATTCTTTTGATAAAGATGCATGTTCTGTGCACTAAGCTGTAGTTTATTTCTTATTAGTCTGCTTTTGTCCTCTTTCTTAGAACATCTTAGATGCATAAAGAAAGAAAACAACCAAGCTTGCTCTATTACTGTAATTACAGCAAGACGTGGTTGTGATTGAAGAGAAAACCACCTCAGGGGCTGGGGAAAGGAGGGACAAATGCCAAGGGAGTCACCCGTGCCTGTAGGAGGGCAGGTCGCAGGGCTTGCAAACAAAGAATGAAAGTTCTCATTACACAGGATTCTTATCTGTTCCTTATAGCAAGCCCAGCACGATCCTGACTTAGAAACTAGTTATTAGTTCATGATTCCATCTGTGCCTGGCCCTCCCAACAGGAACAGTTCTCTCTTCTCTGACCTCCCCTAACCTATTAACTATGCCTCTTTGGGGAGATTTGACATTTTCCATTTTTTATAATATTTATGCATCTGCAGGTTATTTCCTTGCTCAACTTTCATCTCTGTGTGGGCAGGGCTCTGTTTTGATGTGTCTTTGGGTCCTTCATAGTCCATGGTGCAACACATATGCCCAACAGACACCATACACCATACAATGTTTATTGATAAATGAAGATACAGCTCCATCCCTTGACAAAAAACTGCCTTAATCACAGTGTCTTCCTTCAAGGATCTGGAAAAATGAGGGGAAAACTATATTGTTCTCAATTCATACACAAGAAGGTCTGGCTCTTGGAAAATCCTATTTATCCAAAGATCAGCTGCTAAGATCAGCTGATGAAAACCACAGGCAAGACCTGAGAGGGACATCAAATATTTAGAATAAGAGACAATAATGAAAGAACACTGAGCCAGGTAAGCACCCCTCACCTTCCCAGCCATTGCCTGCTCCTTGCCTCTCCCAGTCCTTGCTCCTCTTCATTGTCCACTCCCAACCATCACCTTAGTTCAACCCTCACCAGCATTTAAGATACTCCAGCATTTAAGAAACTCCCTGACCCCAGGCACTTCCCTCCTTCTAACCTGTACAACATTTCTGGATTAACTTTCTCAAACTCTTGTTTGATCATATTGAGAAACGAATATACATAGTGGTTGAACGCAGAGCTTTGGACATGGCCAGATCTGGACTCAGTTCCAGCCATACTGCGTACTAAGCGGCAGTCATCTCAGTTATAAAATGAGGATAATAATAGCAGCTGCCTTGTAGGCAGGGGTGAGAATTAAATGAAATATTATGTATATTTACAGAGTACCTGGCTCCTGGCAAGCCCTACAGAGATGTCAAGGAGCAGGAAAAATTTTCCTACTCTCAGTCCTAAAATGGTCCTCAATGCCAGTGAGGCACTTTGCTGTGCCTGGCAAGCCAGGCCCTCCAGAATTTGAATGCAGTTGTCCTGCAGCCCTGACACTTCCAGCCCTGACAAGCGGACCTTTACTTCAGCCAGGTTCTCCTCACACTGAATGTGTGTGCAGGTTACAGAATGCTCGCCTCTCCCCACCAACCTAAATCCTATCTGGGTAGATACTTGGAAAACAGCCTTTAGGAGACCCTACTCAGAACACATTTTAAGACACAGTCCAGATTGATTCAAGAACTGCATGGTGTATGTGTATGTGTGCGTTTGTGTGTGTGTGCGCACACATGCATGCACGTAAACACAAAGGAAAAACAAAGTAAAATTATATTATTATGGCTAAGACCTTTCATGAATATGAGCAAAATAAAAATACACAAATAAAAAAGATGACTAGATTTGACCACACAAATGCTAAAAAAGTCTCTACGTTTGAAAACACACTATAAACAAAGCTGAAAAATAAAAGACCAAATCAAGAGGAAAAATATTTGAGCCATATATGCTAAATAAAAGATTAATAATTTATAAAGCACTGTTATTAATCAATAGGAGAAAATTAACCAATAGGAAAAATAAGCATTGGACTTAAAGTACCAAATCATAGAAAGAGAAGCCTAGATGATAAAGAAATATACAGGAAAATGCTACCCTTCTAAAAATTAGACAAAATCACAGTAAAGCCCAAAGTCTCACTTTGATCTCTCAAATAGAAAAGCTTCTTTTGTAACAATACCAGTAACAATTGGTATTGTCAAATCTGCAAATAAACATGGATTCACCCTGGCAAGATGAGCAGTGAGCACAACCTGCCCCTACAAGCCACAATGACAAGACACATAGAAGGTTTCTAAAATGTGTATAGCTTTTTACCAGTAATCCTAACTTTAAAAATTAATCCTAAGAGACTAGTCATCAATAAGCACCAAGATTTCTGCATACTTTCATCACAGTGTTCTTTGCAATAGAATAAAAAGGAACATCTTAAATTTCCAGTAGTATGATATTGAAACGTAAATATTAATGATATATTCACATGATAGAATGCTGTGCAACCATTCAATATTATATTTTAGAAGAACATTTAGGAGTTAAGGGAACTATTTGCAAAATATTATAAGTAAAAATGTTAGGTAGTATTCAAAATTGGCAATTTTCTATCTATTTCCAGAAGGGAAAAACTGGGGTAGGATACGCACGACAATGTTAAGTAGCTGTCTCAGTATGGAAGAATTACCAAAAATTATAATTTTATTTATTATCACTTATTTTCTCAGAAGAGATGAACATAAATTACACATAACCAAATGGATTTTACCCAGGCTTCAAAGTCAGTTCAAGGTCCTACTTCCTCCATCAAGTCTGCCCTGACTACTACAGACCTCACTGAACTACTCATCCTTCACACTCTCTTAGCGATTATTATCCATGTTATACAATCACCCATTTGATCAGATGCCTCTTTGTACTGCTGTCTAATTATTCTGGGTTTGAAAGTATTAATTCCTCC
Organism: Trachypithecus francoisi; assembly: GCF_009764315.1. Lineage (NCBI taxonomy): Eukaryota > Metazoa > Chordata > Mammalia > Primates > Cercopithecidae > Trachypithecus > Trachypithecus francoisi. Next base: position 18,287,694 of record NW_022681464.1, read on the forward strand.
TACTAATATCTGGATCTACCTCACCCATGGCAGGTTGTATTTTCCAAGACGGCTGCAACAAGTTCTCCCATCCCACATACTCTTCTTACTGCTGACATGGACACTCCTCCTATGAACAGGCAGGGCTTATGGTCCCTGTTCTTGCATCTGAGTGGGCCAGTGCCTATGGCAAAAGTGATGCTATGTAAATTATGAGACCAGGATGTATAAAAAGGATAGTGCTTCCACCCAGTTCTCTTGTAGGTGCTCTTTTTTGGAACCCAGCTGCCATATTGTGAGGAAACCCAGACCACATGGAGAGCCCACTTGTAGGTGTTCTGGCTAAGACCCCAGATGAAGTTCCAATAACAGCCAGCAAAAAACACCAATATGCAAGTGAGAAAAGTGTTAAGCTGACTCCAAACCCACCATCTGCCTGCACACATAATAGACCCTGTTCAACAACTGCCTAGCTGAGCCTAGTCAATTGCCTGACCTTTGACAGATAATAACAATAAAATATTTGCTGTATTTTAAGTCAATAAATTTTGGGGTGCCTTGTTACATGGCAATTGATAACTGGAACTTATTCACACCAACTTTTTATCTTTACTGCCTCACAGATCCCCTCTCTGGACCACTTTCAGTCCTCAATCCCTTAGCTTTATAAAAACTAATCCATGTATATTTATTATACAAATGAATGAATGAATGAGAGGTCTAACCTTCATTTTATTCCTTAGATCCAAACTCGTACATGTCAAAAAGTCTTCTTAGTAACTTCCTCACCTAAGAGAACCAGAAAAAAATTTGTATACATCTGTGAACTTTGTATTTCCTTCTGTGTAATTCCTTTCAATTATATCCCTAACTACCCAGCATGCAGAATAATTTTACTTACTAAAAAAAGAATAGTGCATAAAACAAAAGGAAAAGTGAAGAAACTGACTTCTCTGGTTTGCCCTCTTCTCAGGAAGAAGCCCCTCCCTAGGAAAAGTTGGGCCCGCTTTGGGGCCTACCATATTGTTACCAATATGGTAACAGGATACTGATACCTTCCTACCCTCAGTAAATAGGGATACCAACTACAGAACTGCAGCCCGAAAGAGCAAACAGGCCTCGCAGTAAGCCACTATTACTATAGCCCTATACATGGTGCCAACCCTGTGGTGTGGTTTGAAGAGCAAAGGGTCTTCTCTATACTAACCCACCATGCCAGATCCAGCCATGGGTTAAGCATTTTCCTCTCCACTCTTTTTTGTTAAGAAAATCCCCTGGGGAGGGAGCACATATTAATTGTGCAACAGAATCAGCAGCAGTACTCTTGTTATTTTGCCTGACACCAACATTGCCTGAACGTGTTCATGGGAGTTTGTCCCTGGACTGGAGGTGGTAATTGTGCACAACCAAGGCAGGGGCTCATGGGTGAGGACGCCCACAGAAATGAGAAAATTAAAAGAAGGCAAATGCAGAAATTCCAAAATCGAGCTTATGTTTTATAAGCTTCTTATGTTTTACAATTGCACCAAAATTTTACCTGATGGGAACTGATTAAATTTGGTTGATTTTTTATTTTATTTTTTTATTTTTTGCTGACTTTGGTAATTAGCAAAATTGGGATTACCAGGACCTAGTGTTGCTCCCCTCATTTATGAGGCCTCAGAGACCCTCAACTTATCCTGGGCCATTTGGGTGTCATCAATGTCATGCACAAGAGTCATCCAGACATCAAAGTTCCTTTGCCTTAATGCTGTCATCTCCCCAGTTGGACCCAGTGACTCAGAAAGGCAAGGATGTCATGACTCACGGGAGGAAATAGGAAAGTAGAAGGACCTATTCCAAGCACAATCTTATATGAACGCTCTTCAAAGACAGCGGGATTGTCTCAGATCCTGAAAAAGAGTTTGATGATTGACTTTCTCATTCCTCCTCTCCAGACATTGTTCAAAGCATGGCAATGAGGAAGATTGGCACCTTTTTGAATTAATCTGACATTTTAGAGGTTGCTCATTTGTTTTGTGGCCACTCATATCAGCTTGAGTTTGTATCTCCACGTAACTTCTCTAGGATCACTAGGTGTCCCCCTAGAAAGACAGTGATATGGTGCTTGATATACTTTATTTGTTTTGACAGGACTGACCACAAGCAAAAGGTATTTTTGCTTTCCCCTTCCCAGAGGTAGATATTTTTTCTGCTGGTAATTTATTTTGCCAGACAAAAAAGTGAAGTTGATGTTTAGTTCCCTGGATTTCTCAACAAATTTCTAAGACTGAGCTACCTGCTACTGCCATCACCATCACTATCCCCACCCTGACCATGTGCCCACCTACTTCATTGTTCCCAACACCTAAACAGGTGAGCCTCATTACTTTCACTGTCTCCATGATTACTGCCAATTTATCATCACCATGAACATCATCAGAATGGCCTTCACAAACCCCAACTGGGAAAGGCCTGTTCCCACAGCTACAGGAATCTACATATTAAGACTTTCAAGCTCTTCAAGCTCGAGAGCTCTGGAATATACTAATGGAGAGAAACCGTATTGGAAAAGACCCCTGGGAGAGGTAGGGAGGTAAAGTGTGCCGCAGTCGCCTCTCAAAATATCCAGCAAGGAGCCATCGGGGAGCATGTGCCCATTCTTTGAACTCCCTCAAAGTACCTTTCATCTGTTCTAAATCCAGGATCATCTTTTGTACAAAGCTTGCTGTTTCTGGATAAATCCTTGGCCCTTGTTCAAGCCCTGGACTGTGTCAGGATGTTCCACAGACCCCAGCAGGAAAGCATTGCTAAACAAGCATTTCCAGCGGGACCACTTTCTCGTGACAGGGATTCCAAATCCCAGCCAGAGCATCTGCATTCAGAGTATCAACGACAAGGCAGTACCATTGCATTCTCATTTCAACTCTAATTTTCCTGGAGAAGGCCCCCACACCTCCACCAGGAGATAGTCATCAGTTGGTAGTTTCTTTCCTGAGGCACTCTATTTTCAGCTTCATATCATATCACGGACTCTCTTTCCATGCGGAGCAAGCTGATGAAACATTTTTCCTTGCCTAAGCATTTGCCTCATCTCTGACTCAAATCTCCAACCTGGAAATGAGGGGGAGAGCAAGCCAATATGGCTCCAAGGGGAAGGCGTCCTGCTCTGCCAGCAGACGGCACCTCAGTCCGGAGAATTGCTATGTGAGGCTAAGCTGATATTCTCTCCTCTCTGAGTCCCCATCTCACCTCCTGTTGTCAGAGAAAGAGTTTGGCACCATCTGCTTCCTTGGGTGTGGCAGAAGACTAATACTATTTTCCCAAGTGCATTTCCAAAATTAGATACTTTCTCCTGGTATTTTTCTTTCCTGGTTGTCAAATGATCCTTTATTGAAATATTTTCCTTTATAGATCTAAACTAGCTGGGCATTCCACTCCATCACTGTTGATGTCATCTATGATATCATGAAGGTGGTGGCCATCAACATTACAGCCCACAAACTGTGCAGTACTCTAAAACTCTTTCATGGTTCCAGAGTTCTCTAACTAAAGACTGGTGCTGCATCTGTTGGGCAATCTTGACAGTGTCATGAAAAGTGATACTGTCACTGTGCTTAATGTTTTTCTGCTTCTTTCTGTCTCTGGCTGGTTCCTTGGGGTCTTTGATGATCAGGACAGAGGCAAAAAGTACCACCTCACTCTAGACCTGTCTGTTCTGAATGGTCAGTTCCACTGTAATACTAAGACCATTCTAGTCACTGGTTGCTTTGGTGATATTATCACCAACCGTTTTTGAAGACAGATAGATCAAGGGGGTCAAGGTCAGACATGGCACCAACTTCCCCACTGGTGCACCTCAGGTACAGGCCTATAATCTTGTTGGAGTCAAACGTGGGCAGAAAGGTGGATGTGGCCAGTGTCAGACGAACCTGGATATGGGATGACTGAAGAAAGTTACACCTTGGCATCCTCCAAGCCAAAAGCAGAAAGCTCCCCTCACAGTTTTAAACAGTCTCTATCTCTTCATTGCATTTTCATTTAGTGTGTTTTCTAAGTCACAACCAAATTTGTGAGCAAAGAAAAGTGATTTCATTCCCATTTTACAGGTGAGAGAACAGATCTACAGTAGTATATAGCATCTCCTTCAAGGTCTTAGCTATCTGCATAATGGCCACTTTGGGGCTGGAATCCAGATGTTCTAACTGTTGGAGCTCAACTCCTCATACTTCCCACCCACTGGCCTGTGTGTAATAAATGTAAGTCACGAAACAAACCTGAAACCAGTCAAAGGGAGCATGAACATTATGAACAGATTGTGAAATCTGAGTGGACTATAAAAAGCAGCCATTCAAATGTGCCTCACACTCTACCGTGAGGACACTTTCACCCTAAAACACACAAGGCCCACAGGTTACTCAGAGACACAGATACCTCACCCAGGACATCTGTGCTGGAAGACGACTGAGGAGTCAGCTCCTAAAACACCTCCATTTTATAAATGAGAAGAGTGAGGCCCTGCAAGATCACTGACTAGTCAAGGCCACTCCAGGACTCAGACTTATTGGATGCCCGTTTCCAAAAGCTCTCCTTTCAGAACCTTCCTCTGCCTTATATGAGAAGGACATGACCTCCGGTAGAGGCCCAGGCATTTCACTGTGAGCCAGGAGAATTGGCTCACAGCCATGGACACAGGCAGAGTAACTAAACACCCAGCCAACCAACTTCAGAGGAACCAGGAGGAGGAGCATCTATAAAACCATCCCTTCAGCAGCCTGCCTTGGTGCATGAACTTCTGAAACAGGAAGAGTTCCCTTAACCCCCTCACAGGGCATGAGACAGGGGTGTGGCTGGCTTCTTCAGTGCCCCCTTGCTCAAACCCCTAGGGGGAGCAGGCAGACAGGCAGGTTGTGGGGAGCGTTTATGGGCTCTGACCCGATGGCAGCCTCTAGGGTTGAGAGTTTACAGCTCCTGAAGCCCCAGTGGACGTATGTTACAGCGCACTTTTTCAGTTTCGCCATCTGCAGGCGGTTTGTGTTAATCAGCTCAATTAGACCCTCTGCCTTATCACGAGGACAGAGGGCTTTCTGTATCCCAGGTTCTTGCCTTAATGTACTAGAAAACTCAGATCACACATGGGCTTGGAGGATGGATGCAAGGTTTTATAGAGTGGAGGTAGCTCTCAGAGAGGTGGATGGGGAGGTCAGAAGAGGGATGGAGTGGCAAGGTGGTCTTCTTCCCTCAAAGTCAGGTTGCCCAGCGGCCGGTCTCTCCCCCGACCAAGTTCCTCTTGGCATCCACATCGTTCCGCAATCCATGGCCTGCCAATGTCTGCTGGTGTGTTCTTTTGTTGGTGTGTTCCTCTCGACGTTCAGCTACCTGTGTGCATGCCCGCTAGGGTCTCAGGGTTTTTACAGCCACAGGATGGGGGGTATGGCGAGCCAGAGTGGTCTTGGAAAATACAATATTTGGGGGAAAAAAAACCAGGAGTTCCTGTCCTCACTTAGGTTCGCAGGCACGAGCTCGAGGGTGGCACCCTCGCCAGGGACCCCACCCATCTCTAGCCAGCACTCCTCTGCCCCCCACCTGCATCACTTCCACTGTTAGGTATCCAGTTCCGTGGATTATGGCATGAAGGACTGTGGTCCAAATGTAAAAAGACCACACAGGAGCATTGATACCGGGAGCAATTCGTAGCCATCAATACCTGATGTAACTTAATCAAATGATCACTAGCAGAGGGGAGGGCCCTAAAGAGACGGAACACAGGACAGGTGTGTTTTAACAAAAAGAAAAGGGAAGACGGTAGCCCCTGGCCTGAAACAGGGCTCCGACTAAGGAATGCTTAGTCTAAGCTCTGACTCCTCAGTCTGGAGGCCAGCCTTGGAAACCTGGGATCCAGAGGAAGGGAAAAGTGATGAAGATATATGGATCGAGAAACCTACTGCACCAAGTAGTAAAAACCCATGCAAGCTAGCTTAGTATTACATTTTTTAAAGTTTTAAAGAATGTATTGGCTTGTGAAACCCAGAGGTCGGAAGGTGCTCTGGCTTCGGGCCCAGCCGTCTCTCTTACCTGCCTGGCTCTAATTTGCCCTGAGCTGGCTGCATTCTCCTCAACGACAGCAAGCACAGTTCCGGGCTGCCCCAGGCTCACAGGCCAGCAGCTTGGCCCCTCCCAGCCTAAGGAGAGCTCCTTCTTTCCAAAGTGCAAGCAAGGCTGGCCTCTGATTAGCCAACCTAAGATCATGTGCCGGCTTTAACTGATCCTTGTGCTCTGATTGGCCAGGTCTAGATCACGAGCTTTCTAAAGCGCCATTAGACTGACAGCCACAACTTTCAATAAGGAGGCTGGTTTCGTCAGATCAGAGCCAATCACACTCCTACCTCCAATGCTGCCGCACAGTGGGCATCCCGGGAGGCCAGCCCCTCACTCAGGTGCTCCAGGGCCTTGGCCCTCGTGGAAGGGCGGGGACTGCTGGAGGGAACCCGGGTCCCCCAACGCTGAACAATAGTTTCCTCTGGAAGGGAGCTGTCAAAAACGCCATCTCAACTCGCGTCATTCTCTAGTTGTCTGTTATGTGCCGACCGCCTCCTCCCGTGTGAATTTTAGCTCTGTGAAGTCGGAGACTCCGAATGTTTTCTTGCTTGCGGAATCCCCAGCACTTGGCACACGGTAGAGGCTCAGTAAATGTGTATGTGTGCACGACTGAAGTCTAGAGTGCGCCTGGGGATGCCCTGTGAGTCTCACCTCTGCTCAGGGTGGCATTCCCACTGCCCTGCCGGGGCCCAGAGACAAACTCGGGACAACTGCGAGCAGTCACCCCTTCTCCTGGGCCACTTGCGCACAAGGGAAACGTGCCAGGGGTAGTGCTTGCCTCTCGGGCTCCAGGTACTGCAGCGTCCTGCATTCCCTACCCCTGCCAAGGCCTGCTGACACTTTGCTGAGGTTAAGCCATGGAGGTGTGATGCCCATAAACCAGAGAGCAGCTGAGGGCAGCTACACGTCAGGGGTTAAGGGCCTGTGTGGGTGTGCGTGGGGACAGTAGAAGGCCAGAACAAGGATTCTGGGAGCTGCATGGAAGGAGGTTCTGCTGGTGCGAGGAGAGAGCAGAACAGGAAGGGGAAATGGCAAATGGCCTAAGCAACGCTCTGCTCCCAGATCACTCACTCCCTCCGTCTCTGCGAGGCAACCAGGGGATGAGGAAAGGTTGCTGCCGTTGTCTTCTTTTCTGCACAGACACCTGTAATCAAGGGCTCCATCAGACTTCCTGTCCCTGCGTGGTAGCTGCTTGCCACAGTAAGAACCTCAGCTCCAGACTGGAGTTGCCTAGCAACTCGGAATCCTGAAAAGAAAGCAAGAAAATAGAGGAGCCACACAGAAAGGGCAGAGGGAAGTGGGCCTGGCAGAGGAAGGAATTAATCAGGAACAAACAGCCCTATGCACAGGCTCAAAGCACAGGGCAGCTTCACAAGTCCTTAGGACCTCTCCACCCTAGCCTCTTGCTGGCTTCTCACCCTCTGTTAGGTGCCTGCCATTCTCCACTGGGGATACCTCCTTTCAAACTGCTTACCTCCCTTTAAAATGCAAATCCTCTGGAGAGGGTTGTCCCATTTCGATGTAGGAGGAGCTTATCAGACCCTTTGGGGAGGAGAGAAGAGGAAATGGGAAATGCTTCTAATCCCATTCTAATCCATCCTGTGTGTTTTACTCTATTCTACAGCAATTTGGTCCATTTCATTCTTTTCCATTCTAGGTCTGTCCACTGGTGCAGGGCAAAGGTGTCAGACTTGGGTGTTTGGCTGCCATCTGTGTAGCACTCAGTGAGCTGCTTACTTTAGGGAGCCTCTCAGTTCTGTCCAAAATAGTCCCAAGTCATGGGTTGTTGTGAAACCCGTTAAGCAAAATCCTGCAATTGAGAATATCTGGCACAATATTTGACAGACAGCACACAGTGCATGCTAGTTTCCCCTACTGAAGAGTGGAGTCATAATGTCATAGTCACTGGGACCCCTGGGGTCTGTGTAGCCCTCCTACTTTGGTGCAAATTAACCAGACTCTAAATTTTGGAGGTGAAATTTAGTCCTGGAACCCAAAAATGACTTCAGTCCTTGCTCTTAGGGGACACTCTGTGGGCAAGGCAGAACCCCAGCTGCCAGGAGAGTCAGAGAGCAATAGGCCATGGCACAATGTTCTGCTCCTGAATTAATCAGTTGTTCTCTTGTCTTTATTTTTCCAGCATCACTGGGACTATTCTTGCATCCAGTTGCTTTTCACGGGTCCTTTTGGTGAATCTATGGTGGTGTTTCTGGTGCATCTCCCTGTCATCATGGCTGCAGGAGTCAGGGCTGGGGCTAAGAATTTCTCTGGAATTGGGTTTGCCATTTTCCAGGTTAGGGGTCAGGCCTCTGGACAAAACCAGGGCTTGAAATTTCACTGGCAAATGGAATTAATGTACAAACTAACAATGTTGTGTTTATCCATCCATCTATCCTGTACTTACTGAGTTGGGCCTAGCACTGTACTAGATGAAGAGACCACATGGAAGAGAGGATACAGCCAGAAACAGCCTGAGTTTTCTGCCCAATAAGAGAACACTGGAGAATATTCAAATGCAAACAGAACAATTCCTTTTGTCAGGGCAGGAATCGTTCAGAGGAAATGGAGATGGCCTGGTCAAGACAGAGGTCTCATGAGGCAGAGGGAACTTTTTGAAGCTCCTTTTCCTTGCTCAAACTGATGAAAACAGTTTGCAAAAGGTAATATGATCTTTTCTAAATTCCACATTTCTGGACCCAGATGAACCCTGGAAAACAAGCATACCTAAGAATAGAAAGAAAAGATACAAGCAAGCAAGGACCCCCACATCTTGAAGGATAATTAGAGCTGATGGAGAATGAACAGGAGAGGAAAGAAGAGGGAACACGAATGCCCCAGTGTCATTTCTACAACTATCTGTGTGGGTGTTTGATGAACAGGGTCATACAGCATCTTAGCCTTGGGTCTTCATTAATTCACTGCTCTCAAGTTGCAGCAGTTCTGTCCTCTATGTTGCCAAGGCATATGTGATTTTTGAGTGTTCATGTATGCCTGCATGCATGATGTGTTGTGTTGGGGTGGACGTCTGTGTGCTTGTTAAGGGAATGAAGGGACACCTGCAGTGCAGGCAGGTAGCGTCTGAATTGTGTGGATGTGTAATACTGTGTGGATTGGATTCATGATGGAAAACACCCTGATATTAAAACAAGAACTGGCTTGAAAGCCAGAAGTTTCTAGGACCTTTAGAAATGTCCAACAGTTTTGTTTCTTTTGGTGCCTCTGTCCAGCTGTATTCCTGGGACAAGTCTTTGAGCAGAGAGATGGTCTGCGATAAGAGCTTTTCTGAGCTGCCCAGAGTCGTCCTGGTGATTATCAGAGCTACCCATACCATGACTGTGGTTAGATTTCATATTTACCTCAAGTGGGATGGTCTCATCTATCCATGGGTGACCTACTTTCAGGGCAAGGCAGAAAACAAGGGCATCAGAAGTTGGGCCTCTGTCCGATGGTTAATTCCTAAGGAAAGATTCTGCCAAGGGGAGGAACCCCATGGGCCACCCCTCCCTGCCCTTTATTTCTGCCCTACACAGGAAGTTTCTTAATACCCCCAGTGTATGATTTTTCATGTCCACTCTTGGCCTCTGTCTGTGCCATGCCCTCCACCAGGAATGTTCTCCCCTGTCCTTCTCTGTCTCTCCAAACCTCTGCATCCTGCTAGGCTCACACTGCACACTCTCTCCACTGTCTGCTCCTGGACTGTCTGTGTGAACCACTCCTCCAGAATTCTATTCTGTCTCTAATTGTTTTCCATCTGAGTTTTGACTTTCCAATTGAGGCACCTACTCCCCCGCCACACTCCCTGACTTAGGCCGAGCTTTTAATAAAACCTGCTTCCCTTGAATTAACTCTGTAGCAGTGCTATAGTGTTTACAAGAAGCCACTTCTCATGAATTACATAACTCGAGCTTCACAATACTCTTTTGAGGAAAGCAAGAAAGAGCTTATTATCCCCATGTTACAGATAAGAAAGGTGAGGTTCAGAGAGATTCGTGATTTATTCTAAAGCCATGTAGCCAGGCTAGCAAATCCAGCCAGCCAATCCCAATGCTACTCTTCTCACTACAGCAGTAGTGAGATGGCCAGGCATTTCCTAGATACCACTTACTTCCTCATCTCAGCTATTTGTTATCCTCATAGCTCAGGGCCGTCTAGGTAATGCATCTTTCCAGCTGCCTCCTAACTGTCCTGAGTATCTGAAACCCCATCCACAATGCTAAATCCTTGGCTTGTATCTACCCCAGCCAGATTGGAAAGAGGTTTGGAAATTCAATCACTGTTGCTAAAGGTTGATGAAGGATTAAAACAGAAACACTTAAAAGTTGACTTAGAATGGGTAACAATCCCTTTTTCTTATTTATTTATTTATTTATTTATTTATTTTTATTATACTTCAAGTTCTAGGGTACATGTGCATAACGTGCAGGTTTGTTACATATGTATACTTGTGCCATGTTGGTGTGCTGCACCCATCAACTCATCAGCACCCATCAATTCATCATTTATATCATGTATAACTCCCAATGCAATCCCTCCCCCCTCCCCCCTCCTCATAATAGGCCCCAGTGTTATTCTACTACAAAGACACATGCACACGTATGTTCATTGCGGCACTATTCACAATAGCAAAGACTTGGAATCAACCCAAATGTCCATCTGTGACAGACTGGATTAAGAAAATGTGGCACATATACACCATGGAATACTATGCAGCCATAAAAAAGGATGAGTTTGCGTCCTTTGTAGGGACATGGATGCAGCTGGAAACCATCATTCTCAGCAAACTATCACAAGAACAGAAAACCAAACACCGCATGTTCTCACTCATAGGTGGGAACTGAACAATGAGATCACTGGACTCAGGAAGGGGAACATAACAATCCCTTTTTCTACTCCTCGTCCACCACAATAGCAGAACATCTGAGGAGAAAGGTCCGCTGGACTTGTGTTTTTCAGTATGGTGACCACTGAGCATTTGAAACAAAGCTCATCCAAATTACAATATACTTTAAGTATAAATAAACATGGGATTTCAAAGATCTAGCATGAAGAAAAAGATGTAAAATATCTCAATAATTTTTATAACATTTTGTTAAAATTTGGCGATTTTACATCTATTAAATTAAAAGTATATTAATAAAATTAATTTCACCTGCTGCTTTTTACTTTTTTAATGTGGCTACTAGTACATTTAAATTATGTATGTAGCTCACATTACTTTCTATTGGAGTCTTAGTTTGGACAATAGAGCTTTTCTAGTACTTCAAATAACTTCACATGCAGGTTATTTGAAGGTATTCTCAGATTATGCTTGAGGTTCCATTATCTGCAGCAATAAGAATTCAGGACAGAGTTCTCCTAGAAGATGGTGCTTGATTACTCCCAAAAGGAGCCACCAGCTGTCAGCTTCTTGGGCCCCACAGGGTTGATGGTCTGCCCCACCACAGAAACACCCAGTGTCCCCAGCTGAGCGCAGACTGAATTCCCTGAGCCAGGCTCCCAACCTGGGCTGGGAGTCTCTCTAATGCTTCCGTGTTCCTGGCTCCTGAGGGAGGGCCTCTAGTTAAAGTCATGCCTAAAACTCCTAAATCTGCCATGGAACACTGAGAGGCTATGCTCTCTATGGAATCTTCTGAGAGATTGCTGACTTTGACCAAAACAAAAGATATGAGAATTAAAGGCTGTTTAAATCAAGGTTAATATCATTTAATTGGAGTGGAATCTGGGGCCTGCATTGATTGAGTCCTTGCAGGGAAAAGCCACCTTCCTCAAATAGTATAATCCAAACTTCCTAAGCTGGCACTGGAAAGAGAATCCAGAATCTATTTATAAAAGGCAACTTCTGTCTAGGGTCTTAAGTATGCCTCCAAACTTTATCTTCACTTTAAGGATCTGACATTATTATCAGCATGCTGGCCTAAAGTGAATGCTACTTCCCCTTTGAAGAGCATGCTCCTAGACTCAGCGTCAGTTCAGGGAACCAGAACCATGGAGCTGAAGTCAGTGGTCAAGCCCTGGACAAGAAGGACCCAGTCACCTTTTCTTCACAGACCACCTTCAATGGGACTACTTACATCTCATGTTCTTGTCACCCCTTGACGGGATGGGGAAAGCCCCTAGAACTACAGTTTGTTTCCAAACATTCCACAGAAACCAAAGGAGGCCACCCTCAGAGGCCACTGCTGGCCTCAGCTGTGCCAAGAAGCTCTGAATGAAGCAAAGACAGAAACACACAATCAGCCATTTTCCAATAGAGGAAAGCCTGCAAGCCCCCTGAAACAGGAAGCCACAAAGCCAGGAGAGTCTGAAGATCTCAGGCTGCCCCTCAGTCCAAGGTGGGGGTAAGGGACACATAACAGTGTCATTCCATGTGATTAAAAATATATTGCATAAATAAGGCCAAGGAAAATAGAATAAAATATAAACTAAAAATAAATGGTTGAGTCAACTCATCTTTAATGCTTTTCCGTGTAACATCTATTTTGTATAATGGAATACAACTTTCATACTCCGACTGCAAATTTAACCTTGGCCACAAGTTATGATGTACATTACAATACACTTTTATTATGTTACACAGTATTGTGGTGGTTTTTTTAATCTATTGCTAAGCCCCTAACAGTATGTCTGCGTCAGTGAAGCCCATCTGTCACAACCACAGTGGAGACATTATTATGTAAATAGTTCTAGGGCCTCCTTTTGGGGGAATTTAATATATTGTCCTAATATCCCAGCCGGAAAAAAAAGTTTATAAATATATATATTTTTTTGTTTGTTTCATTTGTAGAGAAAAGCAGGTTGAGTTGCTCAGGGTTTTTTTTTTGCTTTATTTTGTTTTGTTTTTTAAAAGTCCAAATCTCTTTTCTTCTCTCTCTCACTCACAATGTCTTTAAAAGCTAATGATATGGCTCCTAATAAAATAAAATAAAATACATGAGAGACTTATTTTAAACACACCAGCTGAAGTATAGGGCATTAATATCACACAGCCTAGTGTATTAGCCATCTTTTCTATATTACAGTCATATTTCAATAAACTAAGTTGTCTTAGCAGGTGCCATCGTGGATTATTTCTTTATTATACTGAGTTATAAAATATGCAGAAGGGTATGCTGAATTTTTTGTTATTTCTTGCCAGTTTTAAGCCTTTGCCAAAATCCATACATCTAAATTTTCCCTCGTAGAGGTGGAGAGGAAGACTGGGAAGGGACGGACAGACACTTGTGCTTGCAGGGCTGAGGGAACAAGGGCAGGACCAAATGAAGTGTGGCTTGCAAACAGAAGATGCCAGTGTCCCAGACTTCTTATTGCATCTTAATTAACCAAGCCAGGATTTTAGGACAGCACAAAGAAAGGAGCTAATCATTGGTGGGAGCTGGGCCACCTGGACCTCCCAGCAACACATCAGCCAAATTCTGGCTCTTAATCAGGCCTCAAACATTCACTGAGCACTGGCCAAGCAGTGAGTTCTTTGAGAGAAGCAAGAGAAGTGAATTACTTACTCAAGGGCATCCACTGTGAACAAAGAAAGAACAATGTGTGGATAAAGTAATCACACGATGGTAAGAGTGGTTTGGACCAAGGGCAGTAAGAGTTGAACAGAGGAAACTACAGTGCAGAACTAAATAATCAAGGGAAGCTTCTTGAGGCCGTGAGGATTCCACTAGACCTTGAAGAAGTAGAATTTAGGTGGTTGGAGTGGAGGAAAAGTGCCCCCAGACATCACAACTCAGGCATGCATTTCTACCGGCTTCAGGCAAAAGAAAAGACACAATGAAGGCCCAGAGGCAGAAGGAACCCAGAGGACCTAATAGTCCACACCCGTACCACCCTGAATGCACCTGATCTCATCAGAGGGCTTGATAAAGAGGCAATGGGCTTAGAGAAGCAGGCTTTCCATCTTAGCTTGCTGGGATCGAGACAGGTCTGTCAACAAGATGGGGTAATTCCATTGGGTGCCTATTTAAGAGAATCCTCTTAAAATAAGCAGAAGTCAGGAAACCAAGCCTGATCCAGGACAGAGCAAGACTGGTCAGTGAAGGAGGGTCATTCTGAGGGCAGCATGACACTTGTCTCTCACGCATGCCTCTCATTCCAGCCATGTCTCAGGTCGAAGGGGGGAACGCAGGCTGTAAGGAAAATCAAGAAACAGCCACTTCACCAAAAATGCTGCCAGATGCTCCTACTTGTGACCTCACCAACAGCATGTCACACAGAGGGTAGTGAAGCATCCTCTGACACCCTTAACTTCTCACAGCTTATAGGAAAGCGCCTGCGAAACACCACCTGAGAAGCTAAGTGTCTTAGCAGAGTTGTTTGTGTGCATTGGCAAATGGTCATAGTGAATGTGACCCCATTTACCCACCCGTGCCATGTCCTCAGTATATATAGGTCCAGGTACAGGAAGAAACGGCTGGCAAGTTCCCTGGGGCCCAGGTGGGAGAAAGAGTTCTTGCACTAAGAGCAGCAACTTGCACCTGTCTGTGGCATGTGAGGACCATGTGGGTGAACGGCCATTCCTCTGCTCTCTGTTGTCCTCAGTAAGGATCCAGCTAAGCCCTCCAAGCAGAAGCTCAGCCTGTGCCTCCAGACAAAGCTGGTTTATCTCAGAGCCAGGCAAATGGGAGCCCAGAAAAAGTCCCTGTGGCTTAGCTACACTGGTTACTCAGTTACTCTCTCCTCAAGGACCGTGGCAACAGTGTCAGGGAGGGAGAGCAGAAAAGTCCCCATCTAGGCCAGCCAGGAGCCTTAGTCCAGGCAGAGGAAAGAGTCCCACGTGGAGAATTAACTTACTCAATTCTTCCTGTGCACCTGTAGTAACTCCAGATGACCAGTGGAGAAGAGAGGGTGCAAGAAGGAGGTGTGTGTGACCTTCCTAGAAGACTGAGCCGAGGGCTAGCTCTGAAGAGTCCTAAGAACTGGACTTGGTAGGAAGAGGGGAGCCCACTGGAAGCAGAGGATGGTCAGTGCCTGGGTGTCCCCCTCATCCCACTCCCCGGAGCAGTCAAGAGCCAAGCATGCCTGATCCCCCTTAACCAGGTTAAAGTCTCAGCTCTACCAGTTGTGCTAGGTGTGATCTTAGGCTAATTTCACAATCTTTCTGAGCCTGTGGCCTCATCTGTAAGGAGGAGCAATGATGTTTACCTAGTATGATTTTTGTGAGGGGTAGATGAATATCAAATGGCATCTAGTAGGTGTTCAACAAATGGTAATCTCATTCCTGCCTTGAAGGTCCACTTTGGTAGTTGGGATTTATAGTCCATGGACGCATAAATACATCTGTGGCATCTAGTACATTTCAACCTGTGCTGCCCCTGGGGGTAGTAAATCTCACACAATGACCCCCACTCCAGGACCTCCTGTTAGAGCTTCCTCAGTGCTAGATATACCTTCCCAGGTCTCCCATGCTCACCTGAGGACACATTAACTCCATGAGTCAGTGGGGAGCTTTTAGGAGGCTAAGTCAGGGCCTAAAAATGGTTGATTTCAAGAGGTCATATGAACTTAAGCCGGTGCCACCACAGATGGAGGCCCAAAATTCCAGAAAGGGACTTTCATCTCTTTAGTTTAGATCCCCATAAACCTGCAAGGCTGCAAGGGAGGAGCACAGTGTTCCTACCCAATCACTGGCCCCTTGGGGAGAATCTTAGCAGAGTTGGTGGGAGTGGAGAGCCTGGGCAGGGGGATCATTTTACAAGAGGACAGCTTCACTAGCACTGTGGCTAGCGCCAGAAGATGAATGACAGGAGCTGCCCTAGGCCACATCCAACAACAGGAGCTGAGAACTGTCTGTGTCCTCCCAGGCATCTCCTACCAGCCAAGCCTTCATTTCTGCCTCCTGTTCTCAGCAGGGGCGAAGTGGGTCCCCCTTCCATCCCCACAGAAGTGAGGCCATGAGAGGTGGCCCAGTCCCACCCAGCTGCCCAGGATTCTCCCCAAGGCTATCGTCCTTGGGCACCATGGGAGTCAGGGAAAAGAAGGTGGTAAGGGAAGGAAAGGAAGAACCAGGAGATGGGACATCTGGGGAAAGGACAGTGACCTTCCAAGTGACATTTGCACAAGATCTGTTTTCTGCACAAGAACCTCTTTTCATCTAATAGCAGTTAGAATCTTCCAGGTCATGGGGCAGCTTCACAGTGATGAATTATCTGTCAGTTGAGAGGCAGTGGTACAGTTGCCTGAGGGTGACACCTCGGGATGGGACCCCAGAAGAAACTAAGAGGACACCACAGTGGCCAGGGAAGGCTAGAGGACTTTTTCCCTCTTGTTCAGGGCTGGAGTTAGGCTCTGACACCTGAAACCATCTGGTAGCCCCTCTCCAGGATAGACATCATTTCAGGGACCCCTCCAGTCAGACCCTACCACAAATCTGAGATGCTGCAGAAAGAGGAAAGTCAGTGAGGAAGGAATAACAGCTTCCAACTTCCATCTAAACTTTCTCTATCCAAGCTCAGAAATCAGACAACCAAGAATACAACAATAAGATTGCATGACCTATCATCTCTCCCAAAATCATTAAAAAGGGTCTTCAGTGTCTTATCCTACAGATGATGGGATTGGCACTCAGAGAACACTCACAACTTGCCAAGACCACACAGGACTCCGTCCCCCTGACCCTAACTCCTATTTCTGTGTTCATTTAATAACCCCAGAGTTACTCAAGAAGAGGTCAGGGGAGCATTAGTACAGCTGTCCGCTCCTCCTGAGCCTGGAGTTGTGATACCCAATAGCAACGCTTCTTCTCCTGGCTGAACCCAAGATTGACCACGTCCAGAGCTGAGTTAGCTGTTTGGGCACAAGTGGCTGATTAGTAAGGGGAAAGCAAGCACTTTGGGAAAGGCCTAACTGGGCAGGCACATGGATGCCTAGGGAAGAAGTCAGAGGAAGAGGCAGCTCCATTTGGAAACACCCCCACTAGGATGCAGATGTTCCAGCAGCTTGCTGGGCAGCAGGCCTGGCAGGAAGCTGCTCTGGCTCTGACCCCAAAACCCCCTTCTCACCCTTTCACTCTTTTCATTCTGCCCTCCTCCCTCCCTCCCCCATTGCCTTCTCCTCTCCAGGCGCTTCCCCCGCGCTCCCCACCTTCTCTTCCCTTTGCTACACTTCCTGCTCCCTCTGTCCCTCATACTCTATCTTGTCCCTTTGTCTCCCTGACATTTGTGAGGACAATCTCCCTCCCTCTCTTCCTCTCTCTCTCTTCCACTTCCTCCATGTCTAGCCATTCTGGTTTTGAGTAGTTCACCTGGAAAGAAGAGCCAATGTGGCAATGTCTTAGTGTCTTGGTCTTTTTCTTCTGGCCAAAACAAGAGAGTGCAGACACAAGCAAAATGTGCCCAAGAGGAGAGGAGGAAGAGAAGAATCTTATCTAAGGACACGTTCCATTTTTATATTCCCTCCATATGACAGATGGATTGAAAAAGAGAAAGATAATCAGTCCATTAAGCATCCAGAACTCCACAGGGCACAGACATGAAATGATTTGCTTTTTCTCCAATTTGTTTTCAAACAAGCCCTGTTAAATTCCCTTTTCCATCCTTAATGATGACCTAAGCACATCTCATTGCTGTCTAATCACTTCCAAATATCAAAAAGTACAAATGAATGGAGGCTTACTTAGAACTCCGTGGTATATCCAATATAAGTATCATTTCCTCCTCTCCCCAGCATTGGCCAGGCCATGGCTCAAAGGACAAAGAGATGAGAGAGGGAGCTCTGTTACTCTTAGGATACCTCCTACTCCCCAACTCTTTAGTATGTTATGACAAAAAAGGATAGATACCAAGATAGAAAGTGACAAATATCTTTTACAGATATGGTGCTGGGGTGGTTCTTCCTTGAATTCACTGACCATTATTGTCTGCTGGCTTCTAAACCTCAGTTTACTCGCTCTCCCGTGGTGGGCATGTTGGAGTCTTGGAAGACTACCCACAGGGGCTACCCCTGCACATTGCCCTAAGCTGAGAGATTCAGCTCCACCTCCACCTCTCATAGCCTCTCATCACCCTCTCTACCTCTGCAGTGGAGGTTTCTTCCCCAGGCAGCTAACTCGTTGGTGGATCTACCAGACAGTGGCAGGTGCTGTAGACAAAAGGGTATGCATGCTGCAGGTACAACCCAATGTCTACATCTTGAAACATTCCCTGGCTGGGACATCCAGGACTCTGTGTGTTCTAATCCCTCACTAGCTAGCTCTGTATGTCAGTTTATCTTTGAAGTATGGCAGAGCTGAATTCAAATTCTAGTTCACAACATGCTCATTGAGTTACTTTGGGCCAGCTATCACCCTCTTTTGCACCCCAGTTGCTTCATCTGCAAAATGAGGGTAATAATATCATCCATCCAGTGCTGCTAAATATGATCACACTTAGGCATAGGACTTGCACAAAATCATATTCAGTAAGTGATAAGCACATTATCTTACCTCTTGCAGTCTAATTTTCCCCATTTTTAAAATAAAAATGAGGTGATGAGTTCCCAAGTTCCTTTTCAGCTTTTGATTTTATGGCAAGTGTACACATTTCTCTCCTCTATTGAGGTGTTAGCTATGTCTATGCAGGCAAGGACACAAATCTCCTTCTATGCCTGCCCAAATGTGCATCCTGACCTGAGAGGCTGGGGGACTCAGCTATGAAACACCCATTCACTTTATGGATCAATTAGCATCACTCAGGACTTGGGCTACACACCCAAGCTGGACCTCTCACTAAGCCTAAAAAGTAGGCTCAATTCAGTATTGTCCACACCCAGTGCTAGAGATGGGATACCCAGAAGACACATCACCAAAAGGATCAGGACTGCCATCTGTGTATTTGGAAAACAGTAATTTCTTACTGTGATATTTTTGTTTCTTAAAGTCACAAACCACACATTAACCACACAAGCCATATCTAGGAGATGGATCAAGAATTGCAATATCATTCTCCTACCACATTTTGGGGAACTGAAGAATAAAAAAAACAGAACTGCTTTTGCTCAAGGTCACACTGTCTGGAATCGAAACTGTCTTTGTCCTGAACTTAGTCTCCTGGCCAAATTGCCTTGGAAACACTTTCGCCCTCTCCTGGGCCATCCCTCAGGCTCTGCTAGGAGCAAGGACAGGAGATCTAAGATCTCGAACATGCTTTTAACTTTGTTCTTTTTCCAAGATTGTCAGACTCTAGGAGCCACTGAGACTCCTGAAGGGAAGAGCATAGCTTTGCAAGTTTGGAATGACTTTAGTTCAAAGCATTCTCCACTCTCCCTGTGTTCCCAGTGAAGACAAAACCCAAGAACCCTGGGATACCAAAAAGATCTCAAGATTATGTTGGTATTTCCTGAAAACTCACAGAGCATAGGGCCATGCAAAGGACATGTCAACAGCTTTTTTGATGACTTCAATATAAGTGAATCAGAAAAAGATGGATTAAGTTTCCCTTCAAATACACATGTGCTAGAGAGTTGCAGCTGAGAAAATGCTTAGACCCATGCATTTCCTAGGGCTGGTCAACTCCAAACAGAGTGGGATGTTTTGCTGAGTCCCAAACACTGACTTCTCTTCCTATCCCTAAAAATAACTGAGCTGTCCAGCTGTTGGATGGATATTTTCTCCTTTGGTTTTTGTTTCATTTGAATTTCTCACAAAGTATCAGGGTGATAAATGACTTCAAAACCTGGTAGAATGTTCTGGGGGAATTAGGCATTCAGAAAAGTAAAAAGTAAAAATAAAAAACTGCCACAATCTCACATCATTGCCCTCACCAGGCTTTCTGTCCTTTGAACATTAGCTGTCATTGCTTATCCATCCATCAATGTCAATCCCAAGATCTGTTTCCTCTGGGAACTCCTTGGGATTATTTTGGTCCTCATGAATGTAGAAATCAGTCATTGAAACA
Organism: Trachypithecus francoisi; assembly: GCF_009764315.1. NCBI lineage: Eukaryota > Metazoa > Chordata > Mammalia > Primates > Cercopithecidae > Trachypithecus > Trachypithecus francoisi. The sequence goes on from NW_022681464.1 coordinate 18,307,619, forward strand.
AGTTTTTGAGCACCTAGCATGTACCAACAGTGACTGTCTAGAACAAGGCCCTTGCCCGCAGTGGGTTTATGACATAATTAAGAAGCTCCTACAAACTCATGAAGCAATTAAGAGGTAATAACAGATGGTACAGGTAGGTAAAAAAAGTATGATACAAGCATAGGGGCTTTAGGCCTTCAGAGAATAGAAAAGGCACTGTGTGTATCAAAGAAGGTTGGAAATCATAATAACCAACATCCACTAACTGTCGTGTTTTGGGGACTTTCACAGATGTTTTCTCTGGATCTCCACAAAAGCCCTTTAACACAAATAGGGTATTGGTCATACAGACGGGAAATAGAGACTTGGGAATTTTTTTTTTTTTTTTTTTTTTTTTTTGAGACGGAGTCTTGCTCTGTCACCCAGGCTGGAGTGCAGTGGCCGGATCTCAGCTCACTGCAAGCTCCGCCTCCCGGGTTTACGCCATTCTCCCGCCTCAGCCTCCTGAGTAGCTGGGACTACAGGTGCCCGCCTCGTCGCCCGGCTAGTTTTTTGTATTTTTAAGTAGAGACAGGGTTTCACCGTATTAGCCAGGATGGTCTCGATCTCCTGACCTCGTGATCCGCCCGTCTCGGCCTCCCAAAGTGCTGGGATTACAGGCTTGAGCCACCATGCCCGGCCGAGACTTGGGAATATTAAGTGTCTTATTCAAGGTCATCAGTAAGTGGTGGAGCAGATGTAGAGACAGACTAAAGGCTTATAACCCAGGCACCTGTGCCTTAACACCACACTAGTTTTTTAAACAGTTTGTTAAAATTCGATAGGTAGATAACTATGGTCTTATACTGCAGATGACTGGAATCTCTGTGACATTTCTGAATATATCCAAAGTTGACTTGCACACCCTCACCTCTCCATTTTGCTAATGAATTATACTCATCTGGAATTTTCTTGTCCTTTCTCCCATTCCTAAAGATTCAGGACAAGTTTGCACCTTGGATTTCCCCAGCCTAAAATGTTTTCTCCTTCTTTGGAATGAATAGGACTTAATGACTATATCTCTCACATGTCAACTAATTATGCACTGGGAGTCACATCGCTTCTGTTTTCTTGTACTTTTACTTAAAGAATCTTAGGTTATTATTTAGCACATTTATGTCTCATCTTCTGCAGAGATTAGCTGCTCTCTGAGGAGAGGTTTTATGCCTGATACATGGTACCAAATGTTTTGAGAGTAGTCCAAAGCTACATCTAGTAAATATGTGTTGATAGGAGTGAGAATCTCCACCCTATGCTGAGTCCTGCATCAGCAGGCCCTGTTCCCATCTTGGTGTAGAACTCTCCATCTGCATGTTCTACATACTTCTCAAGCTCCTTGTGTTGAAACTGTTACCATCTTCCCCTAAAACTAGCCTCTCTTCCAGAGGTTTCTCCTGCTGCCAGAAGCAATGTAATTCTCCCAGTCAGGCTCCAAAGGTGATCATCAGTTTTGATCTTGATGACCTAGGGTACTGTTGATTGTGCATTGAAGTTTCTTATAAATAAAAGGTGCCTGACTTTGCGCTGGATGATCCAGCAGAGACCAAAGAAAGAGCAAACTCCTAGGAGAACTCCCAAGCAAAGAAAGGACAAGATACACAGGGAACAAATTAGTTAACAATGCAGGCTTCTGTGTGATCAGTTCACACTGCCAATGCCATACTTCAGAAGTGGGGAAGATGAGCTTGTGTTGAATTAGCCCACAGATGCTTCCTGGGAAAGTATTTGAGTAATCCCTGGAGGCAGGGAGGACTGAGTTGAGAGAAGGGGAAGGCTCTGGGGGCAGCCCTGTGGGGAGAAATGAGAAGATAAATGCATGGTCCCTACTCTCAGGGATCAGAAGTTGACCAGTTGAAGACAAAGGGAAACCGGTATAGGGAAGTACTTGAAATCCAAATGGAGAATCAGTCCATTGGGGCTATTTTAGGGAGCTAAGAAAAAGATACCAGAACTAACATTCAGAACCTGAACTTGCTCTTCCTCCTCTTCCAGAACAGAGCCTGGTGTAGTCAGAATCCCCATGGCAGGATTCTGGGGTTATTCTCACCTTGCCATGGTGCATGTGCAGGCACATATCAGAAAGAAATAGTACTCAGAGCAGGCCCCCCGCGATGCCTTTGAGAGCCTCTTCTCCTTCACCCAGCGCTTGGCTCCCAGCTTGGCTTGGGATGCCCCAAAATCAGGAACCTCAGGACAGCCTCCTGGAGGCTGGAAGGATAGGGGCAGCTGAGGTCATTGGGTTTCAACTTTCATGACTGGGTTATTATCATTGCCCCTAAGTGATTTTTCAAAGGCACAGGAAGAAGTCAGTTAACATTCCAAGTTCCTACCTAGAGGAGGCATTAGGAACTATCCTGAGAATGCCACTTCTCCTTTCTTTCCTTGCTACCACAGCCATGAAAAAATACTTCCAGGCTGGGTGCGGTGTCTCACACCTGTAATCCCAGCACTTTGGATGCCAAGGCAGGTAGATCACTGGAGGTCAGGAGTCTGAGACCAGCCTGGCCAACATGGTGAAACCCTGTCTCTACTAAAAATATAAAAATTTGCCAGGCATGGTGGCGGGTGCCTGTAAATCCAGCTACTAGGCAGGCTGAGGCACGAGAATCACTTGAATCCTGGAGGCAGAGGATTCAGTGAGCCTAGATCACATAGCACTCCAGCTAGGGGAGACAGTGTGAGACCCTGAAAAAAAAAAAAAATAAAAGAGAAAGAAAGAAAAGAAAAGAAACGAAAAAAAGAAAAGAAAAGAAAGAAAATAAAAGAAGGAAGGAAAAAAAAATTTCCACACCAAGAAAAGAGACTCACAGGGAGCATAAATGACCAAGGGCTCCAACTCCTAATGTTTTATTTATTTATTTATTTTATTAATTAATGTTTTTATTTTACTGAGGGGCATAAGGCAGAAAACAGAGACCAAGGCATGTTTCAGAGCAGGAGTGGACGTTTATTTTAAAAGGCTTTAAAACAGGGAAAAAAGCAAAGTACACTTGGAAGGGACCCAAGCAGGCGACTTGAAGAACAAGTGCCCCAACTCCTAAGACTTGAAATTCATCTCAGCATTCACACTGAGTTGACAGCTCCGCAAGGCTGCTCTTCACGTGACTAAATATGGCAGGGATTCTAAGGAAGACCTGCTCCTGGGAAACAAAGGACTCTCTTGTTGATGGACTTTGGCTCACAGACACCCTGCAGCTTTGTAGAACCTTCCTTAGACTAATCCAGGACATTTCCACCTAAATTCTTCTCTCCACTAAGTCAGACATGCAACAAACCAGTTCTGACAATTCTCCACCTTCCCTGCTTTCTTCTCTTTTTCCTATCACAGAGGAAATTCCCTACTTCACCTCTCCCTGGGCTCAGAGAGTAGGCAAGGAAAAGACTGTCAATGAATTTATCCTTGCAGAGGTGCCAGGCAACATCCACCAGATCTGTCTATGTCTACAAGCAGGTAGGTAATATTCTTTAATCCAAGAAGAATTCAAATTAGTTATATCACTGTGAATAAGGGGAACTTAAAAAATCTCAACCAGAGTTTATTTACTGCCATCAGAGCTCCAAATCCCCAGAGTATTCCTCCTCCTGCCCCCACAGTTGCAGACACTAATGAAATGGGTAACATAACTGCAGACAAAACCTGAGGTGACTAATGATTTCAGTCTGTTCTTTCTTTTTAACACGTCTTCCAAAATACTTTGCTTTGGAGAAGAAAATAGTAAAAACAGGAAAAAAATGGGGGGGGGCGGGTAATATTTATTTTGCTTTTACATAAAATAGTTCTAAAATGTGTAGACCTAGATGGTCAGGGGGAAAAAAAAAAGGGAAGAGGAGATGGGGACAAGAGGGAAGAAGAGAAAAAGGAGACAGAAGACAAGTGTTGTTTATCTCTCAACTCTGACCCACCTCTTTTGTATTGCAAAATTATATCACATGTACAGAAAATAACCTAAAATATAAATATCCACTTTAATAAGTAGGTACAAAATGAGCACTCTTGTAACTACTACCCAGGTCAATGTAAAAACATGTCTAAGCATTCCTGTTTGGTTTGGTTTTCTTTATAAATCTTATCAACTAATTTGTATTCCTAAACACTATAGTTTAATTTTGCCTGTTCCTTATATTCAAGGAGTCACACAGGTATTCTTCTGTGTTTGAATTCACTGGCTTAACGTTTGGTTTGTAAAATTCATCTATGTTTTGCATGTTGCAGTAATTTGCTCATTTGCATCGCTATATAGTATGTCTGTATCTGAAGAGACCACATTTGATATATCCATTCTATCAATAATGGATATTCGAGTTGTTACCAGCTTGTGCTATTGCAAATCATCTCTTGGCATATGTGAGCATGAATTTGTGCTGACTGTATACTTAGGAGTAAAATTGGTAAGTCATAGGGCATGTATATCTTCAGCTTTAGGAAGTGTAATTTTCCAACATTGTTGTGTCAGTTTATACTCTCACCAGTGGTGTATAAAAACTCTGATTGCTCTGCAGCCTTATGAAAACTTGTCATTAACAGGGTTTTAAAATTACCTATCCTATTGTTATGTAGGGTTATCTCACTGTGGTTTTAATGTTCATATTTCTCATTATTTCTGATTATTAATGAAGGTAGACACATTGCCATGTGAACACATTGTTTTTGTGTGGAATCCTGTTTAAGTCTCTTGCCCATTTTTCTATTGCACTATCTTCTTTTACTGATCTATAGGAGTACTTTATTCAGGAAACAAGTTTTTTGTTTGTTACTTATATGTATTATATATACGTGTCCCTCCCAGGGTTGCATCTTCACTCTCTTGAGGATTTATTTTGATGATAAAAATTCTACAGTTGAATACAGATAAATTGACAACATTTTTCTTTATGATTGGTGGTGTTTCCTGTTTAAAAATCTTCCCTTCCTCTGCAATTATGAAGATACTCTCTATCTTGTCTTTCATAAGATTTACTGTTTTGCCTTTTACAATTATATACTATTAGTATTTAATATATTAATTTTATACACAATTTTTACAATTTATAAGTTATAAATTTATATTTTACAATTATATACATAATCTATACGGTTTTTTGGAATAGTGTTAAGTAAGGGTGAAAATTTTTTTAATTATATGGAGATCTATTTTGTTCCCAAAGCACTTATTCAAAACACCACCCTTTGCCCACTGCAATAGGTGCTGTACTTGTCATAAATCAAATAATACATGCATGAGTCTGCATCTATTAGCCTATTATTACTATAATACTACACTATCTTAATTTTTATAGCCTTAAAATAAATCTTAATATTCAATGGAAAAAATCTTCTTCAAGGGTGTCTTGTCTATTCTTAGCATAATTTACATCTTACATATCTGTTTTTAGATTTATTCTTAGGATTTTATTTTATATTTTGATACTACAATAACTGCTATATTTTAAATTTTATTTTGTAATTATTTATACCTGGTATTTAAAAATCAATTGGTTTTTGAATACCATTTATTTAAAAAAGCGCTAAACTCACTTGTAAATGCTAGTAATTTATCTGTAGATTTGTTGAGATATTTTTACATACAAAATAATATAATCAATATATAAATACTTACAATTTTATCTCAAAAGAAGACATTCATACAGCCAACAGACACATGAAAAAATGCTCATCATCACTGGTCATCAGAGAAATGCAAATCAAAACCACAATGAGATACCATCTCACACCAGTTAGAATAGCAATCATTAAAAAGTCAGGAAAAAATAGGTGCCGGAGAGGATGTGGAGAAATAGGAACACTTTTACACTGTTGGTGGGACTGTAAACTAGTTCAACCATTATGGAAAACAGTATGGCGATTCCTCAAGGATCTAGAACTAGAAGTACCATATGACCCAGCTATCCCATTACTGGGTATATACCCAAAGGATTATAAATCATGCTGCTATAAAGACACATGCACACATATGTTTATTGTGGCACTATTCACAATAGCAAAGACTTGGAATCAACCCAAATGTCCATCAGTGATAGACTGGATTAAGAAAATGTGGCACATATACACCATGGAATACTATGCAGCCATAAAAAAGGATGAGTTTGTGTCCTTTGTAGGGACATGGATGCAGCTGGAGACCATCATTCTCAGCAAACTATCGCAAGAACAGAAAACCAAATACCGCATGTTCTCACTCATAGGTGGGAACTGAACAAGGAGATCACTTGGACTCGGGAAGGGGAACATCACACACCGGGGCCTATCATGGGGAGGGGGGAGGGGGGAGGGGGGAGGGGGGAGGGATTGCATTGGGAGTTATACCTGATGTAAAGGACGAGTTGATGGGTGCTGACGAGTTGATGGTTGCAGCACACCAACATGGCACAAGTATACATATGTAACAAACCTGCACGTTATGCACATGTACCCTAGAACTTAAAGTATAATAATAATAAAAAAATCAATAAAGAAAGATGGCACAGTCCCAAAAAGTGAAAAAAAAAAAAAAAAAAGGACATGTGCCAAGTGCGGTGGCTCACGCGTGTAATCCCAGCAGTGAGCCGAGATCATGCCACTGCACTCCAGCCTGGATAACAGAGTGAGACTCTGTCTCAAAAGAAAAAAAAATTAAAAAAAAATAATTAATAAAATGGATATGTAACTAAAAAAAATAAATTAAAAAAATTAAAAAAATTAAATCACTACTATTTCTTTCTTTTTTTTTTTTTTCTTTTTCTTTTTTTTTTTTTTTTGAGACGGACTCTGGCTCTGTCGCCCAGGCTGGAGCGCAGTGGCCGAATCTCAGCTCACTGCAAACTCCGCCTCCCAGGTTCATGCCATTCTCCTGCCTCAGCCTCCTGAGTAGCTGGGATTACAGGCGCCCGCCACCTCGCCCGGCTAGTTTTTTGTATTTTTTAGTAGAGACGGGGTTTCACCGTGTTAGCCAGCATGGTCTCGATCTCCTGACCTCGTGATCCACCCGTCTTGGCCTCCCAAAGTGCTGGGATTACAGGCTTGAGCCACCGCGCCCGGCCTATTTCTTTCTTATTATACATATTTGGTAACATTTGCTAGTGAAATAATGCTTCAGGAGTTTTCCTTTTGGGAAAATTACAAATTAAATTCATTTATTAACTAATGTATTTATTAGCAATTCAAATTTTCGATTTCCTTTTATATTTAGTAGATGCCTTTTTCTAAATATTTGTCATTTCAAATAAACTTTCAAATTTATAATATACTCCCTTTTTTCTTTTTTATGTTAATTAGATCCATGATAATAGTCCCTTTTTTGTTATTTGTGATCTTTCTCTTTTTTCATGATTAATCCCATCAGGATTTTATCAATTATAACGTTTTCAAAGACTGATTTTTTAATTTCCAATGATCCCCTATTTTGTGTGATTATTTTTAGTTTTATGTTTTCTGTTTTATCTTTATTATTTTATTCCTTTTACATTCTTCGTGTTCATCTTGAAATTGTGTTTCTAACTTTTAAAATGGATGCTTATATTATTTTCAGCCTTTCTTTTTTTTCTAATATGCACATTCATGGGCATAAGATTTCCCCAGTAAATACTTATTTTGTCATACTCTACAACTGTTGATGTATTTTATATTTATTATACTCCAGTTTCAAATATTTGCTCTTGTGCTTTGTAACTTCTTCCTTGAAGAGTGGGTTAAATAGAAGTACATTTCTTTCTTTCTTTTTTTAACCTTTAAGTTTAGAGACACACTTGCAGGTTTGTTACATAGGTAGACTTGTGTCATGGGGGTTTGTTCTACAGATTATTTCATCACCCAGGTATTAAACCTAGTACTTACTCATTAGTTATTTTTCCTGATCCTCTCCCTCCTCTAACACCCCACCCTGCAATAGGCCCCAGTGTGTGTTGTTCCCCTCTATGTGTCCTCATGTTCTCATCATTTAGCTCCCACTTATAAGTGAGAATATGTGGTATTTGGTTTAAAAGCACATTTCTTAATGTCCAAACAAACAAGGATTTTTCTAGTTATCATTTTATTTATCTGGATCATTTGTGTTTTTATCAGAGAACATAGTCTATATGATTTCAATGCTTTGAAATGTTGTGACTTGCTTGATGACTCAAAATGTAGTCAAATTTTATCAATGCTTTTGTGTCCTTGAAAAGAATGTACATTCTATAGTTAGCTGCAGTGTGCCATACACATACACACACACACACACACATTTATATATTTTTATGTAAACATTAATATTTTTTAAAAATCTTTAATATCCTCACTCATTCTCTTTTCTGTTTGTTCTCTCAGTTAATGAGAGAGGTAAGCTAAAATACATATTATGAGGGTATGCCCATTTCTCCTTTCAGATTTGTCCATTTTTACTCTAGTTTAAGGTCATATTTTAGCTGTATTTAAAGGTAGAATCATTATTTTTTTTCCTAGTAAGTTGAATCTTTTATCACTAAGAAATTCTTACCATCTCTAATAATATTTTGCCTTTAAGCCTACCTTTTCTAATCTTAATATAATATATATTTCCATCCTTTTAACTTTTTGATATCATTATGTTTTAGTTGTACATCTCAAAAAACAAATGCAATTGAGTTTTTTAACCCTGTCTGACAATCTTTGTCTTTCATTTGGAATATTTAGTCCATTTACATGTAATGCAATTATTGATATATGTGTGTTTAAATCCACCACTTTACTATGTGTTTATGCTTTGTCTCTCTTATTCTATTTTCTCTCTTTCATTTCTCTCATTGTTTGACTTTTTTAACTTTCTTTTTAGGGTATGGTTATGTATTCATTGACTAATTAGACATTTATTTTTCTATTCTCTTAGTGGTTAAACTAAAAACTAAATTTACATCTTTAGCTTATCAAAGTCTAATGTTAATTGGAAGCTTTTTCTGGAAAAGAAAAAGACATCAGAGAATTATAATTTTGTTTATTCCTCTCCTAATATATATACCAGGTTTTTATTTATTTTACTTCTATTTTAATTTTAAACCCCAGAAGGCAATATTATCATTGCTTTATAAAATCAATAGTCATTTAGGTTTAATTGTATATTTCTTTTTTTTATTATTTAATCCTTCCTACATCCTCATTTTTCTCATGTGAGCTCGTTTTTCTTCTGCCTGAAGAATGCCTTTACCTTTTTATTTAGTATAAGATTGCTGATGACAGATTTCCTTTTGTTTGTCCAAAAATGTCTTTATTTTACCTTCATCTCTAAATGATATTTTTTCGGGAGATAAAATTCTAGATTGGCAGTTATTTTTTCAACACATTAAAAATATCATTGTATTGTCTTTCAGCATTTTTTTCTACTGAAAAGGGTTACTCATCAGTCTAATTGTTGCACTTTAAAAGCAACCTATCTTTCATTCATGACTGCTTTTACAGTTTTCTTTTGTCTTTGATTTTATGCAATTTTAAAATGATGGACTAGGTGGGGTTTTAATTTTTGCTTATGTTTCATAGCAGTTTTAAGTCTTGGCTTAATATTTTAACATTGTTAGAAATGTCTCAGATATTATTTCTTCAATAGTTCTTCCACTCCATTCTCTCTCTTCCTTTTCTGGGACTTGAATTAAACATATGATAGAACTTATCACTGTTTTCTCTGATTTTATCCTCTTTGCTGTTTTTTTTTCCCCCACCTTTCATATGATTTGGCTTCATTTGAGATATTTTCTTCTGACCTATATTTCAGTGAACTAACTCCCTTTTCAGCTATGTCTAATCTTTAAATAAACCATTCCATGTGTTTTTATTCATATGCTTTTCATGGAACTAGTTTTTGAAATTTGATATATCAGTTTTATGGTTTCTTGGTCTCTGCTGAAACTTTCATCTTGTTTTTAATTGCTTGAAAATAGTATATATTATTTTAGTAACAATATAGTATATATTTGATTTATAGTGTTATTTTAAAATGCCTAATATTTCCAATACCTGGAGACTCTGTGGGTCTTCCTTTAGGCAAGTTCTTGTTCATTTGAGTTTTTTTCCTTATATGTCTGGTTATCTTTGATTGTGTGCCAAACAATATATTTGGAAAAAAAATTATAGAACTAATTTGAAACATAGAATGGAATTATCTTCTGCCAGAGGTTATTTCCACTTATTTTTGTCATACTTCTGAGGACAACAACAACCTTGAATTACCTTAATTCACTTTCAGATATTGGAAATTTCTGCCCCACCTAGTGATTCAAGCTAGGATAGAGTCTTGAGAGGGTGTGTTTACTTCTGATTAACCTGTATTACTAGGGCATAGCCTTTCAGAGTCCCAATCCAAGTTAAGGGTGATTTGCTAGTATTTACATCTCTATATTTCGATCTCCTGAGAAATGCTTTACTACTTTGTTAGATTTCCAGTTCCTTTGGCAACTTGTTGTTGTTATTGTTTTTGTTTTCATCTTCTCTAATCCTCAGCAGAAGAGTTGGTCTCAAATTATCTAGTCCACTTATTTTGGCGGTGTCCCACATCTGACACCCAGGAATCCTATACTATCCTCTGACTCCAGAGAGACCTCTGCCCACACTCACAACCATACCCACCCTTTCTCTAAAGACATATTACTAGCAAAGGGAATTGAAAGACTTAGATTGATACCCAGAGGATCCACTTTCAAGTTGTCTCTGCCCCCATCTGGCTATGGCTTCATGTCTCAGTACTAGTAACTGGGCTACTGTCTCATTCCTGTGACCAAGTAATACCCACCTCAATTCTTAGAAACTCATCCATCCTTTTCTTTGTACCTAAAGACATGCTCTGTTTTCTGAACCCTCTAAGACTGGGGCTGCATATTGCTCCTTTTCACCTTCCCTTTAACTGCAGCATCTCTGTGTGTATAAGGCGAGGACCACAGGACCTAACAATGTTCCTGGGATGCCACTTACTGGCCAGATCCAAGTTGCCAACACTTGATATCCTCCTCTTTTTGAGACACTCTGTGCCCCTTCTAGGACTTTTCTGAGGATGACCACTTGCCAGGGCACCATCAGTGAGTGCTCTTCAGCGCTCATCATAAAAGTTTCTCCTGCAAAGCTGAGCTTTCCCCTCCCCCGACCTTAGGTTTGCTCATTCAGAGCTGTCCTTCCATCTAGCTGGGCTCCAGCTGTAGCCAGGGCTGTGCAGCTCACCAAATCCTGTCACAGCTTCCATCCCTGCACCCAGTCCCACCAGGAGGCAACCTGGTCACAATATGAGTAGAAGAACCTGAATCACAGTGAGATAGGCAGTATAGCATTCATTCAATCATTTGTTCATTTATTTACTCATTCATTTTGTTCTTTATAACCTGTGATCCCAGAGTGAGGGAATGAGTAAATAAATGAATGAATGAGTGAATAAATGCCTAATTACCAATAAATTAACTACTCTAAAACAATTGTCTTTAATCTTCTTATGAAGTTGCCTTTTTGGCCTTTACTCTAGAGTGGTAATACTAGGTCTGGGAGAACAATTTGTTCAGGACTTGGCTAAAATCTATAAAACCTTATTGCTAGGATAATATGTCTTTGTAATAAATATAGTAATCATTTTTATGTGAAGACTGTTTCTGTGGAAGCTTTGCTTTATTTATTCATTGGAGAAACATTTATTTATGCAGGTTTTGAGCTGGGAATACAGAGAAAATGGACTGGGGGCATCATTTTCAAGGGATTCCCATCTGTTGTAGGACATTTACAATGCATTGTGCTAAGGGTTATGAGGGAGGACCACATGCACAAAAGGCACTCTGGGTCTCAACAAGGATAGCAAGCAGCTCAGGGAGGGTTTCCTGAGGACTTGTAGTGGACCTATGATTGGTTATCAATAACTAGCTGAATCCCTCACCCCTGTTTCCCTTCTGACACTGCTCACTGACTTTACAGATACACTCTTCAAAGTACAACAGTAAAATTCAGCTCTGTGGGTCTGAGCGATTGCTAACTCTAAATTAGTAGAGTTTGAGTTAATGAGGTTTAAGAAGATCATTCTTTTTTCCTTATAGTGAAGTGAGTCCATGCTCTGCTCATGAAGCTCCTAGAATAATACTTTACTCAGTTTCTTATCACATATGCCCAGTTTCCTCACTCAACGGCCTAATTATAAATATATACCATTAATACCAGACAAGCTGGCCCAAAGTCCTCCAAAAGTCCCCAGTTGGGAGGGCTGGTAGGCCATACCCTCTAATATCCTTTTTATGCTTTTCTGTTTATTTATCAAGCAGTAAATGAGTAAGCATTTAATAACCTCCAACTGTGTGCCTGGTCCTTAAGTATTGTAGATTTTTTTACATAGAGTTCCTATGCTAAATGTGCTTATAATCTAGGTGAGTAAAAAGGAGATATTTTCATGCTAATCTAGGCAGCATGCACTTACTTATTCCACAAATCATTATTGGATATTGAGGACATACTGAGCATTTCTCTAGATATCAGAAGCTCTCAGCGAATAGGACAGATGGACAAGCCAGAAGAAGACTGTGGCATTAGATACAGGGAACCATCTAAGTCTCCTCAGCACAGTAAGTAGATGATCACTGACTCTGACTACTATAGAAGTTGCTGTCACTTTAGCCAGCCATGCATATGGATCAGGCTAAGGTTTGGGATGCCTGCCATGCCCACCACCCCTTCCAAGGGATCTTCCCACACAGGTCCCCGGACCCTCTGCCACAGCTGATTACATCAGCTCCAAAGTGGCACTTAACTAAGAAAACCAGCTTCTATCTTAGCCACCAGACTTTGAAGAAACGGGCATTCACATTGTGACCAAATAGAAACAATGGTGCCCAGCTGGAAACATTTTATTTTCTTTGTTGGAAATTTTTTAATGGGGAGAAAGTGAACCAGTTGATAATGGGACCACAGAAATCATGGCAAAAGTAGCCAGTCTGCAAAGGTCTTTAGTCTTAGATTTGCCCAAATGAACAGAAGCTATAAGTAAACAGAAATTCTTAAGTCAGGTAAGAATAGCAGAGGAGGCAGCTTGTCATTAATGGAAAGAATAGGAGACTGCGAGCTTCTGCTTCTAAGAGGGCACCAAGATATTCTAGGCACTAGAGTTGGGCTGGATTCTGAAAGCCTCCCAAGCCCCAACTCCATCACAGCCCTGGCATGGCCCTGTCCTCCTGATTTCCTGTTCCTAGGAGGTCCAGCCTGTGCCTGTTGTGGCCTCACTTGGTATAAACCCAAACTCTTGATGTCAACTGAGCATCTGCACTTTCACCTTAAAGAGTCTGAACAATGTACAGGACAGGCCCATTCCTTAGAGTTCTGGCCTCCTGGCAAAGGTTGAGGGAGGCCAGGCCTCTGCACATCCCTAGGTACACATCTCTTTGATACATCCTGTAGAGCTAAGTCATGCACACAGGCTATGCCCAATGCAGGCTGCTGAAGGAGATGTCAGAAGCAAATTACTTATGGTGAAAAGGAAGGTGTTACTTAGGGATGCATGGCTATATGCAAGGACTGATAGAGCCTGGAAAGAGGAAGAGGAAGGCCTCTCTGAGGAAGGCAGGACATGGACCCATCTTGGTAGCCCAGAAGACAGGGCCACCCATCCTCACCCTTCAACCTCCTCCCACGCTCCAGTCTCCCACATCTAGTTCAGGACAAGTGGGTGGATGTGAAGGAAAAGAGGTGCAAAGTGACAAACCTCAGGTGACAAAGAGGGAATAGGCCACAGGACATATTGCTGCTCTAGGGGACACTGCAAACTGTGCCCACACTTTACGCAAATACAGCCCATATTTATGCAAATACCCACAAGGGCTTTATTAATTGCCAGAGGCAAAAAGACCACATAGCAGGCTGAGAAAGAAAGTGGTTGACTTCCATTCTCAATCAGATACTATCTCATTGCTCAAGTTCTCTAAATGCAAAAGCGATTGTGACCTCATTGCCTTTCTCTCTTTGATGAAAAGGGACAAATGTGCCTCAAATCAAAGCTGAGTCCTTAGGAAGCTCAGCCCAAATTACAAACAGACATGTCTTTCTTTAGCAGGGCCAGTGCTCCCTTTTGGGGGTAGCCATCCTCACCTCTGCCTTTTAGACAGCAAACCCAGACACCCCTTGAGTTCTCTCTGTCTCTCACTGGCTCTACCCTTGTCTCTCTTCCACTTGCAGTGCCCCATGATACAAATTTTTCTCCCTCGCCTGCTCTCTACCCAACTGATCCTCCACCTCTGGGACCTGAGAGGCAATTAATGTTAATGATGCCTAGTTCATGCTAAGACAGCCAAACTTCATACACATTTAAAGAGGTAACCCCAATATCTTGACCTAAAATACATCATAATAAAACTTCAAGCAGATATTTATTTTGAATGGTGGGAGGCTGAGGTCTCCTTTGGGCTTCCAAAGTCAGTTGCACAAGCAATCCCCTCCTCTCACCCCATCACTGAGCAATTAAGACCCTACCTCATACTGACTCTTCCCTTCCTGGGAATCCTCAACTCTGCATGTTAGTTTCTCCTTCCCAAATGGCCATACCTTCTAAGGCACCTCTCTTGAAGGAAAGAAAAGAGCTGAATTTTTAGGAAACAAATTCCCTGGAGTCATGACCAGGGCTGGTTTCTGGAATTCATTTTCCAGCTAAGCACTTTAGAACTGTGTTTCTTGTGGTTATTAGCACAAGTGACAACAGCCTTTTCCTTCCTGAGCCACGCAGATTAAGGAAACCTAAGATTACATTTCTAAAATTGTTTCCATTTCAACCCACAGAGAATCAATACAAGAGAAGAGCATTGCCTTAAACACTAATGTTATCCAAACTCAAATTCATTTTTGATGGATTGGTGGCTGTGTTTTCTTAAGACCAGGCCAGGATAAATATACACATTTCCTGATATTTTTTCTCTCTCTCCCTACCCCCACCCCCTACATATGAAAAATGCAGTGAATGATACACTCACACTTGGTTGTCCCTTCAGGACACCATCTGTATGGGAAAATTTGAAACCATTTCCAGTAAAGAGATCCTGGAGCTTTGCTAAGGCCATTGGCCAGCATTGACTATATGACTCAGGAGTTCCCAGTCTGAAGGGAGAGTCATGGCACAAGCTGCAGAGAGCCTGGGTGTAGGGTGCGACACAGACATTGGGACTGTCTGCAGCCACTGCTAGACCCAGTCCCATCTCTCCTCATCCCTATTGTTGGGGTCCCTGGATTCTGATTGCCACTGCCACTATGTGTTTAAGCCCAGCCCTGAACCCACAACTGGCTCAGAGTCAACTGTGACTTGTAGCAAGAGAGGTTGACAAAGCTCCAATCCCACATTTCGAGCCTGACATCCAATTGTTCCTGGCCTCAGGTGGCTCCCTTGCTCACCTTCTGCTCCTAGAATGCCCCTTCCTCACCATTTTATTCTTCAGGATTCAGCTGAAGCATCACTTCCTCCAGGACATTTTTTCTCTGACTGCCTTTTGAATCAGTCACCCTCTTCTGTCTCCATCATTACATCTTGCACACACGTTGGCTGTTGGCCACCCAGAACTGCAAATGGCTCTGTTTGTATCTCCCCTGCTATAATGTGAACTACCTGAGAGCAAGGTCTGAGTCTTACTCAGCAGGAGGTCTGAGACAATGCCTGACACATAATAGATAATTTTTAGAAGGAGGAGGAAGGAAGGGAGGGAGGGAGGGAGGGAGGGAGGGAGGGAGGAAGGAAGGAAGGAAGGAAGGAAGGAAGGAGGAAGGAAGGAAGGAAGGAAGGAAGGAAATTGAATGAAGCCCCAGCTTGGAGTGAGTACCCAATTAATAAACAGAGCTTCCGTTTTCATTCCTGAGATTATATTAAAAAACGGGGCATTAATATTCTTAGATGCTGCCATCAAGAGGTAGATTTTTCTGGGCTTCACTTCAGGACTTGGCCACATGATTTGTTTTGGCCAATGGAACATTAGCCAATGTAACACAAACAGGCTTGAAACGCTCTTACTCAATGGAGTTTGCCTTCTCTTGCTGCTGGGAATCCTCCAACTGACATCTAGACAAGCCTGAACTTTCTATAGAATGACGAGAGACCCCAAGAGAAGCCTAGCCCTTCCCACCACGCTTGCCATTTTAGCTGAAGCCCTAGACATGTGAGGTCATTATAGATCCTCCAGCCCTATCCAAGCAAGCCCAGACCAGAAGAAACCCAC
Source organism: Trachypithecus francoisi (assembly GCF_009764315.1). Taxonomy (NCBI): domain Eukaryota; kingdom Metazoa; phylum Chordata; class Mammalia; order Primates; family Cercopithecidae; genus Trachypithecus; species Trachypithecus francoisi. The sequence goes on from NW_022681464.1 coordinate 18,323,762, forward strand.
AGAATCATGAGATATAAATCACTATTGTTTTAAGCACTAAGTTTTGGGATTGTTTCTTTTCTAGCAAAAGCTAACTAATACAGTTCCCACAATAAGCCCCTCTACTGTAACTTGTTTCTTTCCACCTTGCCCACTCTCCAACCATACAGATCCCTTTACTTCCTTCAATAAGCCAACACTTCTCTGACTCAGGACCTTTGCACATGCTGTGCATTGCTCTCTGTTATGCATTGCTCTCTGCTATGTTCTGAACCTGGTTGGCTCCATCTCATTCTTCAAGTCTTGGTTTTCTTGACCATTCATTCTAAACTGTGTTCTCCAACACTTCACAGTTCTTTATTAGCACTGTTTGTTTCCTTCATATTTCTTTTAATAATTTGTGGTTATTTTATGTATTGGTTTGTCAGTTTTAATATAATCCCTTCCATGCTCCAAGAAAGTATCTTGTCTGTTTACCAGATTGTCCCAAGATCCAATAGAGCTACTGAAGCATTCAGTAGTTATTTGATGAAGGAAAGAGGAAGATAGAGAGAAATAAAGTCAGCTCAGTCCCTCCTAGGATGGGGTGCTTCTTAGCTCTACTGTAAGATAGACAAAGTACATTATCCCCATTTCCCCCATCCCCCTCAACTGTCATGAGAAATTTGGGGGAGGTGAGGGATGAGTATGTCGGGAAGGAGAAGACAGAGAACCTACCATGGCCCAGCCCTGTGATCTCCATCTGAAAAAATACAAAAGGAGCCAAATCCTAGCATAATGAGGAAATCAGAGTCACCCACAGAACAATCGGCAACTAATCTAAGCTCCCTGTGATGCTGTCCTGCATTGTGGGGGCTTCGGGGAGAATCACATAGAGGCAATTGCAGCAGGTGGGTGGGGTTCACTGTAAGAGAGGCAGATGGGGCAGCTGGGTGGACAGTGAATGCACAGAGCTGTGCTGGGGCCTAATCCTGGACAGGAAGCAGTTGGGTATGGTGTACACAAGGGAAGAGTGGTGGTCGAGCAGAACTAGCCCTGGCCCTAAACCTTAGGTGCTAACCCTGAGATAAGAGAAAGCTGGAGTCTAGCTCAAAAGAGAGCTACTGTACCCCAACAAATGGAACTTAAGATGAAATCTATGTTATTCCCACATTTTATCAGCACCATAGCAAGACTGGGAAAGGCTCACCTGGCAAGATTCCATCCATGAAGATGATGTCAAACTGCCCTCTTTCCCCAGCTCTCCTGGTTTGGACTCCACACACAGTTCTAGTCCTGGAAGTTGTCTCACTCTCTGGGTATCTTCTACTCAACACTTGTGAGACCAACACTAGTCAGACCCTGCCCTCATCCACTGGGCTGGGTCTGACTTTGTCCATTGTTTCTCCAATACCCATATGGGCCCTGCTGCCTCCAATGTTGTCTTACTGGGTATTTACTGGAATATAAAACCATCACAAAGTTCAGCACTATCTTCTTTACCCTCTTACAATCATCCAGTTAGAGCAGACTGCTGGATTGCCACAGTCATTTTCATCACCATAGTGTATTTCCTGGGCTCTCCAGGAATGCTGGCAACAGTCAGTCTAGGCCACTGGCATTTGATGGGCGGGAAACAACCTGAGGAATGACATTGCACATTGAAAAGTCAGCTTCTTGGGAGTTTGGCAAAAGTTTAAATATTCTGCTTTCCTGGATGGGTGGAGACAGAAAAGAGAGTGGAGAGAAGAACAGATTAGAAAAGAATCATAGTGTTGGTCCCAGTCCCAGATTCCTCTTACATGGCTGGGAACTGAGCTGTGAAACAATACTCCTGATCCAGGATATGGCTGGACCCCAGGGGGATCTCCAGAATGAGAAAATGACCTCTGGAGCCTATGGACCCACTGGTCGGGCCTTTTATAAGCTGTGGACTGCACATTCAGTCCACCTGCCAGGGCTTTGGGAGATCATAAGTTTGGGCCCATTGCATCCCTAACACAAAGATCATGGTATCTGTGTTATAGTGAAGAGCACATTCTCTGCCTGATCTTTGGCAGATGGAGGGGCCCGTGGCCACAGAGAGTGTTAAGAGCATGTCAGGAATATCTAGTCCTCTTTCTCAGCTGATTCATCCCCCAGAGAATGTAATCTAACGAGGAGCCCCAGCATTGACGTTTATAAAGAAATCAGAGTTTAATGCCTGTTGGGTGACTAATTTTATTATAGGCTAGATCTAAATTCCTCTTTTCCTGAGGAAATTCCTCACTTTTCATAATATAAAATTAACTAGTAATTTTATGTTCTTAGGGGGCAAGGGTGGCATCATTTTGGTTTGGTTGTCTCACAGCATCTAGCCATGTAAACAGAAGAATCATTGCTGCAGCTGAGTTTGAATGAGGCCGTGTGAACGCTCACAAGAGATAGGCAGAGAATGGGAAGATTGACCAGTGATCGAAATATAGCATTTGTTATTAGGATATCCTTTCCTTTCCAGCTTCAGATTTGGGATAAAACAACTTTAGTCCAGCAGAATCAAAGTCAAGATCCTTAAGTAGCTCAGCCTAGCAGATGTATTCAATACTATTTATGATTCATTTGTTAATTTATTCAATAAAACTATTAAGCACCTGCTATGGGTAGGCAGAGCATTATGCCTCCCCGAAAAGTTAGTGGAGAAATTGGGCTGGAGCTAGAATATTCAAATGAGCGATGGACATTGCTAATAAAGAATAAAGTCAGACAGCTAGGTAAGGGAAGAAAAGCGAGGACTTTCTCTTTGCATCACTATCACAGAATCCACCGGTTTCCTTCTATTTCACACAAGCCTTTTGTTTTCTCCAGTTCCTGCAGTGCACCCATTTTCTCCTTTTGCAATATTTATTCTGTACTACTCATTCTGATATTTAATCATATCAACCTCGTCTGGGCAATTTCAAGAGTGAAAATCCAGGGCAGATATTGGGTCCTCCACGGAGCTAACCTCAGCCCCATCTGTATCTGCTTCATTCAGCATCATAGTACAGCTACTTCTGTAGCACATAGTCTAGCTCCCAACTACAATTTATCTCTGGACTGCTGTATTGTTTCCTATGGAGAAACCTAGGTCCTCAAGGGACCAATTCTTCTCCTTCTCTTGGGCTTCCTATATAGGACAGTACATAGTTGTACAAAAAATTCCAAATGAGTAAATTAAAGGCTCAATAAGAAAACTATCTATTTGGGCCAATTAAATAGTTCTTACGGGGAGACCTATGCACTTGGTAACTGAGTCTTCTAAAAGGTAACTTATACTAAAATGTAAATGACTGATAATCAAAAACAGTCATTTCTGCCAGAAAATATTTGCACTTAGTCAGAAATCCAGAGTCTTAACCCAAAGAAATATGTTACAGTTAGTCATTAAGTTAGATAATTGTGACCTAAACTCATGGTGCTGTCACTCTTTTAACCCACTGTCAAGCCCTGGCTCCCCTTCACAATATCATCACTGTCCCCAATTGAGTCCATAGTGATGCCTCTGTGTGTTTAATGAGGTTTAAAACTAGGGGACACAAAAGTAGCCCCATCCCGTGTTAGCAAGCTCTGACCTCCCTAAGGTAAATGGTAAGCGAGAAAGCAACTGTCACCTCCCTACTGCCTACACACACATACATACAACCATCCCTGGAAGTCTCACAGTTCCCCATAGAACTGCTTCTCTCAGGAGAGAGTGGGTTTTTAAGATAAACTCCTCTAAAGGTTGTATGCCTGCCAGCCACTGATGCAAGGAGCATAATTAAGATGGAAAACAACCAAATCCTGCAAAGAGCAGAGACAGAACAAGACTGGGCCAACTCAGTGAAAAGGCCTCTCTCCCCTGTGGCTCTGTGCTCAAGAGCTCTCCACAAGCAAATAAATAAGGGAGGGTGGAAAGGAACACATGAATAAAACAAAAGGTATATTTATGGAGCACTGCTGGGCAACCCCTACAGCACCTCCTGCTGGCTGGACCTCTGGGGTCACCTTCCAGTCCAGAGCTGGATCTCCATGTCCCACTCCATTCTTTCCCACAGGCCCCAGATGTGGCAAGTCAGCTGAACTCAGGTGGAAATTGTGCTGAGTGCACAGGACTAGGGGAGGTGGAGGAGGACAGAAGCCCAGAGGAGGGCTAGGGAAATGGTGAGAACTATAGGGCCAACCTCAAATCAGTGACCAAGGGCCCTAAAGGGTGGTGATGAAGTCAGCCCTGGCTCCACCAGGCCCTTAGATCCCTAGAATTACAGCTTGGAGGATGAGGAGTGACAGCAGGGTGAGCAAGATGGGAAGTGTTGTCAAATTCGGTTGGGGGACAGCATCATGATGTGGGTGTTTGGTTCATTAAGAGCCACACACAAACCACAAGTTTGGGAGGCAAGGAAAAGAATCCAGACTCACAGAGTCTACACAGAAACTTGCCAAAGAGTCAAGGTCAAACCCAGGGGCCTGGACTTCAAGCCAGCAGTCTGTCCCTTCCAAAGAACTGGATGGCAAGGTAGAAGAGAACAACAGAAAACCAGTCATAATGATTGCATCAATTGGACTTAAGGGATTAAGGGAATGAGTTTTGGAATCAGGTCAACATGGCTTGTACATCCAGTCTGTTCCTCATTTGAAAAATATGGGAGAGACCTTCCCACAGAACTGTTAGGGAGACTAAATGAAATAGTGAATGAAAAGCACAGAGCCTGGCACATACACTATTATTTTGGTACTGATGGCAGAGATAGGGCTGCTGGTATTGAAGGAAAAATTATAATAGTGGCATCTAGCATCACAACCGTACTATCTATTTCAGTTTCCACTGGTTCATGGGGCTGAGGTGCCTAAAGGCTCACCTGCTGGGTCAGGGTTGATGCAGAAACTGAAGTGCTGCAGGCTGAAGGCTGCACCAGCTTCAGGTGTCCATTGCTGGAGCTGGCAGGAGCTGGAGCCAGGGACACAGTCAGCTTATCTCTGCCCCCATATATACCACCACAGGCTCAGATTGTAGGGTTAAAAGATGTGTTTGCAATCAACTAGCCCAATTGCCAGATCACAAGGCAAGTGATCTGTACAAGGTCACCCAGATGGTTTGTGACAGAGCTGGAAACAGAATTGAGGTCTCCTAACTCAGACCAGAGTTCTTGCGATTCTACTGGGGCTCCTTCATCCCCATGAAACATCTTTACCTAACGCCCTCCTAGCCTCACTACCCCTACTATCAGCAGACAGATCTATTCCTCTAGAGTTGGGTAGCTATTTCCACGGGAAATAGGCATGTGCTAATGAAAATGTCAGGCATAGAGAATCTACACACTCTGCATGAGTCTCCTCTTCCTGGATGTGGAAGCCACCTGCTCGCTGCGACATGGGGAATGGAGGCCAGGGTGTAGATTCCATGGTGAGCCCACTATGAGGAAGGGTCAGCTTCATTCAGAAATTCAGGTACTGGTCTTGTCCTCTTTTCCTCCATATCTTTCCTAGTATCATGAGACACAAGCTACTCTATTCCAAACATGAGGGATGAATCAGAACTAAAATTCTGTTTCCTAAATTCACAATTGAAAAACAACAGCATTTACATTAGTTATTTTTATCTAGAATACCAGGGTAGTCTATGAATAAAATACACACAGTTGGAGAGGAGGAGAATATTCATCCCACAGCTCTCTGCCAACCCAAAGGCCAGTTGAACCATCTTCATTACTTTTCATAATTAAGAACATAGTAATAGCCAACTAGGGTTGTTTAATCAGTGTTTGGGGTTTTGAATTCAATTCTCACCTGAGCTGACTTGAGTTGTCAAGTTGATTTAAAGTAGTTAAATAAAAATTAATTAATGTAATTCCATAAATTACTGAGTTGAAATGAGTTATTTGAAGTAAAGCAAAATGAAGTAAATCTAGGTTGGTTCATTTTTAGCCTCAGTACTCATTACTGAGTTGCTGGCCAATGGCTATGGGTGTTGGCCTTAAGTAACTGAGAATTCTAGAAAACTGGCTTTAAGACATGACCCAGAGCAAAACCATTGCTGGGTCCTGCAGGGTAAGTCCATTTGGGGCAAGGAAATCTGACAGCAGGGAGTTCATGTATCATCCTGGAAGCCCACAGATTGAGGGGATATGGGGACCAGAGGTGCTACATGGCCTGGGCACATCCTATAAAATGCAGACCTTGGTCATACTCTGACCTCTTAATTTAATGTAATATTGTCTGTTACTGTAGTTCAACTATTTGTCTCAAAATTACAAACTATATGCATATGAAGTGGCTTAAAGAAAGGTCCCATGGGGTGGACCACACAAACCTAGAGAATATTTTAGGCATTCTCTCTGTGTCCTCTACTCTCCTTCCAAATAAAAATGAATGTATTCTGTACAGCAAATGTTCACATCTTCCCCCTTTTCCCCATAGAGCACATGATTCTACTTCTATCAATTCTTTCTTCCAATTCCCATTGTTACGTAAGCTGAATGTCTTGGAAATAGGCATATGTCTTAAAAATAGGCCTATGTATATAATTTAACTGTGAATGTGGTATTCAAGCAGTCTCCAACTTAAGAGCAGGCTCTGTTCCAAAACTTTGAGTGTATGTCAGTTTTCTAGTACTCAAAATGCATTTTCCCATAGAAACCATGTTGTGCGTGGTAGTTAGGTCCCCCAGGCAGCCCACAGAAGCCTGTTGAAGCCCATGAAACTGGAGTGCAATACGGTACTAATAGAACCCTAGACCCCAACATGTTTCTGTGGGAGAGCACATATGGAGCTCTAACCCAGGACTCCTCCTCTCCTTCCAATCCTACCCTTGCTGGTTGTGGGAGTGGACACACGGTCTCACCATGTTCTCAGAGAAATGGACCCTGCATCTCAAGTTCCAAACACGCCCTCTGTAATTCATCAGTTTTTCCCTTTTTTTACACAGCTTTTCTGTTAACAGTCAAATTATGCTCTTCCCCACAACACATCGGTGCAAAGCAGGGAAGCAGACAGACTCGCACCCAGGTTGTCCTGCCTTCAGGGAGGGAGAGCCCTGGGGAAGGACTTCCCTGAGAGACAAGCAGGGTCAACCTTCACACGTTCTGCATACTCTTGGTGGCTGACAGAGAGGAAGAGAGAGGCCCCAGGAAGGCCACCAGGAGAGTGCTGAAGATGACTTCATTGTCTTATGGAGCACCCTTAGTGCCAAGAACTGTGTCAAACACACCCAAGAAGGAAGAAACTATATAGAGAGATTCAAGTTCAAAACAGAAAACAAAAAAGACCTTATATAAGTCCCCTTTAAAATGAATATTATCCCTAGGTATCTTATCAGGTGAAAAACTATTAATGGGTGAAAAACGCAGCAAACAAAACAAGACAGGATGAGAAAAGTGGAAGGAGAAGGTCCTCCATCTAAATGAATTTAGTGCCCTCTCAAAGCAATCGATAGCAGCCAGCCAGCCCAGCACCCCAAGGGGTCCTGAGCCCACTGGCAGTTCGGGGACCCTTGTACCAGAAATCGAGTTGAAATCTAGAGAGCTCAAGGGGCTCTCTAGAGAAGTGATTTCACAATTGCTCCTGACCACAGTTTTTTAATTTCAGGTTTTGTTTTTTGGTTTTAGCATTTAGCCTGAAGTCACCTATCCAATGAAGAATTGATATAAATAATGTTTGGAAACATAGAGTCCATTTTTTCATTATTTATGAAGCATAAAGTAGATAACTCATCCTCACAGCTTTCACTAAATTATTTCCACTTCTAGCTTCCACTGTAGTACTTGGAGAAGGAAAAATAATTTCATATCCAAAGTTTTAGGGCTTCCTCTAATTGTCCAGAGTTTTCTCTCCCTTAGTAAGTGGTCACCACAAATCTGTGGGAGAGGAAACTTTGTGGCTCTTATCCATCAGGAGGGACATGACAGGTGGTTGGGTCCACCTGGCATCCAATACAATAATGCTTTGAGCCTTCCACCATCAACATGGCCTTCCACCATCAACAAATGATTGGATAATATAATGTGGTATTACATACAGTGGAAATTCTGACCCATACTGTAACATGGATGAACCTTGAAAACATTATGCTAAGGGAAATAAAGTCAGACACAAAAGACAAATAGTGGATGACTCCACTTATACGAAGTACCTGGAGTAGTCATATTCAAAGACATAGAATGTAGACCAGTGGTTGCCAGGAGCTGGGGGAAAGGGGAAATGAAGGGTTATTGTTTAATGGGTTGAGAGTTCGGTCTGGAATGATGAGAAAGCCCTAGAAATGGACAGTGGTGATGGTTGTACAACAATATAAATGTACTTAATGTCACTGAACTTTACACTTAAAAATAGTTAAAATGGCAAACTGTATGTTATATATATTTTACCAGAATTTGAAAAATATAGGGGCTTCCAGCCTCTGCTCAAACATTTCACCTCATTCCAAAAGCATAATGTATCTAAGGAAACTATGTGCCAAACATTGCTCATGCCATTTGCTTGGAGGAGGGTTGCCATTTTAATAGCATGACTGGAAGAGAACTTATTATGAAGATGAAGTCTGAACAACAACTTGAAGTAAGGAGTAAGTCAGCCATACCAATATATGGGGAGAGCATTCCTGGAGGAGGGAAGAGCCAGTGCAAAGGCCCTGAGGGACTTTCTGCCTGGAGGTCTGGAAAGCAAAATGATGCTGATGGGACTTGCATGGGATTGCATGATTGTGAGTGCTGTAACGCTGGAATTTCCCAGTGAGGATGTTCTGCACTCAGGTAATGCTGGATCAATGAGCATTCAGGGATGTAGATGACCAATTCAGATCTCATCCAAGTGGAAGCAACATGAGCCATGAGTTTAATCACTGTTTGCACTAAAGCACCACCCCCCCAACACCCCCTTATGGCCAATGATGCAGAATTTGAACCTCTGTAGTTCAATTTATCCAAAGACTAAACTTTCCTCTTCCTATCACAGTGTGAAGCTGGGTACTGGAGGGGTTCTGAGGAACTAACAACACCTCAAGCAGACTTTCAACAAATCCTCTTTTTAGCCCACTCCCTTGCTCTCAGTTTCAGGGCACCTGGGATCTCCATTTCTTTGCTGTTGAATAGAGAAATGAATGGATAAATGAACACTATACTTGAAACAAAAGAGAATCCGGCACTGAAATATGTAGTTCCTGTTCCATGGGCTGTTTGGGGTCAGATGTGAGGGAGAAATCACAGGAATCTTTTTTTTTTTTTTTTTTTTTTTTTTTTTTTTTTTGAGACGGAGTCTCGCTCTGTCGCCCAGGCTAGAGTGCAGTGGCCGGATCTCAGCTCACTGCAAGCTCCGCCTCCCGGGTTTACGCCATTCTCCTGCCTCAACCTCCCGAGTAGCTGGGACTACAGGCGCCCGCCACCTTGCCTGGCTAGTTTTTTGTATTTTTTAGTAGAGACGGGGTTTCACCGTGTTGGCCAGGATGGTCTCGCTCTCCTGACCTCGTGATCTGCCCATCTCGGCCTCCCACAATGCTGGGATTACAGGCTTGAGCCACCGCGCCCGGCCCACAGGAATCTTTAGAAGCATTAGGAATTATCTATAAGGACAGAGACTGCTGCAGATGGAGCACATTAATGGACCAAGGCCCAGTGTCTGGAAAAGTGGGGTTTACTGGGGGGCCCCTATTAAAAGCATGTTCAAGGTGCCAAAGTGCATCCCATGCATACCTGAGATTGTACTCAAGTCTTCAAGTTCTAATCCTTCTGTCCTTCTTCAACTCATTCTTTCTTGTTGAAGCTCTCACCGGGATAGGGGAAATGAGGAGTCCCTAAAAGTTTCCAGGAATTCTTGCTACTCTGGTGAGAAATTTTGTTTTATGTGGTTGCAATTGGTATATGGCCTCCCAAAACATTTTGAGGACATTTTGAAACATTTAACACATTGTGTTCTACTGTTTCCAAACCGTATCTAACTCTCCTCATAAAGACCATGGCCTCATCAAAGGATTTATCTTTGTTGCTCACATTGGTAACACAGCACCTGAGCATAACCGGTGCTCAGTAAGTATTTATGGAATAAATCAATGACTGACCATTATTGATGCCACCAGAATAAGGTTTCAGTATTCAAATACATCTTAACATCCCCATGTTTCCCGCTATACTTAGGAAGACTGGTGAGAATAATTCCATTTTACAGATTGGAGCCATAAAGGGTATGTTAGTTTATTGCTACATAACAAATTGCCCTAAAATATATCATCTTAAAGCAACACACATTTATGATTTATTATTATTTCCAAGTTTCTATGGGCTGGGAAGCTGATCACAGCTTAGCTGGGTCCTCTGCTCCAGGGTCTCTCACTGGCTATATCCAGGTATCCACAGGAGCCAGTCATCTCATGGTTCAAATGAGGCAGGGTCTGCTTCCAAGCTCTGGGTGTACACAATCTAATCAGCTGTCAGCATGGCCAGAATAAAAGCAGGCAGAAGAACGTGGAAAGGCACACACCCAGGAACAATACTTTGTAGCCTTCAATCAAGTTGATAATACTAACCATCGTGATAGCCTAACCTCAGAAGTGACAACCCACCACCTTTGTGGTATTCCATTCACTAGAAGCGTATCGCTAGGTCCAGCCATATAGGGCATGAGCGCTGGGAGGCAGGGATCACTGGAAGCTGTGAGCTGTGTGCGAAGCAACCAAACACAGGGGCACTGAGCGCACCCAAATCCTTCCAGATCACACAGTGGATTTGGGGTCAGAACCAAGCAGATCTCCACTGTACTCTCTCCTCCCTCCATCTTGAGCTGTGCTGTGGGGCAGGGCTGGTGGCATGGGCACCAGTAGGTTGGTAAGGAGGGAAGAGGAGTAGTGAAAGAAAGAGGGCACCAACGCATTTACCCAAATTTATTCTGGAACAGAATTTGTTTTTCAAGTTATCAAACAGGCAAAAATAAGAAGTGACTGCCGGTATGGATTTATTACCACTAATGCAAAAGCTGTTCCTGATAATGTTTTAAAGTATTTCCATATAATACATCTGTTCAGTTCAAATTTATAAATGGGGTCTAGAAAGAAGCACAGCACCCATCAGGGAGCGCTGAAGAGCTGTGTTTGTCTGGCACTTTGTGTGTCGGTTTTTCCAGTAGGGAAGGATGTTGTTTGGACCGATTCTAGTTCAGAAATCATTGCTGGTGGATTCAGCAGTTGACCAATCCCCCCACTCCACTCCCCACTCTGTGGTGCTGCTCACATGCTCAGCATCCCTGTGGAAGAAAAGAAAGAGCTTGGGACACAGCAGAGCAGTACGGGGCCAGGATAATGGAATGGGGCTCTCAAATCAGAAAGCTGTGTGGGTGATTAATTCAAATGATCCCAAATACTTCCCCTCCTCCAGCCATAATGCTCAAGCCTTCCTGCTGTGTGCTCAGTTCTTTCTTCTTGTGGGTTTAGCTCCTCTCCATGCACAAACCAGGCTTGACTCAGGGAGGACAAGGCATCGCCACACCATCTCCACATCTCTGTCCAGTGTGTGCATGTGTGTTTGTGTGTATGTGTATATGTAAATGTACGTGTGTCAGGATGGGGGAAAGGGGTGCTGAAAATAGCAACATGTTATTTCTAGGCTCTTTGGAAAGAAATGAAGCAGAATGAGAACAATGAGAGAGAAGTGTGGAAAACTGAGTTAGAAGGGAGGGGAGAGGCAAGCGGTGCAGGGAGGAGTAGGGAGCTACACACCTGCTATCTTTTCCTCACTCTTCAAATTAGCCTTTCCCATTTGGGGAACAACAAAACTGAAGCTCAAGGAGCTGCCGTAGCTTGGCCAAGGTGGCACAGGGTTGGATCATAGAGGTGGATCCAGAATGCCGCCCTATAGCAGCCTACTGTGCAGAGCATGGGATTGCTGACATGGCACACAGAGCAGCTGGCCTTGTGATAGGTGGTTGGCAAACTTCTCCTTCCGTCTTACAAATTACACACACACACACACACACACACACATATATATATACACACACACACGCATATATATATGGATTCTTGTTTCCATTGTTCAAACTATTTTAGATGGCAAATTCTCATTCTAGGAGGGCATTCCCAGGAGTGGAATCCTGGAGGGTGTCATGAAATCCCTGTGGGGTGGGTGCAGAGTACAGCCAGCAGCAGGATTCTTCGTGGTGTCTAGGCATATTAGCCTCTTGGCCACAGCACTGTGCCATGAACAGAGGCTCCCTCAGACCAGAAATATGATCTAAGGGTGAGGTCTTCAAAGGACAGAGGGTCTTTGAAGAGGCTTCTTGTTACTGGGGGAGGGAGCTTTCCAGAAAGCTGGCACCTGATGGTTCTTTATGAGAAACAGGCAGGTGTCTGTCCATGTAGGAACTTCAGATGACAGGTGAGAAGGCCAGCTTTACCTGGAGTTGGAAGCTGTCTTTCCAGCTGATATTTCTTATATTAGCAGGAAGGGACAAATTTCAAGAAGCAGAAGTCAATTGTAACCAGTTAAGATAGAAAGAAAACTGCCTCCCCTAAAAGATGTCCATGTCCTAATCCCCCAAACCTGTGAATATGTTCCCTACATGGTAAGGGGGGATTAAGTTTGTTGATGGAAATAATGTTGCTAATCGACTGACCTTAAAATAGTGTCCTGGATTATCCAGGTGGGCCCAGCATACTCACACTGGTCTTTAGAAGACAGAAGAGTGTGCGTGTCAAGGACATGCGATCTGGGAAAGACTCCACGAACCTTGGATGGCTTCAAAGACAAAGGAGGCTATGATCCAAGAAATGTGGGATGCCTCCAGGAGCACAAACAAAGATAAAAAAGAAGAATTTATTCCCAAGACCATCCGGAAAGAAGGCCACCCTGCCAACACCCCGACTGTAGCCCAGTGAGACCTGGGTCACATTTCTGACCACCAGAATTGTAAAATAAAAAATTTTGTTCTTTTAGGCCACTGGGCTTGCAGTCATTTGTGACAGCAGCCACAAGAAACTAACAGGAGGCCGAGCATGGTGGCTCACGCCTGTAATCCCAGCACTTTGGGAGACCAAAACAGGTAGATCATTTGAGGTCAGGAGTTCGAGACCAGCCTGGCCAACGTGGTCTTAAAATACAAAATTAGCTGGGCTTGGTGTGGGTACCTGTGATCCCAGCTACTCGGGAGGCTGAGGCAGGAGAATCGCATGAACCAGGGAGGCGGAGGTTGCAGTGAGCCGAGATCGCACCACTGCACTCCAGCCTGGGCAGCTCCATCTCAAAAAAAAGAAAGAAACTAGAAACTAACAGGAAACAGTGTAGGGTTGTCTAAGTCCAGGGAGAAAATCTGTGGGGCCCAGAGAAGTGGCCTAATTCCTCACCTGATGTGGGCTGGAGGAAGTTGAGAATACATCCAGCCACTGCAGGACTTGGCGGCCAGGGTCACAGGTGAGAGTCTGAGCATACTTGTTTCACTTCTAAGTGGTCAAGGGCTGTCAGTGAGACCCCAGACATGGCTAGAGAAGCTCTCACGCCCCTTCTTGGGAACCTTTGAAGTCATCATTTAAAAAAGAATACAGGAACCACCAGCCAGTGACAGCCACCAAGAGAGCTCTGCTTCTTTGACCTCTTCACAGTCTTTGCTGTTTTGTTTATTTTCCCCATAGTGATTGACAGCTGAACCCTTTAAGGAAAAGACCTTGTAAATTGTTTCATGAACAGAAAAGGAAAAAAAAAAAAAACAGAACAAAACAAAAAAGAACACTTCCCATTTCCCAGTCAGCCAGGACTGCCAGAAACCTAGGTTGGAGAAACAGGTGTTGGCAACAGGGAGAAGGAAAATCCTCATGGATCCCTGAGGAAGACAGGGAGACAGAAACGCTTCAGAGGCTGTGAGAAGGTCGTCCACACAGAGCCAGGACCCACATAAGGAAGCAGTGGCTGTGCTCCCAGGGAGGACTACTTGGCTTAGCATGGAGTTGGCACTCAGCAAACATGAGATGCTCTTATTATCACATAATAAGAAGGAATGTCAGATTACCCATTCATTAAAAAGAATGCATTACATTGCATTCCTTCATACTCATTAGTTTACCTAACTTTTCCATAACCACGTTGACATGGTAAGACTGGTGGCATTTTCCCCCACCACTTTATAAATGTAAAAATGTCAAAGTGAGACACATTCTCATTTTGAATAAACAGGATGAGGAACTCAATGGTCAACAAGAGACTCCAGGCCAGAGAAGGAGACTCAGCAGGGTACGAAGGCAATGGGCTCAGAGCTTCTGGGAGACACCCTCTGTGACCTCCAGTACTAGCTAGGGAAACCAAGAGGTCAGAAAGGCTAATCCACTGTCTCCAGAACTCAGAGCTGGCCACTTACTTGAATCCAGCTCTCAACTCTCTGCTTAGGCTCAACACCACCCTGCTCTGAGACTTCCTAACTGTCTTGTCTCCAACTGATTGGGAACAGGGTGGAAAAGAGGACGAACCACTTGGCAGGGCTGTCACCCTCCCAAGGCTCATAGCTGCACCCTGGCAAGTCTTCCAACCACTTCTGCTTTCTAGTTACCAAAGAAAAAAATACTGATTGTAAACATCACTTTAAAAGCATGCCATCCGACAGCCGGCTCAGCTGCAATACATCAGCCTGAATTGTACTCATTTATGGTGAAGCATTTTATATTAATGTTTTCATTGCTTATCACAGACACTGGCTTTAAAGTGCTTAAGCCAGCTGTACTGAGTTATTTATTAGGCTTTTCTTTTTTCCAAGTTGCCTTTTCCTTAAATAAAGAGTTTGTTTTACTTTTATACATTTAAGAATCCCTCTTGTCGCCTGCCCATCACTTCTGATGGCTTGTGTGCATACACTCTTTGTTTCTCTAGAATTTACTCAGTGCCTCTGGAAGTCAGGTGAACTGGAGCCAGCAATGCCCACGGAAGGAAAAGGTATAGTGAGGCAGAGAGTTCAGTCTCTGCAGGACCATCTAGCTTCCCTTCCTTCATCCTACAAGTTAGATTCCACCTCCACTATAATATTGAAGATCTTCAATGATTGCCCAAAGTCAACTGATTTGACAGTTGGGATATAGTCAACGCTGCTAATCATCTCCCCTTCCATGGTTCTCCTCTTGCCATTATGACTATTCCTGTGTCCCCATCATTAACTCTACCTTCTTTTTCATTCCTAAGTGTGGGTGGCCTAAGGGTCAGGCCTCAGGCCTGTCTCCTGCAGAACTAGAATGCTACATAAAGTGAAGTCCTCTAAATAGTGAGACACCCCCTTTCCTTTACCCACAGGGCTCCCGGAAAGCTGACAGCAAGAAAGAAACCTGGACAGTTGGTTTCTAGAGAGTCAAACTTTCTATTCTGTGACTTTAGAGTTGGCTAACAAAATTCCAGGACCCAGTAAATCCACACTGAAGCCCATCAGTCAACAAAGTCTAACAGTAATCATAGAATTCCAGTCAGCAATGTGGTTCTTCATTCTGACATACAGATAGCCAAGCACCAGCTGACACTTAAGAAGAACTCTAACAAAAAGTGAAACAAAACAAAAATTGGAAATAAGGGCCTTGCAAGAAACAAAAGTAAAGCAAGAAGAAAAGAAATTCTTAAACAAAAAATTGTAATTGTCTGCAGAAAAAAATAAGATAGGCATCCATGCAACAAGAATAGCAAGTTATTATGAAATAATAATTAGAAAAATTTAAAAAAGAATATGTGGCAATTAAATATGGAATATCCATAATAAAAAATTAATAGATTCTAGAAAATAAACATAAGCAATCTCTAGAAGATAATATAATCAATAAATATTATTGGAAGTAGACAAAGGACAATGTGACAGAATGTAGGAGAGAAAACTTAAAGCATCTATCAAGCAGGTTCAATAGTCTTAAACAAATCTTAATAAGAGATCTGAGAGAAAACAAGGGAGGCAGTTACAAAGAAAAAAATTCCAAAAAGATTTCCAGAACTGAAGGGCATGAAATTCCAGATTTAAAGAGTCCATCAAAATATCAAATATAATGAATGAAAAAAGAGGCAAACCTGGATATATCATTGTGAAATTTCAGCACACCAGGGATAAAGAGTAGAAATGAACACTTTCAGAGAAAGGTAAAAAAGAGATCATTAACAAGAGTAGAAGTCAAGGAGGCATGAGACTTCTGAGTAGGAACACTGGAAGCTAGAACACAATGGAGCAATGCCTTTAGAATCCTGTGGAAAAAGCACCTTCATCTTCAAGCTCTATATCTAGCCAAATGGTAAATGAAACGTGAAGAGCAAATAAAGACATGTTCAGATATGCAGGGGTTTTAAAATTTTACCCTCATGCATGTTTTTATGAGAACTGGAAGAGGCTCTTTACCAAAGCAAGAGAGTAAAGCAAAACGGATATGACATCCAGGAATGAGGTGATCCGAGGAGCTCGGGGAGACCAAGGCAGCAGGTCCAGAGATAGCCAGTCCAAATCAAATAGGCAGGAGGTTGGGGCCCAAGGAAAAGCGGTTCCAAGAAAAAAACAAACAAACAAACAAAAAAACACTGTTCAGTCACCCAATGGGTTTGACTCTGTCTAGGAGATCTTGGTACCACTGCCAGAGATTTTGGGAAAGAATCAGTGATAGGTACATAGAAAACTAGGCAAATTATTACACTGGACAATTACTAGCTCATGGAAAAACCAACAATTGTTTAAAAAGGAAAATCATATTTGTATTCCTTTGTGAATATTTTTATAGATATAAATATGAAAATCCTAAAAATTCACTAAGCAGAAAATAGCAATATAACTGTGTTAGGAGGATGAAGGAAAGAAGAGGAATGGTATGTTAGCTAAAAAAGAAAAAGTCTAAATTCCTGTGGATAGAAGGTAAAAAATATAGCCTATAGATATAATAATATCATATTATTTAGAAGTATGAAGTTAAATGCCAGCAAGAATTGTTCAAAATTTGAAAATGGTGTTTCTAAGGAGTAAGACCCAGGAGGAAGGAAGGGTGAGCCAGAAAACGGCTAGGGTTTTTTTTCCTAAGTCTTGTCAAAAATTTGAATTTTGTAATTATGTACATATGCTAGTTTGACAAGTAAAAGTTTAACTCAGGTATGCAAACAATGAAATATATGTATAGCTATATATTATAGAAAGGGCAAGAGTCCACGATGAGCAGATGTTTAGTGAGGAGCAAAAGAGATGCAGCCCCTGCCCTCTGCGAACTTCTCTCTAAACATGGCATGCCATCTCTTATCTCTGCATCTTGCACATACCTTTCACTGACTACTTGTCTGCCTGGAATATGCTAATTCATCTATTAAGTCTCCTTTCACACCCTCCTTACTCTCCCAGGCAATCAGGCCTTTCCTGGGTCCTACTGTCCTTTGTGCAAACAACCAATGCAGCAATTGCATCCTTGTATTTGCAGGACATGTTTATTTGCAGGACTCTCAGCTAGCTCATAAGTTCCTAAAATTCAAGGACTTCATTTTACCCTGAGTGTGTCCCTAGTAATGAACACAGTGTCTGATTCTATGTCAATACGCAGTAAGTGCTTGTCAAATGAATACATGCATGGATACAGGCATGGGTGCATATCTGGATGGATGAAAGGATGGATGCCTGGACGGAGAATAGAGGATCAGGCTGTTTCCTTGTTACCACCCAAAAAAGAACAATACTGGTTGATTAAATGAACAAAGAAGACTGAGAGAGCTGGAAATATCCAGGAAATTGATTGTACTATCCTCCCTAGGCCAGGCATATATAGGCCTATATAGTGCTTGTGGTTCACTGCCTCACTGAAGCCTCAGTGAACCACTAGCACCTAACTATTACTACCAACTACATTATTGCTTCCAACATGCTTGGGACCCAAGGTGGCCCAAAACAATGTGCATGACACAAAAAGAGGGCAGGAAGGAAGGAGGTGTCATGGAAACGGGAGGCAGGGGGCCCTAATGACACGACTTGATGGCAATGGCACCTGTCTCTCCTTGTGACTTTCAGCAGAAAGATCAAATGCCTCTTGGGTGCTGCCAGATATTGCTCTCAGCCAAAAGTGCCCATGAAGGAGGAAGCCAGGGCACCTCTAGTAATGACAGCCATGTCTAGTACTAGGGGCTGGCTGAGCTGGTGGAGCTCTTCTCAGGCCCATCCTGTGGGTGCTATCAACATTGCTTACACTAATCATTTGAATATTTCCACAAAGATCCCCAAGCAAGTGGATGACAAGATGTAGAGGATCGTGTGCGCAATGCCCCTTCTAGCCCCTGCCCCATCCAGCACACCTATTTCCTAAATTGGAGGGTAGGGGGAGGAGAAGACTTGATCATCTGAGTCTGAAGAGGAAGGGACATTACCAAAGACTCAGAGGGAGCTTCTAATGCCTGATTGTTGCCACTTCATCCCCACCAAAAAAAAAAATCATTAGCAATTGAAAGTTAAAGTGAATTTCTCACCCATTCATCCAATCCAGAATGGTAGCTGGTCAGCACCGTAGCATGATTTAAGGGCTCTGAAAAAAAACCACACTGCCCCCAAAATATCTCCCTGGCCTGAAATTCATTTCACTTCATAACCATGCCTGAAACTCCACCAATTAGAAATTCATTTACAAGCCCCTCTTGTAAAATGTGCAACAGTGATTAGCTTTATTTGATTCTGCTCCAGAATCTAAAATTAGGACCAATGGCTGGGCCTAATAAAGAAAAATTGATGGGCTTTAGTTTGACTGAAAAAACCTCTTTTGTCAGTTCTTGCTCTTCAGCAATGGGACCGACAATTCCCATGAATGACACATAAACGATTACTTAAGACAAAATCTCCTTCTGGACAGGTCAAAAGGGTTAGAAAGTTCTTCTTTGAGGTAGATTAAATGGGCTTCCCAAAGCGCTCAGCAGTTTGCCCTAATTCTGCCCTCAGCAACACAAAGAGAGTCTAATCACTCGCCTCTTGTCAAATATTCTAAGCCAGGCTTCCTCTCCCTTGGAGTTTCCATGGCTCTTTCTCCGTTTCTAACAGCTGGGCAATATGTGTGCATTGATTTGGTTAAATAAGACATGGCTTCAAGGCTCTGCTCACCCACCAGCAAATGGCCTTCCATAGGGCAGAAGTTTTAGGGTGTTTGTGATATGCAATAATAACCTTGCTTTCTTTGCTTCTCACTGACTAAGCACTCTGGAACCTACAAGAGCAGGTAGGGCTGGAAGCATCACGTGGGTGTTGTAGGCATCAAGCCATGGGCAAGGAAGTCAAATCAGAGAGAAAGGCTCAAGAAGATACCAACACCTGGGCTGGTTGGCTTTGATAAGAATTTCACCAGAGATCAGGAGACCCTGAGGGTGCACCCTGATGTCATGCCAGAGACTGTTTGTTCTGTATTTGTCCATGAAAGTTCTGCTCCTGCAGGCTCATGATCTGGCCTTCTCTCCTAAATCAATCCCTCATTAATTGACACTTTGAGCAAGTTTCTTAATTCCCATGAGCCTGTTTCTTTATCCACTAAATGAAGACTTTTCTATCTAGTTGTCTGGTAGAGTTTTACAAGAATTACATGAGAAGATGAACGTAAGAATGTTTTAAGGTCTATATACAGCCAAGTGCTGGCAATGGCCAATGGTGGAGATCATGGTTGACTTCTGGCTTGTGGGAATGGTCCAGGTCCACAGCTGGGAATCATGGCCAGAAGGAGCACCAGCATGCTGCAATGAAGCACATTTCTAGTTCAGGCAGAATCCAAAGGCCAAGTATTTAGAAGCATTACCATCAAATTTATGGCCTTTTACACATTTTTGCAGCCACACAATATCTGATAAAATTTTCTGCATGATTGCATCTTTTTTCTAGATTTGCTGAGGTATAATTGACATATAAAGTTGTATATATATAAATATATCTGTGTGTATATATAGTGCATGTATATATATACATATTACATATACATACTGTATATATACAATTTTGTCTATATATATACACTTTTTATTCATCTCTAGATATACAATTTTTATCTGTATATATATATATTTCAGGTGTACAATGTGTTGATTTGATACATTGTGAGATAATTGCCACCATCAAGCAAATTAACATATCCATCATCTTACATAGTTACCACATATAAGTGAGATCATATAGTGTTTGTCTTTGTGTATTTGGCTTATTTCACTTGGTGTGATGTCCTTCAGGTTATTTTTTCTGACATGTTGCATGCAGCATGGATGATATGAGTTGGTCAACCTACAGTATGTCTGGTTGCATAGAGGTACCTCATTGACCAAAGGAGTATACAGGGAACACATTGAGCTATGAGTGGAGACATCTGTTTGGGTTATTCACCAGCCAATTCTAGATCAAATCTTTACTTGTACAGCTATATAGAAGTCGAGGATGGAAGGAATGTGGAGTCAGAAACCTCATAAGGGAGGTAGAGTCAGAAACCTCAAGACAAACCATGATTATATCTGTGAGTAGACTTTCCAAGGTAGCCTTAACTTAGATGTATCTATTTGATCACCTAATTCCTGGAGTAAATCAAGACCAGATGGTCAGAAGGCCTAGGTTCCCGCTCTTCTGTTAAATGTGAGTCCAATTGGGAGGGTCTCCAGGCTTCACTGTAATTAAGGGAGCAGTACTGGGTGATCTTTTCCTATACCTTCCATTTCATCCTTGCACTCGTTCCCCTCAACTCCCAAACATGGGTAACTTCTGCACGTCCTTCAAGACTTAGCCTTAACTTCACTTTCTCAGGGAGGTCTTCCTATTTTTCTTTAAAGCCCCTGCCAGACAGACACAGCACTTCTACCTTCTTTTCCATATTCTCCCTGAATACTCTGTGACCACCATATCTTTTTGTGTGCCTGGCACAGAGTGGGTATGTAATAAATTAAATTTTTTAAAAAAAGAGAGAACTCTTAGTAAAGGAGAAATCACCAGCCCTCTTAGAATGCAAATGGAAACTAAGAAAGTACCCACTGCCATAAGGAAAAATTTTAACTGCTGTATAAACTGCAAATAACCACAAAATCTTAGCAGCAAAGCATCTTCCATCAGGCAGTGCATACGATCAATAGAATGCACAAGTTCCAAGCCTAGACCTCAAAGACCTTGCAACTTCCTATTTTGCCACCTTTAAAACCCTGAGACAACCGTGTGAATAAGCCCAAGCTGGCCTGCTAGAAATCGAGAGCTCCTGTGGAGAAGAACCAAGGCACCCCAGCTGACAGTCAGCCAATTCCTGCCCAAGAGCCTGTCAACTTTCAGACACATAAGTGAAGCCACACTAGATCATCAAACCACCAGCCAACTCACCAGCTTCCCAGAGACACTTTCAAAAGCCCTGTAAGTGACCCCCTGAACCAGTCCAGAAGAGATAAGCTGCCTATTGAAACCACAGAACTAGATAAATGGTTGTTGTTTTAAGCCACAACATTTTTGTGACCATTTGTATACAGCAAACGCTAACTGATACAACCTTCCCTCCTCCCCTTTTTGTTTAACTTAGAAGATCCAACTCTTGCTAAGTGGCACTGAAAGCAAAGGGCAGAAGGCTCCTGGAGCCCTAATGTAACGTAATGAATATAGTTGCCTTTGGAGTCGGGGATAACGCATGTCCTAATCCCCATAGTAAAAGCTTCAGATTAGAGAAATTCATTCATGTGAACCACAGGGACCATGGTCAGTCATTCAGTCAGAGTAGGAAACAGCTAACAGCACCTTTAGTGCTTAATCTGTGCCAGACACTCTTCTAAGAGGAATCTTTATATCTATTTTCTCATGTAATTTTTACAACACCCGATGAGATGAGATCATTTTTACTTCCACTTTCCAGATGAGAAAGCTGAGGCACAGAGATCCTAAGTAATTCTCTCTAAGAAGTAGTGAAGCTGGAATTTGAACTGAGACAGGCCAACTCTAGAGTCATTTCTCCTATTCAGAATGCTAATCGGCCGAGTAATGATAACTGGGGCCCCAAAGGGGACCTCCAAAGAGTGAAAAGGGGATGTGAACTCGTGACCAGGCCTGAGGCCCATGAGATTTTACAGGGACAAAGCGATTCTGACACAGGACATGGTAGAAATGGGAAATGCTTCCGTACCCAGTCACTCTGGAGAAGCTTTGGGGAAACAGTGGCCTAGCACATGAGAGTATATGAGTGAGGACCCAAGCATAGGAAACACAGCAAAACTGCTGGTACAGGGACTTGCACCCACAAGGGCATGATCAGGATGCCAGGCAGGAGCCCACAGGCAACACAGGCCCTGTGGACCAGAATGCAGCAAAGACGCCACTCCTCCACCGCCAGGTAGCAGTGTCATAAACAGAGGGGGTTTCAGTTTCTTCTCCCTCTTTGAGGGAATGCAAGTGGGGGAAATGAAATGAGAAGCTGGACTTCCTGACAATAAAAGCAGTTGAGGTTTTAAGTGATTGATCAGGAAAATAAAGACAAAATGGTCACATTTACACTCAAAGCAGATGAAGTGGTCTTAGTGGCTTCATAAGTATTTCTTGAATAGAACTGCACAGTGTATAAAGTGCTTTCAAATACTTTATTTCCTTCTCACAACAACCCTGCAAGGTGAGTGGAACAGGTGTCATTGTCTCTGCTTCTCAGTTGGTGGAACTGCAGTTTGGGAGAAG
Source organism: Trachypithecus francoisi (assembly GCF_009764315.1). NCBI lineage: Eukaryota > Metazoa > Chordata > Mammalia > Primates > Cercopithecidae > Trachypithecus > Trachypithecus francoisi. The sequence goes on from NW_022681464.1 coordinate 18,346,304, forward strand.
TGCTTTGCCCAGGGTGACAGAACCAGTGGGAGCAGAGCTGGGATGCTAATGCGGGGCTTCAGCCTCCAGATCTGCAATTCCCATCCTTGGGCCATGGCTTCTCTCCATGCACATGGTAATTCGTCTAACAATCAAAGAGAAGTCACAACTCAGGACAGGAATCCTAGGGAATGGACATTGATGACTCATTATCAAAAGAGGGATCCCAGACTCTTAGAGGAGCTCAGAGAAAGTCACTGTATCCCAAGGTAATCGGCAATGGCTTCAAGGAAGAAGTGGGGGCTTGGGCTCGATCTAATTCATTCAAGCAACTCTTTGCTCCCCAAATGGTTCTTCGAAAAGTTGCCAGTGAATTCAATCCAGTCATTTTTTAGCAACAAGTTGCTTGGGGATGATCTGCAAAATAGTTGGTTACCTGATGTAATCCATTTTTACTGAAACTGTTTTATGTGTTAAACAAATCATGGTGATTATTTTTGTGTTTGCTTTTTTGTCAGCTTAAAAGCAGAGGCTGTTTCTCAGGCAGCAGCCCTAGCTCTCAACCCTCAACACCTGCCCACTCTAGGCCAAGTCCCAGCTGCTGCTGCAGCAGCATTGACAGCAAATACAACTTTCCGTTGCTTCCTGTTGAGCAACTGGAAAAAGACGGAAGCAAGAAGAGGACCCTGGCATCAGACGTCAGCACTCTGGAAATGGGTTTTTACTGGGGACGGAAAGAAAGAAATTGCTGAAATGGAAGGAATTATCATTTCTAGAGTCATCTCTGGATAACAAATTGCGGAGGCCTAAATATCCACAGATTATTCTATCTGAGTTTATCTTGTTGCGACAGATCTGCATGCTGTAATCAATCATGCTGCGTATCCATAAAACAGCTTGATAGTACACATGTATTCTCCTCAAAATAAAGTTGTAACATTTACACATAATAACTTATTGGGCTGCAGGCTTTGCCTGACGTATCCTCAATATCATCTGATGTTTTATTGGATCCCACACAAACTTTTGCCTAATATAGTCATTTCTACAGAGAAAAGTCTTGATTATAATAAAGAAAAAAAATTTTTAAAGACAGGGAATTGTGACAACTAGCCTGGGGGCTGCAGAGAGGCCAAGGTGGATGGAACATTGAGGGAAAAGGACAAGAGTGGATTTGAAGACCCCCACTTGCTGGCTGTTGGCTCTGGAACAGGACAGTTCAGCTGTCCAGATCTCAGCTGCCTCACCTGTGAAATACTTGGCATTACCAAATGCTAAGGTGTAAATCATACAGAGAAAGTGAGATGGGTGGAAGAGGATGGAGAGATCACGGGAAGGGATTCCTGGGCAGGAGATAGGCATAATTAGCCAGTGTGACACAGCACACAGAAGACCACTTTGTCTGATTCAATGTGGGTTTGGGTAGTGGTAAAAGAGTTTGAAGAGGAGCTTAGAGCTATTTCTGAGGACTGTCATTATCGGTCACAGCTGTACTCTGTTCATTTCTCTCGCCACACTCACTAAAATCTGTATAAAAGTTATTTATTTGTTGACTTATTTATTATCTGTATCTCCCCACCTCAGACTCTCAGATCCATGAGGCAGAGACATGGCTATCTTGTGCACTGTAGTGTCTGCAGTCCTTAGCATGTACTAGGTACTCACCAAATAATTGACAAAGGAATGAAAAATAAATGAGTGAATGACCAAATCAGGCCACGAATGCACCAGTTCCAATTCTTACAGAGAGCTGCCACAGAGGTGCTACACTGACAGCCCCTCTGGCTAACGTCCTGTGCTCTCCCTCTCCCCAACCTCCATCTAAACTCCCATCCAGTGCCATGCTCCCAGCAATATAACCAACCTAAAAGCAAGGACCAGTGGGCATGCTGCCCTTTGTGGACAACAAAGGGTCCCTCTGCTCTCTACCCCAATCTGAGGACACATGAGATGTGGAAGCTGATTTGGGGACACACTTTAAGAAACCACAGAAACTAGCAAGTGCCATATAAACAAGTAACTCTCTTTATGTTGAAGTTCCAGTGGATTGGGTGACATGCAGGACCATGCATCAGGCTCATTCTCAGAACATGAATATCACCTAGGGAGCTTTGTCACCTTTCCACCCTGGCTCTGCTCTTGGAAGTCCTGGTTGAGTAGGCTTGCACTGGGGCCTGGACACCTATCATTCCTAAAGTTCCTAAAGTTTCGCAGACAATTTTGATGTGCTCTGAAGATTGACAACAGCAGGACCGGACAATGGCTTAGGTCCCTTCTTTCCTGCTTCCATTCTAAGTGTAGTTTTATCCAAGACTGATTGAGTTTTCTTTGAGGGAGACGAAAAGGAGGAATGAATATTCATTGGTTTCTTTGAGGGAGGAAAAAGAGGAGGAGTGAATAGTCATACGGTTTTCTTAAAACTCAATCCAGTCAAAGATAAAACAAGTGACTCAATTAGAGAAAGTTTAATATCTGGCCTTCTAGTTTAATAAAAATTAAGCTAGGGTTTTCATTGTCCAGTGAGCACACCATGCTCATTTCCTGCTCCTATCTTTGGTTTGTAGAATTCTTCAGCGACCACCATTGTCCTTTCCTTCCTCCACAACCTACCCAAATCACACCCACTTATTTGGGGAAATGATGAGATATGGCTAATCGTGTAAAAATCGCTGACAATTGGGCAAAGAACTTACCTCAACCTTGTCTTGCTGAGAGCTTTGAAATTTGCATTGGGATAGCCCACTCCTATTCACTCATTAAACAGACATGTTGACTCAGCTCTATCAGGAGTTCTATCATGTTTGACACAGCTCTATCAGGAGCTGTGCTAGGTGCTGGGTTCAGAGCAGTGAAAGAAACTGATATGGGAACATGATTCTTGCTTCATGCTTCAGCATCATTGCTTAAGAGCAATCTGCTGTTTGCAGCTTGGTGCTTTGGGAAATCTGGAGTGTTGACGGCTTCCAAGGGTTTAAGAAGACATAACTCTCATGAAGAATCACAGATGTTATCCTGAGGATAATCCATTCAATCATCAAAGGTTTTATTCTTATACTCTGTGACAAAGAAAAGGGTAAGATTTCATGCGACCCCCTTTAGGTGGGGCTACTCTGCCCCAGCAAAATCCACAAATAAGCAAGTTGAGTTTAACTATAAACTTGGGGACTTTTGCCTTGGAAATGGATCTGGTACCTTGGCTCTTCTGTCCAGGCCAGCTAGACCTTGCTGAAGTTGGGCTGCTGGTCTTAACAAGCCCGTGTGTTTGGTTGCCATGGCTGTGAGGTGGGGAAGGAGACCCAGGAGCATGCTGGATGCAGGAAGCAGCAGCAAATCAGGCTGGTGAATCCATGCTGCTGAGATAATCGGGGATATTAGGGGCAGGACTCTTCCTTTCTTCTCAGGCCAGTCCTTATTCCTTACACAAAGCAGCTGGAAATGGTTGCATTGTCCTGAGCCAGGCTGGGTGACTGAGTTGCAAGCACAGCCTCAGGGATGAGGACATTTCCCATGACAGCCTGCACTTATTCTCAGCCACGAGGGCCCTGGGTCTGCTCCCACCCTTCTCAGCTCAGGCCATCCTGTCTCTCTAGAATGGTTTGAAGCAGCTCCAGGATGGCCCCTGGACCTGGAAAATGTCCCAGATCGGAAGGGATTAATCACTATGTGACGTTCAGCATCTTCACTCCCCAATTCCTGGTGCCAGCAAGTCTCTGCTCTCCCTGCCAGGACCTCTGCTATACTCAAGGTACACAAAACCCCCAATCTACCACACTGCACACACCCTTTCCTTTTAGTTAACCAAAGTCAGACTAGCACTTTCAAAAAGAGCTCTTATTAGGAAACCCTGGGAGCACAAAGAAGAGAAATAGATGAGTGCAATAATGCTTCACATTTGTATAGCGCTTTGCAGTTTGCAAAGCACTTGCACATTCATTACCTCATTTACCCAGCATGGATTCCTTCCCATAACTTAAGTAAAGCCTAGCTAGAGATTGGCACGTGCTCTTCTAAGAGTGTCCCCCATCCCTGCCTGACTACCATTTCCCCAATCCAACCTTGACATCTGGCAACACCAACAGCCTGAGTAGAGAGTTCTGGTGAAACCTAAAGGTCTGATTCCTGGTCCCAGGTCTGACTCAGATTTTCTCCTGGCGTACCCAGCCCACCCCTCTCCCAGACATTGTGTCCTGGAAGCATTTTCACTAACTAGTTGCTAATGGTGCTTCTAACCACAGAGGGAAGCACTTTCACTTATTTGTTTCCAGAATGGCACTGGGATGGGTCACTATCAACTTATTTGTGCAGAATAATAGCTAACATTCATTGAGCACTCTTGGAGTGCCAGGCACTGCTTTTTATGTGTACTAGCTCATTTCCCTCTCACAAGGAGCATCAGGTGGACTGTATGATCTCCACTGTACAAGTGAGAGAAGCAGCTTGGTAAATGCAAGTCGTATTTTACATTGTAGAGGTAATCAATGGATTGGGTGGGCTGCGGGACAATGAAACTAACCCCATTTCCTTCACTGAGTCATCATTTTATGAATGCATGAGTTCAAGATGCATTTACCAACCTCCTCCCATGTGGCTAACCTCATGGATGCTACAGTGAATCAGGCATGGCTCTGCCCTGAGGATCCCATGGGGTGGCTGGTCATACCAGCCTCTCCTTGCTATTAATGTGTAATATAATAAGTGTTATCGCAGAGGCTCAAACCCAGTCTAGGGCCTGGGAAACTGCCCAGAGGACATGACTTGGGATGAGGAGGGGCAGAGGGGGCACCAAGTGGAGGTAAGAGAGCATATCTGGAAAATGCAAAAATCTTAGTACTACTGGTCATGTAGGGTGTGACGAGTTATACACAAAGTTATGAGATTTGGGCTTTATCCTGAAATCACTAAGACACCATTGATGGGTTTTAAGCAGAAAAGTGACATGAAAGCGACTTTCCCCCAAAGTTATTTTTTAAATTAAGTCTCTGCTTCTCATCTTGTTTTCTTGTGGTTGCCTCTTTCCAATAAAAGTGAGTTCAGATGGGGGAACTTGTTAAATAAGACCCTCTGGCAACTGGTTGCTAATTAGCTAAAGTTTTACTGCCCTCTATTTGACCAGAGGTGAGATGATTCTTCCTCTCCCTCCTGTGCTCACTCTCTCCCCAACCATGGTGGGCTTAGTGATGCTGAGGCCCGTTTGGTTCAACAGGCTCACAGGGCAAGTCTGGGTGTGAGGCTCTGAATATTTGTAGCTTCTGTTTCTACTCAATGTCTCTTTACATTTTGGTGTCCATCTACAAGAGTCACCTGCTGTCCACATGATGCTGTCAGAATTCACACATTGCCACCAATAACCAATACCCCATTTGTCAGGCATTGAAGACTTTGTATCACACTGACCTGCTGACTGACTGTACTGATGTCCCCCCACCCACCACCCCAGTGGGGAATTACTAGGCCTAGGATCAGGGCCAGGCTTGGAAAAGCCCAGACACTGGCACCCCCTTGCCTTCAGGGAGCATTCTTTATTCAGTTCAGGATGCAATTTCAGCAGGCATCAACATAGAGAAAAGAGGGAGGAAGAGGCCATGGTTTGCTGGCCAGTCCCACCATGTCAATTCTGATGATTGACAGGGCTGCAGGTGGCACAGCCAGCGCCTCCTCACAGCTGGGACTGTTGTCTTACAAAGGTTCAAAATGTCCGAAACCCCCAGGTCATAGCACATATGTGAACTGGCCTTTGGCTGTTTTCCTCTTTGGACCCAAAGTTCTGTTGTATTTCCACAGATGGGACAGACCTCAGAAACTGGGCTCTGACCAATTGTGCTATGATCTGATCATGGTATACCAAGACAATGGGTAAAGACCTTTACCTCTGGATCACAAGAGGGTTAAAGACTCAGAGTCTGCTGAGATTCATAAGCAATTGTACAGGGCGGCTATGCACACTGCTTTCATCAAAACCCCATAGGGGTCTGCAGTCCCCCGAAAGGTTAATAAGCCCAGATTTGGAAGGTGCTTGCTGATCTGTACACACCGACCATATCGCACACCTCCAAGCCCAAGACCAGCCTTCCCCACGGCAAGTCTGTCCAATCACATCCAATTGACCCAACTAATGCAAACACGGCAATAATTTATTTCAGTTCAAAGAAATGCAAATTGGGTTAATATTCCTTTCTCTGAACCATCACATATTCAATGTAAACTAATTCATTTCCACAGCAGTGAATTTTTCTAGAAACAAATGATACTCTGTTCTGCACAATTCAAACTAGCACATTTTTTAATGCAACAAACATTTATAAACCACTCATCCCTCCCCCCTTCCCTCCTTCCTAAAAATACCCATTGCAGCACCATCTTCGAGCCTACAGCCTGTCATCCCAAACTGCTGTATTGTATTTATATAATGGGACTGTTTCCATCCCAGTCATCAAATAACCCTGTTTATTATTATCCCCATTTTACAGATAAAGGAACTAGGGCATAGGGAGGTCAGCTGACCCTACCAGCCCCAAGCCCCACAGCAGGGCTATAGTGGAGAAGTATTTCCAGGCCATGGCAGCCTTGGGAGAGCAGAGGCCGGCAGTCTGGTTGGGCTATGCTTCTAGAGAAAGCACACACTTCAGCGGGGATGATGCCAGTGGTCCCTCACCACAGGCCAATGCAGAGATGACCATGCCCAGAAATGTGGTGAGAGGCCCCCTTAGCCACTTCTGCCTGTACCCGGGTCATGCTGGACAAATTGTGTGACTACCTGTAAAGGCAGGAGTTCCAAGGGAGGTCAGAGGGAAGCTTCTTGGAGATGACATTCAGGATCTGGAGGCTTAAGGCCATTCAGGAGTGTCAAAGGAGTCTCACCCCCATCCCACAAAGTGCTTGACCTCTCCCCAGCCAGTGACTCCACACTCCGGCTTCTCCCATCAGGAAGTGCCCCAGGCCTCCTGCTGCAGCCTATGAGGCCTGTGATAGGGCAGCAGGCTCAGCTGGTCATCACTAGAGGCGGATCACAGGTTGGCATCCACCTTTCTATAGACACAAGACTTCATAAACACACATATATCATTTCTCCTGAGGATACAGCTCTTAATTTAAAGGACTAACCCCCCAGGGGTGGGATTATTTCTAGCCCCTTTCTAATACCATTAGGGAGGAATGTGGGGCTTCATGCTGGTGAACATCAAAGTGGCAGGTCCATATTCCCTATCCAAGAGCTGTCTGTGAACCGGTCAGCTATACGGACCAAAGGCAAAAGTAACTATTCCATTTGCCTTGGACCCCACACTTGCACCCAAGCGCATACCTGTGCACGCCTGACCTGAGGTCCCTGACACTCCAGGCTTCGGTGGGGTCGGGGCAGAGGCTGTGGGACCCACAGCATCAGCACTCTCCTGCAGAAGGACTCGTCACTAATAAACACGCTGCTCCGGGCATTTGCTCACAATTGTTTGATATTTCAGTTTTCAGTCATTTTCTCAGTTAATAATTTATTAAATGGATTATTTGTCATTTCAATTTATTAAAAATTGATAAAGGGCTCATTTCTTTTTTCCCAAGCTAGGACACAGGGAGAGATACACAGACCAGAGTACAAATTAAAGACTCCCTACTCCTTTCCCTTCCCCTGTCCCCGTGAAGTCACTCGCAACCACTGAGCACCCTCAGGTCCCTTTCCTGGTGTCTTTGCACACAGAGCCCTGCTCGCTAGTCAAATGATGAAGCAAGAGAGGCTGGCCCTCACCCCCACCCAGACACCTTCACCACCCAGCCCTGAATCACGGTTTTTTATCACAGCCAGGCCCCAAACCACGCCAAAAGCAGTGTACATCCCTTGCACTGCCCTGCTCAGCAAAGAGAATGCCCTCCCAGCTCCCTTAGCCTCTGAAGACTGCACAGTCCCCATCTGAGGTGGAGCTGTATTTTAAACAAGGAGCTTGGAATCGTGATGGGATTTCAGGCACTGTGATAAAAGTAGGAGGGAGGTGTTTACAGCAGCAAAAGAACTTGCAGGGGCGCTCGAAATGGCTACCTGCTCTCTCCGTGGGCAACACCAGCACCGTCAGCCAGCTCTCCTGTCTCTGGTGCTCTCAACGATTTCACTGTTTCTATATTCTGATCCTGGCTCTGCCTGTGTTTACAGAACAAGCATATGAAGACACTTGAGGAAAAAAAAAAAAAAAAAAAAAAAACGTAAGCAGGCTGTCTCCTGATCCTTCTCCTCTTCTTCTTCCTCCCCACCCTCCTCCCTGTCCCTCCACCATCCTCTGGCTCTGATTTGCTCCTTCTCTCTTGCTCTGGACTCTCTTATCATCTTCACCACCCTTCCTGCTTCTCTCCCCTCTCCCTCTTTCCCTGGTACTTGCTCTATCCTTTTTCTGCCTGACTTTCTTCCCTTTGAGCCCTTCTTCTTGAGGTTCACAGACTGGTAAATACCTAGATTCTCCTAGCCGTGAGTGTGGCCTGTGAGGGCCTCCTTAGAGCCACGATGGAGCTTCATCCCCAGGGTCCTGGAGTCACAGCTGTTCTATGGTTGTTTCTAGGCTGAGAGTGAAACCCCAGGACCATCCCATGTGCCCAGGTCCCAACTTCAGGTCTCAGAGTACCCACCCAATTGCAGCAAAAATAAAAAAAGACAGTGCTTTCTGGATCCAAGATGGTGCCAGGGAAAGTCACCCCCTGCAACTCCAAGCACTGCTTAGGGTAGGGAAAAGAAAATAAACCAGACGGAGAGGTGGGAGCCTGGAGAAGCAGCAGCCCCTCAGATCACTTTAGCCAAGAGCATCGGTCACCACTTCACCGTTTCTGTCTGCCTTCACAGGCTCCTTGAGACCCCATGTATCACTGTTTTCCAGAGTACTTTTCCCCAAGATGAGTTTAATGGCCTTATGAAAACCACACTGTGCACAAATTGGGAAGTTTCTGAAGCACCGCGCCGGCTTTCATGCATATACGCTTGCAAAGTTCCCACAGCCAGGCTGGAAAGGTAATTCAAGGCACAAAAACATCCTTGGGTAAATTACTTCCTATTAGTATGTCACATATTTCTTAGATACGACTGTAGTTCCAGGAGGTGACAGCAGCAGTTGACAATAAAACTTTGCACTCTTTTATTTATATTTTCTCTACCTTTCTATTTGTTTTATTTTTTCTTTCCCCTCAAAGTTACATAACATTGCAAGGAGCTCATCATCCTGTTGCTCCCAAGGAAACAATATCCCCTGAGGCTTTTCTTGACATGCTCTATGTGAGGTTGTCCAAGAAGACATCTAACTTCAAGTATCACAGAGGAACCTCAAAATAGGCATCACAGCATTGTTTAGACAGGAGGCCTGTGAGTGGGGTTCCCTGAGTCCCCAGTAATATTCTTCCTCAGTCTCTCCCCTGACCACAGCATTCTGCCTAGTGAGGAATAATACAGAATTCTCCACTGAAGGCTGGGCGTGGTGGCTCGTGCCTGTAATCCCAGCACTTTGGGAGGCTGAAGTGGGTGGATCACTTGAGGTCAGGAGTTTGCAACCAGCCTGGCCAACATGGCGAAACCCTGTCTCTACTAAAAAAAAAAAATACAAAAAAATTAGCCAGGCATGGTGGTACACACCTGTGCATCCCAGCTACTTGGGAGGCTGAGGCAGAGAATAGCTTGAACCCACGAGGCAGAGGTTGCAGTCAGCAGAGATTGTGCCACTGCATGTTTGCCTGAGTGATGGAGTAAGACTGTCTCAAAAAAAAAAGAAAAAAGAATTATCCACTGAACAGCCACTATATGCCTAGGCCAGAGCTAGATGATCTGGAAGAGGCAGGAGAAGATGGGAGTTCATGGTCTAGTTCCTAAGTCCCACACAGTGAGACAGCCTACTCAAAAGAAAAAATATATTACAAGTGACAAAATGAGCAGACTAGCCTGAACATGCTAAAGGTGCTGGGCTGGAAGGGACCAAGGTCAGGCTAAAGGAGGCTGTGACCCACAGCTAGGCTTCCATGGACAGGCAGAGGACAGAACCGTTGGGACCTTTATTGCATCTTTGGAAAAATGAGGTTTCCCTTAGGCTGTTCTTTGCAAACACAATGGCACCCTGGCATTTAAAGGCACATCTGGATGAGAAGGAAATTGTATTCATTCGTTTTCATGCTGCTGATAAAGACATACCTGAAACTGGGTAATTTACAAAAGAAAGAGGTTTAACTGGACTCACAATTCCACATGGCTGGGGAAGCCTCACAATCGTGGTGGAAGGCAAGGAGGAGCAAGTCACATCTTATGTGGATGGCGGCAAAGAGAGCTTGTACAGGGGAACTCCCCCTTACAGCAGCATCAGATCTCCTGAGACTTAGTCCCTATCACAAGAACAGCACGGGAAAGACTTGCCCCCAGGAATCAGTTAAGTCCCACTGGGGCCCTCCCAGGACACATGGGAATTCAAGATGAGATTTGGGTGGGGTCACAGCCAAACCATATCAGGAATGCTCTAGTGAGTCTCCAGCAGGGAACTGGTACTTCTCATCAAGAAACTTCTCTTCATTGTCCCAAGACCTTAAGAATTCCTTCACACTTTGGGAGGCCGAGACGGGCGGATCACGAGGTCAGGAGATCGAGACCATCCTGGCTAACATGGTGAAACCCCGTCTCTACTAAAAAATACAAAAAAAAATACAAAAAACTAGCCGGGCGACATGGCGGGCGCCTGTAGTCCCAGCTGCTTGGGAGGCTGAGGCAGGAGAATGGCGTAAACCCAGGAGGCGGAGCTTGCAGTGAGCTGAGACCCGGCCACTGCACTCCAGCCTGGGCGGCAGAGCGAGACTCCGTCTCAAAAAAAAAAAAAAAAAAAAAAAGAATTCCTTCAAATGACCGGGCGTGGTGGCTCACGCCTGTAATCCCAGCACTTTGGGAGGCCGAGGCGGGCGCATCACGAGGTCAGGAGACCGAGACCATCCTGGCTAACACAGTGAAACCCCCATCTCTACTAAAAATCCAAAAAAATTAGCCCAGCGGTGGTGGGCGCCTGTAGTCCCAGCTACCGGGAAGTTGAGGCAGTAGAATGGCGTGAACCCGGGAGGGGGAGCTTGCAGCGAGCCGAGATCACGCCACTGCACTCCAGCCTGGGAGACAGCGAGACTCCGTCTCAAAAAAAAAAAAAAAGAAAAAAAGAAATTCCTTCAAGCACGAAGAGGACCCAATGTGCCAGCCTTTGGCCTGGGGGTGGATGAAGCTCACCTCAGCTTCAGCTTTCTGGCTTCTTAATCCCTTTCCTTCCTGCTCCAACACTCCCTCAGGAGCCTGATTCCTGTGGTCCACTGCCAAGCTCAGAACCATGGAGAAATAAATGGCAGCCCTTTACTTTCTCCCTCCCAAAAGCACCCAGCTCATTTTTATTCTAAGAATATCAGGTCTAGAAAGTCACACAGCTTAAGTTTACAGCTGAAGAAAGGGCTTGGTTGTTCTGCCTGGAGTGTTTTAACCCTGTCTCTGTAGAAAGATGAGAATCCAGACCTTTAAAAAAACATAGAGACCACAAAATTTGAGTAGTGCCCACCCCAGGATGTTGTTTAGTGTAAATCCCATAACATGGTGAATTTAATTATTTTTAACTTTTCAGCTAAAAGTTCTGATACTGCCTTCAGTGTCTTTGAAACAATGGGAAAACTCTATCACTAAAAAATAAAAGATTAATCCCTTTATTGCAAATTGTCCTGTGCCCTTTCTTTTGGTCAGTGCAGATACATCCTGAATATTTTAGGACTCTTTGGACCTCAATTGTCTATCACTTATAATTCAAAATTGCATCTCCCCCTGCCTTTTCCCAGGACTCTTCATTTCTCTTCTCTCTCTACCATTATTTATTTAAGCCTCCTAACTGTATTATTTATTTTAACACCATATCTGTATTATTTATTTTACTGTAGCTCCATAACAATATTATTTAAGTCTATAAAATAAAGCCTTTTCCCTTGAACTCTCTGTGCAAAGTAAAATTGTATTGTACTGAAACATTCTTTGAAATGCCCTTCTTTTCCACCACTGGATAATAATAATAATACTTTGCATATATATAGTACCTTTCATCCTGGGATTATTTAAGTCTGCAAAAGCAGTCTGTCTGAATTCTCTATGCAAAAATCATGTTATATGATAATATTCTTTGAAATGTCCTTTATTTTTCACCACTTGCTGGTATAGAAATGCTCTGTCTTTATGCACAACTTTTCACCTAGAAATTCCCAAGTGATTCTCTCATTAATGCTCATCTACTTAGAAGTGGCTGGGTTAATATTGCTCCCACTTCCTGAGTGGTGAAAAGGAACAGCAAGAAGACTTCCATAGACAGGAAATGTGTGTGACTCAGAGGACATCAGGAGGAAGGGTGTCCACCATCCCACGAGGTTCCTATCTGCCATGGAAACAGTTTCTCACAGCCTATCTCCTCCTGCCCATCATCTGCATTTATCAAAGAAACACAGACTGAGCTCTGGAGCCAGATTTCCTGGGTTTAGATGCAGTTACTCCCAAGTGGCACATCCTGGGCAAGTCCCTTGGCCTCTTGAAGCCTCATCTGGCTCACCTCTACTCAGCATCCTCCCACAGTCACACCCTGTGCTTTGCTCAGGCCTCTCTCACATCCAAAATTATCCTTTCTACTCCTAGCTGCCTATCCATCCATTAATGTCCAACTCCGGGTCCATCTCTAGGAAGAGTGTCTTAGTCCATTCACGCTGCTATAACCAAGTCCTATAGACTGTATAGCTTATAGACAACAAAAATTTATTTCTCACAGTTCTGGAAGCTCAGAAGTCCAAGATCAAGCTGCCAGTAGATTTGGTATCTGGTGAGGGCCCATTTCCTCATTCATAGATGGTACCTTGCTGTGTCCTCACATAGTGGAAGAGGCAAACTCCCTCAAGCCTATTTTATGAGGCCACTAATCCCATTCATGAGGGCTCCACCCTCAAGACCTAATGACCTCACAAAAGGTTCTACCTTTTAATGCCTTTACTTTGAGAGTTAGGATTTCTATAAATAAATTTTCAGGCCACACAAGCATGCAGACCATAGCAAAAAGCAAATGGAAGCCCATTATATTCTCCAATAACAGCATCCAGTACCTGTCATTTTCTTTCTGAATGGCCCTTGGATCTTAAGTTCTAGGCAAAATATCCTGGAGCTACATTGTGTTATTTTACACAAGTTTAACTGTCTCTTATGATTAAACTTACATTTATTAGTGGACTCATTCAACAAATATTTATTGAGTATTTGCTATGTAGTGGACACTCTTTTTGGCTCTAGGAATACAGTTGTAAACAAAACAGTCAAAAACCCCAGCAATCTCAGAATTTAAAATCTTGTGGAAAAATATATCCACTACCAGATCTGTAGAGCTAAGTCACAGCAAAACCCACACCTTCTCTCGTGGCTTTCTAAGGGCTGAACAGAGTATAGTGTACACTGCTGGGGAGCAGAAGGTACTTTTTATCTGATTTTTAAATTTTTAATAAGAAAATACAAGACTTTGAAATAATTGTAACCATTTTCTCTAGTTTCAAAAAAACTTTTTAGAAATTTGCCTTCAGCCCCAAACTGGTTACTAAGTTCCTGACTATCCTTACAATGTTTTATATACTCAATCTAACTCTTCCCAGAGTTACCCATCACTGTGAAGAGGATCAAGTCCACAACCTCTAACCCTTAAGTTATTCATCTGTTAAGTGGGCTGGTGACTTCTGGTCTTGTTGGGAGGAAGAAATCAGACAGTCATCCAAAGGGCCAGTACTATGCCCGGCCAATAAGAGCAGCTAAATAAACCACAGTACCACATCCTTTCCCTTCCTAAGACTCTGGTACTTTCTCCATGTGATGTCTGAAGGGCTGAAACATTTGGGCTGATGAAAAGGGCTGTCTGATCTCCCCAGCAAGTTCCCTCCTTAAGAAGACATGGCAACACAGAATCAGTCTCCTGTCTCTTGCAAATTATATATCTGATAAGAAGTTAATAACCAGAGTATATAAATAATTCCTACAACTAAAAAACACAACAAACAAACAAACACTTGATTAGAAATGGACAAAGGACTTGAATAGACATTTTTTCAAAGATGATATATAGTCAACAAGCACATGAAAACATGCTCACATTACTAAACATTAAGGAAATGCAAATCAAAACCACAAACGAGATATTACCTCATACCTATTAGGATAATCACATTCAAAAACAACAGAAAATAACAAGCATTAGCAAGGATGTGGAGAAATTGGAGCCCTTATGCATTGTTGCTGGGAATGCAAAATGGTGCAGCTGCTATGGAAAAGAGTTTTTGTAGTTCCTCAAAAAAAATAAAATGAATGTTATCCATGAGATCCAGCAATTTCACTTAGGGATACATACCCAGAAGATTTAAAACAGGGTCTCAAAGAAATATTCGTACACTCATGTTCATAGCAGCATTATTCATTATGAACTCATGTTCACAGCAGGGGTATTCACGTTCACAGCAGCACTATAACAAAAAGGTGGAAGCAACACAAGTATCTACGGATGGATAAATGAATAAACAGGTGAATTTAAAGTGAAATATTATTCAGCCTTAAAAATTCTGAAATGTTTAAGAAAGGAAGCCTGACACATGCTATAAGATGGCTGAACCTTAAGGACATTATGCCAAGTGAAATAAGCCAGTCATAAAAAGACAGATATTATATGATGAGTAGTAGTCAAATATATAGACACACAACGTAGAATGTGTTGCTAGAGCTTAAGGGTGGAAGGAATAGACAATTGTTGTTTAATGGGTATAGAATTTCATTATTGCTGCTGCTATAAAGACACATGCACACATATGTTTACTGTGGCACTATTCACAATAGCAAAGACTTGGAATCAACCCAAATGTCCATCAGTCATAGACTGGATAAAGAAAATATGGCACACATACACCATGGAATACTATGAAGCCATAAAAAAGGATGCGTTCATGTCCTGTGTAGGGACATGGATGAAGCTGGAAACCATCATTCTGAGCAAACTATCACAAGGACAGAAAACCAAATACCACATATTCTCACTCATAGGTGGGAACTGAACAATGAGAACACTTGGACACAGGGTGGGGAACATCACACACCAGGGCCTGTCATGGGGTAGGGGGCAGGGGGAGGGATAGCATTAGAAGAAATACCTAATGTAAATGATGAGTTAATGGGTGCAGCAAACCAACATGGCACATGTATACCTATGTAACAAATCTGCACATTGTGCACATGTACCCTAGAACTTAAAGTACAGTTAAAAAAAAATTAAGAAAAAGAAAGAATTTCATTATTGCAAGATTAAAAGAGCTCTGAAGATGGGTTACACAGCAATGGAAATGTACTTAACACTACCAAACTGTATACTTAAAAATGGTTAAGATGGTAAATTTTATGTTATGTGTATTTTACCACAATTTAAAAAGAATTTAATGCAATTGAGAAGAAAAACTTTCTAAAAGAATTATCCTGCTGTTCAGCTTTGCTCCCAAATTTCAATTTTGGATCATTTTCTCCTCTAGTACGATGTTAGGCACGTCAGCAACAGGCTTTCCCCTCCAGTCCTCTCAAAGACAATTGAGAGATAGACATGGGAATCCAGTAAAAGAAGATAATACTGATTCCAAGGCAGCTAAGAACTGATTGGAAAGCAGAGCTTCAGCCCTGTGGCCAAGTGGACTAGCCAGTCCTTCCCCCTAAATTCAAGGCCCTGAAGCTTACCTTCCCCTGCTCTGTATGCCATGATGGAGTACAGACAGGAGTCAGAATCCTGCAGACAGATTCTGATCAGAGGGAGAGCAAGAGGCTAAGCTCAGCATTTTCTGTCCCCACCCCCCAGAGCCTCATCTCCATCCCCTAACCCGGGGAAGAGAGACTGGGGAGAAACCAGGGATACAGACATCCCTCCACTTGGAGAGAGAGGAGCATGTGCTCTCCCCAGTGAACTACTAGGCAGATTAAGGATTGGTCTAACCTGATGTTTTGAAAGTTTTATACCGAATTACCTAAAGAGTAAGAGAAAGTAAAGGGGCTTCCTCATGACTCCCCCAATATTCCCACCTTTCTCCATAGGATCTGGGAATGAGCCAAAAACCTTGGCACATGGCAAGCAGCACATTTCCTAGAAGTCTTACTTGAAAAAAAATTTCTCTCCCAAAGTATTAATCCTCATGCTGACATCACTGTTGATGGGGTATGAAGTTTGCTGGTGGTGAGGTTTTCTTAATCCTAATGGGATATCTGTTAGGAAAGAACTTAAGTTGAAGGACTCCAATAAGCTGAATGACTTGTGCATGATGGAAGTTTCAGTGCTTTGCTCTGGGTGAGTAGGGGGAAGTGTGTGAAGGAATCTTTTGCCTGGGCGGTGGCCCTCATTGGCAGTGAGCCCGCTAGAGCTGGGTCTCCTTACCATCCCTGCCCCACCACCGCAATTCCCCTCTCTTTTGTATTTGGAGCAATTCCCCTCTCTTTTGTATTTGGAGCAATTCTCCTCTCTTTTGTATTTGGAGCTGGAGGGTGAGGATGAGGGTCTGAGTAAATTTGTATCAGCACATCAGGGCCTTTTGGGAGGAAAGAGATAGAAAACCTCAACTCCTCTTTGAATCCTGAAGTTACTGAAACACACTAGATGGACTAGAGCAGGCCATACCTAGGCCGAATAGCAGAAAAGGAGAACAAACTCCTTGAAAACAAGCAAGCAAACAAACAAACAAAAGGGCTCCATCAGGAGAGAGCCTGGGTTCCAGAGTAGTTGTGGAGGGTCTCTTGCTGATGATAGGCCCTCCTGCTGACTCATTCTCCCTGATGCAGGCCTGTGGGATGAAAGCTTCTCCACAGTGAGATGGACAGGCTCTGATGGCTGGAGCTGGGGTTTCTATGAGGCACCGGGGTCTGCCTGATGAAGACGCACCTCTCTCACACTTCATCTGGGCAGCCCACAGCTTGGGCAAGCTCAAGAGGCACACCGCAGTGGACTTAGGGAAACACCTAACGCCTGACTCCCCCAGCCAGGGCTCCAAGAAAAGGTTGCAAACTTCAAAAATAAGCATAACTGAACATTGCTATCGAAGTCAATCGGGCTTTTCCTACAACTCTTCAGATACTTCAGGTAGATGTGCTGTCTTCTCATGAGGTCTGGCATCCCTCACACCTCAGGGCCTCCCCTGGTAACAGATGGGCCTTGGTTGCAGCAGGGAGGTCTAGCACGTGGGTCTTGAGATCAGCATACCAGTAAACCTCTCCCTATGGTGCAGCCTCCACCCCACCCCAGGCCACAGAAGCAGTTGGTGGACTTTTTACCAGTGAGAAATCTTTTCAGTGCAGGCCAACACGATTCAACATATTCCCAAGTTCCACTCCAGAAATCTAGTCGAATTCCTTTTGCAGCAAATAAAGTATTTCCCCTCTGGAGCTGTAGGAGTGGAAGAAGGAAACACGAGACACGTGCCAAAGAGCAAAGATACTGAGATCCTTGGTGTGATCGCAGGGCTTTAGGACCAGGAAGGCTCATGTGTACAGAGCTAGTTTCTGAAACTAAAACAGCAGATACAGGGCTGGCTGCCAGCATGGGTCACAGGCCGAGGAGTGGCTTTCTGAAGAGTCGGGTTCAGAATCGATTAAGCAGCAGGGCTATTTATTGACCACGTTAGATTTCATAGGAAAAAAGAAAAAAATAATCCACCATGAAAATGAAATCCTGTGAGTAACCCCAATAGGCTTGCCCACCAACTAACGAGAACAAGGTAAATTTGAGCTCAATTTACTCAGATGGATAATAAAACTTTCAATTATGGTTGCATTATTTGTTGCTATATGGTTGAAAGATTAGGTGACAATATGCAAAAAATAGTTTCTTCATATTATAATATTTAGTAATGTCATTTTATTTTTTATATGTTTCATTAAATTGTTTTGTGGCTTTATTATCTACCCAGATGCACAGCCCAGAAACACAATTATTCAGATTTAGAAGCAATAAAATTTGGCATGCATTTTCTCGTATTCAGAATTCCTGCATGTTAAAAAGAAATTATAGCATTCTTCCCACATTGCACTGCTCTGAGGCCCTCACAGACCCATTCATTAACCGAAGACATTACAGAAAGCACACCATTTAGGTTAAAGGGCCCTTCGGATAACAGATATGCATGCACGAAGCAAATATTTCACTGTAGCTCCACCTTTTGATTATGACAATAATAGCGGCAAACTGATATGCGTTAGCTATAATGTGCTGCTCAATGATGGATCCATTGAGTGGTGAAAACTCTGATTGCAAAGCAGCACACAGAGAAAGCATTATGACAACAAAACCTATCTTTGTAACTATCAGGAAGTGGGAGTTTTACTACTTGGAGAAAAATGAAAGCTTCCTGGGGAACTGTATTTTAGAAGAGTTCTCTAGGATGTGAATCCTGCACATGTTTCATGGCCCATGGAGTGGTGAGTGTAGACAAGTATGAGTTGAGGGATGGTGGCTCCTCTGCCCAGAAATATTTTTCTACTGACAAGTCACAGCCCAAGGCCTCAGAACCTCCCAATCAAAGTCCAACTAAACACTGTGGGGATATTTATCCACCTCTGGGACCCTAACATGCCTTTCAACTACCTGAAATCATGGAAACCAAAATGCAGATTCATTAAGGAATTTAACACAAGACTATCAAGAGTCAGTTTTGTTTTGGGAACAGTTGATGGTGTTAAATGGAAGGGGTGCCAAAAGAGGGGTAAGAGGTGTCAAATGTGATCTTAGACCACTCAATATAGGAAAGGATAACTTAAAAATTAGAAAAATATATTTGCAGTACATACCACCAAAAACAAATGACTATTGAAAATAGACAAAGAATTACTATAAGTCCATAAAAAAGGAGCAAACAAAATGATAGAAAAAAAGGAATAGAAGACATGAACAACCATTTCACAGAAGAGAAAACACATATGGCCAATAAACATTTGAGGAAATAACAGAGAAATGCACAATAATGCCTTTGATAACAACTTGATTGACAAAATTAAGAAAGAATACATCATAAAATACCAGAGATGATATGGAGACAGAGGACCTTCAGGGAAGAGGAAACTGGTGAAACCTCATTGGAAAAGAATTTGGTATTATCTTATAAATAGTCCTAAACTCTACAATCCCCAGATTCTAGTTCTGGGTATCTACTCAAGAAAAACTCCTACATGTGTGCACCAGGAAGGATGTACAAAAGTATTCATAGCAGCACTATTCTTGGGACCAAGAATCTGGAAATATCCCAAATGAATAAGTAAATTCTGGTGTACTCCACAATGAAAAGATTGTGAGGTACTCAACACTAACGAACTGCAGCTACACACAA
This sequence comes from Trachypithecus francoisi, assembly GCF_009764315.1. NCBI lineage: Eukaryota > Metazoa > Chordata > Mammalia > Primates > Cercopithecidae > Trachypithecus > Trachypithecus francoisi. Next base: position 18,365,648 of record NW_022681464.1, read on the forward strand.
CAATATGGCTGACTTTTGGCAATATAATATTGTTGGAAATAGTTGGCTCCAGGAGACTACAGGCAACATGATTTCTTTTTCTAAAAAATTAAAAATAACCAACCAAGCAATATAATCTTAGGAATGAACATATATAGTAAAACTGTTACAAAGCAGATGATGAGTGCAAGATTCAGGAAAGTGACTAGCTGTCATCAGGGAAGCCAGAGATGGGCTAGAAAAGCTGATGGAGGAGTAGGCAAATTGTGCCAGTGTCTAGTTTCCTGTGGCAGATATGAGCTCTCAAGTGCTTATGACATTGTAAGTACACACACAAGGTAAAAGGGGGATATACACAGACAGTGAGGGGAGTGTGGCAGGGATCAAAGAGTAACCCAATCCTAAGCACTGAAAATCCTAGGTGATTATTTGGTGTTCAGGCACCTTTGGTGTATATGCATGAATGTATGTGTGTATATACATATATTTCATCCACACACTGAGAAAAACGTTAATTGTTTTTAAATGGGAAATTAAAAGTAATCTATTATTCCTAAAATGATCAAGAAGCAATAAAACAGGGTGCAGTGACTCACACCTGTAATCCCAAAACTTAGAGGCAGAGGTGGAAGGATCACTTGAGCCCAAGAGTTTGAGACCAGCCTGGGCAACATAGCAAGACTCCATCTCTACAAAAAAAAAAAAATAATAGAAAATTTTTAAAAGAAGCAATAAAACAGATATTCTGTGCTGAAAATACTAATTATGCAAAAGATGAGGGGTGGAGACTAGAGGAATAGGACAAGAATAGAGAAAGTGATAAAGACCCAACTGAGGGAATTTGCGGGGTAAGGCTCCCCTTGGAAGAAAAGCCACAGAGGGTAAAAGGAGGCTTGAGCAAGACAGGGGACATCATCCAGTTGGTGGTCCTCAATCCCTATCAGGCCTCAGAAAGCACCTGAGCTTTGAAAAAATACAGATGTCTGGACTCCACCATCTAAAATTCTAAAGTCATTCATCTGACTCAGGTCTGAGTATCAGTAAGTTTCAAACATCTCCAGTTGTTACCAAAGCTGAGAACCACTATCTTCTGGGAAAAGGGTTAGATTCGAAATCATACCTAGGTGTTCTGAACCTATGTCCAGCATTAGCTAGAGATAATTTGGTCCAGTAATTTTATCTCCCTGAACCTCCATTTCCTCCTCTGTAAAGTGGGCGGTCAGGGAAAAGGAGGGGGCACTAAAGACCCTCACAGAGTGATTTCAGAACCTCCTGTTTTATTTACGTTGTAGGCAGGAAGGTGATGAATCTCAGCAAAACAGACCACATTGTCTTCAACCCAGGGAGAAGAGAACAGGCCATCAGTCCCCCGGCTAGATGATTAGATAATGTCTCAAGGCATGGTTAACTGAAGTGGTAATGTAGTCTAGTGGTTAAAAGCAGGGTGCTGGGGAATTTCCAAGCATGATGACTCAATGAATTCTTGTTCTAACAACCCAAGAATTGTTAGCAACTGTTAGAAGTTAGGTCTAACAACCCCAGAGTTGTTAGCAGCTCTAAGAACTGCTACAAGCACTTAAAATTTTAAAGAAAAAAAAAAAAAAAACATATCTAAGCTCAAAAACAAGGTAGCCATTGCTGTGGACCAGAAAAAGAAGAATTTCTTTTTCTTCTTTTTCAGAATTTTGAGAATATCAAGGGATTAATTGGATTCATGGGTCTCCTGGGCTCCAGAGCTGGAAGCATGAGTTGTAGTCCTGGAGTTTGGCTTCTTCACATCAACAGAGACCCTGGGAGCCCCAAGTTAGCAGAAGACCGGGTAGGATCACTGAGTGAAGCCAAGGCTGGGGTCCAGTTCCCATTTGGGAAAGGAAGGCCTGGGAAAACAGTAGCCTGCTGCGAGGGGCAACAGCCCTGTGAAGACATTGGGTAGTGAAATTGGAGAGAGGGGAAAAAAAGCATAGACTAGCGGCTAGGAAGTGAAACCGGGCAATCACAGGTTCTCTGACCAGATATGGGATACTCCAATATCACCCCAAAACAAAAGCCCCAAAACATACATCTAGCTAGAGGCAACCATAAAATTTATATGAAATGTAAAGTTTTCTAGAAAACTATGAATTAACTCATAGTTTTCTAGAAAACTATGAATTAACTCATAGTTGACTCAGAAAAATAGAAAGCCTGCATAAGCTGGTAACTGCTGAAGAAATGGAATCAGTTATCAAAATCTTCTCCCCAAAAAGCACCAGATGCTGCCAGTTTTAAGGATAACTTAGTGAATCTATAAGAAATGGATAATTCCTACTTTATAAAATATTTGAGAGAAAAGAAAATAATGGAAAGTTACCCATCTCATTGTATTGATACCAAAATATGACAAGGACAGTACAAGTAATAAAATTATAAATCATTCTTGTGCATACAGATATAAAAATCCTAAATAAAATACAAGCAAATAAACTTCAGGAATATATTTTTTGAAGTGTGACCAGATACCTTTATCCAACGAATATAAAGAAAGATGCTCTAATATAAAAATAGGAGAGAAATATCACACGACTTTTTCAATAGGTACACAAAAAGCACCTGTACTGGATGTTCTAGCCAAGTAATACTATCAAGATTAAAAGAATTGTAAATGAAGACTCAAAATAGTCTTATTTGCAGTAATATATTTGTATATGTAGAAAATCTAAAAGCATCTCTCGACTATTAGAATAAATTAAAAAGTTAAGCAATCCTTATGTACAAAAGATAATCTTTTAAAAACTAACAATGTGCCTATATGCCAATTTGAAGAAATAATATTAAAAAAGGATTCTATTTACAATAGCAAGAAAAACTATGAGGTTTCTAAGAATACAACTTTAAAAATCTAGATTAAAAACTTCATAGAGAAAATTTTCAAACTGTTACCAAGAATCATAAAATAAATAAATAAAAAGATAAACTGTTTTCATGGTTAGGAAGACTCGACTACATAAAAGTATAATTCCACTCCCAAATTAATATATAAACGCATTGCAATTACAATCCAAATTTTGACAGGGCTTTTTATGGAGCTACACAAGATGATCCTAAAAATGCATGTGAAAGAAGAGTAAGAGGCCAAAATTACCTAAGGACAAAATTGGAGAACAACATGAAGAGATGTCACCTGCCTGTATCAAGTTTTGTACTAAAGCAACAGCATGGTACTAGCATGAAAATCAACAACAGAACAACGGGACAGAACACAGGGCTCAGGAAGAGCAGATTTCACATGGCACAAGAATGGATTCTAAACGAGAGTGGAGATTGGACTAATGAGGAAAGTGTACTGGGATAAGTCATTTTCCATTTGGGAAAAATGAAAATAGATCTCTACCTTTTTCCATACACAAACATTAAAATCCAGACATATGTGAAAGCTAACTGGGAGGAAAAGCTCTAGAAACTGAAATAAAAAAAGAATATCTTGATGACAAAGGAAAATATTTCAAAAATAAGACAAATTAGTATAGTCATTAGGAAAAACAGTATGCAGTTTCCCCAAAAAATTATAAATATGATCTAGCAAGCACGCTATTGGGTATATATACAAAGGAAATGAAGTTAGTATGACAAAGAAGTATCTGGATTCCCATGTTCACAGCAGGATTATTCACAATAGCCAAGATATGGATCAACCTAGCATCCATCAATGAATGCATAAAGAAAATGTGGTATATACACTTCTGATGGGGTTAGGTCCTGATGAACCAACCATAAATCAAAAATGCATTTAATACTGGCAACACAGCATATGGTCCCTAACTTAAAATCATTCAACTTATGATTTTTCAACTTTATGATAGTGTGAAAGCGATATTCATTCAGTAGAAACTATAACTCCATCACAAGTTGTAAGGAGCTCCTTGACATACAAAGGGGATGCCTCCCAATAAACCTATCGAAAAGTCCAAAATCGTAAGTCAAACTATTTTAAGTCGGAGACTGTATGTATATATGACAGAATACCATTCAGCCTTTACACAGAAGGAAATCCTGTCATTTTTGACAACATGGATAACTCTGGAAGACATTACGCCAAATGAAATAAGCCAGCTACAGAAAGACAAATACTGTGTGATCTCACTCATATGTGGAATCTAAAATAGCTGAACTCATAAAAGTAGATAGCATGGTGGTTACTGGGGTGAAGTGTGGCAGGGAGGGGATTCGGGAAATGCTGGTCAAAGGAAACAAAATTTTCATTAAACAGGAGGAATAAATTCAACAGACTGATTGTACAATATGGTGATTATAGTTAGCAACAAGGTATTGTATACTTGAAAATTGCTTTAAGTAGATTTTAAGTGTTCTCACCTCACACAAAAAAAGATAACTACGTGAGGTAATGCATATGCTGATTAGCTTGATTTAGCCATTCCACAATGTATATATATTTCAAAACATCATGTCGTATACCATAAATGTGTATTTTTTAAATTTTAAAACAACTTGCATGTAATAAATATTTGTCAAATAAGAGAATGATTAAAATGACTAAATACAATAACGAATTAAAAACTAAAAAACAAACAAATAGCTCACTACAAAAAATTTCCTAAAAAGCTCCACAACAAACATTTGTTTGTAAATTGTTACATTTAAAAAAATGAAAATTTCTGCTTGTTAAATACCACCAGAAGTAAAGTGAAGACAGTGCAATCCACAGAATTTATATTCAGACTTCACCCAAGAAATTCTATACATGCATTTTTAGAAGACAGATACCCCAACTTAAAAAAAGGGGGAAATCATGGAATATAAAGCGGATGTAGCAGAATATTAAGATCGAATAAAATTAGAAGATAGGTACATGGATGCTAGCTGTTGTTCTCTGAAGTTTTCTGTGTGGTTGAAATGTTTCATAATAAACTTAAATAAAAATAAAAGCTGTGCTTTCACATCACCCAGGCCTGCTGTGCTCATGTTTTAGTTCTGATACTTACCAGCAGCCATGGGCAACACACCTGAACTTTGCAATTAAGAATCTCAGTTTCCTTATCTGGAAAACTGGAGGAGTAATAATACACATCTGTGGGTGGCAGCTTCATACAGGGCTTGACAATAGCTAGTACTTAATAAAATCTTGTTTCTTTTGTATTAATAAAAATATTAATCTCATTCACTCCTATCTTTTTCCTCTCTCACACATAATGTCCTTAAGTCTACCCAAAAAAGCTAAGTCATATTAAGCCTTTGACCTAATTGATGTAGCACATTCTTTTGAGCAGTGTGTGAGACACATTTATTTCTAAGAAGACTGGGCAGGTCCAGACCTGGATAAACTCAAAAGTATGAAATGTAATAAGTACTTGGTACCCACACATCCATTAGAATCCCCTAAAAGCTCTAAAGCATTTACCCTCTGCCTTAACTGTTATTTCCTATTTAGATGTTAACTGATAACAAAGGTGTTCACTAGTATTCCTGTGTTTTAAGAAGGACTCAGAAATAAAATATCTTTCAGATCCAAAGTACATATTAACAGCAGACTAATTCTGTTCTAAACCCCTTCAATCACACCAAGTAGGAATTTCTTGTAAAGTAGGACAGGAGCTGGAGCTGCAAAAGTCATATACTCTCACTTCTGAGCCAATATTCTTGCATTTACACATACACAGACAGAGAGAATTTCTTCACCCACCCTCTGCTTCTGTATACTAATAAGTAGAGCAATCTAGAATAGGCTAATCATTACAGCCTAATATTCTGTTGTGGTCTGTAGGGTAAAGGTCTTGGCCCTGGAAGTACTTGCAGTCTCCCTTGAGAGGGACAATCATCCCTAGAGTCAATTATCCAAAGAGGTGGCAGATTCCCGAAAGGCAGGCCTCAGGCAGGGAAGAGAATCTTATTTCCCTCAGAGTCTCATTTTATAGGAGCTGTTCTTCAAGGAGTCAAGATGCCTGAGGTGAGCTCCTAGGCAATAGAGGCTAAAGAGATGCCCACCCCATGGAGACAGGCTGGGAGCTGGGATGAGATGAATCCTATCACTTTCAGAGACCAAGTCATAGCTTCTACATCAGATTATGTAATATAACCTCCTCCCTGGGTTTGCTGCTTTATGACTTTTCTCCCAGGTCCTCAGTATTGTTGGAGTATGCCAGTGCTCTCATCCTGGGTTCTTACTTACTTTGTTAATTAGCATTTCTGTGTGAGAATTAATGATAGGTCCTCCAATAAAAACTAATTTTTATGTCTTTAAACTTATAAGGTGAGTCCAGGATTATAAAGCATGTTTAAATATGGGAATACATGTCTTCTTACAATTTATGCACACCACACACCACTTTCTTCAATGGAGAGATTTTTCCTTCTATTACCACCTAGAGCAGTTAATTAGCTCTGTTTGTGTGACAAACCACTCCAAAATTTAGTGATTTGGAACAACAATTAATTATTATTAACTCATGATTATATAGGTTAGCAAGCTGGGCTGAGCTCAGCAGAGTGGTTCTTCTGCTGGGCTCCCTGAGGCTCACACCTGTGGTTGCATAGAGCTCATAGGCGAGATGGAGGCTGCTAGGTCTAGAATGACCTCAATCACATGTCTGGCAGTTTGTTATGGCAGTTAGCTGGAGCAACAGGTGTGACTGGGCAATATGTTCCCAGCAGGCTAGCCCAGGATCATCAACATTGTAGTGGTTGAGGGTTCCCGAGAACAGCAGAAGAAGATGATATCAATGTGCAACTCTTTTTCAGATGTCTCACGTTACCTCAAGTCATCACCTCCTACTTGGTAATGTGTCACTAAAGAAAAGCCCAGAGTTGGCCAGGCATGGTGGTTCAAGCCTGTGATCCCAGCACTTTGGGAGGCCAAGGTGGACAGATCATGAGGTCAAGAGATCAAGACTGTCCTGGCCAACATGGTGAAACCCCATCTCTACTAAAAATACAAAAATTATTAACTGGAAGTGGTGGTGCATGCCTGTAGTCCCAGCTACTCTGGAGACTGAGGCAGGAGAATTGCTTGAACCTGGGAGGTTGCAGTGAACCGAGATTGCACCACTGTACTCCAGCCTGGTGACAGAGCGAGACTCTGTGTCAAAAAAAAAAAAAAAGCAAAGCCATGAGTCAGTTTAGGAGGGCACTAATACAAGAGTATAAATACAAGCAAGGGGATTATTACAGCCTTTTTTTTTTTTTTTTTTTTTTTCCAAACCATCTATGCCAGGCTTGAATAACCTGAATCTTATTTTATGAGGCAGGAAAGAATTTTCCTAAGACATACAACATATACCCACAAATATTCACACATTCACATCCATATATGCACATACTTACTGCATATTCTCACACAAAAGCATATGTACACACACATCAGTCACACTTGTACTCACACACACACATACCCACAAGGACAGAGTTACATAAAACCAGTTGCGTGTATAGGCACAAAAGTCAATTTACAAGGCAAGGTTTTTGCTATACACACTGTTTCATTTTAACTCCCAGCTTTTCCTTGACAAATCCTGCCATAGCAAATTCTAAAGAAGGAATCTGCTGCTACAACCTATCCTTTGATATGAAGGGTTAAGCGATTAAGGATGACCCAGCCTGCCAGCTGCAGGCCCATCTCTGTGGTCTGATTTCTCAAGATGATACAGCTCACTTCCCAGCGGTGATTGCAAGATTTAAATCTAAGTCAGGAGAGAGAAAAATGCATTTCTTAGTACAATGTTAGTTAGAGCACAGATAGAGACAGCATAACCGATGAACAGACGGAGTTTTACAGAATTGTTTCACCATTTGACTAGATGGAAAATAAGGAGATGCATTTCCATACAGCCTCCGAGCTCCAGGGCCTTAGGAGGTCCCCTAGTCTAGTTCCCTGAGTATCTAAAATGAATGTGTTATGTTCTAAAAAAGATCTGGCTTTTAAAATAAAGATCTTTTCACTTACCACTGAAAGCATATGACTTTGTTCTGTATTTTCACATCTCTATGCATTATCAACATATAAATTATCAAAAATTTATAATTAATAAGTATTTACATTCATAAATGTTTAAGTGACAATATATTAAAATGTGTTAAAAATAGATTGCATGTATTTCCACTTCTCCCAAGTTTCTTATGTCTTTGGGAAAAAAAATTTTTCTTTCCTACAGGGGCAAAATTTCTGGAGAATCTATATCAGAACAACAAAGTCATCTGCATGACTCTGATCACCACCAACTCTATCCTCTGAAACACCTTTTAAAGCTGACTGCCCCCACACCTGCTTAAAGCTTCTCTGATCCCAGCCAAGTACAGCCCTACCCAAGTTCATTGGCTTCAGATCACATCCATACTTGGAAATACAGAGGAGAAGCTGTGGAGCTCAAAACAGGTGAGAAATGATTGCTTTGGTTTCAGAAAACTGGTTATGATTGGCAAGGACAATAGTCTGTGGTACATGAGGTGTTCTAGCCTATCAATGTAAGAATACTCACAGAGACCCACTAGTGCAGCTGACCACTCCAGGGCTGCAAACTCAAGTGCTTCAAGACCCAAACAGGTGACCTGAGCTGCAAAGGCAGCTGGGCGGCTTGTATCTAGAGAAAGTGCAGGGTGCCCTCTCTGCTCAGCCCCAGGAATCAGGGCCCAACCTGTCCAGATCTTCTGAAGGTTCTCACTTTTAAATGTTGGCAACTAATTCAAATTACATCAGTCCGCAGGCCAGAGCACTCAATTAATTAATCAATCAATCAATCAAACCAGGAAAAAAGTCTAGATTCCAAAGTGTGTACTCTGATCTTAAGAATTCCAGTGAAACAGGAAAGAGTAAGAATGAGCCTTAGATCCCATTATCCTAAGACATTTTTCTTCTGATTCCAAAGAGACTCAATTCCAAAAGCACACCAATTAATAAGGTCCCTTCTTCCCCTCCAGCTCTAAGCTAAAGCCTGCAGACAGCCTTTTGTTCTACAGCTAGGGAAAGAGGCCAGACCTGAGCACAAAGAGTGTCTGAGAACACACACCTCCTTGCCAAATTAAACCTTGTCCTGGGTTAAATGTCCAAGTCCTCTAGGGCATCTCCCTTTAAGTCTGCCTTAAACTGCTTTTAAAAGTGATCGGATAGGGAACTACAAACCTACTGATTGATGAGATTGATGAACCTCAACCATTTCTAGGTTTCTTTTTCAGCCAGAAGTCCCCGTAGTGCAATTCTCCAGCACACACACAAACACACACACACTCTCTCACTCTCTCTCTCAAGGAAGGGGTCCTGCTATGATAAATTGGTGCTGCTGCATGTTGGAACAATACATTAACCATACCATTACTACATGGTAAAAATAAATAAATAAATAGATAAATTTAAAGAATACAACCCACCCCCCAAATGACCTATGAAAAGAGATGAAGTTTACATTTACTGAGGCAGTCCTGGCATCACCCCTCACTCAGACACTGCCCTCATCCTCAGAAACACATTTCCTCATTTCCCCTCATGTTACCCCAGATCATTGTCCCACAACCTTGTGGGCCAGTAAGAAGCTGATTATACCCATTTGACAGAAGACAAAATAGAGGTCCAGAAAGGAGAGGTCACAGAGGAGTTGTACCAGAGGCAAGACAGAAAACAGGCCTGCTTACCCGGGGTGCCACTCTCCCACCTAGAATGGCTTTCCCAGGCTTCCCTGTCTGTGCAAACATCCCCATCCCCTGAGACCCTGCACTGCCCTTGAGACAGTATCCCAAGCTTCCAAAGGCAAAGGCCAAGAGTTCTGCTTCTCCATCTACCCTAGAACCTAGGATGGAGCAGGCTGCACACTAGGCCCTCAGGGATAAAACCTAAGAGAGTTTCTCCAGTTCTGCCAAATACAGTCCAGAGAGGGGCAGCCTACAGAAGAAGGGGCGGGTGAGGGTCTGCCCAGAGGGCTGGACACACCCCTGCCTGCAGGTTGGAATGTAGCAAATGCCTATCTAGGGCCCCTTAAACTCAAATGCTGGCATTTCACACTTGATGCTCTACCAAAAAGAATGTTATTCTGAAGAAAATAAAGTCAGCAGAACAAAAGGACACTCTACTGATAAGCTGTTCTAGCTGGCAACCATTCCTGTGGCCTGTCCTGTGCGGGGCATCTCAGGGAAGACAGGAAGTGAGAAGTCCCCGCCTTTTGGAAGCTGATAGGGCAGTGTGGGAAGTCACTGTGCTCGTGGACATGAATTAACAGTGACACACCCCTCTGTGTTCTCAGACCCTTAGATGCTCTCGGGGCTCCCAGTTCTGATCTCTGCAATACGTGAGGCCACAGACAGCAAGAAAGGCCATTACTAGGGGTTTGATCTTGGGCCTGGGCCTCCAAGAATGAGCAGGCCAGGCTGGGGTGCAGGGTGGGGCTCATGAGGGCAGTAGGGCATCACAGGCAGAGGCAACCAAGAGCTGCAGGCTCAAAGGAGTCCTGTTGGAAATGAGACAGGAGAGATGGCCCGGCCAGGGCAAAGGGTTTGAAACAGGAAAGAGAGAACTGCTACTGGAGGGTCACATCATGTGGCCCTTGAGTGCCACGAGGAAGAAGCTGGCCTGTTCAGTCCTCAGCAGTAAACATAACATCAGTGATTTCCCCCATAGTCCTTCGGTATTAAGTGCAAATGAAAAGGAACAGAAGCCAGATGGGAAATGAAACAAAAAAGTGAAAAACAAAGACCTACCCCTAGTCCCAGATGGCAGCTAAAGCCATGTGTTGGACCAAAGGCCCTTGCAAATGGTCCCAGGGCAGGTCCAGTCTGCCCTACAGTCACTAGTGCAGTTCTGGAAGCTGGCAGGGCTCTGATGCCTGAAAGGTGCCTCCACATTCATTTCTTCAAGCCCTTCTCAGATGGCCATGCTGCAGCCAGCTCCTACCATCACACTGGAGTAGAGCCAGTGCTGGGGGCACCTGTCAGAAGCACTGGCTTCTCAAGAGCCTCAGGTAGGTGGAAGATGTGGGAATGGACTGTTCAGGTCTCCTCAGGCAGCTGTTTAACAGCTGTCCTGACACCCTCTGCCAAGAGCAGGAGATGGGGCACAGGTGATACCCTGAGCTGATGAAGCCAGATACTCTTTGACACTGAATACTCCTCTCCAAAAAAAAAAAGATACAAGAACATTAAGATATTGATTAGAAATCTAATAAAATAAAAGAAGTTATTCATTTTTCATCTTAGTGCCACGCCAGGAAATGTAATGCAGAGCTTGAGTATAAAGACCAATCATAGAAGAAAGTGGTGATGATCCGGGAGTGGTTTGAGGAACACATGGATGGCCCATTAAAACATGTCCCCAGTCTACCTGCTTCAGTGCCTTTTTCCCACTTTTTCCACTATTAGACCCCTTGCTTATACACAAATGCCCCATTAGAAACTCCACAGTCTGGTTTTACTGAACCACTTGCAGTTTCCCCAACACACTGTGTGCTAGTCACCCGTTTGGTCAGAACACCTCCTTCCCTCATGTGCCAGCTGCTCTTGCTCCTTCCCAACTCATCTCAAACCTAGCCTGCTCAAAGCTAGTCTGCTCCCACAGCAGGGCACCCAGCCCTCTGATGGTCTGTCTCATCGTTCTGTGATTATCTATGTAAATGCCTATACCTTCCCTCCCTTCACAGGAATTCTCTGAGAACAGAGGCCATGTTTTATTTTGCCTCCTAGGTCTTTATAGAGTGCATCTAATGAATTAGTCCTAATAGAAATGTGAGCACCTTCACCTATGGGTATTCCCTCTATGGCAGTTGTCAAAATGGGCAGGATTTGATGCAAGAGAACATCAGGAAGGGGACAGGAACGCATGCTTTGGGAGAATACATGGGCTTCATTATCACATTAGTGAGGCAGGCGGCCACGCACAGGATGCACTAGCAAGGGTTTAGGAAAGGTAAGGTAGGAGACCCACATTAAGAATCCCTCCCACCCTGCCCTCGCACACCTGAAGAAGTAATAAGAATAAGAGTTAAAGAATCTATCTGATATTGACTGTCCACCTGGGTGCTTCCTGTGCACCAGGTACTAGTGGCATGTATGATCTCAGTTAATCCATAAACAAAGCCAGAAGGTCTATTATGCTCATCTCATCTCCACAGATATGAACCCAGAGGCTCAGAGCAGACAGGTAACTTGCTGAAGGTCATGTAGCTGGCAGGTGGAAGAGCTGGAATTCACACCCCTTCCTCTCAACTCTGGTGCTGTGGAATAAGAAATCAGGCTGAAACTGTGGGCCCCATTTGGTGGAAAAACACATTTATATACATTCACACTATCTGCCTCAAATCCTTTTAGACCACAGGAAGCCATTAAATAACAACTGATAAATAAATAAAGATCTTAATAAACTCATATCCATGCACACCTGCCTAAAGTCAACCCTCCCCCTGAGCTACAGTCTCCCCGTGGGGTGGAAGATGCAGGAGCCAGACTCCCCAAGTTGTTGATGTTATGGAAGAGAAGGTGATGGGAGAGGAAGAGGAGAAGGAGAGGCTCTCAGGACAAACAACCTGTGAAGGCATCTCCCAGTCTTGCATGATCTGAGACTCTCTCTTCACATAGCCCCTCTGCCACCCCCCATTACTGTTGAGGTTCGTGACCCTGCTACCCACCCCTGACCCACCAATTACCTGTGATTCCCTCCCAAAGATTCCCTCTACCCCAGCCCTTCCATCCCAACATGGCCTTCTTACCAATGTCAGCCTGACCTTCCTGAAGCACAGCTCAGAGCATGTCCTGTCCCTGCTCCCACACGTTCAGGGAGTTCCTTTGCCTTCTGATTGAAATCTAAAATCCTCAGCTTAATTCAAGGACTTTCACACTCAGCCTCCAACCAACCAACCAGAGTTGTCCCCAACTACTGGCTCAGACACCTCAGGCTTCAGCTTCAGGTTGAAAACACGACTCACTGCACCCTAAATGAGTATTGCCCTCCCTGCTGTCCTGTTTCTTGCTCTTTCCCTCTGCCCAGAATGCTACTGTCTTCTTTCAGACTGCCAGCAAACATTTGTGGAGCACCTCCTAGGTATTAGGCACAGTCCTGGCTTATAAGATCAAACTTCTCCTTCAACACTTCAGCCAGATGCTGACTCCTTCAGGAGGTCTTCATTGGTCTCCTGATGAGAAGCAACTTCATCCTTCTCTATGTGCCCAAATACGTATTTCCATGTTTGGCCTTAAAACACAGGCATGCATCTGCCTTGCCCAGCATTGGCAGCTCCTTGGGACAGGGAAGATGGCATAGATGCCTGGTAGCCCATCATTGATCATAGTGAGCTCCAATAAAGCCTGTACTAGACTGATGGACAATTATGAAGTTCCTGGATTATCATTTCCTGCTGACATGTAAACCACAACAAAGAATAGGTCTTATCAAAACAATTATCAAAATACCAAGGAACGAATTCTCTGAAGCATCTAATTATTACAAAGACTAAATCACCCAGTCTCCTAAATAATTTTGATTTGCCTAACATTTTCATACTGCATACCTACACAATTAAATAAACTATATAAATCCATAACACTTTGTGCTGTCAGACAAGGATGATATAAGTCATGAGAAAGAGGATTCATTCCCTCCTGGGTTCACCTGGGATCACCTATAATGTTAAAAATAAAAGTGGACGTCAGGCTTAAGACCCAGTCACTCAATCAGCAAGTTGGAAGTGTTTCTTAAATTCTGGCTACATGAAGTCTTGTAGTTGGGCTATAAAGTAAATGGACTCAGTTCCTCCCTCTCAGTATTTCTACTCTTGTCAGGAATACAAGACTTACTCACATGAAAGAGCAAAGCTAAACAATACCTAAGCAAGAGACAGGTAATGTAAATTATTGACATGAATGTTCAAAAAACATAAAAGTAAAAGAAAAATCCAAACAAGTTGTGGATCATCAGAAAAGATGCATTTGAACAACCTTTCTTTCTCTGTAGAGCATACTTTTCAAGCTTCAGAAAAGTCCTGCATTAGCCATCTTACAGTGTCAGGTCCAGGTGGTTCTCAGGGAGCGGGGAGATTCAGCATTAGGGCACCCAGTCCTTTAGGTCTTCCATTTCCTCATGTATTCCCCAATTCATCAAATATTTATTGAGTGCTTACCACGTGCCAGGCCCCTGTGCAAATGCTCAGACACAGTGGTAAGTGAGAGTGACATGGTCCTTATGAACTAGCAGGGTCTAGAATCGACTACAAGAGAGGGTCTCTTTTACATTTAGGGAAGGTTGATATTCAAGTGACTCGAATGACTAGACACAGAATGGATGATGATGGGGATGGAGGGAAAGTGGTGCAGAGGCAAGATGAAGGGCAGGAAGAAACCTTACTGAGAAAAAAATACCAGTCATCATTTACAGCATTCCAAGGTTGAAAAGTCTAAGATGGGGGTGGTGCAGTGGGGACCGTGCATGACAGTCATGGGCAAGAAGAAAGGAAGGAGCTCTTGTCCAAGAAAGGGAGGCACACAGGGTTCTGCATCAGGGTCAGCCCTCTCCCCCACCCTCAAGCTGAGACTTGGCATTGCTGCCATGGAAAGCAGAGCCAAGAAGTGAAAAAACAATGAAATGGGCCTGCCATCAATGAGGAAGTATCGTGCAATGCCAGCACTTGATTTGGAAAGTATTCATAACGCTTTCTTGGCTAGGATATTTAAGACAAAAATAGAAATATTCTCATCAATGATTTATAAGATTGCTTTAGAAAGATGGGGCAGAACCCAGTATAACAAAGAGCAAAAAAACACACTCCCACTTGTCACTGTGCTGGAGAGCATGGGTCAGGGGAGACAGAGTCATTAGAGGGTGCTTTTTGTTCCTGTCACAGAAATTAGAGCCGGGAAAAGCTACCAATTTCACCAGTCTGAGCCTCAGAACCACAGCCACTTTTTGGACTCTTCAAACTGCAATTTTATTCTTCCCTGGGGTTGAAACCTCTAGATAAGATATCTGAAAGTTGCATCTGTATTGTAGAGACTAGCAATAATACTAACAAATTAGCAGCCAATTAGATAGGAACATTAGAAAGCATCCTTTTCTGGATATAGCCCTGGGAGGAGGAGAAGAAGATGAGGACCAAGAAATGAAATAAGAACCAATTTAGAAAAAACAGAAAATGGGGAGAAAAAAAAAAACCCTTCTCACAATAAGGTAAGGTCATTTCACAGCTATGGGCTGAGTTTATTATAAGCCCATTCCTGGACTCTGTTCATTTTCATTTCTGTACACATTGACTGCATCACCTAGACTCTCCACTGGAAGCATATGGGATAGGAATGGAAAAGGTATCTCACACCTGTACTGTTGCCAGCACCCCAGTTCCCAATACCACATGCCTCCATCCAATCCTGCATGAAGCTCCCCAGCCAATCTTCCTAAACCCAAAATCTGATCAAGTCATCATCATACTGGGGACAACCTTCAGCACTCTATTGCCCACAGGATCAAGATCCTACTCAGGGTGATATTTGAGGCTCTCCAGCCACCCAGACAGACAATGAGTATTTCTTGTGCACACAGGGAGCCAAGCCCTGAAGATATAGGGCTTGGCTTAGTCTGGGCAGTCAGGTAAGTAAGGCCTCCATGAAGCAGTGATGTTCAAGCAGAGAAGTGAAAACTGACCAGGGGTAGTGAGCAAAAGAAAGAGGGAGAGGGTTACAGGAAGAGAAACAGGGTGAGAGATATTGTGGATGGCTATCAAACTGGATGGAAGCAGACGGGGTGAGGATGAGGATGAGAGTGATAGGAGCCAGGTCCAGGAACCCAGGACAAGGGGAAGAAAGAGGTCACAGAAGAAGGATCCAGAAGGGGTGGCAGATGGGACAGAGTGAGTGGTGAGGATCTGGGAAGACCAAGTCAATGAGCTGGGATCTATCCTGGAGGTAATGGGAAGACACAGAAGGCTTTTAAGGAGGAAACTGGCAAGACCAGATCTCTGTTTTAGAAAGGTCATTCTGTGCACAGAATGAAGTGTATTTGGATCAGAAAAGGCAGGGTCAATACAAAGAAACCAGTTGGCTGACTTTGGCAACAGTGTAGAGAGAATAAGAACGAGGTGAAAATGTGGGAGAACCAATGGGATTTGCTGACCAAGGGCATCTCCAGGATGAGGGACAGGATATGGTCAACGGTGATGCGTGTCCAGGCTGAGATGACTGGGTAAAGGATGGGGTCACTAGCCAAGGCAGGGACTTCAAGTGGGGGAGATTCTTTTTCTCATGGGAAGAGAGTTGCCCCGAATCTAGCATTCTTCTCTTGGAGACCTCTAGAGGCTGGGAATGAGGAGCTGAAGCTCAGTAAGAAAGAGTAGACTAGACATGTTCCCATGTGTGGAGAACTGCTACCCTTTGCAAGCAGGTGGTGGCCCTAAGAGATTGTGAAACCTGCAAAGAAGAAAAGTTCAAGGATGGGACAAAGGTAATCCAGCATTTAAGGACTGCACAGAGAAAGAGGACCCAGTCGAGGGGACCAGCAGAAAGCAGTAAGTGAACAAAGAAAGAACAACGTGTGTCCTGAGAGAGAAGAAAGAGATTTCCAAGATAAAGTGATTAACAGCATTAAGATGAAGACTTTAAAAATGGCTACTGGATTTGGCCAATAGGAAGCTACCGAGAATTTTCATAAAAATAATTCTGGTAAAGTTGGGGGGGAGCAAAGGCCAGGTCTGAGTATTACAGAACAATGAGAAACAAAAAGGAAAAAGCGAGGGTAGCTATCTGTTTCAACAATGGGTGTTTTGGGAGAAACACATGAGAGCCGGAGTTTGTAAACGTATTGACTGTCATGTGAAGGAGTGAGCCCTCCTTCGATGGCAGTGCTTAAGCAGACTGGAGAAACAGGAATGCTGGAAGATGGGTTCCTCCAATGACCGTAGGAGTAACAGAGAGGCCTTTGAAGGGCCATTCCAAATCTGAGAATGGAAAACAAGGTCTGTCCAAAATGTCATTTCCACAGAGCCTGTTTAGGATTGAGAGCCACACTTCAGCATCAGGACACCAGGATTAGAGGGGGTTAGAGCAGGGAGCATTCCCCTGGGCTTTTTGGATATGAAGCAAATAGCACTGCATCTTCCCTAAAGGGGAAGTTGAACTGGAGGCTATGTGGCTTGGGCTAGAGAAAAGGATTCAGAAAGGAGGAGTGCCAAGGAGGAAACCCCATTTCCTCCCCTAGGAGAAAGTCAGCTCCACTTGGAGGGAGCCAGGGAAGGAGGATCCGGCTGCAAATAGATGGCATAACAATGGAGGCATCTGTCCTTCCTCTTTGCTCTTCCCCGGTACTGAGGTAGTGCTCCCTTAGGTTCCTGACTAATAGGGAAGCCAGGGAATACACTGTGCCTCCATTTCCCAGCTCAGGGAGGAGGGGGGAGTTGGGGCATGGCCAGCTGCTGGGGCAGCCTTCCTGGGAGCCTCTGCACACCCTGTGCCACCCTCAGCTGCCAGCCAGGACCACAGAGCAGGAGAGGAGGAAAGACAGACAGACTGATGGAGGAAAGGAGGCACAAGGAGAGGGGGAGGAAAAGAGAGGAAACAGCCATCCATTACCATTACCAGACAGTAAGTGTGGATGCGCATGTATGCGCGTGAGAAAGACAGAGAGAGATCTACGTTCTCTATCTAACCCTGAACAACTCATCTCATCTCTCTGGACATTGCCAAAGGCATAAAATGAGAAAAGTAGATTTGAAAATACCTACGGTTCCTTTCAGGTTGAAAATCCTGTGTTTCTCAAATTCCCTATCTGTATATATATAGCACCCCCAGAGGCCAAAAGCATTAGCAGCACAAAGAAAATAAACCCCAATGAAGATGTGCTCTCACACGTGTGTCCCTGACAAACACGTGCATGCTGCACACGCGTACACACACGCACAGGAAGGAGGGTGCTGTGTTGAAGGACGTGCCTATACGTGATGACAGTAGTTAGAACATCTACACACAAAACTTGTCTAATCAGTTTACAGTCACCTCTCTTCTACACACTAGTAAATGCTTAATCTTGACTAACCTAAATATTTGACAAATGAATCCATTCGGATTGTCAAGCTCTCCAGGTAGCTACGAATTTACTCCTCACATGATCAAAACTAGTTTAAAAAGCCACCCCAGAGGGAAATATCTAATTTGGGTTTTGGTTTGGGGGTTTGGAGTTTTGGGGTCTTTTTGTATTACAAATGTCTTAAGCAAATTCAGCACTCGGTGGCACTGGTTTCTGCTCTTTTAGCCACGGTGCCAAGCACGGTGCTGGGCTGGCTCGCAGAGTGAATGAGCTATAGGACTGTCCTCCAGTGTCCATATACCCACAGGAAGGGACATAGCAGGGAACAGAGTCCAGAGGCTGCCTTGATCGGGGAGGACGAGGGCAGAGCAAGCCTCCCACTGCACCCCAGACAGCCAGTCCTCCCATCTCAGAGCTGAACCTTAAGTAGTGAAGAGGGAGGGAGGAGAAAACAGGCCCATTTCAAACAAAGCTGAAAACTGTGAAGACTGGGCTCCACCTCCTATCTGGGTGGCTCTGGACCACCTGGGGCCACTACCTAGAGGAGTAAAAGGAGAGTGGGTCTAAGCAGAAAGATAAGTTTAAATAGATTCATCACCCTCCTCTCCCTGTCCAACCTAGTTGCCTGCGTTGCAGGAGAGTTCCAGAAGTGATCTACCTGGGATGCACAGGAAGAAAGCTGAAAGCCAGGCTGTGCCCCAGGCCCCCTCCCTTAAGGGGCTGTAGGAAGGTATAGGGGGACCCAGAGGATACCTGCAAGCACAGTGGCCACCTGGGGCCTGGTGGGCTATGCTCTGGGGCTCCCACGATCCAGACAGTGGCAGCCACACCCCACAGAACCCACCAAGGCCTCAGAGGACACAGTCTGAGGACAATCCGAGGCCCCCTCTCCCACACAGGATGTGTATGTTTCCCCCACCTCAAATGCCATCTCAGATAGAGGGGAGAGGAGGAAAGCCTCTAAAGATGGGAGATTTGCCCATACAAGACTAGCTTACCCTGAAAAGAGGGTGAGTTACCTTTAACTAGCAGGTCTGAAGTCTTCCTCTCCCCTTGGCATGGGTGTGACAGGGGCCGGGGGAGTAAATGGCAGTTAGAGAAAGTGAAAACCACTACGTAGTTTGGCTCTTCACAGTGTAAAGCCCTGGAACTGGATGCTGCAGCAGGAGGCAGCTGGCTGGCGTGGCAGGTTCTGGCCCCTCTCCTCATCTGCACTGCCCCCAGCTGAGGACCCCTGCCCAGGCTCTTCCTGAGAGGCCCCACCCCAGGGCTAAAGGCCAGGGATCCCACCGACAGTGGCATTTCCAGTCCAAGAAACAGCGTAGAGCAGGCAGAGCTGCTAAAGCATCCCCACCCACTGCGGGAGCAGCGAGGGTGTGGAGCAGGAGATACAGGCCCTCTGCCTCCCTCAGCTCCAGGTCAGGGAGGGCTCCCAAGCCTCCCCGGATGGCACAGAAGAGGGAAGGAGACTCCAGACAGCCCCATGGCAGTTTACCTTCAGGCCAGCCTCAGACCTTACCTGTAAGACTTGAAGGGCCAGAGAAGGCCCCAGGCTGCCCCAACACTGATTCCCAACAAAGGTTCCTTGCTGAGAATCTGTTTGCAAGACAAAGGACAGAAAAATGCAAGCAGCAGCGATGAACATTCAGGCAAAGGGTAAGAACATTCAGGCAAAGAGCCCAGAAGGGGAAAGGGTGTGCCCTGTGAGCAGGGCTGGGGAAGGACTGGCCTGGGGCCCAGACAGGAGGGTGGACCCACCAGACTCTGGATCTTGGCTCCACTCCCTCTCTGCTGATAGCCCAGAGCCCAGTGTGACTGCCAATGGAGGAGCCCCCTGGTTGCTCTGGCCTGTCGGTCCAGCAGACTCGGGGCTCCATTTATCACAGGCCCTGGCGGTCCCCAGGCCCCAGGGCCCATCCTAGCCACTGCACTCTGGACCATGTGCACACACACAGTCACTGACCAAGACAACCAGCCCCAGTTAGGGTTTGGACACCCTCTTTGGTCCCTGGTCATTTAATTGTTAGATTCAGAGTGACATGAAAATACTGCCATCCTCATATTTTGCCATCTCCCAATGATAGCACAGAACCTGCATGTGTTTTCACAGCCTAGAAATCTACTTATATCATCACCACCATCATCACCCTCACCACCATCAGGGCCAGGTGGTACCACAGAGATAAACGTTTACCAAACAGATGGGTGAGGTCCCCTGTCAGGAGCAGTGAGGACCAGGCTCTAGGAGAGATGTTCATGAGAATGCGAGTCGAAGCTAAGAAGGGGAGAATGTGGACAACGGCAAAGGCTCAACTTTATCCAATTTGCATATTGATAGTTTAGGAACTAAATGACAGGGGAGAGCTAAGCAGGGAAACTCATCCTCTGCCCACACAGAACCAAGGGAACCTCACGCATGCTCAAGGGCTGTATGGGTGCAGAGCCAGAGAGGCCAGGGTTACCGCAGTGCTGAAGCTGGCTTTCCAAGAAAGGTGGCACCCAACAGAGCCACCAAGGTGGATAGGACTTGATAGGAAGACAGGAAACAGCATAGCATAAGCATTAAATATGTGAGCCATGGAAACAGCCAATTGGATTTTGAATTTTCACTGTCACTTCCTGGCTATGTGACCCTAAGAAATAAACCTAATCTCTCTGATCTTTAGTAGCCTGGTATGTAAAAAGCCAACGCCTCCCTTATAAGGATGCAGAGAAGAACAACATAGCCGGGAAAGGCACTGGCCTGTAGCAATCAGTAAAATGGACACACAAGGTAAAGGGTAAATAAACGCAGAGGCTGAAATGAGAGTAGCATGTATACAGAGGCAGGGCATACAGGAACAGCCCAGAGGGCCAGGCCCCAGCAAGGCAGGCTCCCAGGCTGGATGCGGCTGTGGCTGGAGGGGACTGCCTCTGAGGCCCCGTCTCCTAGGAAGCCGCAGCCGGGGAGGTAGTGGCCCTGCCAAAGCACTGACGGTCTAGGCCTGTCAAGAGCTTTCTTCCCATTGGCCATGACTCTGACAGGGAAATCAGCAGGCCGGCGGTGCGAGCCTGGGCAGCGCAACAGACAAGGCTCTGGGGACAGCTTAAGTGGACAATAATTGCAGGTTATTATATACCAGGCTGCAGCCAAAAGCCAGGCAGCTATTAAGTGTGATTGGGAGAAATAATCCGGAGGAAGAGGATGGATGGCTGCTTTCTCTGTTCCAGGGCTGCTCTGAGGCTGGGGGCTGTGCAGAGACAGGGACAGGGACAGGGTGGGTGGGGAAAGGAGCTTATTCGCAGCATAAGCACCTTGCACTCTGAGAAGCAAGTCTATCCTCATTCCTCCCCACAAGGTATGCAGAGCAAGGATATGGTCCCCATCTCACGAATCAGGGAATGAGGTCCAGAAAGGGGAAGCAGTGACCCAGGACACACAGCAAGTCTCGGCTGAGTCCCTCCAAAACCTAGATGGAGCCCCTTTTGTTGTTTGATGACCAAATACAGAATCCATTCTCCTGAGGCAGGAAATGTCTCAGTGGGGCAGCCTTGATGTTGAGCAGGGACTGGAAGCAGAGATCAAGACCCAAAGCAGGCACAGATCCCATCACATTGCTGCCTGCTCAGCAGACAAGATGATAGGAGAAGACTAAAAATCAGAGGAGGGGCAGAGTTATGATAATAGGGTTACTTCTCAGAGCTTTATCTATTCATTAGATGCCGAAGAAGAATTTTCTGCCCATTTTATAGATGAGGATACAGAAACCAAGAGCAATGGCACGGCTTGTGCATGGCAGAGCAGTGATGTTGTAGCTCTTGCTGGTCTAGGGACCTGCACACCCCACCCCAGATCTGCCTATTAAGAGAAGCCCTTAGCAGAGGTGACCCTTACCCTGCCCACTGCCACCAGCCTGGGAGGATTTGTGGTTTTATCCTTGTTAGCCAGGGTTTCCCATTTCTTCAGGAGGAGAGGTGGTTCTCTTTTGGGACCAAGGATGGTCTGGATTGACCCACATCCCACATGGGATAACGCTGCCCTTTAATGATGTGTGGATCACACATACCTAACTTCCTACCCTCACACCCTCAGATCTTTCAAGCCCACAACTCATTTTGGAAACAAAGATGAGGCACCCTAGTCCCAGACACACAAAGACCATGGGCATCTTCAAGGAGATTCCCAAAGACCAAACCAACCCCTTCATTATTTAACCAAGGCAGCTTCTGTGAAGATAGCCCCACCGTGATGGGGACATCAGTGGAGGGGATATATATCATGGGTGGGTGGACAGCCCTGACTCCTCCAAACACAACACCTCAGCAGACATCCAGGAGTGTCATGTAAAAGGCTCAGGGCCATCGTAGGTTCTGACAGCCTGTCCCTCCCTCCTGGGATCAACTCTCCCACCCAGCAGTCTCAGAGCCCCAGCCTAGATTCAGCCTGGCCCAATGACCCTGCTTTGGGTCACATGAGAGTAGAAACCAGCGCAGGGAAGGATCAATTACACTGTGACTCAGCGAGAGGGCACAGGGCCAGGGAGTGAGTCACAGCAGCGTGCCCACCCTCCCCGGCAGGGAGGTGGGGGGATGCAGGCCTGCGTGGGAGCTTCCCTGTGTCGGGGTATGCAGGTGTATGGGTGCAGGCTCCCCTGACGATGGAGGCAGGGGGTACGAGGTGTTTACCACAGGGTGAGCGCCTCCCTGAGCCTGAAGGCAGGTGTGCATCAGGAAGCTGCGGCATTGAAAGAAACTCATGGGAGCTCCTACCTGCCATGGGCTTCTCTCCCTCACACCCTCACACAACTTTGCACGCAACTGGAGATGTCATCCACTTGCTGTAATGTGGAATGGGCCAAACCAGCTTCCCATTATGGATGTCTTTCATTTCCCTAACAACACTGGGAAGGCCACTGAAGAGAAACCCCAAACATTGTCTTTCTTAGAATATCTCCAAGTGTTATTACACATATTCCAAAGTTATTTTCTGCAATGGCCTATACCTGGAAAAGAGTTTGTTCATTTAACAAATACACTCATAATCATAGCTAACATTTATTGGACACCTACCATGTAGCAGGCTCTATGTACGTATTACCTCTTTTAGTCATCATGACAATCATATGCACTGTTATACCCATGTTTCCGATGAGGAAATTGAGGCTCTGAGAGCATGGCTTACACGGCTGGTAAGTTAAAGATCTGTCTGGTTTCAAAGTCCAAACTCTTTCCAAAAACAATGCATGCACCTATGCATATATGTATATAAAAAGTACAGTAACTTAAGTCTGATATACAATTTTTTAAGCAATAAATGTCCAACTGTATTTACAGGCTGTATTTCTTTAAACTGTACTCTTTGAACAAAATTTATATTAATGTATCTGTTTAATAAGATACCAAAATGTATATATACAACTTTCCATGTACACTTTGGAAGACTTTAAACTTACTGAAAGAAGACTGCCATCTGGAAATTATTGTGGGGGATGTGGCAACTTTCTTGAAAACCTCTGGCATCTCTTAAATGTTCCTAATGGCAACAAATTCTCATCCTTTGAGAGCAGAAATGATTTATGAAAATGGGCTCAATATGGTGACTCTCCCCCTCAGCATATGTGTTTGGGGTCAGAAGAGTGATTTCTCCCTTTGTATCCTTCCTAAATACCCAGGCATCTTCTTTGTCCTAGTCTTATACCGTTGATTACCCTCTTCTGTGTTATTATCAGCCAGTCAGCACATAGTCATTGAGTCCCCACCCTGAGCCTTTCCTAAGAGCTGACCCTGCTGCAAACCACCCACCCATGGCCACCTGCCACTCTTGGAAAACAAGCCCATAACCTTCCATAGGCGCAGCCCCCTACTTGACTGTGCCTGTGCCCCCTCCATCCTCAGCCTCTCCCTCTCTCTCCCCAGGCCATGAAGTCAAGCACCCAACTCCCAGGTGAGTTACCAGGAAGGTCCACCCAGCTGGGGGAGTCCAAGGTCTCCAGATAACAACCCTTTAAAGATGTAGCACGGTGCAAAAGTCCTACAGTCTGACCTTCCTGAGACTCTGTCCAATTGGTGTCCCCCTGGCCCCACCCAGCCACCTCACTCCTTCATGTCACCTGCACAGCCTGGAGGTACTGCATTATCTGAAAGATTGTGTAGGAGCCCAGAGGCAGTGGGGAATGTTAGGATTAGAGAGAGCCCAGGTAGAAACTGTCCATCTAATGGCATTATCAGAGAAATTGTGGCCCTGCTGAAGTGACATTTACCCATAGCATTGTGTGTGTAATAAACACAACTTCCTATTCCAGTTTCTAAAGTGAGCCCAGTGCCTGAAAACCTCAGGGCTCATGTACAATAAATTAACATAATTAAAAACTAATTAGTAAAACATCACAATTAAAAGGACTTGCTGAGGCAACACCTCTCAGGTAAGAAGAAGGGACTGCCAGAGTGCTGGCAGCTAGTACACAGAGCAAGTCCTGAGAAGAGGCTGTGATGCAGGACTTAGCCTCCTGGAAGGCCTCCTTCCCCAAGAAGCACCTTGAGAACAGTTGAGCAGCTTGTAAGGACACCCACAGCATGTCCATCTCAAGTCTGGATACCAAGCCCAGCCCTAGCCAGAGATGAATGCCCCTCCTCCCCTGTAGGAGGTGGGAGGGGGCTTCAGCAGGACCCTAGACCCCAGTGGCCTGTTAGTGACAGTCTGATAATACTGGCTGGCCAGACATTGATCTAAGCACTTTACCTGCATTTACTCATTTAATCCTCACAACACCTGTTTGAGGTAGGTTTTCTTTCTCTTTTTATTTTACAAATGAGGAAACTGAGCCAC
Organism: Trachypithecus francoisi; assembly: GCF_009764315.1. Classification (NCBI taxonomy): domain Eukaryota; kingdom Metazoa; phylum Chordata; class Mammalia; order Primates; family Cercopithecidae; genus Trachypithecus; species Trachypithecus francoisi. The sequence continues at coordinate 18,390,397 of NW_022681464.1, forward strand.
AAACAAATTAAACAACCTGCCCAAGGTCATAGAGTTAAAAAGTGGGAGTGGCAGGACTTGAAGCCAAGGAGTCTGGCTCCAGAGCACAGGCTCTGCCAGCTTCACCTAAACACAGCTGAAACCACATGCTTGTGCTGGATGGAGCACTGCCCTTTAAAATAACAAAACACAAAAAAAGCCAATTCTTTGGGGAAGATAAGGAGTAAATTCCTAATCCCTCAGTGCAATTAAGTTCATCAAATGTATCTATATTCTTCTATAGCCCATTTAGACCCTCACTCCCCACTCTGTCACCTTAATAATTTTTACATGAAAACTGATTAGTCAACCTCACAGACATGCCACTGTCTCATCTTTTTCAGATGTGATATCAGGAAGGAAAGGAAGGGGGAAGAAAGGGACCCCAGTCTCCACTTGACAGAAGAGAAAGCTGAGGCCTAGGAGAGTGATGAGTCAGGTCCCCACTGCCGAGTTCTGGCTCTCCTGGCCACACCACACAGGATGCCCCTGTCTGGGACGCTGGGGTCCCTTCATTCTGCCTCTCACACTGCCTCAACATTTCCTACCTGTCCTCAGCACAAGTGAGGCAAAGCCCCGGGGTTAGCATGGAAGCCTAGAACAGGAGCTGACCACAGACTCCCAAAACCATTTCCTGCCAGAGCCAGGGCTGCCTTCACAAGACCAAGGCAGTATGTCCCTGAGGCTCAGCCAGCAAGAAAAACAGCTCTGAGACCCCTCTTCTGCCAGCCCTGGCACCTGTCTAAGCCCTGGAGACAGCTCACCCCTTCTAGGGAGCCCCTGGGTTTCCCAAACACACAGCATTCTCCCTCCAATGGGTTTCCTTCATGCCCAGACCTGCTTCGGGCTCAGAACAGGATAGGAGGTCCTTCAATTGTCTACTTGGGTAGCAGGAGGCTGCCAATATTAGCTAAAAGGCAGTAGGGATTGCTTTTCTCTTCCTTTCTTGCCCCAATGATTGTTCTTTATATCATTGAACCTTCCTGAAGTATTCCAGGTCAGAGATGCCCTGAGTTTGTGGAAAAGACCATACTGCTGAGGCTGCCTGCAAAGCCCCATCTTGCCTACCAAACTGATAACCACATGGGAGCCTTCTCCTTCTGGCTGTCATGCAAGAACTCAGAGCCCATTGCTCACTCCTGGCCTGGCAACTCCAAACACCACTTCAACCAGAAAGGCCACCTCTCTCCTCTCTTCCTGAGCTGAAACACCCCTTCCTGCAAGGCTAGTAGGGCCTGCTCCTCCAGAAGGCTTTCCCTGAGTGCCGCCGCCCACACAAGCTCCACCTTCTCTGGGGGTCCACAGCCCACACAGCCTGCTCCTTTCACTCCGCCCCTCAGTTGGATCATGCCCTCGGTGGCCACTTGGCTCTCTGAGTCCATTTCTTTGCCCAAACAACACATGCGCACTATACAGAGTACAGGGGAGTCTCCCTTCCTCCAGCCTGCCCTCACTGCCCTCTGCAGGTCTGGGCAGAGCAGTTGCTCCATAGAGATGTTTAATTGGAGGTCTGGTGTTAAGGAGCCCAATGTAGATTTCAGCTCTCTTTTCAGCGTGGTCTCAACATAACCTTGGAGTAATCCCTGCTTTTTTCCCTTCTAGTTTTAAATCCCCAGCATCACCCAGTTTACACCAATCTGGCCCCCTCTGCATCCTGCCTTCTTCACTGCCTTTTTCCTTAAGGCTCCTACCCCCATCACAGATCCTCACAGGCAACTTGGATTGTTTTCTATTTTCTCCTATGTGGAACTCCTCAGGCCTGGAAGACATTTAACCATCTGTTGCCATTTGCTGTTCTGGGGCTTTTCACTGGGTATGACTTTGGTCTAACTAGACAGTGAGTTCTTTGCAGCCTTGTCCTTTCTTGGCTGCTTCCAGAGGGAAATCAGAAAGACTGGATGAATGCAGGAATGACTGAGTGGTGATGCCTCCAAGTCAAGCAGTGCAGACCCGGGATGCTGAACTGCTGGGGGTCTTCTAAATTACATGTTCAAAAGTGTCCGCCTAGGGCCCTGCAGCTCCCCTCCTTAGAGCCCATATGAATACAGTATTGACACCACTCCCCGAGTCAGCTTAGCCACTGGTATCTATAAACTACATCTTAAGCACCTACTGTGTGCCCACCACTACCAGAAGGGGTTGCAGAGGAGGAGGAGAGACCAGATTACTGGGTCCTTGCCCTCCATGAGTTCACAATCGAGGTGGAAAGAGAAGATTCACAGGCAAGAGAGCCAAAGCAGGCCTGAGGTTGTGCGGTCATGGCCAGGGCTGCTGGTTCAGTGGGTGTCAGAGAGAAGAGAGTGACCAGTGACAAGTGGCTCAGCTGGAGGGAAGCTGAGCCCAAAGGGGGCTTCCTCCCCCATTTGAGGAACAAGAGAAGCAAAGGGAAGCGAAGGAGCGGGAGGTATTGGCAAGGCCTGAGTAAGTCGCCCACCTGAACCTAATCCCCCACAAGACTTTCTAACACTCCCAAAGATGAATCAGCAGCAAACTGTAAACACCAAGCCCAGAGAGAAAATGAGAAGCAATTGTTCACAGCCCTACTTCCATTTGCCAGCCTTCTCCCTCTCTCTCAGTGGATGAAATAATTGTGGCTATGAAGTGGCACTTGGAGGGAAAGTTTTAAATCTGCTTAAATGTCACAGTGAGTAATACTTTGCCCCATCTTTCTCTAATTACATTTCTCTTTGATGATCTAAGGTTAAAAAAAATTTTAACTCAAGTCTTCCTAGAATACCAAGGGTGAGGATACCAAAGAGCCAACCTAATCATGTTCCATACTATTTTCTCAGGCGTCCTGCTCTTTTATTGCATTAGTCTGAGAAACCTGTCTGTGTTATTTTATCCCCAACACTCTGCTATGGAGGAGAGGTAGGAGCCTAAAAGATCCAGCTCTGCACCTTTAAGAGATTGATGCCTCAACAGAAGCTGCTTCTGCTGCTGTTTACACTGGGTAGCTCAGTTAAACAGGACTTAGTGTCCTGGGGCAGGAGCTGGGAGGGAGGACATTTCACCATATACCTGGCCAGAAAGGTGAGAGGTGAGGGCTGTGCCACCTGCTAACGGGAGATAACCTAAATCCAAAATAAGCCATCATCGGGTGGGAGAGAGGGGAGGGTGGGGATCTCTAAGGAAGAAGGAACTCTCCACAGCTTTAAGTCCACCGGTGGAGAGACACCGGGAGGGGCCGTGGTGCACAGGGCAGAGGAGCAGTCCTGGAGGGAAGTGACACTGCACAGAATGAAGGAGTCTTCATAGCATCTGAAACAGCCAGTGCCCCCTTTCATTAACAAGCCCACTCCCCCGGCTCACTCCTGCCCAATGATTGCTTTTATTTATGTATTGACTAGTATTAATAACATGAATAATTAACCCCCTGTGAATAATTTACTTGGACCTAGGGGTGCCTTGGGTGGTGGCAGGAAGAGGACGGTGAACCTTAGTGACTCTCCCCTGAGCAGTTCCCTTCTTTTCCAGCTGCCCCTAGCTGGCTCCTTTCCCTTTCCGATGTCCGGGCTTTGCTTTCAAGGGTTGAAGGGCAAGGAGAGAAAACAGACCTCGAGCAGGAATTTACTCTCCTAAACTCCCCTGTGATGGCAGAAAATACAGGCCACTCAGGTGTAGGATCCTGGGTGCCATGCACCAGCACCACAGGATGATGTTGGAGGAGATATCTTGGACAGTTAATAGCCTCTGCTGATGTGTCCTAGGGGACAGGAAGGAGGAGGTCTCAACCTGGTAGGGACACACACACTTATGCAGTGTGGATACACGCAGGGTCCGTGCACAGACCCATGCTGCATCCGCACAAGCAGGCACACACGGCCAAACCACATACACACAAACTCTCCAAGTGCTTAGCAGGGACATGGTCCCCTTATGAGGGCACTTCAAAGGCACACCAAATAAACAACCACCACATGGCAGAGGCTCTATATGTGAGTTTCTGTTCGAGTCCATCTACTGGGTCGATTCTTAGACCAGCATATAACACCGGATAACGTAAGCCCGGGAAACCAAGTGACAAATGAACTATACTTACACCCGATTCCAGCAAGCAAAGGCAGGAGAAGCTAAAAGGAAAGGAAGAAGTTCCACAGTTCTAAAAATCATACTTGCTCTTTGGTTTGGCCCCGGGATCCTCAGAGAGAGGTGTCCTGGGAGGACTCGGGGCCTGGGGCTGCGAACCTCGGGCCTCCGGGCCTCCTCCGGCGCTGGAGAGCTCGTATTGTGCTTGTACCAAATGGGGTTGGCCTGAGTTTTCAGGCAGCTGGGGTCTCATTTCTTTAATTAAAATTGCAGACAAATCCTCTAGTAACGTAATGTAATCCGAGGGCAAAAAAAGAGAAACCCCGAAACCCCAAAGTGGCCAGTCGAGGGCCGGCGGGGGTTAGGCCAGCCGCTCCGCCCCGCCGCCCCAGCTCCCAGCCCCGCAGCCCGCGGGGGAGCGGGCGCGTTAATTTGCCAGGCTTCTGAAGCGAAGAGGCTGCCCTGAAAAAGCAAACGTGAGAGAGGACGGGGTGCAGGTAAATATCACTAACGTGAAAATCTGCTACCCCAGCCAAGTTCACCACCAGTATTTACCCCCAGAGGCGGGGCTGCTCGGACCCTGCTCCTGGCTCCGCGCCTGCCACTCCCTCTCCCGCGCAGCCGAGGTGCCAACCCCAGCGGGCCTGGAGGGGAGTCCGGCGGGGTCCGGACCGGGCGGCTGGACCCCCGGTCCCCACGGCAGGAGCGACTCCGCCTTGCTCCTCGGGAGCTGTAGGTGCCTAAAACGAAACCCGCGGGGGCAGCGCACGCCGCGCGAGTCCCGGTGCGGCGGCAACCCAGATAGCGATTCGGGGGCTTTATTCTTTTGATGGTGATTAAAAAATATATATTCTATTTGAGCCCGTAAAGCAGACGAGGGCAAATCAAGCCGTCCCCCGCGCCGGCTCACCGGCCACCGCGCCCAGCGCCTTCCTCCCCCTCCGGCGGGCGAGCGGGCAGGGGAGCCCGACTCCTACCTTCCTCCCGCCAGCCGCAGGCGGACCGGCCGCGCTCTCCGGGGCGGGGGAGGCCGCCCGGGAGGGGAACCCCCACCTTCCGCCTTCGGAGGCGGGCTGGGGTGGGGGTCGGACCCCAAGTCTCTACTCCCCGTCCCTCGGCCCCCTGGCGCGGCCCGACCGCTCCCAGCCCCATCCTGGCAGGTGGCTCGGGTGGCGGTAGGTGCCGGGCGGGAGGAAGATGTGGGGCTGCTCTGTCAGGTTGGGGGTGCGAGGAGGAAAAAAAACAGAGAAAGAGACACACAGAGAGACAGGGAGAGAGCGCGCGCGAGAGAGCTCTTGTCTATAGATTTATCCACATAATATATATTTATGTAGCTTTTTTTCTCTCGACACTGATGAATGCGCGCTCGGATTCCCGGCCGGACTCCCTCCAAGCCGGCTCGCTTTTCTAGTCAAAATAAATAAATAAATGAAGCCAGATGGAAGAAAAAAGCGCCCATTCCACCTCCGCCGCCGCCCCGCCCGCCATCCCTGCCTTTGCTTCGCCCGCCTGGCGCCCTAATAGAGCATAGCTTGGTGGATAAAGCCCCCCTACATACCCACAAGAAAATAAAAATCACTGTTTTTTAAATACAAAAAGTTACACCTGCTGCTATTACAAAAAGAACCCCCGAAAGGCAAAGAGAGGAGGCCGGCTGCCCGGCTCCTCACAGACACCCGCTCCCCGCGGCCGCCGGGCCCGGAATCTCAGCGCCTCCCGAAGAGCCATGCGCCTGGCGCTATTTATAGCCGGGGGCCGTCTCGGACTGTACCACCGCCAAGGCGCGGGGCCGCCGACGGGGGAGGCGCGGTGGGGCCGGCGCCGCCCCACGCCGCCCTGCCCCCGGCCGCCGCCCGCCGCGGCGCGAGCCCCCACAGCGCGCCCATTCCCGGCCCCCCGCGCCCTCCTCCGCGCGCGCACACTCGCCGCCCCCACCCCTGGTCTGGCTGGGAACTTGAACCGGTCCAGCCTGTTTAAACGGAAAGGACAGAGATCCTGTCTGTTCAATGTAAAAAAAAAAGAAAAAGAAAAAGAAAAAAAGAAAAAAAAATCAGATCAGACCGAGAGAGAGAGGAGAGAGAGAGGGAGAGAGAGGGAGAGAGAGAGGAGAGAGAGGGAGGGAGGGAGAGAGAGAGGGGGGAGAGCGGAGAGAGAGCGCGAGCGCGAGCGAGCGAGAGAAGAGGAGAAAGAGAGAGCAGAGAGCGAGCGGAGAGCGAGGTGTAGAGAAACCGAGGGGGAGAGAACCCGAGTGTGTGTATGCGTGTGCGTGTGTGAGCGCGAGCGAGCGAGCGAGAGGAACGAGAGAGTGCGAGCGAGAAAGAATAAAAGGAAAGAAGATTTTCTCTATGTATATAAAGATGGCCACGTTAGCAAACGGACAGGCTGACAACGCAAGCCTCAGTACCAACGGGCTCGGCAGCAGCCCGGGCAGTGCCGGGCACATGAACGGATTAAGCCACAGCCCGGGGAACCCGTCGACCATTCCCATGAAGGACCACGATGCCATCAAGCTGTTCATTGGGCAGATCCCCCGCAACCTGGATGAGAAGGACCTCAAGCCCCTCTTCGAGGAGTTTGGCAAAATCTACGAGCTTACGGTTCTGAAGGACAGGTTCACAGGCATGCACAAAGGTGAGTGCACCTTTCCCTCCCAACTTTGCCGGGGAGCAGGAGCGGGCGGGCCGGCCGACCGGCCGGCCGGCGACTGACGAGCGGCTGACTGAGCGAGGGGAAGCCTCGGGCGGGCGCCGTGGAGGGAGGCGCTCGAGCAGCGGAGACCAGAGCTGGGGTGCGCGGGGAGCTGCTCGCTGGGGCAAGGCTGGGTTTTGGGCGAGGTGCTGATAGGAACGATGCCATGGAGAGAGCAGCGGGCGCCGATGAAGAGAAAGAGAGAGGGGATCGAGGAGACGGGGCTTGGGTTTTTGGGTACAGCGACTTAAAAGACTGGGATGGGGAAGGCTGCACCGGTCGAGCCCAGGACGCTGAGCGGACCGACTCTCGGGCGCCTGGCTGGCCGGGGACCGAGGGTGCTGTCCATCGCAGTGGTGCTGAAATACTAAACGAGATGGTCTCCTCATCCTTTGCTCCGGGCCAGAGTAGCAGGAGCGCAGCCGTCTAAAAGGGAGAGAGGTGACAAATTCAAAGAGATATTTTTATTTAAATGTAACAGTAAACTCTCTCTGTCGAGCTGTGTGCCTCAGTAATCTGATTGTGGTGTGAATGGTGGTGTGTGTTGGGGGTTGGGGGGGTGGATGTTTGAAGGAACCAGTGATAAAACCTCAGGCAAGAATTAGCAAGGAACCAGCCATCCCCTGGGTGGAGTGGAGGTCTGGCAAGCCTGGATAGTCCCCTTCCCAGGAAAGCGGAGCTTTGGGGGAAAAAAATATGTGTGTGCGAGATTTGCATTTTGAAAGGTGTACCCTAATTTATCCCAAACTCACCATGCAGAGAGCTTTATAGTACATTATTTTTCCCTTGAAGCGATCATTGGCAATGAGTGCTTGGGGGAAGGGGAGACAGAATAATCAAAGAATTAAAACCCAGCAACTTTTTAGGAAAGTGGTCATGGGAATTGTCTGCAGCCTGCCGTTTTTTCCTTGTTTTATTATCTTTAAAGCAGAGCCCCAAACGTGTTCAGTTGTAGAATGTGTGTGGGTGGCTGGTGGGTGACGAAATTAGCCCAGTGCTCCGCTTCCTAACAGTAATATATAGGATGTACAGCGGGAATGAATCGGTGCTGGAGCTATGTGGGCAAGTTAAATGCTTTCTGAGAGAGATTGATCGCCAGGCAGGGAAGGAGCACAGGGCTAAGGAAGTTGTAGGGGATGTGTATGGATGTTCCGTTTTTAATAAACAGTAGTGTGGAGAGCCGCCGAAGATGCTGTTACAGCTGGTGGTTTTAAAGATGAAAACACACACGCACACCCACCCCCACATAGAGAGCAGCCTCATCCTTGGCCACAAATGGGCTATGGACACAGCTGATCCTCCAGCACATTAGGTGCAGAGCGCGGAGCTGTCTGGCTCTCTAAGCAGCAGCGATTTTCACTATCACAACCACCCTCTTTCTTCAGCCCTCCCTTCGTTCGAATACTAAACAGAGCTCCAAACTCTTCATAGTTGGAGTCCCAGAGAGCAGTTTTTATTGGCTTTAGCATCTTCCAGCTTGCCTGCTGAGGAGTAAATCTTAAAGTTAATGGCATGTTGAGTAACACAAAAACACAGCAGAATGGAAATATACTGGGTTTGTTGGGGTGGGGTGAGGGTGGGGGCTGTAATGGAGAGAGAAACCAACCTTTATCCAATATGGAGAAAATGTCTGTCTGTTCAAAAGAGAGATTGGAAAGGTGGAATGAGGAGGCAGTCTTCAAAACAATATTCGAAGAAAAAAAAAGAAAACACTTTCTTTTCCCTCCCTCCCTCTCAAGTCAACCATATCTTTGTAGTTTTCTCCCCTTCCAATCAAGCTTCCTAGAAGCTAATCAAGGTTTGTATCAAACCTTTGTTATTCTGAATGTCCTCGTTTTAAAAAATAGTAATAACAAAAATTTAGAAAGCACAGGTAGGGAGACCTTTTGCCCATCTTAATGATCAGTTTTTGTGGTGATTTAAGATTTTAAAGTTAAAAAAATCAGAACCCACTAGAGGCAAAAGACAGTTGTGAGGAGCTGGGCTTCATATGGCATCTGGATTAAAGCACTTTACTTGCTTCTTCATTTCAAATGAAGATAAACTTTAACAATATTCCTTGGTTTCTTTTCTACAATCCCTGATATCATCACTTCGTTTCTGATGTAATTGGACTGTCTCATGTAATAGCAAAGAAGTAGAATTTTAATCATTTGCATTAGGGAGGTAGAGAAGGTTATCATTATAATATATGTAATACATATATTACATATATTATAGATAGATAGATAGATAGATAATCTGGCCAGAATTCCTAGGACAAACAAAACTTCATTTTCTAAATAATTTCTCCCCTAAACTGTCTCAGTCAGTGGCAGGCAGGCCCAGTGGCTCCGGCATACTGGGTTCCTCCTTGTCGCAGCTCACCCTTCGGAGCCTGAGCATATAATTTTCCCAGTGAAACTTCCTACTTCTCCATCCTTCTGATTTTTATAATTGAGGTTGGGCCACAATGTCCCTAACAGTGCTTGCAAGCTCTCAGAGAACTAAATAAATGAGACCGTTTCTGAGGTCTGGTTTATTCAGTCCTAGAAGAGTTTAAACTCCTTCTTCATTGATGCAGCCTGATTTATTAGCTAATCCTGATAAAATAAGCCTCCGGCCACCTTAAAAAATTACTTGCTTGCCATTGGTGATTAATTACTGTTAAGTTGAAAAGCATGATGAGGCTTGGGGAAGGAGGGTTGCATTTGGTTTCTAGATTTCCCCATCTCTAAATTGACAACATAAGGTTAGGGATAGAATCGTGCCTTTGTTAAGCCTGGTTTCAGGGCATATTTGTGGCTCTTGCGCTCCCCTTCTTTAATTTCTAACTTCTAATGAATCATATGGGACAAAATTGAGAGACACAGGACACTGGCCTCCAGTTTGGATGTCATGTTTATGTTATTGGCAAAAAAAAGAAAAAGAAAAAAGAAGACACAAGGAAAAGAAAAAGAAGTAAAAACTAAATTAAGCACTTGAGATTTCAGGTGGGTCTCCATTTGTTGGCCACCTGCCATTTCAGATATCTAAAGAAGGAGGGAGTTCTAAGGGTTAATGGAATACCTGCCATGCGTAGAGTGCACCTTAAAAGGCAATTACTCCAGTCAAATTGGGAGTCTGTGGAGGAGGGAGTGGGTGGGTGTTGTGGAGCAAACCCAGCCATATCAGAGAAAGGCTGTTGGGCTGGGGAGGCAGCAAAGAGCAGCTGTGGACTGGGGTGATTACTATAAAGGTAAATTTACCCCCTGGAGGCCAGAAAGCAATTGGAGAGAGGGGTATCTGGGTGCTACGCAGAGAGAGAAAGGAAGAAAAAAGCCCAGAATTAAAATTCAAAAAAACAACACCCAAGGAAGAAAACTGAGTTTAATGCAAACTCTCCGGAACAACTCAGAGTCTTCTTTTCTCCCCCATTAGAGCACTTTGGGAAAGATTGTTTTTCCAGTCTCCAAAGAGAAAGACATTGTACTACTGATTAAAGAGAAAAGAGATGAATTCCTCGGGTAGCAGCAGAAGTGAGCTGAGGGCCAATTTTACCCCTTCTTGTAAAATTTTTCTCCTCGGGAGAAGGGAACAGGTCACCCAGTAGTCCAATTCTTCCTTTCTCTCATTTTTAATTTATTTCTATTTCCTTCTTTTCATTTCCTATAGAACAAAAAGAGGCAGTGACTGAAGACACATATATGCACACATACCCATACTTGTTAACACTCACTTATACAGTGGATCACACATGGAGAAATCAGCAATCCATTCATAACTTTGGTCCTATCTAGCTGGATAGGAGGCAGCAAAGACTGAGTTACTGGGAGATATAAAGACTAGTGCTCTCTGGATAGCCATATTATAATGCATTATCTTTGAAGTCATTTAAGTCCAATTTAAGTGGTATTTAGTATAATATTTATGAATTAATGTAATCTAAACATAGGACTGTCCCCAAAGGTTTAAACAGCCTTTACTACTGATGTGTGCTTGTTCCCAGAGCCTGCGATGCATTTTAATCTAAACAGCCAAGTCCACATCATAGTCCTTCTTGTTATCCAGTCAGAACAGATCTGTGCCTGGGTAACCACTCTGCTTTGAGATTTTCTCCGGTGCATGGAGGAAAATATACTCTACTGGCAGCCTGGGGGCCTCTCAGCCCAGGAGCCACAACTGCAGGGATTTCAGCCCCTCATACTTCCACACTATATCCAGAAGGAGGGTGGGGACAGAGTAATAGAATCTTCTGTGGATTTAGCTCCAGAGAGTGTATCATTTTAAAATACACTCACCACTACATGCACAATCTTCTATTTCAACTACACCTGAATAGGAAATGCCTAAAGCCCCTTGATTTGGGGTTTAGCTGTGAGAAGGAGGAAGGACGGAGGTATGAATATGTTTTGGTGATTTGTGACCATCTTCATAAAATTATGTCTTGTATTTGTGTTTAAGATATAATAATTCTCAGAACACTGAATTTCCACCGCTTGACTTTACCCAAGATGGCTCGTTGTTCTGTGGGGTTTTGGGGATTTTTTTTTCTGCTGTAGATAGGTGATTTAAAACTGTGAAGCTCTATGTGATTTCCACTTTCAAATGAGTCTAAGAGACAGTGCAGCTGAAGTATTAGCATGGGCATGAGCTCAATTAAGATGAACTTCTTAAAAATTACTTTGAAAAATAAAAATTCAGTTCTGTCCAAGGGAAAAGGCTGACAGAATGGCTGGGTACACACCTATAGCTTTTAAAAGAAAGATTTGCCTTGTCAGAGATACGGAAAACTGAATAGCCATAATCAGAAAACAAGAAAAGCATTTTTTAAAAAACAAGTTTCACCAAAGAAAATGATCAATAGCAATCATTACAAACCTAAAGCACATCAAAGCAACAATCACCATTAAAACAAACTCCAAAATCCAGATGTTGGTAAGTGTCCTACTTAAGAGCAAAGAAAAAATATTAGAAAATGATTAGCTTATTTAAGAGACTGATGGTTATTTGCTGCTTATGCATAATTTCATTTGTCTTTTAAACAGACTTCCTTGGAATCAACAAACACAGAGATAAATTAATATGCACATATGCACGTATATGTTTCCATGTGCAAGCATGACTAAGCACATCCCACACATATGGAAACCAGGGCTGGCCTAGATTTCAGTGCAATTCAACAGGGAGATGTTAGCAACCTCCCTCCCATCCCCAAGCACACACAGTTTTAATGGGAATTCTAGATTGAGTTGAAATAAGCCCCCTTGGTATACTTTCACTCCCTTCATCACCTGCTCCAATTGGCTTGATGTTTGTGGCCTCTCAAACACAACAAAATAAAATCTTTTATTGAATGAAATCATAGCCATAAAACAACGCAAAGGAAAACAATGACAAAACTGCATGCCATTGCTATGCCCCATACACACTCATGTAGTAAAGTTCTTAGAGTTCTATCAGGGAGCTCATGTCCCAGGGTATTCCCACTGCCCAGTGATCTTGCCACACTCCAGCAACTTGATCATGGCCATTATCATCACTAATATTAGCATCTTCCTCCTCATTATTACAGCATCTATATCATGAAGGAAGAGGGGCTTCTGAGTGAGGCCTTGGAAGATATCCAAGATACTACCTTTTTGCTTGAGAAAAGAGCTGGTCTCAACTTTGCCTCTGTCCAGGGCTCACACCTTCCACGTCATCAGGAGAGGGTCAGTTTCCAAACTGACCCAGGAGGGATCTCACCTAAAGAGAATCTGGGATAAGTAGGCTCTAGAGGACAGAAGTGCAACAGAGAATAAGGCCCAAGGTTGCAGGTAGAGAAAAAAAAGTGAAAGTTGTAGGGTCAAAATGCCAGCTAGAAGCTGGGAGTGCCCGTTTACAGTGGCTGAAACTGCAGCAGCTCTTGAACTTGGAAGGGAAATCCCATGTGACATGCAGAGAGAAGAGCTAAAGGGTGTAAAAACCTATGTGTCTGTGGGTAGGAGGGAAGATGCTGCAGCTGTGTGGGTGTTGGAGTGAGCATGTGTGTGTGGATACACACACACAGAGAAGAGATGACAGATGCAAGTGGTGTGGAGATGATGTTAGGGACAGTTTAATCTTGCAAGTCTATATGCAGGATCAGGGAGAAGGGTGATGGAGAAAAGGGGAAAATCTGGAAAGAATGACGCTGTCCTCATCATTACATACATGATCCACCTCAGAACTCCTGGCTTGGATTTGTCAATGATCCACGTCCCAGTGTGAAGGTGTATTTTTTGTTTTATCTGTCTGATATTCCCATCCAGAAGTCCTGGTTTGGAGGAGGGTTCCATCCTCATTCCCCACCCATCACCCTTTCAAGGCTAGCCTGCTTCTGCTCACCCACTGACTCATTTTAGCAATGACCTTCCATCTGGAATCTGAGTGGCCAGCCACAGCTAATTCCCTTCACCCACTGCATTTCCCACCTTATTCACTGCTCCTTGGTATTCCAGGCTACTTTCCTTTTATAGTGTACACACATACACACACACACACACACACACACACACACACACACAACCTGACCAGCTCAGTCAAGTCAGGCCCTCCAAGCAGAATACTGCATTTTACCTAAATCCAAGCAGGGCGTGGCAGGGAGCCGGTTGCCCTCCTTTCGGGCTCTCTATAACAAGAGCGGAAAATCTGCTCCTTTTACCTCTTCCTTTCCTGCAGGCCTGTAGATACATAGCCTCTCCAAGAATTGCAGAAGGCATCCAGTCCTACCCAAACAGCCTAGGGGAGTAGAACAGATCACCCCCCCCCACCCCCCACAATTTCACTGAAGCCCTTTCATCATCTTTCCTCTCCTTTTCTGTCTTCTCTGCCATTTAAGATATCCACCCAAACTCCAAAGTGGGGCCTGAAGGAGATAAGTGTTCCATTTGGCAACATAAGAGAAGTTAAAGGTACCAGAACAGACACACACACACACACAAAACAGTTACACGGGTAGAAAAAGCAGCAGAGGAATTTCCAGTGTTGATGTACTTGCCCTAAGAGCTTCCTCCATCTCCACCCATCAAGTTCCCCACAGCCCTAGGTGGGTATAAAGCCCAAGCCGCAGCCCTACCCACAGGAACAAAGAAGGAAGTCAGGTAGGAAGCCCAAGATGATTGCCTTGATTTTCGCATCCTCAAAAGTAGAAGGGGAATTAGTGGGGCATGGTGGCGCAAGTCTGTAGTCCCAGCTACTCAGGAGGCTGAGATGGGAGGATTGCTTGAGACTGGGTGGAGGCTGCAGTGAGTGGAGATCGCACCACTGCACTCCAGCCTGAGCAACAGAGTGAGACCTGGTCTCAAAGAAAAAAAAAAGTAAAAGGGGATGTTTTCAGGACCATCCATTTGTAGGGTTTCTCCCCTTCTACTTGTCCACATTTGGTTTCTCTTATCCTTCCTTGTATTTCTCCTCTAGCGTGAGCTGATTGAGAATTTCAAACAGAGTGATTCCCCGCAGCTCAGCTCAGGAACAAATCCTATGCGGCCATCTGCAAGATGGAAATAAATGGGTGCCCTCATGGAGACAGACATAGTCCTGCTTCTGTGGGGACAGAACAGCCAAAAATATTGATCAAACTCAGGAAAAAAATTGATAATGAACTGGCCTCCAACAAGAGCTTAATTGACAGAGACTTCCGAAGGCCAGCTCTGGACAATGCATAAACTGACCGCAATGTTACTTTATTGCAATACACTCTGTTTCAATTAATTATCACCTTTGTTAAGAGTGGCTACAGATCAAAGGTTTCTAGATACTTAACACATCTTTCGAACAAAGCCCCGATGTATTAGGCTATTCCACAGCTGGCCAGCAACTCAAGCTAGTTTCCCATTTTCTTCCCTGTTAGCTGTAGGCTTCCTCCTCTTTGTTAAAGACAAACAATCCTTTCTGCATAGCCACTGTGTCCAAGGACCAGGATTGTGAGAACGGTTGTCCTCCGAGGGCAGGGTGCTGCAGTTCAGCAGCTGTTCCTAAAATTACACAACTTGGTTCACCCTTGAATCGATCTGACTGAAATGGGGAGTATCAGCAGAAGAAAAAGGAGTTTCTAGAAACACAAAAGGGGTGTGTGTGTGCATGCGCATATGCACGTGCACAAGCGACTATATGCACATCCACATAAATATTATGGGATCAATACATTTCACATCCGCTGCCCACACCTCTTAACTTCTCCCTCCCATCTCTTGAGCACCTGTGCTACTGTCATATTTCACACTGAGAAATGCTCGCAGCTGAAGCGGGCATAGATGATGCTGTATTGAACCAAGTCATTGTTTGGATTCAGTTGTGGAGTCTTGGTGCCCACTGAAGGATGGTCCTTGCCCGGAGTAGTTAGTGCCTAAAGAAGCCACTTCTTAAGATGTGACAGGAACCTCACTCTCTAGAGTCCCCAAGACCTACAAACTGACAGGTGACTTACTTGAAAGCAACCCTTGGAGTCGTTCTAGGCAGATTTGAATGCCATACGTGGCTGTTTGTTCATTATTCTAATTTAATGATGCAGTCACACCTAATTAATCCATGTCTGGTTTATTCATACACTATGTCTGAGGATCCAAAAGATCTCTCCAGCTAGCCAGTTTCCCTTTACAGGGACAAGCAAGGGGGCATCCCTGACAAGTGAGGCTGTCTGAGTTCAAACAGGATGGGATCACTGTAGACCGAACTGATAGAGGCACTGACCCTGACACCACCTTCCATGCAGGTAGGCACGACAGCAGTCATAGAGATGCACAGCAATGAGGTCTGTGTGACCATGCACAAAGACACACGAGCACAAAAAGCATGCCTTCTACTATAAACCTACACAAACCCATTCCCCTCTAAAAGTTAAAGGGCCACATCTCACCATGTCATCAATCAGGCCTGCTGGCATGCCAGGCTTTCATATGATTGGAAGTTTTGGTGCAGAAGGTTGAGAGCCTGAGGTCAGTAAACTTCCCCTCTCTGGTCTTTAGAAAGTAGAGCTGAATTAACTGTTGCCACTGTACAGATAGAGACTGAGGCTGAGAGTAGCGTATGCCCAAAGTCAAGCCTGCGGCATGGTCTTCAGCGCACCTCCCAGTGGCTGGTTCTGGCCAGACTGCTCCCAGTGAGTGCTGTCTCTTGCCTGGCAGGTAAATTGAGAGAATGAGGCATCAACCTAATAATATCCTTATAAAGCCAAGCCTCCTTGCGCAAGTCCTCGGAGACAAGAGGCATCTAAAGATCAAACGCTACATCACAGTGTATTTGTAGGAACTCTCTGATTCTGCTACCTCCCTATAATGCTGTAATTGACTATTTGATCAGCTCTAAAAGGGATGGTGTTCAAAACAGACTCTCACACACACATCATACACACACTTACACACACACTTACATACACGTGAACACTCTCGCATACACACACACATACATTCACCACACAAGCATATGCATACACTTTCTTTTGCATACCACATGCCACAGTACCCACACCAGTTCATGCAACAAAGGTCAATTTTCACAGGGGATGCTTGAAGGTGAGTGAAAAGCATACACCTAAAATTGTATGTGCCCTTCCGGTAATGGGCTTATCAATACCTCTTAAAGCAATGTGACAGCCAGCCCAGAGTGATTCAGTTGTGTGGACAAAGGTCAGCATATAGATATCCATTATTAATAATATCAATATCTTGATTGACCAATATAACCAGAAACTGTATCATGTCACCATTGATGGGTGAGGCTGGGAGGACTCCACAACAATAGCCGGAAATTATGCCCATGTAAAATTAATCATATTGACTGGTTCTAAGAATATATAGCGAGGCAAAGATCTTGGGAGAGGTTGTCATGGTGGGAGAGGGGGTCCTTTTTCCCAGAGGCTTTATGGTTTTGAACTCCTGCAAGGAGACCGGGAAACAGAGGCGTCCCTGAGTGACCGATGAGAACACTCTCCCTCATCCAGCCTTTGCTTTTCAACAGGGTGGGGTGGAGGAGAGGTGTACTCTGAACAGGAAAAGAAGGAAATAGGATCCCTTAACCATTATGCGTCCAGCATATCCATATCTTTCTGTCAAATCAATACTTGGCTTGGCTTGGTCTCACCGGATGAGGCACGGAAAGCATACTTGCCCCACCGCGTAAAGAGGTCTCTCTCCAAAGGGGTGGCATAAGCTTGAAGCCGTGTCCCTTTACCAGGGTGGGATATACTGGCTCCAGGAGATGCCAGTGTACACTCTGCAGCCTGGGTATCCCGGGAGGAAAAGAAAGGCCTCCAATCAGATCAATCACTGTGATTAAATTCTTGGGATCAGCAGAGCCAGGGACTCAGGGTGCTGCCCTGTCAGCATTGCTGGTAGGGTGGGAATATCTTGGACTTCAGAAAGCCATTTCTCACTGAGGCTTACTTTCAGCCCCAGTGAGTGAGAAGGAAAGCCTTTACGTCCTTCCAAGGGAAGGCTTGAAATTCTCTTGGGGCAGTCCTGGACCCCTCACTCTCTTGCTTAGAAGAGCCCTGTCTCAGGACATCCCTGGCCCTTCTTGGCAGCCATAGATAACACCTGGAAGGGTGTCCTGGGGAAGAAGTGAAAAGGAGCGAACCCCCGTGTCTGGGCACTCCTCAGAATGGGAAGAGGGCAGTCAGGAAGTGTCTCTGGTGACAGCCAAAGGCCCAACGGGCTTTTTGTTCATTCCGTTTCTCTGTTTTCAGAGTTGTCAAGGCAACGGAAAGGGAGCCTGCCTTAAAGTCCAGGCCCCATGGTGGGCGTGATGATGAATAAGAAAGGGGCTGCTAAGATGGGTGGTGGGGGATGCCTTTGATCCTAAAGGAGGGCAAGCAAATGGGGCCTGTCGCTGGATGGGAGATGGGGCTGCTTGAGGTAGGGTGCTCCCCTTCTCATAAGAAACAGCTCAGGCCCTAGTTGATCGGCTACATCCCACCCTCTTTGATTTGCTCTCCCACTCACCCAGGGTCACCAAGAGGCAAGAAGGTCCCCTGGCCTCTGTGCAGTCAGGGTCCCACCCAGGTGCTCCCAGCCCACGGGACCAAGAGCCCTGCGGGTCACTGCCGCTCCCTCCCCAGTACACACAACCCAGCCTTCCTTGCAGAGCCCCAGCCCCCAAGGCTGCCCCAGACAGTTCCCAGGCCCCCAAACTGGCTCCCATCCCTTCCCAGGCTGGGCACAGCCTCAGAGGGTATACGGGGAGTGTAGGTTCTGGCACCAGCATTCAGTCCTCCGCCCAAAGTGTCCTCTCCCCTCCTCGGCCACAAAGCCTGGCTCTAGGTAGTTCTAGGGAGAACAGCAGAGAGCCCAGAAGCTAGACCACCTCTTTACACCTTTTTCATACCTGGGGAGGAAGCCCCTAAATTGTGTGTTGGGGGAGGGTTCCTCTTTCCTCCAGCTGTCACCTGCCCTCTGACGGTGAGACGAAGAACTTCTTCCACATACACTGCGGGCCCCAGTCTGAATTGCCCAGCTCCCGCAGCAGCCCAGGCCCTGCCTCACCCCAGGAGCTCCAACCCAAACCTCTCCCACACCCTACCCCTAACCCCGGCCAGTGTTGGCTGCTCCTTCTGCACAGCAGCTCCCTGCACGGGTTGGGGACTCTCCAGGTCATTTCCCTCACTTGACAAGCCAGGCCTGAGCCTGGGACACCAGCAAAACAGGGAAAACAGGGAACACCAGCAAAACAGGGAACAGCCAGAGAGGAAGATCAGAAAACCCAAAAAATATTGTCATTTCTGTATCCATGTGAATTTCGTTTCATTTCAAAAATTAATAATTACAGTATATGATTTAGTATGATTTTTATTCTTAATTCCATATGTTGGGGGCTTGTTAGCAAAGCACCAGAATCTTTTGCATACTTGGGGTCTGACATGGGTCCAACTCCAAACTGCTGTGTCCCTGAACTTCTGCAAAGGAATCTCCAAATGCCCTCCACAAGCATGTGGCACACTCACATGCTAGGTGTGATGAAATGAATGAGCCCGGGTGGAGAACCCACAGATTAGTGATCAATTGGTGCACTCACCACCCAGGTCCAGCGGAGGCCCCAGTAGAGCAACTTAAGCCTAGTTTATCATCAGAGTGACAAAGACACAGAGTAAGACTGGCTTATTTTCAGGTTCATTTTCTTATCCAATTAAAAAAAAAATCTTTTTGTTGAAAAATAAGACCTTCATCTGTACTGTCATCTTGACTATTTCAATAAGCAAATGATTAGATTTATTTTAGAGTAAATTCTGTTGCCATTCTGTTGGGCAAGTTTGGAAATCCCCCGGAACGAGGAACAAACAGCGAAGCCTGGGACGTGGCAGCTGAGTTGGGTCCCCAGGGGAAAGAGAGGAACAGCAAGTTAAAGGGTGATGTCTCGGTGCAGGAAAAGCACGTTGTTGAGCTGTGGTGAATGACTACTGGGTAGATCAGATCACAACAGCAACTTAGGCCTTAGAGCAAGAGATCATACTCCTAAAGGGCTGACCAGCCACACACCAGCTGCAGAGGACACCCTTCCTCCAGGAGACCCCAGCGGAGATGGGTGGGAAGCCAGGCAGGAAGGGCCATACATGCAGGCTGAACCACCCCACTGGAGCCAGCAAAAGCCAGGCTCTTGTACCCTTTGGGTTCGAGTTCAAGACCCCCATCTGCCCCTTATGCCATCACCAGGGCTTTGGTTTGTTTCTCCCTTAGTCTCTCAAGTTTCTCAGCAAAACATTAACTTGGAATGTTCTGACCTTGTCTTGGCTGAGCCAGTGATTAAGAGGGCTAGTCCGCAGCAGAGGCCACACAGCCAGGAGGAGAGCATCCCTGCAGACCAGCCAAGGCTGGAGGAGGGGTCTGCTGGGGTGAGAGTTGGGGAGTCACTGAACCAACTGCCATTGACTTCTGGGATGCCCCCATGCCTCTCCACACTCACCCTCATCATGCAGAGGCAGATTTCTGCAGAGCAGGGAGCGGGTAGGAAATTGTAGGCTGTGGGGGAGACGTACCATGGCCCTCTGCAGGAACGCCCCTGGGTCTGACAGGGGAGACAAAGGCCTCCCTCATGGAGGTGCAGATTTATGTCTAATTCAGGTGCCCTGAGTGTCAGGCTGTGTTCCGACAAGGTGGGGGACCCGCTTTCACTGCCACAAAATAACTTGAGATGTGATAGAAGACAGCAACCCCACAAACATAAAACTGTCCCATGTAAATGCCCTGTTGAGGGAATGTGGGAACCCCCGAAAGATGAGTAATCAGGTAGGGGCACTGGCTGTGAGCCAGATTCCCACATGGAGAAGGACGGCATAAGCCCAGCCTGGCAGATGCGAACGGGACAGAGCAGGAGGGCTGGAGAGCTGACAAGTCGGGGAGTTGTGTTTTGTTTCTTTCCATTGTGTTTGGTTTTTGTCCCTCTGCAATGAAATCTCATTCTCAGAATGGTGGACAAAGGAATTTCTCATTTTGAATAAATCTGGACCTGCCGCCAGCCTGGCTGAGGGAGAATCAGTCGGGGGTGGGTGGGTGTGTTGCTGTTACTCCGAAGAAGTCAGTGACACATGCCGAACCTGCCAGGGCTGTCCTCACCTGCTTTGGGGCTGCAGTGTCCTTCAGCTGTCCCAGTTGCAGCCCACTTGGGCTGAGAAATTACTCACGGAATATTTAAACCTGTGGCCATGTTTGCTGTCACCAAGGCAGGCATCCAGATTGTCCCCACTCACTCAGCTGAACGTCCCAAACAATAAACTATAGGGTTCCAGGGACTGGAATCTTCCCGTACCCTTACCCTTCCTCTGCTCCTGCCCCCAGCACAGGAGTGGCTGGATGGCAGCCAGGCCATGGGGATGAAGCTGTGACAGAGTTTCCTGGGGTGACGCTGGTCTTGCAGCTGGAAAAATATTGGCAGGTCCCAGGAAGAACTGCCCCCATTGTGGACAGCACACCAGGGCAACGTCCTGAGCAGACATTTTCTACTGCAGCAGAACAGTGGAATGGGCATATTTCTCCCATTTCTGGAAGAGAAACTCAGCCCAGGAGGGCAGTCATGGATGAGGTGGCCTTTGGGGCTGGCTCTTTAGGGGAGGGAGAGTCCCCTCTTGTAGGCCTTCCACAGACCACAATCCCTGACATCTTCCTGACCCCAGCGATTTCTCAGGGGAGAACAGAACTGGGCTCAGTCATAGAGCTGGAGTGACTGAAAAACTCAGTTCCCTGTGGGGATATGGATGTCACTAGTGTTGGTCTTCCAGTACCCTCCTAGTTCCCAGTCATCCAGTCTCTACACTCCCCACCCCAAGCCCCAAACCCCAACCCCAACCCCCAGGCCACCAAACCAGGACTGAGGACTCTCAAGCAATGGTACCCAACCAAAAGTGACCTCCTTTTCCTAACATTTCAATGTCTTGCCCCTTGCTGGTCTGACACATCAAACTGGGCAGATGTGTCCCTGGCAGCTAATGGACATTAATGTGTTACCATCTCTGTTGCCACGTGCCTTTTACCAGGGACCTTTTAGAGCCCAGTCCTTAACCCAAAGAAACATCTCTAATCAGGGGGAATGTTCTGGCACAGGCCAGGCCAGAGAGAGCCAGCGTGAGGCAGGGACGTCTCTGTCTACTGGGAGGCAGCAGAGGTCTGCCTGGCCTCGAGTTCCGTTGCCCAAGCAGAACTCCACCTCCCCTGCTGCAGCAGAGAGGGACCCAGGCAGTCAGCGGACGGGCTGATCTCTTTGCTGGCCTCCCAGTGGGGCCTGCGGATCACAGAGGCTGCCATGCCAAAGGTTTAATCAAATATTAAACATGGTCCGTAAACTTAAACCAACGTCATATCTGGAACACCACGTCCCTCCTTAAGAGCGCCTAGCTCTGGGGAAATTTCAGCTTAGCTTGGCCTGGGTGCGGGGCAGGGGCTTCTTGGTTCATGCTCCCTTGGGGGCAGGAAAAAGAGGAGGCAGGCAGGGACCATGGCAGGGGTGAGACGTGTGGCTTTCCTCCTCCATTCCATTATTCATTTCCCCTGATTTTTATCTAATCTCTCCCTGATTGTCCTGGTGAAACTTAATAGACAAAGTGAATTTTTATTACATCATCAATATAATCTCCAGCTAATCAGCAGACACAGGGGCCACCGCAAGCCCTATAGCTCCTCATCTGGCTTCATAAATAGTAGGAACAATCACTGCCAAGCCCAACTCTTCCAGCTCCTCCCGAGAGGCCCCTCTCCCTGCTGAGCCCCCTCCCCAGACCTATTCTTGGGGTTTCTTTCTTCCCACGGATCCCCCCCACCCATTGGGCCACATTGCCAGTTGATGGAGACATCTTCCCCATTAGTATTTTTAGTTTTCTTCCTCCCAGCTTCAGCTGTTAAAATCACAAATCTGGGGCTTGTGTTTCGAATGCCAAAATAGCCTAATGTCGACTGATTTTGATTCTACTTTTCTCTGAGCTGGGACTATGATATGTCATAAGATATTATGTAATTGTGTGGATCACAGGACATACTATCAACCACATTATAT
Source organism: Trachypithecus francoisi (assembly GCF_009764315.1). NCBI lineage: Eukaryota > Metazoa > Chordata > Mammalia > Primates > Cercopithecidae > Trachypithecus > Trachypithecus francoisi. The sequence continues at coordinate 18,412,585 of NW_022681464.1, forward strand.
ACCAGATTAAGTGATATGTTATACTGCACATATGTAACCTATATATAAGAGTGTTTTGGTCATTTAAAGTTGGACCGTGCATCTTATGCACTGTATCACAGATGTTAAATTATGTATTTTATTTATATTATAGTATTCCTTCTATTTATATAGCATTTTAATCTGAAAAATACTTTCTTATATAGTACCTCTTTTTATCCCTATTGCAACCAGGTACAATTGATACCTTTTTTATAAAGAAAAATGAAAAAGGGATCATGAAGGAAAATTACAACCTGGTCAGATCTTGCCAGGATACGGCAGAGTGGCTCGGCTCAGGATGGGTGCCAGCAGGGAAGGGGTCACCGGTGAATCAGGGATCGGGGCAAATGTGTACCTGCTGACCAGGCAGGCAGATTCGTGAGGCCTGGCCTGCAGGGCAGCCCCTGGCCAAAGGGCGACCTTCATTCAAGGAGTAGTTTTTTCCCTGTCTCAAACCTGCCCAAAGTTAAATGTGCAAATGAGTGATACTAGGCCCATGCAGTAACAGGAAGCTGCCTTCTCCTCTGCTCTCCAGGGTCCTGGTCATACTGCTCTAGGATGGTTTAGATTTCAGAAAACCAGCAAATGCCACTTACAGTCAAATCCTTTATATAAAGTGAGTGATGAGGCTAATAAATCTGGCTTTGGGCACCCACAATAGCGTAGACTGTTTGAGAGAAGGGTACTCTGCTTCCTGCAGACAATCAGGACCAGCTCTTGCAGTGACTGGCCCCGCTTCACCAGTCACCCCTTGATTCCTGAGGGGAGGGCTGTTTCCACACATCTGTTCAGCAGGTGGTCCGCATGTGTCTGGGGCTCATGCACAGGCCCCTCCAGCTTGGCCCTGATCATTGAGGCCTGGATGTTGCATGGCTTCTGGGGGTGGGCAGTGTTTAGTGCCTTGGACACTGCCTGCTGCAGAGGTAGCTGGCACACCAAGGATGTACTCCACATAGGAGCCACATGCCTGGGCCCTTACCCCACCCTGGCTCTGGCTCTCCCATGGACCAGTGTCCGCACCTCCTTGCTCAGAGCCTGGGCCTTCCGCTTTCACATCACTGCAGCAACACCTACTCAACCCATTGCTTAGGGTCATTGTGAGGATCATATGAAAAGGGAAAACACGGTATAAAAGTTAAAATGTCCAGGGTCACTGTCATGCATCAAGGGTCAGCACCCCTATCAGCACCCCCATCAGCTCTGAGGGTCCGGCTCACTCTCAGAAACAGCACATAAGGGGTGGCACAAAGGCCAGAGGATGGGTGGGAAGGGATATTGGCAGTGCACCTACTACAGGACAGTGACACACACACGGACTCTCATTTGTTTTATCTCATCACATCCTTGTGACAAAGCTTCGACAGAGATGTCACTGTGCCCCTTTGGATGCCAAGAAAATGGAAACTCGGAGAGCAGTAACTTGACTGAGGTTAGATACTCCCAGATTGGTCATATGCTCAAGCCAGCCACACTTCCTTGACTGCACACTCCCTTTATGGAAGTAAATAAAAAGATCATCTCTTACATCCCCCTCATTTTGCAGATGGGAAAACTGAAGCCCTGGGACATTACTGGCTAATGTTTTCTTAAATTATCACACATTGTCTTGTATGGAGGATCTGAAAACATACACAGAGAGAGAGAGATATGTACACATTTATGGAAACACGGAGATAACTCACACAGACACACCCTCATACAGATACACACATACACAGATATTCAAAAATCAGTACACACAGATACACATAGGAACACGCTCAGAAATAGGCATTCATACAGATACTCATATATGCAAGAACACACACACTCAAAAATGCAGATACATTCACAAGCACATTCATAGACATACACATATGGAAACATTCTGGCACCCATGAAGAAGTGCACATAGAGATACACACAAGGACCCAGATACATACCCTCACACAGACACACACACTCACATGCCACTCCTTAAAGACAAGGCTTAATTAACCACAAGACCAGAGACACAATTTATCCACCTAACTTGTTAACAAGAAGTAAAAGCAGCTGGTTTGGAGAGTAAGATGACAGAGGCCCAGCTTAGAAGGGAGGCGGGAATACAGGGGCCCCATAAAGGCTGTGGCCAAATCCTCATTAGAAGTCAACAAATAAACAGAAGGCATTTGCTGAGAGCACTCCCCCTGCAATCTCTCTTCTGCGTCAACCCACAGGATCTTGGCCAAATTTCTGTTCATCTAACCAAGACCAAAGGCAGGACCTGGAGAAATTTTGGGCAGGCTTTCCAAGAGCCACCCAGCCCCAGGCACTGGCTATAGATAGCTCTCATGTAGGTAAGGGGAGGCCTGTGAGCAGAAGAGGCAGCCTCCAGCAGGTGGCAACTGGGAAGGAAGGAGAGGAGCAGGGTAGGTCTACAGCCGCAGCCTCTTCTGGAGACCAGCATTCAGGCTACCTTCGGCTGTGGCTGAGTGAGAAAGATTTTAGTACACCCAGCCCTCAGCCATTCACCCAAACCTGCTCCAGCCTGGGAGGCTCCTGTTGGCTTATGGGAACACATTTGAAAGAGAAGGTGGCCCTGCTCAGCTGTATTAAGAGAATACACACACACATACTCCACACACATACTCTCTCTCTCACACACACACACACACACACACACACACACACACTGAGCAAAGGGTTAATGGTGGTAAGGAGTTCGCCAGGGAACAGGAAACCTATGGTTTTCTTTTCTTTAAAATAAAATCCTGAGGATCCAGGAATGAGTTCTCTGTTTCCTCCATCTGCTGGATAAGCTGACCATTTGGAAGTTGAGTCTGTCCCGGGACGATGGGATAGCCTGCTTTCGCAGTACTGACTTGAGCTACATGTGCTGGACAGGAGACATGAGGGGTTGTCACTGGAGGTAGTGCATGTTTTGCCCCATCCTGCATAGACAAACTGTGCCAGCCAGCTGCAAGGGGTGAGGCTTGGTGGACACCTCTGGGGACTATGACACAGTGCAGGCTGTCGTGTGTCTGCTAGAGGTGTGCCATGTAGATTCATGTTGTAGCCATGGGTTTTGCATTACACTGCATCCTGTGGTTCTGCTGGAGCGTGCACGTGTGTGTTAGTGCTGTGTGGGTCAGTGTGTATCACGTGTGGGAGAGCTGTGTTTTCTACACTGGTCTGGAAAGAGAGGGGAGGATGCCCAGAGGGTTGTCTTCATTCCTCCAAGGCTGCAAAGCTCCCTCATCCTGGGACTTGCTATCTGGCAGAGCCCCACCCTTTCCCTCCCAGCTCAGGGTCCAGGGGTATCTCACACCTGGACCACATCTGTCCACAGCCTGAATGAAGTGCTCTGAGTCTGACCAGGATCCTGGAATCGGGAGCCTCTTACTGCAGCTGCAGTGAGAACTGTATGTGTATGTGTGTGCATACATGTGCGTGGGTGCGAGTATGTAGTGTGCACCTGCCCACACACCACTTCCAAGTGAGTACACTCCAATCCCGGCCTGTGAGACCTGGGTGAGGAGATGAGGAGATGTGCGGACGTGTATGCTCATACGTGCTGAGTGTATGCAAGTGTGTGTGGGCTGTGACGGGCTCGGGTGGGCCAATTTTTAGTGACAGATTGTGTGTACGTCTATGACTACAGTTTCTACCAAGTGCATGTAAAAAACAGAAGAGATGAGTCCAACTCCCTGGGTGGGCACGCCTGCAGTTCTCTGCAAATGTGTGTGAGCGTGGGCGTCTTTTTGAGGGGCCTCTGGCCAGTTGTAGGGGAGGAGTGTGGGAAAAGTATGTGGGGAGAAAGGGCTCTGCACACGTGTGGTTGTGGGCAACCTAGTTGGGTGGGACGCTAAGTCAGACAGTGTCCTCCAGAGACCTCGCCACTTTCTTGGATGCACGGCTGGGCCATCTGTGGCATCTTCTCACATTCTGCCCACAGATTCCCTGGGAGACCGGAAGAAGAGGGGGTCAGCTCCCCAGAAGGTAGCCCTGAGGTCTCTTCTTGGAGACAACTGCAAGTGCAGGGCCATGTATCTCTCTCTCTCTCCCTCTCACACACATATATGAGAGGGGAGAGAGAGATGGGGCAGCTACAGGAAAAGAGAGGCCCCTGCCCCACCGCCTCCAACCAGGCTGGAGCAGATGGTGCTCAGACCCTACCAGCGAGGCCGGAGGCAGCAGTTGGAAGCAACGTGTCCTGAGGGAAGGACCAGAGTGGGGCCCAGGAAGATGTTCTCTGGCCAAATGCATCTCTGCTCTCCTGGGCCTGTCCTTCTGTCCAGAAACGCAGGGCTCCTGAGCCTAGCCTACGTGTCCAGCTACAGATGTTTTTTCTCTTTGCCTCATCTCTGGGCCCCCTGGAGGCTGAAGTCAGCTACTTGGGGTGCAGGCACAAAGGCAGGCCATCCCCAAGCCTGGCCCCAGCCCACCTCTGGCTCCAGCTTGAGTCATTTTGCTACTAGGCAGCAGGAGGAAGGCCAGTCTAGCCTGCCCAGGAATCCCAGGATCTCAGGCACAGATCTGGCAGTTACCCATTCACTCATCTGGAGGCCCCACCACTCTTGCCCCTGAGGACACTACCCCCTCCTCACACCCAGGGTTTGGCTGTGTGCCTTGCCCAATGCATCTGCAGCAAGCTGCTGTTGGGCACTGGTGCCCTTAGTATGCCCAGTCTTCCTGCAGCTAAGGCCGGACCCTGACCCTTCCCAGCATTTCCCAGAACACATGTGTCAGAATCTCCTGGGATTCTGGTGGGAAACGAACCTCCTGAGCTCAAACCCACACTTTTGAATTCCCTGAGGATGAGGCCAAGGAATCTGCAAGTTGGAAAGCAGCTTTAGGGGTCTCCATGCATGTCATGCTATCTGTCCCTGGAGCCCCAGGGTCAGCTCCCTGTCCAGGTTGTTGACAATGCTGCGGCTTCCTCAGGCCTCAACCAGATACCCTCCTGGGTATCCCCTAACTTCCTGTGGCTTGCCTCATGGCCCCTGGGGCTCAGCTTTCTTCCCTGGGGAAATGACAGCCTACATTTTTGGAACCATCTGCTTATGTCATAAAACCGATTCCTTAGGCTGTTGTTATAACTGTCATAACAGACATGTCTTCCCCACTTGCAGGAAGTGGATCCCAATCTCACACTCTTAAATTCTCATCCTCATGTAGTTACACATGCACAGATACACTTACACACATACATACGTGCAAGCACACACACGTACCCACATACAGGCCACCCAGCTCCTCTGGTGACACATTACATGCAAGTTCTTTGTGTTCAATGGTGAAGCTATTCTGTGCCCAGCTGTGAAGTCGTTCCCCTGCTCAGCATCTCACGCAGATTCCCAGCTCCTCCCAGAGCCCATTCAATGAGGAGTGGAGGCTCTGAAAGCAGCACAAGGGCCGTGCAATGGGCAGCGCTGAGGTCCAGCATCGCAGCTTTGCTGACAAGCTGTGTGAGTTGGACAAATCCCTTTACCTACTGGTCGGCCTCAGTCTCCCTGTCTAGCAAACAGGAATTTACACCCTGCCTAGATGAACTGCTTGTGAACATGGAACGCAGTGATTTCGGTGGAGCATCTGGCAGTGCCTGGAACGTGGTGAGCCTGAGATAATTGTAGCTGTTGAACAAATGGAAAAGAAAAAAGAAGTAAAAGAGTTCATGACCTAGGACATCCCTGGCCTTGCCGCTCTTGCTCTTACCTCAGCCCTCCCTTCCTGGGAGGTAAGTCGCATCTCTGCACCTCTGCTCAGGCTCTTCCCCAGCTGGGGTACCCTCTTCATTCCTGCTTCCCCCAAGCCAAGGCCTGCATCTCTGCGCAGACTGCGCCGAGTCTCCTCCAGGAAGCCTCTAACTGCTGCAGCCCCATCAATCTCTCAGAGTCCCCCAAGCTTCAGCCTCCCTGGAGCTTCGGCCTCCCCACCCAGCGGCAGACCATGTGGTAGCCTCTCTCATTCATCTGGAGGGAATGGAGGGGCCATCAATTGGTCCCCAGAAAAGACCAGTTGCTTTTTCAATACTAGTAAATGTTTTCATTGTCAATAGTATTTGTCACAGAAAAAATAAACAAGATGACAACATAGCAAGAAGAGGACACCCATGTTCCCACTCCCCAAAGGAAGTGAGCCTTTCATTCTAGTCCAGGAACTCCTTTGAGTAAGTCACTGGGCACCTGTGGAGCTCCATTTCTTCCTCTGGGGATGGAAATGAAATGAGTCACCTTGAAGAACACTTCCTGTTTCACAGCCTCTAACCCTATGATGTAAAGTTCATGCTGGATTTAGAGTTCAGATTCCAGGGTGGTGCAACCCTTGGGGAGCTCTTGGATGCTGGGGATGGGAAGGCATGGGAAGATTTGAGGGGTTACTCAGAGACCACAGTCAAAGGTGCTAAGTTCATGCAGAGACTGAAGAGTTAAAATGGAGACGGGTGTGATGGGGAGTCCTCATCAGTACTGGGCTCTAACCAGGTTCAAGGCAGGCAGTGACGATGCCATAGAAAGAGCACTGGATCCAGAGCCCAGAGACTTGGGTTTTCATGTCTGAGAGCCAGGCAATGACCAGAGGCAAGGCATTTCATTCCTGGAGCTCGGAGCATCTCCTAACCTGTAAATCAAGAATAACAACACCGGCTTCCTGAGTTATTATGGCAATTAAGTGAGAAAATGTAGAAACATCTAGAATAGTTTTGTATAATGGTAATAATCATAATCACAATAATAAGAGAGGAATTGTTAACATGTATTTATCATTTACTGTATCCCCAGCATGATGCCAAGTGCTCTAATGTGCTATCTCATTTAATGTTCCCAGTTTTCCTAGGAGAACATTTCAATTTCTGTTTTACAGACAAAGACACAGAGGCACAGAGTTTAACTGCCCTAACTTCCCAGGGCACAGAGAAAGTAAGTGGCACAGCCAAGATGCCCAGCCATGCTCCCAAGAGTCATACGCTTGGGGAAGAGCGCCTGTGCCTATTTCGGTTAAGTACCCACATCCAGGGAGTAGCAGATCTTCATGACTGGGCCTCAACCTTCCTTAGTGTAGATGCCACCATGGAAGATCAGAGCAGCCAGCTTGTGAAGTTCAGTGGGTGCACAGCGAGCACTCAATAACGAGTGTTTATTTATTGCTTCTGTTTACAGCTCTATTCCCAAAGTGAATTGTTTGTTTAAGTAAGGAGCATTTACCTTTATTACAGTCATTGGTAAATAAAATTATATTTGCATTTCCACAAATATGTATGAGTTTAATTAGTCTTGCAATTCGTACACAAGAGCCAGTCCAGGAAACACATTTATGAGCTCCCACTTCTACCCTAGGCCGAAGGCCTTCTCCCGCAAACACCATCAGGATTAAATAATTCACTCATTCACAAACAGTTACTGATCACCCACTCTGCCACTGCTGGAGTCACAATCATGACCATGGCACAGAAACCTCTGGGTCTCCTGGAGCTCACATTTTCATGAGGAGAGTCAGATGATAAATTAAAATTAAAATTAAAAACCTGATCATAAGTGTTGTGCTGAGAATTAAAACATATAGGTGAAGCGTGACTGGGGCCGCTGTATACATGTGAGTAGGGAGGGCTCCTCTGAGGAATTGACAGTGAAGCCAAGATCCAAACAACAAGCAGACATGGCGGGAGAAGGCACTTCCAGAAGAGAGAACAGCAGGTGCAAAGGCCCAGAGGCAGGAATGGGCTTTGTGTGTTCAAGGGACAGGAGGAAGACCAGTGCGACAGGAGCGGCCCGGGGTAATGGGGAGAATTAGCTGGGAGGGGCTGGCAGGGCAGGTTGTATCAGGCTCGGCAGGGGTGTCTGAATTGTTTTCTAAGGTTAGCAAGAAACATTGGAAGAGCCATGTTCTGATGTATGTTTCACAGAGATCTTTCAGCTGCTGTGTGGAGCCAGCTGCTACAGGAGAGCAGACGTGGAGGGGGACAGCCAGAGGCGCAATGATGGGGCATGGATTAAGAAGGGCAGTGAAGGTGCGAGAAACAGATGGGGTCAGGATGTGTTTGGGAGATAGGAGTCCCAGGACTTGTTGATGGATTAGGTGTGATGTGGGGAGAAAGAGAGGAGCCCAGGACGATTTGAGGCACTCAGTGCTGAGTAGGGCCATTTACTGAGAAGGAAGATGTTTTAGGGATGGATGATCAAAATTCTGATTTGGCCTTGCTAAGAGCAGGAGGCCTATTAGATGTCCAAGGAGAGGCATTAGGAAAGCAAGTGGATATATGATCCAGGAGCTCAGAGTGATGATCTGGGCTGGAGGTATAAATTTGAGAGGCATCAGTATGTCATGGTATTTAAAGTCATTTATAATAGAACAAATTAAACAAGACTTCCTAGATGTGATTATTGTTCCTCCTCAGTGTGGACTGAGCATCAATTAGGTCACAGACTGTGTGATGCACACTATGAGGTCATGCATGCGTGAAGCTTGGAACAGAGGATGCTGGGAGTCCTCCTTCCCCATGCCCCCACCCCACCTCCAGGCAGGTGCTCACCCACGCTGACACTGCCAGTCCTGCCAGCCCTCACTTTGTAATTAATGAATGAGATAAAGGAAACTGTTCCTCCTGCCTCAAAGTGTCCTGCACCATCTAACAGAACTTAGCCCAGGTCTGCCCCTCCCATGCTCCCACCTAAATCCCTCATGCTGTAGCTTCATTCCCTCCAGCCCTTGCCAGGGCCACTGCTGCTGCCCTTTCTTGGAACATCTTTCCCAGGATGCCAAGGTTGCATTCCACGCAGCAGGGAGAGCGGGAACTGCTGTCCAGGGGTGAGTCAGCCAGATTCACAGTGGTGATGTAGGTCGCAGAGCTCCCTCCTCCCTGCCCCACTGCTGCGGCTGGAGCCTTCCCACCTAGCCTGCTCCACGATCCATGTCCTTGTGGCCCACATATCCCGACCCAGCCACCCCCGCCAGCCTGACCGTGCAGGCTCCTTTCTCTGAACGCCTAGAAGGGAAGAGCCCCTTGGGAACTTCTCTTTGGCCCCCAGAGCCACGACCAAATGCCTAAGGCAGACCGCTGGCCTGTTTTCCCTGTTTTAAAGTAAAAAATACAATAAAAGCGACACACAAAGAGAGATGCTGCTGTTTTACTTACAAATGAGAGATGTAATCATTCCCCCAGGTACCTGGGAGGCTGTGGGCTGGAGCCAGGGAGCCAGTGGGTGGGAGGACCCTAGGGCCATAGGCACCCGCTCCACATCCTGCTGAGTGCCAGCAAGTGAGCGAGGCACTTGGTCCCCACCCCAAACTTCTCTCACTCACAGACATCCCAGAGCCAAGCCCTCCTTCCTTGTCACCTTGAGAGATACTCAGGGGTCTGAGCCCACTGTCAGGAGGGTAGTATTCAAATGCCCTGGTAAAGAATGACGGGGTGTCTGACTGCAAGGCTAGGTGGTGACAGAGACAGCTATGCACACGTCAATGCACATGCACTGTTGTAATTGAGTAGTTATTAATAAAGCTATGTCTATTGTCCAGCTCTCTAACACGCCAGGCCTGCACTGCCCATGAGACCTGATCATCACCTCTCTCCATCCTCACAGCAAGCCCATGTCAGCATGGCCAATTCGGTAGCTAACAGCGGCGTGTGGCTATTTACATTTACATTTAAATTAACTTTATTCCAATGTAATTTAAAAATCTGTTCTTCAGTTTTACTAGCCACATGCCCAGGGTTCAACAGCCACAAGTAAAGAGTGGCTACAGTGGTAGATAGTCTATGCTGTCTACATAGCACATTTTCTGCACGCCAGAAAGTTCTGTCAAACAGTGCTGACAGCATTGCATATGCACGGACTAACAAGAGTGCATGAGTGAAGACACACACATGGGCGTGTGTGACTGTCACTGGAATGTTCACGCATGCATAGCACAAGAGACACAGCTGTGCATGTGTTTAGGCTGTGTGTGTGCACGTATGTATGTGTGTGCGTGTGTGTGTGTGTGTGTGTGTGTCTTAGAGGTGCCCAGTCCTTGTCCACCACCCCAGGCATCCTGCTGCCTGAAGGAATGTCAGGAACATGAGCTCTGGAATCAAACTGTCTGGATTGGAATGTGGGCTCTCCCACTCTCTAGCTGTGTGACCTTAGGCAAGTGGCTTAACTTCTCTGTGCATCAGCTTTCTCTTTATAAAATAAAGATAATAACAGAGCCATCGTTGAGGGTTATTAGAAACATTACATGAGATAATATGTGCAAAGCTCTCGGAGAGGCTCCCAGCACACTGTGAGCTATTAATAAACATTAGCTGTTACTGTCGTTTCCAAGAGGCAGTGTGTCTGCTGCGCAGGAGCAGCCTTGGAGAAGAGTCTGCCATGTCAGGGAGGGCGTTGAGAACCCTGATGAGACCGAGGATTGCTTCATTCTCAAGCCCGCCACCGTTTCCTGAGAGCAGCAGGGTGGGGCGGGGAGGGAGCTGGTGGGAGCAGCAGGGGTCCCCACCAGCCAGGGAAGGAGACTCCACAGAAGAGGGGTGCTGGGGCGAGGAGGTGCCAGGAGGGGAGGCACACGGGAGGTGGCGGGAGGGACGGAGCAGGAGTACCGCCTTAGCATGTTGTTTACAGCCTGGCTCTTCCTGTCGGGCGCTGGGAAATGTGCTGCTGAGTGAGGGATAGAGAACCCCGTGTGTAACTGCTTCACAATGTCAGAATTGCTTTCTATATTCGTTAAAGCACCAGGCCAGCTATTCCCTCACACTGCCCTCTAGGATCTAAAGTCTCACCTGGGAATGAGACCAACCCACAAGCGACAATTGGAATGAAAAAGAATCAGAGCAGAGGAGGCACCTGAGGGAATCACTAGTCCCGGGCAGCCATTTTAACACAAATCAATTCAACAGGTATTTGCTGAGTGAGTGCCTGCTCTGGGTAAAGACAGCGTTGTGGGTGCTTGGGGGATCCAAAAAAGCGAAAAGGCAGGAAGGAACCTCTGCCCTCAAGGTGTCGAGAGCCAGAGAGGCTCCAGGCCTCAGCAGCCAAAGGTGAGACGGCTCGGGAGACGATTACACACAGGATCCGGCATTTGTAATGGACTTTGAAGATGGGTGAGACCTTTCAGAGAGCAAAACAAGGTCCAGAGAGGTTGGACAGCTTGCCCAGGGCTACACAGCCAGTGAAGACCCGAGCCAGGTGCAAGGTCTTTCTACCATGGAGAGACAAGGAAAAAGGGATGCATCCCTAGGCACACAATATAGAGAGCAGGGCCCCAGAGGTGCACACAGGAGAGACCAGGTCCATCCCCTGGGATGAGGGGGCCGCCCTCCCACCTCGCCATCCCTCTGGCCTTCGATAAGGTCCGCCCGATGCGGCGAGAGGCCGCCTGTGTTTTCAGACGTGGCCAGCAGAGGGCACCAGGACTACTGCACAACCCATACCAAGGAGTTGGCCGCCCCCAGTGCTGGATTCAGCGCCTGGGACTGTCCGGGGCACCGGGCACAAATGTCTGCCCACTCACACAGCTCCGTGGGGTGAGCCCATGATGGGACACCAGGTGGGGGAGCCACGCCCGCGGCTTCCATGTGGACGGTAGGGCTCCACGGAAGCAGGCCTGGTTGGACAAGAGAAATCCCAAGACCCTCCCAGATCGGGTGGCACCTCAGGTTGAATTAAAAAGTTTTCCCCCAGGAGGAGCTTGTGTCTGGAGGACATAAAATGAGTGTATTTTCTTTAGTTTCCTCTCAGAGAAAGCAAAGGGAGGGGTTTCTCCATCTGTCACCACCTCCGGGCTCATCCCCAAACCCCTATAGGCAAGCAAGGAAATAATATAAACAGCCCCTGTCAGGCTCAAGTGTGGAGTTGGGGTCTGAGATGGTCCCCCAAAGACCTGTAATTTTCATGTCCTTTTGCAGAGGCGTGACAGAGGAACCATGTCCTTTTACAGAGACCTGACCGGGAACTGGCCTCCCTGCCTTAATCATAAAGGCCATTTGAAGTTAGCACTCGGGTTGCCCTTTTGCAGAAAGGCACCCCCAAGGACTTGCTGGGAACTCCTTCTCTTGGATAAAGAGCACCATTCTCCTCCGAGAATGCCAGGCCCTCAGCACGTACACAAGGCCCCTTCAGTCCAGCCTGGGTGCGATTTCCCAACTCCAAAGGAATTGAGTCCAAATTCGGTTTTTCTTCTTCCTGCTCTGAGAACCAGCCTATGTTTGGTTTGGGCAGTGACAGTTTGGAGATTCAAACGAAAGTCATGATCAAGGTGGTGATAACTGAGGGCACAGCAGAAAATGTAAGGGGAGAAGACAAATGCAAGAGGAGGAGGCGAATGCCAGGGACAAAGAGGCGAGGGTACAGGAGAAAGCCCAGGCAAGGGCTGAGTGGCCAGAAGGGTCAGGAAAGCAGGCTGAGGATGGGTGACCTATGACACCTGCCAGTCGTGCTGTGGGACAGTACTAGGAGATGTGTTACATCAGATCACATCTGTCCTTGGCTTTATGTGAAGGAACCTTGTGAGTCAGCTAGCACCCCCTGGCAAGGTGGGGCATCTCCTCTCTCCCTCCGCAGAGCACAGCTCACACCATTGGGAGGTGTTGTCCAAGTCTCCCTGCAGGCCTGGGAGTTTTGTGTAACTGTGTGAAAGCCTGGGCCGCCTGCACGTGAGCCTGTGGCTTTGGGAAGTGGGGGTGATGGTGATGGCAGTGGGTGGGAGGGAGCAAGTGCAAGATGTGCAAGGACTTGCTGCCCGGGGACCGGGGCCCGGGGCTTCTCCTATCTCAGGTGGGCCACCACCTCCCACACACTCCATATCTGCATCTGTAAAATGCAAATAACAATCTCTGCCTCACCCATCCCACACAGATGTTGTGATGCTCAGGTTAAGGAAAAACGTGGAGAAAAGGCACTAACGAGCAGCACACAGGTGTCCTGCATAGACCTGTAGCTGAGGACCCCTTGCCCAGTGCTGAGAAGATGGCTGTCGCTCAGGAAGTTCCCTTTTGGGAGGGAGTGGGGGAGACAGGAAAGTACATAGAAGACAGTCAGACTCTAGAGAAGAGTTTCCAGTCCTTCAGGTTCCAATGCACCATTTGCCCTAATGCCTGTCCCTTGGGATTCTGAAGACCACAAGCCTTACCCCACAACCATTCTGGACTGTGTAGTGCTCAGCTTTCCCTGGGGAAGCCTGTTTGCCACCCCACCCCTCCCATCACCCCTCCAGGGAGTATCCTCCCACCTTCCCCCATTGCTCCAAACAGCTGTGATTCAGAGAGAGTCATTTCCAAGGAAACCAACAACAACAAAAATGTCCAGGCGTCAGGGGAAATTTCAACCATAATGCAAGTGGTTCCAGAGGAGCATTGACGGCACCCAGGACGCAGCTTGGGCTCCCGGCACTGTCAGCACCAACCTCAGAGGAAGAGGCATAAACAGGACATATGTGCAGGGGTGTGGGGCGGGAGATGGATGTTTCCCAAAAGCAGGAATTAAAGTTTTCAGTAACATTTGTTGTTCAGCCACAAGGCTCTTGAGACTAGAGGAACCCAAAAAGAGACCAGGAAAGGTTAGCAAGGGCCTTTTGACCTGGAAGTGAATCATGTTCTCTCTCGCTGCATGGCCAATGTGGATCCAGGTGGGGATCTCCACGCTCTGTGATGGCAGGGCTCACCTGAGCAGGCTCCTCTGTGGCCTGGCCTCCTGGTGGCCGCTCCACTCCCCAGGGGTGCTCAGAGCTGGCTTCAATCCCACATTCAGAATGTAGCTGCTTACTATCTTCGGAGCTCACAGTATATATAAACGCTATTAAGTAATACACTTGTATAAATTACCTAACGGCCCATGCGTGCACACTGGGGAGCGTGCACCATGTCAAGAGATGGGTTATGTGAACTCTTCCTGCTACTCCCATGATCACTGTATGCTGATATGATAAAGGCAGCTCCTGAATTTTGCCATATGGATCTCAGAGTTGTGTGGGTACCGGGAGCTGCTTGGAAAGTCTGCAACCTCGGATCCCTGGGCCACTGGTCTTTGGAACAGGAGCAATTGTCTTCAGAATTTGTTCCGGACGATGAATTCAGTCTTATTTTAACATTTTGAAATGACTGACTAGGAAAAACCACAAAAAGACAATAAATAATGCCAATAAGGTATGTACCGTCGTGTAGATTTTAATCTAGAGAGTCAGATTCTGCCTGGTCCAAATCATACAGGGACATTATTTTTAATTCTGGAATCACCAATTAGATAATCCTCCATAGTGAGGGAGGATTTCCAGCATGGTGTTCTATTGTTGGAGAAGACCTGGGTGCAGGGAGGCCCACCTCCCATCCAAGGCCACACGGCAGCTGGTTGCCTAGGACTAGCTGTGCCTTCAGACAGCTTCAAGGATGAGGAAATGAGTGCAAAGGACAGCTTTCCATCAGCCTGCTGTGTAGACATAGCAAGCTTTCGGAACATGGCACCTCAGTTTCTCTTGCTTCTACTGGCAACATCAGGGTTCCACGACCTGGAACAGTCCTGTGCAGCCCTGGCCCCTCCTGGCTTTCAGAAGGGCTTCTGTAAACACTGGGCTCTGTGAGGCGTGTCACCTCTTCTCTAAGGCTGAAACCGACCAGACAATAGACCAGAGCAGGAAGTGTCTGCATTCATACCCAGTCCTCTGCCTTCCCTCCCTTCTCTTCCCCTCCCTCTCTTCCCCTCTGGCCCTGGGGATGTATTTTGCATCCTTTAAATGATCTTGTTTATTCTATGTGTCGGAATATAGTTATCTGAATATTAATTATGGCTTTAGTGAAGTTCATCGGTTGAATGCAGGAATTGAGAATTCCTCCTTCACTTTCAGCCACCTGCTTTGATTTCTCTGTTTATCTGCTTGACTGAGCTGAAATCAGTTTCTGTAAGTGAAAGTCGGCTGCTTGGACCAGATGTTAATGCTCAGAAATAGTGTACGGTCTGCTATTAGCATAAGTAGCATGATGCTAATAAATAGAGGTGTGCAGGGCTAGTGGCAGTGGTACCGGTGGGGACCGAGGGACAGCGGCCTGCCCAGTGACAGAGCCTTATGCCCTACCCAGAGGAAGAGGGAGAGCCCCAGCCTGGGTGCTGGACACCTTCTGCCCAAGCCAGCCCCGCCCTTCCTCCTCCCCAGCACCCTAGTATGCAGCCAGCTAGGGGCCGATGATTAATGACGGCGAGGACTGTAACCAAATTGTAGTGCCATTAGCACCAAGTCACAACTGACAACTAGATACATCATCTCTGAGCTTTCTATCCAGCTAACTAATTTAACTATGTGAATACGGGAAACGCTGCTCTGATGCCATAAGGCAAATATTGCCAATACCCGGGAGCCTGTCAGGAATGAGAGACAGGGAATCCATCGGGGCCCAGCGGCCAGGTCCACAGTCCTGGCTAGGTCAGCAGATCTGTCTTCATGGCATTTGCGCTTCAAGGCTCTGGAATAACTCCGCCATACACTCCATGGAGCCAGGACCAAATAATCCACCAAACCAAGCCCCCGAATCCAGGACCACCCCCACTGCTCTCCCCTGACATGGAGATGACAATGTTTCCTTCCAAGTCAGAGAAGGACAGATTTGGTCACAGCAAGGCATTTCTCCCCATCCCCGAATTTCTCCCCATCCCTGCAGCTCCCCACTTTCTCCGGGAGAGGGACTTGCAGGAGCTCTGATGAGATACAGGTGGGCCTCCGTTCTCACAGGAGCTGCTCCCGAAATAGTGAATGCAAATTGTTATTATCTTCTTTTTTGTCATTTTACAATGAATCTTATTTGAAATGTGCTGTGTTTGCTCATCAGAAGAGCCTTATAAGGAATCCTTTTAGAAATAAAAGAATCCTTCTGCCATGTGAATAGTTGCCCTTTAATTCATCTGCTTTATGAGCTTGGGGGTGCCACACAGCCATGTTCTTAAGCCAGCCCCTGAATTGCCAGGTGATTTATTCTCTGAATCAGAAGGGCCCCCACTCAAATCACCCCCCTGCTGTATGGGCCAATGGCTGGGGAGGATGGGGGGCCAAGACATTGACTCCATGTTAGAAACTCCAGATTCCCAAGTTTTTCACCTGCCATAGTGGAGGCAAAAGAGAGCCTAATAGGTTCTCTGTGGCTCAGCAAATCCAATCTCCTCTCTGGGGTTCCCTACTCACAGTCAGGGAAATGAGGACAAGCTCGTGGGATAATGTCTGTGAACCAAGACAGGAAAACTCAAAGCTCTCCAGCAATGGAAGGAGACATTCGTGCGTAAGCAGCCGTGTACCCGCAGCCGCGTGCCTGGCTGAAGCACAAGGGCATGGTATCTGGAGTGGCTGGGCCAGCTTGCTGGAAGGCTGCATTCTGGAAGTGGCCGCCCACGCCGGTAAGCTCAGAAGACAGTAATGGCAACAACCCAGATAATTCTGGGAAATTTAGCTTCCATGAGAGAGATCCAGATAATGGAGATGGGAAGAAAGACTTCGGTGCCTGAATAATTGTCCAGCACCCCTCTTTCCAGGGCAGCCACTTAGACAAGAACTTTAGGTCACTGACAGTTACCTAAATAGATAATTCATGCCTCATGTAAAGGGCACTTTCTCCTTGGAGAGGTTCTCTCTTCTCTTTTCTTTTGTGTAAAATTTGCAACCCCCTTATGAGTGCAGGAATTGTTATCTCATTTGGCAGATGAGAAAACTGAGTTTGCATATATGTTGAATACGGGGCTGTTACTTCTATAGACAACATGCTAGGTTTATTTCTGTCAGAAAATTAACACCATGTCACCTGACCTTTGGTTTTTTTTAATTTTCTACTTTATCTTCCAGAACATAAAAAGTCAAATCCCTGACCCAAGTGATCTAATCTGTTTCTCTCAGGTGCCTGAAAGCATATATTTCCTGTTTCCCTCAAGGAGGCTATCATCATTTCTCTTAAATGTCTGGTCTTTCATCTGAATGCTGTTTCAGATGTTAATGGGGTACAGTCTCCCCAAAAGATAGCATCCATCCTCCATCTGTTATTCCACAAACCCTGGGCGAGGGTTACAAAGGTGACTGCGATGCAGTCCCTGTCCTCCAAATGCCTACAAAGAAATAAAGTACAAAGCCGCATTTCCCCAAACTGCCACAGGAACACACATTCAAAGTGCCGGGATGTTCAGAAGAAGAAAGGCTGTCTCCTGAGGGGCTGACTTGGGGAGCTGCTGCACGGGGTGTCCTTCGATCCTGGCCTTGATGAATGGATATGATTGTGAAATGCGAAGATCAGCAGAAGTGCCCTCTGCAAGGAGAAAGCGATTTGAGTAACAGCAGAGAGGTGCTAGGGAAACAGTGCAGGGCCAGGTAGGCCGGCGGCGGACCTCCAGTGGACATGGTGGAAGGGGAGCTAGCATAAGCCATCAAGGGTCTGGACCCAAGGCCAAGGAATGTGCGCCGTAGGCGATGGACAGGGACACACACTCATTCCCTTCCTTGAGATTTCTTAGCGTTAACAGACCAGAGATTAAGACCAGAGTTAACAGGGAGATCCTGTTGAGGGGCCAGGGCAGGGCCTCACTCTCTCACTACTCACAGTGACCAAAGCAGACCAGTGCCCTGCCTTCTCACTGTGCTGCACCCAAGGACCCTAACTGCACCCCGATCTCAGGGTGCTAGAGGTCTGGTCGCCTCATGCTCAGCTGCATCCTACATCCTGAAAGCCATGATGGAATGGCCCCTCTATCCTAGCACAGGAGAGTGCCACTTCCATGATGGAAATCCTCCATTCCCAAACTTCTCACCTCCAAAGACACTATTGGTTCCACCCACCCGACCCCACCCTCAAGTCCTCTACTTTCTTAAAGGTTTTGCCTTTAAAACAAACTGCTGTTATTAAATAAATAATTGATTTCCTTCCCCATTTTTTATTAATCAAAGGCTAATCAGAGCTGCAGATTGGCATGCGACAACCAGTGTTAGCCACACGGAGTGGATATAATTCTTGCTAAAAGCAGCGAGGTGCTATTTTTGTTTTCCCCGTGCAGCCTCATCAAGGGGACATGTGCAATTTCCATTAGGCTTTGTGAAGCATCAAGAAAGAGCTGGGACTCTGGGACTCCAGGGCGGCAAGCTCAGCTAAACTGTCCACACCCTCAAGGGACCTTGGGGGGCTGCAAAGAGGCAGTATGAGGACCAGTTTCCTGCTCAGTGAGGAGCAGCTGGAGGGGGCCCAGTTGAGGCTGGAACCTGGGATAGAAGGGTCTCCCAGTACCTGCAGAGGTTGTCAGGACAGGCAGCCCCGGCCTCAGAGGGCTGCTCTGGGCAATGATTCAAGCTGAACCTTGTCCTGGCCTGAGGCTGAGGATCCCCAGAGCCACCGACAAGCCTGTGACCTCACCCCATCTTGCTCTCCCATGGGTGACTCCCACCCCAGCTCCTGCCTCAGCAGATAAGACACGTGCTTACCCCACCCCTCCCTCACCTGTGCTACCCCCGAGCTTAAAGATACTACTGGCAGCATCAGGGTTCCACGACCTGGACCAGATTCTTATCAGTCTTTTTTTTTTTTTTTTCTAATCCTGCTGACTTTTTTCCTTCCTTTCTCTCTCTCTCTTTCTCTCTCTCTCTCTGTACTTATTGATCCCAAATGAGGAAAAAGTCTATTAATCCTAAACCCAGAGAAGATTAGAGATAGAGCCAAAAGGGCTTGTCAGGACAGAGCTGCACGGGCATTATCTCCTAGGAAGGTGACCACGTCACTAGCAGAAGGAGGAAGGAGAACAAAGGAAAGGAACAGAAAGTGAAACAAAGAGTGGCCATCCCAGGAAGCAAATGTGATCCCTACTCCATCGGACTGAGGGGAGCTATCCAATCCCAACTTTGCACCCACCTCTTGATTTGGGAGGTGGAAGCTGGGGTGGCAGGGGGTAGGGGGAGTAGGGAAATACAAAGATGATTATAACCCACCCCCATTCTTAAAGTGTCTTGCTGGGCAGGCAGGAGCTGGTGGATTTTCTTCTCTCCTGGGGCCACAGAGACTTTGGCTCTTGCTTGGAGTCACCCACAATCAAGAAAAGCACGGGGTGATGGCGTGGCTCTATACAATGTGGAGCAGCCTACTCTGACTGCTGAAGCCAGATGACCCACCAGAGACCTTAGGCAAGTTCCTTAGCCTCTCTCCGCCTCAGTTTCCTCCTCCATAAAATAGACACAATCATTGCAACAGCCTGATAGAGTTGTGGTGAGAATTAAATGAAATCACCTGTATGAAGAACCTGTGTACGTGTCAGTCTTATTATGAATAAATACTTTTTATTATACTTTCACCCGAAGTGCAGGAAGGCTAGACTGTGGCTGGAAGAGAGTCTGACCGGCTATCATCTCCGCAGGATGGCCTGGGTAGTGCGGTCTCTAGGGACAATACAAACGTTCAGCAGTGCTCCAACGCTGATGTAACCAAAGTGTTTGGTTCTGTGCGGTGGCCATTGTCCGTTCTATGAGTGGACCACACAAAACACCTCAAGGACCATTCACAGTAGCCCCTCGGGACCAAGCTTGCAGGTCTCAGCCCTTCTGGGTCTTGCTCTGCACAGAATCAGAATCTCTGTGGGTGAAATCCAGGCACCTACATTTTTCAGGGAGAGATATGGAGGCCAAGGAAAGTCAGATTCCAGTCCAAGCTCCAGTGGCTGTTGGGTGGTAGCTGGTTGCTGATATCCTGTGGGAATAGAACCTAGGTTCCTGACCCCCTACCAGCACCACGTCACACTTTCCCTCAAAAAATTCCTCCCTGGCTTGTCTAGAAGTCTGCCAGTTGCTTGCAAAGCAAATCCAAAACTGTTGGCTCCCCTTGACTGTAGGGAGGCCAGGCAGCAGACTGTCTCCCCTATTGGAGCTTCCTTTCCTACTGCCAGTCCCCCAGCCTCCATTCCACTCACCAGTTTCCTCCATTTGGGAGCTGGTGCTGAGCTACTGGATGTGCCCTGGTTTACGTGCTCCTCCATGAGCTCCCTCACGCAGTGGGTGTGGTATGCTACACCCTGCCAGACCTGAGCTCCTTGAGGTCAGAGACAGTGTCATAAGCACCTCGACCCACGCAGTCTGGGTCAGAGCACCGGACAGATAGTATGCCTCTGTGTCCTGCTCACCAGGCACACCTCTCACCTCTCAGGCCCTGAGCAGAGGCCCATTGGATCAGAGGAAGAAGTCCAGGTTACCCATCCAGGCACTTCCTGAGGACCAGATACATGTATGATCTCATCTATTCTCCAACAGATGCAAGGAGGCTGGTACTATCACCATCCTCATTTTACAGATGAGGACAGCAAGGCACAGAGCACCTGAATGACCTGTCCAGTAAATCCCCAATTTGAGACCTTGGTTCTTAATCCTTTAGTACAGCACCTCCACCTGGGTCGTCCTACCCTAGAGCCTCCATCCTCTGGGAAAGTAGCAATTTGGGGTAAAAAAAAAATAAAATAAAGGAATGAGCTAAGAGCAGATGGTTTGTTTGCTGTTTATTACCTACTTGAGATTATGACAATTAGCCTCCAAGTTACCAATTTACAGAAGAATAACAGCAAAAAAGGATACTGCTGGTACCTCCACCTGGTATAGTGGAGGAAAATGCTGCTGAACTAGGAGACTGTGGTGCTGAGGTTTTTCAGTTATTAGTATTGTTACTCCAAAAACAATACATGCAGTCAGTAACAAGTGCAAAGGGGTATACAGTGAAGTGTGATTCTCCCTCCCACTCGAGACCCCATCCCAGTCTCCAGAAGGTGCAGTTTCCTGTGTATTCTTCTAGAAATATCTCACATACAGGCAGGCACACACAAACACACCCACACACACTTTCTGTTGTGGAAACTGGAATGTGCTCCCCACACTGCCATGCACCTTGATTCCTGGCTTTGCAACGTATCTTGGATCTTTCCAAATCAGCATGTATATAAATCTACTTCATTCCATCTAGTAGCTGCATAGTATTGCATTGTCCAGAAATTCACTAATTGCCATAGCCAGACCCCCACTGATAAGACATTTAGGTTGTTCCTGGTTTTGTGTCTTCTTTTATTACAAACCACAGTCAACATCCCCGTGAGCATCCACTCCATACATGTATAATTCTACCTATAGAATACATTCTTGTAAGGAAAATATTTCAATAGATATAAGCATTCTACATTTTGATTAATATTTGGCTCCAGAGAGACTGCACCAATTTAAACTCCCATTAAATTTTCTTTGTTGGATTTTCTGTTTCCTCAAACTCCTTACTCACATTATGTATTATCAGAAAATGCTTAATATTTGCCAGAACGTGAGTTTCAAATCTTCCCCTGATATTAGCTAGCTGTAAGACCTTGAACAAGTCACTTTGCTTTCAGGGCCTCAGTTTCCTCACCTGCAAATTGAAGGTCAGGAACATTTTTAGCTCTACTGTCTGTGATTTTAAGTATCTATCAAGTGTCTGCAGGTGTTAAAACTGTGCTAGGACCCATGAGTTCTCCTGGCCCAAAAGAACTTAAAATCTGCTTGGAGAGCTAGAACGTACCCAGAGAAAATTTAAGGAGCAACTTGGGATAGCCTGAAATCAAATGCAGTGGGCCTATAGAAGGTCATGGGAAAGTGATCAAAGGCCTAGTGGCCGGGGCTGTCATTGGAGGAGGTAAAGCATGTGTGGAAAAAGGAGAAAAATGCACAGAAGGGGTTGACTGGAAATGAAAAGAAGAAACATCTTATCCCACCCCGCAGCCAGAGCCTAGAAAGCCAGCCTGCATTCTCTCTCCCCAAACCACCCCACAGTCTGCTTGTTTTTTCACCACTGACTGAAACCATGTGAAACATCAGGTTTGTCTCAGAGCATGGTTTGATGTTCCAGTTCAGTGAGGATCAGTTCTTGTCCCAGCAGCTTCACTAAGTACTGAGTTCTTTGTGGAAACATCAGTTCAGTTTACTGTTCTGGGGGCGGGGGGATATTTACTGCACATAAACCTTGATTACCCCAAGTTCTTGGAAAATGGAGGGTTCTAATTAATTTAGTTTTCTGAGTAATGGAGGGTAAAAACGGTTTGGGGGTTCAGCTCATTCCAAGAATAACTTTAGAGGCTCGAGCTCCTCTCCTGCTTGGGTCAGTCTGGGCTGGTGACCCTTCTCCAGTGCTGGATCCAAACTCACGGCCAGCACTTCTCAGGTCAGTTCTGTGGTGGCTAAGTTGGTATCAGGGAGTACAGCTGGCATTTTTGGCTTCTGGTGGGCTCTACAAAGCACAGGGCTTGCTGTTTTCTTCTTGATCATTGTGCTCATTTGCAGGCGATTTAGCTTATATTCTTGCAAAGAGGATGGGGGCAATGGGAAAACCATCGCATAGGTTGAGGGTTCTGCTAAATTGATGTTATGTTATTTAGGGCTTACGTAAATAAATGGCATTGGCCACGGTTTGTTACAGCTGGAGAGGCTCCTGGTTTACTGCCCATTTTATAGATAAGGCAGTTGAGGCCCAACATGTGGGGTGGCTTGTTTCAGAGCTCTCAGAGAAGCAGTGTGGTGACCACACCTTGCAAATCCAGGCTTTCATAATGGACAGGTTATGTGACTTACCCAAGGTCCCACAGCCCACGAAGGGTAGAGTTGGGATTCAAACTAGGCCCCATTGACACCAAAGCTTCTCCCAAGAAGTTCCCAGAAAGCGCAGGGACCCCTTTCTCCCTGCACTTTGGAATCCCTTTGTCAAGAAGGATGCCCAGAGCTCGCATTTTAAACCTAACATGATCTTGAGGCAGGTTGTGGTGTGACAGGAGCTTCTCTGCAACAAGCTGCCTTCAACGGTTCCATTAAAACATCATTCTTACGGCATTATCCTACTTTCACGCAGGTGGCTTTAGCCCAGGTCATTCACCTCCCAAGCGCTGAGTAGTACTCACTAGGGGAAACTTGAAAATCTAATACCTTTCTGGCCCCTACAGGACAGAAATAGGAAGTCACTAGGAAAGAAGGGGAAGAAGAGGAAGTCACTAGGGAAATCAGAAAATACCTTGAGACAAATGAAAATGAAAACACAACATACCAAACCTTATGGGATGCAGCAAAAGAAGTACTAAACAAGTTCATAGCAGTTAGCACTGACATGCTTTACTCACAGCCACACAAATGCAAGTCACCTCTCCAAACACAATTTTTGTCTCCTTTAAGGGTTGCTTGTGGGTTGAAAGAAAATGCATCCTCTAACACCCTTATAGGATGCCCTACACTGAGACCAGGAAATCGTCCCAGCCTTGGCCCTGCTACCATCTGGCCATGTGACATTTCTTTGCTGTTGTTCCTCCAGAGGTAAAAAGATACAATAATTTCCAGCCCACCTACCTTCCTGGACTGCAGGGATAATTGAGGTCAGTGGTGCTCAAACTTCAGTGCACCTCAGAATGCCCCGAAGTTCTCGTTAAACACAGTTGGCTGAATCCCACCCCAGAGTTTCTGATTCCGAAGAGAAGTAAGGAAGGTTTAAGAATTTGCATTTCTAATAGATGCCTAGGTGATGTCCACAGGGTCTTCCTGCAGGTCGCAGCCACACTTTTGAGAACCATTCCTCTATGAGACTGAACAAGGGATCTTGTGAAAGGGGTTTTTAATAATTATTTTCGATTTTGTAAAATGCAGGATCCTTCTTTAAAGGTGAAAAGTACCATTTCCTCCCTTCAGTATCATGTCCGATCAATGTAAATGTTCATAAATCCCATTCTCTTGTCCAGGAAGCTATGGAAGGTTGAGGAAATACTGTAGACCTATCAGCCAGTCACCAAGGGACCCTAATAGTCCTTTCCTTCCCGCCCTTCCCCACTCCTCCCTCCCCTAAGAAAGGTCAGCTCTAGAAACCAGAAGATTCTCCCCAAGAAATGTGAAAATATTTGCTCAAGTTCACAACCTGCTTGCCCTCCACCCTACACCCTACACCTGCATAAACCTAGCCACAGACACAGAACCCACACCTATGCAGACATGCCGGGCAGCTTCCACTCCCCACCCCACACCCCAGAAAGCCCCCCCAAAGGGCGCCAGGAACACCGCTGGCTCCCAGTCTAGGCATGGCCATGCCTCCTCTAACACGGGGCTATTGTCTGGAGTTAGAAGGAAACACATTAGAAAGGATTCCCAGAAGTCATTAACCCCAAATAAGAAGGGCCTATTGTTGGTTCCTTCTGGTGAAGACAGATGTGAAAGGGCAGGGCCTCTAAAAAGAGCGACAGGCCACCGTCCCTCCAGCCGGGCCAGGACAGTGCCATCCTCAGAGGGCGTCCAGGGGATAGGGAACCGGAGCCACCCTGTGGTCAGCTTAAGAGGGAAGAAAGGGGGAGGCAGAAAAAGGGATACCAGAAGGGTGGTCTGCTGGCCAAGCAAGAGGCCCCTAGGAAAGAGAGAGATAGTTAACAAAGGAGAAAGGAGGAGAGCAGGCGGGAGAGGAGAAAGGGCCGAGGGCCAGACGCTTCAGGGAGAGGAAGCGGGACGCAAAGAGCGAAGCGGGAAACCCAGAGCGGGACTGGTGCAGCCGCCGCGACCCCCGCGCCCCAGCCTAGCCCGGCAGCGCTCCCTTCTCCTGCTGGGCGCTGCGGTCGCTGCCGGGAGCCACGGCCGGGGTGGGGAGGGCGTAAGGCGCAGCTGCACACCCCAGAGGCCCGCGGTTGGCGGCTCAGGGACGCCCGGCGGGGGAGCTCGGGCTGTGGGCCGCTCCCTCCGCGTCCCCGCCCTTAATGGCTCGGTAATTGATTGGCCCCGCGTCCCGTTTTCACCGCGGGCGGCCGGCGCCAGAGGTCGGCTAATATCAATATTTCCCACGGCTGCTCTGCTGTGTGGATCCTCCCGCTCCGGGGCTGCCCCCGCCGGCCGAAAATTTACCTTTGGTTTAACAAGAAGTGGGAGCTGAGTCAGGGATTAGGGCGCGTCAAGTCAACACAAATAAGAAAAGTGGAGAGGTGGGAACAGGAGAGAACATTCGTCACTGCGGGACGATCAAGACAGCCTGGGGTTAATTGTGGGAAAGAGAAGGAGAGAGGAGGAGGCAAACAGAGACAAGGACTTTTAAAGACCCTGGACTCCTTATTCCTGGAGTTGGCATTCGAAGCCATCTGAAATCAGCCATTTTCCTTCTTCCCGCCCACCTTATCACCCTCGTCCTACCACCCGCCCGCCAGCACCAAGACCACAGGCCCCTTCAGCCTGACTGGCTTCCCTGCCTGCCCTCTCCGAGATGGGTATCTGGTCGTATTTTAAGAGGCCTTTTCTCTCCAACCAGATACGAATCATTCAAGGCAGGGAGAAGAACTAACATTTATGGAGGTATCGCTGTATGCCAGGCACTGTGCCTGATGACAGTCAAATATTATCTCATCTAACCTCCTCAGAGACTCCATGGGTGCGGGGCACGGTGTCTTTCAGGGATATCCATGGCATCCAGGCACCTCATGAGGCTCACACACAGAACCATCTGCTGGGAGGCAGAAAGCATGGACAAATGAGTGGCAGTGACATGCAAAGGGCAGACATTTTGGGGGCTCAGTGAGCCTGAGTTGCAAGAAGCCACATGCTCATTTCTCCACCACCCTCCTCCCACCTTCACCTCTGTTGGCTGATTAACTGTAAATGGATAGATCAGCGGCTCTTTATTAAAGACAGTGTGGAGACTCAAGTTTCATGGAAAGGCAGGACCAGAAGGGAATGGTGGCATGAGAATTTGTTAGATAAAGGACTGGGAAGCCTAGAAAGCTCCATAAACGGGGCTCCTCTTAGCAGGCCATGAGGTCTCAAGACCCATTCCACTCACAGCCTGAGCTGCAGGATTTGCCGGTGGGTGTCCTATGATAGGCCTGAATTTCCCAGAGCCAAGCATGGGCCCGAGTTTTGCCACTTGTTCTCCCAGCAGTGGTACTCCCCCGGCAAGCCTGTCTCCCCAGCCGGGGTCACCAAACTTCTTACCCTTGGTCAGGATTACAGGCTTGTGGCTGAGGGTCCCAGGGTTAGAGACACGTGGCAGGTACTAGGTGCTGAACAATGGAGCTTCTTCCTTGGGCCTGTCTACCCCTGGAGGGGTGGTAAGAGATGTGAAGGAATTTCCTGATATCCCAAAAGAACATCTGAGGCCCGTCTGAGCCCCTCTCCTGGCCCCAAGAGAGACCTGGGGAAGCATGAGAATGGATCCATGTCAACTGTCACTTTTCGAGAAATGCCCAACAACTGAGCCTCTGAAGACTTCTGGATCCATGTGGTCCCAGTGTCTGTTCCTCATCAGATATAGACTATTGGAGGGTCCTAACCAAGTCCACGTGAATGTGTGCCCAGCCAGGTGGTGA
Organism: Trachypithecus francoisi; assembly: GCF_009764315.1. Classification (NCBI taxonomy): domain Eukaryota; kingdom Metazoa; phylum Chordata; class Mammalia; order Primates; family Cercopithecidae; genus Trachypithecus; species Trachypithecus francoisi. The sequence goes on from NW_022681464.1 coordinate 18,438,849, forward strand.
GCCCCTCAGGAAAACAGAAGGGGGAGCACAGAGTGCCTACCCCACCCTTCTCAATGTGGTTGTGGCCAACGAATCTCTCCACTGCCAAATGATCACAGAACAATGCAAGGAGACTTGACAAAGAATATGGCCCCCTCCATATTCCAGTTCTCCACACTGGAAATTCTGCAGAGTTCAGAGACAGAAGCACTCCAAGTCAGGGGCCTAATGGGGGATGGTTTCACGGGGGAGGGTGGATGGGTGGGGAAGGGGACAATACAATGCCCAACTCTCTTGAGGCAAGGCAAACCAATGGGGAAGCCGGAGAGATTGGGTGCCACCCCACAGGGTGGGCCCAGAGAAGAGAGAAGGAAGCCAGGGAGAAGAGCTGTGGCTCAGGGCCTCCAGAGGGCTCTGCTGCCGTTAGCAGGTGTGAAAGAGTGATGGGACCCCTGGAGCTCGTCTCAAGCAAACAGCCCTGCACCCATGGAAAATTCCCCTCATTGTTTCCTCAGCTCTCCTCTCAACGTGTCTATTAATGTGACAAGGATATTGCATTTCACAGGCTCAGTTCATTGCCCCCAACTGACATGCACTCGTGTGTGTGTGTGTGTGTGTGCGCGCGCACACACACACACACAGAGCTATCCAGTCAGACCTGGCAGGGTCTCAGTGGAGAGATGACAACATTTTCCCCTTAGAGACAGTTCCTTAGTCCTAATTTCAGTCCCTCTTCTGTCTCAGCTCCAGCTGGGTCCTGGGCTGGGGCCGGGCTGCAAGGAGATGCATGGTCCCTGTCATCTGGAGCTCACATCTGGCACAGGTCAGAGGCAGAGAAGAATTCGCGATGGTCACTATGCTAACTCTTAGATTCTGTATGACAAGATAGTGTAAAGAGAGGGACAGGAAGGAGCACTGCGTGTTGCACCAGTCAGGAGGAGGTGGGACTCATTTAGAAAATAATTTAAGAGCTGTCCTTTACTGAGGCATTACTGTGTGTGCTGGGCATCTGGCTTCTGTTATCTCATTCAACCTTCACATATGCACCAGAAGAAAGGTGCACTTTCCTCTCCTACTAGACAAATGCAGAAACTGAGGCTATGGAAGGTTATGAGCAGGGGTTAGCAAGCATTCCCCACTCTTAAACTCACTGGGTGCTGAGTGACCGTAACCTGCTATAACCAGGTATGATGGAGGTGGAGGAGACAGCAAAAGTTCCTTCGAGACTTAAGAGAACTAAAGAGGGAAGCTGGATTTTTCTGTGCCTACTCAGAAGATGCATGAGATAGTGTCCCTTGCTCTCTGTGACTGTCACTCCTCAAGCCCTCCTGCCTGCATGGCAGGATGAAGGACAGGCTTTCACAGGCAGACGGGAGAGGCCAGGGTCACCACCGCCAAAGGCTCGCCCAGTGCTGCTCCTGCAGCCCAGACGGCTGCTCTGATCCTCCGCTGAAAATGTCACACAGGAGACAGGCACGCTCTGATCTTCAGAGGGCTGTGGTGCATCTGTGATGACATGTGGGCATCAAGACTTGCATATTTATTATAGATAAGCTGTCAAAATGTATGTTGTCAATTTCACCTTATACTCCAGATTTAATGGTGCGCGTAGAGGACAGAAAATCTTTAATATTAATATTAATATGATTTTAGATTATAAGACCGCATTGTAGATATCAATCAGCGAACCCTTAAGGACATGTCACTCAAGTTGATATAGTTTATAGAAAATTAATGTAATCCATCCTGTATGATCTATTGCAGGGGGCATGAGGAGAGAATAGAGAGTGTGGGGGGCTTGGGGCGAAGGGCTGGGGGACCATTATTACTTGCCACAGTTCTCCATACATGCTAATTTGTGTTCGTGCCTGAAACATCAGAGAAGGGAATCTGCCGATCTTAGACTTGGAACAGACCTCAGAGATCAGCAGCGCCAATTCTTCCACTTTGCTGTGAGGAAACGAAGGCCCAGAGAGAGAGTGATAGGGCCACAGTCACTTGGCTAGTTGGTGGCAGGTGTGGTTGAAGGAGGCTTCAGGCCCCCCAGTGTATGTCTGTCCCCCAACCCCCGATACCCTCCCCTCCCCCACATCCCATCCCCTAGGCTGCTTGGGCAGATTGCTTCTTCATCTGTTTGGAAGGATCCTGAAGGACCCCTCCCCATGCCAGGGGGTCTGGAGGGCCTTGGCAATGTGCAGAGGGGCTTTCCTGATGATTGCAGAAGTGTCAGGAAAACCCCAAAGTCCCCACTGTCCATCAATCTGTATTCCAAAGCCTGAGGCCCTGGCATTGACACTCTACAGAAATCATGGGCTGAACACCTACTGTGAGCATAGCAGTGTGATAGGGACTGAGGGACAGCCCAGAAATACATGATATCATAAGACTGTCCCCTCTGGGTAAGAAGGGATAATCCCCCAAATGTCTTAGGATCTGAGTGCTCTGCCCAAGCCCTCATAGGCCTAAGGGGCTTTCAAAATGGGCTTTTTGGTTACAGGAACCAGCCAGCTAGACAGACAGCACCAGTGGCTTCTAAGCTCCCGGCTCTGCTCTCAGGCCCTGTTATCCCCCTACCCACCCACCCACAATCAGGAAAAACACCTTTTTTCCATATAGCAACCTGAAGCCTGTTACCCTCTGCCAGCTGGGTCAAATGGTAACCCAGAGACACAGCTCCAAAACCTGCTCTTTGAATGGAGCCGCTGTAGTGCAAAGCTTGCTCAAACAGTGCCTCTCCAGGCCTTCATTTCTACATTCATGAAATGGGAAGGAGAAGACATGCCCTATTTAACTCACGTCTTCCTGGGAACTTGCTCTGGAAAGTGCCAAGTGCACACTGCACTCTGGCCTGGTTTCTATGCCTCTGGCCTGGACCCCTGCTCCCCCGGCCAGGCCCAGGGCCCAGCACGTGGGCAGAGAAGAGACACTGTTCCCCAGAGCTGGGGCCAGGGGAAGGAGCAGCTTATTCTTCAGTAGTGAGGCTCAGCCAATTTAGGGGCCCTGAGCTTGGGGTGAGAGAATGCAACCCTGGCAGCATGAGATGGCCTCCCTCATCTCTAGGCCTTTCCACCTTGCTTGAGTAATGCAAGCTCTCAGGAAGCCCCAGTCTCCCCCAAGGAGAGGGTGGTGATGTCCTGGTACCTGAGTGACAAGAGCTACCCTCTCCCTCCAGTTTTTCCAGGTCTTAACAAGGAACCCCTAGTCTCCCACCAGTCTGCCAGTTCAGGAATCTGCTTCTGTCATTCCAGTCCCTTTTCCCAGCCCAGGCCCCCTGCCTCACTCCCTCCCAGAGGACAGGAATCAGGAAAGTCCTGGCTGGGGCAGTTCATGACCACTAGAGTTTATGTAAATCCACACTGCTTATCTGAAGTAAGGCAGCGCCCAGCGAGCTCCATAAATCACAGAGGTGCAGAGCATATGCGAGCCAAGGCCCAGGACACTGTGGGCGACGTTTGCAGCAGGGGCTCCTCAGTGACTCCTAATTGGCCCAGCCAGCCAGACGTACTCCTGGCTGCCCACAGATCTCGGCATCTTATTTACATACTGCTGCAGACTGACGAACACCTGAAGCATTTTTCATCCTGTTCAAACTACAAAAGCCACCTCGGGTACTTCTGTGTTAATGCTTCCGTACAACGGCAAAATGCTGATAGGAGGAATTTTTTTTTCTTTTTTAATCTTCCACTGAAGCCTCCAAGAAAGATGACCTGCAGAAGGGGGAGGAAGGCGTAAACAAAGCCAGACAAAGTGAGGAGGGCATGCCATCCTTGAGCACACTTCTTTCTCCTGGGAGATGCAGCAAGTCGGGCAAGGGTTTCAGTCCAGGAAAGCATGACCACCACCCACCTGGCTGGCTCAGGAACCCCCAGCTCACCCCCACACCTCTCTAGGGACAGCTTCTTCCCAGCTGCTGTTCTGGGTCATGGCTGTTAGAGATTTATAGCTGATGAACGCAAACCAGAGTGTCCAGGAAGAAATGAAAAGCAGGTGGGGTTGGAGGGGCATTCCCAGCTGTGGCCAGGCCCTTGGAGGCTACCCATCTGTCTGTGGGCTCTCAGGAACTCCAGGTGGAAGCTCCTGGGAGACAGATCTTGCTCAGTTCAATTCAAACTCAAGGATTCTTAATCTTATGCTTTCAGTGCCCTGGAGGAGGGGGCAGAATGCATGATCAGTTTTCAGAGCTTGGACAACCCCCTGTACCTATAGGCAAAATTACTTGTGCGTGCATGTGTACATACATGCATGTGCATGTATGGGGACATTTTTCTAGAATCAATGCATGTTAGTGTCCATCAGATTCTTAAACCACAAAGAAGACATCTAAAACTGTAAGGAACCACACTGGGCCACCCCTGGAGCTGTTCAGCTATAGAGCTGAGGGCCTCAGGAGATAGCAGACTACCCAGTGTGGGGAGCATACACACAGGACTCTGCACTTAGTAAATCAATCTCCAACCTCAGCAAGATTGCCTGAGGTAGGGCGTGGGGATGGGAGGGGTGCTCTTCAGGCCCCAGCAGCCTTCAGGACTCTAGAGGGCTTTGTGCCCTGGGAGGGAGGCCAGAAGGACGTCCAAGCTCACTGTGGCTCTGAGCACATAGGTTCTTAGAATCTCTGATTCTCTGTTCCACCTTGCCTGCCCGGAGATTGTTTTCTCTCCCTGACTCCTGTCTGTTTATCTCTGTGTCACCAATATCTGTTTTTATATATTTTCGAGTCCCTTTCCTTTGTTTCCATTAATACTTCTTGTTCAGGGGAGGATAAACAGGGTCATACTCACGCTATAAAGCGAGCCACGGGCTGTGTGTCGCTTATTGCCCAGGGGTCTGCTAATTGGAATTTATAAAGTTCAATAAAAACTATAATCCAATAAGGGCTGAAACTCTTCTTCATTTATCTTAGGGGAAATATTGCTCCTGCCCGCCCACCCGCCTGCCTGCCAGCCAGCAGTCAGAAGCCAGGGAGCAGTCACCCAAGGGGCCTCCCCTGGGGGGCACAGCATTCCCTAAGTGACCAGCCCTGTATCTCAGGCTGGGTGGCCTGGACAGAGGAAAGAGGGAGCCTTGCTGGTCAGGTCTCCCCATGGCCCAGTGCCACCCACCAGCTCTGGTGGTTGTGCTTTTTGAGGCTTGACAGGGAGGAGGACCCCCACTGTTCTAACATCATCTGTTGCACCATTACAGGCTCACCCCCAGTTATAGGTGCCCCCACACCATGCAACTGCCTCACACACACACTGAACTACACAGCCTCTGGAACACAGGTGATCTGCCACGGGGAATCCTGTGTAAGTGCAGTGAATCCTAAACCTAGGATGGAAGATGCCTCCTTCCCTGACCCTTGGAGGTCCCACAGAGTGAGGTGTCACCATGAGGTGCCCACCCCAACCAGAGCTGGAGCCATCTTTGTCACCCAGCTGTGCCTCATCAGACACCCACCAGGAGCCCTTTCTCAGACTTGACAGTGAGTGAGACAAGAGAAGGCAGGGAGAGGGGGCACAGCCACACTGACGAGCCATGCCCTGGAGACAGTTAGGTGTGTTAGACACGGGGTGACCAACTGTTCTGGTTGGCCTGGGACTGAGGGGCTTCCCACACATTTGACTTTCCGTGCTAAAACCGGGACAGCATAAGATGAGAGTGACAGAGGGAACCATCCAAGCAGTGGGCTGAGTGGTAGGGAAGCGGATGGAGCTCAGCACCAACAGGCAGCTCCTGGAGGACCCAGCCCTGCCCCTGCCCAAAAGCCACCCTGGGAACCATATCACCATGTGCCAAACGCCTGCTTGCAAAACACCTTGCAGTTTCCCATTACCTTCCAGAAAACCCACACTTGAAAAGTCAAATAAATGCTCGCCAACAGGAATCTGCCTATACCCCAACCCCCAAATGAAAAAGCTGGCCCCTTGCTCAGACTTAGCTCTGGACATTCTCTGAGTGGGGAGAGGGGACAGGACACTCAGCCAGCCCTGTCTTCCAAGCGGGGCATCGGGAGAGAGCGACCGACCCCACAGCATTCCTGGCTCTCTCAGTGCTAAGTAGAAGGCAGAAGCCTGCAGAGCCACTTGCCTCATCCATCCCTGTGCTGGGATGGGGCATGCATGTGCGTGTTCATGTATGTGAGGGCAGTGTGATACCCAGAGTTGAAGGCACAGTCCCGCAGCCTCTCAGGACTTCCCAGTCTGCAGAGAGAGAGAGAACACAGGCTGTGTTATTGTCCTAATGCAGCTTCTTGGGGAGGGAAGTTGTGTCAAGTATTAAAATGGGGAGGAGATCCCAGCCATGTGCCCCCAGAGCTGAGCTACACAGCTAAGGAGCGCAGCTGTTGGGAGTCAGTGCCCCATGCCAGCTGTGAGGGTGAGCCACCCTCTCCAAGCCCAAGGCCCTCAGAGCCAGCAACACGAGAGAAATAGCTAAAGCCTCGGAGCCAGACCTGCCTGGGTTCTGAATTGGCTTTCTGCCACATATATGTGTTCAGCCTTGAGTAAGTCTTTCATGGTCTCCACATCTCAGCTTGAGGAATAATGCCATAAATTATATAAAATGCTGACCACAGTGCCTGGTCCACAGTAGTTAATTCCTTGTCCTGGTAGTTAATTCTCACTACTATTAAGAGTAATTTATATTTTGTGTGAAAGACCCAAATGGAGATAAGGGTCAGTCTGTGGTCGGGGCGAGGGCTCTGTCTTCCCCAAGCTCCCTTTGCTGGCCAGGAGCCAGGCTAGTGTTGGCATGGGGATAGAAGAGTTAGTAAGGACTAGAGTTAGCAGGGCCCCTGACTTGAATTTTGGAGTCAAGAAGGAATTGCAAGAGGAAGGGATGCTTAACAGTTGTGGGATGGGTGGTTCAGGTGGACGGGAGGAGGCGCCTCCCAACAGAGGAAATGGTATGTGCACATGCCTGCCCCAGGGCCAAGAAGGGAGCAGGGATGAGGCCTTGTCTACCAGGGGGCAGGAAGGGATGTTGGGCTCTGTGATTAGGTTGATGGGAAGCCAGTAAATAATATTTTTTTGCCAGAAAAAGCAGTTTGCTATCTGAGACTGAAAAGGTCTAATACCCTAAACCCTCTGAATCCATCTCCAGCCTCTCCACACACTCATCAGACCCTCATCATCCACATTCATTCATTCATTCATTCACTCCACCAAAGTGCGTCAAGTGCCTCCATGTACCCAGCCCAGTCTAGATACTGGGATGCCACAATTAAGAAGGCACATCCTGCTTCACTGGGATGAAGTACTCTCATCCAACCTGGGCTCCTGCCTTTGCCTCCACCCACTCCAGCCTTTCAGAACCTGGCCCTGTTCCCCGGCCCCTCTGCGAAGCTCCATCTGTCCTTCCCAGTCAGCATTTACTGGCTCTTCTTAGTGGAGAAATAAAAGAAGCAGGACACCATGCCCACGCCCCCAGAGCTCCCCATGCCCTGGCTGGAGGGCAGCATCCTTCAGTTCACTGCTGAGGCACTGGATCCACCACCACCCTTGATACCATCCCTCAGGTGGGTCTGTTCAGTGTACCAGTCAGGCTGTGAGCTCCGTGAGTAGGGAGGCCTGTCTCCCTCCAGCATTATGGTCTTGATGCAACCTCCACTAGTTAAGAAAGCAGAATGTGACCATTGCTTTAGGCCTCTACTGGAGGGTGGGCCAAGAAATGCCAGTTCCTACCACTTGTGTTCAGGAAGCCTAGGCCTGCCAAAGATAGAAGTGAGAAAGACCCTTGATAGGATGGGATCCTCAAGGAAAGCACTGGCACAGGGTAGCCAGGCTGGGGCGAAGCTCAGGGGCAGACACTGCAGAGAAGCCAGGAGGGGAAAACTTGTTGCACCAGGCAGGGATGAAAAGCAAAAACAGAAAAGGGAATAAGGAAAGGCATTTGGGGAGGCAAGATGCAGTGTAATCTGAACTGCAAATCCCCCTCCTCCAGGCTTCTTAAGGCTTTTACTGTACTATAAAAACCACTGCCGAACAGCAAGCCTGCTTGATGACAAAGAGAGATAATTGGCTCTCATGCAGATTTAAGCCCAGAGTTATCAAATAATAATAGCACTCAGAAAGAGACACAGGCAAATGGGCCTGGAGAGCCCGCTTCTTCCAAAGGATGAGGATTTGTTAAAAGTATCTAAATTATGTTCCCGCAATGGAACAGAGAAATGGGGCATTTTTTTAAAAAAAAGATTTTCTTTTAATGCCTGGATACATTTTTAAAAGTTCCTTTATAATTAGGGCTGTAATTTATATAATTTATTTTTAAAATATCCTTTTTTTAATTTCCACCCGGTCCAGTTAAAGTTGAACTGAAAAGCCCACAGTAAATGATTTTTTTAATAAACCCGTTTAAAGGAGCCCCAACCTGAAGCAGAATAGATATGTGGATTTTCAAAGGAGAGGGGGAAAAAATCATATATTGAAAAAATAAATTTCCTAACCCATTTTATACCCCAGATTTTATTACCACCGGAAGGTTTTAAAAATTCTAATTCCCTTTGCTTTTCTCAAGCTGTTTGTTTGTCACCCAGGGCTCCTTGGGCTTGGGACAAGGAGCTCAATTGGTTGGTTTCACTCTCCTCCGATTCCTCGTGCGATTGTCTGTTTGTGTGTCTGCTTCACTCTTCAAGGGGGGCTCTGAGCTCCCTGAGGTCAGATACCAGGCTCTCGGAAGAAACTCTTTTCCTTCTCATCAGCATCCAGCGCAAAGCCATCCATGCAGTAAGTGTTCAATAAATGTTTGCTGGTGATATGCCGTACTGTGAAGAAGTCCTAACCTATGAATTCCATGAAAACCCTGGGCCCAAAAATAGTGCTCCTTTTGCAGGAAGCTTTGGTTCCTGTTGTAATAACCTCATCCTAGGAGAGAGAGGGGAAAAGGGCCATACTTTCAGCTGTTAGTCAAGGACTCCTCAGGTAATGGGAGAAGTGGAGCAGATTACCTTGAACACCAGGGCCAGAGAGCATCAGAGCCTCTGGTTGTTTGAGATGGGTCAGGGTAGGGGAAATGCAGAAAGAGGTACCAGGCACCCAGTGCTCTGCTGACCAGTAAACCAGAGAGATCTGTGTCTCCACATTTCCAGGGACTTTCCCTGAGCATCTATGTTTGTTGGACTTGGTAAAGCCATCACCTCAGAAGTTGCCATCCCATGCCTCTGTCAGAAGGTACACACACACACACATACACACACACACACACATACACACACATGCCACCACCCAGAAGGGAAGAGGGACAAAGTTAGGGCCTCATGGACCAATCAGAGGACAACACAAGAGAGATAGTTAGGACTGTAACTGCTGGAGCAAGACAGGGGATGCAGAAGTTCATGAACCCTTCAGGGAGGCTCCATAGAGGAGGGAGCATTGGGGGTTGGCCTGAAAGTACAGGTTGGATAAAGATAAGCAGAAAGTGCTAGGGAGGGTATTCCAGGAGCTGGAACCAGTATGAGCATGGACAATGTGGCAGTGATGAGCAGGTGTGTCTCAAGAACAGTAAGAAGATATTCTTGACAGAAGCTTAGTAGGTAGAGCTAGAAAAGAGAAGGTTGGTGCAGACTAAAGAGGCTCTGGAGTGAATGGAAGAAAGGAGAAATCAAATCCATTCCATAAGAATGGTCCATGCCCCTGCCCAGTGGTTCTCCATGCCTTTCTCTTTGGAAAGTAAAGCTCAGACCAGAGGAAACCCACATTGCTGCCCATCCATGGACACACATTTGCTGAACACCTGCTGGACACAGAGGAGCCTGTAAGAATGAGGCTTTCTCCAACTCTCAGTTTGCTCACACTGTGCCTGGGAGTCCATCTCACCTCCCAGAGGACAGACATGGATTGAAAGAGAAGGTCCTGCATGTGGCAGAGTAACGATGGGCCATTAGAGTGGCAGAACTGGGAGGCGCTTTCTAGAAAGGGGGATACCACAGAGTTTTCCTTGGAAGAGAAAGCGATCCATATTGAGGCAGGGAACAAAGGGCTGTCGTTCCATTCCCAATTCCCGCAGCAGCACCACACACTACTGGACCAGGTGGTTGGTGGGTGCTAGGGAAGGTTGTGGGTTTCACCTCTTCTCCCAAACCTCTAGAGAAGGCACTTTTCTCACTTTTGCCTGGGTCTCCTGTGCCCCTGAGATCCACCATGCATCTCCCACCCTCTGAAACTCCAAACTCCTCAAAATTTCCATTCCCCAGCTCTCTGCTGTCATCCATGGGCCCTGAAGGCCAACGACACCTGCAGAGCTCTTAGGAGAAGGGCGTTTGTAGAAAGACAAGGGCAGAGAGGAGAAGGAGGAGGAGAGAGAAGAAAGAAGAGGAACAGAAAGGGGAGGAAGAAGAACAAGAGGAGAAAGGGAAGCAGACGAGAAAGGGTAGAAGGACTAAAGGGAAAGAAAGAAAGAGAAAGCAGGAGGGAAGAAGGAGAAACGGGAGGAGGAGGAAGAAAAAGAGAAAGGAGTCAAAGATAAAGAATAGAAGAAAGAAGAGGAGGAGAAGAAACAGATGGAGAAGGAGGAGGAAGAAGAGGACAAAGAGGAAGAGAAGAAGGAGGAAAAAGAAGAGAAAGAGGAAGACGAGAAAGGTGTCAAGATGAAGGATGGAAGAAGGAAGGACAGGAGATGGAGGAGGAAGGAAAGGAAGAGAAGAAAGAGAAAGAGGAAGAAGAAGAGGAAAAAGAAGCATGAGGAGAAAGGGAAGATAAAGGAAAAGAAGGAAAAAGGAGGAGGAGGGAGAAACGAAAGAGAAAATAAGGGAACAGGAGGAAGAGAAAGAGGAGGAGGAAAGAAGATAATGCTGCCTTAAATGGTGCTTGGGCTTTCAGAGGGGCTGCAGCTCCACGGAACTCATCTTGGAGGCTGGGTGGGTGGCTGACAGGGCCCCATCACGCTCAGCACATGGACATTGGCCTGGATATTATGAACTGCAGCCGAGAGACCAACAGAAAACAAGAACAGTGGCTGAAGAGTGACTTGACGACAGATCCTCTTCCGAGGGCCACAGGAGAAGGGCAACACTCTCGCCCCCCACCCCCCAACTGTCCCTGGCCCTCCCAGCCCAGCGAAGGACGGCGGAGCACTGGGCCCCAGACTGCTGCTTTGTTGCCAAGGAAACAGCAATTACTCTGTGAGTTGTGTAGGGTTTTTTCTGTCTTTCTTTCTTTCTTTTTTTAAATTCTGGGCCTGATGAACTGCAGTCGTGGCTGCCCCCTCCTCTACCCCCACCCCCAGCCTCAGCCGCTGACTCTGCATTAAAGGTCGGAGGGGCTGTAACAGTTGCTTTCCAAAATGACAGATGCCCGTGCTTGGGGTAAGCATGGCAGGAGAGAAACCATTTGTCAAAGTATTTATAAAGTGGGTGGAGATGCTGAAGTTGTATTCCCTCCAGCTTTATAAAAAAGAAGAAAGAAAGAATGAAAGAAAAAGAGCAGAGAGTATGAGGGAAAGGATAACCAGCAACTTATCCCACCAACCTCCTTCCTTACCATCAGGAGATGTTGACTGAGCACTGAATGCTGCCATGGATGCAGAGATGAAGAAGCCCAGGCTCCCAACCTATGGCACTCACAGCTGGAGGAGATTTACACCCGGGTAGTCAGTGGCAGCGTGAGGAGTGTGTGGAATGGGTATGTTAGACCAAGAGTGTCACAGCTTGAGTTTGAGGAAGGGAGAGTGAAGTGTGGGTGAGCGAGACTAGGATTCACGTCCTGAGGGAGGCCCAGGGCTGAGCTGGGCCTGAGAGGAGAGCCTGGGGACTGTCAAGGCCTTCGGGGCTGACCTTGATGGGCTAGAGTCTTGTGCAGGGGACCCGGCTGCGGGGAGACCCAACCGTGCCCCAGGAAGCTTGGCTTGCCGGAGGCATCAAGGCTCACATGCTCATGTGGGCAGCCCACAGTGGGCACATGGCCGAACAAAGAGTCTGCCTGTGGAGGGCAGCTGATGCATGCCTGTGGCAAGATGAATGAGTGAGTAACTAAGGATATGCGAGGTTGCGGCTTCCAACACACCAGGATTTTAAGGAAGGAAGAGGTTGGTGAAAGGTCCTGAAAGAGATCATCCACCCCTTTGTTTATTCATCATTCAGTCTTTCAACAAATCATTACAGAGCACCACTGGGGAATGGGGGACACAGGAAGGCACCTTCTGGTGGGTGTGGTGATGACCAGGAGATGGGGCAATGAACGACAAACAGTGGCCCTGGGTAATGGCCTACAGGCTGCACAAGTTACTCTATGGAACAGAAAACAGACCATCCAGGAAGGCACAGCTGCCTCCAGAAGGCCACCTCCAATGTCACCCTCGGGCACAGCCCCTGGGTCAACACTGACTGTTGACACATTTTCCTGGATGTTTCCATTATGTGGTGAAAGGGGGAGCATGTGCACGGCCAAGTGGGAGCACCTGGAGAAGGAAGGGAAGATGTTTCCAAAGGAAGCCCTAAAAGCCAAGGAGAAAGCAGAAGCCCAGGGCAGAGAAGTTACTGCTGAACCATTCTACAAGGAGAAACTGGCACCATGAGGTCCATCCCCTCAGACCACCAGGCATGTAGAAAGGCAGGGCAAGGGCCAAGGACAAATCAAGTTTCATTCTGTAAGCAGGGAGATCACAATGGGACTTCAGACCATCCTGGTGGTATAGAGAGCAGAGATGGATTGCACAGGGCTGCCTCTAGAAGTGAGGGAAACCTCTGTGGCTGATGGAAGCCTGCTGGGGTCACTAAGGAAGCCTAGAGGAGCAGGAGAGCTGAGGCACCCAAGTACCAAGGAGACAAATCTACACAGTGGATCAATGCCAGCTTCTGGGGAAGAAGGCTGGGGTCCCTGCAGCAGATTGGCCAGTTGGGTCCAAGTAACATTTGGCCAGGTTGAGCAAGGAGAAGCCTGGCATGCACTGAGGAACTGTGTACTGAGGATCCTGGGCTGGAATATCGTGGGACCGGGGGAGGGTAAAATTTTTCATTTCCCCCATGCTTTCTTTTCTTTACTCTTCTTTTCTCTTAAACATTAACTGTATTAGAGTGTACAGTTCAGTGGCATTTAGTACCATCTCTATGTTGTGCAACTATCATGTCTCCAGTTCTGAGACATATTCATCACTCTAGAAGGAAACCTCCATATGCATTAGACAGTTATACCCCATTCCTACCTCCTCCCAAACCCTCGTAACCACTAATCTTCTATCTCCATGGATTTACTTATTCTGGATGTTTCCTATAAATGGAATCAATAATATGTGACCTCTTGTGTCTGGCTTCTTTCACTGAGCATATTTCAAGGTTCATCCACATTGTAGTGTATGTCAGAATTATCTTCCTTTTGATGGCTGACTAATGTTCCATTGAATGGATACACCACATTTTGTTTATCCATTCATAAGCTGATGAAAATGTAGACTGTTCCTACTTTAGGCTTTTGTGAATACTGTTGCTGAGAACATGCATGTACAAGTATTTGTTTGAATACCCATCTTTAATTCCTTGGGGCATATACCTAGGAGTAGAATTGCTAGATCATATGGCTTATGCCTTCTTTTGTTTGTCAGTGTCCTAGCTGACTTGTCTGTCTCAGGGTCCCCACCTTGAGTCAGATGAACTCAATACTTATTGAGTGCCTGCTGTGTCATGCAATGCCTGCTCTCACTAATCCTAGGAGCACCCTGTCTGATCAGTTTTATTCTCATTACCCGTGACAAAGCTAAGGTTCACATAGATCAGGTCTTGGGTCAACCAAATGAAAGATGCCAGGAACTCAGATGCCAATTCCTGGATTTTTTCACCACACACACATGGCTCTCCCACATGGGTAGGGCACCCTGTGCCTGGATGTCCCAGCTTTGTGGTGCTTTTTTGCAGAACTCAAAATACCTACATATTCTAAATTTAAATTAATTCCATGTGAAAATGGTATTCTCTAGATTCTACTACAGATAAGCAGTTGCAGGTGCTAATCTTTATTTTCTTTTCATTGGAGGAGGGGGACATAAAGTTGATAACATTCTTCCATTAAATTAATATTTGTACAAGTGAGTTGGGGAAAGAAAAGCTGGAGTCCATTTTGATGGCTGAACCCTTGAGCCCTGCCAGTGGGAGGGAGACTGATGACATCCCAGAACAATCGAGATGGGGCTTTGAGGTGGGAAGACCACATTAGCGCAGGAGTGGTATATGTAGAAGTCTCAGGAGGCAGAAGAACAGGTTGAAGCAGAAGAGAGGTGACGTTAGTGACAGCTGAACTGCCACAGCAGAGATCAGCCTTCTCTCTCCAAGCATACAGATGCTAGATCTCAGGGTTGGTGTTGGCACGTGCACAGTTGAACTAGCTTGGCTCAGAGGGAAGAGGCCTCCCCACCACCCCTCCTGCTTCCCCAGCTAGAAAGGGATGGTTAGCTAAGGAGACCAACCAATGGCCGCAAGGGGGCTTCAGGCCTCCGCTCCACCAGACCACTTGAGCTCACAGCATGACCTTGAGCAGCACACACAGAGATGTGATGGGAGCAGCTGGCTCATGTCCCCTGCAGCTGCACCTGTGGCATTTGTCAGCCTGGAGAACAGGCATGCCCTACCTATGCATGCCTAGTGCCATCCATCAGCCCAGCAGGAGGTGAGGGGGGTGCCTCTCCACACTTATCTCCGTAGCTCTCCACCCAACCCCCACTCCGCAAAAGACCTCAGCTGTTGAGCGTGTGATGAGACCACAGCCCAAGACCTGGACACCTGCCCTGTAATTCTGTCAGGCAATTAGCACAGCAAATGGGCCCAGAGGGGCCTGCCTCTGGAGAGTCACCATCCTGCCTCCACACACTCTCCCCTGGTTCATCCCATGTCCTGATTCCAGACATGATGACACAGACATGCCACTGCCTTGCTGGCACTTACCAACCCCAATCTCCACTGGCACCCACAGCTTCCAATGTCTTAGTCTGGCCTTAGAGATGCAGTGATCAAGCCCAGCCTGTCTCAAATGCCATAGCAACTCAGCACCAGACTTCAGCCAAGCCAGGGAAAAGAAGTGGGAGAAAGGAAAGGCCCAGAGGAGCCCAGCAGGGAAAAGTGGAGAGGAGGTAACAGCTCCCGGGAACTGCAGGAAACACAAACTTGGCGAGTGATGGTGAGGTCTGGACCTGGGCAGGGGCAGGGGCAGGGGCTGGTGGACAGGAGGAATCCACTTTGGAGATGGCTGTGGTGTAGGTGAGGATGAAGCGGGAGGAATGTAGAACTGCTGGGTTTCTGGCTCAGGGGGTGCTGATCACCAGTGTGGCAGAACTCAGGAGGATGGGCAGGTGTGGGCACATAACAGGGGCCTCTTTGCAGAAGTCAAATGTGAGGGCCCCTGTGCCCCTAGTCATGGTGTTCAGCAGGTAGCTGTCTGTCTGAGAGATGAGAACCAGCCATGCCACAGTGGGAGCCAATGTGATTCCTGTGAAAATAGTGAAGTAGGGGACAAGCAGCCCGGTATAAACCCAGGTCTGCTCTCTCATAGCTGCCTTCTCTAGGAGGAGCCAGATTTAAAGTGATCCCTTGAACACTGAGACTTGACTAAGGAGGATGGCAGAGAGCAGTATCACACAGCAGGCAAGCCTGAGAAGTGTGCGCTGATTTTAGAGGAAATGGGAAGTCATGGAGGATTTCAAAGCAAGGAAGTGACAGATCAGAACCTGGCCTTAGGACAATCACTGTGCTGGACTGAAACAGAGACACTGGAGGCCAGGGGATGAATTAGAAGGTTATCAGACCAGAGAAGATGAGTGAGGAGATAGCAGACAAGAGCTTGCACCGAAAGAGGTGAGATTTCTGTCCCGAATAACAATCTAGTAAATCAGTTCTAGACAAACACAAATGCACCCATCTAAGGTGAGGGGCAGCAGGGAAGGGGAGAGGCCTCCTCCTGACCTGTGCCTAGTGCTCGCTCAGATGACCGTCAGGGGTCTCTGGGCCTTGAATAGTGACTGAGGGGAGCATATGAGACCATGGTGCTCAGCTGGGATCATGGTGAACACCTTGAGTGGGCTGGACAGTTCTCCAGCAAGGTAGGGAAGGCAAAAAGCAGCAGGGGGCAGAAAGAGAGCCCTGGGTCACACCCTGAGCCACCCTCCTGGCAACTGTGACTTTAGGCCAACAATTCCATCTCTCTGGCCCTCGTTTCCTTCCCCTGAAACCATCCATTCAAGAATGTGCAGGTTTCCTCACTCCTTTTCATCTGGCCCAAAGAAACGAGGGTGCCTGACCACCTCCCAGCTCCCGGAAAGTGAGGAGCAGATGAGGCAGAGGATGGAAGGGAGCTTAGGAGGCAGAAAAGTGCCCAAGGAGGAACCAAACTTTTCAAAGTTAGAAGAGCCATAAAACGCAAGGCGCGACGTTTCCCCCCATTTCCCAGGGAAGCGCCGCATTGCATTTAATGGCGCTGCTGCCGTTGGGCTGATGTGCAGTGGGTGTCTGTTGGGGCTGGAGAGTTGAATGGCAAAGGCAGGCAGGCAAGGGAAGTGGAACATTCCAGGCCTGCTGGATGTGGGGACCGTGTGGGCGACTGCAGCTCAAGTTCAGAGAGGACGCCAGGCCCATGTGACCGCAGGAGACCCTTCCAGGTTGCCTAACCTCCCTCTCCATCTGCCTTCCTGGGATGGCATAGATGGGGTGTAAATGTGTCTTGAGAAGTCACCTCTGTGCCCATGAGGGCACTTGTCCTGGCAACAGCACAGGCCAGCCCCCTCTTGGAGGGGCAGATGTAGAATTAGCAGGTCCCGTGATCGCCCATGGGCTTGACCGGCAGCGAGCTGGCTGGTCTGTCCACATCTCCCTACACTGTGGGTTTTTTGGTTGGCTGTGTTTTCCCCAAACAAGCCTATACAATTAGTTTCTTCTTGTTTCCTAAATTATTTTTGCCACTGCTAATTATTTCACACTCCATATACAAGAGTTATTGGGGTGGGTAATGGGACGCAAGGGATGGCTTTGCAGGAGCATCGCGGGCTTCAAGACACGAAGGCAACTTTGATTTGTTTTCCTGCTCAGCCTGAGAGAAGGAATAGAGAATGCCGAAAGAACAGGGGGGCGGCTTTGGGGTGAGAGGGGAGGGGGGACAAACAAACCAGGGCTGAGGCTTTGAATGGCAGTTCCTACCCACTACTCTCCCTGGGCCTGGGAGGGGCACCTGCCCGCAGATCAAGGCCACCACCCTCCTGTCCCATGGAAAAGACATGCCCCAGTGTGGCTCTGGGAGGACTGGGCAATTCAGAGACACTTCTGCTCAATGGCATCACAACATGTGGGACCTAGCGGTGTACTGGGAGCTTCACATGTGTCCCAACGGGCCTGGGGCACAGTTCACACTATAGATCCTCCTGTACAGTCTGGGCAGTGGGGCTAGAGAAATTAAGGAACTCCCCCAACATCACATAGCCAGGAAGTGGTAGAGCCCAGTTGGGATTTCAGGTCTGTCTGATGCCAAAGCCCATGCCCATGTCTCTAACCACCCTGCTGCCCTGCCAGCCACTGAGGTCCTCTGTTCACAAAAAGGCTGGGGAAGATTTCCCCGGCAGAAGGGCACTCACCTTAGTCAGGAAGGACTTGACTTCCACAATCACCCACCTGGCCCTGGACCCACTGAGGTTTTGGCTCCCAAAAGCCCACTGTGCCTGAACTCCAGCCAGGATAGTTATGCCCATTCCCATGTTCCCTTCTAGGCAGACCCCATGGTGGATGTGACCCTTTCAGCTTAGCTCTGCTGAAGGGAGGTTGGAGCTTTTCCAAAGAAGATTAACCAGGAATCTAAGTGGAGAAGCAAAACTAGAAAATAGAAAAGTTGCTGAAAGAAAGGGAGTGTGGAGCCCAGACTGCTTCTTGGAAGCTGCAGGTCGGCCTGGCTGGCCCCAGTCACCAGGCCCATGGATCATGCAGATGTAAGTTGGTCAGTAATCTGGCCTCAGCCATGCGAGGCACCAGTCATATGAGGACCTCACTTCCCTCTGGGACAGTTGCCCCCTGCCCCTGCTTCTCCTAACCAGAGAACCCCAAGGCACTTCGCCTGCCTTTCTCAGGCTCAGCCTTGGTGTCCTGCAGCGGTTGGAGGAAGATGGACTGTGGCCAGCCCTAGGACTCCTCTTGGCCTTCCCATGCTCTGGCCCAGGCCTGGTGGTCACCACCCTCACTGGCCCTCAAACTGTCGGTGGCTCAGGCCCTTTTCTTTTGTGAAGAAGCCTCTTGCCCCAGCCAGATGCTGAGACTTACTCTGTAGATGCCAAATTAGATCCATAATTCCAGGTAGTGCTCTGACCTCACCTCTCAGGGCTCTCCATATTTCTCACAGACACACCAAAAAATGAAAATAGAGCCAGTGGACTAAGTGAGAAAATGTGTGTTCAGTGCTGAGCACCGCCCCTGGCCCAAGGCAGTGCTTCATTGTGCTGGTGGTGACCGGTACTCTCTGATTACTTAGAGCCAGCCTTGCCTATGCACCAGGCATGTGTGTTCTCACTTAACCCTCAGCAAGCTAGGGAGGTAAGTAAATTCTCCTAGACTCCTATTTTACAAATGAGGAAAGCAGCTAAGAAACCTGCCCCAAATCACATGCTAAAAGGAAATTGAGCCAAGCAATGTGCAAGTCCCATCTTTTTTGTTTTGTTTTGTTTTGTTTTTTGAGATGGAGTCTCGCTCTGTCGCCCATGCTGGAGTGAAGTGGCATGATCTTGGCTCACTGCAACCTCTGCCTCCCAGACTCAAGCAATTCTCCTGCCTCAGCCTTCCAAGTAGCTCAGATTAGAGGCACATACCACCACGCCCGGCTAATTTTGTATTTTTAGTAGAGACGGGGTTTCACCATGTTGGCCAGGCTGATCTTGAACTCCTGACCTCAGAAGATCCACCTGCCTCGGCCTCCCAAAGTGCTGGGATTATAGGCGTGAGCCACTGCGCCCGGCCGCAAGCCCCATTCTTAACCATACCATCTGAATGGAAGGGGCCAGGCTGCACAGATCAGCTCATCCAACTCCATTCCTCCCTATAGATAAGGCCACAGGCATCCAAAGAAGAAAAGTGACTTAGCTGTGAGTGTAAAACCCATGTTCATGATTTCCAGCCCAGATCTCTTCTAAGAGAAAGCTCTTCTAGGAACTCCCATCCTCTCCTGGCCCCAGGAGGGGCTCTCTGGAAGCCACTCTCTTGGCCCTGAGTCTGGTTACTTCTTACTGGAGAGGACAACTGAGCCCCAGCCTTACTTACCCACTCCAGATGGGGTCAGGGAAGGGACAGGAGAGTCTTGGAAGAACATGAAGCAGAGTAAATGTAACAGGGACCTTGAAGGAGACTACCTGACATTCAAGTGGCTCTCAGTACTCCCTGCTGCCATCTCATTTCAAGCCAGCACCACCCACCCATGTAAGGCAACTAGGGCAGGAATCAGCATGCCCATTTGATGGAAGGGAAAACTGAGACCCAGAGAAGTGAAGAGATTCATCAAGCCTTGGTGGCAGAAGTGGCACTAGCACTCCTTTTAGTGACTTTTCTGAGAATGCCCTGTCCTCCACACATGAGTCTCAGAAAACAGATGCTAAGTGTTCTGGGGAGGTGACTTGTGAGCTGGGGCCTTGGCTTGGAGTGTTCCTGGGCACAGAGGTAGGCACACGATGTGGAAGGGGTTCTTCCAAGGGAGGGAGTAGCTCTTCTGCTGACTGGGCAAGGTTGAGACGGCACTCATGACTTGATAGCAGACTCTGGGCGCCACTTGGGGTTTGTTGGCTGGAGTGCCCAGGACCTGGCAAACGGCCAGGGGTCATAAGAGCTTGCCGAGTCTGCCCTCAACCCTGGTAAACTTCATGGGAAAATATATTCTCCTATTCTTTGGCTGCAAGTGCTCCTGGAACAGGGGCTGAATGCAGAGCCCTGGGCTGACCTTTGAGGCAAATAGGTGGGAAAGAAGCAGGCACTGCCCCAGAACCATCCCAGGGGAGGCCAGGGGAGAGAAAGGGCAGTATCTGGCCTTTACACACATACACATGCATTTAAGCTCAAGCCCTGCCTCCCCCTAGATAGTGAGTGACCATGAGCATTCCATCCGACCCCTCTGTGCCTCATGGGCATCCTCTGCACCATGGAGGAAATGGCATCTGCCCACAGATGTGTGATGATGCACCCACCAGACCTGGTCCTGTGAGGCTCCGTCCCTCTAGTGCCCACCCTTCTTTGGGCAGCTAATGCAAAGGCTCAATTAGGAAGCAAGGAAACAGAGCCAACCCCAGCACTGGGTGCCTGGCACAAGCCTCTAGAGTTGAGAATGGAGGGAATCAGTGCTACCTAGAGGGCTTGGGAGGGCTGCCTGGACGAGGTGAGATGTTACCGAGGCCTTAGCTGATTGGTGGGAATTCACCAGGCAGAGAGAGGGATGGGGCCCATTCTTAGTGAGGTGAGACAGGGAGCTGGGCACGGGCCAGACCTGCAGAGGCTTGAGGGAGATCAGGGAGGGAAAGGAGGGAAGAAACCCTGGAGCCGGCAGGGGGCTGCCTCTGCTGCCCAATGGTGCCTCGCAGTGCAATGGGACCCTGGCCACACTCAGGCCACCAAGAGCAGATACTAGCCTTGCTGATGGTCTGAGACTCTCCTGGGCCACTGTGCTGTCTCGTGAGATGCCCTGTACCACCTTCCCGGTGATAGATGATTACATCCTTTTTGAAAAATAAAGAACAGGAGGAAGAAAAGAAACAGAGCCCTCCCTCTCCTTTCTCCCTCCCACTCTCCCTGCCCCCCCTTCCTTCCTCCCTCCCGCTCTTGCTCTCTGTTGCTAAGTAGATGGTAGGTTTATTTGCGGCTGTCGGTTCCCAGTAGAAAAATTTCGTCTTGGAGAGCCGCCTGGATGGAAATGGCTTCAGCACCGATTTCATGGAGAAGGTCTGTGCGGTAATTAGTGTTCATGAGGGAGGAATTGGACTGGCAGGCTCCCAAGAAAACTACTCCCCAAAAGTTAGCTCGAGTCCAGAGGGCTACATCAAATCCAATTCCAGAGTGCACATCTCAACCGCTATATTTAGACCCACAGACGAAGCGGGCAGCTCAGTGGCTCGAGGTTCACGGGGGGCCTGGTCGTGGGAGGCAGAAGCAGTCCATGCTGCTGAGACCATGGGTGAAGCAGAAATGTGATTCAGCCGAGGGCTACTGGTTCTCACTTAGCCCCATGCATGTCCTCCCCCTTCATGTCCCAGCTTCCCCAGAACAGAACATTGGTGAGACATGGGGGAAAACGGAGAGAGAAAGAGAGGAATGGAAGGAGAGAGGAAAGCGGGAGGCAGCCCGTGCTGGTCAGCGTTGCAGTGCATTTCTACAGAACACATTGGCTGACTGCAAATGCCCACTGCCCCTCTGGGCCCCACACATAACTTGTTCACTCCAACCACTGCAAGGCTTTCCCGTCCTCCTTCTTCCTACCTACCTCCATTGAGGCCCAGGCAGCCTGCCCGGCCTGCAGGAAGGTTCCCCAGATGCCCTGTTTCTGTCCATGGCTTCCTCAGGCCTCTACAGTCTGAAGCTTGTTTACTGGACCACACACCACCTTACCTGACTTCCTCCATGTCCCTCTGTCCTGGGCCCATCCCCAGGCTGGATGCCCCTGAAGTCAGGTGGTCTTTCTTCTTCTCTTTCCCTGCCTTCTCTCCCCAGGCCAGTGCTGAGCAATTATCAGGCACCCCAGACACTTAATGATGGAATGGAGACCCACAGGCCCCGGAGGGCTACCAGGGGCTGGGGCTCCACCTTGTCCCACCTGGGCCCTCCGCTGAAGGAAGAACAAGTAGAAGCAAGATTAAAATCCAGAGCTCTGACTCATCCTTCCCATTTTCATTCTCTGGAACTTTCCTACATCAACCTGCATTTAAGCAGAGATTTTACAGATAAGGTGGCTAGGGTCCCTGGAAGTCCAGGGACTTGACAGAAGGACCCTATCCTGGCCTCTGAGCTAAGTTCAGCTTCCAACCCAGTGTCTTGTCACAATGCCATGCTGTGGGGGCCTTTGTGCCCAGGGTCCCCCTCTGGTTCTGCATCCCAGCCACCCCCACCTTCCCTCACTCCAGTCCTAGACTTCTGCTCTCAGCTGGCCTGACTCCTTGGCCATGGCCCATGTTTCTGGTACAACTAAGGCCTCTGCAATCAGCCCCACACTTCACACGAAGGGTAGAGCTGGGGGTGAGCCCCTGCTCAGCCTCAGATTCCAGGCAGGAGAGGCCTCAGCTGGACTTTCCATCCACCTCACCCTTCTTGCCTCAGCCTCCCCAGTGGGGCTGGGTTACATTCAGCTTAGCTGAAACACAGAAAGGTTCTAAAGAAAATGAGCTAGAAGGCCAAGAGAAGGGGTAAACTGAGGGCACAAAGACAAGATGTACTCAGCTGCAGGAGTCAGAAGTGGTGCTTAGGTCAGGCTGCAGGCTGGCTCTGCCTGGCACAGTCCGGGCCTGGGTCTCCACAACACCTCTCCTCAGCCCTACTCCTTCCCATCCCTGGACCTCTCAAGGTCAGTGAAGACAGAGAATAGAACCCTACACAGCTGTAGAACTTGTGAGCATTGCACCTGTGCCTCCCTCTCTCCCCAGCCCTGGCTGCCGCCCGCTGTCCACCCAGGCAGGGGCAGGGGCACTGGCTGCACTCGGCCCACACCTCCTCACATGAATCTGTTCTCTCGGTTCCCTTCCATTTGGTGCACAGCCTTGGAGACACACCTCCATCTGTTGACTCACACTCAGCATCCTACACAGTTTGTCTGGCTTGCTCTCCCCTTGCCAGGGCGGCACTGGGCTCCCCAGCCTTACTCAACCCAGGAGGTGGGTGGTGCACCTGAGCTCTAGCTACTTTACTGACCAGATGTGTGGTCTTGGGATGATTGACTCGTGCTCCTTTCCCGGGTGTATAAAAGAGGGATGTGTACTTCCCATTCCCCACTCTTCCACTCATTCATTCATTGATGAGTCTGTGCCAAGGACCCATTTGGTGCCAGGACTGTGCTGGATGCTGAGGACACAGACTCATGGGTAGGGATCATCCAACCCACTTTACAAAAAAGGAAACTGAAGCCCAGAGAGACCTGTTGACCTGCTGGAGGCCTCCAGTCAGCACTGTCATGCAAACCATTGACCATCCCTCACCCCATGCTTCCAGTCCCCATGCCAGGCCCTGTGCCAGGAGTAGGGCAGACAAGAGGCATGCAGAGGGAGCCGGCCCCGCCATTGCAGAGCTCACAGGGTCTGCTTGAGAAGTCAACAGGTAACACGGATGAGAGTGCTCAATCCACATTCCTTCCCTTCCCATGAGGGACCTGCCATCCTCTTGGGGCTCCCTGTCCCTACCAGGCTGTTCCATCTCAGTGCTGCCAGGACCCTGTTCTGCTCCTGTATGGAGATCTGCCTCCTGTAAACCTTGTCTGCAATGCCCCAGCTTTCCTCTCTCCAGCCCTCCCCAGCCCACATTCCCAGGTCTTGACAATTCCTCTCACAAAAGAAACAATTGAAACTGAGGTGCCTCTTTGGGGATGCATAAAGCCAACTCTTTGTCACCTAGGCCCCTGCCAGCTCATTACCACCTCCTGTCATTAGCATCTTAGACACACACACACACAAGGGAAACAAGACACACCAGTATCCTAGACTCTTCAAGCAAACCATCCGTTGCTCTGAGCCCCCACACGCGCTGGCCTGTGCTGTACGGAAAGTGCAAGGAGGTCCCTGTCCCCATGAGTGTGTACGTGTGTGGTTATAACCAAGGAACACACACAGGTCCTACAAAGGGGAGCAGACAACAGACCGTAGGAAGGCCAAAGCCATTTTTCACTCTGTAGGGAATTTAAGCATCACATCGCAACTATTACTACTGACAACAACAACAAGAGTAATACCCCCCATTAGTTATATCCCAGGTACTCTATTGGACACCCAGGACCCCAGCAGGTGAGTGTCATTATCCCCATTCCACAGATTCTGGAAGAGACTCTGTAAACTACCCCAGGGCTCCCAGAAGAAAGCAGAGGCTACTGTCACAGTCAGACCCACCTCACTCCCAGGCCAGGTGCAACCCTCTCCCAGGACTCCAGACACCCTTTGGATGGCAGCAATCAGACCACAGGGGTTGGATGGCTTCCTCAGAGTTACCAGCTGGCTGGTGACAGGAACCTCAAGGTACCATGTTACCACTGTGTAGGGATGGGAAAAACGGTGCAGTCTGGAGTGGTCAGGGGGAAAACTAAATAGGTGGACAAGAGAGAATATAGGTGTTAGTCATGAGGCAAAACACAATGACAGGAAGGGAGGGAGGAAGAGGAGAAGGGAAGAGGGAGGAGTCGGGCAATGGAAAGGACATAGAGAGGAAAGAGAAAAGGAAGGGAAGAGGAAGGGAGGGGAGGGGAAGGAAGGGGAAGGGAGGGGATGGGAGAAGAGGGAAGAGGAGGGAAGAGAAGGGAAGAGGACGGAAAGGAGGGAAAGGAAAGGAAAGGAAAGGAAAGGAAAGAAAGAAAGGAAAGGAAAGGAAAGGAAGGAAAGGAAAGGAAAGGAAACGAAAGGGAGGGGAGGGAAGGGAAGGGAAGAAGAGGGAAGGAGAGGGGAGGGGAAAGAAGGGGAGGGGAGGGGAAGGGAGGAGAGGAAGAAGAACAGAAAGTGAGAAAGCCAAAGAAAGATGTTGAGGAAGGCACCTAGGGGAGTGTTGAGGAGGAGATGGTGCTCTTACAGGCTCCAGCCCTTCTAAACCACTCCAGGGCCCTCAAACCTATTCTGTTCAGTCTTTGAACATACAGAACTTTCCCTTAGCACACCCTTCCCTTAAGGCCACTCTGGGTTGGAGATTCACTCAGATGTCCCTGCAATGAGTTCTCCCCCCGCCAAGTTGAGTAACCTCCTTCTCAAGGCTGCAGAGTCCAGGGTTCAGGACATGGGCTCTGCAGGCAGCCTGCCCCCATCTCACATGCTGGCTCTATCAGGGACCTGGTCACAAGATCTCGGGCAAGTCTTTAATTTTTGAGTGACTCCATTTTCTCACCTGTGAAATGGGGATGATAAGTCTATTTTATAGACTTACATTAAATGAATCAAAACATAGAAAGCCCTTAGAACAAAGCCCAAAATACAACCAAAAATCAGTAAGTGTTTGCTGCTATATTTGTGCCACCAATAGGCCCTGCACAAACTTTGGCTTGATAGGTGTGTTGGTTGCACACTCATCACCTGGCCTTCCAAGCATGCTTACAGAGAGTCTTTCTTTTCTTTTCTTTTCTTTTCTTTTTTTTTTTTTTGAGACAGAGTCTCACTCTGTCACCCAGACTGGAGTGCAGTGGTGTGATCTCAGCTCACTGCAACTTCTGCCTCCAGGATTCAAGTGATTCTCCTGTCTCAGCCTCCTGAATAGCTGGGACTATAGGCGCATGCCACCATGCCCAGCTAATTTTGTATTTTTAGTAGAGATGGGGTTTCACCATATTGGTCAGGCTGGTCTTGAACTCCTGACCGCCTAGGCCTCCCAAAGTGCTGGGATGACAGGCATGAGCCACTGCGCCCAGCACTGATGGTCTCTTTTAAAGCAGGGGATATGTATTTCATGGCAAATTGTGGGCCATCAATAAATGGTTGTGAAATGAATGAATGAATGAAGCATCTTTTCACTCCATCCACAGATGACAGCACCTCCAATCCCAGTCACATGGTTTGTTTGGTCTTATGTAACAGTCAGCTGATAAGCTGGCTTCATTTCTCTCTTGGTGGGCTCTGTGGGCATGTGGGTGGGTCTCTGGGAAGAGAAAAACTAGAGCTAAATGCTGGGCTCTGTCTTACCCCATAGGCCAGGTTCTCCATTTACCAACTCCTCCGACCCACCTTGGGCACTCCTTGAGTCAGCATGATTGCAGGATGACCTGGAATAGCTCTAGCCCTCCCCAGGACCGGGGCCAGCTGGCGCTAGAGCAAAACCCAGAGCCCCTGCTCCTCTGAAAAATGAGAATGCTGCTTCCTTAGGGCCCCCCTGGATTTGAGGGATTGACTCATTGAGGCTGGCGTCCCGGTCACAGTTGCTGACTCCCTCTTCGCCGCAGCCGTCAGGTTAAATATTGCTAAATGCCTTGATTGAACTTATCATATTGGTGTTGGGTGCAGCCCAAAGCCCAGCCAGAACAGTGGCTTAAATGAGATCATGAGAGAAAGACACCCTCTATCGAGAGCTAGACTGTGGCCTGCCAGGACAGTGTGAGATTGTTTTTCTGCTTTTAAAAAGAAAATCACATTTTCCAAACATTGATCCTGTAATATGGGACTCCTGGCTATCGGTCTTTTCAAAATAGCCTATCGTGGATGCTGAGGTTGGAATTTCTTGGTTATGCTTGTTTTTTAAAAAAAAATTCATTGTTGTTGTTCTTTAAGTGAATTAGCGCCTGTTAGGAAGAAACCAGAGGAGAGAGGCGAGATTATTTCACCTCACCAGGTGGGTCCTGAGTGCCACCATATGACCAGACCCTGCAATCAAAGAGGGGTGGACACACCCTCCCCTCCTGAATTGTGTCCAGCTCAACCCAACTACTCTTATGAGACCCTATCCTGGGGCTTGATAGGGAGCTCCAGAGAAGAGGTCCAGCCCTGGGAGCTGTGGTCTAGTTGAGGGACAGGATTCTCACAAATGAGAACAGCGGAAAGCTGCTCAACCAAGCATTCATTTGAGGACATCAGACATGTTTGAAGGAGACCTAGCAAGGGCTGAGAAGCTGGGAGGGTTACAATGAGGAGCTGCAGCTTGAACATGGTTCAAAGGGTTGGAGATCTGATGGAGGGCCCGGGATTGGGGAAGGCACTCCAGACATGGGGAGAGAATAAGCAAAAGCCCACAGTGATATGGTCACCCACTGCTGGGGAAGGGAGGCATGGCTTAGCAGTGTAACCCAAAGGGAGGGTCTGTCCTAAGAAGTCATAAAGGGACTTATAGGTCCACTGCCTTGCTGGTATGATCTATTCGCCTTTCATAGGAGAAGAGTCAGAGAAGCCCATCGCACACACACACACACCACACACACACACACACACACACAAGCACACACACACACACACAAGCACACACACACACACACACAAGCACACACACACAAATCATGCAGGCAGAGAGCTGTCCCTGTGGATATATCAGGGAGAGCTTCAGGCCTGGGGATAGGGACGGGGGCTTCAGAGGCAGTCCAAGGACAGAGTCCTCCGAGCTTCCCTCTGCATGGGGAAGGCGCTCCCCCTGTGAAAAATGACCCTCATCTCCACCTCAGCAGTCCCACAGCCATGGAGAGCTCCAGCAAGGGGAATTTTCTACCACTCACTCGGCAAGCATTTGCTGAGCTTGCTGTGCAGGTATAAGACACACACACAACCCAGCAAATGAAGCTAGCCACTGGAGCCTCAGATGGGGCACGGTGTGATTCTTATGCGCTGAGGAGGTCAGGGTGTCAGGCCAGGGCTGAGCCACGTGGCTGAGGTCAGCTAGTGAGGCTGTGAAGTTCTGACCAAACAGGCCAAGAGGGAGAGGGAATCCGGGCAGGGGTGGAAGGAGTGAGGCAGAGGCTCGAAAGCTGTTGGTGAGGAGGGAGGTGGTTTCCCTCCCAAACCAGTGAGATGCCTAGCTTCGTCGGGGGCCCTGTCTGTCGCCCATATCACACAATTTAGCGATGGTTTTGGTCTTGCCAAGGAGGCCTCTGAGAGCCCCTTCCGCTGTGGGCCGTCCCCACTGAGTTGAGCCTGGCTTCTCACCCCGGTCTAAGAGAATTCAAACGGGAAGATCTAAACTCCCCTACCAGGTTCATTAGAAAGAAACATAGTTCAGTTTCTAGGTTCTAGCAAAGAATTTATCCTGGCACTCATGTGAGTAGCAAATGCCCCAAATGCATTTGAAATCCACCCTTGATGCTCAGCTAGAGACCTCTGCAGAGGAGCCCATGGCGTGCCTGCCTTTGACATTTGAGAGGGTACCTGTGATAGAGGAAGGCCAGGCACCACCTCAGCTGACTCTACTTGGGTCCCTGCAGGAAGAAAATGAGGTCGCCCTTGAGCTCCTTATCCCAAGAGAAGGCCACAGGATGGGGGGTGGGGAAGGAGGACCTCTCCCTTCCAAGGACCCTTGTGTCTCCCTGAGCACGGCCCATCCTCACACTGTCCTCAGATACTGCCTAGGGCTCCTGGAGGGGGAAACAGGAATTGAGCCCAAAAATAGTCATCAGGAGACCCAGGGTCTCTGCTCTCCCACTGTGGCCACATCTCAGAGCCTCTCCCAGTCTCAAGCTTCTGAGCTGTCAGACGCTGATAATACACCCCTATCCCCAGACTATGCTGAGGTGTAAGAATGCTGAGATCATGCACATGACAGCACTCTGGCCAATCAAGGCCCTCTGCCGAAGAAACACATACCAGGGAGCACCTTCATGCTCTCTTGGGGACCAGTAGGAGCTGCTGGCCAGAGAAGAGGTGCAGAAGCAGGCCCCTGGCTGCAAGAACAAAGCCCAACAAATGTGGTCAGCTGAGCAGACTTCACTTCTGTAAGCCCATGTTGGAAAGGCTGACACCCACCCTGGGCCAGTCCCTACTTTCCTGAGCCTCATGGGCCCATCAGCCCTGGCCAGACATGGAGGAGCTCTTTGCTGAAAAGGGGGACAGGCCATCAATATGTCACATCCACTTTGTCTTTCTTCACAGTGCTATAAAGATGGAGCAGCCGACACCAGACATGTAATTCTCAAGCTTTTAGGGCATAAACAAGGGCAACTGGCAGGGAGGGACACTTGGCAAAGGATCCATGGGCCGGTCCTTTAACCCTCTGAGGTCTGCACCTCCTTGTCTAGAGCCAGTTAGGTCCCTCAGTCTGAACACGCTGCCCTGAACTCAGCAAGGAAAGAAAGAGAAGGTTGGTCCCTTTCCTGGGAGATTCAAGTCTAGCCTGAGGAAAATCTAGACCACCCCAGTTCTGTGCATGTCTCTGTCTTGTGGGTACAAAGGGCAGAAAGAGTCACAGTGAGCCATTTATTTTCCCATACCACACAGAGGAGTTTAACTCAACAAAACTCATTCGCACTCTAGAATGGGCCATGTTCTTCTCTGATTTAAAGAGAGGAGACTCTGGAGGGCAGTGCAGAGCCTGAAAGAAGAATGCATGGCCAAGGGGGAGATTTCAGCACTTGGAGAGCCCTTAAAGAGGAGAGCAGGCTGCAGCCTCTGATGCATTGGCTTAGGGGACCATCCCTCTTCCCCCTCCCCCACCTCTGCAGTCCCCATCACCCCCGTCCCCACAGGCTGCCACCTCTGAGGAAGATGGATGGCTCCTGCCACCAGGGGCCTGAGCGATGTGTTGACTTCCCCAGACCTCATGGCCCACCTTTCCCACACCCCCATCCCTGCAGCAGCCACTTCCTGCTGCCACTCCGCTCACTCTCACCCAGCCAGAGGCAGAATGCAGCTCAGCAATCTCTGCATTCTACACTGTCTGCCACTGGCGGAAAGGGGGCCCTGGGGTGAGCTACTCCTATAATAGAGTATTTACTTTCTGGGCGAACACATACAAATGCAAGGCAGACAAAGACATGTAGGATTCTAACTGCAAAATGAGAAGGACCATTGCCAAGGGCTATGAGAGATGTTGGGATTGAAGTAGTCAGGGAAGGCTTCCTGGAGGAAGGAAAACTTAGACACTCCTAGAAAGTTACGTGGGCTCTCAAGGAGTGAGGCACGGGGGAAGGCAGCAGAGGAAAGGATGATGTTCTTAGGCTTGGGTTTACCCCATGGGGGTGGAGAAGCAAGAGGAAGTCAGAGATCTATTCTGTGGGTGGGGAATCACTGTGTCACACGGAGAGAAGACACTGCAGGAATTGCTGGAATACCAGCAAGGAGTACTCGGAGGAGTGGGAAGGGAGAGGGAAGAAGATCTAGGTGGAAAGAACTAGGGAAACAAGAATGGCCAGGAAAGGTCCTGGGAAGATGGCAGGAGGGTCAACCTGTGGCTGGACACACAGAGAAGAGCGGAGAAAGTGGCACAGACCCATGGGGTCTTTTTCACACCTGTTACTCAGTCCTGCTGAGCCCCAAGGGCCCAACCTCAAGTTGTTCACGGTTGAGGTGAGAAAATGAGGCTCATCCTTGAGGCCGACCATGGGCAGAGGCCACACGCGAATCTACAGAAAGTGAGACCACAGTGGCCGAGGTAGATGCTCAGGGCTTCATCTTGGAGTAGGACCTCAGAGGTGGGTCTTAAAGGCTGTGTGGACTCTGGCCAGGCACTCGAGGTGGGAGGATGTTTGCAGAGGAAGAATATGTACATGAAGAGCTGCTCTGTAGCTGCCTCTCCCTCAGGTGGCAGCAGAACATCTTCTTCAAAACGTACCAGGAAGACTGCCTTTGCCCACCCAGAGCACGAAAGACAGAGCCGGGATGGGGGAACAGATGTGACCTCAGAACATCAGTAACCCTGTTCCCAGTAAAACTGGTGGACTTTCCCTCCCTCCCTCTTGCTATCCACTCCCAGAGATGCTACTATAACTTCTCTGCAGTGGCCTACGTGTTTTTTAAATCCTCCAGGTGATTCTCAGGTGCAGCCGGGGGTGAGGCTCACTAAGGAATGATGCTCCTCAGCTGTGATTTCAGACACCATGGCAGGTGGATGAGTGGAGATTTGGGGCAGAGGGTCCTTCAGGGAGCCCCTTCCTTGGCCCCTAGGTCTGGTTAGTGGGCCTCCTGCTCCCTTCTCATTCCCCACCCCCCAGCTTTTTCCCACTTCCTCCAGGCCAGCCAAGTCCAAGGCCTAAAGGATCTGATGTTTTATTAAAGTCCAGACCTTCCTATTCTAGGGCCACCTTCCTCTGGCTAATTCTGTAATTCAATTAGTAGGAAGGCAAGGCCCAGCTGGGGTGGGAGGAGGGAGAGCATCACATCGGGAGCCTTCCCTTCTGTGATGATTACACCCCAGGCTTCGGCCCTGTTCAGAATTGGGCAGGAAATTGTACTTCCTTCACTTCACAATGACAAGGGCCTTTTATCCTGGCACATGGGGGCTTTGTAAATTACTGCCATCCCCGTGCAATTAATTCTGCTGCACTGTGTTTCCCCCCACATGGGAGAGGGCACTGCCCACCTTCTTGGGCACAGCAGCACCCCTTGCACCATGGTCTGCAGGCTGCCCATGTCGGAGAGAAGCATCTGCCACCCCTGCATGCACCCGAACCTGACAGCACCCTCCCGCTGCCCACGCTGCCTGCCTCTCCCTGGCCCAGTGCTCACCTCTCTTGCCACACTCCTTCTCCCTTCCCTCCTCACTCTGCCAACATTTCCCAATCTCCCTTTAGTGCCCCAATCTTGAATCTCTTTCCCCCACCCCCATAGTCCCTCTTGGTCTCCAGCTCACAGACACCTGAACGAGCAGCTGGGCCCTCCATTTAGTCATGTAGACATAGAAGAGCCTGTCTCTACCCTCACCGAATTGAAAGTCTATTCAGAGACAAGGCATCAAGCTGGTAAATGGAAGGGATAAGTAAATAAGAATGGTAAGTGGGAGAAGGTGACATGGCTGAATAAGGAAACATGCATGCGGGTCAAAGTATTCAGTGTATGTGATAGAATCTCGAGCATTAGAGGACAGGCAGGTCTGTGCTGGCCAGAGGAGATGGACACGGGGTCCCTCTCGGGTGAGGAGAGGAGGTGGGCACGGGGTCCCTCTCGGGTGAGGAGAGGAGGTGGGCATGGCGTCCCTCTCGGGTGAGGAGAGGAGGTGGGCATGGCGTCCCTCTCGGGTGAGGAGAGGAGGTGGGCATGGCGTCCCTCTCGGGTGAGGAGAGGAGGTGGGCATGGCGTCCCTCTCGGGTGAGGAGAGGAGGTGGGCATGGCGTCCCTCTCGGGTGAGGAGAGGGTGCTGTAGGGAGCCCAGGTGTCAGCTCCTGAGGGCAGCACTGTGGTGTGATTTCTCACCCCACAGTTCTGTTACCTCTCTGCCCCCACCCCACCTTGGATGATTTCCGAAGCTGTCTCGCTCCAGAACAGACTGCACTTCTATCCTGCTTGATCCCATGACTCAGGAAGAGGTGGGACAGAAAGCGCTGACCCCTAAAGTGTGGTAGACTCTGTAATGAGCTGATGCTGGGAGAACCATCCCAGACACTGGGACAGGAAAGGGGGCAGCTCAGGGTGAGGTCCTAACCCACCCAGAGAGCCCCTGGATCACTTGGGTGGCTCTCCCTCAGGTCCCATCAGAGTCACACAGCTGGGAGGGCCCTCGAAAATGGGAGGGCGAAGATGGGGAGGTGGTTGCACTATCATGGATTCCATCCCCCAAACACCGACCCCCAGAACTCAGGGCCAAAGAACCAGAACCATTTACATTTCCAGCTTGCTGAGTTGAGAGCGCCTGTGTCAACCCCCAGCACCGCAGCAGCCAGCCCCAGCTCAGAGGAAGCTCTGAGGCAGGGCCACAGCCACCCCACCAAGGATAATTTCCCTCATGAAGTATATTTGCCAGGTGGCACATGTGCAATGATCTTTGTCTCCTCAATACAGGCCATGGGCCCTGCATCCTGTCGGGCTCACCTATTCTCACCCACCTCCTTTTCATTTCATCCTCCTCTTTTAGCAAAGATTTTTTTTTTCCTTTCAAGTTAATTATGCAAGTGATACACAAATACATTCTGGGTCTAAATGTGTCAAACAAAACAAAAAAAGTGAAAGTCATAGGAAACATACCCCCCTACTCCCCACCCCGTACTCCCTGTTTTCAGTTTGGTGTGACTTCCAGACTTTGTCTTTCACATGTAAATACAGGTCTGAGTATATAATGGGTGAGTTGATTGTGTCTCCATTGTACCTACATGGCGTCTATTATTTCACAACTTGCTTTTCCCATCTGACAATGTGGCTTTGCATGCTGGTACACTGAGGGTCTTTTCATCTTTTTAACTGCTGTTGGGTATTCACAGTTTAAAAATGAAAACATTCCTGTCCTAAGGGACATTTAGGTGGTTTTTACGTATTTATGGTTTTTTTTTTTTTTTTTTTTTTTGCTATTCCAAGCAGCCACACTGGATCCTTGCTCACTCCTCTGTAAGCACAAGTATATGTGGATCGTAGGATCAGGACTTGGGGGGGATTTCTGGGTCTGAAGATGGGGAGAGATTTCTACGCCACCAGCTATATCCCCAGGAAGGATGAGGCACCCTCCACAGACCTTCTCAAGACTCAGCTTTCAAAGCCCGGTGCTAGCCTCTGTCCCACACTGTCTTGTGTTGTTAGGCAGCTGCTCCCTGAGAGAATCCCGTTTCCCACCTCAATTGTGAATTCCCAAAGGGCCCCACCAGGGATGTCACTGGGGACACCTCAGTACATCATAGGAGAGTGAGTTTGGCAGATTAGTGGCTGTTGGGCCAAGGCTGATGCTCCCCACCTTCCCTGCTTTCGGCTGGACACCCTCACAGCCCACAGCCCCCTCCTCAATCCCTGCGAGATGTGGAAATGAGCCACAGGAAGTCAAGGCCAGCTGTTCTAGCTGGGGGTTCTGTGTGTCCCACCCCCATTCCGTCTCCAGCAGAGAGCAGTGAGTGTCCAATGGCTGATGCTTGGGCACCCTTTCTTCCCCAGCCCCCCAGCCCCCACCCCAGGCCTCTCACCATCCACAGCACCCTGTGATGGTAAATTCTCCTCCTGCAGCTCCCTCCCCACAGTCAGCATTCCCCCAGGGCTCTGGCCTCAGCCAGGGAGCAGACTGGTCCCTTCCTTTGAACCCCGGAGTCAGCGTTAATAACTGCTTATCCGCATTTGCCTTTCTCAAAGAGCCTTAAGATAGCCGACTAATCTGCCGAGCTGGCGTGTCAGCCGCTGCATCAGACAGGCTGGAGATGGACTGGGAAGGGCCCGGGGTGGGACTGCCCAGTCAGCCTCTGTGTCCAACCACTCCCGCCTCACAGAGGTGCAGAGGGAGAGAAGGAAGGGGCTTCAGCACCCCTCTAGCCCCTGCTTCACAACAGTGAACTGATATTGACACTGCAGCCTGTACTTACTGAAGCCTGCAGAGGCTGTTCATACTCAGTGGCAAGTAGGTCTCCCCACAAGCTTCTGAGAGCCATTACTTTTCCCGTTTTACACATGAGGAAACCGAGGTGGGCCCTGCCTGGGAAGGGGCTCTCCTGGGCTTCTCTCCCTGCTTCCTTCTTTCATCTCTGATCCTTTCACAAATGTATTCCTTTTCCACCTCCTCTCTGAACCCGAAAAGGGAAGGGAGGCAGGAGGAATTTCTACACTGGAAGGGGAGGAAAGGAGTTTTCATTGGGTGCGGGCTGGATGGTGGAGGAATCAGGAGCTGCAATTGTTTATCAGCCTTTTCTGGGATCAACTTGGGGGTGAAGGGGGAAGCATGGTGAGAGTGCACTGTCAGGTTCAACAGGCTCCTGAGAGCTCTTGGGGCAAAAACCCTCCCATCAGGAACCCGCCTATCAACCCTCGGGCAACCTCTGGCCCTGCCACCACTATGGAAGTCCAGTGTGCCTCAGTGTCCACACATCTTGGACAGCTCTCAGTAGCCTTTGAGCACCATTTCTGTGCCTATTGCCCCCACCAAATTAGCTGAGGTGTTCTGGCATTCAGTACTTTCAAGGAATACATATTATCCTGCACCCATATGCTGGGCACTGAGAACCAAGTAGAAACAGAACAAAGCCAGGCTCCTAACCTCATCTGAGCACGAGGAGCCTGCCCATCAATGAGCAAATATATGTGACTCTGTCAGGGAGTGATGGGTGCCAAACAGAAAAGGAAATGGGACAAGGAGTCCGGGTCTGTGTGAGCTCAGGGCTACGCCAAATAGGGTGGTCAAGAGAAGTGTCTCTGAGGAGGTCTCATTGGAGCAGAAACTAGAGGGAAGAGAAGGAGCACACCATGCTGATAGCAGGTATGGGGTCGCGGGGCCTTTCTGGGCAGAGGAAAGACCAGTGCAAAGACCCTAAGGCAGAGTGCGCCTAGCGGGCTGAGGGGGCCGGTGAGTGGGGCCGGGGAAGACTGGAAGGAGATAAATTCAGGGGGTGGAGACAGCAGGGGGAGGTCACCCAAGGTCTGGAGGATCCTGAAAGATTCTCGTTCACAATAAAGTTGTGAGCTCTCTCAAAAACTGTGGCAGAAATTCCTGGAAGATGGACAAAAGCAACAGATTCTTTTTCCTCTGGAATCCTTTTCTTATTATCTTGGGCCATGGAAACAATATGGTCATTTCCTCCTCCTACTCCTCCTCCTCTTTCTCCCTCCCCTTATCCTCCTCCCTCCAAACCTGCCCCTGACCTTGTCCCAAGCTGGCTTGCCTGCGTGCAGCAGAGGCAGTGGCCACCTCCTGGTTGCAGGCAGAGGACAAGGCCAACAAGGGGACGGGAGGAAAGACGCCCCCGGGAGAAGCAGGCGGCAGCACGAGGGACGACGTCACGGGGGCCTCTGACCGCTATTCATTTCAGTCCCCGGGTGTCTCCATCAATAACCGTCTGCCAGTGACCAGGAAGGAGGAGGACGGGAGAGGGAGGAGGGGCGATCTGGTGTCTGGAGGAAGGGAGAGATGAGACAGAGTGGGAGAGAGGCTTCTCCGACGCTTCTCTAAGCCTGGGGCAGGAGTTGGGAGGTGGGGAAGGCAGAGGGGGCACTGGGAGCTGAGAGTCTCTGTCTCCCAGGCTTTACTCCCTGCTTCCTTCTTTCATCTCCACTCCTTTCACAAATACATTCCCTTTCCACCTCCTCTCTGAAGCCAGAAGGAGGGAAGGGAGGCAGGAGGAATTTCTACATTGGAAGGGGAGGAAAAGGGTTTTCAATGGGTGCAGGCTGGATGGTGGAGGAGTCAGGAGCTGCAGAGGACACCAGGAGCATTCTGTGCCCGGCAACGAGAGTCTAAAGCAAGCCTGGTCACAAGGGCTGGCACAGGTACCAGACTGGCACCAGCAGCCTGTGGGCCTCATGAGAGGAGGGCCTGGGCCATGAGGTCTGGCACAGAGCCTGACACAGAGTGAGAACTCAGGAAATAAATGGCCATGGCAATGACTAAATGGCTGGCTGTGGAGATTGGCTGGGGATGGACTAGACCAGCCAAGGAGGGCTGCCTGGAGTAGGTAGAACTTGATCAGATTCTTGAACAATCGATGGGTTTCGGAGAAGTGAACATGGGGGAAAAGGGCATACCAGGTGAGGAGGTGGTGAGAGCAGAGGAATGGGGGGCAGAAGGGAGCACAGGTTGTTGGGAATGTGGCCTTGGATAAGATCATGTGAGAGAGCGAGGAACAAGAGAGGCAGCGATTCCACAGGGTGCCTTCTCTGGGGCCATGGTGGCTTGAAAAGGTCTGAGGTGACTGTTCCCCAGAACATTCAAGCCTGCTTTCACCATAGTGAGCTTTTGAGCTTTCTCCCATGGTTTTGAGCCTTGCAGGCCTCCCAAGCCACCTTCAGCCACATCTGCAGGCAGAGGAAGAAGGCCTGACACTGGGCACGCTGGGCAGCTTATGAGAACTCCCAGAAAGACTCCCCCATCCCCACTCTCTTGGCCTTGTCACCACACCTAAAGGACAGCACTGAAAAGTCACCCCTTGAGTATGTTGCTCTGTCAAATCCAGATTCCCTGTCGATGGGGTGGGGTGGGGTGGGGCCCAATTAGAATTACTCAGCGGGAGAGCTAGACTGAGCCTTCTCAGTTCACAGGTGGGGAGACTGAGGCCAGAAAGAGGATGTGATTTGTTAAGGTCACCCAGGGAATTAAAGGCAGAGCAAGGGTGATCTAGCGCTGTGCCTCGGTGGCCTGGATATGCCCTAGAAGCCCTATGACTTGGAGGGGTGTGAAGACCACCTGTCACTGCAAATTAGACAACAGGGGTTGGGACAGGGGACACAGGGTACGTTTATTTTATTAGGAGGGCCTGGCTTGGGGTACTCCTTACAGACTGAGCCTGTATTTGGAAGGCTTAGAGGAGCCCTCCACCATCCCCGAGGGAGCAGCGCCCAGCACTCCTACTGGCCATAAGGAGAGTCCATGGTCAAGTGTGGCTAGAGGTGCTGGGGGTGAGGGGTGGAAGCTGCCCCTTCTAGGAAGCGTAGGGGCTGGCGCTGAAACAGGGCAGAGAGGTCTGAGGCACCAGGGGACGGGGTAGGGAGAGAACCGTAGGGAGAGGGGGGTGTAGTGGGGGGAAGATGCAGGGTGGGGAGACTCCGCGGAGGGAGAAAAATAGAAAAGCAAAGGGAGGTAGGAGAAGCAGACAGCCGGGAACACGGAGAGGCAAAGAAGCTCCAAGAAGAGTGCACGAGAGAGAAAGAGAGGTGGGGACAGGGACCGAGCGGCAGGGAGGGGCGGGAGCCTGGAAGGCGGGCGGCAGGGCGCGTCGGCGGGCTCGGAGGCTCCCCACTGACCCTTCTTGGCGCTTGCTTCCCTCCCCAGGCTGCGCCTTCCTCACCTACTGCGAGCGTGAGTCAGCGCTGAAGGCCCAGAGCGCGCTGCACGAGCAGAAGACTCTGCCCGGGGTAAGTGGCGCCCGCCGTGGCGCAAGCGGCCGACGCGCCGATAGGGGGCGACTTCCGGAGGCCGGGCGGCCGCGCGGCGCGAGGGGAGAGAGCCTCAGGGCGCCCGCCGCCCGCCTGCGCTCGGGAGCCCGCGCGCCCCCCAAATCGCCGGGCTCTCGGCCGTCCGGGCCCGACGGGATCGGGGCAGGGGCCCCACTTGGCCGTGGCCTTGAAGGTGGAGCCTGGACGCGGTTCCTGCGCGGGCAGTCTGGGGCGAGGGAGCGGCGCGTACCGCGGACCCGACCGGAGCCGGGAGCTGCCTCCGCCGGGCCCGCGGGCCGCGTGCGCGATCGAGTCCGCCCGGCGAGTCGACGCCGTCAGCTCTGGGCGGGGTGACTGGGGGCGGCGTGGGAGGGGGCGCCGTGAGTGAGATCACCGCGGTTTATTTAAGGAGCCAGCCCTCGTCTTTGATAAACTATCGCGCTTCAGCCCTGGTTTATAGCTTCTGTGCGGGGGAGAAGAGAATTATTTATGGCCCCCCTAACTGGGTGTGATATCAGCCATGGCTATTATCGAGGCTAGTTCATCACCATAAAATAAGAAGTGTTCTTTGGGTCAAGGGTCTGCGCGGTCTCTCCTGTGGGTTCAGAGAGATGGGGCGGTGGTGAGAGGGGAGAGATATACGGCTGCTGAGTATCTAAAGATAAATGGAAAGATGTGTGTTTGTGGGCATAATTTAAAGAATTTCTAAATATAGTGTTGACGCTTATACAATGGACACTGCAGGGAAGCACGTGTGTTCTATAAGTATGCACACCCATGCTTACACATGCATGTTTACATTCTTACCAAGCCAACCGTATGTAAACACACGTTTCCATTTCTACCCCACAGCGGGAAAGGTTAACCAGGTAGAAGGAGAGAAAATGCAACTCCAGGCGGGGGCAGTCTTCCTTTGCATCAAAGATCTTTCTTTACTCGTTTAGGAGTGGGGAGTGCTGAATTACACAGGGCCTTCCTTCCATTACAGTCTTTGTATTGTATTTTGGTATTTGTGATTGCAAAGCACGGGGCTGAGTCATCTTAATAACATACCCACAGATGCAAATATATGGAAATCGAGCACCGCGCAGATTTTGTGTGAAGCCCAGCTCTGGCAGGGTGGCCATTCCGCAGTTGTTTTTTCAGTGGCGCGGCTACATGCACATATATTATAGTAATTACTTTCTGGGTGCCCTCTGTAAGATGGCAGAAATATGCTCCACATCGCTCCATGTTATGTGTGAAGCATAAAGCCATATTGTAGGATAATCAAAGGCTTCTGAGAAAGGTTTGTGCTGATTAATAAAGTGTTTATGGTACTTTGTTTTGGGGGAGATTGTGATAGATATTTTAGAGCCACCCAAATGGAATAGAAAATACCACATTGTTATGGGAGGCCCTTCATCAGCTTGAGAGAGATTGCTGGGGAGTTTCATGATGGCTAAAAGCCGGAATCAGATGTGGAAACAGAAAGACAGAAGGTGGGAGGGGGAGGTTTAGGATTTTGAAAGGGGAGAGGCTGGGAACTGGGAGTATTTCAGTAGCAAGTGTGGATTGTTGAGGATCTAACATTAACTTGTGGTTGTTTATTTTACATATAATAGAATAGCTAAATGATGGAGTGTATTAGTTCTTTAATAATTTATAGAAATACTTTGATGTTGCAGTAATTACATTAAAGGTCACATATCAAAGGTAATTTGGTTGAGCAGCTGTGATGGTTTCTCAGAAGCAATCAATATCACTGTCCGTGGTGCTGATTTCACCAAGGGGCCTGCCAGATTAAAGAAGGCTTATTACCAGGCAGAAAGGCCCAGGGGAAATCAAGAGCACATTGGAGCGACGCGCCAGCCCCCCTTCCACCGATAATTAACACTGTTCCCCATAATCTGTGCTAATCCTTCATACTAGGAGATCCAATGGCATTTTTCTGAGATCACAAAGACAAGTTGAGTAAGTTTGAGGGAAAGGGCAAAAAGAAACGTGAATGTATGTTGGGACGGGGAGGGGGGAAGATAGATAGAGCCCAACAGCAGAGCTGAAACATAGCCTAGAGTCCCCTCGAACACCGTCCCTTCTTCAAAGGCTTCACAGGGAGATAAATGGCCTCAAAAACCTCATCAAACAATTCTCGGGGCAGGCACGGCCCACTGGAGGGAGGGGCAGGAATAAAAGACCGGATTGCAGCTCGAAGTTCCGAGGGCACATTGTCTCCACACAAACCTACATGCAGACGAATGAAATACAAAATGACCAAGTAAAATTATTCTTTAAAGTGGAGTTGTTTTGATTCCAGAAAGCAGATCTGGTGTTTTTGCTGTTGGTTGGTTCTCTCCTTTGAGATCAGAGAAAGTGTGCCACTAGCAAATGCAGGGACAGGACCAAGCCAAATGCTCTCACCCAACCAAATAATAGGTGCTCCTACCAGCTGAGGCTGTGTTCCTGGCTGTCTGTTTGGGTGAGAGGCAGAGGGGGACCTCTTCTTATCTGGGGTGGCCACACTAGGTGCCCCAGCAAGCACACTTTACGTCTGACTAAGGAGAATGAAATTGAAAAAAAAAAAAGAACCTGGAAAACTGGTAACCTCAGCAATTTAGGCACTTTTCCAGACTTCAAAATCCATTAAAATCAATCCATTAAAATCAGCCCTCCACTTTCTCACTGAGCAGAGAAAGAGGAGAAAAGATAGTACAGGCAGCCTATGCTGTTTCTAGCGAGTTACGGAGCTCGCATCATGTTGCCAGCAAGAAAAATAATCCCATTGCTGTCATACACACACCACCACCACCATCACCATGAGCAACAATAACAAAATGACAGAGACAGAACTAGAGGCACCCCTAGCACATGTCTTCATTGGGGGCCTGAAAAGGGAAGCTGACATTTCTCTTGGGATCAGTGGAAGCTCAGAAACCAGACCACAGTGGCTGTTTTTACAAATCAGTGATACGTGATTCCCAGTATCCCTGGGAACCAGCCTAAGCAGAGCCCTCTGATGGCTGATGGAGTCATTCCTGGACCAGTGTCACAAATGGATTATTATTTTTGAGTTTGGCATGTTTCTAGTAGAATTAGATTATTAAACTATGAAGCTTCATCTGGGTCTTTTTGAGCACTGCCTTCTGCCAGAATCCAGGCAGAGTTTTTTTCTAATCTCTCTGCCTCTCTCTCCCTCATACTCTTGATCTCACTCTTTCCTGGCTTCCTGTTCTTTTCATGCCCA
This sequence comes from Trachypithecus francoisi, assembly GCF_009764315.1. Classification (NCBI taxonomy): domain Eukaryota; kingdom Metazoa; phylum Chordata; class Mammalia; order Primates; family Cercopithecidae; genus Trachypithecus; species Trachypithecus francoisi. Next base: position 18,479,509 of record NW_022681464.1, read on the forward strand.
TGCCCCTCTAGTCACAAAATTTGTTTCACTATCCACAGGGGACCGTCAACATAGGGCAGTTTCTCAATCCATCAACAAGTATGTCCTGTGTGCCAGACGTTCTGTAAAATACAGAGATAAGAAAACCACATCCACCTCCCCGCTTGGAATTGCCCACCAAGTTGGGGATGGAAGCCACACACACAAAAATATCTACATAGTCAACAATACAAGACAGCACATGTTATTATAAAATGGATAGTGTGGACAATTGTTCAATAATCACAATATTTTTAAGCACTTACTATATGACAGGCATGATGCCAAGCACTTTACCTACATTGCCTCATTTTATCTTCACAACCACCCTATGAAGAAGATGTCATGATTATCCCCCACAGAGGAGGAGATTGAGGTTTGCCCAAGGTCACAAAATTGGTAAGTGGCCGAGCCAGGACCAGCAGTGAGTCTGCTACCAAAGCCCAGGATACCTGCCTCTGCCAGTGCCACCAGTTGCTTTAGGAATTTAGAGAGAACCAGGATGACCATGGAGTGGAGGAGTGACTCAAAGTTTTCATTCAGGATATGGGCAGGGTGGGAGTAAAATGAGTCAGATGGGAGCACCAGTCCAAGAAACTGCCCAGAGTCGAGGTATACACGACAGGCCAGGAGCTGGGCGACGCACACGGGGCAGCAGAGACCCACTCTGAGAACCACCCGGAGCCACAGTATGCACAGGAAGCCTCTTGAAAGAAGTCTGTTCCTTAAAATCGACCCGTGATGCTTTGTTGCAGCTCCTCCAGCCGTTGGGACTTTATGGGGCATTGTCTTCCAGGAAGAGCCCTTCTATTTCTAAAGTTGGGAATACAGGGTCTCAAGGGAGATGCTCAGATGAGAGAAAACCAGGTGCTATGACAAACTGTAGCCAGCACTTTGTTCCTTTGGTAGCAGAAAGGGCTTCTCACCAGGGCTGGCAGGGAAAGAGCTGGGTCCAGTCAGTAGGAGGCCAGGAAGCAGTGGGAATTAGAGCTGGCCGGGGATGGAGGTGAGGGAAGTAGGAGCTGTATCTGCTTGGTAAACATTAAAGTTCCAACTCACTAGTTAAAGATTGGCTTTTGTGTCCTCACTCCAACAACCCTAGAATACAAAGCAAACTAACACACTCCTCCCTGCTGCCTCCCCCTTCCCCTCCCCTCATGTCAGCCTGGCAGACATGCAGAGTCCTGGCATCGCACCTCCCGACTCAGGTCACTGCGACTCAGGATGGGTCACTTCCATGGAAATTCAATGTGACCTTTGAGTTTACCAGGAAAGATGTTAAAGTGGGAAAATTCTTTTTAAAAGAGCTCAGTTTGATTTCTAGCACCACTATCTCAGAGTGTCTCTCCATTCTGTGCCTTCCTCTCACTTTTCTCTTTCTTAATCCCATTTTCTCCTCCTTTCTTTTTCTTTTTCTCTCTTCTCTTTGTGCCCCCATTTTCTCCTCTCTTCTCTCCCTCTGCACATTTTCCTCTGTCTCTCTCACCAACACTTTCTTCTTTTATCCTTCACACTTCGTCTCTCCTTTCTCTCTCCTCCCTCCCTCTTTCAACTTTGGCCCACCCCACCTCAACCCTGACACCCATACGAGGCTCTGGTGGGGCCCCCGTCACCATATGGGGGCTTCCCTGGCAAGGCCCATCTCCCTTCCTGACAGTCCTGCCATTGAGGGATCCATCTAATTTTATGTACAACTGTAAAGATGAATGATAAGTAGAAAGGATGCAGGCAAGAACAAGATGAATAAATTATAAAGGGCAAATGATGACAAGACAGGGGTCCCCAGAGACAGTGATATGATAACAGAAACTAAAGACGAATTTATGATGGATGTAGTTAGCATGTATGGAGGTTGTTAATTCTTCGGGGTAGTTTTACAACTTCTAGTGATTGGTGCAATCAAAGCTTTTCATTTTAGAAATGGCATGTGTTTCCACTTGTCTGTCCTATAGGCACAGTGTTGGTTTTTGTCTCTGAACAGTGAGTCTGGGTCCCGTCAGCACCTGCATCTCCCCCTGCCACCTTCTGTGTCTCTGCAGAGATCATCTCAGCCAGATCCACACACTCTTTCAGTTCCCCGGTCCTGTTGTCCTTCCTCTTGCTGAGTGTATTAGCATGGGACTACTGCAGTAAAGTACCACAAATTGGGTGGTTTAAACAACAGAAATGTATTGTCTCATAGTTCTGGAGGCTGGCAGTCCCAAATCAAGGTGTTGGCAGAGTTGGTTCTTTCTGAGGGCTGTGAGGGAGAATCACATCCAGGCCTCTCTCCTCACTTCTGGGAGCCTCAGGCATTCCTTGGTTGTAGACAGTGTTCCCTCTGTGTCTTTGTGTCACCTTCCCAGTGTACACTGTCTGTGTCCAGATTTCTCCTTTTTATGAAGACAGCAGTGATTGCACTAATGACCTTGTCTTAACTTGATCATCTGCAAAGACCCTATTTCAAAGAAGGTCACTTTCATAGGTCCTGGGGTTATGACTTCAGCATCTTGTGAGGGGAACACAGTTCAACACACAACACTGAGAAAGGGGCTGCCCTGTGGCCCTTCCACAGTAGGGAGGATAAAGGCCCACAACAGTGTCTGAGTCATGGGGGTCCCCCAGCCTTTCCTCTGTATCTCACCTGGATTCATGCTTTTTTCTTTCTCTCTTGGGAGAATGGATGATATATCTTTCTTCTTTCTCGTATTCCCCAAAAAGAAGTATTCATCTGTCCTTTTAGGGCAGTGGTTCTCAATTTTGCCCTGTAGGGTACATTTGACATTGTCTGGAGATGCTACTGGCATCTAATGGGTAGGGGCCAGAGCTGCTGCTGAATATCCTACAATGTACAGGACAGTCCCACAGCAAAACGTGATCTGGCCCCAAGTGTCAACAATGCCAAGGTAAAGAAACCCCATCCCGGGCCCAGGGCAGGTAGAAGGTGGGACAGTGAGGCCCTGGGGCAGAGCGTTCCTCCCTTACTCGCTGGTTCTCATTCATTCAGGGAACAAGCCCAAAGGTCCTTAGAGTGTTACAAGAGGGAAGACTTGTGAAGAGGCAAAAGCTCCAATGGTGTAAGCACAGGGTAGGGGGAGTAGTACAGGCAGGAGCAGAGGGCAGAGCCCACCTCCGGGCATTAAGGATCATTTGTCGCCTGCCATTCACATGCACTCATGTCTACAGGGCAGACTTGACCCAAGGGCTTAGCAGTTTCAGCACCGACTCCAGCTCAGCTCTCTCCTGGGTTAGGTGAATGGAGACTTTGCTATAACGGAGCTGGGACCAGAACCCAGGCCTTGAGATCCACTCATGTGGGGCATTTCTCTAGCCCATACCTTCAGAAGGGCCCCCACCCCAATAGCAAACAGGCTTGGCAGGCGTGTACCAAGCCAGGCTTTCCAGCCAAACAGGACCTTCACCACAGGACACCAGCCTGGGCCCATTATACAGAAGGGAACACCAAGGTTCCAAGAGGGAAGTCTGAAGCACTTTACATCCAGGTACTGAGGGCATAGGGGCTACATCTGTGATGCCTTTGAAACTTGCCTCTTCTCTTCCACATTAACCCTCAGCCCAGCCCCATTTCCCACTGTATTCATGCAAAATCTTCTCAATCTCCTCCCCACAGAGACATCTCAAAGTCCTCCTTCTCCCTGGGGATGTGCCCATAGTCTTCCCTCCTAGACTGTCCGCTTTCTCCTTCCCTGCCCCAACCACTGTCCTGAGGGTTCCCTATTTTTCAAGCAAGTGGCTCTTGACTCTCATAGGGGCCTCATCTTCTCAGTGGTCCCCATGACAGAGTCCAGACCTGCCATGGGCTGTGCCCGGAAAGGCTTCCTAACAAGTTTATCTGAAAGAACCAGAGAACCTCTGTGCCTGCAGTCATCATACATGATTTGAAGGAAATAAACAAACAAGAGGGCACATGAGATAATGAACAAAGGGAACCTGGGCCAGGTCCAGCCTGCCACCAACAAGCCACGTGGCCTGGGCAGAGCAACGAGCTCGGACCCTCCCTGGACACACCATCTAGACTGTGAAGGAGGTGGTGGGCCAGGCTGCCTCTCAACTCCTTCCGGCTCTGACATTCTTTATATTTCTAAGAATAATGAGATCAGCATTACTCACATTACTTAAAACAACAGGGAGATGAGAGGAGAGGGGGAGAGCAAGGACGACAGTGTCTCCTGCTCTCCACTACCCGAGGCCATTGGTGACAAGTGTAATAAAGCGTGGGTCAAGTATGTCTCTCCCTGATGCAGAGCATCCAGACTGCCTGCCCCCCAGGGCTGGGGCTGGATTCCTGATGGTACCCCCACCCCTGCCCTCTGCTCAGGTCTCATTCTAAGGACACCAGACAGGCATTTTGCAATTTTCACACTGCCCCAATGTGGCTTGGATCACGGTTGCCATCACCCAAGTCAGCGGCAGCAGCGTTTACAGATAGCCTGCCCCCTGCAGAGTTTGGTTGTGGGAGGCAGGGTGTCTGGCATCGGACAAAAATAAGTAAGACACGGCCTGTTGCAGAAGGAGTTTATAATCTGGTTTGGGAGGCAAGTGTGAAAACAGCTCATGATCCAGAAGATATCCTTAGGGGCCCCAAAAATGGTAGTGATGGGAAGTGCCCAGGAGTTCAGATGAGAGAGATGGCAGGATAAGCCAACATGCCCTGGAGAAGCCCACACCACCACGGTGGCATTCTGCTTCCAGGCCCTCACTCCTCTGATGCATTCTTCAGAGGCTGGCCAAGGGTGTCATTGTAAGATAAAGGTCCCACCACCTGCAAACTACCCAGGGCTTCTGCCACCCACAAGATTCAGCCAGGGCAGACAACATCCTGGCCACAAACCCTCCAGATGCACATTGCCTTCCTGCAAGCTCCTCTTTTTCCATGTCATTTCCTCTGCCTGGAGAGTTTCCATTCATCCTTGGAGGCCCAAATCCAACATCACTTCCTCTGAACAGACTCTCTGCCCCGCTCGGGGAGCTTTCCAATCCATCCCCATCCGCACCCAGCACTGCCCTTGGGGCCCAGGCTGCTCCGTTAACTCCACAGTTCCCATCTTGGATTCCCAGCCTGTACCTGCTTTCCTGTTTCTGCGCCTGTGCCTGGGACTGGCCCAGAGCAAGGATGGGCGGGAGGGAGGCAGCTCCCCCTCTGCTGAGCAACCTTGCTGGCCTTGGCATTTCCAGAGGCACCAACAGATCATTCTGGCAGCTCCTATTCCAGCCATATCACCTCCTTGACCCTCCATAAAATCTTCAGCCTAGCTCACCCTGCGGGGGTACATTTGGAAAGAGGAGAAAGCCTCACTCTCTGGTCATGGATGTAGAAAGGAAGTGCTCTGTGGAAGGTGCTTTGGCTCCGGTAGTCGCCGCCGGCGCAGGTGTGAGTGTGGGCGTGTGTGGAGCGAGGTGTGTGTCCACCAGAGCGAGAATGTGAGGCTGCCGCGAGGGCTGTGCCTGCGTGAGTCCGTGTGAGGCTCCAAAAGGTTTGTTGACCTTTCGCCAGAAAACGAGGCTGAGAAACAGAATGTCTGTGTGAGCTCCTGCTTCGGGATGGATGTGTTTTAGGATTGGAGGGTTTCTGCTGGGGCGCATGTGTGTGGGCGTGCAGAAGGACACATGCCTTTGTTGTTGACCTGCAGGGATCCGGAACTGTGGGCTGCCACATTCCATCAAAAATGGGCAAGCCTGGGTGATAATAGAAAAAAACGGTATTGTTCTTTATTCTTTAATTCCTCATGAAAACAGCTGTTGTAAAGAGGAAAGGGCTGGAGTGCAGGGGAGATGAGTTCTCTCTAGGGCCCGGAAGTTTACTGTGGTTCAAGCACCCTTTTTTTAATCAAAGGCATTTGTGGTGTGTTCCCACGATCCCACCGGGGGGCGCCATGCAGGTGGCATCCTCTTCTGGTGGCACAGTGTGTTTAATGGTGAGCCTGGTGTGGCCCACCCTGTGCCCAGCACAGAAGAGGCAAAATGATGCCGAATGCTCTGCTCCACCCTTCAGAACACTGTCAGCCTATGCAGAGGACACCAACCGGCTGGATGACTTGGGGAAGCCACCCAGTCTTTCCAGGTCTGAGTTCCCTAATTTCTATCATGAAAATCACATGTGTGAGGCCTTTATATGGTGTGAATTGCTATAAATCATCCAAGTTGTATTATTAATGACAAAACAATGATGTGAGTGGGGGTGACCTTCGGAGTCCTTTGCCACAATAAAGTCCTATGACTGCTAATTCACAGATGAAATAATTAAGAGGATGATAAAAAATATAGAACGGCTCAAGTATGCAGTTTGGACTATATGTCCTGTTATATTTCAGAAAAGAGCTGGGATGACCAGAAAGGACTCCATGGAGCAGGGAGGACAGAAGTTGGTTGTGTGTGTAAAGAGAGAGGAACTCAGGAAATGAGTAAGAGGAGGAAGCCTTGGGGAGCTAGGGCAGTGTGAATTTTCCTCCTGGAGTTGGGGATGAGAACAGGGAAAATGTGTCTGGAGATGGAGGAGGCTTTTCTCACGCTGCTATGCTTCAGAGCCTCTAGCCCCTTACATCCTGCAGGCTCCAATCAACTCCATGCAGATCAGTTACTCTGAAATCCTGCACGTGCCGGGCATGGCTTCAGGCCCCAGCAAGTCCCCAGGTTCCCTAGAAAGGCCCTGCCTCTGCCCAGCCTACCCACCAGAATCCTCCCAGGGTGTCAGGACCTAGCCCTACGCTCCCTTCCTCTGTGATGCTCCTCTAGGTTGCTGTAACCCACACTGATCTTGCCCTTGCCTGAACCTCTGCAGGTCAACAGCACCGGAAGTCTAAACCCTGGCTAAAGTGTGGGCATCAGATCAGCATCATCGGGGTCTGTTAGAAATGCAGTCTTGAGCTTACTCCAGATCATCTGAGCCACGTCACTCAGATAGCACCCACCACCCTTTAACAAGATCCCTGGGAGATTCGTGGGCACAAGAAGTTCAACCACCAATGGCCTAATGTTAGGCTTTAAATGATATTGTCTTAGTTGGAGCACTCCCAGAAGAAGACTCTAGACACGCAAATTTGAGCGCAAATAGTTTCTTTGTGGGGGTGATCCCAGAAATTGGGTCAATAGTGGAGACAAGGAAGAGAGGAAATCAATTAGGGGTGTCTTATCAGGCAGACCAGCTACCACTGCGGGTGTTGCTGAACCCCACTGGGACTGTAGAGCTAATGTCAATCATACTCCTAGGAGTCATCCCACCCAAAGGGCCAGAGAACTGGGGTATTCATGCACCAATTTCCACCAGGTTGTGGCCAAGGATGTGCCCAGGGGTCTTCTGCTCTCTAGCTTTTCTGGTTTACTGCATGTGTGGGCAAAGTGGGCTCCACAGTCAGAGGAAGCCCTCGAGCTGGAAGTGCTGGTGCTGGCAGTTGGAAGTCAGCCCACTGTCACTGAGGTGGGGAAGAGAAGGGGTCATGGGCAGGACACCACCTACATCTACTACAGATGGAGCCTGGCAGCATCATCCCAAATAAGAGAACAAATCAAAAAATCCTGTCTCTCTAACCCCAATGACAGTTCCCATTCACTGTGTACTCACTATGAGCCAGACACTTCACAAATATTATCTCATTTATTTAAGACAGCATCACCCAGGTCTTAACCAAGCCTTATTAGTGCTATTGTATGGAAGAGGAAACCGAGGCAAAGGGGCTTACTCAGACCAGAAAACCATGGAGAGATCTGGCTCCAGAGCCCATGCTCCTTCCTCCTCATCCTAGGGCACCAACCCTGTAGAAAGCCAGAGCTGCATGAGGGCAGGAACCGTCCCTGTCACCCCAGGCCACACACCAGGCTCTTCTGGCAGAGGACTCTGGCATGATTGTTAGACACCCGGGGTCCCTATGGGGCAGGGCAGTGGCCCTCGAGGTGTCACCCCACACCTACCCTGCCTCTGCATTAGAGAAGTCCTGTTCTGAATGTAAGGCAGAGCCTGATTCCATCCCCAGCTCTGCCTGGAGCCTTACTGTGTGCCCTTGGGAAGCCACTTAACCTCTCTGAATTGCAATTTCTAAGTGGCCACCCTTCCACTTAGAAATTCGTTTGGCTGCAGTGGCCTCAACAAATAACACTTTGGGTTTTTTGCACATCACAGAGTCTGGGGCCTTGTGTTGCTTCAGCGACATAACAGAGTCCCTCTCCTCACTGCTGTCGGAGGGCATTGCATCTGTCATCAAGCAGAGCAGGTCCAGCTGCCTCTGTCCCTTCTATCTGGAATGCAAAAGGTTTCCAAGAGGCCCCCTCTCCAGGAGACATCTAAGTATGTCTCATTGGCCAGAACTATGTCACAGGGCCACCCTAGCTGCAAGGAAGTCTGGGAAAGAGGATATCTTGCCAAAGACTATGCACATGTCTTCCATGAACAAATCTGTCCTTCTTCAGTGAAGAAGAAGGGCCGGATAATATTCGTAGGACCTGGAAGAGTCTGCCCTCACACAGCCTGGTAGAGATGGTCAGGGGTTACAGAAGAGCAAGCTGGATGGAGCAGCAGCCACCACCTCCCCGCCCCACAACACGTGCGGCATTTGCCTTCAGCTTAGATCACACCCTGATGCTTCCATGAGGACGCTTTGTCAAGAAAGCAATCTTAGGGTGTGGTCCAGAGGAGCTTCTTCATGCAGCGCTGCTAACTCTGCATGTTTATTCCAGCTACTGACAGGGTTCCAATTCTGTGAGATTCATAAGGGGAAGGGACTAAAATTTCAGCTACCCTTAGGTAGCGTATTTGTGTCCTCTGTGTCTTTCTCGAGTTTGTGCCCTTCTGTGCCTTTGTGTGTGGCTTAAATATTGAAGAATCAAAGGCCGCCACACCAGCAGACAGCTGTGCCACACCACAGGCATTCCACAGGCGATTCCCCACTCCCACTTTTTTGACAGTTGCACCAGAGGTCTCACACCGTCTGAAAGTGGGTCGGCCAGCTTTCAGGGCCAGCAGCAATGGCACCAACTTTATTTTCAGAGACTGAAGCAGGACCTCTTTTGTAAAGGGGTGTGGGGTGAGGCAGGGGTGCTCTGTGCAAAGCCTGCCTCAGATTGACCCTCCTGGTAAGCTTCAGCATGGCTGAGAGCCTGGAAGGAGGGGACCAGGGACAGCGCGGGCTGGCCTGTGCTGCCCTGTACTCCTGAGGCCCTCCCTCATAGCCTCTGCCAGTGGCCTGGACTGTCCCACAAGGTAGTGAGCCTCTGGTCATAGACATGTTCAAGCAGTCTGAGTCGCAGGGTTCAGGGGTTGATGCAGGTAATTCCAACAATGGACCAAATCAGTTCTGGGGGCGAGTTAAGATCCCATGATTTTTTCTAAGTTTTACTAGCTTAACCATCATAAATGCCCACATAGAACCAGTCCCAGTCCTCAGCCCCAGCCAGTTTGGCTAGGTCCCAAATTCCCTAGCCTCTAGCCTGGATTAATCCTCATCTCTGCTTCAGGCCTCCCAATTTCTCCCTTCTCTGAAGACCGTCAGGCCTTAGAGGCCAAACCCTCCATGCCACTGGGCAGGCTCAGGTCTTAAATTTAACAACCCAGCCTCCAATCCCAGCTCCACCACTCTGAGCTGTGTGACCTTGGGCTAATCACTTAACTTATCTGTGCCTCAGTTTTCTCATCTCAGCCCTGGGGTGCCAATAGTTCTTTTATCCAGGGGCTGTGTATGGATAGCATGAAGCATGCAAAGTGCCGAGCATCCTGCTACTCTTACACACAGGAAATGTGCATAATGACAGTCTCTCTACGGCTGCCACCCTTGCTGCAGTGACTCTGTCTCCAAGAAAGGAGTGAATCTTCCTACCTGGCCCCTTCTGATCCATCCGCGGCCCCTGGCTGCCCAGGGCTGGAGGGCAGCCAGCACGGGGTGCATAGCAGCAAACCGCCCAGTTCGACAGCCTAGTGTAGGGCTGGCCACAGGGAGGGACCAACAAACCCCACCACACTGAATGGAAACCACTGTGAGAGTGGCGGGCAGGTCCATAAGGATGCTGGAGCTGGCCCTGCCAAGGCCTGGCTGTGCTAGAAGAGGAGGGCTCAAGATCACCACCTTCATGCCCCCACAAGAGGTGTTAGTTAAATTTGTCCTCATGGTTTGCACAATCCCCCACATGAGACCTACGTCATTCCTCCCTCTCCACTCCCTATTCACCGTTCTTCACACAGAAACAAGGCAGCACCCCTGGAATCCGGGCGAGCACAGCCCAGACCATTGAAAACCCTAACAGGGAGAGCAGGGGCAGAGTCATGCCCTGGACACCCTCATGGATTAAGATGGTCCGGGAGGCCCTTCAAGGCCAAGAGACAGAGGGTCTGAAATGAATACGCATTCAGCCTCTTCCAGCAGCCCTGACAGCTGGCATCCAGCAGCTGGAACAGTCAGAGCCTGGGAGTAGGTTTGTAATTCAATTCAGTAAGTGTTTCCTGAGCACCCACCAGGAGCATAGCTCCACACTAGGTGCTGCTTGGCAGGTGGAAGTGAGGAGAGGGCGAGAACCCTGCTGCCCCTGGGGCTTCCCTCCTATGGAGGAGAAAAGGTGTACATGCCAAGCAATTAGAGGACAATGGATCGAGACTCCAGACTGCAATGTAGAGCTGGGAGTGGTTTGGGAGTGCTTCAAGACAGGACTGCTTACTGAGTGTCACACTGCCTGGGCAGGAATTGGCAGGATCTACGTGGATGGAGGGGGCTGGAGATGTCACTGCAGTGAGGTGACAGCAGGGGCAAAGGCAAGGAGGAGGGAGAGATCAGGGAGCACTGGCTGGCGTTCAGGAAGGGCTTGGGGGCTGAACTTAGCATGAGTTGGGACCCCCGTGGGTAAGGTCTTACAGATCCCACTGAGGAGCTTGTTCCCTTTCCTTTGGGTTCTTGGGAGCTCATGAAGCTTCCTAAGTAGGAGAGTGTCCGCTTCCACATGGTACGTGACATGGTCTGGATGGGGAAGGCCTGTGCCAGTCCTGATGAGACGACTGAGGTGGAGAAGTAACATCAGGAACAGGAGCTGGGACCAGTGGAGAGCCTGCCTCAGTCCCCCTTCCCAGGAGCAGCCTCAATGGGCACAGGCTGGCAAGAGCTACTCACTTGGTTTGGGGCAAGTCCTGCTGGTGGAGAGCTGAAGGGAAAATTGGTTCCCTCTGGGCCCTAAAGCTGGTGAGGAAAGTGGGCATTGCCCTGACCACTTGAACATTTGTTGCACCTGAAGAAGAAAGTCTCCATCAGGGCAGGCCACACAGTGCTGGAGAGGTTTCCAAACCACCTCATCTCACTACCGCATGTAGGGATTTCTTTGACATTCAGATTTATAATAAATGTAAAGAAGGAGGTTCTCTCTCTCTCTCTCTCTCTCTCTCTCTCTCTCTCACACACACACACACACACACACACACACACACACACAGAGTCATGAAGAGTCAGGATCTGCCTGAGATCCATGTGTTGCAAATGCTCCCTGGGTGATTTCACTGCTCCTCCAGCTTCAGAAACCCTGTGTGCTCCTCTGTTCTTTGTCCAGCATTGTCAGAAAATACTGATTCCTCCTCTTGGGCTAGAAGAGTTTGATCCATGAGGAGGGGCCCACTCTGCCATTATGTTTCCCTCCTGAGGGTCAGGGAACCTCAGAAAAGTGGAGTGGGAAGGGACGTAAGCATCACTCGCCTAGACAGTTGGATACAGCGCTGCTGGGATGCCACATTTGGGTCTGTTCTCATTTGCAACATGGCCTTTATCTTAAAAAGGCTCCATGATTGATAACCAAGTAAACCTACCCTAATTCAGAAGAGCTGTGGAGGACACCCATTTCCATTAGCAACCATATTATGGGGTGTGCTCAGTGAAGTTTTATTGCTTTTGAGTAGACAACTGAACAGTGCTTCCAAGTTAACGTCTAACACTGCTTTAATGAGCAGATGCAAAGCCTGCACAGCAGGCTGATGAACCAGCACAGTGATGAAGTGACAGAGAGGATTCGTAAGCCACTTGCAAACACTGGTCTTAGGTTGACAACATATTCCTGCACATAGAACTTTGTCTACACTACTTATTTGCTGATCAAAATTTTCGATAGATTTTTCAAAGGCCAACTTCACATCTAAAGTTCAAATTACCCTCTATTCTGACTCGGTAGCATTGAAATATACAAAGACTTTGGCCAACTCCTTAAGTATTCAGTATCTAAGGGATGCAGCAAACTTGTGGTGGCCAACGCACAGAGGGTCATAGTTCTTGCAGAAAGCCTTTCTTGATGGGCTTGAACCCTCATTCTCTAGCCATCCCCCAGGGATTCACTGGGGCTGTCCTGCATTGTGAAGTGGCAGTGGGGGCTACCTCCCACTGATGCCCCTTAATACTCTCAGACCCCATGGAGTTTTGCTATTGGTTTGTGTGCTCCAGCCTGCACCATGCCTGGATGTTCCTCAAACTCTTCTAGCTCCTGTTAAGTCAGTGGGCAAGAACCTGATCCATCACTGATAGATAAATCAATGGAAGCAAACCTGCTATCTGGCCACTGTTTGAGCCCTCCCTCACTCCTGCCCAGAGGTTCTGGGAAGACAGTATGTGCCATCTTCTTCTATTCTTATTAAACGATTTATCTGGGGGAACTTAATATTTTCTTTTTGGATAAACTGAGCTAATGCGATGTGCTTGTTTTAATTTGCAAGGTTAACTGATCTAATTATCTGCGGCGTTTAGTTAAATCCTTGTGCCTGGGCCGGCTGCAGGTGTGGGCTTTGAATCCTGCCAACAGGAAATCTCTTAAAATGAGCTGATCTAACTCAGCGGGTCTGCTGGTATGAGGGATTTTCTAATAATGCATGAATTTATTAATGGCCAAAGATAAATAGAGGATGTATTTACATTAAACAAATTCACAAGGAACTGTCTGCTGCTTCCCCGGCCCCCCTCCCAACAGATACATCCCCCAACTCCACATCACTGTGCCGTACAGGTGGAGCAGAGAATGACTCTGAGGCGCTCCTTGCAGCTACAAGTAGAGGCCCCTGCCATCATGACACGAAGGGGTAAGCAGGTCAGGCAAGGGTTAAAGATTAGATTTTAGTTGGTCCCAGACTCCAAAGGAGCCAGTGGTGTTGCTCTGCTCCCTAAAAGTTGGCACAGTCTTGCAGTTAACAGGTCCCTCCCTCTAAACAAGGAAAGTGAGGATCCCATTTTCCCTAAGCTGGGAAGATGGCCCCAGGAAATCTGAGTTTGGAACTGAGTGCTACACTTTCAGGGAAGTATGTCCAGAGAAGGTGGTCAGGACAGGTGATATGGTTAGGCTCTGTGTCCCCACCCAAATCTCTTCTCAAATTATAATACCCGTAATCCCCACATGTCGAGAGTGGGACCTAGTAGGAGATGGTTGGATCATGGATGTGGTTTCCCCCATGCTGTTCTCGTGATAGTGAGTGAGTTCTCACAAGATCTGGTGGTTTTATAAGGGGCTCTTCCTCCTCTGCTCATTGGCTCTCTCTTGCCTGCTGCCATGTAAGATGTACCTTTGCCTCTGCTTGCCTTCCACCATGATTGTAAGTTTCCTGAGGCCTCCCCCGCCATGCTGAACTGTAAGTCAATTAAACCTCTTTTCTTGTTAAATTACCCAGTCTCGGCTATGTCTTTATAGCAGTGTGAGAATGGACTAATACAACAGGAGAAGGAAATCCTTCCTCCTGAAGCTAGCTGAATGGCCGATGCCATCCATCTTCCAGAAAACAGCCTTGGCAGATATAGGTGTGGCCAGATTGAGGCAGCAGGAGGAAAATCTTGAGAGGCAGGTAGAGGGGACTCACCCCACACAGATGTCCTGAGAGCCTGGCTTCCCAACCCCTGCCCTGCCATGGCCCTGACCCACTAGTAGCTGCCCCATCCCTCTTCTGGGGCTCCAGAAACCCTCGCAGAGGCTAGGCCTCTGAGGCCAGCACTTTTCAATGGGAGTGGAATTAGTACTCCAGAAATGCACTTTGCTTGAAATACCATTCAGCTGCATTGTTTGAAACACAGCTTCAGGATCAGGCCAAGCAGCCAAAGACGCATTTGAAATGCATTTCCCATTACCTAGGGCCCAGGTGCCCTGACAGCCCGAGTCACTCAGTACTGACCTGTTTTCAACTAGCATGGAGCTCTCCCTCTTCCACGTGAACGATCTTGGATAAAATCGTACTGGCAAAGGCCCGTGTAGAATATGCACACACATGCAAGATGTACTTGTGCACACACAGATGTAGCTGCACACTCATCACTCAAACACACACACATGCATGTACATACACACAGCAGAGTGCATGCCATATAGGTGCACACAAAAGTATGTGTACATAACAGATGAAACGAACATATAACACACATGGGAGAGACACATGACATCCTACACATGTCCACATGTGGGCACACGAACACACATGTGCACACACTTTCTTGGACTCCTTTGGAATTGAAAGAGAATGTAGTTCTTTAGGGACAGCTGAAGATAAACTCTTGATTTCTGATTTCCAGAGCAGTTTGGACAAGGTCCTCTGAAATGCATTAAAATGCTAATCACAGCATCTGTCTGAACTCTGGCAGCTGTGTGACTTGGGGAGAAATGGAAACAGAATGAATTCTGAAGCCTGGGACTCTTCTTTGACTCTCCTTCCCTTGCTCTCTCCTTTATCTCTCCACTGCCCTCCCCTGTCTGCTCCCCTGTGGGCTCTACTCAATACCAGCCTCTGCGCCACCTCATCCTCAGCCTAGTCCACAGTGGCCACTGACTCTGCCTGACTTTCCCGAGTGCATGGCTCCCATTGCTAACAAATAAAGCCACCACCGTTATTCTGGCTGTGCCCAAAACTCCCTGCTGTGGAGTTGCCCCAGCCCATGTGCAGAATGGGCAGGGCCAAGTTCCAGACATGGCCTGCATCCCAGAAATGGCCTCCCGCCCTCTGGGACCCCTGCTCTCCCCAGGTGAGAGTAGAGAAAGTGCCTGCTAACAAGGTACAGATGGTAGAAGTACTCTATTTAACCTAAAAGAAGTGAGCTCTGATGTGGAATGTTAGGCAGTGTACCAAGCAGGGCAGGGAGAATGTTTTAACCAGAATAGCTTTCTGACACCCCATAATGACCCATATATTGACAAGGGATGGGATCAGGTGGGGGTCTGAGACTCACACTCCTGAATACCCTTCACTGACTCAGTCATTCATCTTGTGACCATTAGCTCCTCCCCAATCCCCACCACCTCCCACTCTGACCTCAGGATCTGGGACAACACTGGCTCCTGACTCCCCCACCCGTGAACATGTGGCTCCACACCTGCTGAGTGGCTCCACTAATTTCCTTTGCCTGGCATCCTCTTATGTCCACCCCAAGCTCCTTCCACCAGGTCAGTCCTTGACCAGCATTCCAAACTTAGCTCACATGCCACCTTCTCCAGGGAGCCTTCCCCAATCTGGATAAGGCTAGATAAGATGCCCTCTCCTGCATGCCTAGAATTTCCTATGCCTACCTCTGTTTACTAGAGTTTAACATGACCGCTCCACCCTAGCCTGTGCTCTCTTTAAGGGCAGGGACTGGGTCCTACCTATTCATGTGGACCCATCATTGGCACAAGGCTGGCCTGCTAAGTTCTCAGTAGCTGTGAGACTGTTGGAATGCAGTGGGTGGCTGCATGGGTACATGAACCCTTGGGACCAGGTCCACCTTGTAGGAGTCCCTAAGCAGACATCCTGGGGGTTGTCTGCCCTTTCTGCTGGGACCTAGAGCAGGCTTGTGTAAGTACAGACCTCATACCAGGTTTCATGCGCCCACATCCCCAACCCCACCCCATGAAGATTGAAGCTCCCAGCATACCACAGTTCCATTTTTCCTCTTAGGCATCAAACTGTCATTTCACTAAACACCATCTGGAGACTCCTGGCCTCAGCCCCTCACTTCTCCCAAACTCTTATTAATGTGATGGGTGTTTATTCCTTCTTCCTCCTCTTCCACTTCCTTCAGAACATCTCAGCTCTGTGGCCTGCAGACATTCATCTTATCTTCAGGGAGCTCAGCTCCGCTGGGGAGGGCAGCTGTCTCGCGCTTGGCTTTAGGCAGCTGACAGTGATAAAGAGCAGACAGAAAGAGCAGGCGCAACTCAGCAGGCCCCGTGTGGAGCCTTATCCCAGCTGTCCTGGAAAGGGGGATGTCAGAGGCGAGCTGAAGAAGGAACCCAGTTAAATGTGGTCCACAGTGGCCTTTGACTCTGCCAGCACTCCAGGACCCTCCATGGCTCCCTGGTGCTATCAAACAAAGTCAGGATTCCTAACCCCAGCTCCTGGACTCCCATGATTCTGCTGCCAGCATACTGAGCTCTCCTTTCCTTCCTGTGCCCATGTTGTGGCTATCATCTGAATGCATCCCCTGCCCCAATTGTTGCTTGTCCTTGAAGAAGTTCATGTCTTCCTCCTCCATGCAGCCTTTCCTGACTACCTCATGCATACCAATTCCCTTCCATGACACTTACTGCATAACCACATTATTTTTGCTCAGTGCTCCAATCCACATTGCACTCTGTTTTATATCATGAATTTTATCTCCCTGAACCTACACAGACTCCTCTGATGGTACCCACAGAGCCATCCCAGCTCTGGGCACACAGTGGGCCCACAGTCAACCCCCACTGTCTTTAAGCAAAGCGGGCCTGCAGCAGTGATACCACTGAGACAAACCTCAGCTCTCTGAGGGTTGCCCAGTGGCCCTTGAGGTGCTGGCACACAGAGCCCTCCCCCAGTGTCCATATGGAGGCTGCCCATTCCCACCTTCCACCATAACCTGGCTGGCACTCGGGACCGGCTTTCTTCCCCTGGTAGAGCATTAAGCTAATGTGTGTTGTGTCTCATTAGTGGCATTCTGTTTGTGCCAGGGCCAGGCAATTTGATGGGTGGTTGATTGGATATTCTGTTTATTCATGGCAGGAAAAGCATTCTTTATTGAGGACTGGGCAGCACATTTCTGTCCCCATGGCACTAAGATCCTCTGGAAGTCAAGCAATTGTAAATTAAGACTAAATAAATAATATATAATAAGCAATAAAGATTGCAGGCCTCCATGCAAAGAGCTTTCCTCAGGCATGTCCCCAACTTGAGAGACACCAGCCAGCCCAGAGCCTGCAGGAAGGTTGACAGGAATTGCCCTCTTTAATTGATACGTGAGGAAACTAAGTAAGGCCTGTGGAGGTTAAGAAACTTGCCCAGAAGCAGGATAATGGTGATCCAGCATGTGGCAGTGTCCTGAGGACCCGGGAGACCCAAGGAGACTCCTCACAGACCTGTCCATTTGCTGAGATTGCACACAAGGAAGTAGTTATCCCAGGAGAGCATCTGAGAACATCAGCTTGGGCTTTCTTCTTCTGTCCCCCTTCAGGCAGCATTGCCAGTGTGGGTGGGCCAAACTGGCTGAGTTTAGAAGTCTGAAGATAGCACTGTGGCCCCTGTTCCCTGTGAACCAGCCAGGGCAGGCTAAAATTTGGGCTTCTCCACTCCCCATCTGTTAGATGCCTCCCCTGGCAGGGCTGCTCCGTGGCCCACAGAGTGCCAGGGGCTCTGAGATTCAAAGGACTGTGATTATCAGCCAGCCTGTCTGAGAAACACACCTCCACACCCAAAACAGCAGGCCAGCCAGAGCACCAAAGCCCATCCCAGGCAGAGTCCTGAGTCATGGGACAGATATGGACAAAGCTCTGATGTCTCCCCTGAGGGCTCACATATGATCCAAGTATACCACCCTGCAGCCCCAGCCAGGGGCATAGAAAGGGCTGCCTGAGTCATTCTGCAGCCAGAACAGTGGGAGGGGAGAGGCTGGCCATCGATGGGAGTCTTTAAGAACCCCGAGCCAGAGGCATCAGAAAGGCCTCCCAGATAGAAAGGCAGTGTGTGGAGCTTGGCTGTAGAGATGCAATCTACATGTCACTCAGCCCAGGCCCCACTCCAGCCAACCTTCCTGCCTTCCTTTACTCCTTTTCTGCTCTTCTTCTTCATCCTCGCTAAAACTAACTGTCTCTCTCACCAGCCCGAGCCCCGTGCTTTCCAGAGGTTTATGCATGAAACTAATTATGCACCGCTAATTTAGAAGCTAGCAGCTTTCCCGTTACCGTTCATTTGATTTGGGTTGTTCTGCTGAGTGGCATTTCTGTAAATATGCCACAAGGCTGGGGGCCTGCCAGGGAGGGCAGCCTGAGTTCGGGGTCAGGAGGAGGGGCCTGGGTGTCTGGGGGTGGCAGGTGTGGTACACTTCATGTGGGAGAGGGAACAGGAGGAGACCATTACCATAAACCAAGGAAGGCCTCATTAGCAGCCCGGGATGGTCCTGCCAGGAGGTAGGAATATGACTGTAAAATGTCACGCTCAGTTGGGTGGGGACAGATTAGAAAACACCCACAAAGGTAAGAAAAAAAAGCTCCAGGTTGGCAGGAGTGTTTAGAGGTCCCGGACACTGCAGGCCAGGAGCTGGGACTGACTGAACAAGGTCGGGGCTGGAGAGGAGCAGTGACAATAACAGTGGTCATTGCCCTGGGAAACTCCCTCCAAAGAAAGATCTCAGGCCCAACTGGGTGATGGCACTGCAGTCCTGGAGGGCTGGCATCCTAAGATCCAGGAGGGAACAGGGGTAGGCAGGACTCCTTAGCCCAGGTCCAAAGACTTCTGTTTCCACTTCCAATTATAACTTCTTTTGTGACCTAGGGAGACAGTTTAATCTCCCCAGGCCTTGAGATACACTTCTGGTAATTGGGAAGAATCATTTCAAGTTGATCACGGGGTTCAGTAGAGACGCCATGAAATGAGAGACCTGAAGAGTTTTTTGTGAATTTCCTGACACAGTCCACAAACATGTCAAGTGCCTCTGACAGCCCAGCAAGGGCTCTCTGGGGAGTTGCTTGGGCTCTTGGTTCTCTGACCTGCTGCAGCCAGGCCCAGTGCCGTGGACATGTGAGGCTCAGTCACACAAAGCCCTGAACTCTCAGGAGGGTCCTGCGCTTGCCTTAATGCTCTGCAGTCATCATCTTGAAATTCTTAATCGTTTTTGAACTAGGGACTCCACATTTCCAATTTGCACCTGCAAATCATATTGGACCCTGTCCTCATGCAGGAGGTTCTCTAGGGACTTCTGAGCTTTAATTGTGTCTTTTGGAAAAGGAGCTCCCTGAGGACAAGGGCTATGTCTTCTCCTGTAGTCCCCTAGAGTGCAGGTCCACAGAGTGCTCAACAGAGAACTCAGGCATTTCAAATGGTTCTTACACATGGTGCACCTTGCATTGTCTAAAACAAGAGTGCCCAATCTTTTGGCTTCCCTGGGCCATATTGGAAGAAGAATAACTGTCTTGGGCCACACCTAAAATACACTAACACTAATGATAGCTGATAAGCCAAAAGAAAAAAATCGCAAAAAAGAAATTCATAATATTTTTAAAAGTTTACAAATTTGTGTTGGGCCAGGGGTTGGACAAGTTTGAATAAGTCAAATCTTATCTGTCTATCATGCACACTGCCCTTTTACTTCCCTTCATGGCCCTAGTAAGCATCTTCCAACAACCCTACTCCCCTCTCCCAGCAAACACGGGGGCCCCAGTTCTCACTTCAACATAGAAAAGTAGATGTCAGCACTTGCTGCAACAGCGACTCGTGGATGCTGACAACCCCACTGTTGACTCCAATCTCTGGTGACTAGGAGCCTGCCCAGCTGGCAGCACAGAGATTTCAGGGTGCGTCCACCAGGGAAGAATTAGGAGAAAAATCAGACAATGCCTGCAGGGCTTGTGGACAGCCAGCCAGAGAGGAAGGCCTCCGGAGGAGCAGACACAAGGGTGAGGAGAGGAGATGTGGCACCAGGAGCCAGTGATGGAAAGCCCAGCTTGCTGCCCAAAGGGAGGCTACTGAATACCCCCAGGAGACGAGTGATGCTTACTTCTCCTTTTCCCTGCTTGAGACCTCCAGGCAATGCCAGAGAAGCCTTTCTGAGTCAGGGGTGGGCAAATGGATACAGAGGCACCCGCCAGATCATCCTCCTACCTCTGCTGAGCTCTCAGGGTGCTCCAGGGAGTCAGCAGGGTTCATGGTAGAGTGAAGCTTATCACCTACTCTCCTCTGCTCTGCCACCCATTTGCTGTAGACCAAGTATCAATTACTGTCTCTGTGCCACATTTCCCTCATGGGTAAGATGAACTTGGTCCTCCCAGGAGCCCTTTCCGCAGTACCATTCTGACCCCCTCATTTTCCCCTAATCATACCTTGTCCTTCTCAGCATCCTCACCAACAGTCAGACATATGCAGCTTCTAATTCCAATCCAACCAGAGCACCCATGTGGCCTTGTAGCTAGTCTCCTACCTACAGTGGCCTGTACCTCCATATCTGCAAAATAAGCATGACAATACCTTCCTTTGCATGGCTGCCAAGAGGAGGGGGTAATGGCAGCCACTCACTGAGCAGAAACTACTGCTGGGACTCGGTGACCACAGACTATTCTGGCATACAGCCACATTGCTTAGCAGGACAGCTCTGGCTGCCTGAGATGATATGCCTCCTTTCACTAGCACTAAAATCTACCCCATCTGATATGGTTAGGCTTTGTGTCTCCACCCAAATCTCATCCTGAATTGTAGTTTCCATCATCCCCACTTGTTGTGGGAGGGACCCGATGGGAGGTAATTTAATCACGGGGGCGGTTCCCCTCATGCTCTTCTCATAGTGAGTGAGTTCTCACAAGATCTAATGGTTTTATAAGGGGCTTTTCCCACTTTTGCTCCGAACTTCTTGCTGCTACCATGTGAAGAAGGACGAGTTTGCTTCCCCTTCCACCATGATTGTAAGTTTCCTGAGGCCTCCCCAATCATGCTGAACTGCCAGTCAATTAAACCTCTTTCCTTTATAAATTACCCAGTCTTGGGTATATCTTTATTAGTAGCATGAGCAGAGAGTGCTACGGCGCTCTTGACAGCAAATCTCAAGCCCTGCCTCCACCCTGGGACTCGATAACTCCCATAGGACTTAATGGGGAATCAGCCTCCACACCTGTGGAGAACTAGTTGCTTCTGTGGGGTGGCTCCTGTCTTCGATATCTTCTCCCAAGCCTCTCATACCCCAGGCATGCAATAGACAGCAGGGAAGAGCTGTTGAGTGAAATGGACACACTGTGTGAATTACACTCTTGGCCATCCACACTAGCATGTGATGTATTTTATGGCATTGCTTGTCTTTGATGCTGGTTTTTCCTTCCCTTGATGGAATCGCAGTGTCATTTTCCAGCAGGCTTTTTCCTTTCCCATAGCAAACCTTAGGAGACCCACCTCCCACATCCAATCAACCCACAGCTGTTACTTGGTGTTGATGCCAAGTGTCTAAGACTGCCAGAGAGGCAGGCCTCATGCTGAGCCATAGTGACCAGACTTCTGTGGGAACCAGTGCTGAGTAATGGTTCAAATGGTAACCAGCATTAGCAAATAGTTCCTGTGATAATTGCAGCCTAATTTGTGTGTGTGCACATGAATTAGCATGCATCTGTATGCCATTAGCACTCTGAATTATCTCCTGAGCAGCAGCGCTTGCCTCAGGGCCCTGTGGACAAAGCCAACAGTGAGACCTATCTAGAGCTCAGTTTCTTCTAAGAACAAAGGACCGATAAACAAGATTTCAAGGAGGGGAAAGAGTTTGCTTCCAGACCATTCTGTGCTCCACAAGCTGAACTGCTGGCCATTCCATGGCACAGAAGCAGAGAAAGTCAGGAAAATCCAGGCCTCATCACTGTTGGTAGTTGGGCTGCATGATGTCCTCAGCTGGAACCTCCTGGAAAAGAAACAAGGGTAATTCAGGAACCCCTCGCTCAGCATAAGAGCTGTGTTCCTAGTTGGACTACAGAGAGGACGGTGTTCCATTTTAAATGTGTCCAGGGAGTTATTTGAAGAACTCCTTATATAAAGTGGGTGATCATTTCTGGACTTGAGTTTTCATATCACAGACTTCCAAAGTACAGAAACTTATAGGGTTAAGATCTCTACAGAGACCCACTCATATTCAGACATGGCAAGACCTAGGGTCACGGTGATTCTTAGGAAACTTCCCGAAGAAGCACCAGTGATACTGGGTCTATTTCTTTGACTTCCTCCCTCTTGGCCAATACTGCCCATCCATTCAGAATTTGAACTGCTAGGTTTTTGTAAAAAGTACCTCGGAATTGCTATTTGATTTTCTATTTTTGGTTTTCTGAAAAGTCTTTCAATATGATAAACTGCACATCATGCCATTCAAACTGCCTTCCAGGGACATATGTATTTAGAAGAATGCATCTTCACACACACAACAAAACAAGTTGGTGTGGTGTTAGGGGCTGAGTGTCCAAAGTCAATGAGGATAGATTGGGGTGTTCCAGCAATGGCCAATGACAACCTTACACAACAAGTGTCAAGACCTCCACCCTCTCCCCACTGGGTGTGAGCACAGTCAACCCAAGGCAAAAGCTGCAAGACAGAACTGCTGAAGATGGACATGCATCCCTCCAGGTTCTGAGGCCAAGGTCACATGGCCCACAGGCTCATGTGTTACAGGAGTTTGGGTCACACATGAGCTTCACGGAGTTGAGCTCCTATGTGACCCAAACTCCTGTCCAGTCCTCATTCCTCCCACTTCCAGCACATCACATCCATGAATCCTGTCGATGACTGTGGATATGAAAACATGAGGCCTCCATGCTAAGAGAGAGTGAGTAGATGGAAGGACATAAGATCCTACTGAGACAGAGGTGAAGAGAATTCAGGTAACTGACTGGAAGTTCAAGAGCTCTGAGCAAAAGAGATGGAAGAGTTACCTACATAGACCATTAGCTCTGAGAGAGAGAGAACACAGCATTTTGGCTTTAGAGAGGTGACTGAGTCTAAGCATGGAACCAGCATCATGGGGACACACTGGGACCAAAGAGAATGATGTGGAGCATGAACTCAGCAGCTCAATGCAAAAACCTATGAGTGCAAGAAAACATTTTAAAACCCTGTGGTATGGCCCCACATCCTTGAAAATTCACCACAAGGTGGGTAGTCTAGACATAAGAGGTAGAATCAGAAAGTGTCCCAGGCTCTGTCATCAGTGATGAGCCCTGAAAGCAATGTCAGACTCACAAATAGCAGCAAGTTCTCTGACCAAGGCAAGTTTTGCAAGAAATGAAGGCTCTGCAAGCAGAGCTGAGCTCTCCAGATAGCAACAAGCTTTGTGGATACTGATGAGCTCAGCCTACAAGCTTAGCATCTACAAAAGACAATAGATTCTACAAACAGCAACTGGTTCTAAAACCACTGAAGAACTCTGCAAGCAAGGAGTAACTCTGCAAACAACAGGCTCCACAAACTGCTATGGGTTCTGCAAACCTTAATGAGCTTTGTAAGCAGTATCAGGCTCTGCAAACCCCAAGAAACTTTATAAGTGGCAGCAAGCTTTGCAGATCGTGATGAGCTCTGCATGTGATGCCCGGTTCTGCAAACAACAGACTCTACAAACAGCACAGGCTCTAAAGCCAGTGACGAACCCTTCAAGAAACAGCTGGCTCTGCAAACAGCAATAGGCTCTACAAATGTCAGCCGGCAGGGATGAGAGCTCTGCAAGTTATAACAGAGATACTGCAAACTGTAACAAGGTCTCCTATGTGTTGGTCCCCAAAAATAGCAGGTTGAAGAACCTCTGTCCATGCCAGGAGGTGAAATACCTGGCCATGCAGTACTCCTTCCACATAAGCCCAAAGGTGATAATGGAGCCCTCTCTTCAGCAACATTTGAATGGAAGGTCAGTCCCCACCATGGGGAAATCTCCACTAGTGGTGCATCCTTACTGGGGCAAAGAAAACTCTCAGAGGCAAGAGTTCTATTGTGCACCTGGAAAGCTCAGAGGTGGCGCCAGAGATGGTAGTGGAAGTGGCCAAAGCAGACACTCACATCTGCAGAGAGAAAGCAGGGCCCTAATGGTAAAAAAAGCTCTAGAGACAGGACAGCCTCAGCCACCAGCACAGAATGCTGCCACCCCCACTTCATGACCTTAGCCATCCCAGGAAAGGGCTCCTTGCTCAAAATATCCTGCTGTCTGGCCTGTCTTTAATGCTCGAAGTCCCATCATTAAAACTTATACTGTTAGAGTTCACGCATGACCCTTATTGGAATGAAATCACCACCCACCCACCCACTCTGCCAACACCCTCAGCCTGACACCTCGGTGTGAATCAGCTCGTCACATCCTCTCCCTGGTGATAGACATCCAGGAGCAGCATTTGAAGGTGTGTGGGAGCCAGATTGTGCCTGGATCCTTGGAGCATCGGATATTATGCTAGAAAGGACTGGAGGAGGAGTGGGCAGGGATGGAGGACAGGAAGATAACTTGAGGGTCAGGCTTAAAAATGGAAGGGTCACATTTCACAGTCCTGCCAGGCCAGAGCCTCCTGGGAAAGCTGGGCTCAGAGGATGGAACAGGCCGGTGGGCACCAGTGAGTGGGAGAAAGGAAAGGAGGAGGAACTAGAGATGGTCTTCAGGCTGCGGGATGTGAGGTCTTCTCCCAGATTGAGTTCCCAGACCCTGTCAACAGCAGGAAGCCTTGCTCGGTTAATTAATGAGGTATTCAGGCTGACCCTTGATCTCTGGAGCAAATCAAGGGCTTTGCGTGGCTCCTATTAATTCCCTGGATTTGTTCAGTCGCTGCCTGAGAAGTGGGTTGGTGGAAGACTCCTTTCCCCTCCTCTCTCCAAGTTCTGCACACTTCCAGATGCCCAGCGGCACTCTCAGCCCTGGGTCTCAGGGTGTGAGGGTCCCAGAAAGAGCTGACTCTGTGTCTGGAGGGGGCTTTCAGGAGGATTGGGATATTTTTAGGGAGACCACTCAGAGGGGGAGGAAGGCCTGGTAGATTTGGCCATGGCCTAGCTGGCAGCAAAGGGCCACCATTGGCTGTCTCCTGAAGACAGCTCCAGGCAGGCTCTGGAGGCAACAAAGGCCACAGGGAGCCAGTGCCTCATCCCAGGAGGAGGGCCAGAGACATTCAGAGGCCCTCCTGCTCTATAGGAGGCACCCCAGCTTCTGCAAGCACCCAGTGATAGAAGCAGCCACCTCCTGCTTCCACTGCACCTTCCAGATGGGGGCAGGTCTCAGAAGCCTCCTCAGGAGAGACATCACCAGGGAGGGAGCTTCTGGGAGGGCCAGTGACGGAAGGCCTGGGAGAGGAAGATCAGACTGTCCCATCCAAAGAAGAGGAAGGGAGTGGAGAAGTGGAAGGAAGGCTGAATCTGTAAACATGCGGGCCTGGGGCTAGAGGGGGTTCCCAAGGTGTGGTCTCAGGCCATGCCTCTGGCCTGGTAAAGAAGATCACTAGACTGGCAGCCCAGAGAATGGCAGGTGGGTCTCTGCCTCTCACCTGTGCATGGCCACAGTGCATCAGGAATAGGCCCCAGATTGAGCATCCACAGGAGGGAACAGGCCTGGCTCTGTTATTCATGGCTATGTATCACCTGATCACCTGGGCCTCCGTTTTCACAGCTATAAATGGGGACTAAGAAACCCATCCTAATTTCGACCCAAAAGAATTCAGTCAGAAGATGGCAGCAGAAGCCTTTTGGGCAAGATGTGGCCCTGCAGACACGGGAGTCATGTTCATTGTGGATCTGGGTGGCCCTGAGCCCTTTGACAGAGTCCCCTGTGGGACTACATGCTGTCAGACGTGCAGGGCTGGGCGGAGCAGGACAAGGCAGGTTGTGAACCCAGGTCCTGCACACAAAGAAGCAAAGCCTCACTCCTCAATCCGCACAGGGCAGTCAGAGCCCTGGGCCTGCAGAAGCAGGCTTGTCCTTTCAGGGGCTCAACAAGCCAGCAGTACGGGCCACCCCACCAAGGCCACTTCCAGAGTCCTTACCAAGCCCCACAATGAAGGATTCTTTCAAGGCACAGAGATGGAAACAAGGCCTCAGAAGAAAAAGGCCAGACCAGGGTGTCTGCCCTGGAGAAGGAGGAAAAGGCCCAGGGACAACTTGATAGGGAGAAGCCAGGGGCAGCTGTGCAGCCAAAGAGGAAGGTGCCAGCACCAAAGCAGGACCGAGGCTCTGGGGTTCCCTCTGCCGCAGGTGACCAAGGGCGGGTATGACACTCCAGAGGCCTTAGGAGGAGAACAGAAGCCACAGGGCCCAGATTCAGCAGCAAGAAGTTACTCAGCCCATTTCATGCTCCTGGAGATGCAAGAGTGAATGAAGAGTGAGCCCAGACCTCAGGGAGCTTCCCGTCTGGGAGTGCAGAGAGTCTTCAAAGGAAGGAGGCTGCACGATTCTAGGGTGGAGGCTCCTCTGGCCCTCCGTGGCATCAGGGTGAGGGCACCTCTCTGCAGAGCCCTGGGAGAGTGAGGTAACTTCTGGGGCCCAAACCTCAGCCTGTCCCAGCTGCGGGTGTATGATCAGTCATTCTCTGTGGCAAGATTTCCTGCAGTGACCCAGCCTGTAGACCTTGTCCGTGACCTAAAAGCATGTGTCCTGCAGATCTGCTGCAGGGATCTGCCATCCATTTCCATCATCCTTGTCCGACTGCACATGCTCACATTCTGTGTCCACAGCGCTGATGTCACAGGGCCGGGGCAGAGGCGCTCTGGGCTCAGCACTGTCAGCCCTGGCTCCTCAACTATAAGCCTGGAAAGAGAGGGGCTTCTCACTGGGAAGCACATTCCTTCCTGCCCCTACAGCCCAGGCCTTGGCTGTGCTATCCCACAAGGGTACAGTGACACCCTTGGTGGGAAGTGGACAGGAGTTGGAAGAAGAGGAGAGAAGGGAGAAGAGGTAGAATGATAAGAGCAGGGGAGTCTCACTCACAAGAACCCTCTGAGCAAATTAAGCCTTAAGACAAAGGAAGAGAGAATTAACTTTGGCCCAAATATTGGATGCTCTGCACTTGGTATGGTTCATCCTTTAGAAGGTGTGAGCAGATAGGCCTGAGAAATTTACCACTTCCCATCCACTCCTCCCACCTCTCAATGCATTAAATCCTTAAAACAAAATGAAAGTGCTGCTGTTTTAAGGAAATAAAAGGCTCTCGTATCCAAAAGCCCAGAGGTTTTGAGTGGAAAGGGAAATACATTTGAATGTGAATTTTTTTCCCCTAAAGTGCCGCTTAGCAATGCACAGCCTGGGCATCCCTGAGGGAGAAGGCTCCCACTAGGGAGATGGGATGGGACTTTGGCCATGGCAGAGCTGACTCTAGGGATAGGGACCTGTGTCCTCACAGTGCAGACACGTCACAGAGAGGAAGGGGCTGTGAGTTAACTGATGGCTGCTTTCCTCATTAGGGGCCGTAGCACATCCAGGGCTGGTTCCTGAGTCTGGTACAGTGAAAACAATGTGTTTAGTTGACTCTTTAATTCCCAAGGTTAATCATGTTATTTTCAAAATATATATTTTATTGTGTTAACAACCCCCAGTGGAGATAGTTAATTAAACAAAGTGTGATGTTGGGAGTAAGATATGCTTTGCAGGCAGACTCTATTTCTCTTTCCTGGTGCCGGATGGACATTTCCATATTGATGGGTGGTCATAATACAGCCGTCACATATCAGCATGGTTGTCCCCAATACCTTGCTTATTGCTGGGGTGTGAACAAAGCTGTGGGTGAACACAGGGAAAATTAAGCTACATTCCTGCCTTCAAGGAGTTCACAACAGATAAGGTCACAAGATGCGTGACTAAGAACCGTGTCGGGGCTAGCTATAAAGGAGGTCAGCAAAGGGTTGGCTGTTCCCCATCCAAGCAAGAGAGGGTCACTGGAGGAGCCTAGGGGTCTGACTTGGGTCATTTGAACGGGGCAAACTTCACTGGGCTCCCAGGCCTCCTTCATAGAACAGAGCCCACCTGCCTCCTGGCAGGGAACCCAGGAGATGCTCAGAGTTGAGATGCATCCTCTGGTACCTCCCAGCCCCTTTCAGGCAGTGAGAAAGTACTTCCCACCTGTTGGGATGCAAAGGGACATGATTTGCATTTCTGCTTCCCAGTACACAAATCTTTGCAAAGCTGTTTTTAGTTATTTTTTTTAACCTGAATTATAACTTCCTTTTTCCAAATATGATAGGTCTGTCTGGAGGCAAGGCAATAGGGGTTTTTTGCTAGAAAGACAGATGAGCGGAGAAGAATGCTGGCTCATTGGAAAAGGCAGCTCATTCCAAATCCAGGCAAAACCCAAGGTCAGCCTGAGGGACAAGACTTGGGTTAGATCAAACAGGACGGGGGGTGGAGGGAGTAGGGGGAGGGAAGAAGAAAACCAGCTGCTGCCTGTGGGGAGTTCATGAGTCCTGCTGGAAAAATAAGCTCCTTTATTTTACCTTATGTGTTATTAGGTGCCAGGGTGGTACAGAGGCTCATATCAGCATTTTCTTTTCAGACTACCCCCGTTCCTAGGCTGCCAGCCATCCAGTGACTGCAGTCTGCATTTGAGGCCCTAGTGGGTCATCTGCACCCTGCCCTCAGCCTGAATTCCACCCCAGGCAGGCCAGCCTCCTCACCATTGACCCCCAATGCTCTGTGCTGAGTTCCAACTCCTTGCCATTGCTCCTACGGTTCCCTCCACTTGAAATGACCTCTCTCCATCAAAATCTTTCCCAGTTCAAGAGTCAGCTTTTTCTGTAGCCCCGTTTTCTTAAATCCCGTAGCCCTTAAAGTCAGGACAGCAGCCTCCAGCCCCAGTGAAGGTTCGCGGCAGGGACCTGTTCCCCCAGGACTATCACATGGTCAGTACTCATAATCCCCTCCTTGGGAGCTTTGCAGAAATGTGACCCTGAGGCTGCTTAGAGAATGTTCAAGAGAATTAGCATTGGGCTAAAGATTAGGGAGTACCCCACAAACACAAGCTGTTTTTCCTGAACTGCCTTATTGTATTCATTCATCCATTCAGCAAATGGTAAGAACACACACTTAATGTGGTCAGTTTTGTAAAAAGAGGGCGGTGCCTTTGCAGGCCGGGAAGAGGTTTCCCAGAAGTTTGAGCAAATATGTTGGACCATAAAATGAATGGTATTGCTACCGGCAGAGAAAAGGAGGGGCCATTCCAGGTAGAGGGAACCTGGAAGCAAGGTAGAGGGAACCCGGAAACAAGGCTGAGGCCAGTTGTAGAAGCGTATTCAGGAAACTGGAGCAGGTGTGTGAGGGGCAGCTGGGGGTGGTACCTCATCTGGAGGGCCTGGAATGGCTGGCAAGGCCAGGCAACATTATTCTGCAGGTTGGAGAATTTTGCATGGAGCAGTGAGGTACCAGCCCTGAGTTTCAACTCCCTTGCTGTGTGAGGGCTAAGAAGGGATGGGGGCAGTGGGGACTTGGCTCAGGCTATGCTGGGATCTCAGCCAGACATGTGGCTATGCAGAGGCGAAGGAGATGAATTCTGGAACCATTTGGGGGTTCAGAAAAGGAAGAAGTCAGAGTGATGAATTAAGATGAGAAGCACTCATATTTCACACCTTTACTTATTTACAAATATGTATGAAAAGCCTACTAACCAGGCTCTATGAGAGAGAGAGGATGATTCCTTGAGCAGTGTCCAGTGGACCTGGGAAAATGGTGGGGTGGTGCTCTGATGCAGAGACACCGTGACACAGACTCTCAAGCAGAAATCCTGCCCCCAGAGAGTTCTGCTTCCAAAACAATGCATGAGGTGACATTTTAGCCCCTCAAGCCTATGGCCCTACCCCAGGCAGGACGTGATGGGATCTGACAACCCAAGGAAAGAGAAACTGCTTGCCAGGGACTGGGGTAGGGCAGCCACAGGCCTCTGGGTCCACCTTGGGGTTCCTTGAGCTTGGCCACCAAGAGCTGAGTTGCCTGGCTGGGCAGGCACCACCTGTTTCCCCATCTGTGCAGAAATGACAGTCCTGGCCTCAAGGGTTGTGAGAATACACCATGGTGTGTTAGAGTTCTGCAGTTCTGCCCACAGCACCTGGCACGTGGCAGCCACTTAATAAGCAGTAGCTGTTGTTACTCCTGCTGCTATTATTGCCATTATTACATTACCAAGCGTGGCTCAGGGTGGCGTGCATTCAGCCGACACCATTGCTGGCAGAGATGGGCATCAGAGATGCCCCATTCTGGAAAATCTTGCCCCACACCCCACTATCCCTGCCTCCTGGCTGATGGGCAGGCTGCACATGCCAGCCCAGAGAAGGGGCCCATGGAGGCAGGAAGCCTTGCCCAGGTGCTGGGCAGAGGAGGGCTCAGATCTCAAGAATAGAGGGGTGGGCAGAAAGTGCTGGGAGCCCCCGCCCTGGGCTCATCTCTAGGTTTGCTGGTGGAGGAAGGAATTAAGTGGGCCCATCAGATCCAGGATATGAGAAGCCCACTCCATTCCAGGCCCCACTGGATAGATGGCTGGGGGTTGGGCTGCTCAGAGGATGGAGTGGGTGATGTGAGGGAACAGCATCAGCACCAGGGCTTCGTGGGCTGCTCAGCACTGTCCCACATCATGTCTGATGGCTCGTCAGAGTGTGCTGACTGGGTGCTAAGTACGGCTGCCCTCCTGAAGACCCTTGTCAGGAGCCACTGAGCTGTGAACATGCGCTACTGTGTGGCCCAGCTTGGATGCCAGCAGAGGGTCCCGCGGAGGGAAATGCAAGGCAGGGATGTGGACCAAACCAGACACACACACACATACATACACACATGTGCATGTGCACACACGCGTGCACAAACATGCACTGGCACACATGCGTGCACACACATGCAGGTGGGTACATACCTACATACACAGACATGCTACACATGCACATGCACACACACAAAAGACACATGCATACACAACCACATGCACAGAGACACATGCACACACACAGCATGCACACACACACAGATACACACAGACACACAGAAGCACACATGTATCCAGAGACACACTACGTTCGTACACACAGCCCACACCACACTCTCCACCTCCTTTATCAGGCTCACATTCCTGGCCCACAATGGGCCTGTCCCCATTGGGATTTCCTCAGTGTCCCCCTCCTCCTCCCAAGGTGCCTAGGGAGCCACCACTCTGCCCCCTGCTCTGCCCATGTCCTCTGCAGTGGGACAGGGGCAGCTGATCCTGCCAGTTGTCCCATTGCAGAGCCTGGTCTCTGCAGCCCTTCCCTCTACCAGGGCCACCACCACCTCCATGTCCCTGGGGCTCCTTCAGACAGAAACTGCAACATGTGGGCTGCTTCGCATTGACAAAGGCTCCCACAGCCACACTCAGGGCAGTAGGTGGGGCTGTGGCAGGTCCACGAGTGAAGCGATGAGGTCCAGAGCACAGCCTTCTGAGCCAGGTCCCCTCCTTCCCACTCCTGAAAACCCCAGCCAAGGCTAGTGACAGAGGAATGTGTTGTGCCTTGCTAGGAGCCTGTGCATTGTTATGCTGGACCCAGGAACGTCCCAAGGAGTGACAGGTACCACCAAGGTCCTGCAGGCACAGAGATGGGCTGTGCACCGTGGGGGAGGGGAAGGCATCTGGGGAGCCCATGAGGTGAGGCGGGTGCCCCATAGGGTCAGCGAGGCTGTGCTGCCCGGAGGCCCCAGCGGGAAGATCTGGAGGGCAACATTCCAGCCATGGAGATCATCAGGGATCGCCATGGCAACGGGGGTGCAATTAAGGCCCGTTTCAGCTGGGAGCAGCTGTGCGCACTTTATCTGCCTTGAATAAGGAGCAAGAGAAAAACCTGGGGAGGGAAAGGGGGTGGAGAGACAGAGGGAAATGGCAGTCCTTTGCAGGCCTCTTCCTGTTCTGAGCGAAAGAGGGAGGTGCGGAGGAGAGAGAGGGAGAGAGGAGAGAGACGCTGAGAGAGACCTGGACAGGGAGACAGAGACACAGGTGCAGAGAAGATCAACAGAGAGAGACGTGTAACACAAAGAGAAGCCAAGAGAACATGTTTTCTTCCAGCCACAATGGGACCATTCAGCCTGCTTCTTCCTCCCAACACTCACATGCACACACACATACTCACATACATAACACACATACACAAATATAAATACCCACATGTACTCCCATACAAACTCGTACCCTCCCACACACACATATAAATACACACACACTCCCTCTAGCCTCTGAGCCTTCCCTGCTCCCGTCCCCTCCCCCCACCTGGAATTATCTTCCCCTACCCTGGCCCCTCCACAGGCCTGCACTCCTGGGCTCTGGGAAAACCCTGTATCCCTCAACTCCCGGAGCTGGGTTTTCTCCTTGTTAGTGTAGGGACTTCAGCACCCACTGCTCTCACTGCCTGTCCTGGGCTCATGGCATCCTGGCTGTGGAAGAATGAAAGGTGGGCGTGGGGTGGTAGCCAGAGTCAAGGGCATCCCGCTAAATGAGGGACACACCTTGAGGTTACAAATCCTTGTCCAGTCCCGACATGCCCCAAGGCCTTTGCATGTACTCTGCCTCTGCCTGGAAAACTCTGCTCTCAGATGCTCACTGGCTCACTCTCTCACTTCCTTCCAGTTTCTTTTCAAATGTCACCTTATCAGAGAGGCCATCCCTGGCCATTCTATCTAAAATAGCTGTTCCCTCCCCCTTACTCTGCTTTACTGTTTCTGTGACCATCCAACCAGTTACACCCTGACTTGCATGTTCCTTGTTGGTCTCCCTCCACTAGACCGTGTGCTTCGTGAGCAGGGACTTTGTTCACCGCTGTATCCCTAGATCTGAAACAGGGCCTGTCACTCAGTGGCATAGGGCTTCTCAAAGAACCCTGCAAGCTGAAATGAGTGGGTGGTAGAACTTCTCCCACCTCCCTGGAGTCCCACAGCCAGCCTGGTAGCAGAGTTGAGATCAAGCTCCCAGCACTGTCATGCCCCTTTCCCTGGGCTGCACACCTCTTCCTTTCCCTGTCCCCTATGATCCCACTGTCCCAGTCACACTGGCCCAGTCACTTTCAGTCAAAGGCAACCCATGCTTCACCATCCCTTAGAATGACATCCTTCCTCTTCTCTCAGGACTCAAATCGTTCTAAAGCATTCAGATGCCTCCTCCTCCTTGCAGCCCTCTCTGATCTCCAATCCCAAAGCCATCTCTTTCCTGTGAACACCTAGGCTACTGAGCTGGGGCAACCAGCTGTGGGTTGGTGGTCCAGTTTTGCTACTGGCAAGCTGTGACTCAGCAAGTCATTTCATCTCCCTGGCATTATTTCTTGGCCAAAAAAGCAAAGGAGCATGATGGTGTCGCTGAGGGTTTCCTGCTTTAACAAACCCATTGCGGGAGCTCATGAGGCTTGGGCCATGCCGGCATCAAGCAGTCAGCTGGATCTGTGTCTGTTTGCCTAGCCAGTGGCTGTGGCTTGTGGGTCCAGAGGGTGGGCAGGATGACATCTGCTGGGCCGTGCCATGGGAGGGTGAGTAGACACATTCTGAGGAGTAAGGTCCCAGTACCAAACGGAGCTTTCATCTCCAAGGAACCAGGCAGCAGGCTGAGCACTTCTTGGGAAGCGCAGAGTCTGGAGATGGGGCACTCGAGGCTGCCAGACCCATGAAGGCAGTGGGGTGGCCACATCTATTCCCGGCAGTGCCCTTGAAGGCGGTCAGAGCAGCTCACGGCAGTTCCCGCCAGCCTCCCAGATGCCAGAACGCTGTCAGGGGCCAGCACCTGCGCAAGGCAGAATGGCTGCCACTCCCCATCCCCAGCCAGCCAGCAAATGAGTCAGAGCTGGACATGCCCTGCCATGGCACTGAGGTCACAGCCAGGAGGGGACAGCACAGGGCCATACTGTGTGGAGGCAAGGCCTCACAAGGGGGCTTAGCTGTCAGTGGGGCTGCAGTCAGGGAGGCTTCCAGACAGCCGTGGGCTGGAGGCACACCTCAGAGGACTGGTGACTGGTAGAGAAGGGAAGGACTTCCTCTGTCCTCTGCCAGCACCCAGGGTCCTGGCCCCATCCTCCTCAGATAACTCACTCCTGGAGAACTGCCCAGGCTTCGGGTTCCAGTCATCACGCACAAGCCTCAAGGCCTCAGTGACAAGAGACCCACTCCCTCCAGTGTGAACCGGGAAGCAAATTCCTGCTGATGTCAGCACCACTGAGCATCCAAAAGTTACCTGTAATGACTATGCGATGCTCTGCACAACTGGCCATTCGACTGCCTCGTGGCTCTAGATCATTTTAACTTGGGAATCACTGAATGCCACCACGTACTCAGACCTAGACTTACACCGATGTGGCTCTGAGGGGAGATACGTCCTGTTGGTGTCAGCAGGATGAAACCGAGGGAGCTGCAGGGAGCCCTGGATGGCCCCGGAGGAGAGGTGGAGGTGCTTGGGGGGTGGTCACCCAGTGGTGCTGGCCCTCTGGCTGCTAGGGTTCTCCACTGGCTCATGTGGAATGAATGAACAAAGATGGGAAGAGGGACTGAATATTGAAAGAATCTCCCCCAAAAAGACACACAGTCAATAAAAACTCAGGAACATCGGCCCAAACCCGAACACCAGGGCAGGTACAAATCAGAAAATGAAGTCAAGCCCTAGATGGGTAGAGGGTGCAGACACCCACCCCTCAACCCAGGGCCCATGTGGCATCACAGCTGAGCTGCAAAGAGGGCTCTGAGCCCTCCAGCAGCCAAGGATGTGCTGGGTGGGCCAGGGCCCCTCAGGAGCTCCTGGAGGCTGGGGAGCAAGCCTGCACAGAGAGAGAAAAATGGGACGCTCCCTCCAGCTGCAGGAAAGGAAGGCCCAGTTCGGGTCAATGGGGATTGGAAGGGGTAGTAAAGGAGCACGGGGTGCGAGTGAGGCCCCAGTTCTGACAGTGAGCACTGGAGCACTGTGGGAAGTCACCATCCTTCCCTGTGCAGTGTCTGTAGTGACACCTGAAGCCCCTCCCAGGGCTATGGGGAGGATGCAACAAGATAATGCACTCAAGCCCCTTCACAAACCAGCATGTGAGGGTGAGGCTTGTAATCAAGAGGGAGCCTCTCCGTGACATGCTCTGGATCACATGAATGTGGATGCCAAGTGTTTGGTGACTGGCTTCTAGGCTCCAGAGCCCTTGGTCAGTTGACTGCACAGGCACCCACTGTGGCGTTTCATTGGCCTCACAATAATGAGACCCTGCCCTTTATCAGATTAATTTTTTTTTCTTTTCTTACTCCACTTTTAGCACTATGGTAGGATTTC
Source organism: Trachypithecus francoisi (assembly GCF_009764315.1). Lineage (NCBI taxonomy): Eukaryota > Metazoa > Chordata > Mammalia > Primates > Cercopithecidae > Trachypithecus > Trachypithecus francoisi. The sequence goes on from NW_022681464.1 coordinate 18,514,629, forward strand.
ATTGCATCTCCTCATTTCTGCAACTGATCACACACTGCCGGATAGTCAATGAAGGATATTTTAATGGTGAATGAATGAATGAGTGAATGAGTGAAGTCACTCCTATACTTGGCAAGGGTCTCCTATTTGGCAGAAGCTCCTTGAGAGAAAAAGAAACGCCAGTGTGTCTTGTGCAAATTACAGGGCTTTGCACACAGAAAATGACCAGTAGTGTGGCACTGACTTAATCATGCTGCCCAGCAACACCGTGGTCTTCTCTTGAGTGGCTCCTGACACCTGATAGACCCTCTGAAAACAGGCTTGACAGTGAGGGGCGAGGGGAGAGGAGAGAGGGAGCTCAGGAGAAGGGAGAGGTAGAGAGAGGAGGAGGGGTGAGAACCAAGGAAGAATAAATGATGATTGGAATGATTAAAGAAATATTAGCTAATATTTACTGCATGCTTGCTGTGTGCCAGGAACTGCGTCCAGTGCTTTACATGGACTCTCATTTAACCCTACATGCTGGGTGCTGGGACCATCTTCCAGGTGGTGAAGCTGTCACAAAGAGACCAGGGACCTTAATCAAGGGTATACAGCTCATGAGTGGTAGAGCCAGGACTCAAATATGATCCTGTGGAATCTACAGTCCAAGCCTTTCCTGCCCTCCCTCAGACAGGGAGCCTGACAGCATCCCCAGGTGAGGACCCTGGGGGGCTGCATCGGTCACCCAGGCCTGGCTCGACCCCTCCAGGCTGGGGCTGTGTAAGGGAAAGGTGGGTCTAGCCCACCTTATCTGTCACTGACCTGGGGAGCCCCAGCCCACAATACAAGGTCCTTGATCTCCAAATCCATCCGTCTCTTACATGTGGGTAATGAGGATTCAAAAGTGTGGCACGGCTGTAGCATTTATGCAGTCTGCAGACCCTCCTCATCACACTCACAGCCCACCTGGACAGAGCCCCACCACCCACGTTAGTCCCCTCCTGCTGAGGCAAAGCATCCATTTCTGTGACCTTCTCTGGAGCAGCAACTGCAAGCATGAGGGGAGGATGGCGCTAACAAAGCCTGGGTCACAGTCCGGGCTCTTGCCACTCTGAGCCTCCCTCTCACTCTCTGTAAGGCAGAGATATTAATACCTGCCTTGAAGGGTTGTGAAGAGGATAAAAGCTGGGTCCACAAGGGGCCTGGCATAGCGTAGACACTCAAAGAGTAGATGATAAGGAGGAGGAGGATGGTGGTGGTGGGAGACAGAGAGAGGGACCTGCAGGCACACAGGCGACGTAAGGCTTCCAGGCCTCCCATGGCCATGTCTCTGTCAGCCTTCTCTGTCTCTTCTCCTCTTTAGCTCCTCGGCGAAGCTCTATGGGAGACACGGGATGCAGCCGACTCATGCCTCCCTTTCTCTTTTGGAAAGAGTTGCCTTCTTTCCAACTGCCCCGTCCCTCTGCCCCTCCCTGGGCCTCTGCCTCCCTGCATCTGCCACTCCATCCTCGCGGGCATTGTCTTCGTGCCTGCCTCTCTCTCCCTGCTCCCCCCTCCTCTGCTTAATCATCTTAATCATTGTGTCCTTGTAACTCGGCCCCGGGCTGTCTGGCGGCAGCACTACCCCACGAGGTGACAACTCTGAGTCACACACACATTTGGATGCCAGCACTGTGACTACCCACCCCAGACCCCAGCTGCAGGCCCCAAACCCCCCTCAGGGACTCAGCTGCAGACCCCAAACCTAACTCAGGGAGTCAGCCTACCGAAACACTGAGATACCCTTCCAGGCTCCATTTCGGCTCCCCTTGGGGAGAATAGAGAAACAAGCCCCTGGCCACACTCTCTGCGGCAGGATGCCCAGCACAGGACTCACACCAGCCCCCCGCCCCTCCCACTCCTGCAGCCCAGGTCTCTGCAGTGTGGTGGGGAGGGGAGGATGTAGGATCCTAGTCTCTTACCAGCCTTTCTCAGCCTGTCCTCAGCATCAAGCCACCTAAATCAGCCAGCCCTAGAGGTGCTGGTTAAAAGGAAGGCTCCTGGGTCCTGCCCTCAGGCTATGTCTTTAACTGGTGCGCCAAAGTTACAATTACGTGCCCCCTTCTTTCCGAGCAGCCCCACACAGCCTCTGTCTGCACCCAAAGCTGGCAGGCTGTATGTGCTCTTTTGCAGGCCGCAAGCCCAGGAGCCCGCGTCACGAACACAGGATGCTCCAACAGCACCCTCTCCTGGAAACTGCCTTTATTTTCTGAGAGTCAACTCAGGTTGCTTTTGGTGACCATACCTCGTGTCTCTCAGAAGCTTACTCGGGGAGGGAAGTACAGGGAGGCAGAAGGGAATGGGGGGGCCTTGTCTGGAGAGCCCCTCCTGAGCCTGTCGGGGCCATGGACAGTGCAGAGACGCACCCCATACCCAGGAACTAGCCCACCCCTGAGCCTCCCACCTCCCTCCTTCCTCCTCTGAAACTGCATCGCGCGCGCGTGTGTGTGTGTGTGTGTGTGTGTGTATGTGTGTGTATACGCATGCTAGAGAGAGAGAAAGAGCATGTTTCTCTTGGAGAAGGGCAGCTTTGTTTATTACAGCTGTAACCTTGGCTTTTGGGTAGAGCAGGGCAGTGGGAATCTTTGGAGCCTGGAGCAAAGAATTTAATATTCATAAGTGACCTCACCATAAATGGAGTCCAGCACCCCCGAAGGACTCGCAGGTGATGCTCACTGCCTCCTGCCACGGTTGCCTCTCTCAGGGAGTTCATCAAAGCCTCCAGCCACAGCTCCTGCCCGGCTGCCCACAGTGTCTCCAGACCTATCCTGGGCTCTGGACTCCTGAGCTGCAGTCCAGGAGGGGGATGTTGGAGGGGATCCACCCCTACCCACACAGGGGGTCTATACAGGTGCCTGGATACCAAATGCAGGGTAAGCACCCTGGGGTCAAGAGACTGGGCTCAGGGTCAGGGTCTCACATATAGTAGGAACTTGGGACATAACAGTATAGTAGGTTCTGATCCAGCATTTTGCATATGTTAACTCATTTAATCAGCACAGAAACCCAAATTACAGATGAGAACATTGAGGCAGGGAAAGTTAGTAACTGGCCCCAGGTCACACAGCCAGTACGCAGCAGTGCTGAGATTCAAGGCCAAGGAGTACAGAGCATGAGGAGAATCTCACAGATACACGTCAGGCCCAGATTCAGTTACAGAAACCTCTAAATTTTTAGCATCTATTTTAGGGCTCGGCACTCAGAATATGCACACTGAATATTTGTTGAATTGACATCTTGCTGGGCAGAGTGAGCAGTAAATATCTGGCAAATGGAGGGCGGATGAATTGTGCCCAAAAGGAATTGAGCTTGTGAACGCAGAAGGAGGCTCAGGATTCCGTGTCCGTGACCACCCCCAGCCCCGACACAGAGAGGGAGAGGGAGAGGGAGCCGAGGAATCAGGGTCTGCTCCCATCCTTTCCTACCCAGGAAGATGTGGGCAGGGAAGCCTGGACCCTCTTCCTGAGACCCTCCAGGAACAGCCTTGAAGCCACTCTCCAGCCATTCAGGGATGAAAGCCTCCACCCACACTGATGATGTCATTGGCCTGCTTTGAGAAACGCTGGCTGAAGCCCCTCTGCCAACACACTTCGGCATATGCACACACTTTGGTGCCGAGGAGCCCCCTCAAACCTTGCAGCAGGCCATGGGCCTCCTCTCCTGCCAGCCCAGGACCTTTATGCAGAGGGAGTGTGCTAGAATCAGGATGAGGTAGGGCAGGGCAGATGGTGCAGTTGGGAGACCCTCCCCCCACTCCCCTGTTTGTCTAACCCAGAGCCCGCCTCTTGTGTTTATTTTTAACAAGCAGAATGATGGTCCAGGTCTTTTCTACTTGTCCACTTTTATAAGCGAAGGAAGGAGAAAAAATAAGTCTCAGGAGGCCGAGAGACAGAGACAGGCTAGGGCTTTGCCCCCTGTGAGGCCCTAGGATTTGGCTCTAATCCGCAGGATCCCATCCCCACTCCCATCAGGTTCTCACCCTTCAGGAGCTCCCATTTGGGAAGACAAAAGCTACGCACTGGAAACAAGTTGCCCCTTGTTTGACCACACGTGCAGAAGTCAGGGGAGGCTTAGGGATGGGTAGAATTTTGAAAGCAGAAGGTAGTGGGAAGTAAGAGCACAGACAAGACTAGGAAGATAGGTGCAAACTAACCCAGAAGGCAGTGTGGTTGGTAGCAGGTAAGAAAAAGAGGGAGCGCTTAACAGGACGGAGAGGGGGAGATTATGGAGCCCTGCCCAGATGTTCCTTAGAGAATTCTACGATTCCAAGGCGCCTCCATAAGGCATCTTGTTCATTCCCATGCAGGTGGCTCAGAGTTCCACAGCCCTTCTTGCAGACTGTGCTACCAGCGGCCGAGCCTCTTCTTAGCAACTGTCCAGAGACAAGGCACAGCACAATCTGTTTCCTTGTATTGGAAATGTGCTCTGTGGACTGAAAGCAACCTTCCCAGTCGCCATGTGGCCTTCCCATGGGCTCGCTGTGCTGTTTGGGCCAAGCCCCCTTCAGCAGTAGCATGCACTGTGATGACCCTCACCCCAGCCACCCTCCCTTCCTGAGGTATTGACATCAGCGATCCCTTCTCCCTTTCTAGAGGGTATCTTGGCCCACCCAGTCATTAATTTGCAAATGGGCCATTTCTGCTTCAAAGGGAAATTTTTTTTCTGAGATCTAGTTTTTAAGTATTCTCAAATGACTAGTGAGAATCAATCTGAGATCTGAGAGTTTGGTGCATGTTGAGTGTGGATTCTCAACTTCCATCTTTATTTCTTCATGGCATGACTTGGCAAGCAGGTGGATGAATGTGGGCCTGGAGGCCTGGGTCCCTACAGAAGCCATGTTCACCATTTTTTAAATTCGTTCCTTCCACTGAGCTGCTGCTGATTTTTATCCCTTTCTTCTCCATTCATCCTCGCAAAGCCCCTGGGTACTTCATCCTTTGTCCACAAGTCTGGCCAGCCCCAGCTTTGTGCCAGCAGGAGCCAGTGGGGCACCCAGCAAAGGAAATGCCCAGGGAGACGCACCGTGTCATCTAGGGTCTTTGCAGTTCAGGTGTGGAGATTCAGGGGAGTTCTGAGGAGGAGGAATGGGTGTGAGTTGCAGTGGTCAGCAGGATTTCCTGAGGGAGGAGGGCTGCACTGGGCCTTCAAGAACAGAAGGCTCCCCAGGGCCATAAGCCTAGTGGTGGTGGGGAGGCAAGGGTTCTGAAACCCTTGGTGGATAGGTGTCCCCTTCTGTTTAATGTGCACCTACCCCAAAAGAGGGTGACCTTGCAAGATAGAGAGTGACCACAAAGCAGATGACCCCACGGAGTCTGGACTAGGCTGCCCCACCCAAACCACCCTGACTCTTTCTACCCCTCCTACCTAATTGTCCCATTACTGTAAATAATATCTTCCCATCCGAACAATTAGCCTCCTCGTTTTGAAACTCCTGGTTTGTTTTTTCTGGTTCTGAGGCCTTAACATTGGAAAATACAAACATATCCGGCATCTGTCTGCGGTCTCCCTGCAATCATCCCAGCCACTAACGCACTTACAGCCCCCACAGGTCTGCTTCCCAGTCCCCATCTCCCCCGTGCATGTACACACACACACACACACACACACACACACACACACAGAGCATTGTTGAGTTCTGGGAGGTAGGGAGGAGCCAGCTCCCTGGCATCAGGAAAGCAGACAGGGGGCTGGCTGGAGCTTCCTTTAGGATCTACCCCACCCTCTGTGGCTTTAAAAACAAATCCCAAGCCTTCCTTCAGTGGATGTCCAGAGTCACTGGTCCAGAGGGGAGAGACAGTCTGAAAATGATCTCAAGACAAGAACGGTTTAGGTATCAGCAGCAGCAGATATGGTTGTGGTGGTAATGTTGACAACAAAAATAATGCATCCACTATCTAATACTCATATTCCTTGCACCACTTGATGGATCATCTTTAAGTCCATCCAATCCTTTAAACAAGCTCAGGAGATCAGGGGATAATTGTTATCTCCATTTGCAACAGGGAAACCAAGGCCCAGATAGTCTGTAGTTTGTCCAAGGTCCTTGGAGGATAAGCAGGGGAATGACTAGGTGGGCAGATGAGTAGTTGGGTAGGTAGATAGGTGGATCAGTAGGTGATTGCAAGGGGCAGTTAGATAGGTTGACAGAAAGACTAGATGACTGCAGCCAATATCCTCTCTCTCCCCTCCAGGCCACTCATTGCAATAATCACCTGCCCCATCGGATACAGTTAGTTGTATTTTAAATTGAACCGGTGCCATTTGTTAATTATTCTCTGTGGGCCCCACCTCCTCCAAGGAAGGAGACACCGCTTCTCCTCTGTGCCTCCCTTCCCTCCTGTGGCTGTATTTTTGGAGCTGAAGCTCAGGACATCTGGTCTGACAAGGAGGAAATGCTCCTCAGATGGTAGGAGAAGTGAAATCAGGGCTGTCCTGGGACAGCAGGCTGAGCCTGGATGCTCCACACTGGGCCTGAGACGAACTGGGCACGCAGCCATGGCCAGCAAGGCCTAGTAGGGCTGAATGGGAGCAAGGACGTGCCTGCCCTTCCTCCTCAGTTCTCTAGGATGTCCTCGGAGCTCCAGGGGGAGAGCACAGCCCAGCCTCCCCTCCTCCCCAACTGGTTGTTAGTTCCAGCACGTTCCCCCTCACCGAGGCCCCCCAGCCAAGGCAGCCTGACAAACTCCACCGGGAGCGTGTACAGGACACCTTGGGTCTAATGTAACATTTAATGGCCAAATCTCCCCAGGTCCCTGCATTAATACAAAACTACTTTACTCGTTCTAACCAGACAGAGTCACATGGCTAATGGCTCCAAGGCCAAGCCTGGGCAAGAGGGAGGTAATGAAGGAAGCAGCAGCCATCAGCACCTTGCTGTGGCCTTGAGTGGCAGAGGTAGGCCATCCCCAGGACCAGAAGTCATCATGTGACCTCTGAGGACAGGACCCTGTAGTGTTCACGTCTACCTCCTAGGAGCCTAAGGCAGGGCTGTACTACACATCAGTCATTATTTAATACACAAGTAAATGTCTTGGGGATAAATGTTTCCCCAAAGACATGCAAGACAGGCGTACACTAGTCCCTGCCCAGCCTAAGCCAGAGATGACATGATGCTGTCCAGCCACACAAACTGAGCCCTGCCTCTCACACCAGCCTGAGGGGCCTCGATTGGTTCCCACCTGGGAGCTCCAAGGATATGGGGAACAAGAGAGCTGGTGGGGAGAGCTTCCCAGAGAAGAGCAACTAGGCCAAGTTGTGGAGGTCCTCAAGGGCTCCATCGTGGTCCTAGCCCCCAAGGTCCTTGGAGTGGTCAGGAAGACAAGACTTCTTAGGAGAAGAAGGCACAGTATCAGGGGAAATAAGGTCATTTGGACACTGAGAGCAGGGCTGTGGATATCCAGGGGTGTGGCACAACCCTCACAAGCTCCTAGGTATTTCAAACGCACACATGCACACACACACATGCATGCATACGTGTATACACATGATCAGAAGAAAGCCCTCCAGAAATTGACCTAACTTGGTTCTACTTTCAATTTATGTAAACCCCACTTTCATGGACACTGAGGGACAAGAGAAACAGTCCCATGGACATCCAAGTACTTCCAGATTGTATCCATGCCCCCCGCCCCCACTGCCTGCCCCTCAGGGTAAAGCAGAGCTACCCTCACTCCAGTAGTAACTGTAGCCAGACCCGCCTCTGGCCAGCTGCAAAACCTGATGAGAGTCCCTTTGCTTCTCTGGGCCTCAGTTTTCTCATCTGTAAAATGAAGGGGCGGGCCTGGAGAGTCCCTGGAGCCCTCTGCAGTTCCAGCATCAGGACTGCAGAGGCTGCTGGGCTCTCAGGTGGAGGCAATTTCCCAGATCACTGAGCCCCACCTGGCCACCATTGTATGAGGCCTCCCCTGGGCATTAACCATCTGGAAATATTGCCATCCATCTTTCTGAATATCTGGTTAAAACACTTACCTAATCCTAACCTAATCCTTTCAATTTGGGGAGAGAATTGAAGAAAAAAAACGAAAGCAGCCTGAAGCCTGAATGCTAACAGATGGGTAAAAAGTATGTATAAATTACACCCGCGGCTGTCAATTCAAGCTCTCCAGATAAAGTGATATGAAAGGTGTTTCATTTATAGGGGAAATTAATTGCCAGCTGTATGACTGGATGGTGTGAAGAAACCACAGCCACACGATGTGTCCCATATATTTTTCCTGGCTGGATTCAGTACCTTCTGTGCCAGCGGCTCCTGCACTACTCCAGACCTGGAAGGCACCAGGGCAAACATGACCCTGAACCACTATTCCAAAGTTAGGATGCAGCCAAGGAAGCTTCAAACATGTTAGTGTGCACGGCACTGAGAGGTAGGGTGTCAGCCCCTCCTGCTACCAACCCTGGGTCTCAGTGTCCTCATCTGTCAGGACAGCTGCTTAAACTGCATCTACTCTATCTACTCTGTCAGCACTCTGGGCACAGGATCGCATCCCAGTCTTCTACCTACCTTCGTCCTGCCTTGCCAAGCACCTTGCCCCACCATGGATACTCGGTCCATGTCAAGGGGTAACACTGTCATCTGGAACTCCAGTCACATCATTTAGTCTCGGACCAACCCACTCTTCATTGACAGTCAATCACTTGACCTCTCAGGCTTCGGTCTCCACATCAGCACAGTGAGGTTGTCTTAGGCAACTCGGGCTGCCATACCAAAAACCACAGACTAAGTGGCATACAAACAAGACAATTATTTCTCACAGTTCTGGGGGCTGGGAAATCCAAAATCAAGGTGCTAGCATATTCAGTGTCTGGTGAGGGCTGTTTTCTGGGCTTGCAGACAGCCACCTTCTTGCTATGTCCTTTCATGGCGGAGGGAGACTGAGCTCTGGTCTCTTTCTCTTCTGATAAAGACACTAACTAATGCCATCATGAGGGCCTCACCTTCATGAACTCATCTACACCTAATTAATCTCCCAAAGGCCCCACCTCCCAATACAGGCTTCAACACATGAATTTGGGTGGCAGGGGGACGAAAACGTCAAGTCCTTAACAAAGGCACTTAGCTGGAAGGTCCAAAGCTCCCAGTGCTGGTGTGTATTCTGGCTATTAAAGTTCTCATTATCTCTGTCTCTGGCTGTGGAGATCAGGAGACTGAGAAGACAACTCTACTGGGAAACAGAGGCAGCCAGGACAACTCATCAACCCACCTGCGTGGATGTGTCCTTGCCAGAGATCCTTTATGGGGAAGAAGTGTGCATCACAGGAAAAAGAGATGGCAGCCACTCCAATGCCTTATCTTGGTCCTCCAGGGCACAAGATGGGTGGGAGTGCGGAAGCAGAGTGCTGCCAAAGCCAAGACCGTTTATGCCCCCATTCCCCCAGTTTCCATAGTATCTCCCCCACAACCAACCCCACCAAAAGTGCTCTCTGGATCATTTGGTGAAGATGTCCGTAGCCCCAGAACCATTTCTGAGAAGGGCAGACTGCAATGCTGAAAGGCTTCCCAGCTCTCAGACTGCAGGGCCCCTGACACTCGGACCTTGGCACCAGTGTGCTTGCCCATCCTCACCCAGTCCACATCAGCCAGGAGGAGGAATCTCCCAGCATCCTCCAGCTTGGGAAATTGCTTCTGATTCCTGCTTCTCCTGCCTTCTCACTCTTCTTTCTTTCTTGGGCACTGGGTGGAGCAGACAGAGCTCAAGGTGGGGCCTGCACTGAGACAGTCAGTTTGGAGGCACACACTTATAGCCTCCTGCCACCTGCTGGGGAGCCTGACCCCCAGCTGTGCTGCATGCAGCCACTCTGCCAGCTGCCTGACAGGCCCCTGGGGTCTTTCCATTCTGGCTGGGGAGGGGGTGAGTGAGAGGATTTCTAGCCTGTGCTCCCCCCATTATCAGAACTGTTAAGACAATGAGCTAATATTCTACTCAGATTTAAATAATAAATTAATCTACATTATATTGAGGAGGCCTGAGAGAGCCTTAATTATCTGGTGTACTTTTGGGTGGAAATGAAGGCTGGGAATCGTGCTGGGAATAGACAAGCTCCCCGTGATCACACTGATGTGGGAGTTTAAATGCCAGGGCTCCTGGGCAGAGGTACAGAAGTGCCCTGACTTCCCTCTGCCCCAGCCACTCCCTCCAACATGGGGAGAAGGCGCCTCTATTTGTGACCACCCCTTCAAAGGGCTCCAGGAACAGTTTCTGAATTGTGTGTTCTCCTGAGTAGGCAGCCTAGGAAGTGAAGAACCAAAGCCTCTGTATGGCCTGAGCTGTTTGCCGGGGAAGTGCTGGGGCCACCTGTCCCCCTAGGCAAACAGGAATAACAGAAACTTCCCCAGAGGACAGAGGTCAGCCCTGGTTCTGGACCCCACCTCTGAAGCTTCTTGCTGTGTGACCCTAGGCAGCCTGCTTGATTTACCCCAGCCTCAGTTTCCACATCTGTGTAATGAATGTGATATCAGCTCTGTCCGGGGGTCTCTAGAGGATTAGACACTGCAAGGCAAGGAGCTTTTAGCACAGCACCCCGGGCAGGAAGCCCTCAGGAAATGGTAACCCGCTCCTGCAGATGCTGTCTGAATGAGGGAGCATTTGAGGGCGCATCGAACTGCTCCCTGAGTTCGTGGTTACCGTCTTAAACAAACATAGCAGTATACAGCGCTGGAGAGTTGAGCCGCGCTTTTCTTAAGCGAGCCAGCGCCAGGCCTGTGGTTAATTTTTCTCCCTGGCTGGTTCCTGCCGCTCCCTGGGAACGGAGCTTTTCACACCCTGAGCCAGCCTGCCCGAGAAAGGACTATTTTCAGCCCAGCAGCTACAGCAACAAAAATGTGAAGTCATTCCTGCTGCCTCCAGCTCACCCCTCCCAAGAGAGGTGAGCAGAGAGGTGCAGGCACTGCAGTGGAGGTCCTGGAATGCCCACCACCCGCTCCAATCTGTGACCCTAGAGAGACACCACTGTGTCCTGGGTTTATTCCTCGTATCTGCTAGTTCACCTCCTCTCCTCCCTATGGGCCCTCTCAAAGTCTGGGGTCTTGCCAGGCTCTGCCTGGGGATGTGGCATCCTACTGGACTCTGTCCCTCTGGAAGATACGCTAGAGTGGGCTACAGTGCTAAGGACTGGGGTGTCAACTAAGGCTGAGCCGACAGAGTGCAACCTCCCCTGCTGAGAGTTGCCTGGGAGCCAGTGCCTTGTTGGGACGTGATGAGGTGGGGGCAGGAAGAAGGCACCTGAGTGATGAATCATCACAGAGATCCCAGGGAAGTGGGTGTTGCTGAGATCCTGAGCTCAGAAAAGCTTGATCATTTGTTAAGTTCAAAACCTGGCAGTTGTCTCAGTCTGCTCTGCAAAGAAAACTGGGGATCAGAGACCCTAAGCAAGAGAGAGAAACTCAGTGGTCAAGAGAGCTGAAGCCTGAAGAGAGGTGCCAGGAGCCAAAAGGACAGCCCCACCCCAGACCCAGGTTAGAACCATTAACAGCAGGGCAACAACACCTTGGGTGTGTCAGACACACCCAAGACACATGAACACACACACACATGCTCACATGCACACCAGCCAGGCTGGGGAATGGGCTGCGGGCTGGTCACAGGTCATCCAAACAAGCCCTGGGCCTCCTGCAAGATACGTAATCCTTGTGACTTCTAGATGCTCACAGAGAAAGTAGAACTGGAAAAATTCCACCTGTCTCAGCTGAACTAAAAAGAGGGTTTGTTCACAGTCAGGCCAGAGTAGTGCGTCCTGGGAAGTGGGATGTGGCAAGGATCACCTTTCCCTGAGTTCACTACCCTCAAAGGGAAACCCAGGGAAGCCCAGGCAGGGACTGGAAGAGAACAGTTACTAGAGTGGGCAGGTGACCTCCCCACATCCCCTGGAGTCCCCCCGTCCTGTGAACTTGCCATTTTTCTGCCGCAAGAGTTTTGGAGGGAGTAATCAAAAGATCTAAATCTCTCCCTGCAATAGGGAAGACAAGATGCCCATTTTCCCTGCTCAGGACTTCAACTGGGAAAAGGAGGGGGTGCAAGAGGAAATTGTTTGAGGGTGCATTTAGGGGCAACATTGCAAATCAAACACTGGGAGGACTTGGGGAGCTGGCGAGGAGACCAGAGTTTCCTCCCTACTCCCTTCGCTGAAAGGGCCGTGGGACAGGCAGGCTGCCCTAGGTATTTATTGATCGCATCTGTGGCCTCCTGACATCAACAGAGCAGCTACTATAAGACCAATCCCCATGCAGTCTGAAAGGCCCTGGTTCCTGGTGCAGCTGCTTGTTCACCCCACCAGGGAGGGGCGGCACAGCAAGCCCCCGGCTCTCTTCCATCTCCTCGCTGCTCTTCGCTAGTGTAATAAGGTGGCTGCACCTCACTCCCAGAGGAGGTCGGGCAGGGGAAACAATGGCAGAGCCCCTGGTTTTGTCTGTTTCTGCCCTTGGAGACAGGGACCACTGTAGCCCTTTTGCCCCATGAAGGTGACTGGTACCAGTCCCCGACCAACAAGCCACACAATTAGCTCTGGGCTTCCGGTCCTTGGAAGTCAAATCTCAGTGGTCACAACAGCAGTTAATAGACCGAAAATGCCAGAAACCAGCCTTCGGGTCTTTCCATGAGCCCAGCAGTCTAAGGTGGGTGCTTTCTCCTCAGAGTAACCCAAACCCTCATTGTCTGTACTCCTCATTGGGCAGCTAATCGTGTATGGCCTTGGAACACCGCTTCTCTTTTTATTCTGAACTATTAGTTAACTCTTGGAGTATTAATTTACTTTTTATGGTTTCCATTTCAGAGTTTATGTGCAGCTTCCCTTCTCCCCAACAAAGCGATCAGCTCACCAGAGTCAGATACCAAGCCTTGTTAATCCGGCCCTTGGCACCCAGGTGCCTGTAGGGCCTTAGGTGTAGCGAACACTCAACAAAGATTTCTCTGTTTAAAAACTTCTGCCACACAGGCCTGGGTGTGAGGAGAATAAATAAATACATAAAAATACACACTTTTTTTGGGCACAGGGTGGGGCAGACAGAGCTTTAGAAAATAAAACAGGGATTTCCAGGTCTGGGGAGCTAGCCAGTCTCACAGACTGGTTGCCACAAGACAAGCTATCTCCCCGGGCTCCCGATACTGCCACCCAGTCTACCTTCCCGCGTCTCCTTTCATTCTCCAAGTGACAAAATCATGAAGGCTTAGAGAGAGAAGGAAATTTAGGTGGTCCGTCCTCAGACCCGCTCTCAGAACCCTCTCCCTATCTGCTTACACACTCCTCCCCGCAGGGAGCTCTCCACTTGCCAGGTGACCCCATTTCATGGTTGGCCAGTGACAAGATGCTCCAAGACAAAGACAATCGTGGCCCCGACCTGGCACTTTGAGATAATTTCCAAAAACAAAGGCTCAAATGAAAATGGTTCTCATGTTAATAGCTCCATCATTTGCCTACCGTGTTCTCTGTGCTGTGCTGAACACCGCAGGGGCGCAGACAGGCAGAGATACAATCCTTGTCCTCAAGCAACATTCAGTGTAGTTGGGGGCCAGAAAAATGTACAATAAAAGAATGATGACCCCAGAGAGAAGACACCAACTGCTGCATTGTGTTGGCAAGAGCAGGGCATGGGACATCAGGACGCAGTGTCCCCAGGCCACCTTTAATCATGGGGAGGTCTGAAACGGCTCCTTCCCTAGGCAGGCCTGTAGTCACTTTATCTGTGCAAAAAAAGGGGGGGGTCCAAATGATCCCATAAGTGCTTTCTGGCTGTCACGTTCCTGGGGACACAGTCACTTCTTGGGGAAGAGGAGGACAGTGCAGGAGGCACTGAACTTAGAGAGATGAACAGGGCAGCACCCCACTCAGGGGCACATCCTAGCCACACTTTTCCTCACTGCTCACCTCCTACAGGCATTCAATCCACTCACTGGTTTTGTATCATGTTGGAGATAGACGTGTGTGGCAATAAGATTCCTGTGTTCCTCATACCATGGATTGGAACAGGAGACAGGCATTAGAAGCCTGGCAGTACTGCAAGCTCACTTCTGACCAGGAGCCAATCAAAAGAGCATGAAATAGAAAGAAGATAAAGGAGCTGAGAGAGCATAGTAAGAAAATTATTCAAGAAAGGGGCTCAATCCAAGAAGTCTTCCTGAAAGAGGAGAACGTTGAGGAGGGTAGAATACAGTACATGTGAGGCACCAGCCGGTCTCCAGGGTGGCAGTGCTGCTCTCTCCAGGTCCCCGCCTTGAATAATACAGGAAGCAGCTTCTCTGTTCTCAGCTATGAGATGGTCACATGATGAGGTCCTTGCACAGACATTTTTGCCAAACCACATGAGTGAGAATATGTTGTATTCTCCTGGGCATCTTTCATTTCAAACATCTTTGCTTGGCATCTTACAGCTCTCCCCAATCTCTCTGCCCCCAGGATTTGCTTTGCTTGGTCCGGGTGCAGCCTTCATTGTCTTTGCTGTTTATAAAGTTGAAGGATAGTGCGCCTACCATGATTTCTTTGATTTGTTGTTCTCTTATTTCTCTAATTTGGTCTTTTCAAATAAATTGGTAGAACAAATGTCATCTCTCCCATCCCACCTCCAAGCTCCCCCTCTGATCCCAGTCTGCAGGCCTCTGGAGCCTGTGCCCCCACATTGGCGGGTGGCCCTCACAACAGCACCCCTTCTGCTGCACAGAAGGGAAGGTGGGATCCACCTGAGGGACAGAGGCCATCAGTGCTGGCTGCTTCTCAGCCACTGCATTTGACCTGGAAGCTAAGTACCCAGCAGGAGTGAATCCAAAGAGAGGACCAGGTGGGACCCAAGGCTAAGCTGCCTGGGCTCCCAGCCTCGCAGCCTCCCAGCTCAGGCCCAGAGATAGCAATAGACAGGCATCTTTCATGCCTCACACTCTTTGCAGTCAGTGGAAAGTTAGATGTTCAAGGTAGGGGGACCTATTTCATGCTTTTACAGTTTTTCCACAAAACGAAAGCCAAGGACTCAGGAGGCTTAATTATGTGAGCATAGACAAGCTGTCTCCTGGGACCTCAGTTTCCTTATCTGTAGATTGGGCATGCTGGTACCTGCCCAGACAGCCTTGCAGATGCATTTGGAGGATGAGATGAGAGATTAATACAATGGCATTTTGAAAAATGTAAAGTCCTGTGCTCAACTGCCAGGGAAGTTTAACAATTTAATCTTAATATGGTGACTGTGGCTTATTGAGTTTTCACATAACTTAAAAGGAGAGAAAGGAGAAAGTGGCTGCGTAATAGAAAAAGAATACACAAATAAGGAGATGATAGCCCACCAGGAAAAGAAGACGAGATAATAAGACCTCCAGAAAAAGAAGCAATTGTTTTTGGCATAATGACTTTTTAATCAGTCAGTTGGTCAGTTTTAATTAGGCACCTACTGTATGCCAGGGAGTGAACTAGATGACACAGTCAAGGGACAGAGCTGTCCCCAGACAGAGGAGAGCAGGGAGGGCTCAGCGGCCCATCCTCACCTCTGGCTCACCCACAACCCTCAACCACAGCAGCACCTAGAGTCCTTTCCTCCCTATACTTGCCCAGGACCCAAGCCTAACCCAGCAGCCAGGCCTAAGGCCAAGTTCCCCTGACCAGGGGTGTAGGAGGGAAGAAGTAGGCAATGGATGGGAGTGTGGGGGAGGCAGCCTTACCCAGAGATACCTACAGCTATAAAAAACTCCAGCCCCACCTCCAGACCAAGTGAGACCTGCTAATGTGCCAGATCCCCATGGGGTGAGGAGAAGCAGCAAACACTTCCCCTGGGGTGGGAGTGCACTTTTGCTCAGCCCTGGGAGGCATAACTGGAGGGGGCCTGACAGGCCACTTCCTTAGCTACCAGGGGGCCCGAGCCAGGAGGAGGCAACTCACAGCAACTTAGGGGTGCCCTGTTCAGTGCTCCCCCAACTCTGCTCAGAGAAAGCTAGATGCACACACTGCTTCTGCAGACTGTCATTTGCAAAAACCAGGCCCTAAACCACAGTTACCTGGTCATTTCTGCTCTGGGTTGGGCTTGTGCCTAGCTTTAGGTTTTGTTTAAAGCCCCAGCAGGCTCTAGCCTGTTACTGTGCTACACACCATCCTTGCTGACTTCACTCTCCCTGCCCCAGGGTTTGTGTGGAGTGGGGGTGGAGGGCCCACTGCAATGCTATTACAGTATTTGCATTTATATGAGGCACAGACCCCAAGTCTCCAGTCTCCGGGTGCTTTTACAACTCTGTGTATACATAATTTATTTTTGTTGCTATTTAATCAGTCTCCGTGTTGAGATGAAAAGTTTCCAAGGGGCCCCAGGTTATTATGCAACTTGCAATTCCACCAGCATTGACTGAGTGGATGGGGTCCCCAGTCCGTGCTCAGCTGCAAAGGTGGGGGGCATGGGACTGGGCAGGAGGCTGTGTGGTTCCTGCCCACAAAGCCAGTTCAAGCTGAGGTGGGGTGGTGGATGGCAGGGTACAGAGCCAAGGTCCACCTCCCCACAGGGGTGGCCAGGAGACAAGTGGGCAATGAGAGCCACTCTGTTCCTAGGGAGAGATGCTGAAGGAGGAGGTGCCTGAGACAAAAGGCGTGGCCAGTAGGAGGAACCAGCTGGCCTGGACTTCCTGCTTTAGAGTCAGGAGACAGATTGGAGCTGAGCAGGGATTGGAGCAGCTAAGTGGGAGGCAGGAAGTGCAGGTGTGTGCCTGACACAGGAGTCAGGCCGGGCAGGATGAGGCCCAAGTGTGGGATCTTCCATAGGGATTAGTCCTAAGAAGAGATGAGGTTGTTCTGTGCTCCTCCAGTAGGCTGTAGAGGAGACCCCCTGTGCAAGGCCAAAGGGAAGCCCCAGCCTCACCAAGATCTCCACTCAATTCATTTTTGAAATGGAGTGAGTTATAAATAAATAACCAAACAAAGAGGCAGTGATGTGTGCTGAAGTTCTTGCTTGTGTCTGCTAGAGCTGAGACCCAGGGAAGAAGCCATCCCTGCATGGTAGCACGGCCGCCCCGGAAAACTCCAGGACCCCTGACATAGACATGCAGCAGATGCTCCATGAGACAGACACACGCAAACATACACAGAATGCATGCAAGCACACAGGTGTGCCAAGACGCTGCACACATAGGACCCCTGACATAGACATGCAGCAGATGCTCCATGAAACAGACACACGCAAACATACACAGAATGCATGCAAGCACACAGGTGTGCCAAGATGCTGCACACATAGGACCCCGACATAGACATGCAGCAGATGCTCCATGAAACAGACACACCCAAACATACACAGAATGCATGCAAGCACACAGGTATGCAAAGACGCTGCACACATAGGCACACATACACACTCACAGACATGCACACACAATCAGATTGTAGACACACGCAGATACAGACACACCAGCAAACACGAAGAGGCAGACACAAATGCACACAGACAGACAGAGCACACACGGAGGCACATATGCATGCTCCCCAACACACACACACACACACACACTTACACATGCACCTTCCCAGCCTTCAGACTCTCTTCTCCTGGCCACACTCATAGGGTGTCCTTGTTACCAGAGAAGGTAGGTTGTCAGGAGTCAAGGTAGAGAACTACATTTCAGAACAAGTATTCAGAGGAACACCTCCTACGTAGCCAGTGATGGCCCCAGCCCGTTATAAAGTAAGCAAGCACCCATTGTTCCGAGATTCCTTACCATGGCAGGAAGGAGGGCTCCCTCACCATGATACAGCAGCAGAGGCAAGGGGTACCCATGCCTCCCCTTGGACACAATTACTCAGGCCCCTGCAAACATTTATTGGGAGCCACCACTCTAGATCCTGGGTGTCCAGGTGAATAAGACACAGTCCATGCCCTCGACAGGTCACTGGGTTCAGCAAGCACTTGCTGTGTGCCCTCTGGGTGTCAAAATGATGTTTGTGGAAGAGGTACAGAAATAAAGAAGGCCTGGTCTCAGCTACCAGGGAGTGCGGGGTGGGGGCTGGAGGGATCAGGCATACTTCCTCCTGCAGGGCAGCTGCTACTCAGAACACATTCGGGCCCTACTTTAGGAGTCTCCTTCAGGTTCTCCTGCCTCACACAGCCCTACTGACAGCAAATCTTCCTCTGAGTGCTGATTTAAAGTTGGCACATAGCTGAGATTCCCTAAAAGGGAATTCAATGATCCTGTTTGGGAAAACTGAAATCATAAGTCCTTTCAAAGGCTTTTGTGTCCCATTAGCTGTACTGGAGTTGGCACAGTCCCTTTGGATGTGTGAGTTCTGATGCCGCTACTCTGGAGTGACTCCTTGTAGACGCCCTTGGAAACACAGCCACACCCCAAAGGATGCCCTCCCATAGAAAAACCTCTCTGCTTAGCACTTCCTTCCTTACAGAGACCCAGAGCAGGAATGTGACTTCACCTTTCTCCCTCATCCCCTGCCTGCCCTGGATCATGACCCAAATGTCAGCCGGTCAGGTTCAAGCTCCAGTTCAACACCGTCCCCTCTTTCCCCTCTCTGTGCATTCCTGAGGACTCAGCCACCGGCCAAATCTTTTTACTTTCCTCTCATCACCCTGATTATTCCCTGTTTAATTAAAATTTGTTTCAGCTAATAGGCCTTAAATTAGTATTTTCAAATATTGACATCTACAGGACCCTCATTCATTATTTTCGAAAGCTCTGGGGCTAATTGCTTTATCACCCACCAATTAATTGCTCATCCAGTGGACAGGTAGCTGCTGCCCCCAGAACATGGATGGACATACCTGCAGGTGGTTGAAGCTGCACATAGAACAGGTGCAAACAAGCATGCATGCCTGGGTGTGCGTGTGCATGCAGACACACACACACCCTAGACACTTTCCCTAGTAGAAGTCTGGCCTAGTAAAATCCAGTTGTGCATATATTTGGGGACCAGGAGGACAGCAAACAATTGCGTGGGAGACCCAGGTCTTCAGTGTCAGGCCATCCCTTGTCTATCTGTCAACCATGTGGAGACCTCTGCAGGACTGGGGGTCTCAGGGTCCCCTCTTCTTTGTTCTTCCTTCAGTGCAGAGAACAGCAACACTGAGAGGAGGTAATTAAGGCTGAGGAGGGTCCCAAAGATGGCAGCTTGAGCTAGTAACCCAGGGCCTTAGGAAGGGAAGCCCTTGAAAGCCGAACAAAGAGAGTGATTTCTCCACATGTAGCTGGGGAACCTGCAGGGAACCATGCAAGAGGAGATAAGGTCAGGGTTGGGGATCAGGGCTGGGGAGCCTGCAGAGAGGGACAGGCCAGGGCTGTAAGGGTCCCCAGAGGCCACGGAAAGGACACTTGAGTCAGGCCCAAGTTGGCTTCCCCCACAGTTCCCCAAAAAGACCCAGCTGTGGACATCAGCAGATCTAGGAAAGGTCTAGAACAGTCCACAGAGCAAATCCCCCATACAGCCCTGGGGAGAGCTGGGTTTGGCGAGTTGGGTGTTTTTTGCCTATGGGAGCCCATTGGGAGGGGGCCCCTGTTGTTCACGACCATAGCCACCTGTGCTATTTCCTGCCTTGGCTATTGAGAACTTTACAGAAGAACTAGAATGTGTTCAGGATGCCACCCCAGAACCCCTCCACCTCCTACCCAGGCCAGCAATCCTGCACATCTGCTTTGGGTTGGAGGAGGCGAGCCCCGCTTCCAGCTGATGAGAGGAGAAGCCTTCATTCGAACATGGGCCTTCTTCCTCAGGCTCCCGTCAGACCGTGCTCTACACTGCTGCCAAGGTGGGCTTCACCCAGGGTGCCCAGCTTCCCCTCCGTGTCTCTGCTGCTGCCAGCACCCACCAAGTCAGAGCCTCAGCCCCCTTGACTGTCTTTTTTTCTTTTTTTCTTTTTTTTTTTTTACTCCTTGTAAACAGTCTGGAGTGATTGGGATTAAAGTCTCTGCAAGTCGTTGGTATCGCTTTTCGGGAGAGCCAAGTAATCCATGGGGATTAAAGAAGCAGCCGTGCTCATCTCTCACAAATGCATATCTGTCAGAGGCATTGACCTGTTAAAATAATGAATTTAATGTGCAGCAAACCGCACACGGCAGCGGCGACGCAACATGGCCTGGCAAATTGTTTTCCACGTGTTCTAATGAGACTTTTAAGGGAACAGGGCTGCCTGGGCAGGCTGCCCCACCCCCCAGCCCTCCCGCACCGCACCCTCTGCAGTGCCACTCCTGGAAGGAAGAAGGAGGCTGATGCAGAAGCGATCAACCCCACCCGCACCCACCCCACTTAGGAAATGCAATCATCCCACTCAATTTATGCAGGTTTATTATTGGCTTTGTGGGCCATTTGTGGCTTCCTCCAGTGGCTCTCCCACAGCTCAGCCACTGGGTGGTCATTGACAAGGTCCTGGGTGACCCTGGGCCTCTCTGTAAGACTCTGTCACGAGACAGTCTGTATCCCCTCCCTAGCCACTGGAGGAGAGGCCTAGCCACAACTCCTAGGGCCAGAGCTGGGGTCTGGCAAGGCAGGCACCCAAGCCAATGCTCTCTTTTTACATAAGGGGAAACTGAGGCCCATAGAGGAGACATGACTTACCCTCAGTCACCTAGAGTGTCCATGGCAGACAGAGGACCAGTGTCCCAATATTCTTCCCCCTGCCCAGTTCTTTGCTCACTTTCCCCTTCCCCTGTATCATCCTCCCCATGGCCAGAACCTGTGCTTGGGGACAGGTCCAGCTGGAACCTGTGGAACCTGTCCAGTGCTATTGGAGGAAAGGCCCACAGCCAGAGTTGGGACCACATTGATTCCAGGGCAAGGGCTGGGGCTGGGGCTATGTCCTGGTCTGATCCCAGTAGCCACTGTCCCTCACCACCAATGAGCCTGTTTCCCCTCCAGGCACTGTCCCTGGCAGACTTGGCAGAGAAGCCTCTCCCTCCCTGGCTGATGTCCTTTCTGGGGAATGGAGGCGCTACCTCCAGCACCTAACAGAGATCCAACTTTCTTGGGCACCAAAGGTCCCTTCATCAGGCTGGCCTTGATAGTAACATGTCCATCTTCCAAGGTGTCTCCAGATGGCAAGGACCATGGCCTAAGGGCTTTCGTCAAACAGCTATAGTTTCTGTAGATGCCAAAGATCAAGTCTGTGCCACAGGAGCTGGCTCTTGGCCCTAGAATTCTCCAAAGGAACCTGCTTTTTTCTTTCTTGAATCTCCATGAGCTTTCTCTGTGGTGGAAGAGTGCACAATGTCTGCTCTAATGAGGTAATTATGAATGACTTGATAGAAAGGCAGTGCACTCTCCTTTTCCTTCGTTCTTTTATGTTTTTTAAAGAAATCATTTGATTGTGAATTCTTTGGGTCTCGGGTATTCTGGTATGCATTAATAAACCCACAGTTAGGGAGCAATCTGGGAGCCAGGAGGGCTTCCTGCAGCAGCTGCCTCTCAGAGACCCCTCAGGCACCCTCCCTGCAGCTGGCTTCCTGTCTGTGGCTGACTGAGCAGGGAATGGCTAGAGCCCTGGAGGGGCCTTGTCCTCTTTGTTCCAAAGCAGAGACATTAATGGACATGTACATAGCATCCCCGTTTCAACCTGCAGGCCTACGATCCTGTCATCAGCCCACACATGAGGCCGGTAGCATCATGGTCAGATGATCCATTCGTCTAGTCATGGGTGGAGCAGGTTGCCCAGCCCTAGACCTGGCAGAACAGGAAACGCAGAGAGTTGGAATAGGTTATTTCTATCCTCCAGAATCCCAAAGTCCTGCTGGGAGTCACACATTCACAAATGACAATTGGGTCCCACAACAAGATAGGATGTGACCAAATGCCTGGAGTGGGGCAGAGAGCTAAGAACCTGCCCTGGGGACCACAGTGGCCAGAGAGCACTCTGGGAGTGGGGTGGGAGTGGAACAGGTACAGGTTAAGGCCCAGATTCAGGAGAGAGGATGTGCTTAGGACTAAAAGAGCACAGCAAGGAACAGCAGGCAGGCAGTAAGAGCGTGGCACTGCCAGGAGTGTATGGAGCCCAATCCCCTGGACTTGGGAGCTTATATGGGGAGTTGAATTCCTCATCTAGCCAGAACGTAGGAGGAGTGAAAAGGGTAGGGGGAGGAGACAGCCAGAGCTGGGCCGGGCTTAACACTGGTAACCATGTAGCTGGGGAACCTGCAGGGAAGGACAGTGGTGCTCCCTCAGCCTCTGATCCTGTGTGACCACAGGCATTGCTGCTAGCAACTGGGAAGCCTGACCTCAGGCCATGGCATAACCGCACAAACCCTTAGTAACAGCATGCAAAATATTGCTTGTAAATGCTATCAGTTGCTCAGAGTGCCTGAGGCAAGAGGGGCTTGGTCATGGAGCCAGGCCATGACCATCCAAGGCAGGCCATAAGGCCACACGGAGTGGAAGGCCAGAGCTCTTTCCCCTCCTTCTGCTTTCTGGGTATTCAGAACAAGCCCCGTACCTGTTCTGTAGCCCTTAGCACCCTTTTCTCCTTGGCAAATCACTACCATTTCATCCCTTCTAGACTGCCCTCTGCCCCCAGCCTCCTGTGATAACCCACCTCTCCTTGGCTCCATACACCTGCACAGAGATCTTGTCAGTCAGGGTTAAGTCTACCACCATGTTAGATAAGCCCTCTTGGGATAAAGTCAAGAGCCTCTCGTTCCTAGGCCGAGGGAGCTAACAGCAAATCAGGCCCTTGCAGGAACCACATATTAGAGAAGGGAGCTATTAGGTTCATGTAAAAGTAATTGCCATGATTTTCAATGCCAAAAAATACAATTTCTTTTGCACCAACCTAATAGATCATTCCAAGTTCATGGAGCAGGAAGTTATCTCCAAAGGCCAGACAGCATGAGTCCTAGAAGGCTTCTCGGTGGCGGAGACCTCTCCCCAGGACTTAGAAGGGTAGAGGAGGAAGAAACTCAAAGACGAGGAAGAGATGGCATGGTGTACAGCCAGTCTGGCCAAAGATGTGTCTTATGGAGTGAGAAAGTGGGAAAAGCATGATGAACTCCCAAAGATCTGTGAGCCTCTCAGCTATGGTGCATCTCCCTGAAGGCTCCCAAACCCATTCTCCTGAAGGTTTCAAGTGGAGGCAAGGAGGAGAAGGAGCACAGGGAGCCTTCCTCCCCTTTCCTAGAGGTCTTAGGGATAAGTGAGGTGATGACCTCAGGAGACCAAGGCCATAGCTGTCACCAGGACTTTGGTACCTCCACTGTTTTGGTTTCTCACTAGAATAGCTTTGCCCACCTGCCATTGCTGGGTTGCCCTGGGGCCCAGAAGAAGAACACCAGGCCAAGGACCTGGGAGGAGTGGGAGGACAGTCACCCCTGCTCTGTGCCAAGGATGACTTCAAGGGTGCCTCACTCAGGCCCCTCCTTCCACCAACAATGTCTCTGAGTTCCTCCTAAGCCCACCTTTGACCCCACCTCCTCCAGGCAGTCTTCCCATCCCACTCTGGCCCCACAAGGACTCCTTTCCCTATGAAAGCCAGTCCCCCGAGGAGTCAGTACCACATAAGACCTGAGGAGCCTGGTCAAGGTCCTAGCACTGTTTATTTCATGAGAAAAACCCTGGCAGCCTACCTGGACCTGGATGACCCAAGGACAGGGCACACCTGCATCTGTGCCCCTTGTCCTCAACCCACCTTCCTGGAACACTCAGCGCTGCATTAGGCATTTCATTGACTTGTCTGGAGCTGATAAGCCAGTCTCTCTGTCTCTATCTCTCTCTTTCTCTCTGTCTCTGTGTGTGTGTGTGTGTGTGTGTGTAGAACTTGCACAATGTTTAGGCACCACTAGCTGCTCCCGTATCCTACCCAGCCCCATGAAGAAGCAGAGAAAGTGGCTTTGGAAATGAGGTGGAAGGATGGGCACTGTACTGTAGAAAACAGGGAAATTTAGGGGTGCATTGTGCTCATGACAGAAACGAGAAGCATTCATGGGTCATTTCTGCTGGGGAAGTAGGACGTGGGATGACTTCAGAGCCTTTT
Organism: Trachypithecus francoisi; assembly: GCF_009764315.1. Classification (NCBI taxonomy): domain Eukaryota; kingdom Metazoa; phylum Chordata; class Mammalia; order Primates; family Cercopithecidae; genus Trachypithecus; species Trachypithecus francoisi. Next base: position 18,538,534 of record NW_022681464.1, read on the forward strand.
CATTGAGAAATCAGGAGTGGGAGTGGTCTCTGGCTAGCTTTCCTGGCAGAAAATAACAATGCATGGCTTTCCTATGGCCACGAATGTAACAGGGCAAGTGTACAAAGGCAGCATGCCCGAAACCTAGGACTCTGTCTCACTTTCATGCATGTGCTGGCACATGCATGCATGCACACGTGTGCACACACTCTGGCCTGCTCTTTCTCGGGCACACACTCACTCCCACATGCTTAACACACACATCCATCTCAGTTCTTCTTCAGGTATAGCTGCTCCCACCTCCAGGCTCCCAGGCTCCTCTCCTGGTTCCCCCACTTATTCCTGACACTTGCAAGGCTGACTTTACCTTTTGAGTGTTGCATTAAGAAGTGCAGGGGCTTGGGGTCAAAGCTACAAGGAGTGTGCTGGGGGAGGGGAGCTGGGAGCCAACCAGCTCCTCCTTCCTCCCTGATAAATGTCTTGTTTGTTTCATTGACCACATGGCCGAAACAGGGAAATGCAGCTGTGTTTCTTATTTGGCCACAAGGGTGGCCCCGGCTGGCCATTATAGTTGGGAGGTAGCTGCCATTCCCCCTGCTCCCATCTCAGGGGGAGGAGAAGAGGCTGCAAGAGCTGCCTGGGGCCTGGAATCTGGGTCCCCACAAGGCCCCACTCAGGCCCTGGCCCCTTCTGTGATCTCCTGGGAGAAATCGCTTCCCCACCACATTCAGTTTCTTCACTTGTCTAGCCAGTGTCATAATTTGTTGCCCCAGCACACAACTGAACGCCGTGTCTTCCAGCAAGAGGGATTTCAGTTAGACAGGAAGGACCAGCTTTTGAAAATGAGAGTTCTTAAGGGCAAGGCTCCAGGAATATCTTTTCTCCGTGTTTGCTCACATTCTGCTGCTTTCTAAAAAGACACCGCGTGGGTGAACAGAGGGAGGTGTGAGGATTGCCTTCCGAGGAGAGAATCAGGCCATGCTAATCCATGCTGACTGAGGAAGGCTTGAATTCACATCCGGTGTTTTACAGCTCACATTTCACAGTCTGCGCGTGACTGTCCTGGAATTGGCTTGGCCGTTCCTTTGCTCCACAAGCCCACTCTCGACAGAGAGCAAAGATCGAACTCAGTCACCCTCATGTCTGAGCCTCTGATCTGTTTATCACTTGGTGGGCTCCCATGAGCCCCCACTGTGTGTTCAGGCCGCAGGGACCCCAAAGAAGAGGGGCACGTGCCCATGGCAACAGGCAGGTCACTGTCTGGCTGGGAGACATGACTCACACGCATGACACAATCGAGGACAGGGGTGGCCGTTAATCAGGGCAGGATGCTGGGGTTGGACTCCTAGGCTGCCTTCTTCATTGTAGGCACAGATGCATTCAGCTGGCCTACCGCAGCTAAAGAAGAAAGCTGTGCGGGGCCCAGGGTGTTGGTGATAAACCTGCCCTGTTTTTAAGGAGGCTGCACAGCCCCATAGCCCCTGCGGCCAAGGCGGCCAGGTCAGCCAGTGCTCAAGGAGGGAGAGAAGACAGCTGAGCAGGAAATGCTTCGGACAGGGAGCTGGGAGCCCTGTGTCCTAATCCCAGCCCTACTCATAACATGCTTCGTTTTCAATCTACCTGAGCCTTAGTTTCCATCTCTACAGACTGAGAGTGTGGGATTAGCCCTACCCCATGACCCAGGCAGGGGACTGTGAGACACTTGGCAGGATGTGGATGGGCCTGTGCCTGGAGAGGGATGTTGGGGAGCGGATGGGGAAGAGGCAGAAAGATCAAGACCAAAGACCCAGCAGCTTTGAGACAACTACTTGAGTCAAGTAGTGGGAAAGGAAAGAAGAGGAGGAGGGAAGAACCTTGGCTACAGAGACTTGGAATGTCCTAGGTTCAGGCCAAGTTCTTACCTGAATTGAATGGGAACAGGACTACAAAACATGGCATGAGGCTCTTAATGGGAAAAGCAAGGTCATTTGGTCCCTCAAGGCTGCCAGGTAGACCACAAGGCAGGGCTTCCAAGAAGCTGGGAGTCTCTGATCCACAGGAAGGCAGGGCACTGGAGAAGTTGGTGGCTTGTGCCTGGCTTGCAGTTTGTGCTCAGAAAGCTCTCTTTGTGGGATGCAGGAAGCCTGTGGCTCCACCTGTGTATGAAGCAATGCTTCTGCTAGCCAGGTTCCAGGCACCATGCTTGGAGAACCAGTCGCCTGTTCTCTAGCAGAGGCTGGGCTATCCTGCAAGCACCTGCACCCTCTCCCTGCCACAGCCTGCCAGGCAGAAATCCCCACAGCCAGGAGGTAGACAGAATGCCCCTCCACCCAGTGCTCCCAGCACGGGTCCCACCCCCACACGTTGGCTCACACAGTTCCATGCATTTCCCTCTCTCGCCACCCAGTTCAAGTCCCACCTCCTACACAAAGCCTTTCCTGAGGATTCCCGTTCACAGCCATTCTCAGCACGCCACACTATTTCATTCACTCCTCATCGGAACTGTGAGCTAAGTGCTGTCATCCCCTTACCAGATAAGGAAAGCAAGGTGCTGAGACATTCAGTAGCTGCCCAGAGTTCCATGGCTAGTGAGTGGTAGAGCCAGGTTTTGCAACCCCCAGGGTCTGGCTGCAGGGTCTCCACCCTAACCATGAGGCCACACTGCCTCTCCCAGCTGCTGCCTGCTATCAGACGCTGGACCTAAATTAGTCCCTGCAGCTCCTTCTATTTTGAGGGTCAAGGTCCCCCCGCTGCATAGCAGGCCACTTTTAGGACAGGGCTTGGATGGCCTCGGTCCACCCTTCCCACCCCCAAGCCTCCCAGCAGGGTGTCAAAAGCATGTGGATCAATGTGTTGCTGGATACCAAGAGCAGATGGCTCACATGATGACTAGATGTAGCTGCCAGAACCCCGGAGTGGCCGTTTTGTGAGTCCTTCGCAGAGGACGCCCTTCCCACCGACCTCGGGCCACCACAGGGCTAGATTCTTCCCCAAGATCCTCGCTGTTAGCCAGGCTGGCCTGAAGCTGAGGGTCTCCTGAGGAGCAGATGGGCTGTTAACCCAGACAGGACTGGTTCTGCCTTCGTCCTTAAAAAATCCTTTGGGGACCCTCCAAGTGGGGAGTGAACCCTCATCATCCGCTGGGTCCTCTACTTTGGGTACCAGAAGGAGCCCCTGAGGGTTTTACGGTCTTCCCTAAGCCCTCTCCACCCTCTCTTGAGAGGAAGACCAGGCTGACCACTTGACCAGTATAGGAGAACAAATGCCCATATGGCCGCCTCCCCCCCATCCCTCTGACCACACCCTGAGGCAGCTCCTCTCCCCATCCGTCTTCCAGGAATGCCACCATCCTTCCTGGCCTGATGCCAGTTCCCAGGCCTGACCACATTCCATCTCCCAGCGTTCCTGAAGCAGGTGCTCAGGAAGTGAGGTTTCCCTGCAGTCACATACCTCAACTCTGGCCCCATCTCTCCTGCCTCTTTTCCTGACTCACAGAGTGCCAGTGGTTCTCTGAGTAGAACATTCCAGAAGGACTAACCTCCTCCTCAGTGCATCTTTCTTGAGTTGTGACCCTGAAGATACTTCTGGAATTATTTTAAAGAAATGAGTTTCACCACTTAAAAGTCCAATTCATTTGTAAAATCCATGTAATCAAACAAAAGAGTAAAACTGATATTAAGTAACAATCAGTCTGTAACATTGACTGAGCTCCTCCTGGGTGCTCAGCTCTGCGCTAGGTACTGAGGAAATAGAAAGGAACAGAGTAGTGCTCCACTCTTGAGGGAAATGGGGTCCTGTATCTATGAGTTCACTGCTGGACACCCCAGCTCCAGTCATACCAGAGGACACCAGCAGGTCCCCTACTCTTCCTCCCCAGAAGTACACCTACCATGTACACCTATGCTAGACTAGACACAGGCACAGCATGAAATGTCAGCTAAGTATTCCAGAAGGAATTATCAAGCACACCTAACCTTTGCTCAGACAGACAGACTGGCTCTCAGGGAATGCACACATCCCTGACAGCAGGCACCCATTCAGTGATTTGAGAAGCTACGAGCCTTTGGCAAGTTCCTGAATCTCTCTGAGCATTAGTTTCTCCTCTTAGAAAACTGATCAATGATCTTCCTCCTGTCTGACATGTGCTTTACAGTATTTTTTGATTAGCCTCAGCAATTCTATGAGACAGGCAGAGTATATGTTATTATTTTGGAAATGAGGAAAATGTAAGCGAAGCCAAGTGACTTGACCTAGGTCACCCAGTGGGAGGAACACAGCCAGAACCCAAACATTCTGGGTCCTTCTTCACTGCTTTTTCCAGGGTTGAGCTAGGTGATTTCCAAAGTGTCATTCACTGTGAAATGCTATGACATTGAAAGGTGGAGACAGCAGGGTGTGTATGAAGCCAGGTCTAGGAAGGCCCCAAAACTACAGGCGGAGGCTCAGTGGGGGCCAGGTGGTCCTGAGATGAGAGAGCAGAGCCACTGGGGAGAGAAACACCAAGAGTGAGCAATGGGGATATGCTGACTACTTGTGGTTTACAAGGATACAGAAATCAGACCTACCAGTGCTTGACCAAGTTTGAAATCTCCATGCTACAGTCATTAGATTTTTTTACCAGTGTTCCCAGTGCCTACCTCTGGTTTATGTATTCAAAAACAATTGCCACCAGCAAAGCTCAGTAGTGGGACTGCTCACCTTCCCCAACCATGTGGATTTCCAGCTTGGTCGGGAGAAGACAGAAAGAGAACTGGGGAGGAAAGACAGTTGGGGCCTTTGATCAGATCATTTTTGCCTTGAAAGATAGGTGGATTTTCATGATGCCCCTCATTGGTAGTGCTTCCAGGAAAGCAAGCATACCAGGAAAGGAGGCACATTCCAGTCTTTAAACTGGGGGTTAAAAGCAAGCATTCAGGAACTTGAAGCTCAGTTGACCCCAAACATCCTTCAGACCCATCAGCTATAAATCACATGACTCGTTATGAGCAGGTGATGTTTCTTACCACACCCCTCTGTGGGTCTTGGCTCTGAATGGTCTTTGCAGGGAGTCTAGGATATCCAGAGGGTCTAACAGCAGCTGCAGGACATCTGGATGGGGTTGACATGGTCAGGATCTGGCCAAGATTAGAATCAGACTGGGCTTTGTAGCCCTGGTGAGGATGGCATCTGCAGCATACTGTCCTACTGACCCTGTCTCTCTCCTATTTGACCCGATGGGCCCTGGAGCAGCACTTTTCCTGAGAGAGCTGGTGGTTCCAGCTACTGGTCAGTGCTGCAAGAAGCACCTCCCTGGATCACTGAAGGACCTGCCCTACGGGCTCCCAAAAGGAGATAGCACCACTTTGCCAACAGAGGGACTTCACTGAGCCTGCTGTATTCTGCTGAGCAGAGTCCTGAGAAGATGTGGGGAAGGATCCTGAACATAGGGAAAGGGAGACTTTCCCACAGGTTAAGTCAGAGAAATCAGCAGGCAGGAAGAAAAGGAAAAGCAGGGGAAGCCCAGTGTTCTGTCTCTGGGCCATTGGCTGGAAAGGAGCTGTGGCTGGAAGAAGGAAGGGGTTAGAGGCAGCTACCTGCTCCCCAATGCCTGCTCATTGCTGAACCATCCCTATGGATGAGCATGTTTACCCCCAGACCCCAAGCAGCCCTACCTCCTGCCCTTGGAGCCCAGTCAGCAAGTTATCCCTGTCAATAAACTACACAGAGGTGCAACTGTGCAGGCCCGTCAGGATGCCTGGGCAGTTTCCCATCACAGGAAGACTTCCTTCTTTATTTTTTTCCCCTTTTTTTCTGTTTTCTTTTCTTCCTTCCTCCCTTTAGTGATTTCCTTTCATTCTTTCTTCCTTCCTGCTTTCTCCTTTCCTTACCTCTCTCTTCTATTCTCCCTTTTGCATTTCTTCTTGTCCTCCTTCCTTTCCTCCTCCTGTGTCTCCTTCCCTTTCCCTCCCTTCCTCCTCCTTTCTCTGTTCCCCAGAGAGATGCCACCACCTCTAGCATTTCCATCTGTCTTGCTTCTGAGCCTACCTGATTGCAGAAGTGCAGTCCTGCCTCCTCAACACAGGACAGATGCAACAGGGAACGTGCAGCCCAAAGAGGCAGAGGAAGACCACAGCCTGTTCACAGGGCCTGGACACACTGGTGTCTCCCATACCCCAGCTTCCTGAAGACCCAGCCCTAGGCTTGATGCATGAGAAGACAGAGAGGCCCCCCAGGCTGGCTGAGCAGTGTGCCCAAGGATCCCCGGGTCCTCTTTTTAAAGGCTGATTCCAAGGTCATGGGCCGAGGATGCTGATTCCATATGTCTGTGGTGGGGCTCCAGCATCTTCCTTGTTAAAGAGCAGACCAGATGATATGAAGCAGATACCAAGATACTTTGGGGAATCTTGGGCTAAAAAGACAAGACACTCACATGAAAACCATATGCAGTCAAGCTAAGGACTGGAGATCTTCCAGGATAGAAGCTAGAAGCTAGAAAAGCTGGGGGCTCCTGGAGGCGAAACCCAGGAGCTGGGCTCTGACGGGGGAGGATCTGCATGGGTTGTCAAAGAAGGGAGGATTACAGGCAAGGGCAAATTATTTGAGTCAGATACTTCAAATGGCAGGCAATATATTAGATGGATGGACGGATGGATGGATGGATGGATGGATGGATGGATGGATGACTTCAAATGGCCCCAAGAGACCACTGGACTCTACCTTACCCTGTGTATTGGGTGTCTGGTTTCAAGCCAGGGCTCTAAGCAGCACAAGATGCTCCCCAACCAAACCTCTCACTCCTCCACTTTCCACCACCCTTTGCTGTTCTGCCACCTTCTGAGAGATATCAAACAAGATAATGAAGACTAAATCTAACCCTTCCCCCTCCCTGCCCCACCCTGGGCCCAACATTCAGAGAAGAGTTAAGTGACAGAGCCTCGTTCTCCTGTATGAATTAATAATTGATTTGGTAACAAATCACTAATATTGCAGTAGTCGTGGTGAATAAGATAATGAATGTGTTCTGTCCAGGGAGTGTCATGTTGTGAGGATTCAGCTGAAATTATTCATAAATGTGCTACTTTTCCTCATCTCCAACTGCTGCTAGTTTAGCTCCTCTTTTTAATCTTCCCAACCTGTCACATTCGATGGTCAGGCTCCACATACAGCAGAATATTAAGGGGGAACTGCCAAGGTATTATGTCAAATTTCAATAGGTAATAAAAACAAAGTGCTTGAAGACCCTTTCCCACTTCTCTTAAAGTTAAAAAAAGAAGACTTCCAAAAAACTTTCTAGATGGGCACTTTCTCCTATCCTTGGGGAAAAAAAACCTGAGGTCAAGGTGTTCAGAAACTTTGTGGTAAAGTAGGGATATGACTTTGAGCCAGTACTCAACCATCCTGAACTAAGTCTCCAATCTCCAAACAAGGGGTGCCTCCCTGCTTTTCTCCTGGGTGTCATGAGATAATTGTGAGGTGATGGGAAAGGAAGTGCTCTAGGCCACAAATGGGCAGCTAGGCTGGATTTTCTCCACAATCACACCCTACACCAGCCAAGTCAGCTGGTTCACTATTCTGTAAACATGCCTTCCACGTGGCCACCACAGAGAGGGCCCCTACCCTCCTGTTCACCCTCCATGTCTCTTCCCTTCTCCATCTGACCCAACCAACACTCTGGGCTCAGTTCAGTCACCCCTTGCCTCGTGAAACCTTTCCTGATTCCTGCCTGTCAGACATATTTTCTCCTCCTTCACATCTCCCCAGAGCACCCTGGCCCACTCTTACACTGCTCTCCACATACCGTCTTCCCTAGTAGACTGCAAGCATCTCAAGAATGGAAGTTGTCTTCTACATCTTTGAATACAATAAGAAAGGAAGCAATATTTGTAGAATGAGTCCACTGGTGGATGAGTGGGGAGATAGATAGATAGATAGATGAGTAGGTGGGTGGATGGGTGGTAGATGAGGGGATGGGTAGATGGATGAGTGGATGAATGCTGGGTGGATGGATTAATTAGTAGATGGCTAGATGGACAGATAAAAGAATGGGTGAGTACATAGTTGGAAAAGTGGATGAATGGATGGGTAAGTGGGTGTGAGTGAATGGGTGGGTGAAAGAGTACACATGGGTAGATGGATAGGTGGATAGGTAGATAGATGGATGAATGACAGAATGAATGGGCAGGTGGGTAGATGGGTGAGTGGAAGAGTAAATGGGTAGATGGAGGCATGTATGCAAGTATGAATGGATAGATAGATAGATAGATAGATAGATAAATGAATGAATGGAAAAATAAGAAACTTGAAACTGGCATTATAGTGTTTTCAGTCAATGAGCAAGTGTTTGCCGAATACCTGCCCTGCCTTGGTGGTTATCTCTGCTACGTCAGGTTGGAGAGCAGAGAGGAAGTGTCAATGACTTGGCACTGAGGGTGCTTAGAACGGGATGATGGCGCTCAGACTGGGTTGGAGAGTGGAGATCATGACATCACAGTTGACAGACCCTTAAGATAGGCCTTTTGGAGGCCTTAATGTGGCCCCCCACCCTACAAAGGAGACTTATGGTACAGAGGGTATAGACACTTTGCTCAACTATACAGCAGGTTGGAAGGGCTAGATCCTGGGTCTCCAGACCACCATATTGCAGTTCTTCACACCAGAGGACACTGCACATGAGGGAGGATGATAGGCTCCTTGGAGAGGAGGAATGGGTCTCTGGAAGGATGTGGGACTTGACCAAGAAAAAAGCACACTGTCCCAAGTGGTTAATTCTGATTCTGCCAAGAAATGAAAGAGGATGAGGTGCCCTCTCAGGACCGAACCAGCTTCAGTTGACTGAGATTTTTTTCCACAACTGGTCCATGGGGCCATCTGGATTAGGAGACCAGACAAAAGAGGAACTGTAGAACAGGCGACGCCCAAAATAGATGTCTCAAGACTGGAGGGCATGGAGGAGTGAGAACAAAAATTGTCTCATCTCCTGTGTGGCCAACTGTTTTCAGTCCCTCTGTACAAACACACCTCAATCAAATCAAAACCTTTCCAACATGCCCCACAACATACCCTTACACAGCCTTAACCACGGAGCTCCAAAGCAAATGCTGACACTCCACCACCCCCTACCACACAGATGCTCACCGACACAGGTGAACACACCTACAGGGACCCACATGAACAAACGCAGAAACGCACCCCTTAAAACACACATGTCCACCCACACGTGAATACACGCAGACACACAGACATGAAGAAACAGGCATACTTATCCAAGCCTTCATTCTGAGTAAGTTATTAAAAATGTAGACATCGCTGGCTCCCAGGGTCAATATGTTGTTTTTAAATTTAAACATGAATTTCCATTTCATTGAGCCTCCAGGGCTAACAAGATGTGCTGTGACAGGAGCAGCTAGCTGGAAAGGCATGATTGAAGAGCGAGCCAATAATGTGTGTGCACAGCCTGGGCGGGGAGGGGAGCACCTCTGCCCAACCCCCACAGCATGCTATGAGCCATGAGCAGACAGTGAGTATCATTACTACCACTCAGCACTGAGTTCTGACCCAATTCACCAACCCATGTTTTCAAAGCTAAGACAACAGAGGGTGATGCAGAAGTCACATCCATTCATTCACCCATCCATACACACATGCACTCATCCATCCATCCATCCATCCACCCACCCGTCCATAAACACATGCACTCATCTATCCATCCATTCACCCATTCATCCATGCACCCATCCATCCATCCATCCATCATCCACCCACCCACCCATCCATACACACATGTACCCATCCATCCATCCATTCACCTTTTCATACACACATGCATCCATGCACTCATCCATCCACCCACCCATCCATACACACATGCATCCATCCATCCATGCATCCATCTGTTCACCCATCCACCCATGCATGCATGCATCCATCCATCCATCCATCTATGTTCTGTGAAAATTCAGGCCTGGACTAAGGACTGTGGAGGTGAGGACAAGAAGAAACATGCTGTCCCTGCCCCCTGGAGTCTCCACTCTGATTGGGATAAGATATGTTTTTCATTGAACTCCAGCTGTACCCTCTGTATCCTCAGACAGCACCAGACACTCTGGTTTATAACATGCCATAAGCAGTCTCCCTCTCTGGGCTGGAAGTTCTGCAACAGAAGATATCATATCTGTCTTGTCCAGCAATGGACTCTCAGCACCTAAGCCACAGTAGGTACTCTGTGAATGTTTGGTGAACTTGAATGGGTTTGAATTCAGATCTGAAAGGCTGACTCAGAGGTCTTATGTGGTTGTATTCTTCCTCATCCCCCAGCATGAAGGAGGGAAGGAAATAAAGAAAACACTACACAAAGGGTGCTGAGTGGTCAGGACCTGCTCCATGGAAGAGGTGGATAGGGAGGTGACCTTGCTTTCAGTATGCCAGGCAGCTGGAGGGCACAGTTACCCTCCTGCAGGAGAAACAGTGGCTAGGAGCCCCTGGACACAGGTCCTAGCTGGGAGGGAGGCACAGTCAGCACAGCTGAACTAGGCCTTGAGAGGTCCTATCTAGGCTAGCAGGGAGCTGCACCACTTCCCTGTGCAGCCTACCTCATCTCCTGCCCACCACTGCCTTTCTTGATAAGCTGCTGTGCTGCCCATCTCTGAAGCCTGGGGAGAGCCCTGCCTGGTGCTGGCTGCTCTCTGGGTTTCAGTGACTTTGATTAGGCTGGACTTGGTGGATTCTGTAGGATTTTAGGTATCTTGTGTGTTTTAAATGGCTGTTAATACTTAAAGTTCTTCACCCAGCAGAAAGTGAGAAGGAAGTAGCAGCAGTGCCCCGCATGAATAAGTCACCCCATGGCCTCACCTCCTGGAAATGGTTTGGGCAAGGCCAGACCCCATTTTTCTTGCCATACACACAAACATACACAGATACCCATGGAACCAGGGGCCACTGACTAATGTGGGACCAGGTTCCCTCCCCTCACACAGCCTCACCAGTGCAGCCACATGCCCACATAAACACACATGTCTCCCACACATTGGGATGGTCTTTCCCTCTCTTCAAGATTTCTGAACTCCAAATAAATTTCAAAACTCTTCCTTTAAAAATCAGGCTATTTGGGCTAGATTGCGTTTATTTATCATAGTTGCGTTTATCTGTAATCCCAACACTTCGGGAGGCCAAGGTGGGAGGATCACTTGAGCTCAGGAGTTTGAAGTCAGCTTGAAAACATAGTGAGACAAAAAAATACAAAAATTACCCAGGCATGGTGGCACACACCTGTAGTCCCAGCTACTCAGGAGGCTAAGGTGGGAGGATCTTGTGAGCCCAGGAGTTTGAGGCTACAGTGAGCTATGATAGTGCCACTTCACTCCAGCCTGGGTGACTGAGTGAGACCTTGTCTCAAAAAAAATCTTGGTTTCTGCCTTTGGGAAGCAGCCCCTCTCCCCTATCTCTGGATCTCATGGATGCAGAACTCCAGGACCAAGGGAGCAGTGCTCCTGCACGGCTGCCAGACCATTCATTTCCCCGTCAGGCCACGAGGCCAACAGCAGCCCAGCCCTGGCAGGGGATTTTACAGGCACATGTCCACCTCAGGCTGCTTGCGTGCCCTCCTTGCATCTGCAGTGACGGGGGTGTGCAGGCTGAGTCACACACCCTAAGTCACTTGGTCGTACATGCACACAGGCATACAATATGCGATTGCTGGGCACACCCTCGCCTTCATACGCCACATCCGTCTACCCCAACACACACGCCAAAAGTATAGATGGCCTGTGTGCAGAGACAGCTCCCACCAGCATGCATACTGAAGGTGGCTGGCACAGCGTGTGCAGGGATGCCCACACGCACACATGAGCACACAGGCAGGATGTCAAGCCCTATCATCAGGTTTGCCAACCTGAGATTCTGGCAGCCCAGGTGTGGAGTGGGTGGGCCGGAGGACAGCGTGCCCACACTGGCCTGTAACCCTGGACCTTCTTGTGCCCAGGAGTGGAGGCCCAGGCCTCTGGCCCTTTAAACATCCATTTAAAGTCTCATCTCTCAAATAATTCAGCAGAGGCATCAGCCAAAAGGGCACACTCTCCTTTCCTTGTCTTCAGGAGCAGAAAAGGAAGGAGACAGGGTAGAGAGTAGATTAATTGGGCCTGGAACAGGAGCCAGGGATTGTGTAAGCCTAGGCTGCCAGGGAGGCAGGGGCGGAGGTAGGGAGAGTCCAGCTTCACTCCTCTCCTCTTTCTGTCCTTTTCCTGTTATGCTCTCCCAATAACCTCATACAGATCGGCCCAGGGAGTGGCAGCCGCTCAGTCCAGTCAACACCTGAAAGTGGCCCTGAGACCTTCTCTGCTTCTATCATTCTCATTGGCCTTACTCATCACAGTATTAGCAGCCAACCAAAATTCCTGAGAGCGAGGGCTCTCAGGCTGGGCCCAGCGGGTGTGCCTGGCCCTGAGGTGCTGCATGTGAAGGGCCACTTTGTGAAGCAAACTCTGTCTGCGGTGTTCCTGGGAGTGCAGAACGGCGGAATGGCAGGTGGTTGGGCCTGGGCAGGTCCAACACCAACAGAACCCTGTCCCCTTGCTAGGTCTCAAGTATCAACCCAGAGTCCTGACACTTCTGTCCCCTCCCTACCATGTCCCTCAGCTCCCCCTCCTGTCTCTGTCACCTGCCAGCTTCTGTCACCCATTCTCTCCACCCCCCGCCAGAGTCTCCCTCACTCTGCACGCTCCCTTCCCTGATGCAGACCCCCACCCTTGGCTTTCTGGACCTTGACAACAGGGTCCTGGCTAGGGTCTGCCTGGCCCTCTTTTCAGGACGGCTTAGAGTAAACCAGATACACAAGGGATGAGCAGACAGATTTCAGCTCAGTGAAGAGCCTGCTTATAGCAAGGGGTGTCCCAAAACATGGCGACTTCCTCTGCAGTAACTGTCTGCCCAACCCTCCCCTACAATGAGACATCCTTGGGGGACTGCCATGCCCCCAAGATTCCTCCCAACTCGAACACTCTGCGTTTGCCCCTCAGTAGGAATCAGTGCATCACATCCTGAGGGGGCCCTCCCCACTGGCCGCCCCCTGGCACCCGGTTCTCAGGCCAGTCATCCAAGGGGCAAGAGGCGCCAAACCCATTCCAGGTTTCGGTCAGTCCTCCCAGAAAGCCGGTGGGAAAGTGTTTATTCATGTGGGAAATCAAATCGCCGGGGAGAGCCACATTTCCCAGCACATGGGTATGTAGGTCAGGCTCAGGGTTTCTTCCGCATGGCCACTCTTTGGGTATCTGAGGACATTCAGCAGTCCTGGCCCCTGCCCCCACCCCCGAGCCTTCACTTGGAGTCATTCAGTCAACCCATACGTTCATACGTTCTGAGCACCCGGTGTGGGCAGTCCCACGGTGAATCGACAGACCTCTCTGCCTGCTGTCTGGAAAGGACATGGCATCTGTGCTTCCTGTGCTTCCTAAGACCAGAGCTAGGAGAGAGGTGGGCAGGTGGAGAGGGAGACGAAGACCCCCACACACCACACAGCAGGCGGCGACACCTGCACCCTGAAGAGCTGGGCAGTGGGACAGGACCAAAAAGAGAAGCCTGTGTTCAGGGGAGAGTGCCCCAAGTGTGCCCGGCCTGAATCCAGACTCAGACTTTGGAGCTATGGCTGGGACTCAACAAAGGGCAGCTGTGAAATTCTGAGACGAGCCAAGGGGAAAGGAGCCGAGAACTGGGTCTTCCCAACTCTGCCTCCCGTTCTAGGAAACGGGAAGAATCATGAAGTGAAGTGTGATGAGGCCTTCAGATTTGCCAAACTTGTATGGAGTCTCCAGGCTTCCTCCTCTCACATCCTCCTGCGCCCCACCCCCAACCGCCACAACTGAAAAAAAAAAAAAAAAACCTTCTTGATTTTTCCATGTGTGTAGTCAGAGTAGCTGAGAAGCAGTAGATTCTTACGTTCCTGGAAAGTTGGGCGCTTGGCCCCTTGCAGTCCTTTGAAAGATGTGGTTCAGGGTCTTCCTAAGAGAAAGGCAGTAGCCTCAACTCAAAGAAGGAGGCTTCCTGAAGGGTGGGCTATCTTGCTCGTAATTCCTATCATGGATATAGAATGTTAATAAATAGTCCTGCTTACTAATTAAAGGACTTGTCTTCCCCAGCCCATCAGTCTAAGAGCAGCAGACACTGCTCTTATATATAGGAGAGTATAGGAGAGAGGAGAGCGGTGAGGTGGGAAAGAGGAAAGGTAGACAGAGCTAGCACCCCAGTGATTCAGAGCTGTTCCAAATTCCACTTTCTGCCTTCCAGCTGCATCCCAGCCGCTTCTCCTCACTAGTATTCTGTGCAAGCCAAATTTCGGTACACACAGGGTTGCGGTTTAACCAGTCCTTTTACAAATCCTTTTTTTTTTTTTCCAAATCAATGTAAAAATATTCTGTGCTACAGAGCAGATTTGATTAAAAAGGGAAAAGGTTGCCTGAAATATGCCCCCCCAAAATCGAGCTAATGGGAATCTCATTCATTATTTAATCTCCTGCTTATCTGAATAGGACCAAAATGGAATCCAATATGGCATGTGCATACTGCTGTCCTGGAGAGCAGACAGAAGACAGGGAGCAGGGGAGGCAAGGACAGATGCAGACCTGCCATTTCATTTTGTATATTAAACTGGGCTGCAGGCTGTGAACCAGGTTAATAACAATATTTATTGTTATTAATGCCTGAACATCCTAACATGTGCGTTTGTATGTATGTGTGTGGGTATGTATATATATGTCTATACACACATATGTACACACATATACATACATATATACACACACATACACACCCATACACATACACACACATATATTTATCTGGTATCCATTCTCTTGTGTTACACTGTGATTCTTGAGCTGCCACACTACTGGACTTTATTAAACACAAATAAAATGTGTCTCATCCAACAACAGCCCGTGAAGTGATGGGACCCAGGAATGGCCAGGCAGGTGCCATGTCTGCTCACTCATGCTGGGCTGGCAAAACCTGCCTCGTTCTGAAAGGGGCCTGGGAGGAACTGGAGCAAATATCTAGCAACCCTCGCCCTGGAGTGATGTTGTTGGGTAGGGACAATGTTTTCGGAGAGTTCCCTGTGTGCCCAACTTTATGTATACTGGTGCCTTTAACTCCCATAGCAGTTCTGCAGATAATATCATCCCCTCTGTCTTGCAAGGGAGGAAAGTGAGGCACAAAGATGTAAGGAGACTGGCCCAGGTCCAAATAAGAGTAAGCAGTAGGCCTATTAGACCCTAAGGTTTGTTTTCTTTTTTCAATAAACCATGCCGTCTTTCCTAAGGTCTAACGAAGTGGAGTCTGACATTCTACCTTTGCATGGATGGATGATATACACATCAGCAACTCTCCCAGACGTTCCATTTTGTTCAGACTGGTCTCCTTCACCCCCTCCTGGGTAGGGCCACCTTGAAATCCTGGTTCTCCCCATTCCCCCACTTTCCCACAACCCCATAATACTTTTCCTGGCTTTCTTCCAAAGGTCCGATTATTCTACCTGCCCTACCCAACTTCTATTCCCTGAGGTCCAGCTGCTGAGCGCCTGCTGAATACAGGGTCCGGCACTCAAAGGCTGCATATCACAGGCAACATTAGGGGTTTTCCTTTTCTTCAACCCTGGCCCACAATGGAGCAACCAAGAAAATATTTTCTTCTTTCAATGTGCTTTGTGCCTGGGTAACAAATGGGTCAGGTATATTGGAACAACAATTGCTCAGCAAAAGACCACCTTCCAAATTGTCTATCTGTAGATGATTTATCATGCAGGTCCTCGCTGGCCCCAATGCCCAGGATCCCCCAAGGTCCAGCAGCCCATTCGCCCTCTTTTCCATTCCAGCAAGCCCATAGCACAGGACCATCAGCCTAGACCAGATGGATAGGGACGTATGTGGGAGGCAGAGAGACCTTTCCCGTAGAAGGCATGCTTTTAGTGAGTTATCCTGTGGGCTTATGCTGGGGAATCTCTCCTCCCTCTTCTGCAGTCCCACTGACAGAACTGAACCGGGGTGCATGTGTGGGGCTCCGAGGATAGAGATGGGATGGGCGTGTCATCCCATCTCTGCTGACTGCTTTCCCTCCTTTAAAGCCAGCCAGGGACAGCTTTCCTTTACTCCTCATATTCTTTGAAATTCAGTTTGGGCTGCAGGGGAGTTTTTAAAAAAAAATAAAAATGGAGCAGGGCACCAAACACCCTATGAAACAACTCAGCGAGGCAGTTTCTCCAGCGAACCTGTGTCTTATATCTTCTGTGACAAAAAGATTTATAGCAATTTTTTATTAAAAAAGAGAGAGAGAGCTGCAGATAATCAGATCTGAGGCTCAGAAATGGGAGCGTGGGGGTGTTATGCATGTAAGTTATTTTAAAATATATGTTAGGTTCGTGATGGATTTTTCCACTCCCAGCTGGAGGGGGACCAGCCCAGCCCCCCACCACCACCCCATGCCTGGCCTGAAGTGATGGAAGTGATGTGTGAAGGGGAGAGATGAGGATGATGGGATCTCCCCCACTAATATCTCACAGGCACTCTCCCTCCACAGCCACAGCCCACCACCCTCTTCCCTCAACAGATAGATAGGAGACTCTTGCTTTTAGCAGGAAGGACATAGCCACAGGTTCTTAAAACTGGAAGCAATCTTAGGGGCCCTCCAGTGTTGAGCTAAAAGCCTATTTTATAAATGAATTAAATGATGGTTATAGAGAGAAGGCTTCTCCTGCATTTTGGATCACAAAGATTGGCCTGACTGGCCTTGTTGGTAAGGTATACATATCTCTCTGCTAGTTCTCTAAACCTCCTCAGTCTCCTGCATCCTGGGGCAGATTCCCCTTCAAAGGAAAGGTAGAGGCAGGAAGTGGCATGTACACCACAGAGCAAGAACTGGGCAGAGGCAGTGAGATGATTACCCAGTCCTAAGGCTGAGCAGAGCACACCTTGGGTGCAGAGATCTGAACTGGCAGAGGAAGGGGCAAGGGCAGGAGGGTGGGAGGAGATGTGATCATCCCTGGGGATCATGCCCCTGCCTGAGGAAATTCCTCCCACACAGGGAGGCCCAGTTCCATGGGACCTGTGGACAGCACTGTCAGATGACTAGACATTCAGCTATTAGTGAAAATGACAGGATGACAACATGGAAGAAGTGTCTGGAAAACATGTCCTATGAGGAATAGCTGGAGGAACCAAGAATTTGAAGGAAAGGACATGGGGGAAGTTGGGGACCTGCCTTCAGACCCCAGCCCAGCCAGCTCAGAGCAGAGAGTGGCCCCAGGGGTGAACGGCTGGGTGCAGGTGTATGATGGATTTTTTTTTTTTACAAGGAATATTTGTTTGGTGGGACAAATAGCAAAGACATTTTAGAGGGTGGAACAGAACTAATAATAATGCTGAGGCAAGGTAAGGCATGTGACAAGGGATGGGCAGTGCTTAACCCCAAAATGAGTGCTAATGGTGGCATGCCAGCCTCCAGAGCAGATTAACAGGGAAGATGCTAGAAGGAGGAGCTTTCTGAGTGCCTTGAACTTCACTGTTAGGGCAGCCACACCTCCACACTGGTCTTCGTCACAAGGTATACACTCTCCATCCTGGCTGTCTGTGCTTTCCTGGGGTGCCTCTGAGTCTTCTGTGAGCTGAGCTCCCCAAGAACCAAAGTGCATGGGGTGAGAGTGCTGGGACAGGTCGAGGCAGGCAGGCCTGGTTGCAGTGATGTCCAGGCCCAGGCACAGCCCCCATGTGAGATTTCCATGGCTTCGGGAGGGCCCTCGACGTCCAGCTGTGCACATGCCCCATGAGGCAGGGCCTGGACTCCCGTTTTCCAAGTTGTCTGCCCTGTGTCTATGCCCCAGATCTTACTCCACCTCTTTGCCAGTGAGTTAACAAGCTGAAAACAAACACTTAACTCCAGAGGTGCCCTGCATGAAGGCACTCCAGAATTTGGAAATGGGGGACCTCCTCTTCTGTGGAGTGTAGTCTGGAGAGCAGAGAATCCCTCCACTAAGTGACTGAGACCCTCTGCTTCCCTTTGGGCTCGAGAACCGGGCATGAGCTGAGCAGGAGCTTGAGGGGTTGGGGGATGTGTTCGAGGTCACGTGCCTCAACCTCTCCAAGTTGTAGCTGTCTTGTCTATGATGTAGGGTTAATGAACTTGCTGGCTCAGGCCTGCCCATGGGGCTGTTTGAGGAGTAACCGCGACAAGGCAGGTGAAGGCCTGGCCGGGCCCCAGGAGGGAATCCTGGAATGGTGGCCAAAGATCCCACTTCAGGTGGAAGATGCGGACGGTAAAGCGCCCCGAGTGCCTCCTGGACAGATGGCCTCACAGTGGGGGCCCAGGCCACGCCAAGGCCAGCCACGGGCACCAAGAGCCTTGAGATAAGGAAGTGGACCTCTGAGAATAGGAATGAGAATTGGGGCCAAATCCAGGGGAGTCTGTGTAGCTGAAACCATCTCAGAAGAGGGCATGAGCAGCACTAGCCCAGGAGGCCCAGTGCCTCTGTCCCAGCCGTAGCATCTGTGTGACCCTGCACACATCATTTCATGTGCGCTATGGAAACTCCAACACGTATCACTCACGCTTCTGCCTAGGGCCGCCCTTCTGTGAAGGGGAACACACACCGGCGCTGTCCTGCCTGTCCCAAGCCCTCTCAGCCCCACCTCTAGAGGACTGCACACCATCAGGCACAGCTGGGCCGGGCCGCATGGCAACCCGGGCTCCTGCCAGCACACACACTCACCACCCCCTCGCCATGCACTGTCACACGGAGTCACATGCAAACATGGAGTCACATGGCCCTGTCCCTCCACTCCAGCCATTTGTCCCCAGCCCTCCTGTGGGCCTTGTGTGACTGGGGGAGGAGCACAGAGAGCCACAGGGGAGGGGTGGCCTCGCCTCCATGGAGGGTGACTCCTTGCGTTATTTTTAAACATTCCCCTCATTTGCTAAATGAGGCTTTCGCTCCCAGGCTCCCTTTGAAGCGGCTGCTCCTCTTATGGAGGGGGGCAGGGAGACAGTGGCCTGACAGATGCTTAAGAAATTATAGGCGAAACTTGCTGACTCAGGCCCGATTATGTGCTGTCCCAGGACTGTGTTGAGTCCAATGAGGGCTGCTGGCTGACCCGCCCTCCCCTGACCCCAGCCCTCTTCTTTCTTTCTCTGTCTCTCTCCCCTCCTTGCCCCATCTCTCCCTTCACTCTCACTGTCTCAGCTTAGGCATCTTTGCCACCTCCTCCTTCGCTTCCTCCCAGCCCTCCTTCCTGGGGCTGGAGAGCCTGCCCAGTGAGGGAAAGATGCCCACCCCCACGGAGCCATGAGAAGCCACATGGGGCCCTGTGTGTGCCAGGACCAGGGCCTATTCAGGCCATGCATGGAGGGTGGGGAGGGCAGAGGAAGTCTGGGGGAGAAAGACCCAGGGAAGCCTCCTCAGAAGAGAGGGCCTTGAGCTGGGCCTGCAGGGACCTTGAACTTGATAGGCTGTAGAAGGGCACAGGGCTGCCCAGAAGAGAAGGAACAACCCTGGCCGGTCCCCAGAGCAGAGTAAGCTAGGTGTGGGCAAGGTGGGAGCTCTGTTATTGAGGGGAGAAAGATCGTTTTGAATTTTAGAAGTTTCTTTTGGCTTGAACTTTTACTTAGTCTTTGACTTACTTATTGTCTTTCTTTTTCACCTTTTCCACATTCAGACTCTGGCTTTTTGCTGGAATAAAGAATGACAAGGAGCTTCTACCCCCACCCTACCCCACACCCACTTTCCACCTGCCACCTCCCAGCTAGAAGGATTAAGAAGGGGCTCCCACTCAGAACACAAGGACAAGAAGGGTGGGGTCCACCCAGGCTCAAAGGGGTTAGAGAAGGGGCAGCTCCCTGGGGTCCCCCCAACCCTGGAACCCTGGAAACAGATAGGTCCATGGAGGTGGGCAGCGGTATATGTTCCAGGCAGGTGCAATAGGAGCATTTAGGAGCAGGAGCGAGCATCCTTGGCGCCCTAATGCCTCTTCTCCCATGTGGGCAACCTGAAAGATGGATGGTAATTAAACTTGAATGCAAATTAAAGTGGTTCAGACCAAACACTTATGGATTCACCTCGGCAGCCTCCCTGTTCATTCCCACCGGATCATGTGTTCACCGCCTCAGCATGAGAAGGGGCACGTCCCCCTCCAGGTGGCCTCAGAAATACAAAAGGAAGGAAGCCCAGAGGCGAAGAGTCCAGATGCCTGGGTTTCAGGTGAGGGAGCTGGAGGCCCAGAGAGCTGCAGTGATTTGTCCCAGCTCGCCAGCAAACTGATGGCATACTCAACGTTAAGATTTAAGGTCAGACAACCCCAAGGAGAGAGTGGGCTATAGCCGGAGTGATGCATCTGAATAGGCAGGAAGACCTGGGGTCTGGCCCAGGCCTCCTTATGGATCATGCCAGGCCCCAGGTCAAGCCAACTCATGGCTTGAAATGCAAGATCTCTTTCTTGAGCTGTGTAACACCTTGCAGTCCCAGGGAAGTGAGAGGCCAGCCCTGTGTAAGTATACTTGGGTGGGAAGAACACTGGATGGTGTCCTTGTCTATCTCCCCATTCATCTATTAGCTAAAGGCTGAAGGGTTTCTGGCTCATGGCTGGTGTCAGGGAAATCTGAGATCTGTGTCATGGAGGGGTAGAACAATGCCTGAGCTGGGCTCTGTGGCTCACAGGCTGGGATGTCTCGGACAAGCTCCTGGATGTTTCTGTGTCTTGGTTACACTCTCAACAGAGCTGGCTCATAAAGCTGTTCTGAGGATCAAATGATTTAATGCATGGACAGCGCTTGACCTGTGCTCAGTGAACTTAAGTTAGTATTGGTCTGTAAGATGGCCGGATCACACTCGGAAAGGCACTTTCCTGAGTCCTTGCCCCACAAATGCAGAGCTCACTGCCTCTTCCATGACACAGTGCTGCTCATCAGGAGCCCAGGACAGGGCCTCCTCATAGTAGGTGCTTGCTGAGCTGCCAGACACAGCCAACCACATGAAAGGTTTCATCAGCTGGCCTTGCAGTTCGATTTTAAAGGAGAGGATGACCTGGTGGGAGAAGGGAAGTTGCAATGAACATCTCCATGTCCATCGCCTTCTTTTCTGAGTGAAGCCCTACCTACAACCATCTAGGGATCCAGCAGGAGTCGCTGGAGCCTGAGCGTTCATCCCAGCTGCCAAGTCCAGGCCCCCGTCTAGGCCCTGCCTCACAGCTCTCTGGGAACCAGTGGAGCCCAGCAGAAGCAGCTAAGGAAGGACTCCTACCCCCACACCTACTCTATTCTCAGAGCCAGCCCCCGGGTTCCCTGCCAGGCCCAACACCACATCAGAAGGGCCCAGGCCCTGCTGGGATCAAGCTGTTCCTATAGTGACACACAAATCAGCCGCCCTCAGCCCTGTCATTTGCCAGAACCCAATTCATGAGCCTCTGATCAATAATTCAGCCATCTCCATCTGTGGAAAACTCGGATTTGGCCTAATTTCTCTCATAAACAAAGAACATCATCTGCTCATAACAGTAAAATAGACACCAGTCAAATTTTTCAAAAACTAGAGATTCCCATGAACGGCATTCATTCTGGGTCTGGGATGACGGATCCAGCTTGCCTTTGTGAATTCCGTGGGCAGGCTGGGTTGAGAACACAAACCCTGGTGTGGGAAGGTGGACTGGGCAGTTGGTTCAATGAAGAAGAATAGCATATATTTTAAGTGCTCCAATATATGGTTTGAAGACCAACGGATAGACCTAACTACAAATGATTCTTCTCTATTTACTGGAATTGGCCATCTGATGTGTTTGTAAGTAGTATTTGCTGAAAGAACATGAATGCAACAAACACATTTCTTTGGAGATATTCTTGAGCCCAGGCGTGTCAGTCAGGCTTCTCCAGAGAAACAGAAGTTATATATACATGTGTGTGTGCATGTGTATGTATATGTGTATGTACATGCATACATATACATACATATACACACATATACGCACACATATACATATACACACACATACGCACACATATACATATACACACACATACGCACACATATACATATACACACATATACGCACACATATACATATACACACATACATATACACATATACATATATACACACATATACATATACACATATACGCACACATACATATACACACATATACATATACAACATATACGCACACATATACATATACACACATACATATACACACATATACATATACACACATATACGCACACATATACATATACACACACATACGCACACATATACATATACACACATATACGCACACATATACATATACACACATACATATACACACATATACATATACACACATATACGCACACATATACATATACACACACATACATATACACACATATACATATACACACACATACGCACACATATACATATACACACATACATATGCACACATATACATATACACACATATACGCACACATATACATATACACACATATACATATACACACATATACATATACACACATATACGCACACATATACATATACACACATATACGCACACATATACATATATACACATATATATAAAGGTTTATTAGAAGGAATTGGCACATGTGATTGTGAGGGCACTGGCAAGTCTGAAATCTATAGGGCAGAGGAGCAAGCTAGAAACTCTCAGGCATGAATTGAAGCTGCAGTCTTGAGGCAGAATTTCTTCTTCCTCAAAGAAACCTCAGTTTTGCTTTAAGGCCTTTCAACTGATTGGATGAGGCCCACCCATATACCCTCCTTTTACTTCAAGGCAAATACTGGTAGATGTAGACTGTACACCTAGATTTGTGTTTGATTAAATAAGGTGCCTGCTACAGCCTAGCCAAGGTAATACATAAAACCAACCATCTCATCAGTTTGCTTCCGGGATTTGCCTTTCCCGCAGCATCTCCTTTCCCAGTGGACCTAAATCAGTGAGGCTCATCTGCATGGGTGAGAAGCGAAACATCAAGGAATGATTGAGCCAGTGCAGACCCTGGAACGGATGTGCTTGGGGAATTGGAGCCAAAAGAACTGAATTGATTTGCCCAAGGTCACATAGTTAGTTAGATGGGCAGGTGTCTTCCTGAATCAGGACCACAGTAGGCGCACCTGCCATGTGGACCGACCATTTTTGCCTGCCTGCCTCCAAGTCTAGGCAAGGTCATGTACTATGGGTGTGCAGCTGTTACAAACCAACCCTGGTTAGTGGACAACTGGTGGGTGTATCTCAGGCACCTTGTGTTTCTGTTATTTGGACCCTTCTAGAGCAACTGTTGTTCAGCCTGTTAGTACAAGCCCCCACAGGATACCAGGCATTGTGTTGGTGATTGTCGTGGTCCATTTTTTGCTGCTATAACAGAATACCTGAGAGTGGGTAATTTATAAATAATAGAGCCTTATTTGGCTTATAGTGGGGGGGCTGAGAAGTCCAAGGGCATGGAGCCAGCATCTGTTGAGGGCTTTCTTACTGCATCATCCCAAGGAGGAAAAACAGAAGGGGACACAAGTGCATGAGGCAGAGAGAAAAAAGGGGGCAAACTCATTCTTTTTATCAGGAACCCAGTCTCACAGGAACATTCTAATGATAAGGGCATCAATCCATTCACCATGGAAGAGCCCTCATGACCTAATCAGCTCTTAAAGCCCCATCCCTTAATATCATCACAATGGCAATTAAAGTTCCAGTGTGAGTTTTGAAGGGGACAAACATTCAAACCATAGCAGTGATCAACAAGTATTTCTGAACAAAACACGACTGTGAACATCTCCTGTGCGTTATTCACCTTGGGCGCCCTATCATTCGGCACAGTGCCTACTACAACAGAAATGCTGACCTGAAAGGGGTTTCCTAGAGTGAGAAGCAGTGGGCAGGCCTCACCCACAGGTGGGAAGGTAATTGGCAGGACAAAGCAGTCACGTGTGAAGCACGGGCAGTTTGAAATCTCTATGCACACCCGGGATCTCTGTAAATCCTCTCAGCCCCTCGAGGGGATGTAGCCACCTCCATCTTACAGTTGAAGAGCCTAGGACTTGGCAGGAGAAGGGATTTGTCCAAGGTGGCTGGGTCCATGGTGCGATCTTGAGTGATCGCAACACAGTGCCTTGCATGCTGAGCTCCACCACTCTCAGTAACCCCCACACCTTAGAGGGAAACAAAGGCCAGAGGCTTCAAGCGGTGTCAGTGGCTGGTGCGTGTCCCTGGCCCCCTCACCGATGGGCCTCCTTGGGAGGACCTCTGTGGGCCAGGGAGGAGGGTGAGATGAAGAGAGGGGCTGCAGCTTTATGTCTCAGCAGAAGACCCCTTTCAGGGGCCAGTGGCCTCACTCCTGGACCACAGCAGGAAGCCTCCCCCCACTGGCCCAAGGCTAGGATCTTCCTCAAGATCAGCAGGATGTCTGCTCCTCAAGGCCCCTCACATGCCAGAACCACACCATGGAGCAGCCATGTCTGTGAGACACGGGCCACGAAGGGAGATTCCTTCTTTCTAAAGGTTATTGTCCATAATAGAACAGTTCTCCTCCCGAAACCCACCCTCCCAGGATAGGATTTTCACTGTCATCCTGGCCCTCTTTTGCCCACTTTTCCAGCCCCCTCTCCCTTCTGATTCCAAACTCCAGAACTTTAGAGGAGGAAGTAATTTTGGCCTGGACTATTATTGAAAGGGAATGGGAGAAGGGCTCACAGGCTGTAAAAGCTCTCTTTCCTCCCTCCCTCCCTCCTAGCAGCGAGGGCCAGCAGCTCACTCAACACACCTGTCCTCCCTGAAGGACCTGCCCTTCACATTCCGGATGGGCTCAGGGCCCCTTTACAGCCCCACTGCCACGGCTGTTGTCACTGACCCAGGCCTGAGTGGGGAGAGACCAGAGGGAGGAGGCAGCCCTATCGTCAAGATAGAGGGTGGGAGGACCCCTGCTTGAAAGAGCAGAGCTGACCTTGTGTTGGAACAAAGCACATCCAAGGAGCGCCCCTGCCCCACTCCACCCGGGGTCTGGGGATGGGATTCCTGCAAGGTACAGAGCTCAGAGACAGAGATTTGTGTTCGAGCCCCAGCTCCACTCTACCCCAGCTGAGACTGGACTTCTCTGATAAAAAGCCAACATACCACCTCACAGGGTTCTTGTACAGCCAGTGCTATTTACAAATATAGAGTGTGCCATAAGCCAGGAGCTGGTCATCCATCAGGTATGGTTTGCCCATCCTGGGCCTGGTTTCTGGGCAGCATGACTTGTGCAGCTGTAGAGGAAGTGGCCAGGAGTAGCTCAGAGCCCGGCCTGCCCAGCCTCCATCCCTTCCCACCCATGGACTCCCCAGGACTCTTCCATGCAGTTTAGGGATCGCAACCAATCCCTTCAATCTGCAGATGAGAAAACCAAAGCCTGGAGCTACCCAGATGGTCCTGGGTACCCAGGGCAATCCAGATGGTCCTGCCCTTGCCCAGCCCAGCTACAGTTTAGAATGGAAACTCCTGGGGGGCAGGGATCATGGCTTTGTCTAGCCTGGCCCCAAGCCCCAGGCCTACCACAGGGCCTGGCAAATCTCCCTGAATAAATGAGGTGTCTGCCAAGATGCCCTGTGCACGAAAGCACCCAGGCTCTTTAAATGGAGGGTGAGGAGCTGGGTGTGCAAGCATTGCAAGGAGTTCAGGGAGTTGAGAGGCAGAACCGAGCACTGAACAGCTGCTTTGTGTCTGCAGAGAGGACAGCAGCAGTCCTTATAATGTCTGGGAGGCATGAGGGTTTGTGGGGAGGTGGGGGTGACAAGGGCAGTGGGGAGGCATGTGGGCTGAGCCGCAGTCCACTGACCTCCCCACTGGGCTCTGGAGGTCCAGCGTCCAGCTGCCACACAGGCAGGCACACCAATAGCTTGGCCAAAATGAAGACATCCAGATACAAGCCTGCACCCTCAGAGACGGAATCCTGGCTCTTGCTCCTTTAATTAAGAAAAACAAAAGATATGAACAGGGTGAGTTTGCCTTGAAGATGCTGGGAAGGCAGAAAGGATAGGTTCTTGGCTTCCTCTAGGAGGGCTGTCTGGGAGGAACACACGTGGTGGCTTGGCTGTGCTGTAGCTGAGACTGAGGTCATGGGTTCACACCCTACAAAGTGTGGGGGAAAGAATCCAAATCCCCCATTCCAGACTGACCCCAATCATAGACTCAAAGTGATCCTAGTTTTGTCCAGTCATCCGCCTCATCCATGCTGTCTCTTATAAGGGCATTGGCAAGACAGTGCAGCTGCATTCACTCAACCAGGGCTTACTGAGCACCTACTAGGTACCAAGCTTAGTGCAGAGGACACAGCTGTGAGCAATGGAAACGCTTTGCTCTCACAGCGGCTCACCCCATCAGCCTTTATCCCTGACTCACTCACCCTGCTCTTTTATTTGTTTCTGTTTGTCTGTTTTTAATCCTTCTGAAAAGCTATTCCCACCTACCATCTTGTGACATGTTTTCAACAGCCAAAAATTTACAGATGGAAAAAGGGCAGCACAGCTAGGACAAGAATTTGTATCTCCCATCTTGCAGCAACACATTGATCAAGCCCTGTAGCATGTACTGTGTGGTCACAGGCTGCACAAGAGCACTGAGGCCAGGGGCCACAGTGGCATGTGGCTGTTGGCAAGGCAGGCAGAGGTACTTGCAACCTCACATCCACAAGCACATCCAAATGCATCTTTGCTGGATCTTGAGAGAAATGTGCGAAGTCAGAGTCTTCTTGCGGTCTTGTATTCATGGCGGAGAGAAAGAACCCACAGACGAGACAGAATCCTTAACCTGGTCTGGGACCATGGGTTGGATTTACCCAGACAGGCAAGAATGGGGAGAGTATCAGAAGGGGGACCTATGAAGATGAAAGATGCTGAGGAAGATTGAGCAAGACCAAATTGCCAGGGTCCATGATGGGAGCTGGGCAAGAAGAGAGCAGGTGTGGCTTGGAGCAGGGGTTAGATGAATCAGGCTGGCTGGACGGGGCTGGGAGGGCCTTGGATCCCAGGCTGGGGAGTTCACACCACGGGGAGCTGAGTGCCCTCCTTTCTCCTCTGGCTGCCATGTGGGGGCCTCAGTACTGGGTCTGGTACTTGTGTGTGCTATTAGGAGTTCTCAGCGCCTGGCAAGCCGGGCTGGCCCCCAACAACCAAGAGGTCAATTGGACTGGCCTTCAGCACGTCTATCACTTTAAAGAGTCATGCCCCCAGGCAAGAAACAAGATGAAAGATTCACTCTGTGAAATGGGGACCCTAGCATTCACCCCTCACTCACCTGACTCTTCAGGGGCTCGGTGTTTTACAAGAGGATCCCAGAGAAGACCTACTGATCTCAAAATGACAAACTGCTATAGTGGACACCAAGATACTGTGGCTCCCTTCCCCTAAATCTCCAGTGAGTACCTGCTATGCATGAAGTGTGCAGCGCAGGAATGGGGAGGATACAGAGGGGTCAGCTCAGACTGCAGCTCGCAAGAGCCTAGGAGGGAGAGGACGGAACGTGTCTGGCCTTTAACACACAGCCCAGTCTGCCGTGGGAGCAGTCATCACCCACCAAATGAAGCAGTGCAGGAGGAAATGGTGGGGGAAGCATACAAAAAAAGCATTCTCACCAGGACTGTGGGTTGTAAGTGCCACAAGAGAAGTGCAAACAGGACTGCAGGAGAAAGTGAGCCTCTGCCTCCCTGTCCACTAAGGCTCTGCCAGGGAGAGAGTGAACATGGCATACAGGAGGTGACGTGGTGAGGGGATATGTAGACAGAAATAGCGATCAAAGCCCAGGAAGATATGGGAAACCCATGGCCATAGGCCTTGGATGGAGTTTGAGGGTTGGTAGTGGACGGGTGAGACTTGGATCTGTAGGGGTGGGTGACAAACTTACTCCGGGGACAGTGAGTGGAGGCCAAGGGGGAGTCGTGGGCATAGGAAGAAGGCTGTGGAGTGACGGCCACCAGACAGGCCTGCCAGGGAGGGAGTGATGCTGGAGAACCACACAGCCCACGGCCTAGGAGGTGGCCCCAGCGGCCACTGCAAGAGCAGGTCAGGAGCTGCCCTGGTCTGGGGGAGTGGGCGGCTGACACTTGCATCCTGGAGACAACAGACCGCTGGGTGTGGCAGGCCTCCTCCTGGACCCTTCAGTCCTCCCACCCTCTCACCCCTGTGACACCCGCCATGTCTGCAGTGGAGTGGAGGGGTGCTGGGGCTGCCGTGGGAGGGCCCTGGCATGGCCTTATGAAGACATCTGTGTCTCTAATGAAAAGTTACCCGTTGCCGGGCAGGGGAGAGACACAAATCATTAGGAATCAATTTAGCTCTGGCCAGCCATCTGCCTGGGCCTCACGTAGGGGGAGCCGGCCCCTGCCTCATCACGCGCTCCCCCTCCCAGCCAGCCTGGACGCACGCGTGGCCAGGAGGAGGCCCCGCTGCTGGACCGAGGGCAGCTCACGGCCTGCCTGGTACCCGCATGGGGTGCCCGTGGTCGCCAGCCAAGTCTAAGGTCAGGGCGGCTGCACGCGAGCAGGAGGCGAAAAGCGGCGCAATTCCGTCCCCCAGCTTCCTGCCTCCAGCCCCGCATCCCTCTCCCCGCTCTGCGCAGCCCGCGCCCTCCGCCCCGCCCCTCGCGCCTGTCCCGAGTGGGAGGTGGCTTGCCGAGCCATCTCTCTGGCCACAATCACGGCTCGGTTGCTATGGAGGCCGGACGCCCCGCTGGAGCCCCCCGCTGCCCCGCCCCCGCCGGGCCGGTCCCGGAACATCTGCCGCGGGCCCCTCCCGCGGGTGCCGGAGCCCAGCGCCGCCCAGAGGAACGCGCCAGTTGTCGCGCGCGCCCTGCGGCCCCCGACAAGCTGGCAATTTGTTGTTGTTTGTAGAGTGCTTTTGTCATGCAAATCCCAGAGCTGGCCGCTGGCGCTCCGCTCGGAGAAGGTGGGGCGGTTTTGCCTTTTTTTTCCCTTGGCCTTTGCAGTTGCAATTGTTGGTGTTGCTTAAAATTAAAAAAAAAAAAAAAAAGCCACGTAAAGGAATATCACTTATTTAATTTCATTTGAGTGTAGCGTTTGTCACTGCCAAGTGTGCTCCACACCTTCAGAGGTTGCTCAGATTGGGGATGCGTTGTGGGTTAAAAGGTGAAGGAATCTGCCTAGATGGGCACCTGTCACCAAGAGAGATTCAGGTACCGGGGTTGGAGCACCAAGTCCCAACTCCAAAAGCCCGCCCCGCCCAGTGTAGCCCACACTTCCTCTCCCCACCACATGCCTCTGTGGGACTTGGTCCCCTCGGGGAATGTGGGGCTGCAGGCTGCTGGCAGAGCCCTCCCTCTGTGGGCAGTGAGTTCCCTGCAGGACTCCAGGAAGCCCAAACCCAGCTTTGCCCACCCAGACCTGGGCCCAAGTGTCCAAAGGGCTGCAACTTGAAAAGCTGAGCCAGCTCCTCCACAAGTACCTGAGCAGCCCCTCCTAAGGGTGAAAGTTGGGCCCCAGCCAGCGCCCTGGAGAGCAACGAATGAATGACCCATTTGTGTAACTTTACCCCATTCCCTGTTTCCATGGCTCTGAGTGGCTTTGAGCAAGTGCCAGGTACATCCCATAAGGAAGTCTGTGTCTGGGGTGGGTCTTCCCCACTGGGTGCCAGGCCAAACTGGGCACCTCTTGACCAGGAGGTAGCAGGAGGGCATCAGGGTCTCCCCGAAAGGAACCAAGCCATCTCCTCAAGCCTGTACCCTGTCCCTGCAATCCATGTGTCTGTCCAACACACCATGCCTAGGCATATGCTGGTGTCAGGCCCTGTGCTGGGCACGGGGCACCACAGGAAACAGACAAAAAAAAATCTGCTCCCGTGGAATGGAATGACATGGGAGAAGGGAGATAATCCACCGATAAACAATATCAATGTCAGGCACCGATAAGAGCTTTAAAGAGGATGAAGCAGGTGACGGGGGAAAGGGAAGGGGCTGTTTGAGATGTGGTGGCAGGGAAGTCCCTACTATGGTGACTTTGAGCTGAGATCTGAGGGACCACTGAAGCATGCTCAGTAGCACAACAGGCTAGTTCCCTTCTACAACAAACAAAATCCATCTGAGTTTGTGAATTGCCCAGTGCTTTTTTAAGCATTCGGGTCCAGTGCTTTGGGGACCAGGAATTAAATGGCCCACTAGGGAGTGCTGCCATACTGCACTAGGTAGCATCCCTACTTTGCTTGTGAGCACAAAGGAACTTCGGAAGTGAAGGAAACAGCCTGTTGTTGGAAGGAAAGCAGATGGTGGCCTTGCAGTCAGTGCTTCCTCCTCCCCACTCCTCTCAGCTCTGGGTTCCTAGTTCGTTGGAGTGGTCAGTGGTCAGATCCAGCGTGAGGAGCACTAAGCAAGAGGCTTCACCACATCTTCTTTCACACCTAAATACGAAGTTGTGCACCTAAATACGAAGGGTTCAACGGTGCTTTCAGGGGTTGTCCCTTATGCAAAACAGATGGCCCAGTGCAAGCACAGAGCAATGCAAGCTAAAAACAGGAATGTCTGTGGGTGGCTTTCATGGAGGTACCCTGGGGTGCAACTAGGTCTTGTCTCCATGACGGAGCCCGTCCTAGCCCCAGATCACCAGCTCACAGCTCTTCCCCAGAACTAGCCTGTTCTTGGGGGAAAAGCTTTCTTTCTCCCACTTCCCCTGCCACAGTAATGAGCAGATACGGGTGTGTGAAGCTGAGTCATCATCACAGAAGTGTCCATTGGAGGGGAGCAGAGGCTCTCAGCCCCCAGGGTCTCCCTGAATCCGGTTCTGGTGACTCAGGTGTAGGCAGTGTGGTTTACTCCTCTGGTTCTCAGCCTTGCACACTAAAAGCCACCCTGGGACCAATTGTGCCTTGGATCCTGGCTCTCAGGGTGGGGTAAGACAGGAGAAACTCCGCAGCTGAAAACGCCTGGTGCCAACTGCCTACTCCTGTCTGTGCAGAGCACACTCACTGTAGCCTCTGAGCTGCTCGGAGCCTTATCCTAGCTGCGCCTCTCTTGTGTCCTGAATCTCCCCTGAGACCCTCAGTGTCCTGCCATCTGCCCTTGGTGGCATCCTCTCTGACAATCGGAAAACAAGTGTTACCTCTATGCAAGGCCCTGAGGGGATTCAGGCGAGAACTCACTACTTGGACCAGACAGCATTTATTGAGCGTGGACCCTGACCTGGTCACCATGCCATGGGTCAGGACATCAAGACAACCAAGGGAAGGCATGGTCCGATGGGGGAAACAGACACATGAACAGATCATCGCAGTGACAGAGACATGGGGTGGAGGGTGCCCAGCCCGGAAGACAGGACCACTCCAGCACAAAGACTGTTCGACCACATGGGACCTTGGCAAGTGCTACCTGGAGCCAGGAGGGCCCAGCCTGCATTCAGACCCAGCAGAGCAGGCTTCCACTGCTGCAGAGCTTCAGAGAACAGACAGCTGCTTAGGCAAGAGATGCCAGGGTCCATTCCTGCAGGCACGGGCACAGGTGCTGCTCCTTAGAGAGGGGCAGATTTGCCGGAGCATGTGTCTATGTGTCCTAGATGGTTAAGAAAAGGTTTGGGGTCCCTGACCCTCTGCCCCCTCAGGAGACAAATATGAACTAAAGGTAGGGGTCTTTCGCCAAGAGGCTTCTCTCCCTGCCTGCTCCTTACACTTGCCACCTACAGGCTGTGATTTAGGGGCCCCTCCCCCAGGGGGTCCATCCCTGTCCTCTCCTCCCTACATCTCCTGTCTGGTGGCAGCTCAGGCTGGCCAAATGAGACCAGACATGACTGAGGCAGGCAGCCTCCACATTCAGGGCTGCTGTGACAGCTGACAAAGTTACAAGGACGGGGACATGAGGGAGGATGGGTGACCCGCTCCCTGCAGTGGCTGCCCCTCTGCTCCATTCCATTAGAATTGATCAGACTGGGTCAGGGGTCTGCTGGGCCTGCACCGGGCACCTGGAGCTTTCACGATGACTAATGGCAGTGCTACCACTGCTGTGCCAGCCAGCAGCACCCCCCACCCCATCACCACCACCAGCCCTCACATCCACCCAGCTCTTCAGCAGGTAGTCCACCTTCAGGTGCCACCCATGCTTGGCTCTTGTTCTGGCTGCTGCTTTACTGATCCACCCATTCACTAAGTCAGCCAGTCAGAAAGTATTTACTGATTGCCCTCCGCCCCCAGCTTAATTCTGCTCATCAGCACTGTTGCCAGACCCCCTCCACCCTAGCACATGACAGGTGCTCTCACCATTACCTGGCTGCCTTAGCCAGCCCTGCATGCCCAGCAGAGGGAAAAAGACAAGAAAATCCAGTAACTGCCCTGAAAGAGCTTCCCTCTAGCCGGAGTGAGGAGTCCCACATGCACAAAACTACTAGGAAATCCCAGCCAGGGCGTGGCCAAGAGATGGCCAAAGTGACAGGCTGGGGGCTGCCACACATGGCTCCCAGTGCTCTCATCCCCAGGGCTCTAAGAGCTGTCGGGGGCGTCCTGGAACCGAGAGGAAGAATCAAGTGGAGAAACTGACACGACACGCAGCCACACTCCTTCAGGCGCCTCCATAACCCACGCTGCAGGCTCCCATGTGGCGCACGCTCATGGACATATGCCACCTACAGCATGTGGTGGGGAGGGGGCATGGACAAGGTGTCCTAGAAGCCATCCTGGAGCTAGCAGGGGCAGAGGCGCCATCCCGACACGGCTGGCAGGTGGAGACCTGCTGTGCCTTCACTCCTGGGTGGGACAGGACAGGCTGAGGCCCCAAACCCTGCACAGAAGCAAGCCTGGAGCCCCAGAATGTTCCATGGGCTCATCCCTGAAGGATCTGTGCAGTGTGAGTGAGCGTGAGGAATCCAGACTGCTTCCTGACAGTGTCCCTGAGTGAGACAGCCGTGCGTGACTCTGTGCCTGTGTGTGTTTGTGACCAGGGTGGATTCGCTGTGCATGGCTTTTTGTGCCAGATTCTGTGTGGGTGGGGGCAGCATTTTGCAGTATACTGGAGGCTGTGTCTATAAATTTCTGACTGTGTGCACGCTCACACTCCTGTATGTGTGACGCTCAGTGTGACAGTGAGGCTGCAGAGAGGGCAGGGTGTGGTGACCATCCTCAGGGGTGTGTGGGGGTGCACAGGGGAGTGGACATCTGTCCTGCTTTCCATGCTTCCCACCTCCCCCAAGTACACCCAGAGGTCCAGCCATGGTGAGCAGACCACAGCCCAGCACCCCTCCCACACACACTTTTAATCAATTTGGTGCTTTCTTGTCAAGAAGACAAGCTATTTGCTTCCTGAAGATCAGATGGTGATGGATGAAATATAGGGAATAATTAAATTAGCAGTGTAATGGTGGTGCAAGGCTCAATTAAAAAAATATTTCCATTGTCATAAAGTCTAGCCATAAATTTTAGGAGCCCTACATTCCCGTGGCCTGCAGTGCTTGGCAGCCCGACTGGCCGCCCTGTGGGTGTGGACTCTGATCAGATCTGGGGAGGCCCAGGGAAGGGCTGGGCTGCTTGAAGGAGACTGGTATCAGCAATTTGAAGGTCTCCTCCTGCCCCACCCTGCTCTCCGTCTCGTCACATCTGAGCAAGACAGTGACAGCCTGAGAGCAGCCTCTGGTGCCTGCTCCGCGTTTCAGGTGCATCTCCAACTCTCAACCATAGTGACCCCTCATTCCCTCTGTGTTTCTTCTCAGTTTAAGCCAACCATCAGGAACTTGGGGTGGGGGCTAACTCCCTCTCTGTTTCACCAGGGCAGGACCCCAGTCTGTTCATGCGTTGCTGGGTGGTGCCTCTGAGAGCCTTCACTGGAAGCCTCAGGAAGAGCCATCAGGAGGTGCACAGGAGCATCCAGGAAGTCCCTGGCAACTAATCGATGGATGGCATGGCCCAGGTCACCCTCCAGGGCACTGCAAAAGGTCTCCTGGACAAGAGGGTCCAGGTGACAAGGGCTGAGGTGCTCCAGGCAGAAGCAGAGGGTGTGGGGGCTTAGACTGGAAAGGCGTGCTCGGGAGGCCTCCTTGGTGTGTTCTGTGGAGGCTCTGGGAGGCCCCCACTCCTGTGTAAGTTGGACTTGTTGGCTTCTCCCTCCTCACCGCACTTATTGCAATAACCGCTCCTTGTGTGGCCCATTATGGTAATGAATGACAGCAGCAGGCCTAGAAGGGTATTTGCTGCTGTCTTGAGCTCATTAGTAACTGAGAGGGGCCCCATGCAACAGGAAAGCTGGAGAGGGCATGATGCCAGGTTTAACCAGGGCCAGGGGCACCACTGGCTTTGGGGAGGGAGAGGAGGAAGAGAAGGAGGATGGGAGAGACTGGAGGAAGAAGACAGAGAAGAAGGGGAGATGAGGAGGGGGAAAAGGAGGAGAAGAGGGAGGGAAGAAGAGAAGCAAAGGGGAGAGGGAGAGAGAGGAGGAGCTGGGAAAGGAGGAAGCGTCAGCGTCAGCGTGCAGTCAGAGGCCGCAGGTGGCCTGTCTGGGGAGAAGGGACAGCATTCCCTACCCCATCTCTTCATGCAATGGTGCCTGATTTCTGGCACTATTAGGACCAAGCCTGACAGATGTGCTGAGCTTGGCATTGAACCCTCAGCCTCACCTTTCTTTTTCCCTTTAGAGAAGCCCTTCTCACACCTCAGGTGGTCCCTCCTCTCTTTCCTCAATGAAATCTGCCCCAAAGGACTTACCCAAATCACACTGCTCTGTGCAACACCCTCCCCCGTCCCCCAACCCCTGCCTTCCACCAACTGTGGCATTAAAGCAGGGACAATGACAATAAAGGCCACAAAGGGTCATAGAACCTCATCAGCTGGTGGGAAGGAGGAGGGTCTGCATGAATACTAGGGAGAAAGCTGGCTTCCCCCAGCCTCAGGCCAGGTGAGATGAGGCCCCACTCTGCTCTGCTCTGATGAGAGAGTGCAGGGGGCTCCCTGCCCTTGGCTCCTTCACCAGGACTGGGGATGCTATGGGCCAGCACCAAGATCTACTGGGATTCCAGCTGGAAGGAGCAAAGGGTCAGACTGGAAAGCAGGACATGAAGATCTGCTCAGGATGCTGCAAAACAGAGTCCCGCCCACAAGGTAGCTGCTAGGGTACCAGAAAAACCTGCAGCTTCAGCCAGCCCTAGACTCTTCCATCAGCCTCCTGAGGCCAGAAAAAGCCCCAGACCAGAGTCCTCAACTTTACACCGAGACTCTGGGTTTTCCCAAAGGAGTTGGAAGGAGCAACTGAATTCAGTCCTCTCGGGGTGGAGACTGGCAAGCCGGACTCAGTCGGGCCTGGCACGAGGTGGGCCCTGGATCCTGAGTCTCCAGGATTGAACAAGAGCATCCTATGACAAGAGGGCTCTGGAGGTCAAGGAAGCAGTTGGCTGCCTGTGGTTCCAGGTATCCAGGCCTCATCCCACCAAGGCAGAGGCCAGCCAGCATCCCGGGGCAGGTTCTGAGGGGCCCCTGCCGCTCTGCTGGTGTGGGGAGGGAGCAAAGCCTGGCCCAGAGGCATGGGGTTCAGCTTCACCATGGGGTTCAGTTGGCCCAGCCCCTCACCCCAGATGGCCCTGGTTGCCGGGAGAAGGCAGGGAGGAAGGCGCAGCACAAAGTAATGCCCAGGACAAGGAACCAAGGGAACTTGGGGGCCATTTGTCTCTTCGAACTGCTAGAATCTGTACCATGGGCAAGAATCAAAGCAAAAGCCCCACATCCTCCACTGAGGCCAGCCGGGGCTGGGGAGCCACCTCCACAGCAAAGCAGGCTCAGCCACGTGCATGCCATCTCTCTATCGCCAAGAAAGCCCCAGGACCAGTGAGAGGCACAGTCCATCATTTCTGCCTGCCAGTGGCTTCTTCTTCAGGTCACTGAGAGAGAGTACAAACTTGTCCTACAGAAGGCAATAAAACCTTTTTAATGAGAAGAGAATTCACAGAGCCCCACTCTGTACACACCCTGAGGTATGAGAACAAAGTGAAGAGGTGAACATGCAGTCAAGGGCTTCTTCTTTGAAACCCTAGAGGGGAAACTATTTAGGAAAAGAGAGACTATTTAGGACCATAACAGTTAAAGATTATTGAGAAAAGGACTGAATTGTACCTAGGTGTTTTTTCTTATAGGCTTGTTTTATAAGACTTTCTAATCTCTTGTTTAATGGCACCATGTTCAAGTTAATTTAATTCAATCAAAAGTTCTATTTTGACTTTTTCTAAGGGTAATTAGTGGGGAAGCGTGTGTTCTCACTCTCAGTTAATGGTGCCATCATCTGGACAGTCTTTGAATCAGGATGGCTCTCCGCCTCACTCCCCTCATCCCATCAGCTGGTTCTCCCTCAACCGGCCTCTCCACATAGCACTGCCTTCCCGTCTCTCCCTACAACCGCAAGGTATCCTCGCTCAGCCTCCTACACTGAAGGCCACCACTCTCGCCTTATTTGCTCCTTACTCACCTCATTATGATGTTGCCACCTCTGTAAAGGCTTCCTCTTCATTGAGTTAATTATTCCTTTCTTTAAGCTTCCAGAACACTCTTGTTTATTTCAATACATCATGTGATAATTGCCATCCTCTTTGTACATCTGCAGGGCCAACCAGAGCAGACATTCTTTAGGGGGACAGAGGGGTACGTGCCTGGAATATAAGAGTAGGCAAATTAAGATGGCAGAAGAGTGAGAGAAATCAATACATTCATTCATCATCTCCAGGTAATATACCCAAAGCCAAAAGAATATACCAAGGTAGATATCACCACCTGGTGGTCATATTTAGAATTGCAAGTTTAGTTTGGATTAAATTAATTTTTAAATCTAAACTTTTGACATTTCAATAAATGTCACAATTGAACACTATGAGTGTAGTATCTGAAAATAACAGCCTTGTTATTTCACAGGCTTATATGAAGATAAGATATGTTAACTGATGAAAGTACTTTGGAAAACCAATAAATATGTATTGAAAATAATCTACATGTTGGGTTCCTGCCAGGTACTGTGGAGCAGAGAGCTCCCATGTAGATGGGAAAACAGGATTCGCACATGAAACCATTAGAGAAACAAAACTTTAGGTGTGTGGCACAATATCATAGGAAAAGCATTCTGGACAGGATGTCAGGGAGGGCTCCATGCCCAAGGCAGGGTTTGCAGAATGAATCAGGTTAGAGTAAAGCCGGTAGGCAAGAGGGTGTTGTGGGTTGGGGGAGGTAGAGGGAAGGGGAGACATTGGCTCAGTTAACTATTGGCCTAATTGACTACTGACTACATGATTAACCAGGTAGCAGGGGGAGAAACTACAACCGGTAGCAACTCCCACTTCCCTTGACATCCCTATCATTGCCACCACCACCACGGCGTTAACCTTGTTAGAGGTGATCACATTTTCTTTTTTTTTTTTTTTTGGGGGGGGATGGAGTCTTGCACTGTTGCTCAGGCTGTAGTACAGCAGTTCAATCTCCACTCACTGCAACCTCCGCCTCCCAAGTTCAAACGATTCTCCTGCCTCAGCCTCCTAAGTAGCTGGGATTACAGGTGCACACCACCACACCTGGCTAATTTTTTATATTTTTGGTAGAGACGAGGTTACACCATGTTGGCCAGGCTGGTCTCGAACTCCTGACCTCAAGTGATCCGCCCACCTCAGCCTCCCAAAGTGCTGGGATTACAGGCATGAGCCACCATGCCCAGCCTAGTGATCACATTTTCCTAACAAAAAAATCAGACACACAGCCTGACAAATATAAGTGTGTATTTATGAGGACAAAGGGATAAAAGGTTTGGAATGGGGACTGACCCAGCAAATCTGAGACGTATGGTTCTGTACTCATTAGTAAATTTAATGAGGGATATGAGTCCACTGAGAAGGGCAGGTGGCTCTGGGACAGGCAGGACTGGCCACCTCATTGGGTGACCTGTGTGAAGAATGGGTCCTGGTCCAGGAAGGAGCAGATAAAGCAGGAGGGGGCTCCTTAGCCATCCTGCTCATGAGTAAAGGAGCTCTTGATGGCCAGCGGGATGACAGCAAGCCACTCTGGCCAGCTGAAGTGACCCATTTATTTCCCCATTTATTTCTCCTACCACCTTCACTTTGCTCTGCTTCCTGGTACCACCACCCTCTGTAGCCTAAGGCTTCTGCAGAGTCCCTTTCTTGGCAAGGCTCCCAACATGGCCCAGGGGACCTCCAAGCCAGTGTCCCAGGGGACCTCCAAGCCAGTGTCCCAGGTCTGTGTCTAGATCACATTCTGAACCTGCTGAGCCTCGGTGCTTTCCAATTCCTCCGCTGCAGGCTGGCTTCAATCCCTGCCTACCCCTGTCTGGACTAGCCACAGACCCCCAACAAGGCCCCTCTACACCCTGCCCCACCTATGTGTCCTCCCTCCCTTGTCCCCATCCTCAGCCCCTCCGCCTCCCTCCCCAGAGCGGAGGCCGGCCTGAAGACAGATATTAATGTGCAAATTAGCAAAACCCGACTGGGTCCAGATTGCCACTTAGAATTTGCATATTAATAAATGTTTTTGTGACAGCATTTAGCAGCTCAGGAAGGACAGAGAGTCTCCCCTCCCCCAGTCCCATAAATGAGATAACAAGCCTGAGGAAGCCAAATTTGTCCCCTTCCCACTAGCCAACCTGTACGACTTCCTCTCATCAATCAATCAATCAATGTATCTATCTCCCTGTCATCCCCGCATTGAGCATCTCTGCCCAGCCTCCCAATTAGCCACGCAGGAGGCAGGACAAGCTCAGTGCCATGGGGAGCAGTGGGGGAGCAGTCAGTGCAGCAGGGTGTCTGGAAGGAGGAGGAGGAATCAGCCTCCCCCAGCCCCACACTCCTACCCCTCCCACCCCGCCACAACCCACAGGGCAGACATGGTGGATTTAGGGAGAATTCCTGCTTTTCCAATCCCTGAGGGTCTGCTGCCTTCCTAACCAGCAAGGAGAGGAGCTCAGGAGTCAGCAGGGTCCCTGGACTGGCCCACCAGACCCCTGGCCCTGTGGCTGGTCCCAGTCGTAACTTGTACAAGACACAGCACCCCTTTGGGTCTCTATTTCCTCTTCTATAAAATAGGGTAAATACCCGACTTCCCTGCCTCACAAGACTATCAGGGGAATCAAACAAGATGTGGACGTGCTTGGAAAAGAAAGGAGTGGTTTACAGATGCCACATGGCATTTGGCATGGGAGAAAAAATTCCTGGGGCTGCATGTTACAGACTTCTGTATTATACATGAACCATCTGGAAATTAAGTATTATGTATAATAGAGTTTTCAGCTGGCTGAAGACTGCCTCCTTCAAGCATCAAAACTTTTAAACTTTCATTTTAACTACTTGGAGGAAACATCTTTCTAAAATGCACTCCAAGCTCTCAGTTTCCTTATTCAGTATAAAACCAAGTTTTCCTCCTGCCCCCAGTTTGTCTCCATGCAGGGTGGTGCTGTCAGGATGCCCAGGACAGGGATGGGGCCATTTCCTGCTGCAGCACCACCCACGTCTCCCTGCTACCTTCCTGAGCCTCCTGCTTTCTCCAGTGGCCACTGCTCTGCCTGGTCTGCCAGGCCTCAATCTTTCTCAACGCCTCCTGGCCCATATGATTAAATCAGTGGTTGGGTGCAGTGACTCATGCCTGTAAGTAATTCCAGCACTTTGCAAGGCCAGAGGATGGCTTGAGTCCAGGAGTTGAAAACTAGCCTGGACTACATAGTGAGATCCTATCTCTACAAAAAATAATACATACATGCATACATGTATGTACGTATGTACTATTACATACATAATATTGTTTTTTTTTTTTTTTTTTTTTTTTTTTTTTTGAGACGGAGTCTTGCTCTGTTGCCCAGGCTGGAGTACAGTGGCCGGATCTCAGCTCACTGCAAGCTCCGCCTCCCGGGTTCACGCCATTCTCCTGCCTCAGCCTCCCGAGTAGCTGGGACTACAGGCGCCCGCCACCTCGCCGGCTAGTTTTTTGTATTTTTTAGTAGAGACGGGGTTTCACCGTGTTAGCCAGGATGGTCTCGATCTCCTGACCTCGTGATCCGCCCGTCTCGGCCTCCCAAAGTGCTGGGATTACAGGCTTGAGCCACCGCGCCCGGCCTACATAATATTGTTATGTATATAATGAAAGTGTTAGAGCTGGCAAGTCAGCTCTAATCATGGGAACTGGAATGACCAGGCCACATAAGAGTAGGAGTGGGCCACACTCCACCCAGGATCAGGGTCAGGATGCTTACGTTTCTGTGGAGGAGGGTAGGTGAGCAGCTTGTCAACCTTGTTTGTAAACTGGCAGTTAATAGCCCTAGAGTGAGCTTTCTATGAGCAAAGTGCACAGGAGTTTTAATACACGGACCATAAATATTTTACGTTTGTTGAATCAATGAAGGGATTAATAAACCCTAAGGGTCTTCATGACCTACTTCTCGGTTCTGTGTTCATTTGTGTTCTAGAGAAAAAGGCAGCCTGCTTGCTAGTTTTGTTCCGGATAGAAAAGGCATGACTCAGGCATGTGTGTACGCATGCACCCATGTGTGAATTCACCACCTTTGCCCAGTGAAAGGGGTAAACGGGGGCTCTGGAAGCAGTGGGCCAGCAGGTCTGCATTCTCCCATGCCCAGGATACATGGTGAAGAGGGAGGAGCCCCCAGTCTGGGATCATTGTACCTAAGACGGAGCCTGGTTTGGTTATGGACCTGCTATGTGTGTGTCGGGAGGGCAGGTCGGAACCTCTCTGGACCTGTGTTTCCCCTTCTCTAGAAGAGCTCCTGCTAAGAGAGGCAGAGAAGGAGAGTGGTTAGAATATGCTCAAGAGCCAAACTGCACATGCTGACTGTTGATGCCGGCTCTGTGGGCCTGGGTTAGCTGCCTATCCTCTCTGTGCCTCAGCTTTTTCATCTGTAAAATGGGATGGTAACAGTCCCTGCCTCATAGTGAAGTGGACCTCTGTCAACAGAATTCAAGCACTTAGAACAGTCAGTGCCAGCACATGATAAGCTCTAAGTAAATGTTTGCTGTTTTTACTTTTGCTTTAACTTCCCTACCAGGTCAATTTAAGGACCACCAACTTTAACTGGTGGTCTTTAACTCTAGTTATTACTTTTAGACCACCTTCCAAGTCCAAGGCTTCTTCTCCCAGGCCTAGAGCACATGAAGGACCCCTTTACAATCCTGGGGTTGCATCTTCTTCCCTGCTTGGCCCCACTGGGCCCATCAGTAAATATTCAGTAAGACTTGCCAGTGATAAAGCACTCAGGGTGAGACTGGGACCACACAGGGACTTACTAGGAATTCTCTGTAGATGCAGGTAGTGGGCCAAGCCAGAGGGAGAGTTGGGACCGATAGGAATCTGAACCTTGACCCAGAGGGCAGCAGTGAGACATGGAGATCTCCTTAATCAGCAAAGCAGCTAAAAACATCCTTCAATCTCAGTCGAAAAACTCCAGCATCCAAATCCTAGCCTGTGTAGTGGGAAGAGATGAGGACAAATAGAGAAAACCACCCCTCCCATCAGAGAGACCCCATTCAAATGGTAGAGGCAAAACCCTCCTCTATCTCCCATTCTAAAGGAATGCTCATATGAAGGAGTATTCAGTCCCTACCCTAGGGTGCCTGCAAGGCTCCCACCTCAAGGAGCTTCCTGCCCTCCAGAGCCCCCATATAATGTGATACGAGTGTCAGCATTCTGGGAATTCAGAGCTCAGAGCCAGGGGGCCTGAACCAAGCACAAACAGAGCATGAAGGCCTCCTCCATTGCCCTTTAGAGCCCAACTTAGAGAGTGCCTCCTCCAGGAAGCCTTCTCTGATTTTGTGACATAATTGTCTAATAGATTGCTTACATTCTTTACTCCTACCTGGCCCCCTGCAGTCTAGGACTGGACCTTATTCCAGTACTAGTGTATGGCCTGGCATAAGTATGCCCCTGATACTTATTGTTGAGTGGATGAATGGGAAGTGGGTGGGTGGATGGATGGGTGGATGGATGGATGGATGGATGGATGGATGGATAGTGGATGGCTGATGGTAGATGGAGGGATGATGGATGTATGCATGGAGGAATGGATGGATGGATAGATGGATGGATGGATATTTGGATGGTAGATGATGGGTGGATAGAGGAATGGATAGATGGATGGGTGGTGGATGGTTGATGGATGGATACCTAAGGATATATGGTGGGTAGATGATGGATGTATGGATAGAGGAATTCATGGATGAATGGAGGAATGGATGGATGGATGGATGCATGATGGATAGTGGATTAATGATGGATGGATGGATGGATGGATAAATGGGTGGAAGAATGGATAGAAGGATGGATGGTGGATGGCTGGATGGATGACTGGATAGATAAATGGATGGAGAAATGGATAGAAGGATAGATAGGGGATGGATGGATGGATGGATGGATGGATAGATAGATAGATGGGAGGATAGTGGATGGTGGACAGTAGAGGGAGGGATGATGGATATCTGCATGGAGGAATGGATGGACAGAAGGATGGATGGATAGAGGAATGAATAGATGGATGGATGGTAGATGGTTGATGGTTGATGGATGGATAAATAAGGATGGATGGTGGGTAGATGATGGATGCATGGATAGAGTAATTCATGGATTAATGGAGGAATGGATGGATGGATAGGTGCATAATGGATAGTGGATTGATGATGGATGGATGGATGGATAAGCAGATGGAGAAATGGACAAAAGGATAGATGTTGAATGGATAGATGGATAAATGGATGGATGGATGGATGACTGGATGGATAAATGGATAGAAGGATGGATGATGGATGGATGGATGGATGGAGAAATAGATGGATGGATGACTGGATGGATAAATGGATAGAAGGATGGATGGATGGATGGATGGATGGAGAATAGATGGATGGATGACTGGATGGATAAATGGATAGAAGGATGGATGGATGGATGGATGGATGGATGGATGGATGGATGGAGAAATGGATGGATGGATGGATGGATGCATAGATGGATGGATGACTGGATGGATAAATGGATAGAGGAATGGATAGAAGGATAGATGATGATGGATGGATGGATGGATGACTACATCAGGGGATGGATAGATGGATGGATGGATAAATGGATGAAGGAATGAATAGATGGAAGGATGGCAGATGAATAGATGGATGGATAGATGGATAAATAAATGGATGGAAGAATGGATAGATGGATGGAGAATGGATGAATGATGAATGGTGGGTGGATGCTGGATTAATAATGGATGCTAGGTGGAAGAATGACCAATGAATTACTTGTAGAAGGGTGGCAGGAGTACCAGAGGCCAGAGTACTGAGAAGGACATGAATGTGCAATTGGGCAGACACGGGAATGGGTTTGGGAGGAGTAGTAGGGAGAAAGAGCTTGAACATAGACCTTCAACCTGAGGCACAGGAGAGAAGACTCAGCACTACATGAGCACTGGGGAGGTTTCCCCAGAGGGACATTGGTAGATAAAGTGGGGAGTTGAGGGAGTGGTGCTTGTCAGGATGTGGGAGGGATGGCAGCTGGTCCAAAAGGGAGGTGAGGGCAGGTGAACTTCTCTCTGCATCTGAAAACTCCCAACAGTGTTGGAAGTGCCAGTTTGTCACCAGTAATTCATGGTGGGGTTCAAATCAAATACAGGACAACTGGACAGGAGAGTGGAGGTGCCAGCCACAAGC
The DNA here is from genome assembly GCF_009764315.1 of Trachypithecus francoisi. NCBI lineage: Eukaryota > Metazoa > Chordata > Mammalia > Primates > Cercopithecidae > Trachypithecus > Trachypithecus francoisi. The sequence continues at coordinate 18,582,116 of NW_022681464.1, forward strand.
CGAAAGGGCCTGGCTCTGGTTCAGTGGAGAACATGGGCAGAAGGTCTGGTCCTGAACCCATGGGTCCCTGAAACCCATCCACCTTCTGAGTGGAAGGGTGGGTCTAAGGGTGAGGGACCCCGGAGCAGGAAAGCATATTGGCCTCCCTCACTGAGGTTCCCTGAGTACCAGATGTTTAATCCACCCCTCTGCCTCTCTCCAACACCATGCTCCATGCACACAAAATGGGGAGCTGGAGGGAGAGCAGGAGTGGGTCACCAGATCACTTAAGCACTCTCAGGAGAATCCTCTCCAGCTCTGCTCGTGTTCCAGCACAAGCAGGAAGTCCTGCCCTGCGTCTGACCTTCATTCCTCTTGGTGTGTTTGTGAGCAAGGAAGCAGAGGGAGCCCAGTTTGAAGTCCCAAAAGAGTTCTCAGAATTTTTTAGAATTTCTCCAGGCTGGGGAGATATCAAAGGATTTCTCTGGCTTCCGTGGAACCCCAGATCTTGCTGGCATATTCAGGAGCAAAGGATGGTACTTTTTTTTTTCTCATGGCCTCTTACTTGTGATGCCAGAGCTGGCCATTATGGAGGTGGTTAAATTTAAAGACACTGCAGTAAACTCCAGCCTACAAAAGGCAGCCAGCATCATTAACACGTAATTGGAAGCTAAGCTTAATGAGGTAAGAGAGAAAAAAATAATACCCCCAGTCCCTTTTAGGATGGCAGCCCACCTGAGCTTCCACACTAGCACCTCAATAGCATCCCCATGCCAGGGACCAAGGGGAAAAACAGAGTGAAGACAGCCTCTGCCTTAGGGATTTCACCGTTTATCCCTGCTCTCATCCAATCCTCCATTGAACTAAGTGTTTCACAGCACCCACTAGGTGCCTGCCTAGGCCAGGCCCCGAGGGAGGCAGATGAATAACTGGATGAGGGCCCAGACACCTTGCGAAGGTCTATAGGGAGGCTGGTCTCCTAGCCCAAGCAGGATGATCAGCGCAAGCCCCCACATGAAGAAGAGCCAGCAGCATGGTCAGACACAGACAGGAAGACCAAGGAGGGTGGGAGCTCTGGGGAGACCTTCTGGAGAAGGGGAGGTATCAGCATTGCAGAGAACAAAAGACTGGTTGATACCATGAAATTGAATGCTCAGGGACACTGGCTGGCTGGAACCCAGCGTGGCCTTCCTGCCCCCTCCCATGCTGCCCTGTCCATGCTGTCCTCAGGGCCTGCTTTTGACTCATGGGGCAGTGCACCCCACAGCCACTCCTTCCTCTGTGGGCCTGGCCAAGCCCCACTGTGGTTGCACATGAGCCAATCAGCTCAGATCGGCTTTCCCAGCATTTGTGGGTTTTAATAAGACCCTAAAAACTAAAAGCATGGCTTACCCCCAAGTGCTCTTTCCCTTTAATTTGGAGTTTATAATATATATGTGTTTATTTCACGGCAATGAATGCTTCCGCGGGACTTGCCCATCGCTAGCATTGTCTGATTTATTTCCTCTCGACGCTCTGAGAAGGATGCGGTTGTTAATAACAATAATGCCGCCCATCTTACAGCACTCTCTGCTTTTCGGGGCATTTTAAAATCCATTATCCTATTTAATAGAATTGTAGACTCACAGGGAAATTGTAAAGTCGGGGGAATTTGTCCTTGGCCACCCCTATGGCCCTCTCCATGCCTGCCCCCTCCCCGGGCTCCTGGCCTCCCTTCTGTGGGGGTGGCCCAGCCCTGCAGAGCCACTGTCGGGCCAGACCCCACCTCCTGCAACCTAAGCAAGAAGCAAGGGGTGGCAGAGAAAGCACCTTCCGCTCCTGGGGTGGGCGTGGGGCGAGCAGTCCTGTCTCCTAGCCTCTGTCCGGGGAGTGCTGGTCTCCAGAGGAGGGGGTCCACCATGGGAAAAGAACTGGGGAGAGGGGACACCTGTGGGCAAGGTGAGTGGGAGCTGCCCTCTTTCATATCTTACAGTGAGGACCAGGGGTGTGACTATCTTCCCCTACCGAGCACGAGGCTCCTGGAAGCCCAGCCAGCCCCAACGTAGGGGTGCAGGGAGGAGGAGAAGGGCCCCGCTGGACTCAGGACCTCTGCTCTCCTGTTGCCTCCTCTGTGGCTCTGCTGTCCCCCTTCGTCCTCCATCTCCTTCTGAGAACACTGCCTATCCTCCCTTCCCGACCTTCCGTATGCCAGAAACCCACTTTCCTCCAGCAGCATCAGCCCCGCCCCAGGACGCATGCATCCTTCCCAGCAGGGTCCAAAGGGAACCAAGCGCACTCTAGAGGAGGGTTCTGCCTCTGACCCCAACCCCAAAGGCAGAGTTCGATTTGAGTAACTCAAGCCATGTCCCCAGGAACACACCTGTCTTCCCAAAAGCCCAGTCTCAAGCTTCTGGTCAGAAACCAGATCTGTGCACCTTCGTTTCATGTTCTCTGTGCTCTCTCATCAGCTTGTTCCCGGCCTCCCTCTCATTTCTAAGCCTCAGGAACGACCCCTCAGCTGGCACCAACCCAGCCTGCCCTGCATCTGGGGCCAGAGCATTACAGTCACCCAGGGAGCTGATGAGCAGCATCACATGCCTGGATCCCACAGACTGGTCTGAATTGATTTGTCTGGGAAGGGGGTTTTCTTCCTTCTTTTTCTTTTTTCTTGTTTTTCCTTGAAGCTCTCGGGAGGTTCTAAAATGCAGCCAGGGTTGGAATCCACTAAGACAGTTTTTTGGGTCGTGTAGACCTCAGGGTCCTGCAGAAGCAGGAGGCCATCCTCAGGCAGTCTTACCAGGCAGCAGATGGGCCCCTGCACCTGCCAGCCCTGCTCCACCAGCCTGGCCACTGCCTTCCTGCATCTCAGGATGCCTTTGTTTCCCTGGCTGCTCCCTTCTCCCCTTTTTCTCCCCACATCTCCTTTTTCTCTCATCCTTCTCCATTTCTTTCCACTTTCGTCTTACCTCTTCTCTTCCTTTTTCATTTCTCCTCCTTGCTTTAGATATCTTCCTCTGTCCTCCCTCCTCCACCTCCCCTTCCCCTCTCCCCTCCACTCTCACCTGTGCCCGCTCTCCCATCCCTGGATGCTCCCTGCTATGCCCCCTGCTGAAAGCAAAGACTCAGTATTAACCTAGGTGTACCCAGACGTAGGGAGGAGCTCTCCTGTGCTCTGCTTTCAAATTGAGCAGAGCTTCTCTAACGGAGCACATTGCAGAATTCATCCACTAGCATGAACTGAACTCCAGTTTATGATCCCAACCGTTGCCAGGCCAGAGGAAAACAGGGCCTACCCTCCTCCTGCACCCTGAAAGGTGAGCCTGGCAAGCACTGCAGGCTGCCTTGCAGGGGCCCCAGGGCCTTGCCTATTTTCCACCAAGGTGAGGCCAGACCCCAAGATTACTGCATTCTCCACCCAGAGCCCCAGGCTCCTGAGGATGATGGATTATGGCAGAACAGAAATGGAGGGGGGCCCTCCTGGGGTTCTCAAGCCCCCAGCACTGCAGACATGGAAGCCTTGAAGGCTAGAGGAAGACTGAGCTAGGACCAGAAGAGTGGGAGGAGTGGGGAGCACACCCAGGAGAAAGCAGAATTGCAGAAGAAAGCAAGAGGTGGGAATGGATGCAGGGTTTCCAGGGGCAGAGAAGTGGCCTGCCTGGGCTGCAGTGTCCCAGCTAGGGAGAGAAAACACCAAGGCAGGCAGGGGCTTGGAGCAGATTACAGAAGCCTCGTGTGCCAGGAGGGAGGTCTAAGCTCGATCTCCTGGGGCATAGGGAGGCAGAGGAAGGTAGGTGGCCTCTTGAAAGGTAGGTGGCCCAAGAGGGACATGGCCTGAAGAGGTGGGAGGCTGCCATTTGGGAAAGGGCTGGCCAGGCACTGCCCTTATAGAGAAAGGGTGAGGGCAGGTCAGGAAGAGAGAAGGTGAAGGCAGCCTGGGACGGATGCTTCCAGTGCCCCCTTCATTAAGAAGCCTGGCTCTGTTCCTGACAAACCTGCCCAGGAGCCTGTGCTCAGTAAAAGAAATTGATTACTTTCCATTGCAATTAACATCTGGTCCCGGGTCACATCGTTAGGATAATTTGTTACAGGAAAAGCAAAGGAACTAGTTACCCAGTAATAAAGTTCTTGTGGACCCAATTAAAATGGCCTCCTCCAGTCCATGGGGAGGGGCTGGAATGGGGAAGGCTCCCCAGGCCGGGGTCTGGGACCTGGGAGCACGGAGAGGGCAGTCATTAGAAGTAGATGCTTGGGAGTGGAAGAGTAGAGGAGTTGGCTGTAGCCGGACTGCATCACACACACACACTCAGGCCTCGAGCTCCCAGAGGCCAGGTGGGCAGTGGTACAGGATCCTGGTAGGAGCCAGGGCTATAGCTCAGACTCAGGTTCATGTCCTGCCTCTGCCATCTAAGGAAGCCTCTTCCTTCTCTGGGCCTCAATTTCCCTCTCTGCGGTCTGGGAATATTAAGTCTCCATCTCATAGGGGTGGGGAGTGTTACATAAGCTATAGGGACCAAGCTCTTGGACAATATCAGCATTGGAGGTCAGGAAAAACTGACTCTGGTGGGGTGATTCAGGCATTTATCCCCCGCCAGTGGGGGGCTCCCTAGGATGTGTCCCTGCCCCCTTGCTGAGGGAACCACCCCTGAAGGCCCCGTGGTGACCCAGCTGCTGCCCTGGTACTGGCCCTGAGAGCCGTCCAGCCGGCGTCATCGCTGACTTCCTTTGGTGTTCGTCAACCCCATCACTGAGCACTTTTGTAAACGCCCCCCTCCCACCACACAAAGTTACCTTTACAATTCATTTGTTTGCCAGGCAGGCAGATTTATGGCAGGTATCTGTATAAATATTTATACTCTGCGGCAAGGAGGTTTTGGAGGACGCATGAGCACACACACACACCCCTACGGGCTCTCATGCCCCCACCCCACCCTAGACATAGCTTCCCCTGCCCAAGCCAGCTGCAGCCAATGGAAGAGTAACTCTCACCCCACACACACACCCAACCTGAGGACACACATCACAGGCCAGACAGGCCGACACACCACAGGCAGTCCGCACGACACAGACAGAAACACACTTATGCATACACCATGCTCCAACTGCAAGAGTGCCTGCTCACCTGGGCCCTGTCCCAAGATTGGCCCTGAGCTACATGACCTCATAACCACCCACTGGCTCACTCCTCCCACCAGTTAGAGGATTGGAGGATGGGGCTGCAGCTCAAAGAGGCAGGGCCACCGGCCGGGATTAGGAAGCCGGTAAGAAACAGAGGGGAGATTTGAACTCACTGCTGGGTAAGGACAATGCTTATCCACTCTGTGCCTCCCTTCCGCAGGGGAAGGAACGAGGCAAGAAAGGACACAATGGTCTTCCTAAGGCTTTTCCATCAGAGACTGACTCAGAACAATGCCACCAAGTCTTCTGGAGTGCCTGAGAGTGCTCACCCTGTGCACACATGGTGGCCAGACCAGGGGAGCCTCTGTTTCTGCACACTGGCGTGTCATTGTCAGTCTGCCTATCGCCATCGCCAATATGCAGACCTGGCCACCCACAACAGGCAGTGAGCCCCTCAGTTGCCAGTGAAGTTACAGATCAGAGAGGAGTGGGCTCTCAGAAGGCTTCCAGAAGGGTAGGGAATGTGGATATCCCAGCCCCAGCTGTGGAAGGTCAGAGCCAGATGTCAGAGTGGAGATGAGCTATGTGAGCCCCCTCACCAGGCAGTGAGGACCACCCTGTGCACTGGCAAAGGGCAGTGCAGACCCCAAACTCGCTGGGGAAAGGCCTAAAGCCTCACCTCTGGCCTCTACAAATTAGTTGCATTAAGGCTTCAAAGGGCTGAACTAAAGGCACATGGTGAGGTCGATAGTGAAGAGGTGGAGACCTGCGGGGAACTTCTTGGCCCAAGCTGGGTCTGAGACACAGTAGCCACCTGTGATCTCAGCAGCTGGGCGGTGGAGCAGCCACCTTCCCGGCATGTGAATTGCTGTGGATTTCGGTGAAATGCCCACTCCAGTGCATCTCTCACCTCCTACATTATCCTTCAGATTTTTCATTTGGTGAGAGCTGATGTATGGTGGCTCCTCACTCCCCAATATTATTATTCGATTAAAGCACATCTTTAAGCCAGCAACTGTAGATCATCTGGCTGCTGGGAGTCCACAGGCAGCTTGACAGAGGCTGTGGCATTGGGAATGGGCCCTGTACCTGCCCACCTGGGCCTCTCATGTGCCTGGTGGGAGCACTCCCACGAGGGACCCCCATCCTCTGCACATCACTGGCACGATGCCCTGCCTGGACAGCCTCCCCAGACCCTCCGAGGCTGCTTTCCAGCCACTCCCACTGTTGGAGTCTGAAAACTGCTAGGGAGGTGTTGGGACACAGCCCACTCTAGAGCTGGGTAGCTCTGGGCACATTACTGACCCTCCCTGTGCCAGTTTCTTAATCTGTAAAATGGAGGTCCTAAGTGCTCCTCTCACAGGACTGTGGTGAAGATCAAGTGGGGAAATACACACACCTACTGGTCATCAGTAATGCTAACCATCACCATTGCCATTAGCATGTTCTTTGTTCCCAAGAAGTTTCCCAGGGAGCAGAGCCTCTGTCTTGAGCATGCCCAATGCCCCACCATTTAGGGTCTCAGGTAGGGATGGGCCAGGATGGGCTGTCTGTGGTCAAGCCAGGCAGGGTGTATGAGAGCCTGGCTGTCCCTTCCACCTCTGAAACAAGAAGGGCAGGGCTCTGGGCACATGGCTGGGCCTGTGAGACACCCTCAGTCGAGACCAACTTGCTGATGCCCTGATTGATGAGAACCAGCAGTGAGAAGGGGCCAGTCTTTGCCTGGTTCATGTTGCAGCTGGCAGTGGCATGGGACAGAGAGTAGAGTCAGTGGCCCCAGCTCTGCCACCACTTACCAGGGCGGCGTCCACTCTAGCCTCAGTCTCTCTGGGTTGCCTTGCTGTCTCACCTATAAAATGGGAATCACCGTTTCCCTGTATACCTTCCTGGCTTGTTGTGAGATGTAAGAGGAGTTACCAGGTAAAGGGAGTGTAAGGGTGTCGGTTGTTGAATGGAGTCTTCTTGGCTGAAATCTTTAATGATTGGGGCTCTTGCCCCTCCCCTGGCATATTCCTCACCCCAGCCCTCAACAGGTCACACTAATTCACATGCTCAGACAGGACCCTGCCCCACCCAGAGAACATGCTTCTCTTTCTAAGGCTCGGTTGTCTATGTTATTACTCTTACAACCTCCAACCGCACATTGAAAAGAAACCATGCACACATTAAGAAGAGTGTACTCAGAGCTGCTGAGCTGCACCCATGCCCAGGCTAGTCATGTGGCCTTTCTGGCCCGAGAACCTTGTTCTTCCCGGGCCCCTAAGTCAGGCATAAGCCTCAGTCACCCTTGTTGCCATCCCCAGCTGTTTTTATTCCATTCTGGGCCAGCTCTGTGGTCACACTCACAGGTGTAGCCAAGGGCCTTGTCTGCACCCTCCCAGCTCCTTTCTCAACAGCAAATAGTATTGCTCAAAGGGCTTCTCTAGAAACAGATCATGAGAAGTCCCACTCTTCAGTCTAAGGACATCTCTGGAAAGGAGGGATCTTTCTATCGGGGAGGTGCTGCTACAGTCCTGCAGAGGCGGTGCTGGGCAAGATGGCCACAAAGGGTTCATTTCTGCTCCAGGCTCCATGCATATCCCCTGAGGCCAGGATCCCTGTGCTTCTAGCCAGTCGTTAGGACCCAAGGACCCACAGAGCACCCTGGGGCCTTGGCCACCTGTGAACTGCTCCAGGCAGCTTGGTCCTGCCATAATCCACATAATTAATGACTTGGCTCAAGATAATGTTGGTTAGATTAACTGAATCTTCAGATGATTTAAAGCTGACGATGGTGCATCCCTTAGATGGCATAATAAGAATGCAACACCATCTCAGCAGATGGACATGATGGGTAGAATCCAACAAGACACAGTTCAATAGGGAGAAATACGGGGCCTTTCACTTGGGGCTAAGTATCTAAGTGCAGAGGCAGGGACAGGTGAAGGGATGGCTCAAACGCAGCTGCTATGCCCGCGGGCAAGTGCTTCTCCTGACAGCTCAATAGGAGGCTCCAGCAGCATTTGGCTGCCCCTGACAGAATTGCACTTGAGACTGCTTGAAGACATGTGTGATATTCAGGAGAAGGAGGTGTCAGTCAGTCTGCTCTTTGCTGTTCCAACCAGTTCTGGGAATAATTGAAGAACTGGGTTAAAATTACACAAAAACTAAGTTCAGAGGAGAGTGGTTAACACGCTGAAGGATTTTACTTGACACGTGACACATGGTCATGGAGCCAGCATTGTGAAGCTGAGCGGGGACCAACTAGGAAAAGGGTCACTCCAGGGTGGTCCTAAGGAAAAGGCTTGTTTCCTGTGGCTCCAAAGGGTGACAGGAGGGCCACCTGTGGAAAGTACCAGCAGTCAGATTTTAGGCAAACATTAAAATGGCGCTACTTTTCATTGCTATGCAAGTATGTAGCCACTGTCATAGGCAGATACACTGGATGCCTCAAAGCAGGGGTCATTAAGTAGGATTGTGGTCAGGACATATGGTGGCTGGATGGCCTCAAAGTTCCCTTGTAGAGACATCTGGGTTCTGTGCTTCCTACTGGGTCTGGAGAAATGCAGGGCACCTCCAGCCTGCCATACCCCTTCTAAGTGTAATGATTCTAGTAACACCCAAGACCAAGGTGGGAAAAGTGGAGCCCTCCATTTCTGAGCAGTAGAATGGATCTATGAGTAATGTAAGCCAGGGAAAATGGCCCCCACCCAGGCAGCCATCCTCTCCCCCTTCTCCTCAGGCTGGGGAAAGCAGGGCAACTAGTTCCTCAAGAGGAATAAAAGTACACTAAGGTCAGAGAACCTTTCTGGGATAGGACCTATTGGACTGGAAGCTGGGAACAGTCTGGGGATCTCTCTTGCTTCCTGGATTTCTCTGTCCCTGTCCCCGTGGTTTCAGGCTGTAGGTGCCTCTGCTTTAGAGGAACACTAGGTTGAGGCAAGCCAGAGGACTAGGCTGGGCTCTAAAAGCCTTTGCAGTGTCAGCTCAGCAGAGGCGAAGAGGGGAGCTTTGGCTTTCTGTAGTTTGCACAGCCCAAGGCCCCAGAGCCAGGAGGATACAGGCACGGCTCTCATGCAGAGGGCACAGTGCATGGGCACATTTCCTGGGCAGCATCTCTTGGGATCTGTTGTGCTGGCTGGGCACAGAGAGTATGAACACAGAGATGAGTGCATGGCCTGGCCTGGCTGGAACAGAAAGTGAATGGTGTTAGAGAAAGCAGTGATTCTATGAGAGTCACTGGGACCAACTGTGAATTCCAGGCTATAGGATTTAAAGTTAATCCTTTGGCACTGAGGAGCCATAGCATGTCTTTGAGCTGTTGAGTGGTGGAATCAAGTGCAGCCGTAGCACTATAAGGAACGACAGCAGAGATGGTGAAACGAGAGGAAGGAGCAATCCCAGAGTGTCTAAAGAATTGTAAATTATTTCAATGTGCCTGGCCCTTAAGTATACAAGGAGAGGGTGTGGACAGGATGCTGTTGAGGTTTCAGAAAACCCAGGAGCAATCCCTACATCCCTCACCCACCTGGGCAAAGGTGATATTTGGTCCCCAGAGTTCCTCCAAAGACCCAGAGAGCCAATCTTCTAGAAGCTACTGTAGCCACAGTGAATTGGGGGCAAGGAGGCACCTGGAGGCAAAGACTGGGAGAGGGTTTGGGTCCCAGTAGACCCTGGGAGAGAGCCCAGCCTCCCGCTGCCCCCCTGTACACTGCAGCGTTCTGGGAGAGATAGTTATAATTTCCATGTTTGGGTGTTGGGAGCCCCATGGTGGAGGCTGCAGATGAGTAAAGGAGACAGAGTTTTGGCCTTTAGGCTGCTGGGAGGGCCTGGGGGCAGGAGCTTTCCATCTTCCCGGGGAAGCATCTCAAAATGAACCTTACTCAGGCTTGCTCCTTCGTCCCCTCCCCATTCTGGAATCCACCTTAGAGCTGCCCAGGCAAGCACTCAGCCCCCAGGAGGCAGATGCCCTGGAGGTTTGCAGTGCCCATGTGGTCATGTGTGCAGGCTTGTATGCACCAGGAACACACATCTCCCCCAAACAGGGATGCCCAGGTGTTCACCCAGGTCCTCATGCTTGCACACAAATGGTGCATGCCCACCTGCACAGCCACAGGCACAGACTGTACAGGTGTGCGTGGGCAGCTCACTGGTGTGCACACAGGGCTGTTCCACAGGGACACAGGCTAGACAGACCTGGCTCATTCACTCGTGTGGAAGGGGAGGAGGATGCTATAGCTGCCCACTCCTTGCACGCTGAGGTGGCCCCAAACCCTGGGGTCAGGCTGGAAAAATGACTTTGCTGCCTGAAAGTGACAGAGGCTCACTGCCAACACAGAGAAGGAGGAAGTTTATGGCAGAAAATTGGATTTCAAATCAGACCAGGCCCCTGGGAAGAGGTTCAGTCAGAGACAGCAGCAGCCAAGACAGGACGGGACCTTGGCATGGGCAGTGGGAGGGGAGGCCAGCCAGGAACCAAGCAGGAGAGAGACAGTGCCCTCCCCACCTCTCCCTAGGGAGCCACCAGGCCCCTGCTATGTGCAGTCTCATCATTGTGGGGAGGATCAAGGTGGAGGGCCGACAGGCAACAAAGGCTGAAGAGAATTCCCCCTGAGCCATGGTCTAGAATAGGGAGACCGGCAGGGAGGAAGGAGGGATGGGGCTGAAGAGGGAGATGGGGTCAGATGGCGGATTCCTCCACATTGTGCTCCGAGGAAACCAAGCCTCACAAAGTTGGGCTGAGGGGCAGGGGAAGGCTGAGTTCTCACCTGAAGGACTGATGAATACTTGAATGAATGCCTGTATCCTGGGACATATATAGTGTTACCACGCCCAGGTCTCCTCCACTGATGGAGTCACCAAGACCCAAATGACCCACAGGCTGTGTTGGTGCTGGAACCTGGCTGTCTCTACCCAGGGCTGCTTCCCCTCCCACCTCCCCGGCCCAAGAGTCCTGGGCTGCACCGCACCATGCCCGCCTCCTCAGTAAACGCACCCTCCCCCTGACTCTGCTGGAAGACGGGCTGGGTGTGGGGGGTGTTAACACAGTGAAACAATTAACTGGAGTCACACAAAGGAAGGGTGGGGAGAGCGACACTCTTGGCAACGCAGCAGCGTTAGGAGAGATGGATGAACTTTCCCACTTCACCAGCACCACGGAGCTGACAGTAAATATCAGAGGTAATGATATTGACTTTAAGGTATTATGGCTCCAAATGTCACTTGTGCTTTCGTTCTCTTTCTCTCTTTAAAAAAAAGAAAAAGAAAAAAGAAAAAAACACAGTCTCCCCGACCTGATTTGCATTTTTCCTTCCTCCATTCCTCTGTTCCTACAGCTGGGAAGGTAGAGACCATCCTGCACGTTGCACCTTCCAGGGACCCAACACAAGAGCTCATTAGGAAAAGTCAACTGTGGCTTTCCTGTCGTTTTCATCCCAAGCATCTTATGCAGGACAAGAAAGGCCTTCCCAGACCATCCTTTCCCTCCGTCCTCCCCACCCCCATCCCTTTCCCAGCTCAGGAACCCACTGCAGCCTCCCAGGACTGGGAGAATCAAGCAGACTCAGGAGCCTACAGCTCCTGGCCCCAAACAAACTCCAGCAACATCTCCCCACTCCCCCATGTCTGCCTCCAGTCTGGCTGTTCCATCCTTCCCACCCCCTCTCTTTGACTAACACTGCTTCCTTTCTGTCCACCTGCCCCATGCTCTCCATCTCTCTCGTCACACCTCCTCCAGGTAGCCACCACCACCAACACCACCACCACCACTACCTGAGCCCTAGCTCCTCCTCTTCCTCCTGCAAACACCCTAGCACATGAACCCTGCAATGCCCCCTCCTAAGGTGGGTGCTGGTCCCATAGCTTGCCAAGTTTCTTCTCCCAAATCTCACCGCTAAAGCCAGGGTAAGGCTTCTGGGAGACCAGCCTCCCCAGTCTCCCGCTCCTTTTCAAGATGATCCCACAGAGCTTGGCTTTTTCAATGGTGTTTTCTGTAAATACCTCTTAAATGAGAAACCAAGAAGGAGCCACCAGAGGAGCTCCATGGGGCACGGGGAGATGGATGGAAGCAGAGAGAAGTGAAAAGGGTGGGATGGGAGTGGAAGGCTCCACCTAGACAGGGAGGCTCTGGGTGTAGTGGGAAAAATAGAAGCGTGGAAGTTAGACAGGTCTAAGATTCAAATCCAGGTGTTCTGTGATCGCAAGCATGCTACTTACCCTCTCCAAGCCCAGTCTTCTTGTCTTCCAACGATAGTGGCAATGCCTCCCTTCCCTGACCTTCCTTGCCTAATGGATATTAGGGGTTTCGTATACAGATGAGAAACTCCACCTTCTCCCAGGCTCCATCTCCATGGGGACCAAGCCTCAGGTCCTACTGAGCAGGGAGAGGACCAGACAAGGGCCCCAAACCAGAGTGTGGGGAAAAATGGGGTCTGAGTCAGGCACACTGCATCCCCTGCACCTCCCCTGACAAGATGAGCCACCCACCTCTCAGCCTCAGTACTTTGTTTGCAAAAATGGAATAGGGGCCATCCTGTGGGACTTGTGTAAGGTTTGGAGCTGGCAAGTGGAGATGAGAAGCGAGGGCCTGGACACAGGACAGCTGACATCTGGGTGTGACTTGAGTGTCTTTGTGGATGTTATGCATAACTACAGTGACAATGAAGACCTGGCCGCACTGCTGCTCTGTGCTATAGCAGCTTTCTGGGTCTGCGCTATAGCTGTTGCAGCCCCAGCCCTACCCTGTTGAGTGCCTCAAGATCTGGTCTGGGGAAGCAGAGACCATCCTCCTCAGCATGGTGTACGCAGGGAAGAACATGGTGATAGATACTGCCTCTCCTTCTTAAACATCTCCAGTGACAGAGATCATGGCCTTTTCAAGATGTTCTATTCCATGGTCAGTCTTAAGAGCTAGAAAGTTCTTCCTTAGGCTGAGCTAAAGCCTGCCTCCCTCTAAATTCCTACTGAAACTTCCAGGTCATATTCACACAAATCACTGTCAATAGGGGTCCCTTGTTCCTGATCACTCAATTGATTATTTGGGCCCAGAGGCAGGATTTTACTATTGTTCATGTAAAGTATGAACACTGTGTCCATATTGTACTATGTCCATCATCTTTCAAGAGTTGATCTGGTGTCCGGCTGTCGACTTAGTTTTTAAATTTGCCCCATCCCAGGCCGGGTGTGATGGTTCACGCCTGTAATCCCAGGACTTTGGGAGGCCAAGGCAGGAGTTTGAGACCAGTCTGACCAACATGGGGAAACCCAGTCTCTACTAAAAATACAAAAATTAGCCAGGCTTGGTGGTGGGTGCCTATAATTCCAACTATTTGGGAGGTTGAGGCAGGAGAATCGCTTGAACCCAAGAGGCAGAAGTTGCAGTGAGCCGAGATCGCACCATTGCACTACAGCCTGGGCGACAGAGCGAGACTCCGTCTCAAAAAAAAAAAAAAAAAAAAAAAAATTGCCCCATTCGCCTTCAGGGATCTGTGAAGAAATTCTGTCTCCTCTGCCTCATCCAGGTCCCTCCTCCCGACCCTTGGCTCCTAGCCTCAATTCACAGGGGGTGGGCGACATGCTTCTCCCTTTGAATGAGGTTTCATTACATTCACTCCATCGGGCTTGGTAGAAGGGTGTTTAGAAAGGGCTCAATCAACTCTCCATTGCCCAACTTTGAGGGTGCTTGAGACCCACACTGCTATCTTCCGTGGTCTACTCTCCCGCTCAAGAATCTGCAGCTGCTGCCTGTTGTCTTTGTGTTGAGCCTTCAAGGCCCTTAGTATTCTAGCCTTACTCTTCCTCTCCCTTTAAAGTCCCTTTTGCTCAGCACCCACCCCTTACTTCAGTAAAATCATTCTCTGCTGTTTCCCATCCTATCCTATAAATCATTCTCCTGGCAACCTCTCCCATCATTGCTGTCTTCCCAAATCTTCCTCCTCCTGTAAGACCCAGCCAGATTCCTACCACCCTAGGAGACTTTTTGTAACTGCCGTGGTCCCTGCTGACCTTCCGTCTCTCCTGCCTCCTCTAGCACCCGTTGTCTGCCCATCTTGGGCTCCACAGTCACTGCTACAGCCTTCCCTGCCCCTCCCTCCAGTCTATAGAGGGTGGAGGTTCTGTCTTCTGTTCTTTCTATCTTCCCATACCCCATCACTGAACTGCGTAGAAATCATCCATATTTAGCTTTGGAATACCTTATGATGAGACCATTTGAGTTTTGTTCTACTTATGAGCAGTCCGTTTCTCTTCCTAGTTATAAGTTCTTTAGGCTCAACCAAAAATGACTGGGCAAATCCTCTCCATGGACTGCGCAGACACCTGGGCCTAGTGGATAGTGAGCGCTGCTGAGTTCACGGTCCCCAGGGAGATGGAGCCCCAAGAGAAACCCCATCCAGGCTCATGGTTGTAGACCACAGTCACGCCTCTAGACCACAGCCTGGAGCCTGGAGCCCGAGTGCTGGTTCCTCATATTACTGTCTTGGGATCCTTGTGTTCCATGCTCTCTTCCCCAGCCCTGGCCTGAGTGCCTGACATTCCAGCATGTGTTCTAGAGCCCAGGCTGGGAATGTGGCCAATTCCTGAGGTGGCTGCCAGGGAGAAGTGAAAGGACACTTGTCATTTCTCTTGCCCCAGGAAAAGGACCTTGGGTTGAGAAACAGAGCAAAAACCAAAAACATTATGTCTGTAAAGAAGCTGGTGGTAAGGGGAGAGGAGAGACAGGAGTGCAGGAAGGAGAGAGGAAGGCCAGCAAGGGACGGGGCACGTGCACCCACTGACTGCTCCCCAAGCCTAAGTGCAAACAGAAGCTCCTATCGTGCCTCATTGGAAATCCCCTGGAAACATTCCCATTTAAAGGAATCCAAGGACGAAGTATTGCATAGAACAAAGACCTCCACCAGGAAAAGAGGCTGTGCCCCTCTTACTTTTTCAGGTCTCTCCCCAGAGGGCCTCCGGGTCTTAGAAGCAATAGGTTCCTGGAGACACAGTGACAGATGTGGTCCCAGTCAGTACACACCACTAGCTGCCTCATTGCAGATAGATGGGTGCATCAAGGACCAGGCAGAGGAGGCCAGAGAGTGCCCAGGATCCTGAGCATAAGACGGGCTGGAGTGGGGCAGAGAAAGGCACAGAGTGGGGAGGGAGGGGCACGTGCATGCAGGGGACCAGGCACTGTCCAGGGCGCATGCTCAAAGGTCCAGCCAACTGCAGGACAGCAAGCTCAGAGCCTGCAATCCCAGTTATGAAGAAGCCATGCTAAATAACATGCTTTAATTAACCAAGGATCATTCAGGTCACTGAAAACCTGTACCCTGTGACACCAAAATCTTACCATTCTTTCTATCATCCTCCTGTAAGTTAGGTGGCTGGCAGCTGACAAGTTCTACTTCTACTAGCATAACTCTCTAGTGACATCTGCCACCTGCCACCCCTCACTGTGTCCTTGTGTCCCAATTTTGTGTACTAGGACCCCACAGCATCAATAGGGTTAGAATTCTGCCTAAAGTAAGAGTTAGATACCTGGAAAAATGTTTTCTACTTTCCTATTTCTTTTCTTTTTTTTGTTGTTTTTTGTTTTTTGTTTGTTTGTTTGTTTGTTTGAGACGGAGTCTCCCTCTGTTGCCCAAGCAGGAGTGCAGTGGCGCGGTCTCGGCTCACTGCAAGCTCCGCCTCCTGGGTTCACGCCATTCTCCTGCCTCAGCCGGGCCTACAGGCACCCACCACCACGCCCGGCTAATTTTTTTTGTATTTTAGTAGAGACGGGGTTTCACCATGTTAGCCAGGATGGTCGCAATCTCCTGACCTCGTGATTCTCGGCCTCTCAAAGTGCTGGGATTACAGGCGTGAGCCACCGTGCCCGGCCTCCTATTTCTTGTCTGTGTCCTGGTAGGTGATAAATTTCTGTACCTGAAAATATTGCCTGGATGGGAAGTTCCCTTCCTCTGTGGGGAGGCTACTAATGGGATTTTTTTTTTTAGCGTGAAAGCCTACTCAGCACCTCCTAACCTCTCCCACCCTCGTCCCCTCCCCACACAGCCCCCAAGACCCTCCCAGCAGGCCCTATAGTGCACCTGGAGGGTCTTTGCTCTGGTGGCTGCTCAGCCAGGCACCTGGGGTGAATTCTCTGCAGGGGTGTGCCCAAGACAGAGAGGGAGAAGAGAGAGTGGGAGAAATGAGTTTCAGGGAGAATCAGAGGACAAAAGCAAGGAAGAAACCAGAAGAATCTAGAGAGACCCTGCTGTGTGCCTGGGTCCTTCCTGTTATCTCCTGAGGGGCCTGAGAGGGAATAGTGTTTCTCTGGTCCAGATGGAGAAGCTGCCCAAACCAACACCTGACCACCTGACCCCTGAACTGAGGTGTGCAAATGTGTAGAGCAGATTTGTGAGAATGAGATGGGAGGGAGGCCCTGGGAGGCAGCAGATTGGCAGGGAGAGCCGAGCTGAGATCAGGTGACTGGCAAGAGATGGAGGGAAAGGCCACAGTTGACACAGCATGGGGAGGAAGGTTCAGAGAGTTCAGCATGGGCAGGGCAGCCAGCGGGCGCCCCAGGGGCCTGTTCGAGCTAGGGTACCCACAGAGAAGTCCAGAGCAAGCCTGCTCCCCAGACTGCAGCAGTCCCACGGCCCTCCCTGTGTCCTGGCAGAAGGGTGCCCAGCCCGGCAGAGTCTGCACTGTGCTCTCTGACCATACCCAGTCTGTGCCCCAGCCCCCCAAACCCTGTCCTCATCCCACTTTGTCCTAGGAGCCCCAAAGCTGGCCAGCCCCAGGCCCGGAGCTAACAGGGCTACAGAATCGCCAGTCCCAGAAGAGGTGGAGCTGCCTCCCAGGCTTGGCCTTGACCTTCGGCTGCCGCCGGGGAGTGGTGCGTCTGCAACCCTGACTTGATTAACATTTAAATGCCATTTGGTGAGAGGAGGAGGAGGAGCGGGGCTGGAACAAACAAACCTCGGAGCTGGAGTTGGAGCTGGAGCTAAAGCTGGTCAGGGTGTCTGGGCTGAGGAGCCTGCACCTCAGAAGCCAAGTTGAAGATCTGTACGTGTCCCTGGGGGTCAGGGTGATGGCAGGGCTGGGGATGTGGCCAGGCTGCCTGCCCCTCCTCACAGGCCTCGTCCCCTGATCTGCCCTGGGCCTTTTGCTCATTTCACCAAGACTGAGGGACAGCCTCCATCAGCACGGGCCGGACCCCAGGATCCAGGTGAAGGTCGGACCACAGGGCTCCTCTGACCGTCTGCTTCCTGCTCCAGCAGCCTCTTGGCCTGGCCTCAGTGCCCCTGGGTACCCTCTGAAGCTGCCTTTGGTCTTCCCTCCTGCCTTTCTCTTCCCGGTGCTCTCAAGCGCTGGGAAGGAATCCTCCGCCCCCTCCCTAACGCCTTCCCAGCAGGGGCTGCCACTAGAACAGCTCTAATGGGCCAGGTTGCTCCCCTGGCTGGGCATCTCCAAGGGTAGTCTTCCCATTGAGGCTGGAGCAAAGGCTTTAAAAGCCACTTAAAATATCCTTGATGAGCAGGCGTGACCCCTTAGGAGGGAAAGAGGCCGGAATAAAGCTGAGGGGAGCTGCAGGGCAAGTCCGCCTCCCCACCTCCACACTTGGGTGGGTCCCAGGCACTGCTCCAGGCCACACCCTGGAGCCGAGTAGGGGTGCAACTGTAAACGAGGCGGCTAATTTTGTTAACAGCCAAGGCTCTTAATTTGCATATTCAGGAGGAGTGCTGTCTTCGGAAGTCGTTAACACAAAAGTCTAAATAACTTCGCTAATGGGGCGGCTGCAGGCGGTTACCCCAGGCTTGCCAGCCTGGCCAGCCTGCCAAACCCCACCCCAGCTTCCCTGGAGGAACAGGAACCGGTCAGGCAGCTGGATGCATTGGACAGAGCTACGATGAGCCACAGGCACAACCAAAAACCCCATTTAGCAACTTTGATCCTGGTGCGTCTTTAACTCTCCACACCCGAGGTTAGCTCTTGGTTTAACTCTGCCCTTTGGGTTGATATGTTTGCTGAGCTAGATCCAGGGCAGAAAATGCAACACTTGCAAAGATCAACACCCTTGTGGAAACTCAAAAGTACCTGTACAAATGACAACTGGCTTTCCTATATGAATGGCCTTCACAAGCAGAATTGTCAAGGCTTAATATATGTCCAGCATTGCTGGGGGCCCCAACACGAGTGGGAAGGGGCAGGGCTGCTAAAAGTAACTAGAGTTTAATGAACACCTACTACGGGCCATGCCTGTGCTAGGTCTTGTTTTATAATATGTGCCTTCCTTGATCCTCACAACCCCATAAAGACAAAGATAACAAGATAAAAGGCTCATATGTAAATAAACCCCACTTTGGAGACCCAGCAAGGGTGAGGGATTTTGTCGCGATCACATAGCTCCATGCATTAGAACTGAGATTCAATTATGGGCGTGTCTGGCTCCAAATCCCAGACAGTTCCCCCTCTGTCCCCCTGGTGGTCCTCCTGAACTCACCCACACATCTGCAGGTGCCTGCACAGAACCCAAATGTCAAGCCAGCAGAGGAGCCTTCCCTGCCCAGAAGAACTCTGCAGGCATGAAGAGCATAGCCCCGCAACAAGACTGCCTGCCTCCAGAAAGGCTCACAGCAGATCAGTGCATAGCTCACAGCAAGTGATTTCACGTATCTGGGCCTCAGTTTCCTCATCTGTCCTCATTTTGGGGATGATATCGGTAGTACTGCCCTGCTTGTCATGTGAAGGGCGAGAAGGGGGCCTGGCACACAGTAAGTGCTCACTTGTGTTGTTAACTGGGGATCCCCCCACTCAGGGGTCCACTTGAAGGGCTGTGCAGAAGGCCTTGCTCACAGGTTGTGTTCAGCAGCCTGGTTCCTGTGCAGCCGGTGGGTGCCAGTGTCAGGGGAGGTCCCTGGCCCAGCAGTGATAAAGTGGTGCTTACCCAGAGCCCTCAGGTCTCTGGGGCCCTCTGAGACTCCATCCCTGGATCAGATGTTTAGTGTCCATGGTGGTGGTGGCCAGAGATTGCAGAGGGGCCTTAAGCAGGCAAAGCTGAGCAACCAGAAACAGGCAGCTGCAGGTTAAAAGACAACAACTGCCGGGCACGGTGGCTCATGCCTGCAATCCCAGCACTTCGTGAGGCCAAGGTGGGTGGATTGCCTGAGGTCAGGAGTTTGAGACCAGTCTGGCCAACATGGTGAAACCCTGTCTCTACCAAAAATACAAAAAAAAAATTAGCTGGGCATGGTGGTGTGTGCCTGTAATCCCCGTTACTCAGGAGGCTGAGGCACGGGAATTGCTTGAACCGGGGAAGTGGAGGTTGCAGTGAGCCGAGATTGCTCTACTCTATTCCAGCCTGGGCGACAGAGCAAGATTCCATCTCAAAAAAAAAAAAAAAGGCTGGGCGCAATGGCTCACGCCTGTAATCTCAGTACTTTGGGAGGCCGAGGCGGGCAGATCACGAGGTCAGGAGATTGAGACCATCCTGGCTAACACGGTGAAACCCCGACTCTACTAAAAATACAAAAATTAGGCATGGTAGCACACACCTGTAGTCCCAGCTACTTGGGAGGCTGAGACAGGAGAATGGCAACAACTTCCCGGGCACAGAGGGTTCATGCTTATGACTCCAGCACTCTGGGAGGCCAAGGCATGAGTATCATTTGAGGCTAGAAGTGTAGGAGTGTAAGACCAGCCTAGGCAACATAGCGAGACCCTGTCTCTACAAAAAATTAAAAATTAGCCAGGCCTGGTGGTACGCAGTCCCAGCTATTTGGGAGGCTGTGGAGGGAGGATCATTTGAGCCTAGGAGTTTGAGACTACAGTGATTTATAATCCCGCCACTGCACTCAGCCTGGACCACAGAGTGAGACCCTGGCTCAAAAATAAATAACTAAAAAGGCAACAAATGATGGCCCGGCTGGAATCCAGATGGCCCAGCACTGCTCAGCTCCACATCCAGAGGTGACCACTGACCAGCCCTTCTTCAGCACCTCTGAGACCCTCTCACATGGGCTAAGTCTTCAGGGTGCCTGACCTGCCTTTTGCTTATTCCTTTGCCAGACCCCCCTCTCACCCTTCACATGACATCACCCTTTCACTTACCTGACAGGTTTTTTTTTTTTTTTTTTTTTTAAGACAGTCTTCCTCTGTCACCCAGGCTGGAGTACAGTGGGGCGATCTTGGCTCACTGCAACCTCCACCTCCTGAGTTCAAGCAATTCTGCCTCAGCCTCCCAAGTAGCTGGGATTACAGGTATACGCCACCACACCCAGCTAATTTTTGTATTTTTAGTAGAGATGGGGTTTCACCATGTTGGCCAGGCTGGTCTCGACCTCTTGACCTCATGATCCACCCACCTCGGTCTCCTAAAGTGCTGGGATTACAGGCATGAACCACTGTGTCCAGCCTCTTGACAGGTCTTTGCTGAACTCCTACTCTGTGTCAGGCCACAGGGAACAAGTCCGGCACACTGTGTGCCCTCTTGGAGCCTGCAGTCCTGCAACCTGAGGGAGGGACTGCAGTCTACGCGCCTTCATGTGTGCGCCTGCATCCTGCTTCTGTGCTGACCTTGAGCGAAGACTCAGAGCCAGGTGTAAAGCATCTGGACTAATTCAGGAGAACACAGACAGGGCAGGGTGGCCTTGTCTTGGGGGTTCCTGCCTCCCTGCCAGCCTTACCCCAAACCCCTACGCATTCATGTCCTGCTGCGGCCACATTGCACACAGTGTCTCACCCTCTGTATTAGTCCGTTTTCACGCTGCTGATAAAGAGACACTCGAGCCTGGGCAATTTACAAAGGAAAGTATAATGGAGAACTCACAGTTCCACGTGGCTGGGGAAGCCTCGCAATCATGGCAGAAGGCAAGGAGAAGCAAGTCACGTCTTTTGCGAGTGGCAGCAGGCAAAGAGGGAGCTGTGCAGGAAAAATCCCATTCTTAAAACTGCCAGATCTTGTGAGACTTACTCACTATCATGAGAACAGCACAGGAATGACTTGCCCCCATGATTCAGTTACCTCCCACCAGGTCCCTCCCACAACATGTGGGAATTCAAGGTGAGATTTGAGTAGGGACACAGCCAAACCATTTCATTCCACCCCTGGCCCCTCCCAAATCTTATGTCCTCACATTTCAAAACCAATCATGTCTTCCCAACAGTCCCCCAAAGTTTTAACTCATTTCAGCATTAACTCAAAAGCCCTCAGTCCAAAGTCTCACCTGAGACAAGGCAAGTGCCTTCGGCCTGTGAGCCTGTAAAATCAAAAGCAAGTTAGCTACTTCCTAAATACAGTGGGGGTACAGGCATTGGGTAAATGCGGCCATTCCAAATGGGAGAAATTGACCAAAACAAAGGTGCTACAGGCCCCACACAAGTCCAAAATCCAGTGGGACAGTCAAATCTTAGAGCTCCAAAATGATCTCCTTTGACTCCATGTCTCATATCCAGGTCACACTGATGCAAGAGGTAGGTTTCCATGGTCTTGGGCAACTCCGCCCCTGTGGCTTTGCAGGGTACAGCCTCCCTTCTGGCTGCTTTCACAGGCTAGTGTTGAGTGTCTGTGGCTTTTCCAGGCACACTGTGCAAGCTGTCGGTGGATCTACCTTTCTGGGGTCTGGAGGATGGTGGCCTTCTTCTCACAGCTTCACTAGACAGTGCCCAAGTGGGGATTCTGTGTGGAGGCTCTGACCCCACATTTCCCTTTTGCACTGCCCTAGCAGGGGTTCTCCATGAGGACCCCATCCCTACAGCAAACTTCTGCCTGGGCATCCATGCATTTCCATACATCTTCTGAAATCTTGGCAGAGGTTCCCAAACCTCAATTCTTGACTTCTGTGCACTCACAGGCTCGCCACAACATGGAAGCTCCAAGGCTTGTAGCTTGCGCCCTCTGAAGCCATAGCCTGAGCTGTACGTTGGCCCCTTTCAGCCCCAGCTGGAGCCACTAGCATGCAGGGTGGGGACACAGCCAAACCATATCATCCTCCTTGCCTTTGCGCTTACTGTTCCCTCCACCTGGAATGTGCTCAGACCTTCACACAGGCCTGCGGGCTCCAAGCTCAAGCCTCAGCTCCTCTGGGAACTTTTGCTGATGCTGCTAGATCTTCTTCCAAGTCTCCCACTGGGTTTTGTACAAACCTATGTAGTCTCCATGGGCATTTCAGGCTAAAAGGCATGGGTGTGACCCAGTGAAGCGAGTGGTGGAACCTGGGGCAGGTGGAAGAATGGGTAGGAGAGGGGCTGGAGGCAGCTTGGGCCTGGGATCCTGCAAAAGGGGCAGAGTGCAGGCCTCTGGGAGAGGAAGAGTGTAGGAAGAAGTCCCAGGGGAGGCTGCAGAGAAGTGTGGGGCATGGACACCTGAGGCTGAGCAAGGTGCCGAGTGCCTGGCATGAACCCGGGCTGCCGGTGG
Source organism: Trachypithecus francoisi (assembly GCF_009764315.1). Classification (NCBI taxonomy): domain Eukaryota; kingdom Metazoa; phylum Chordata; class Mammalia; order Primates; family Cercopithecidae; genus Trachypithecus; species Trachypithecus francoisi. The sequence goes on from NW_022681464.1 coordinate 18,604,545, forward strand.
AGAGCTCTGGGTCGAGGTCAGATAGACCAAGTTCAGAAGGCAGCCTAGCTGAGGACTCAGGCAAGTTACTGAAGCTCACTGCATGCCATGTGCCTATCCTTTACTAGCTTTGGGGATTATTGAGAGGATGTGGCCAAAAACAGATGTCAAGCATAGCCACTGCCAGCCCAGGGAGGGGTCCTTCGTTGATGTTGGTCCCTGCAAACACTGGGGTCCTCCGTGTGCCCAGGGACCTGCATCCACTTCTCCCTCTTTACTCTCTGCGCCTCTGACCTTCCCAGCACTGGCCTTCCCAGCACCTCTGGTCTTCCCAGCACAAATGACCTTCCCAGCACCTCTGAACTTCCCATCACCTCTGGCCTTCCCAGCACCTCTGGCCTTCCCAGCACCTCTGGCCTTCCCACCACCTCTGGCCTTCCCAGCACCTCTGGCCTTCCCAGCACCTCTTTCATGTTCTTGTCTTTCTGGGCTGCCATTCCGCACCCCACCGTTCTCTCTCTTTGCTGCCGCCCCTCCCGCAACCCTTTTGTCACTCTCCCTTCAATTACTATAACACAGAATAGAAGAATATTTTATTTGGTGTCTTTATTAAATCAAGTTTTATGTTCACTGTTTTTCATTTTAAAAGTGGACAAGTGCCACACACTATTTTTTCTTACTAAAAAGCAAAAACTCAACAGAGTGGCTTTGATGGGCCCATGGTGGTTCTGTCCATTGGTCAGTGGTTCTTAATAGAAAATGGAAAGGTGTGACTATTCTCCTTGGCCACTGGGCTGTCCCCTGAATCAGAAAATAAACGGCCTCGGCCTCGTACTACCATACTACCATTTCCAGAGAGACCCTGGGGCCAGGCCAGGGCTGGGCTGTGCTGAGTGCCTATGGCTGATGAAGACAGAGACTGCAGTGATGGCTCAGAACAGAGGCCTCCAGAGCATTCCGAGGCTCCACCTCATGTAGGTATCCCTAGCAGTTCCCTAGCAGAGGCCTATTGAGTCTTGGTTCCTGGTTGGTTTGACTCCAAAGGGTAGTGCACAGAGCCCAGAGAAGCCAGTTTTGGGGGTATGGCTGAGTACAGGTCTCAGAAACCACCTCCTTCAGGGAGACGGCCTGGACTGACACCACCCACTCTTCATCATGGCACTCTCTCTCTTCAGGTCTCTGTTTTCTTTCTTTTCTTTTGTTTTTTTGGGGGGTGAGGTTGGTGGGGACGGAGTCTCACTCTGTTGCCCAGGCTGGAGTACAGTGGTGTGATCTCGGCCACTGCAACCCCTGCTCCCTGGGTTCAAGCGATTCTCCTGCCTCAGCCTCCCATGTAGCTGGGATTACAGGCATGCACCCCTGCGCCCAGCTAATTTGTGTGTTTTTAGTAGAGACGGGGTTTCTCCATGTTGGCCAGGCTGATCTCAAACTCCTGACCTCAAGTGATCCACCTGCCTCGGCCTCCCAAAGTTCTGGGATTACAGACGTGAGCCACTGCACCAGGCCAGGTCTGTGTTTTCAGTTTGAACTTTGTAGCTTTCCATGTGACAGCACATATATGTCCACACACAGAAATACAAACTCAATACCACATGCATTCCTGGACATAATCAGGCAATCTCATGGGGATTCATCTTCTCAAACACATTCACATGTGCACACACTCACTCACAGATGTGCAGACATCGGTAACAAGGCTCACATTCACAGACACAACTCTATGCCCTGTATGTACACACCTTACATCCCCAAGCAGGCTCATATTGTCTCTCTCCCAGAGTCACATACAGATCCCATCGTGTCCAGACACAAATTCAAGCATTTCCAGGCACAGGAACACAAATGCATACACATGTACACATATACATACGTGCACATATGCACAGTAGGCACACACGTGGTCAACTTCATACCTTTGGAGCCCTGCTCTCAATGTCTGGAGAAAGAGCTACTGAAAACCAAAGGCTTCTTCCTTATGGAAATGTCTCTCTCCATAGGCAGAGGCTTCAGTGGGGCCTAAGTGCTACTTTCCTGGCCCCACCACAAACCAGAATTACCAAAATGATCTGAACAGCAGGGTGAGCATTTAGAGCTTTTGCAAACGGGTTCATCGACAGCTCCTTGCGGGGCAGGAGGGATGGAGAGAAGGCATGGTGGGAAGGCCTAAAGGGCCTTTTTTTCTCCTGAAGTCCCCACCCTGGGCCTCCCTCACCCCAGAGTGTGCCCACCTCTCCTGCAAGCCACAGGGTAAGGAATCAGGGGAGCAGAGCCAACGTGGTGCCACCCCAACCCCAAAGGGCTCCAATTTTAGAGCCTGGTCCCAAATTCAAAAACGTTTGCCGAGAGAATACATTTTTACCTACCTACAGGAACCAGAATGTTTTCAAGTTCACATTTGCATGCAGCCAAGCATGGGCCTGTGGAGGAAATTCCCTGGCCTTGTACTAACAGAGGTGGCTCTCAGTTCTCCCAGGCACCCCAGATTGGGACAGAAAAGCCCAGGCTCTCTGCACCCCCCACCAGGCCCCACAATCAGAAGCAAGGGCTTCATTTCCCCAGCGGTGAACTTGGAGGTCTGGCAGCACTGGGGCAAGGCTGAGCTTGTTTCCCCTTCCTCTGCATGGCCCTGGAAGGTCACTCACCTAGACTCAGTTTGGCCATCTGTAAAACAGGGATAGCGGTGCTTCCTCATGCAGCTGTTGGGAGGGGAAGTGAGCTCCTGGCACACTCCCTAGAACATAGCAGGTGCCCAGCATAGTTCAGTTCCTCCCCTAAGGAGGAACTGAGGGAAAAAAGTAAAAACTCACATCTCCAGCTCTGACCTTTGTCCTAAGAACTGGTCCCCCAATAGGCCAGGCGTGGTGGCTCACGCCTGTAATCCAGCACTTTGGGAGGCTGAGGTGGGCGGATCACGAGGTCAGGAGATCGAGACCATCCTGGCTAATACGGTGAAACCCCGTCTCTACCAAAAATACAAAAAATTAGCCAGGCGTGGTGGCAGGCACCTGTAGTCCCAGCTACTCGGGAGGCTGAGGCAGGAGGATAGCATGAACCCGGGAGGTGGAGCTTGCAATGAGCCGAGATGGTGCCACTGCACTCCAGCCTGGGTGACCCCCCGTCTCAAAAGAAAAAAAAAAATGGTCCTCCCAGCAGCCCACTGGTCTCTTTGACATTTCTACCTGAAGTCTGGGCAGAGTTAAAAGTAAACTCGTCATTCCCCTTCATCCCCAGTCCCCCACCTTTCCCCCAGCCCCACCTAACGTCCTTATTACTGTCAACAGTCTCACTGTCATGGAATTTTCAAGTCCCCTTGAATGGCTCCTGGTCTCTCCTGCTTGCTGACCCAAGTCCCCACAGTTCTTCCCCCATGCCCTATTGCTGCCAGCCGCCTCCAAGCCCTTTGCAGGATGTTCCAACTGGTTCTCCCAGCTCCACACTCTGCCATCCACCCTCCCCTTCCCCTGCATCCACTGCTCTCCTCAGCATCCACTCCATCACCTCAGACCCTTCCACAGGGGCCAGCCCTGTCCCTCCATTGCTGACCCCTGGGATTTCTGAATCTGGCCTCACCAGAAGTTTAACTATAAAACCATATGCCCAGTTGAGCTTATCCTGGTCCCTAAGCTCCTCAAGAAAAGGTCTTATCTTTTTTTTTTTTTTTTTTTCAGATGGAGTCTCACTCTGTTGCCCAGGCTGGAGTGCAGTGGCACGATCTCGGCTCACTGCAACCTCCGCCTCCTGGGTTCAAGTGATTCTCCTGCCTCAGCCTCCCAAGTAGCTGGGTCTGCAGGCACGTGCCACCACACCGGGCTAATTTTTTGTATTTTTAGTAGAGATGGGGTTTCACCGTCTTAGCCAGGATGGTCTCAATCTCCTGACTTCCTGATCTGCCCACCTTGGCCTCCCAAAGTGCTGGGATTACACACATGAGTCACCGCGCCCAGCCAAGAAAGGGTCTTATCTTACATGTTCTTGTAACCCCAGCCTCTGGTACATTCGGGCACCAATGGCAAGGTGCTGTTCCACCCCGTCCCACTCTCTGCCTTGGCGTCTATCTATCCCCAGATTCCCAGCTGCCTCCTCTCAGCTGAGTCCTGGCATTTCCACCCCGGAACCTTTCCTACCTAAACTCCCTCATCTACCTCCAAGTGGCAGCTTTCATCCCCTGCTTCCAATGCTGACCTCCAGATTCTGACCTAATTTGGTGGCTGAGAATAGCGATGAAGGGAACACCAGCTCTAGGGCCAGGCTGCCTGGACTCTAAAGCAGATACTTAAAAAAGTTTTTTTAATTTCTAATTTTTTTTTTTTTTTTTTTTTTTTTTGGAGGCAGGGTCTCACTCTGTGGCTCAGGCTGGAGTGCCGTGGTGCAATCATAGCTCACTGCAGTCTCGAACTCCTGGCCTCAATGGATCCTTCGGCCTGGTTAATTATTTTTTGTAGAGACTGGGTCTCACTATGTTGCCCAGGCTGGTCTTGAATTCCCGGGCTCAAGTGATCCTCCCGCCTCACCCTCCTAAAATGTTGGGATTACAGGCATGAGCCACAACATCCAGCGATACATTTCTCTTCTGCAGAATGGGGAAGAGGTAACATTGAGGACAAATGCGGTAGTGTGTGTAAGCTCTCAGGGCTGTGCCAGCATGAACTGACAGCCATCATGCTTGGTGGCTTGCACTGAGGTTCTTCTCCTGGCCTTGCCCAGAAGGAGGGACACCTGCAAGGGTGTGATCTGGGCTTCTGCCCTTGCACACCCAGGATAAAAATTCACAGTTTTCAGATAACAAGATGTTTAAGATGGAAGGGAAGAGGATGTTGGCAGCACCACGTTGCATGCACCCCTGGCTTAAGCTGTGATTGGACCAAACAATTAGAGACCCATGTACCCAGACAGACTTCACTATGCTAACTTCATCTGCTGGCCACTCCCTTGGCTGCCTAGAGCTGCTTCCCCTGAGTAGTGAAAATTTTTCTTGAAAGCTGTGTTGCTAGGCCAGGTGCAGCGGCGGCTCACGCCTGTAATCCCAGCACTTTGGGAGACCAAGGCGGGCGGATCACTTGAGGCCCCAGGAGTTTGAGACCAGCCTCGCTAACATAGCAAAATCCTGTCTCTACTAAAAATACAGAAAACATTAGCCAGGCGTGGTGGGGGGCACCTGTGATCCCAGCTACTCTGGAGACTGAGGCAGGAGAATTGCTTGAACCTGGGAGGTGGAGGCTGCGGTGAGCCAAGATCACACTACTGCACTCCAGGTTGGGCAATAGAGTGAGACCTTGTCTCAAAAAGAAAAAAAAGAAGAAGAAGAAGAAAAAGAAAAGAAAAATGAAAGCTGAAAATTGTGCTTCTGGACACTGGCTCAAGATTTAATATAGTATCAGTGTAAACCCAGCCCCTTCATATCAAAGGCAACCTGGCAATTAGAGTTGAGGACTCAGATGGCCAATGGGAAACCTGGGCAGGAGGTTCAGGGCAGGTAGAGTCATTCTGGTATATGTTGGGCCCGTGGGCCTGAGCAGGCAGGCAGGAGGAGAGGGGAGAGGCATCGTTTCTTGGAGAGGAGGCCACATGTACGTAATGTGTATAAATGTATATAATAATCATTAGCAGCGATTCAGCTGTCTGCTGCTGGTATGCAAGATAAATTGCATTAATCAACACGATGCCTTCAGAACTTTTGGCGAGTCGTTTCTTATGCTAATTGGGCCACTTAAAGTAGACTGTCATTGCACCAGGATCTCCGGCTGTCAAGACAATTACTGGCATGTGCAAGCACCTCCCTTCCAGACCCCTCTCTCCTCCACCAGCACCTTTGCATTTTTAAATATAATATTAATGAGAAGAGCTATACTAATTACTTGGCCAAAAATAAAACCCTGAAAGAAGAGGGGAGGCGGGTAGGGATGTGACCGACAGGGAGACTTGGGTCACCTTGAAGGCAGTATGAGAAGCTCTCTGAGTGGAGGCTCCCCAGAGACCCAAGACTGGCCCAGGCCAGAGCTCCAGGCCTGCTCCCCGGCTGATGTGGAATCCTGACCATGCCCTCTCCTCTAGGTGACCCTCACGACTTCAGGCCAGATGCACCATGAGCTCTGGAACTGGGGATGCCAGAATCCTGGGGTCTTGGGTGAGAGAAGCCTATAGTCCCAGAATCAGACATTTGGAGCCTGCTAGACTCGGAGAGATAAAGGAACCCTTTCGAGGTCATCTGATTTTAGCCTCATTTCCCGAAGAGACCAGCAGAATAATTTACTGATCAGCAAAGCCAAGTTCAGATTGCCTAGCTCAGTAAGACAGAGTACCCCCACCTTGGTGGCCTTCAGAAGGGGGGGGTTAGGGGTCTGTTTGAAGGTGGCTCCTGCAATGTGCAGTATTGATTGGGATCGGACAGGTTCCGTGACATAATCCTTTAGAAACTGGTAGACAGAGCAAAGCCAGGGTTTGAGCAGGTGAGGATGAGTAAACAACCATTCACGGGCCGGATGAGTAAACAACCATTCACGGGCCAGCAGATTTGTCCGGGTGAGTGAGCTGTTGTCCTGAGAAGAGGAGCGCGCGTGGTCTGTTGCTCAGAAATTTGGATTTTTGGGAAGTTCTTGGAACAAAGTTATTTGCATCTTTTGCTTCCTGGATGAGAATTTTCTGGATAGTCAAGTCATGTTCATGTAGACAGTCTTGGTCAACATACATTAAGCTGTGTGCTGTGGGTAGTTTGTTAAAGTGTCTGTATTTGTCAGGGAAGAACAGGGTTTCTGTTCCCATCCTGTGCCTGTCCCTCGTTGCTGAAGGCCCCTCATCCACTTCACCGGACATAACGTTCTATGGATTCTTGCTCCTGTATCTGTCCCATGCATGTCCCTCTCCCAAATTCCACTGCCACAGCCTGCTTCGGGACCTCCTTGCCTGCTTATCTCTCCTCCTCCGGGAGGCTGCCAGAGTGTTTACTAAAAAGCAAACCCAGTCACGTCGCACATAAGCGAGGGGCCACCGCTTGCCTCTCCCCTCACCCATCCCTTGCCCTGTGAACTCTGGCTGGCTTCCCTTTTCAGTGCAGCCCCTCACCCTCCACTCCACTTACCACAGGTCATCTGTCTCTGAGCCTTTGCACCTGCTGTCCTGCTGCCCGAATGCCCTTCTCAGCCTTGTGGTGCTGGAAAACTCCTGTTTGTCCTTCAAGAATCAACTGCACCAGCCACCCTAGAGCACGTCCTTGGTCACTCGAAGCTCTGTGGTTCTGATGGGCTGGCCCACGCTGCTGTCTGGGTCTCAGCTCACCTGCATTATTGGTTTACAGGTAGAGCCTGTGTCTTATTCAGATACACCCTAGTGCTTGGGTGCCTGTTCTTCATGCACAATAAGTACTTTGGAGTAAATTAGTGTGTCTTTCCCATTGCCTTCTGAATAAAAAAAGACATGATTCCTTAGGCCTGCCACAATCTGTCCTGCTTTAACTTAAGCCTATTGTGTCATCTCCTGGTTCCCTCCTTCCTCCCTAAACCCACTACAGAAAGAACCCAGTCACAGTAGGGAAGGCATCCGCATCTCCAGGCTGATAGGCCCCTCCAGGGCCTCTGACTTGGGCAAGGAAGTTTCCAGTTTCTCCCACCAACTTGTCCCCCTTCTTTGAGAACCTAAACAGATACCCTTAGATAGGAGGGACGTCCTGGTTGCTATCCTTGACGTGAGTTCAGGTTGGGAGGGCAGGGCCCACCTCAGAAAACTGGGAATTGCCAAAACCTCCTGCGCTATCTCTGAGTTTCCACACACTGTTTCCATGAAGTGTGAGTTACCTTCAAACCATGTCCAGTACCTCCCCCTGCTTCATCCCTGACTTTTCCCGGGGCTCTCTCCAGGCCCCATGGATGCGCCTTTGCATCCTGCGGTCTCCAGCTCATTCCACCTTTGGAGAGGTGCATTCATCAGCAAAGCAGGCAAGGTCAGGGGCCAGTTTGATCAGCCTGCAGCCTCTCCCAAACCCCTGGGGGCATGAGAGAGGGAGAGGGAGACTCTCCCCCAGCGCAACTCCCCTGGGGGAGTCTCTAAGCACCCTCAGGGTGGCCTTGAGTGACTGCTTTCTCCTCCCCTCTCCCAGAAGCAGAGGATGGGCTGGGCCTTGCCTTGGGGAGTGTGTGATAATAAAAGCTCCTGGAAGAAAAGGAGGAAAGGAGGGGTGAGAAAGTAATGGAGGAGTGGGGAGACCAGGAATGACCCCCTATGGGTTTTGCTGTCCTTTTTTTTTTTTTTTTTTTTTCTTTCTGGAGGATTAGAAACTGCAAAAGACAAGACCAGGAGGGGGGAATTTTGCTCCCATATCCTCACCGTCCCACCCCACGTCACTCACCCCAAGACTTTCAAGGCCCTGGTCCTGGCCCTTGCACCCCAAATCCAGGCAGATAGAAAATGGGAGATCCCACTTGAGCCGCTGGCCCTAGAGACCGTGTCATAGAGAAGCAGGGTTGTGGAGCAGATGGTCCGTGCCTGGAAGTGCCTGATGGGATGTGGGTTAGACAGGACCGGTGTGCATTCACACCCCTGGCCAGACGGAGAAAGGCTTCAGTGGGCAAAAGAGGAAGGGACCAAAGAAGCCCTTCTTTCTGGGTGAGCTGGGAGTGCTCTGGCCCAGGAGGCTCTTCCGGGGCCTAGCGTGTGCGTGTAGCTCCTGAGCCTCACCTCACCAGGTGAAGGGCATTTGACCTTGCTTAGCAGGTGGGGAAATTGTGGCTAAGAGGGGTCAAATAGTAACTGATCTCTGTGCTCTTTCCAAAAGGCTGTTTAGAGAAGGAGGCGCAATGGAGAAGAGCAAAACGCGGAGGTAGACAGAGGCAGAGACAGAACTGGGGATGCAGGGCACAGGGTCAGGTGAGCAGGAGACCAGAGGCCAGGCCTGGAGGAGGGTCAGGGCTGACCTCAGGCAACGGGCCCACCCATACGCACCTGCTTGTGTTTCTCAGGGTGGGAACTGAGCCACCTGATTGGCGCCTTCTGAGCTGGGAATGTGGGAGGTATCTCTCAAAGAAGAAGAAGATAAAGGGGAGCCCTCCGGGAGGCCCATCTTGGATTGAGCCTTAATCCAAGGACACAGGCCACAGCAGCCAGGCCAGCAGGGTCAAACCAAGCCCATGCTCCTCCTCCTGCAGCAGGCTTCTGGCCTCTCACCTGCTGCAACCTCCTGTGTGGTGTGGGACTTGCCCCCTGTGTACCCGTCTTTGGGTACCCTGGACTTGGCACCCCTCTGCTTGGCTCCTCCTGCCAGAGTGCCCGGGGCAGATGTGGGGTTGGCTTGATGCCCCCAGATGTACTCAAGAAAGAGGGAAGTGAGGGACAGAGCTGCGGAGGAAACTCCAACGGAGGGTGTGCGGCCGCCTTGGGTCCTTCATGCAGGTGATGACCTGCCCCGAACTAGAGAGGCAGGCAGGGACCTGAGTGGCTGTGAGGCAGGGCCTCTCTGGGACACTTTGCAGAATAAAAGCCGACTCAGGACTCAGGCAGAGAGCCAAGTGTAGGGGTGGGGGATGGGCCTGCAAACCCCTTAGTAATAAGTGAATAATTGGCCCAGCGTTCCCCTGATGGAGGGGCACAGCGGTGTATCAGCATCTCCCACGCAAGGGCCTCGAATGAATCTTCCCTTCGTGGCCGCGGTCACCAACCCACTTGGGTGGGGGATGGGGGGTGGCAGGGAGACCTTGGAGACTCCCTTTTTCCCCTCCTCCACGCTCTGGGGCTCCCTATTCTCTTCCTGGTCAAGCCTACAGACAGACTCTCCACCCTCAGGGTCCTCTGAGGTATTGGCCATTGTCTGTTCAGACTTCACTCTTGTGAGCTTGGGCCTTTCGCCTCCAACACCCTCCATCAGCAGGTCCAGGAGGCCCCCTCTCCAAGGCACCTCCCAGACCCACCCACTGTGCCACCCCCTTCACCCTTGGCATGAGCTCTCACTCTCCCACTCCCCTTCTTCCCCTCCTACCTATTCTCAGAGGCTCAGATCAGCCAGTCCTTTCTCCAGATCCACCAAAGATACCCCATCCACCACTCCCAACGCTGCTGGAAGACAGACACCCTGGGATGGGATAGTGGGGCCGCTGACTTCCTCAGTCCAGGGGTAGACATGCTGACCCCACGGCTGCCCCAGGCTTCCTCCCTCCTGCCAGGCTCTGCCCATCCCCCAGGGCTTCTGCACAAGCAGCTCCCATTGCCCAAAACCCTCCCATCTACTCCTTCCCAACACTGGCTCCAGTCCCATTCCTCACCCTCAATAACCCCTCCTCTATAATGCCTCCTCCAACTGCCCATTTAACTGGGCACCCCCTTCTTCTCTGTCCTGGTTCCAGCAGCACTTTCCTAACTGACCATGACTCATGCACCTGCCCCCGACCTCCTGGCGTGTCTTCATCCACACAAAGAACCTGACTGGGTGGTCCATCCATACCTGGTATGTACTGGGTGCTCGCTGAACCCCAGTCACAGAATGACTAAAACAAGTCAATTCCAGGATACCAGCTCTGCAACTGGCAAACCTACCCTGCCTCTGTTACACTCTGCATTCATTCCCCACCTCTCCCCTGGGGCCTAGAACTCTTTTTACCCCTGGACTCCCTACAGAGGCTCCTTCCCTGTGGCCTATAGCATTCTGAGTGTTTCCCCTCCCAAGGGATACGCACGTTGGAAGGGGACCAGTGACTAATCCACTAAAGTGATGCTGGAATGCGCTTGCGCTAGACATTGGGGCAGGCCAGTTTGCGGTGGGGGCAGGCACTGTTCTTGACATAGTGAGGCCTCATCCCCCAGGAGACATAGAAGGAGGCTGCAGACTGGTCCCCAGTCTACACTCCAGAAATGGCCTCTGTGGCGGGCCAGCGGGACAGGCACAGCACAGTTCTCCCCAGGAGGGCGCCATTTGGAGTAATCAGTTTTTTAATTACTAGTAATTAAGTGTGTGTAACCTACCCAGCTGCCACTCCAGGAACTGGGACAGAACTCCTGGGGGCTCTGGGGGTCAGGCATGCACTGGGAGCCTCAGAGCCCGTTCAGCCACTTCAGCACTGAGGAGGGTGGGTAGGTGGGTGGTTTGGGGAGTGCCAAGGTGTGCAGGAGAGGCCCAGGAGACTGGAGAGACCTCAGCCTCAGGATGGGCTGTGCCTTTCTGTATCAGGGGTCCCCAGCCTCCCTGAGGCCTGTTTCCATTATCCTGTCAGCCTAGAGCAGCAGGACACCTGCTCAAAACGTTGTTGAGATGGGGTTCCCGACCTGCAGCTTCCTCCCGCAAAGCCTCCCAGGCCTTCAGTCACTCCCAAAGGAGTCCTCCACTGAATTCCCCAGGCTGCCACTCCACCCTTGAGAAAGTCTGCCTCACCCCACCCCAAAGCACTCAGTTCATTTTAATATCTACTGAGCATCTACCATGTGCTGGTTGCTGCAACCGAGGTCTCTAAGGCCGTGCAGCCATCCCTTAGGGGAGCCTGTGTCCCCTACCCCACCCCCAATACCCCAGGCTCACAGAGAGGCTGACTGTGGCCAGGGCCCAGCTCTTGGCTGCTGGTCTTGCCCTCTGTTGTGCCCTCTCCCTGTCCCTCTCTCCACTTCATCTCTCTCCCACTCCTCCACCTTATGATGCTGTCTTGCATTTAGGGTCTTTTGCAGAACAATTAAAATGAGTGAAGGGAACCTTCTTGCTTTCTTGCAGTTCTTATTTGGGGAATGGGCTGGTGTGGGTAGCCCCTGCTGAGATGATGCATGGCCTAACCTAATGATCCTTTAATTAAACCCATCCTTGTAGGAGCTCTGCACACCACCAGGGGACTCCAGCCCCTCCAGAGACAAAGCCTCCCGAGGCACCCAAACTTTACTACCCGCCTCCACACCCATTCTCCAGTTCTACCCCCCAGCACATTCTACATCCTGCAAACACAGACTCGGGTCATCTCTGGACAAACAGGAAGCAGGTTCCAGCAGGTGGAGCAGAATTGGGGGTTACAGGCATTGATGGGATCAGGCAGGGCTCACTCTCCTCTTAGAGTCTGCAAAAAGGGCGAGGATTTTCATGTGCATCCCTAGGGGGATGAAATCCAGAATGCTGCAAGGCCACCAGCAAGCTGGACTGCCAGGGCGTGTCCCCTCCCCTTGGCAGCTGTTCCCCTCATCTGTCAAACAGGAATGGTGACAGCTCCTGTCTTCAGGTTCACGAGTGTCTGCATACCTCTGAAAACCCTCTGCCAACATGTAACATGGGGTTAGTGCATGGATAGAAAGACACAATGAAAAATACAGAAAGCTGTGCCCATATGCGTGGTGACTCTGGCTCCTTTTAACTCCAAGGGAACAAGTTTTCTTGGCTCACACCAAAGCCTTTCCTCACCTCAGCAAAGACCAGTTCTTCCAGAGTCTATCTGTAGTTTCTCTTGCTATAGCCAATGTATACTGCTTGTATACTGCTACCTTTCAATACTTCCTCAAAAGCAAATGGCTTACCTTTGGATTTTAAAACCCAGGGAGCCACTATACTTAATGTTACTTCTTTCTCCTCTGCCCCGTGGCACCCCAGTGCTGTGGCAGTGCCTGCCAAATTTCCAGGGAGTCACTTGTTCTCTGTTTCATGGGTTGCTTGCCATGTGTAAGCCAAGTCTGTCCTCAGCACTTGCTCTCTGGACCCCATGGGGCAGGCCAGTGGGGAAATGTCCTCCTCAATGATTTGGTTTTTACCTGTTGCTTACTGTGGATACCCAGCCCCATCCTACCATGCAGAACTCAACCTCTCGAGGAAGGCTCATGAATGAGCTACATCAAGCCAGCAGTGGATGAACAGTGTGGAGCTGACAGTCCTGGGCAATGGGTGATCAGAAAAGGAACAAAATGGGGGTAAAAGGTTGATGCTAGGAGATCTAATGGGTTTCCTGGAGAAGGGGGCTCTTAGATAGAAGTCTTTGAAGAATGGGGAGGAGTTTGGTTGCAGAGAGACCATTCCTGGCAAAAGGAACAGCCAGGGTGAAGGAGGGAGGGAAGAACCAACCGTAGTGAGGGGTACCAGAGAGTTGGGAGTGGACAGCCTGATAGTAGTGAAAGGTGAGGGTTTGGAAGCGGGGAGTCTGGATGGGGTCTGCTGCAGCACATGTGCACACACTAGCTTGTCTGCACACGTATTCTTAGAGAACCAGGGTTCGCAGGGCACGGAACACAAGCAGCATCCAGGTGTCATGGCAAGGAAGAGGATGCGGCATGCCCAGACCGGTCACTCTGAATACACGCACAGGTGCCCAGCTTGCAGTCAGGCAGTCCCTTCCTGCACTCCCACATATACGCACACACCCCCACATATACACACATATGCACCACATATACCAGGGGTGGGGTGGGAGGCGGGAAGGCTGAACACAAAGCCGAGCCTGGCCCGCAACCCTTAGACTGCACCCGGGTGCCATCTGGTGGTTGTATGGAGCTCTGCACCCTCCAAGATTTCAGGCTTTTGGAGCCTTTGGGATGTCACACCCAGAAGTGGCATCCCCCTCCCCACTCCATGTCTAAACACACACACACACACACACACACACACACACAGAATTAACACCCGTTCTCAACACAATGGCCCACACCCAAATGCACACAGAGCCTCACAACAGAACTGCTGCAGACACAGATGCAGTCATTCCCATGCATGCTTCTTTTCTACCTCTTCTCACCAAATAAAACTCAGGAAGTAAGGGTAGATGACACTGCTGTTAGCCCAGTGCAGGCATAAGCACAACGAGCTTCCCTGTGTTTCCAGAGGCCTTGGTCTGTTCTCAGCACACCAGCGATTCTCACCTGTGGTCACACAGTGCACACCCTTCCAGCTCCCACATCGACCTGGTGCCCACACGTTTCATTTCCAGGATCTCCTCCTTCAGTGTAAGGGTAGGAATGGCTCAGCAGGCAACTCCCACGGGGATCATGTTCCCACAGACACCCACACGCCATGGGGACCACCAGGGACATGACATTGGGGGGGCACCACCCACAGAATCCTTCACGCTGTGACCCAGGGGGCTTCCTTGCACTAGTAGGAGTGGTGAGATTCAACTTTTTTGCATTGGTTTTTGTCCCATGTAGCTCACAGCACATCTTTATCTACATTAGCTCAGTATACATTATTATTTCCCGCGTTCTTTCCCAGATGGAGGCACCGAGGTTCAGGGAGGTTAACTGGCCTAGGGTCTCACAGCTAGGAGACGCCTGCAGGAACTCCAGGCTCCCCCACTCGGCCTGGACCCTGGCCTGCACTCCCTGGGGAGACCTGAGGGCCAGTGGAGCTGTTTGCAGTCTGAGATGAGGAAGGGGTACAGCTGCAGAGCACAGGGGAGGGTGGTGCTCACTCCTCACTCCTGCCCTCCACTGCCTCTCAGAGGCCTCCCACCCTCTGAGGCAGGCCCCGTTTCCCACCGGGCCGCAGCAGCAGGAAACAGAACATGGGGTCACTTTTTCTGAGCCTGGCTGTCAGACTCTTCCACCCTTGTACTCTCCAGGCTTAACCTGCTCAGAGAAGGTTGCTATCTTTCTGGGACCCTAGGGACTGCTGGCAGGAGCAGAAAACTGGGGAGGAGGTGGAAAGGCTGCCATGTGCCTGGCGTGTGTGTGTGTGTGTGTGTATGTGCACATGCTGTTATCTTTCCCCAATCTAAATTCCTACATGGATACAAAATGGCCACAGCCCTACCAGGACACAATTGCCAGGGATGGCTCTAAGAGACTAGGTTGAGGGGCTGGAGGAGAAGAAAAGGTTGTGTGTGACACCAAGGATGAGCTCCACTGTCCTCCTGTCCTCCACCTGAGAGGAGATTGGGATACACACACACACATACACACACACCCAACACCAAGCACCTCAGAAATCCATTGACAGATAGATCACAAACAAGAAGAGTATGCAAGTCTTAGCAAGGAGACCCAGATGAGTCTGAGAGTTATGAGATTAATCAGGAGAGACTTCCTGGAGGAGGAAGATCTTGAGCCTAATGGCATCTGGGATCCATTAGAATGATAAGTACCTGCTGTGAGGCAAGCATTGTTGGATTGAAACCTTCACCATCCTAACTCCTAGGAGCACTTCCTTTTGTCATCATACAGTCCTAGAGTGAAAAGGAACCTAAGTGGTCACTGGCCCAACTCCACCCCAGGCAGGGTCCCCTCTGGAGCATGCTGGACAACAGCCCACAGGCTCTGCCGGATGGAGCACCGTCCTGGGGCAGAGGACACTCTGAGCTTCCAGGCAGCCTGTGCCCTTGTTGGACCAGGAGTTCCTGTGTGAACCGTCTGCAATGTCCTGACCCCAGAGCCAGGTGGAAAGCCCTTATGCCTTCCACTCGCTGCCTTCCAGTGGGATGCCCCTGTGCCTGCTCAGGCTGAGTGGACCCCGTCTCCTTTAACCCTCTTCGTGTAAGGTGGACATACTTCTCCTGTGTCTGAACACGCTGCATATTTTGACCTAAATGCCACATCCCCGTGTGGGCTGTGGCCCAGACCGCCCCTGCTGTCAGCAGCACATTGCATGCTGAGCTGGCTGCACAGCGTGGGCACTTTCCTCCCACTCTGGCCCTCTGCGATCCCAGGGCTGCTGATTCCACAGACCAGAGCCCAGCCTGCTGTCCCCTCCAAGGCCCCCTGGGAGGACACACAGCCACACCCATGGAGCCTGGTTTTTCAAACCATGATGGATCCATTTCCTGCACGTGGTAGCCAAATCCTGCCCTGACACCTCACTTCCTGTCTAAGTGCCCTACTGAACCCACACTAGTGAGTCTGAGTGGCTGGTGCCCTTCCCTGCTCACCAAGGTGTTTCTTGTCACCATCCCTACTTTAAGCAATTGTTCTAAAGAAGAGAAATTCAGCATTTCTTGTATGAATGGCTGGGGACTGAACAGTGGAAGCTACAAGTGTCTCAGATGTTAGCTTGATATCACTGAGGGAAGGTCGAAGAGTCGAAAACAGCTGACTCATGTGTGGAGTGAGTCTCCAGTCAGTGGCGGCATTCAAACCAGGGTTGCCTATGAGATGCTGCCAGTAGCTTGTGCCTGGTAGGATTAGAGCCCTTGCATCTTCTCTGAGTCTGTGATTCACTGTCATTGTCATCTGCGTCAGCATGGACACGTTCTTCAAAAATAAGACTTCTTTAGCGTGACCATCTGAGAACACCCGACACACCTCTGCTCGGGGATCTCAGGCCGGTCGCCCCTGGTGTAGAAGACAGAAAGCCCACTGACAACTGGGGTCCACCCTCAGGCCTGTGGACTGGGAGACAAGAGAGGGAACTCAGCCCAGGAAGAGTTGTTGAGTGAATGAATGCACAAGAGAATTAATGAATGAACAGCCACAAGACCATGTCCCCACTGAAGCTTCTTCCTGTCCCAGGCTCATCCCCAAATCACAGAACCAGCAGGCTCCCCTTGGACTCCCCCACTGTATGAGGACCCAGCCCAGGACCTCGTGAGGAGCACTATCATGTTGGCCCTGGGACCCCAGTGACGTTATCACCTGCTCGAGGAGCCCCCACTCAGTCAGGGCTGAGCCCAGCCCAGCTGGCACAGGCAAAAGCCTGAGAGCTCAGAAAGCCACTAACCAGCTTCTCACTCTCACTTGATGTGGCATTTCTGAGGTCAGGATGGGTGCCCAAGCCAGGGTGTTGGCTGCACTTCGGCAAGATTTCCTGAGGCTGGGGTTGGTAGGAAAATGTGTGCAGACATCCACCATCTACCCACAGGCTAGGCACTGTGATGGGAGTCAGGAAAGGGGGAGACCCCATTTCACCCTCATGACAGTGGAAGCTGCTGAGGGTGTTAAGGAGGAAAGGGCCTAATGCAGCCGTGCTAATAAGGATTAATGTGGTGATGGCAGATGGGGGAAACAGCAGGACATACGGAATCCCAAGTCACTGGCAATCCCAAGGCTGGAGTGGCTGCGCCTTGGGAAGCTCAGCCCTTACCCTTTCCCCTTGCCTTTGCCCCCTGCCCCCCTTTGCTATGTGTTCATTCATTGGCAGGGGCATGACCATGTGCCCACACATGATAAATCCAGCAAGATGCCACCCAGGTCTTTTTTTTTTTTGAGACAGAGTCTCACTCTGTCACCCAGGCTGGAGTGTAGTGGTGCGATCTCAGCTCACTGCAACCTCCACCTCCCAGGTTCAAGCGATTTGCTTGCCTCAGCCTCCCATGTAGCTGAGATTACAGATGTGTGCCACCACACCTGGTTACTTTCTGTATTTTTAGTAGAGACGGGGTTTCACTATGTTGGCTAGGCTGGTCTCAAACTCCTGACCACAAGTGATCCACCTGCCTCAGCCTCCCAAAGTGCTGGGATTACAGGCTTGAGCCACTGTGCCTGGCCACCTCTCAGGCCTTTGCACACACATGACTACATGCATGAGCACACTCATGCTCACACAAAGGCATCCACCTATCCATCCGCATGGACCCACATAGCTGAGCTCTGGTGAGCATCCTCCTTCCTCCAGGCGCCAGCCAAGCCCCCACTTTTTGGTCAAGGGATCCATTTGGGGAACAAACAGTCTCCCTCCCCCACACAGAAGCAGTGGCTTGGCAGCAGGGTACAATTTATCATCATTATCCTAATATCATCTCCAGGCTTGGCAGTGGCAGCAGCTAAAGAAAATACCAAGGCTTAACTTGGGGTGTGCAGGAGAGAGAGGCAGGAGATAGGAAATATGATTTATGATGGAAATCAATGCAATCATAATACTTTGTGCTTATAAAATTGGGCTGCGCTTCCTGTGCCCACACAGCCCGCATCAGCTCTGCCTGTCAAAGGAGGCTGGGAACCCTTGGCTCTGGGAACAGGATGGATGCAGAGACCCAAACGATGGCCACTGCCCATCCTCTTGCCTAGTCTTCCTTGGGGCAGTGGGGGTTCAGCGCATTGTCCAGAGATAAAGGTGGAGGGAAGCAAATGGACATCAACCTGGCCCTGGGGCATGGCGCTGGGCACAGTTGCCCATGTGGCTTGCTCTGCTCTCAAAGCCACCCTGTGAAGGCAGATCACACACACACACACACACACACACACACACACACACACAGGGCTCCTGCATCTTCAAGTCCATGAAATGAAGCAAGAGCACAGAGAACTGAAAATCTTTTATTTTGAGTTCAGGTCACTGGTAGTCATGGCCAAGCTAGTCATGCTGTTCCCATGACATCACGTGGCCTGGTGCCCAGTGGAGCCCAAAGATGATAGAGGCCTGCCATGACATGGGGTGTGAGGGGCCCCTAGAAGGCTCCACTCCACCCAGAACAACCCCACCACCACCCCAGCAACCAGAATTCCATCGTTAGCAGTATCTCTTTGAGCTAAGCAATGTTTTAGACAGGTTATATGATGGTGGTGGTGACAGTGACAGAGGTGCTGATAACGGTGACAATGATAGTGGTGACAATGGTGTCAGTGACAGTCATAGTGACAAGGTAAGGTAACAGATGATGGCGGTGACAGTGGTGGTGGAGGCAGTGACAGTGGTGGTGACAATGGTGATGGTGACATTGTGGTGGTGATAGTGGTGGTTTTCCAGATGTTTGTTGCAAACATGGGGCAGGGGTCAGGTTAAACACAGACAGACATTTCAGGGAGAACTGGAGATAAACTTGTCTCTGCTTCACAGCTTTTCTAGAAGAACTGAACCAAGAATCCTGTCCCTAGCATGGTGGCCTGGGAGAGGGTAGAGGTGGAAGTAGGTAGAGTGACCTTCCCTTCTGGTAAACTTGAGCATGAGCATGCTCTGTCACCGGGTGGCAAATCTCGCACTGTGTGACAAACCATTTGTGCTGAAGATAAAGGGGCCTGGGTGACGGGAACATGACTTCCAAGGCAGAGGACGCTGCCACCTGGAGATGAAGTCTCAGTCATGGAGGGGGCCTCCTTGCAGGGGCATTTCCTCCGCAGGCCCTCCTGGAACATGCCAGGGCTGCAGTCAGATGGGTGAATGAATGAATGAGGGAGGGAATGAATGAATGCCATCGGGAACAGCTGCCTCCTGGCGGCACCTGCTGAACTCAGCAGCCAGGGAAGAAATTAGACCCTGAGAAGGAGGGGCTGAGCAGGAGAGCCAGGTCTCTGGGGACACAGGAGCTGTGCTGGAGGTGGGCAGTATTGAGGCCAGGCCATCTCAGGAAAGGCCCTCAGGTCCTCAGGTGGCTCTGAAGATGGAGAGAATCTCAAGGGGAGAGTGTGAGGCTCACCATGGGAGGCAGTGGGTCTCGCCAGTCACCCCACCACATCCTCCTCTCTCTCCACCTGTGGGACACTGGAGCCCAGGCCAGTTGGGCCCGCACCATTAGCTTCCTGTCCTGCCCTCCAGACCCCAGGGCCACCGCAGGCCTGTTTCTGACCAGTGCCCCTGAGCCACTGAGGAGGAAGCAGAGACAGGAGATGCTGCCCGAGCAGAAAGGATGTAGCATGGGAGGGTCGACAGACAGACCACCAGGCCTGTGAGCGCCAGGCGTGGTGAGCAGGGCACAGCCAGAGGCGGCCAGGGCCCAGGAGGAACAATGAGACAGAAAGAAATGAAGCGGGACGCGGCCGAAGCCCCGGGTCATGGGGCCAGCCCGGCAGCCCCGCCGGGGGTCGGGGTGACAGCGCTGGCATTTCGAAGGGCATCCCAGGGCCAGTGCCTGCCTCGACGAGACCTCAGGAGCTCAATAGACTTTCCAAACCTAATTAGTGTTTAATGGCCTGGAGAGACGCCGCATCCACCGTCATCGGCCGCACACGACAGCCAGCTTCAGGTTCTTAATTAACCTTTAAGGAGATGATCTGCTGGTGGCCGCCTCAGAAGGCCACATCCATCCCTGCTGGCATGCACGTGTGCCAGGGCCTGTGGGTTCTCTGGGCACACTGTCACACATATGACTCTGAGGGTGACCCTGGCCACCCCCTCAAAGCAGGCTTTCAGAAATGGCGGGTGGACAAATTCCCACTGAAGTGTCCTGCCGGGGGCCTGGGCTTGTGGAGGGGAGGCCACGCTAAGAAACTACACAGAATAGGCCACATGGGGTGGCTCATGCCTGTGATCTCAGCTTTGGGAGGTCAAGGTGTGAGGATCGCTTGAGCCCAGGAGTTCAAGACCAGCCTGGGCAACAGAGACCCTTCTCTACAAAAAAATTATTTTAAAAATTAGCTCGCATGGAGGGACATGCCTATAGCCCCAGCTACTTGGGAGGCAGAGGCAGGAGGCTGAGCCCACTGCACTCCAGCCTGGGTGACAGAATGAGGCCCTACACTGGACAGAGAAAAGGAGAGGAGGAGACTGGCCCCCACCACAGCCATGAGGGGCGAATTCTGGCTGTGAGCCCTCCCTGAGTGAGGCTCCTGGGGCCGGCTGTGAGGCATGTGGCCAGCGGACTGAGGAGATGGGCTATGATCTGGAGAGGTGGGGGCTGCTCCTCAGGGCTCAGAAGTGTGCTGCGAAGAATGTCAGAGGAGGCTGAATGCAGGACCTTCAAGACTGAGAGTATGAATGGCTGGAATAGAGTTGGAGTCCAAGCTGGGGGAGCAGAAGGTATTGGAGGGAGGGAGTCGGGCCCCTGGGCAGTGGCGGTGATGTTCCTGCCACAACAGACTGGGGGTGTCAGGCCTTGGACTGGAGGCCATGCCAGGGAGAATGACCAGTCATCCAGCATGTGTTGAGGAAAGGGGAGAGGATGGCAGTGGAGGTTTTGGAATCACCTCCAAGGGAGTGAAGGTTGAAGAGAGAGCCACAGGCAGAGTCTCTAAGGGGAGAGGAGAGTGGGGCAGGTTTAGGGGTAGTGCCCCTGTGAAAACCCTGATGTTCAGGGGTCGAGCAGGACCTGAGCTGTCTGCCCAGACACAGGCCAGGGAGGGCAGGGAATTCAGAGGAGAGCTAGAGAGGGCACACTGGAGGCCAGCGGTGGGGGTACACCTGACCACACTCCCACACTTACACAGCATGCACATCACACACCATACCTACACCCAGTCACCCCCACACCTACACACACACGCGCACACACACACTGCACGCACTGACATGCATACTCACACGTGAACATACATACACATGCATGTGCACGTGCAACACACACCTCACACACTCCTAGTCACCCATTTTCATGGCCCACCTGCATCCTTGCTAACACACACTCACACGCAGACCCCTCACCACACACTCCAGCCCTCACGCACACAGGCTCACGCCCACACCTGAGCCTGACACCCTTGCAGGCAGTGCCCGTGACCCAGAGACCCCGGCGTGTTCCAGGAGGAGGGCCGTGATCGATGCTTATTAATGAAGCTGCCCCGGAGATGGCTAATTGATGGCGGTGCGCGGCTGTTGTCTGGAATTTAACCCGATTCATCATTAGCCTGTTGGAAGCTGGAGAGCTGTGTTAATTAAGGCCAGGAAAAGAGACTTGGACGAGCTGGTGGTGCAGGCTCATGTTAGAAAACGGGAGGGCAAGGGGCAGAGGGAGGGAGGGGAGAGCAGAGGGAGGGAGGAGAGAGGGAGTGATTAAATCTAAAGCCCAGAGACAAAACAAATTCCAAAAAGCAATGTCGGTGCCATTTCTAGGATGACTCAGGTTTGCGCTTGGCCGGCATCATCAGGCTGTGGCGTGGGGATTAAGAGCAATTTCCTCTCGATTTGTCATTTACTTGGTGTGGGCCTTGTTTTTTCTTTTAACATGCCTGGGGACTCGCTCCTGCTCTCGCCAGGCCTAGGACTGAGGCCCAGGAGCCACAGGAGAGAGAAAGGAGCTGTCCCCCCGGGTCAGAGCCGGGTGAGGGTGGAACCAGGACCCCTCTCCTGGCCGTGGAGAGGCTCAGCTTACAAACAGAGTCCACAGTGCCGGGGGAGTGGAGGGAACAGTTACACAGGGGAGGGCTTGGATGGGGAAGGGAGACTGGGCCCTGGATAATACAGACAAGGGTCTCCGTCCAGCCTCCAGGGGCCACAGTGTCACCCCCTTCTCACTCCCACCCAGCCAGTGTGCTCTAAATCTCCGAAGGCAGTGGTCCCACTGTGGGCTGGGAAGGGCCAGTCACAGATGAAGAGAGCCTCTTGCCAGGCCCAGGACCCCACATCTGAGGGCTCCTAGATGGTTGTCAGCTGTCAGGGTGACAGGCCCAGAAACCCAGGGGTGAATGGAGGCCTGAGAGTTTAGAAGGAAGACAATAAAACCTCAGGGCTACATAGTGGCCCAGCACTGGGGGCAGCCTCTGAAAGATGGGCTTGAGTTGCGCAGTGGGGCGCTGGTACCAGGCAGGGTGGATGAGGGGAAATGCATGGGAGATGAGTTGGGGCTAGAAACGTCTCCTTTCTAATCACTAGAGCTGGCCATCCTGGATTAGGACGCCCCATGCTAGAGGGAGCCTAACTCCAACACTATAGGTATGTGAGCAAATACCCAAGAGCCATACATCAGAGGTAAAGAAGGGACTTCCAGGAGAGTGGGAGGTCAAGTGCAGGACTGCGTGGCTGGGCATTCAGGGAATCAGACTACAGTGCACAGCCAGCGCCCAGGAAAGACGGATTCAGTGCCCTCCCAGCAAGGCCCTTCTGGATACTGGGTGGTGGCTCCTGCGGGGAAGAGCCACTCATGTTTGCTGTGCCACCCAATTCTACAGAACAGGGCCTGGCACACAGAGGTGCTCAGTAAGTGATGGATGGATGGATGGATGGATGGATGGATGGATGGATGGAGTTCGTGGCCCATCACAACAGCTTCAGTGCTGGTAGACCAAGCAGAGAGGGCAGAGCTGGGGCAGGGTGGAGGAGAGGCAGCGCAGGCAGAATGGGGCTATGAGAACCCAAGTTCAGGGTGCATCTTGCCTCTCTGTGAGGCGTGGCCTCCCCACCCCATTCTCAGCTCTTCCCCACAGAGTCCAACATCTTCAGTTCAGCAGAGTCCAAAAGAGCCTGAGTATTCCAGAGTGGAAAGGAAAATATGAAATGTCAGGTATTCCTCAAAGGTGACAGAAATACTAAGAAAGGCAGGGAAGGTGTGAGAGGAGGAGAAATAGGAACAGGGGGACGAGGGGGAGGGGAGAGAGAAGGGGGTTGAAGGGCAGGAGGGAGAGGGTAGCTGTCGCTTATTTCGTGGTGCCAGGCATGATGCTCAGAGCTTGGCCTGAGCAATCACATTTAATCCCCTCCACACCCCATGAGGGGATATGTGGATATGCCGGATATGCCTCTCAGAGGTTAAGTAACAGCCCTGCCTTGTATGAGCAAGTATATGGCAGAGTTAAGACCGAAATCCAGGCCTCACAACTAAATCAGGGCCTGTTTCATCAGAATTATCTATCCACCACTGTTACTTAAAAAATTGCACGCCCTCACTCCCCCACCCTGAAGAGGGTTAGTGACCCAGCCTGGCCATGCCGGCTAATTAGCTTGGTTACCACGGCAGCAGATCTTAATTAAGACCACAAGGATCCTCCCACCCTTGCCAGTGCAGCCCTGGCGTGTTTGCGGGAGCAGCAAAACGGACGTGGGGCTTGGAGACAAAGAGCCCTCTGCCCTTGGCAGTGCAGGCCTCAGGGAGCTCTGGCTGAGAGGTGGGGTCACATAAGCCCAGCGGCAGCATGGTCACGGGTCCACCAGTTCCGTCTTGGTGATTTTCATGGTGTCCCTCTACCTTACCTGCCATGCGCGGGAAGCATCTACCCACAAATATGGCTCCAAACCCCTAGCAGGGAGGGGCTCCCTCCCTCCCCCTAGGAAACCAGCAGTGGGCTTGGGGCTGGACCTCTTGAGAGACTTTTGACCACTGTGAGGGGCACCTCTTTTGTTTGTGCCAACCCAGCCCTGCCACTTAGGTGAGGGGAAAGCATTTTGTAGAGAGATAGGAGAGGGTGGAGGCTTGGAGAAGGATGGGAGAGAGTGGTGAGAGCAGAGAGAAGGAGGAGCAGGCAGCCCCAGCCGGCCCACCTGCAGGCTCTGTCAGGGCTGCTGGCTGCTTCTTTCTGGACACTGACGAGCGGAGCAGCCTGTTGCATAGCAACTGCCTGGGCCTATTTGTGGGGGGCTGTACCAATGAGGCTATGTGGGCTGCAAAGGGTGCCGCCTGGACCGAGGCCACTGCGTCCCAACCCACACCCTCCAGACCCTTTGCAAGTGGAAGGTGGGCAAGGCCTGGCTTGGACTGGAGTGAGGGGTCATTCCACAACCCAGAATGAAAGGCAACCTGGGGAAATTTGGGCCAATTCATCAAACACCTCTTATGCATAAGCTTTAGGCTCCTGTCTTCCCACAGGTGGGGAAGGCACCTGGTGCCAAGGTGCTGCTGGTCATTCTTGAACTGAACAAACATTTACCTGGTGTCTCGGGCACCTCTGTCCAGTCACCTCTGACCTCCTGCACACGCAGCTGCCTCCTTGCTCTTTCCAAACGTGGTCCTAGTGCAATGCTGTTTGCAAACTAACAGGAGCTCCCGCTGCCCACTCTAAAAGCTCAGACCCTCCACGGCCACACCAGATCCTCTGCGGCCACACCAGATCCTCCTCACCTCCACCTGCCTGCCTGTCCTCCCACCCTTGGCGACTTGCCGCACGAGCTTTCACACCCTGCTGGCACTTCCCTCCACTCTCTTCCAGGTCTTTGGTGGTTATTCCCACCCCCACCCCATCCACACCCTGCCCACCCCATGAGTTTGCTCACCTGACTCATCAGGTTTCAGGAAGGACTGAAGGACTTGAGCCCCGTCATGAGGTCAGCAGAAGGTCTGCAGCATGGGAAGGACTTGAAAACCCTCTCCCACTACAGTTCACTCATGCCTCCAAGACCCGAGTGCACACCCCCAGCCAGGCACACAGCACCAACCCACACACCTGACTCCTTCCACCCTGACTCAAAGCCAGCATGCCCAGGTCCAGTCTGAATCCCTGCCATATCATTATCATACTCTGGAGCCTGTGCAGCTTCTCAGCGACCTTCCCATCATCCCCTTGAGGGCTACTTTTGACAGAAAGTGAGTCCAGAGGCGATGACTGGAAAGACGATAAGTGTAACTGTGTGGACCCAATCACAGAAGGCTTGCTGGAGGAGGAGGCAAAGGCTTGTGACTTCATTTTGCAGACACAGCTATGAGAGGAAAGGTGAAAAATGGAATGCAGCCAGTATGGGGAGATGGTGAGACCTGTCTGCAGATTACCCTGACATGACCTCAAGTGCTTTGTTTGAGGGACAGGGCGTCGGGGAAAGAAGGGACAGCCAGCCCCACCCAGGCAGCGCAGCACTGGAAGTCTGAATGAGAGGGGTGAAGAGCAGACAGAGCCTACATGCTGGTATGTGTCCTGACCTGACAAGCATCAGATGGCCTCCTCAGAGTGGGGAGTGGGAGCAGAGACCAGATTTATTAAAAAATCTTATCTGGAGGGTTTGCATTTTAATAGACTCTGGATTTGCATATTTTAACAATAACCTCCGGTTCTTCTGTCTGGTCGGTGCTCACTGGCTGTCTCTCTAAACGATGATCGCCACCGCTTCAATAAACCCTTCCTAATCCAAAGGTGAAACACGCCACTTTGCTGGAGGAGGGAGGATTAAAGGGCCTTTCTCTTTGGGCTGGAAACAAGGCTGTCCGGTGGTGACCCACTTCTGGCCTCTGGGCACTCTTGCTGCAAGGGCACAGATAAGGCAGGAGGGAATGAGGGCCATGACAGGGTGTGATGGAGGATTCAGTCATCATTTGCTCAGTACTTCCTGACCATCTACTGTGCATCGGGGCCATGCTGGGCCCTGCGTGGGCCTCAGGAACTCCTCAGGGTGGAGACAAACAGACAAATAAATCCATAAATCTGTCAGGTGTCTCTGAAATCACTGCTGAGGCTGTCCTGGAGTCCGAATTTTATGCTGACAACAGATGAGATTTCTTGAGTCTCTAACCCCTCTCTATGGAACACACCATATGCGATTTATTAAGGAGGTAATTAAAGCATTAATATATTTACAACAAGCTAGGAATAATGTGTGCCGCTTCTGCGGTTCCCCTGGGATCTGGTCTCACTAGGGGACTGCGGAAGCCCTCAGGCAAGAGTTCATTCTTTCCTCCCACAGCGACTCCAAGCCTACTAAGCACAGCCCCTGGAATTCAACAGGGCCTGTTCTTCAGACCCTGCCCTCCTGGGGCTTTAAACAAATAATTTCATCATTAATTAATTTGTTAATTACAATTTGCTAAGCTCCGGGAAGACAAATTTCTGATGGAGGGCAGGGTCTCTGGAGAGCAAACCCACCTTTGATCCCCACAAGCTCACTGGTGAGTTCTCTGTCCTTATCGAGTTGGTTGCATCACCAGGTTTTTATCCCTATGGCTGAAAATTGTTGGTCTATCCCCTCAAAATCGTACAAAGCTTATCTTTAAAAGATGGACTGATGATCTTTCTGGAGATGGCACTAGTGCACAGACCTAAGCAATGCTTAAAACACCTGATGATCCACAAAACGCCTGATGTCTGGTGTGCGCAGATGAAGATGGGGACCCAGAAAGGCAGCCCCAGGTCAGAGTCATGGGCAGGCAATCCGTGCTGTCACACAGGGCCCACACTCAGAAGATTCCCACGCTTGAGTTTCATGCCCTGCAATCTCCATCTTTAAATTCTTAACACTTAATCTTTGAACGTGTGCTTTGCGAGTGAAGTCCATGGGGCTTGGAGTCTCTGCTCATGCACAGTTCAGCCTCTCTCCACCTGCCCGGTCCACCCATGTCCAGTGTCCCACCTGCAACCATTGGTTTCCTTTGTACCAGTCAGCAGTGGCCTAGGCACAGGTTAAGGGGGTCAGCGTTGGTCACATTCACCCTATGGTAGCCCAGGCTGGCCATGCTATGCCACATCTGACCAGTCAAAAGGGGCCATGACTCAGCAAAGATGAACCTATTGCCCAGATACCTAGTATGTCCCAGGCAGAGAGTTTACAACACCCTTGAAAGTTTCCTGTCCACTATGGGTTAGGGCCTTGGGCCCATGGGAAGAGGTGATGTCTGGCTCTACGTCTCAGAGCCCACCTTCAGCTGGGACTTGACACATCAGTCCACGGCCAATGAGAAGGGAGCCCAGCAATCCTCAGGCCCAAGCTGTATCCCAGGTTGGGACTCCAGGGGCCTGTGAAGGTCCCTGTGTCTGAGGCAGAAATCCCTTGGGAACTTCTCCTGCCTGGGGGACCTCTCTTGCAGCATTCCTGAGTTTGGCTTGCTTTTCCAGCTGAAGGCACCCTCCAGGCATAAGCCACAAAATACAAACTGTGAAATTTTGGTGTCTCTGCATAGGAGGTAAATGCTCTGATATTTGCATTTAAAACTGGCATTGCACAAAATAAAGATGAACTGTAAAGTCTGTGCTAATAATTTAAAATTTATAGTTTTCTTTACTTAAAGTGACATCAAATAGCAAATAAAAAAATCCCAGGACAAGTTGAGAGAGTGAGCAAGACCAAGAAGGAAAGGAAAAAGGCTTTATATTTTGTTACTGTAATGACACTTTTTATTTTGGCGCTTGGAACAACGGGTCCTGCAAATTATGTCTGTTTTCTCAGAGCAGTGACGCTGGTGGGATTAGGACACAGACCCTCCCAGTGAGCTGTAGCGTGCTGGTCTGCTGATTCACTGTTTCCATGACCATCCTGTGTGCTGGGGTGGGGTTGGAGGGCAGAGCATAAAACCTGAGTTCTCTGGGTGGATACGAACTGGTGTTGTCCTAAAACACCAGGGTAGATGACGAGCAGGGCCAAGTCCACACAAGCGCATCCACAAGTAGGTGGTCAAGGACTACCCCTCCTCAGAGACCACACAGGAATGGGGAGGTAAGAGCTGCCTTCCTGGTGAAGGCTGCAAATTATGTCTGTTTTGGGAAGATACGAATCTGTGCCTCCAGTGGTATTCCTCTGAAGCTTGGTGAGGTGAGCCCTTCTGCTGAGCAGGGAGCCAGGTATCTTCAGGCTCCAACATGTCCCAAAAGGAACCAGAAGGACCCTCAGCTCTGATGTTTGAATAGTCACTCTGGAGAGCATTCTGGCCATCCCGTGGGCCAGTCACCTCAGCCGTCAGCGTCTATCCTCCCTCTCCCCAGCTCCCTGCAGGGCATTGGTCCCCACCTTCCAGTGCAGGCTGACCTTTGTTGAGAACCTGCTCTTCACATTTCTTCTATGATCTCGTTCAATCCGAATCCCTCCGCTCCCTCCACAGTGAATTCTTTTAGGATGTCTGTGATGTCACATACCACTAATCAGGTGCACACATGTACTCCAGGGAAGAAGCACAGTCCTGAGGTTGCCTCTGGGGATCTGTGAGTAGGGCCCAGATCTCTGCTCTTTTTTGTGAAGTAAGTCTCTCTCCATCTCCATCTTCCTTTCTCTCTCTCCCTCCCTAGTAAGGTAGGGAGAAGAGATGTGTATAGGCAGGAAAATGTCACTCACCAGCCCAGTGAGCTAGCCCAGGTCATATCAGGACCAGGAAAGAGTAGTAGGAACCGGTGGGGTGAATCAGGGCCACCTTCTCAGACAGGGAGGGGCTCCCTGTGCCCTGGTCCTCGGGGAAGGAGGCAGCAGAGACCTGCAGAGGCTGGTGGGAGTAAACTTGGCAGCACAGAACCAGAACCAGAACCAGATGCAAGAGGAGGCAGGGGAAGCGGCGAGGTTGGGAGGGAGTCAGGAAAGAGAAGCTTGGCCTGTCTGTCTGTCTGTGTGCCCACGAGCCACAGGCCTCCCCTTCCACAGGGAGCCACACTGGACAGGTGAAGCCTTTCGACCAGCTCAATCATCGTATTTATTCTAATTGTATCGTAATCGTCCCCAAGGAGGCTGGTTCAAATGAGCTTGACATTATTAAAATTTTAATGCCCGGTTTTCATAGCTGAATGAATATTTAAAGGGTATGTCCCAGCTTAAGTTATGATGATGAAGAAATTAATGGAATGTCTTGTTTAATGCATGGATATGTGTTGATGCAAAAAGTGGCAGAGGGATGGGGAGGGGGAAGGGAGGCAGAGCCTGAGTGGAAGAGGAAAGCAGCCATCCACCTGCCCACCCCCGCCACAGGCGGGAGCAGAGACAGCTCTAGGTCTGGGCCAGGCCCACTCATTTCCCCAGAGGGGCGCTCGGCTGGAAGTAGAAACACAGTCTGCAAGGGTTTGTGATGTCCCCAGAGGACTGACCCCAGGAGCCTCCAGAGAAGCTGCAGGTAGCTGTTCCTGACCCAGGGAAGGCAGGTCTGGCTCACCAAACCCCCTTCGGGCACCTGGAG
This sequence comes from Trachypithecus francoisi, assembly GCF_009764315.1. Classification (NCBI taxonomy): domain Eukaryota; kingdom Metazoa; phylum Chordata; class Mammalia; order Primates; family Cercopithecidae; genus Trachypithecus; species Trachypithecus francoisi. The sequence continues at coordinate 18,633,752 of NW_022681464.1, forward strand.
GAGGACACCAACTGAAGGCCATGGGGCATCCATGGGGACACTGAGGACATCTCTGAAAGAGAATCGGCAAGGAAGGCTCCTGTGCCCCAGTCCGGATTCCCAGCAGCCATAAGCCCCAGGGCCCTGCGGGGAGGACAACACGCTAGTGGAGAGGAGTGGCTGACAGAGGAGCAGAGACGGGGGCAGGAAAAGCACCAAAGGGGTCCTGAGGCAATGGCCAGGGTCCCAGGGGGCAAAGTTACAAGCAGGGCAAGGAGATGGTTCCCGGCCTTCTGGTCTTCCTCCTGGCTTCACTCTTGGCTCTTCCCTCCTCTCCTGGCTCTTGCCCTGACCCCTCTGCTCTCCTTCACCCTTGCCCTCTCTGGCATTCTCTTCACCTCTCCCCTTGCTCTGTCATCGTGCTCTGCCTCGTTCTCTCCCCATCTCTGTTGCCTGGCCCAGGCTCCTCTCCCAGGACAGATGTGCTCCATCCTCCTCCCTCTTCAGGGCAGAATCAGGGCTGGGTGAGGCTGGCCGAGGACTAGGGGAGGGAGGGAGGTTTCCCTTCAGGCCGGGGCCACCTGTACAGAGCCTGCTCCAGCTGAGAAATCTTCCCAACCAAGCCTGACACTTTATTTCTGCTGAGAATTAAGAAAGCACAGGGCCGTATATTATCTCACCATCTAGCCCAGCACCTCTCTGACAAGCCCCTCAAAGGCTGTCTGGATGCTGACCACCATCAGATCATAATGGGACATGAAAAATGACCCCAGGAGCCATGGCTGCATGGGAACCAATTCAATTCTCCTTTACCAATCTGTTTAGAGCACCCCGTAGGTGCCTAGCCCATGGCTGAAGGCAGCTGGGAGGCTGGATAAGACCCCATGTTCCTGCCGTCAGAAAGCCCACAGTAAAACTGGAGAGAAGCAGAGGGGCCTGTGTGTGAGGGGTGAGCACAACACCACACCATGGAGGAGGTCTGCCTGTACCATGCAGGGACCGTCTGGTTGGGAGGGCTCCTGGGGCAGGGATGCTAGGCCAAAGCGTAACAGGCGCCCAGGTACCAAGGACAGTGGGCTGGCTGCCTACGACTGGGGTGGCCTCTAGGGCGGAAGCCTGCACACACAGGGAGATTTCATTTGCCCAGTTTAATTTACCATGGAAAATGGGACCCATCATATCAGAAATAGCTCTACCCTGGCCGTGCCAATCCGCAGGACTCACCCCAGCTGCTCTCGGGCCCAACTAGAGAAGACTGGCCATAAAACACAGAAACGAGGTGCCAGGAAAGGAGTCTCCTCCAGTGGTCCCAGCCTTCCTCCCACACAGGATGAGGCCCCTAGGGATGTGGGGTCTGCCTAGCATGCTCTGGCCCCAGGAATGGCATCACTTCCCAGTTGGGACAGAGCCCAACAGATTCTGGTTCACACTCCTCTGCCTGCCCCTTGTTAGCCAGGCCTTCCTCCCTTCCTTGCAGGGGAAGCCTGAATTCCCCATCTGGCTCCCTGCCCCTCTCTTTTCCCCCCACCCCCCTGGCCTCTGCTTGGAACTTTCCTGGACCATCCCAAGCCCATTCCACCTGCTCCCAGCATCTCCTAAATGAGTAGACAGATGTCAGGAGTCCTGGGTTCATCTTGATATCACCATTTACAACCTTTGTGACCTCAGGCTAACTTCTTAACCTATCTGAAACTCCATTTCCTTTATTTGCATACATCATAGGAGAAGTTGTGATGATCTAGCAATGCGATGCGTGTAGCAACTGTTCCTGTTCTCAGGGGTGTTGTGGATCCTTGGGGAGGCCTGGGCTGCCTAAGCTCCACCCCCACTTGCAAGTCAAATTCCAGCCTTGAATGTACCTTTTTAATGGAAAATGTGGAGCTCCTTGTAGTACCCTTCCCAATGGGGTACCAATCAGGCTTCATGAACTAGGGGGCTTATTTGTTGGTTAGAGCTGTCATTGCAAAGTACCACAGACCAGATGGCTTAAACAATGGAAATGTATTTCTCACAGCTCTGGAGGTTGGAAGTCCAAGATGAAGGCGTGGGCAGGATTGGTTTATGATGAGGGCTCTCTTCCTGGCTTGAAGACGGCAGCCTTCTTGCTGTGTCCTCCTATGGCCTTCTCTGGGTGCACATTCCTGGTGTCTCTTCCTCTTCTTGTGAGGACATCAATCATATGGGATGAGGGCCCTACTCTTATAACTCCATTCAACCTTAAGTACCTCCTTAAAGGCACTATTTCCAGATACAATAACATTGGGGGTTAGGGCTTCACCATATGAATTTTGGGGGGACACACTTCAGTCCATAACAGAAGCCAAGTGGACTAGGCTCAAAGCATGAATAGACTGTCAAGAGGAGGAGGCTGGGAGGGACAGCAGGGAACTTGTAGGCCCAGGGAATGGACCTGGGGGAGGAAGGTGCCAGGATGTGCGGTGGGACTGGTGCAAGAGGTGTTGGGATCAGATTTTGGCCAGGGGTGTCAGGCAGAAAAGATACTTGATTTGCTGGCCCAAAGAACCTGGCCTCAGTCTCCCTTTATGGGATGGGTATTTTTCCCATTTACTTCCTCCTTGGTCCCCTGCTCCTGGAGCAGCTGAGGTCAAATGAGATAAAATATGACAAAGCCAAAGGCCATTGCATTGGTAGCACTCATGTGCCTACTCATCCTGGCTGAATCCCAGCTCCGCTGCTCCTCAGAGCTTTGTTCTTCTCATTGAAAAGATGGATATAATAATCCCTACCTCAGAGAATTGTAAAATTACATAAGCAGAAAAGCTGTAGAAATCTGTCCAAGAGAACATCAGGGCTGGAACTGGGTCCAGGTCAGTCCTTAAGACCTGTTTGGGGGAGAAGAATGCCGCAGGTTTCAGAGAAGGGAAGGCTAGGAGGGCGGGGCATTCCAGAAGGACAGCCTAGGAAAGGGTGAGATGCTGAGTCCCAAACAGTACTGGACAGGGAACCAGGAGCAACCTGGCTCCCTCCTGAATCACCTCTCCCATAGCCAGATGCCTGGGTGGCCTTCTGGATCCTTCCCTCAAGGACTGGAAAGGAGCTGGTTCACAGGGAAGCCAGGAACTTCATTACATTCCTCCTCCTTCTCCCTGTGATTGGAGTTTGTTGTAACACGGCAGTGTTCTCTGCTGTCAGGACTTGGGAACAAAGCACCTTGCTTCCCCTCATCTCCATAAGGGATGTCAAGTGGGGACCTGGTGGTGAACAATGACACCCTGGTCCCTCTCGGTGGGCTGGCCCCGGCATCCTCCCCTGCTGCCTCTGGCTACCTGTGCCTCCTTCCTTGTCGGCTGCGTCCTGCCTCCCATCTTTGTCCTTCCTGGCCGCGGCTCTGCCCTTCCCCTGGCCTCGTGCTCACCTTGCTGAGTCACAGGCACCCATACTCCCCCACCCAGTTGTCTTGATGCAGCCAAAACTCACTTCAAGTCCTAGACCAGAAGGCAGGAGGAAGCTTGTGACTGGCTGGTCCAGCCGCTGTACGGGAGGGAATTGGCAATGGAAGGTCTCAAAGCACAGGACAGATATGCAGAAATCTCCCCGCAGGCCCCGTTTCCCAGCCGTGTCCTGCCACATGGTAGCCTTGGGAAGCACCTGAATGCCTCTTGGCCTCAGCCTCTTATCTCTTAAATGGCGGTGTTTGTACCTGCCGCACTGCCTCTCTGAGTCTGAGTTTGTGAGAGAAATGCAGATGCAAGAAAGGCTCAGGGAGGTGCATAAGGGCAGAAGCACCGGTGAAGACATCAGGTCCAAATCCGCTTGCATGATTCTCCTCATGTTTATTGCTTAAAACATGCTGAAACCTCTGGGCTGTAGAGCCCACCCTGGTGCCTCTCGGTGAGCCTTGAAGCCAGGCAGCCAAGCCCGGGATGCTTGGAGTCCAGAGACCCCTAGTGGCCTGAATGGGCCATTGACACAGATCCCCAAGAGGGAAGACAGGCTGGCAGGCTAGGGGAGTCAGGCGTTGCTCTCCTGTCCTCCTGGCACCCAGACACCACAGGGGACAAGTAGCTGTGCCCACTCTGCGCACTCCCTGAGAGAACGGCCCTAGTTGCAACCGGGAGCCACAGCCCTGAACTCTGCTTTAACCTTGGAGCTGGATGGCCCAGAGCGTTGGCCACGCCTGACCCACAGGCCACATCTACCAGCTGGTAGGTGCTAGGATGAAGCTGGATGCCCTGGCCTGGGTGGGGTCCATCTGCAGCCAGCGACAGCTCATTTCCATAAAGGCAGATGTCTTGAGTGAACCAGGGCTGAGCCAAGGGTGTACTTTGGGGACACAAAGGCCTGTGCGACACAGGGACAGGCAGCATTTCTGTCAACCTGAGATTCTGCTATCAAAGGCTAGCAGGACTTGCTTGGAGTAGGAGGAGGAGGCACCTCAAGGTCTCCTGTCCAGAGACACCCTCCTGAAAGAATGGGGCCATGGGGCTGTGCCGTTGAGGGGAGACGGGCAGCGCTTTGGTGAAGGTGTGTGTGCTTGCAGCAGCGTGTGGGAGCGTGTGTCTGTGGATGCAGTCTGTGTACCTGCATCCACCTGTGCACCTGAGTGCTGGGTGTCTGCCCCTCACCCACAGGCCTGCTGTAACTCTGTCCCCCTGTGCTCTGTTGCAGATGAACCGGCCAATCCAGGTGAAGCCTGCGGACAGCGAGAGCCGAGGAGGTAGTAGCTGCCTGCGCCAGCCCCCTTCACGTGAGGGCCCACTTGTCTCTGCCCCTCCCTCCCCTTCTCACTCCTCCCTCCTTTTCCCGATGCAGCAATGTGATGCAGCGACTCCCTGCCTCCTCCTCCTGCCCCTCTGGGGATCTCATGGCTGAGGGTTGGAGACAGAGCTTTGGAGCTCTGGGTGACTGGTGTGGAGAGATGAGGGAAGGGGGGCGATTGGGGTCTTCCAGACGGTGGGGTTTCTGCCTCTCTGAGTAAACAAGTGCCATGTCTCGGGGCATTCTTCTCCCCTCCGTTAAAACACCAAAAAGGGTGTGCCTACCTCGGTGTTGCCAAGGAAAACCCCACCGTGATGGGGCTTGTGCAGTCAGAAAGGAGACAGGAAGTGGTCGTAACTGTGCCGTAGGAGGATTCAGGCCACAGGAGGCAAATCTGAGTGGCCCATGGGAATGTGTGCACTCAAGGCCAGCACTGAGGCAGAGATCCTGGCGATAGAGGCAGGCAGTCGGACAGGCGTCTGGAAAGGGACAGAGGAGAAGGACACAACCTCACTCCACAGACACTTGTCCCAGAATGTGAAGCCCGCCAGAGACTGGCCGTGGAGAGGCTGGGTAAGGGAATGCCACACCTTGAGGCTCACCCCTGAAAGGGCCAGGCAGATGGCCAGCCAGAGGCAGCTCCATCACCAAGTGACAGCATCCTCTTGGCATAGTGCCTGTGTGTCTGTACTGCCCCTCCCTCCTCATCCCAGTCACAGAGTAACCAGGGCCAGCCCTAGGCACAACCCTGGCCCTAGGCGCCCCTAGATGAGATTCAAACACACTCCGACATTAAAAGAAAATGAAAGGCAAGGACATGGCAAAGAAAATACATCCAGCCTCCAAGATCAGGCCTCTCTTACCCAGGCACTAGCTCCTCCCACAACAAACCGCCCCTGTGGTACAGAGTCCATCACACCTCACCTCTGGGAGAGAGACAGACTCACCAGCACAACAGGGTAGAAGAATGTGCAGGCTCCTGCCAGGTGCCCCCTTCCAGGCCCACCTCCTTGGGGAGGGAGGCATTGTCCTTCCTGATCACCAGCCCCCGGCACTCACACTGAGCCTCATCCCCACTGGGCCCTGCCCAGACACTGCTCTAAACTGAGCTCTCAGGCACTTCCCCGGGGAAGGGGGCCAAACAGAGGCTCCGAGCAGGTGAAGGACCCCCCAGTAGAGACTCTGTCCTTTCCACCAGCAAGGGGCCCCAGCCTGAATTTCCACAGAGGAACAGCCAGGCAGTGAGCCAAACAGCCATACAGAAGTGGAACACTCCCAGAGGACAGACAGCCGGTGGCTCCCCACCGCCAGCTTCCTCCCACAATGGGAGAGACCTTGGCCGCTCTTCCGCCAGAGACAGGAGCGGCCCAGAAAGGGTTTAGAAAAGTTGAGAACACCCATGAGGCCTCCAAGGGGAACGTAAGGAGTTGGGGCCTTTTGTTGCCCTGAGAAGGTGACATTAGGTACAGCCTCCAAAGTGGCCCCAGCCTACCCTTCCCCCCGCCAGGGCTGGGGTGTCCAGTATGAGGGTCCAGGTAGTAAGATGGGACAGCCGGTCACAGCTGCCCTCCACCTCCCGGCTAGGAGCTCTTAGCTTCTGCCAACCCTGCCATGCCCTGGGCTCTGGCCTGAGTGTCTGTGTTCACCACCCTCCCCTGGCCCAGGCCCAGCGTTCCAGGTTTCTCCCTGCTCATTAGATCAGCCAGGAACTGAGGAGTTTCTCTCCCCTTCATTTCCTCAGAAAGTTTACCGGGAAATCAAGGGCAAAAAGTCAAGTAGGCAAAAGCTACTTGCAAATTTGGAGAGCCAGTTGTCCTGGAGGGTGCTGTGGTGTGGCCGCTGGTGATCCGCTCATCCTTGGGGCCTGGGCCTGCTCAGAACACTCCTTCATCCCCTCAGTCAGGCCTTTGCCCTCCAGCCCCAGCAGGGCACTGACCCAGGCACAAGGCCTCTAGGACTTGCCCCTCCTAAACTTGACCTCAGATCCTACCCACTAGGGCTTGGGCTGGTGTCTTGGTGCTGCCTAAAGGGATCCCATGGCCCAGGGCACAGACACACCTCCTCACACCCACAGAGTGCTCCGGTCCTAAGGACCCTGGTAGTCAAGGTCCAGTTGGTTGAGGGGTAAAGATGCTTCAGGCATGAGGGGCCCATGTGAGCGAAGCCCACCTGGTTTGTGCTGCCTGCTCCTGTCCCTTCCTTGGCAGTGAGAGGAGTGCCATCCTCACTCAGCCTCGTCCAGGGCACATGAGGCCCACAGCAGTGGGAGGCGTGTCTCCTGGAGACCGTCACCCAGGCGCACAGTGACCCACCTGCAGCCCCCTATTCACACGGCCCGGCCAGGAGGCAGTGGCACAAGTAAGCTCTCAGGGATGGGCAGGAAAGCTGGGATAGTAGGTGCCAGCAGCAGTTCCGGAGAGGAGATCCCCCAGGCGGGGGCAGCCAGAGGCCTCAGGGGAGGTGGCACTTCTGGTCTTGAAGGTGGGAGATCACACAGCTGGAGAAGGGAGGATGGCATGAACAAGGGCCACCAACCCAGGCCTCTGAGGGCCACAAGGAGGCGCCATCTGGTGCAGGGCAGGCAGGTCAAAGTCCAAGCCATTTTCTCCAGCACTGGAGAGGGGTGACTGGAATCCTCTCTGCCCAGCAAGGCCATGCTGGGCTCTAACTCAAACCTTTCTCTCCCTGAACTTGCCTCAGAGGCAATAGCTCTCTGACTCCAAGATACTAACCTCATCGGCTTTCCCCCATATATCTCCTGCGGCTGACACTCGCCCCGAACCAGATTAATCAGCTCTTTTATTCTTCTTGCAGCAGAAAGTGGGGGGTGGGGGGAGGTGGGGGGAGAGCCAAACCTAAACATCTATCTATTAATTGCATATTCAATATTAAACAGCGAGATGGCCCTGAGTCAGCACTATCACCAAGCTGTGTGCTTTTTTTAAAGAAAGTTAGTTTAAAATAATTTAATAGCCATTAAATACCTCTGGGGAGAAGGAGAAGGGGGGAGAAGTGAACATTTTAAAAGATTAAAGAAATAGGCAACAGGATAGGGGAATAGAGAGAAGGAATGGGAGAGGGGTGGAGAAGGTGGTGTGATGGCAGCGGGCAGGACGAGAGGAGAGAAGGGAAGGAGGTGAGAAAAGTAGAGAGGTGAGGGGAGAAGCGGCAGCAGGAGGAGGGGGCGTGAGGCCTTAAAGACAGTGGGTGAGGGAAGACTGGGGCACAGTGGTGTGGGGGGAGCAGAAGCCGGCAGTGGCCTCAGAAGGAGGGGGAGGGTCAGCCCCAGGCCAGGCTCAGCAGTGAGCCAGGTTACGAGTCCCCAAAACCCAGAGGACACAGGACACCCATCTCCAGCTACCCTCCAGGTACTCTTGAATGCTCGTAAGCAGCACAGAAAGATGTCTTATCTGCTTGGGATTTGGGCAATATGTGAGGACCTTTGGCCAGGGGGCAAGAGGAAGGCTTCTCTCCACCTCACTCAGCACAGAGCGGGCTGCAGCCCACTGCATGGCCATATCGTGGTTCCACCTTCTCATCCCCCATCTCAGGCCTCTAGACACATTCCTAGTCACATCCACCCACATGTACGAGGTGTGGGGGTGTCTAGGGATGGGCATGGGCAGAGTGTTGGCAGGTCTGTGTGCACAGGAGTGGCTTTGTAACTTTCAAGGCTCCTGTCTCTGACACGCATGGATTGCTGGCTGAGGCTGACAGGCCACTGTCCTATCAGGCGCAGTTCAAGGAGCTCTTTTTCCTTTGGTGTGAGGATAGTGCCAGCCTTGCCTCTGGAGGGTTTGGAGTGGAGATACAGGTACAGAAGGAAGTGGAGCTGGCCGGGTGTTTGGCTGGAGCAAGCACCAGGAAGAGTCCAGGAAGGGTACAGGATGCAGTTCTTGTTCTGGTGGAAGGTTCTTATCCGGAATGAGCTCCAGCTCAGGCACACCACCTTCTCTGGGCCTCCATCTCCTCACCTGGGAGTCTCAGGAGTCATTATCCATAAAGCTGCTATTTACAGAACACTGACCGAGTGTTAGGGATTTTATGGAAATATGGTTTTGTTTTGTTTTGTTTTGTTTTTTAGACAAAGTGCTTTTGTCACCCAGGCTGAAGTGCAATGGCACGATCTTGGCTCACTGCAACCTCCGCCTCCAGGGTTCAAGTGATTCTCCTGCCTCAGCCTCTGGAGTAGCTGGGATTACAGGTGTGTGCCACCACGCCTAGCCAATTTTTGTATTATTAGTAGAGATGGGGTTTTACCATGTTGGCCAGGCTGGTCTCGAACTCCTGACCTCAGGTGATCCACCCGCCTTGGCCTCCCAAAGTGCTGGGATTACAGGCATGAGCCACTGCACCCGGCCAGAAATATGTTTAATTTATACACCAACCTCAAGGTATGGATGTTCTTGGCTCCACTTAAAGGTACAAACCAAGGTACAGAGAGGCTAGATAACTTGTTCCAGGGCACACAGACAGAAAGTGGCAGAGCCAAAATTCTAACTCCTACCTGTCAGCCACGAGAATCCAGGTTACCTATATTCCTCTCACTCCGAGGAGGGCTTCTCGGACTCTGGGTGGCCTAGGGGCAGTGGGTAGGCACCACAGACATTTGTCTCACCTTTAGGCCCATTCTCAAGGTGGCTGAAGTGAGAGGAGCGGGATTCCAGGTGAGGGAGGCAGGGCTAGGCTGGAGAAGGAGCTCCCAGACCTACCCATAAGACATTTCGACCAGGGTAGGAGTGGATCAGAGAAGAGAGAACTCCCTGTGGCCTGGAGTAAGCAGGAAGGGCTTCCTGGAGGAAGTGGGAATTAGGAATTAGATCAAGAGGTATAGAGCTGGGATACAGTGAGGACACAAAGTGAAAATGGGGCCTTGAACACAAGGCCAAGGGGCTGGGCTTGTCACCACTGGAAGCAGGAGCATTGATCCTGGGTAAGAGATCACAGACAGAGAGAGCAGGAACGTCCCTGGGCAGGAAGAGAAGACAGGGCCCCTGCTACCACCACCAGGAGCAGGGGTTCCAATTAAGTAGGGAAGAAAGGCCAAAGAAGAGCCTCCCCAGGAGCCATCTCTCTGCCTGAGGGGATCCAGTTATCCCCCAAGAGCACACCGGAACAAGTTGTATTTAAACTCAGATTTACCCCCAAAATAAGCAAACCAATTTCTTAACCAGTGATGCTGGCTGGGGACAGAGCCAGGTGGAGAGCAGGCCCCTCCCTGCCTGTCCTGAACATGGCAGCTGGCCCCCTCAGCGGTGTGATACCTCCCTAGGGCATGCGCTGCGGTGTCCTGTGCCTCCTAGCAGGCAGACACACCCAACCCCAAGACCCCAAAGCTGGCTCATGCTCAGCTTCTAAATGGAGTCTCCATGGGTGTCCGAAGGGAGCTGCTCTGCAGTCCTAACCACTTCCTCTCCTCCCAGGTCTCAGTCCAGGTGACAGGACAATCCCTCCACCAAGGTACCTCCTGCAGCCAGGTTGTGGGGCCTCCTTTCAGGAGTCAGAAACGAGGAAGCTCTGACTACCGTGGCCTCAGGAAGCCAGTTTGTTTGGGAAGCTCCTGGGCTGAACGGAGTTGTGTGCCCAGCCTGCTCAGTGGGCCCAAGAGGGTCAGCAGCCAGACAGGGGCCCTGCAGGAGGGGACGAAGTGGCTGAGACTTGGCTCAGATATAGCAGACCGAAGATGCGTGCTATCTCCCCTGTGTCCCTGGGGAGGACGTTTCTTTCCCGCCTCCCCAGGAGTGTGTGTGGAACTGGACGTGTCTGCAGTGCCTCTATCAGTGACCATGAGTGCATGGCACACTGGGGGGTGCTCCATGGGAAAACTGTGTGACAGCACCCCGGGCTCCCCCAGACACAGTGCAGATGAGGTCCACTTTGGCTAAACCCCAGTGTGATGGTTACTGCTAGGAGGTGGGGACGGTCTTTGATGATGCTGGCTGGGGTGGGGCACGGAGTGGGGCCACCAGGTTTTATCTCATCAACACAAAATGACAGAAAAGCCAGCAAGGTGGCTGGCTGGGGAGAAGTTAGAAACCATGAAGAGTTGGGAGGAGAGTCCTGGAAAAGAGGGGACTTGAGGACTCCCTAGGGGCTGCCACCTGTCTGTCTTTATCTCATCTGTGTGTCTGGACTTGTGTCTGCCTCTGTCTCTGTCTGTCCTGTGGGCTCCCTTTGTCTCTTTCTACCCAATGGCCACATGAGAACCAAGTGGAAGCTCGGTTCAGCAGGGCCTTGGGGATAACAGGCCCAACTCTTGTCTCCCAAGGCACAGGCTTAGGAGGGGGCAGGTCTAGCACTGGGGAGTCCATCCAGAGGGAACACGGCAAGAAAGAAAACCACCTTCTAGGGTCTGCCACCCCTCTCCAGGAGCCCGGAACTGAAAAGCACATGACACACAGACACACACAGGTGGCCACCTGCATAGCGGAATCAGGCCCGATCGCATAGAGCAGCTGCCACATGAAACCACCGGCCGGCAACACACCTCTAGCTGTGGCAAGTGAGCCCGGGCTGGAGGTCCCACCGCTGAGGGGCTCCTGAGTCTCTCCCAGGCCAATGGGAGCCTATTTTCCTTCAGGGGCTTCTATCAGGCCCAGGGGAGATCAGTCAAGCAGTCAGCTGAGAACTGAACCCAGGACAAGCGAAGGGGGGCAGGTGAAGGCAGGCAGGGCTGGGCTGGCCATGGGAATGTCCTGTTGTTCCCCCTACAAACTGCAGGGGAGGCTGGAGGAGGGAAAGGGGAGCAGCCTGGGGCACCAGCCAGGAAGGGGGTCCTGGCAAGGTGGTGGCCCTAAGCTATCTGCAGACCCCCTGGGAAGTTTCAAAGGGTGAATGGACCTCTTTTATGTTCCCTTACCCTGCCCAAGTCCTGCAGAATTGCTCATCTTCCTCCCTTAGCCTCCGTATCTAGACCTGGGAGCCCATACCCGTGTTTCTTTCTTTCCTTTTCTTTCTTTCTTTTTTTTGAGACAGTCTCACTCTGTCAGCCAGACTGGAGTACGGTGGCGCGATCTCAGCTCACTGCAACCTCTGCTTCCCATGTTCAAGCAATCCTCCTGCCTCAGCCCCCGGAGTAGCTGAGATTACAGGCGCCTACCACCATGCCCAGCTAATTTTTATTTTTGTTTATTTATTTATTTGTATTTTTGGTAGAGACAGGGTTTTGCCATGTTGGCCAGGCTGATCTCCAACTCTTGACCTCAAATGATCCACCTGCCTCGGATTCCCAAAGTGCTGGGATTATAGGCATGAGCCACGGCATGGCTGGGAGCTTGTGTTTCTTCCCTCCCGGCACTCCCACATCTTGTGTCTCTGTGTCCATGTCTCTCAGCCTGTCTCTGGTGAGACCTGGGCAGGGCGAAGAAGGCATGAGAAGGATGGGGTCAGGTCTGACAGCCTGGGAGGCATCCCTGAGACAGCTGCTGGCCAAGTGTCCCACGTTCCTGCAGCCTTTAGCTGCTCCCAGCACACTTTACGGGGTCTTCAGGATATCCCCTCACGGCACCAGCACTGGTGTGGCAGCGGAGTCCCGCTGTGCCAGCTAATGAGGTTGGACACAATGTGAGTAACTGGGCTCCCAGGCTCTCCCTGAGGCCACGTTCCCCACCATAAACCCGTGGCCGATTGCATCCTCCCGGCCCCTCCACCATCTGTAGCCCTACCGGTTCCTGCGGCTTTTAAAATCCTATTTAAATTCCTCATTACTCCTCCGAGCACTATTTTATTTCTAAACAGACACAGACAACGTGTTGTCTGCAAGGGCTTCAGGGCCTGAATGGCGCCAGCTGTGGAGTGTGGGCCCAGGCGGGGGCAGCAGCGGTGGGACAGGCCCTGGGGCGTGGCTGGGGAGACCCCTAGCCACAGCTGCTCACTTTCGGTGCTGGGTTTCTCCCTTCCAGACTCTTCTAGCTATTCTGTCCCGCACTAGGAAGGCAGTTTAGTGAGTGTGCAGATGAACTGGACATGCAAGCTGGCCCCGCTTTACAAAAATTCAATATACAGAAGTGTCAATTTTCCAATCTTAGGAGTCAGCGAGTGACTCACTGGACAAAAGCTTCTGGGCGCACAGAAACTTCTCAGAGCTGTGCTGAGGAAGCCCTCGGCCCAGGCAGGAGGGGCTGCAGAGAAACATCCAGAGGACTGGGATCACAGCACCTTGAAAATTAATCTGAAATTACACTGAGTCCATAAGAAACTAAGAGCCTCCTCCCCGGTCCAGCATGTCCTTACTCACTGATTTGGTGCTGGTTTGGACTCTGCCTGGGAGAGCCCGGGATGAGCAGAGCTAAACCCACCCCAGCATGGAGGGTGCAGTCTGGGAGAGAAGGCATCCAGTGACTGAAGGAGTCTGCCCCTCAGAGCCGGAGAACCCCCACCCTCACCTGCCCACCTGCCTCCACAATTCCTGTCCCACAGAGGCCTCTGAAAGGTGGGTCATGTGTGGGTCCCACTTGTGGCCCCTTTATATGTGTTTTGGGGGCTGCATATCCTTGTTCCAGACCCTGCTCCAGACCTGGACACCCACAGCTCATCACCATAGCCCTTCCACAGCCATGTCCTTGGCCAAGGGTCCTGGAGAGGCATCACAGGAAACCAAGGGGAGTTTGGATTGGGGGTAGCTACCTGCCCAGTTGGCCAGGACACAGCACCTCCTAGGCCTGGGGGGTAGGCAGGAGCCCTTGTGTCTACCCTACCCCCACCCTATGAGTCTGCCTCTCACCCAGTTTGCTTTTTGAAACATTTTTAAGAAGTAAAACAACTCCACTGCCTCTTTCAGTCTCCTCTCCAGGCCTTGGGTGCCTGCTTTGCCTGCCTGTCCTGTCCTATCCCCTACCTGAATTTCTCAAGCTATAGGTGGGCATGTTTTCCCTTGAACACTAACCAGCCCCAAGCGCATGTCCTGACAGATCTTTTATATACTTGAATCCCAGGTTTACTGGGGGCTGATGTTTAAGAAATGACATTACAACACAAGAGGTTCGTGTGAGACATAAGACAACGTGGCCAGACAGTCCGCGGTGCTCTGACCAGCTCTGTGCAGACGGTTTGAAAGATTAGGAAGGGCTGAAGGATTAGACACTTCCTGGCCAGGCCCAGTTGCTCACCCAGGGTATGGCTTCCTTGATGGTCAGGAAGTGCTGTCACCTATCTGACCACATTCCCTGCCATTTTTGCTTTAGCATTTCCAGCCATTAGGTTCCCTAAATCACGGTGCAGCATTCCTCTGCCTTGGGGTTTTATTCTCAATGATCCCTGTTCCTTTTTTTTTTTTTTTTTTTTGAGACGGAGTCTCGCTCTGTTGCCCAGGCTGGAGTGCAGTGGTACAATCTTGGCTCACTGCAAGCTCTGCCTCCCAGATTCCGGCCATTTTCCTGCCTCAGCCTCCCAAGTAGCTGGGACTATAGGCGCCCACCATCACGCCCGGCTGATTTTTTGTATTTTTAGTAGAGACGGGGTTTCACCGTGTTAGCCAGAATGGTCTTGATCTCCTGACCTCATGATCCGCCCGCCTTCGCCTCCCGAAGTGCTGGGATTACAGGCATGAGCCACTGTGCCCGGCTGATCCCTGTTCCTTCTGACTTTTTGTTTGTTTGTTTTTGCTTTTTGAGACAGAGTCTCGCTCTGTCACCCAGGCTGGAGTGCAGTGGCGCGATCTCGGCTCACTGCAAGCTCCGCCTCCTGGGTTCAAGCAATTCTCCTGCCTCAGCCTTCCAAGTAGCTGAGATTACAGGCGCATGCCACCAGGCAGGCCCTTCTAACTTAAAATTTAAGAGAATCTTTGTCTCCTTTCTTTCTCAAGCCCCTTTGTAAAAATAAGTTTTAAAAAGCCAGGAAGCCTCTTCTATTTACGCAACTGGACCCAAACAGCAGCTGCATGAAGAATTGGTCTTTGTGGTTGGGGAAGGAAATGGCTGGTGGGGAAGAGTCCCCAGGGAGGGCCCTGCAGAGGTGCCAGTGGAGCAGGCACACATTATAAATACGTCTGTAACTCCTGCCATAGGTGGGAAAATATAATTAACTGCAAACCTGCTGAATTTAAATGGACTTTAGATTTTCAGCTGTGGGAAAGGGTGTTGATTGATCTGCATTTTGTTTTTGAAGTTTTCTTTAAATCCATTTGGAAAGTTAAGTTGAGACTCGCAGCTCCTCAACAAATTCCCTCTGGCCCTGGCTAATTTAGCAAAGGATTGTTTCAGGGGAAATGGGATATTAATCATAGCAAATGGGCTTCTGGATGATATTTAAAAGCTGCCTCATGCCTGTGTGCCCAGGAATAAGAATGACAGAGAGAAGGCACCACGGCCTTCTCGTGTCCCATCCCATCGCCACTACCATGTCAGTATCGTCTGGCCCGGCCACTATGTGAGTGTGGAGGAGGGAGACCCCCACTTCCTTGGGAGATGGGAGAGAGGAGAGAAAGTTCCCAGGCAATCCTCCCAGGGCCAGGTGGTGTCCTCCACATAGCACAGACTGAGCCCTGATGTACTGAGTGAGCACTGAATGTGATGTATCCAGCTCCCCCCTGGCCCCAGCACACTGCACTGAGAACAACTTGATGGGGTTCAGGTTGTGGGGATCAGGAACAACCGTGTTGCCTGATGACAACACGGGAATGGTGGGGTGTGCAGGGAGGGGTGATCATGGGGGAGGGACAGGAAGAGGGATGAGATGGCACGGACCAGAGAGATCAGAAGGGGTAGCACCTGCCTGGCCTTCAGAGGGGAGGAGGATCTGAGCCTGGAGGAGCTCAAAGAGCAGAGTTTCCCGACTGGGAAAATAATCCGAACTAAGGCAGGCTTGGAAGAGCCCAAGAGGCCAGAATGGGGGGCCTATTTTGGAGGAAATCAAGAATGGGAGCAATGATTTCTAGAAGCTGCTTTAAATTGATACATTTAGGTAAAGGGAAGCCATCTAAAGCTTTTGGGCAGGAGAGTTATGTGATCGAAATGGAGTTTCGCAAGCAATCATCTAGGGCTGCTGAACCGGATGGAGGGACGGAGCGAGAGCAGGCGGGGAGCAGAGACCTGGCTGGGCTTCACTGCCTGCCAAGCCCTCTGATCCCAATTCCATCCCCTTCTCACAGTGCTGTCTTGCCCCGAGAGCTGCATCCTCCTATTGCAAAGTGGATGATGACACCCCCTTGGAGCTGCCACAGGAGAAACATAGTTGGTGAACTGTGGGATCTTCCTTGATGACAGCTGTTGAGATTGTCATTTTATTTTTATAGTCCAGTCCATGGGAAAAGAGAGGAGGTGGCAGGGGTGATGACTTCTGGAAAGATTTGATTGACAAGTGCAAATAGAAATCATACTACCTGGGGCCACAGCCGTATGAGCATGTGAATTACCAGAATGGGATGGGATAAGGAAGGCTTCCTGGAGGTAGTGATTATGGGAATGACAAGTCTACTCAGAGGACAAATCTGGGCTGTGTCACAGGCAAAGGAATGAAAACAGAGACAAGCAAGGCAAATATGTAACATCCTAGATATTTCAAAATATGAAGAATTGGTTTGGCCGAAGAGCAGGGTCCACTTTCTGGAATATCAAGACCCGGATTTGGTACACTGTGAGTCTCATTGCTGCTGACATCCCAAGGTGCGCACACCTCTGCTCACACACATGCGCACAGTATCTGCATTTGGGGGACGCCGTCTCTTCCCATCCTCTAGCCCAAGCTTACCAGGCTCATCCTGGAGTCTTGTTTCTCTAGTTCATTCTCCCATCCAGTCTTCTTGGTCATGCCCTGCCTCTGTTAGTGGGGTCTGCTTTTTCCATACCCAGCCCAGGACAAGGCACATGGGGACCAATTACTGCCTGTAGCAGCAGCTGCTAGGGCTCCGGAAGGAAGGTAAATAGAGCCAGTGGGGCTTCAATCCTCTTATTAAGTCACCCCAGAGCCTCCAATAAGAGTGCCTCGAGCCTTCCAGCAGCCCTGCACAATTGGGTGAGGAGCACTCGCATTTTATGGAGGGGGAAATGAGAGCTTGGAGAAGAGAGGTGACTTCCTCAACACCACATGGCTAGTAATCAGCCTTCACGCCTCGGTCTTTCTGGGCAGGTTTCCAAGCCTTGCTGTCCTTGCTCAGATCTGTGCTGGGGTGCTGACACCTAGAGGAAGTTCTCCCAACATCAACACCAACCGTCAGATCCATAAAGGGTGAGGATGGGTCCTGCCTCAGTCTTCGGGCTGGGCTCTTTAGTTTCTCATGTCCCCGCCCCACATGCCCTTTGGCATGGGTGGGTAGTAGGGGTCCTTAGAGAGGGTCTGAGGCTGGACCTGCCCAAGTCAAAGCCCAGTCAGGAGTCCTCAGAGAGGGTCTGAGGCTGAACCTGCCCAGATGCAAGCCCAGCCAGCAACAAGATGAGCCTGTATTATCTGAGGTGGAGGGTCAGCTGGGAGGAGCAGGTGAAGAAACTCCATGTATGCCCAGGTTGAGAACCAACCTGATCAGTCATGGCCTTGTCTATCTAGGGCCTGGCAATGAGAAAGGCTTTGCAGAAATCTAGAGGTCAGCCAGGACCCTTATCAGGGGAAAATCCATGATCCCAACATCCTAGACACCAAATGCTGGCACTGGGTGACTGGCCTAGATGTCTTAGGGGACTTGAGGCCTGCACATAAATGGCCAATTGCAAATGACTTTAAACTTCGAGGGACAGTCCTTGCTCCTGGAGAGCTGATGGGCCATGACAGACAGGTACATGGGGGAGATGTCTTCAAGCCTCTTCTGTGCTCTGGGCCCTAGAGAAGCTTACAGTCTGGGGGCAGGGAGATCAACTGGCAGCATGCTGAGTATCCGATGAGTAGAGGAAACAGCACATCGTGCATGGCAGAGGGGTGGCCTGTGCCTGCTGGAGCAGTCAGGGAAGGCTTTCTGGAGGACAGTTCCCCCAGAGAACTGTCTGGAGGGGGTTCCAGGCTGAAAAGCTGCTGAGACAAGGAATGCAGACCCCATGGCTTGGAGCCTGCCCAGGGCAAAAGGAGGAAACCAGTTGGCCAGAGAAGAGGTTTCAGGAAACGCCAGGCAAAGGAGTTTGGGGTGGGGAGGCAGTTCCAGAAGATGATGGGGAGTCTTCGAGACCAGAGAGGGAGTTAGTGATTGACAGAAACTGGACTTAGGAAGACAGGTCACCTGCAGGGAGCACTGGACAGGCAATTAGAGGGACCAACCAGAGACCAGTGCAGCCTCCAGCCATGAGGGGTTGGGCAGGGGGCAGGAGAATTAGACTATAGTTTCAGGAGCCCATCATTGCTATGAAATGTATGCCCCAAAGCCACCTCTGCCCTGCCCAGGACCTGCTGCCTCCAGACCTCCGGGTACATGCACACTTTCAGGCACATGTGCATCCTTGGACAGTCATCTCTGACCCTTCCCACCTGCCCAGCTCCACGCTGTTGGTCAGAGCCTTCGTCATGGCACACCCCGCTGCAATGCTTTGTCCAGCGGGTCCCCTTTGGCCTTGCCAGCTCCGAGCCCCTTCCCTGCCATCTATCTGAGCCTTGATGTCAGTTAGCTCCTGTATCTCGCAGAGACTGTGCCCTCCTTGAGGGCAGCCAGGTATGGCCTTCCATAGAACCTGGCTGGCCACCAGGACCCACAGCCTCCTTGTGCTTGCACCATGAGGCCCATCTCTATGCAAACGTCCTCCCTGCCTTCAGGCTCTCTGCCCGTCTAAAAGCAGTCCCCTCTGTTGTCTCCCCACCCCCCCGGCCCACAGGCATGGGATGGGCAGTGGGGCCGATGCCACTGACATTGGCATTCTCCTTGCGGCACATCTTAATTTAATGGCTATTAGCAGGGCCGCTGTGGTGGTGGGGGAGCGGGGAATGGGGGGAAGATTTATAGAGAGAATTCACTCCAGGTTGGGGTTTTGTCTTCCTCTGTTTTCCTGGCATTTATCATGCATGTTTTAATTTGGATCGGAGAGTTGCTACCATCTGGCCATTATCACAAGAAATATTCATTTTCGCTGAGTGACACAGGCTCCATTCATCACAGAGCGCACTGATTGCCCCGCGAGTGTGGGGCTGTGCTTTCTCCTTCATTTGAAATGAACCTTGAGCTATGAGCAGGTCCAATTTGCCCAGAGCAGAGGCACAGGGCAGGCGGCTGCCATGACCCTCACAGCCAGGCAGGCCGGGAGCACTCTGGGGGATAGCCAGGCTGGGAGTGGAGGACAAGCCCTCTTCTGCCATCACAGCCACCTACCTTCCCTCACCGCTCCTGGGGAGGTCTTGGTGGCTCCCTCTGTCTCACCCAAGGCTTCTGACAAACAGCACTCCCACCTGCCCCCATGCCTGGAGTGGCCAGACCACAGAGGTGGCAAAGGTAGCTCCTCTGCCCTCTCCCTGGGCCCCAGCATTTGAGAAATGCAGCGACGCTGTCCTGTCAAGTGCAGAATTTGCTTCAGCAATCTTGCCCTGACAGAGTATCACCGTAGCGGTGTCATTTCAGGTCAGAGCTGTGTTGGGGACAGAGGGCCCTCCCCATTCTCCTCTCCTTACGTTTTGGTGGCACCATCAGCGCTGGGCCCCATGGGAAGAGACGTGTCTGCCTCCAACTGGAACATTTCCTTTTATCCAGTCATCGTTCACCACGGCATGCCATCGGGGCCACTGAAGGGCTCTTGTCAGTGACTGGCCGGTGTCCATTCACGAGGCTGGGACCCCCAGCAGGGGTAGCACAGAGCACCTCTTGACTAGGCTGGGCCACACCCAAAGCCCCTCAGTGAGCAGCCACCCAAATCTGCAAAGCAGATGAAGGAGGAGAAAATCTCCTTTCATACGTTTGAAGTTGGGAGTCAAAGCACTCTGAATTTGTTGGTCCCCTTCTGTGTTCCCTGTCCTGGGGCAGAGGTAAGAAGTAAAAATCAACACATCCACAGCAAGTCACCCATGAGCCAGATGGAGTCACTCACAGGCATGAAGACGTCAGCAGAACAGTGCCCCCGGCCTCAGCATTAGACACGCGAGGAGGGGAGTGATGCAGAGTCCAAAACGACTTCACAGGGTGCCTCTGCTTTGCCTGAAGGCAGATCTGGCAGGAGGGCTTCCATCTACAGAAGTCCTGCTGCCCCAGGGCTTGGCAGTCAGTCCTCAGGGGCTGCCTGACAGTCTCTGCCCTAGAAACTGTGGCCACATCCTGACCCTGAGGCCCTGGCCCCCCACCAGGACCCAGGTTTGCTCAAAACCCAAAGGGCTGCGCTGAGTCTAAGGGAAGGCCTGTGCAGCTTTGATACCTCTTCTCCATTAGGGCAGAAGCCCACAGGGTCCTGTCCTTCTGTCCAGTAAAACCAAGGAAACAACTAGAAGAGAGGGACAGACTTAGAATCAAAGCACTAAGTTGACCATCAGTGAGGGCCATCAGGTTCAATACTAGACACCAACTGACCTTAGTAGCCCCCTGGCATGGGCCAAGGCCTTCCTGTGGGTCAATGTGTTCCTTTTCCCCCGACCATGACTTGGGTATCATTGCTCCATTGTATAGATGAGGCCACTGAGGCCCATGAGCTCACATGCTGGGGCCACCAGCTGGTGGATGGTGCACTTAGGAAAGAACCCAGGCCCATCTGATTCTCAGGCCATCTGACTCCCAGCACCACCCCACTGTGGGTCTGGGAAAACCATGGGTGACTTTGTGTAGGAGTCGGCATTTCAATTGGAAGGGATAGCAGAGTACAGAGGCCAGCAGAGGCCGGGATGGGAGCTGTTACACTCTAGACAGAGGAACCTGCCTTCCTGTCCTAAACCCTAGTTTTCTATCCCAGCACTTGCTGACCTAAATTAGCTGTCCACAGTCCAATCCTTTCTCCTCCCTTCCAGCAGACTGGGTGAGTTGTGGAATGTGGAGTGGAGACATTTGCTAAGAGGGACAAAGGAGGGTGCACAGCGTCCCGAGCCCCCACGAATGCTGGCACCACCCCTCCTCCTCCGAAACTCATTCAGTGACACCAGCAGCTCTGAAACATCTGCTCCTCCATCCCGGACCTGCAATTTGAATAAATTACCCCAACGTGGCGGCAGCCTGTTATTAATGGCTTGAGTTTTATAAGATGCTTTAGTTTAATAACACTGTAGCCCAGCGCTGCGCTTCTCCCAGATATTTTTATATTTCACCCCTTCCCCTCCTCCTGCTCCCCTCCATGCTGTGGCCACCTCCAAGGCTCTGGGTCACGTCCCTACCACCATCCCTAAGCCATGCTCACACCTGGGAACCCTATTCCTGTGGAGGCCAATTGGGACCACTGCTGGCTCCTGTTTGGGACTTCCAGCCCCCACTTGCTCCCCCTCCCTTCTGGACCCTCAGTTTTCTTTGTGGACAGCCTGTTGCAGAGAGCCACCCCAGGGCTGGTGGAAGGGGGAGCACCACCTAGTTGGGTGCTCCTCTTCTACATTCCCCAAAAGGAAGCCCATAGCGGCAGGGCGCCTGAGGGCAGGGAGACACCACACAGTACTGTCCCCAGGCTTGGTTCTGTGCTCCTCACCCCACCTCCAGGGCTCTGCTGAGCTGGGGGACCCCGCAGAAGCCTAAAAATGAACCTGCCTCTCCCCAGGTGGACTGGCAGTGGCCAAGGCTTGAAAGAAGCTGAAGTCCAAGCTCATTTCTTTATTCTTGGCTTTTGGTTCTTCATTCTTTGGTCGGTTTGTCCTTAAGTTTATGCCCCACACACCTCCTACAGGAAGCCGTCCCAGGTTACCTCCACCACTACCCACTCCATGGGTCCTTTCGGCTGTTCCTACTAGTCCCAGCTATACCCTTCCTCACTGCCCTCTGCAGTGTCTTCTCCCCATAGCCTGGCAGCCTGCCATCCCATGGAACCCCCTGGGGCCTGGTCAGTGTCTCACTCACAGCCGGCCCTTCTAGAATATTTCGAGTCTGATTAATAGCAGGTGCTCGTGCGTGTGTTTTCAGTGCATTGCTTCCAAAAGCCTGTGTGAAGCGTCTGTGTGGGTGAGGCTTCCGGCAAAGAATGGATGCCCTCACTGAGGGAGAATACGAGCCCAGGTGCGTGGGTTTGTAAGTTGGAGATATAGGGTAGAAAATGGTGAGTTTCAGACAAGTAGCCAGTGTATTCATGTCCCAGCCTGTTCAAAAAAAATTCAGAACACAACTGATGGGCAAGAAATGCCAGATGAAGGTTCCTTGCAACGTTGGCCCTAGGTCAGGCAGCAGTAGGTACAGGCCTAGGCAGGTGTCTGTCTGGCACTCACCATGGGGCTGGGGCCCAGGGCAGCCTTCTCCTATGATGCATCCCCCCGGGGACTTGGCTCCAGGAGGGGTTGGGACGCCTACAGCCAGGAGGGCCGCAGAATGACAGTGTCTGGAAGCGGAAGGAAAGGTCATGGGGTGGGGTGGGGGAGCAGGTAGAATGTCCCATCAGGCAGGAGACCAGACCCACCTCATCAGAGGGTCCTGTGAATCACCGAAAGCCCACATGGCAAGCCTGGGAGGGATCTTGGAGGACACTTCCATGCCAGGGCCAAATTTAACTACATAGTTCCCTGTTCCTGGGGACCTGGAGAGCCAGCAGTGACCAAGATGTGGCTCTAAAAAGGAAGATGTGTTGCCTCCCTTTTTTTCTCCCCACCCACCTCACCTCTGCCCCACCTAGTTCTAAGGGCTGCAGAAGACCCAAGCTCTCCCTGATTCCCATTTGGTCTGATATTACTGTGGGACTGCCTTTTGCTAAGAGCCCCACCATTATAACATAATTACTGCTGAAAATGACCTTTAAAATATACTTTAAATTCAAAATGTCTTTAAACCCTTCACTGAGCACCATTTTTCAATTTCAACGACTGTTTTCCTTTTTGTGGGGAAGTGAAGGGTGGGGGAGTGGAGGAAGGAGCCCTCCGCCAGGATTTCAAATGTTAATCTCTCCCTGTTGCAGAGCAAGCTTTGTAGGGGGCCTGGGTGGATAGGAGGAGGGAGCAGAGCCACATCCCCTTATCCTTCAATGCCTGTGGGCTCTGGGCCTCCTGGGGGCAATGGCTCTGCTGCACCTCTGTCATGCCTCTAGCCAGAGCAAACCTTCACCCAGGGGATTCAAAAGAGCCAAAGGAAGTGCTGAGAACAATGGTACTTTCATGGCTGTTGCTTCTCCTCTCTTCTACCATCTTTGCTTCGTTCTTGCTCCCCTCCTACAGTGTTCAGTTTGCTAAGCACCCTCCAGGGGCCCCCAATTTCTGCAGGAGGTGGAGCCCCCTTCCCACTCTCCTCTCCCACCCCTCCTCTGTGCCTGGCCTGGTTGGTGCACCCTGTCCCTCAGACAGCCTGTGCCCCTGGCTGCTCCTGATCACTCTGAAGGAAAACGTGGACCAGGAAACAATGCTGTTGGAGGGAGTTGTTGCAACAAGCCAACCTGCCCTGCTTTCTCACCCTCTGCCTCCCGACTCACTCCCTGCCTACTGAAGGCTCACCCTGCTGGTCTGGGAGAAAGTCTGAATTTTGGAATACACCACACACCCCAATAAAGCTTCAGACTCACATTCTCCATCCCCTGCAGCCCCCAGGAAACTCTGCTGTGCCTCCCACCTGGAAGCCTGCGGAGGCATCTGTCCTCACCCATCCATTTCCCTCCCTCCACGTCTCCACCTTCAGGAAAGCTGTGTTTCCCAGTGTCACCCCAGCGTCTTCAGATTGGTCACTGATGTGCATCTTCCCTCGTAGGTGTCCTCACGTCTGTCTTCCTTTTGTGCAGCTTGTGTCCTCATCAGAAGGGGCTCCCAGGGGGCATGTTGCTGGCTGATGTTGGGGGCAGTAATTCCCTTCCAATAAGAGGGGTGCCTGTCCCAGTGATCAGGGGACAGAGGCAGTGTGAGGCCTTCTGGCCACTTAAAGGAAGCACTTTGGGGGCTCAAGTTGTGTGGATACAGACAGGAATCCTATTCTCCCCACACAATGGGGCTTACCGACTCCAGCAGCAGGAGAGGATAGGAGAAGGGGAGGGGAGGGAAGGGGAGGGGCTCTGATGAGGTGGGGCACTGGGCAGGTAACTCCATCCACCTGTGACAGGAAGGGGTGGCCAGTAGGCATTATGGATAGTTCTTCCAGTGTATTCTTGGGAGCTTTATTAATATGGCCCAAATTCCTATAAGCATCCAACTTGAAGGTCAACATATATTCCAAAGCCAACCAAAGTGGTTTGCATGCTGTTCAACCCTTTGGATGGCCTGAGTTTTTAGATGGTCCCCAGTTTTGAATGACCCCTGCCCAGAGCAGGTGGGAGGTCTGGACAGTGGTGGTGAGGCCAGCAGAGCAGGGGGAAGGTGGAAGGTGGGTGGCATGGCATGCCGTGCCAGAGACCTACCTGCTCCATGGACAGGAACTTTCCCACACTGTGTCATATGTATTGTGTGGATAGCATCAATTAAGGGCTAATGACTGAAATCACTTATGGTCACGAAATAGTCACTCAATGAGCCATTAGCAGAGTGAGGCCTTCCAGCTCTTTAAAGGAGGTACCTTCAGAGCCTCCCAGCAGGGTCCAACAGAGAGCGGTGGTTCAGCCTGGGCTCCAGTTCTGAGCAACTCTGCACCTCCAGGCTCATGGAACTTGAGGAAGGGCAGCCCAGAGCAGGAGAGCCCCCAACCTGGAACAGGGCTGAGCTGGGAGAAACACACAGTCCAGCCCCATGCCCGGCACGAGACAGCCCCCAGTGCAATCAGATGGAGGGAGACACCTGTCCCCAGGACTTTGCAGTAGCTGTCCTGCTGGGGAAGGGCTACTCCTGGGGCTGCAGGGAGGCAGCCATCTTTGCCGGGTATGCAGGGCTGGACACGGAGCCATCACAGGGACCCAAGCCCCCATCTCTGCCTTCTTTTAGTGTCCGGTCTGGTGGAGGATAGAAATCAGGCAGGGACAGGGGCTGTGGCAGCACCTGCAGTGGCCTCTCACCCTAGCTGGGACAATAGGACCCACCGGGACCCCAGAGAATCGCACTGACATCCTCTCCAGCCCTCACCTCCCACATACACTCCACCAAGCTTGGCTGCTTTGGTGCCACAGTTTTGCTCATCTGAGCTTTCTTCCATCCCTGCCCACTTGGAATATCCTCTGTCTCCTGGACAACTGCCCCCCTCCTTTCTATCTGCCTGCCTCCTCCCATGTCCCCTACCCCACCACTGCATTCTCCACACAGTGGCCCAATCAGAGGCTTTGGTCATCCTCACTTACATGGAAGTCCAAGCCTTTTATTGCCCCCAGCCTTGCTGCCTCAGTGCCTGCCCGAATCTCTTGCTCCAGGCTCCTGGCCTCATGGCTGTTCCTCAGACTTCCCTGCTCTGGGCCTTTGCACTAGCTGCTCCCTCTGCCAGGCACCCCCAGATGCCACTGCTGCTCACCCTGTCTCAGCTCCTGTGTCCCTCTCCCCACAACCTGTCCTG
Organism: Trachypithecus francoisi; assembly: GCF_009764315.1. Lineage (NCBI taxonomy): Eukaryota > Metazoa > Chordata > Mammalia > Primates > Cercopithecidae > Trachypithecus > Trachypithecus francoisi. The sequence continues at coordinate 18,658,842 of NW_022681464.1, forward strand.
ACTTCCAACCTAATGCAGCCCCAGCTCCTCCATCTGCTTCCTTGTTTTATTTTATTCATGGCATGTATCAATACCCTGATTATTTCTTATTCATTATCCACCCCTTGCCACTTAAAGATGAGCTCCATGCAGACAGGGACTATTTGTTCTTCTCTGTATCTTGGCAATTTGCACAGTGCCCTGCCCAGAGCAGGAGCTCAGGAAATGAATGGCTGAATGCGCAGGACAGGGACCCACAGGGCAGTGCCATAAGAAAGTGCTGGAGGTTGGGCACAGTGGCTCATGCCTGTAATCCCAGCACTCTGGGAGGCCAGCGGATCACCTGAGGCCAGGAGTTCAAGAGGAGCCTGGCCAACATGGTGAAACCCTGTCTCTAATAAAAATACAAAAATTAGCCAGGTGCGGTGGCAGGTGCCTGTAATTCCAGCTACTCAGGAGGCTGAGGCAGGAGAATTGCTTGAGCCTGGGAGGTGGAGGTTGCAGTGAGCCAAGACCATGCCACTGCACTCCAGCCTGGGCAACAGAGTGAGACTCTTATCAAAAATAAAAATAAAAAAATAAAAAAATAAGAAAGAAAGAAAGTGCTGGAGCATGGGATCACATGCAACAAGCATGCACAAAGGAGTGTGGCGTGTTCAGTGAATGCCTATAACAGCAGAGCTTATGTGAATGGGCCCCTGGGCCAGGTGTCCAGGGTCAGAAGTGAAGGCAGAAGGCCCTACCTTTAAGGAACCTCAAGAAACATGGGGGTGGGGGCTGTTTCAGGTGTGCCTTATGGGCCAGGGAAGCTGGAGAAGGATTCCTGGAAGGGGAAGCTTGCAATGATCCAGACAGCTGGAGGGTCTAGATGGTGAGGATTGTGGCTCTGCACTCCAAGCCCTGGGACAGCCTGTCCAAGCTGGGAAGGATAGGCCCAGGAGCTCTATTCAGCTCTGGAGAGATGGGGGTGGGGACCATGCTGGCTGGCTGGACCCTGGAGGGGGAAGGGAGAAGGCACGGGAGCACAGGGCAGGGAATGTGACTCACTCAGCCTGGCCAGCTTCCAGAAAACCCTGTGCAATCAGCCAGAGAAACACATTTGAGAAAACAGAATTGTGAGAGTAACTTTGAGGCCTTGGTTGCCATGGGAACATATCTGTAAATACTTCACTGCAAGCATTAAGTGACACACAGGGAAGACAGAGGCAGCAGTGCTCACACCGCAGGAGACAGTCGAGCCTGCAGTGCCAGCCTCTCCTGGTCCTCATGCCTTCTTCCCGGGGCCTCTGGCCTGGATTCCTTTTCCCTATGAGCCTGACACTCTGAGTGGGAGGGTTCCATGTGGCCCGAGGCTCCCGTCCTGTCCCAGTTCTGCCTGGTCCCCAAACCAGGCCCCTGGGACTCTCACTCCCATGATCATCCCTGCCCAGAGGTGACTGGGCCCTGGCCATCCCTTTTTCCTCTCCACACTTCTCAGGGATGGGCACAGTGAAACAACATATAAATCAAGAAAATATTTGCAACAAGCAGGCTGAAGAGACACAAATGTCTTGCCTTCTGGAACCCCCAGCCTAGATCATGGTCTGAGCCCCGCACCTGCTGCTGTGCCTCTTCTGGTCTGCTCTGTTTAGGGCCCTCCCCCATGGCACAGTGACTGAGTGGGGGCCTGGGAGGGAGTTCACCCCAGGAGTCCTCTCTGCCTGGCCCAGCAATGACCTGCCTGCTCGGATCCTGCCTACTTGCTCTTAGCCTTTCTGGGCCACAGACCCCTTTGGGGGACTGAAGAAGTATTTCATTCATCCATTGAATTGTTCCACAGAAGGTTAGCAAGCACAGCCACCTGACAGGCCCTATGCTAAGTGCTGGGTGACCTCTGCCCTCCTGGGACTTACAAGCTAGGGAAGAGAGCAGAAAGTATGCTAGAACCCCAAAGAAAAGCAATGACTACAACATGTTAGCCAGTGTTCCCGGTCAGGACCAGGCCCTACTTGACTGGAGTGGATCCGGGAGTGAGGGGAACGTAGCAGGAGAGTAGGGGAGGATCCTACCGGATCTTGTAGACTGTTGTTAAGACTGGATTTTTTTTTCTTTCTTTTTTTTTTTTTTGAGATGGAATCCCGCCCTGTCGCCCAGGCTGGAGTGCAATGTCGCGATCTCGGTTCACTGCAACCTCTGCCTCCCAGGTTTAAGCGATTCTCCTGCCTCAGCCTCAGGTTTAAGCAATTCTCCTGCCTTAGCCTCTCGAGTAGCCGGGAAGTATGTGCCACCACCTAATTTTTGTGTTTTTAGTAGAGACGGGGTTTTGCCATGTTTTGCCATGTTGCCCAGGCTAGTCTCAAACTCCTGACCTCAAGTGATCCACCCACCTCGGCCTCCCAAAGTGCTGGGATTACAGGTGTGAGCCACTGCACCCAGCCAAAACTGGATTTTATCCAGAGTGGAACAGGAAACCACCAGGAGCCTTGAGCAAAGTAGTGACATGTACTGTCTCATTCTGACTGCTGTGTGGACACAAAGGACAGTCAGGAGGTCACTGCAATCACATAGGAGACATGGACATGGCTGGCACCAGAGTGGTGGCTCTCATGGTGAGAAAAGCTATGATCCTTCTCCTTGGAAGAATGAGCATCTGCAGATTGTTGGGCCATTTTATGCACACTCTCAGGGTATTCCTGGGCCCTAAGGCTCAGCCATCACTTCTTCGGGTCCTGCAGCCCTGGGTTGAGACCCCAGCTTCCTGGGCCTCTCAGCCTATCTCTAGCAGACACCTTTAATCCTTAGCCCATTCATGGAGCTGAGGCCAGCAGATCCCTGGAGCCCAGTGCAGACCACAGAAGGAGGACAGTTAATAGTAGAGCCGTGCTCTATTGGTGGCTGCACCTCTGGCCAAGGGACTCCTGCTTCCCAAATACCCAGCAGGCTCTGCTGAATGCCTGGAGAAAGCAGCCTGCTACATGATGGCCAGAGGGCACGGGGCCTGGCATCTGGGTCTTTGCATGGCCCAGGCCCCACCAATGAATCTCACAGAGATTACAATGAGCGAAAGAAGCCAGGCACAGACAACTAGATTAATGTACGAAGTTTTAGAACAGGCAGAACCAAAAAATGGTGAAAGAAGTTCAGAGCACTGGATGCCTTTGAGGAGGTGGGGACCCTGCCTGGAAAGGGTCCTGAGGGAACTTCTGGGGAAAGGGAAATGCTCTGTATCTTCATAGGGATGTGGGTGTCCACATTTGTCAGACTTATTACATTATCCTTAGGATGTATGCATATCACTGTTTGTAAGTTTCATCTTAAAAATAATAGGCCTAAAAAGGACGACATATCCCAGATAACACTAGGAGAGTTGCTGCCTAGAGGACCTTTCCTCCTGAGGACAGTGGTCCTGCACCTTGTCAAGGGCTCTGAGTCAACTGCTGCAAGAGGACCGTGCTCCGACGAGGAATGCATGTGAAAGTGTGAGAGGTTGATTGCTTGGATAAAGTAATCTTGCATTTTAAAAGAGAATTCTGAAGACAGCAATGCTTACCCCAAAGAGATGAAGCTCTAATGGTGGGATTCAAGACCCCTTGGCAGATGGCGGGTAGTGGCCTCCCGGTGCCCTTGCCACCTGCTACATTTCTCTGATAGCAGGTGATCTGCTCATAACTGTGATGGGCCGGTGAGAGGAGAGGGAGGGAAGGAAACCTTATACCCATTGCACCCCTTCCAGTGGCCTTTCCACTGGCCTCCCAGTTCACTGCACCCCCGGCTGCCTGGTCTGGCCTTCAGTCTCCCCTGCACCCCTCTTCTCTGTCTGCTTGCTGTCAACATCTCCCTGGTTGATTTCTGCTTGTAGGCCTGAGCTGCTTGCAGTCTGGCCTCAGTCTGGTGTGTTCCTCACCTGGCCCAGTTAAGGCCTCTGGGTGGGAAGAAGCTGGAGGGGAGATTCTGCACCCTGATTTGGTCGTTGGGGGTGAAGGGGGGTCCTCCTGTTCACCACTAACTTACCAGCCCCAGAACTGCCACTTAGCCGAGACTGACAGTTCAACAGCTTCCCTTAGGAAACAGGAGGACATAGAATGATGCTGGACTATAGGTGGGGCCCACAGGTGGGGCACTGGTGTGGGCTGGAGCGACAGGCAGGGCTGTTAGGGTTTCAAGACTGGGGAGGATTGTCATCAGCAGAGGAAGGGCAACAGAGCCAAACTAGGATGCCCACAAGTCCCAAGGTGCCAGGACAAGGCTGGAGTTGCCTGTTATCCTGGATTAATTATTAATAGTGTCCCTTTCAAACCAATGAGGGTCCCAAGGGTCCCATTTTGGGCAATAAACTGTATGGTCACCCAATACATTAAAAACAAACAGGCCGGGTGCAATGGCTCACACCTGTAATCCCAGTGCTTTGGTAGGCCAAGCCAGGTAGATTGCTTGAGCCCAGGAGTTCGAGGTCAGCCGGAGCAACATGGAGAAACCCTGTTTCTACAAAAAATACAAAAATTAGGCAGGCGCCTGTAATGCCAGCTGTGGTCCCAGGAGGCTATAGTCTCTCTGTAACACCTGTAGTCTCGGGAGGCTGAGGTAGGAGGATGGTTTGAGCCTGGAAGGCAGAGGCTGCAGTAAGCCATGATGGTGCCACTGTACTCCAGCCTGAGTGACAGGGCCAGACTCTGTCTCAAAATAAAATATGAAACAAACAAACAAAAAAGACAGTTGAATGGCCAAGCCAAGAGGCAGGGATTCCCATGGGTGTGCCAAGTCACTGGAATAAGGAGTTTTGTGGGGGACAAGGAGAAAGGAAGGAGATAGCAGAGAGGAAGGGGACAGGGCCGAGGGTCTCTGCACATGCCAAGGGCTTCAGAGCTCCTCACAGAACTCCTCTCCGGCTGAGTGGGACACACTAATCTCACACTACCACATCTGCAAGAGAAAGCAAAGACCCACACAAGTGACAGCATCGGGCACAGGGCACACAGCCTGCTGATGGACCAGGACAGAACCCAGGCCCTGACCCCCAGCCCAGTTCCTCTTCCTCTCACCGCCAATGCTAGAAAGATTAACTCTAAGCTTCACCTGGGTGCCTCCCTTCGGATGCTGTATATTGGAGACTCCCCATGCCCAGACTCCCCATGTCCACGCCAGGATTTCGAATGGGGATGTGAAGTATAGATTGTATTCTACCTATTACTAACTGTTGGATTGTAGGTGAACTTCTTAACCTCTTTATGTGCCTCCGTTTCCTCCTCTGTAAAGTAGCAATAATAATAATATTATTTCTGATGACTGGTGCATTGCAAGAGTTCCAAAAATAGACGTAGTCTTCTCCTCAAATGCCAGAAAAGCTTCCCTGCCTCCAGCATGCTCTGAGCCCTCTTGGCATGGAGTGGTCTCTGACCTGGGCCAGTATGTTTAGACTCATCACCACCCGACACGGGTCCTCTGCTGTTGAATTCAAGGATAATTTATGTCTCATTTCAAAAACAAACCCCTTATCTACCTGCACCCCATAATCATTTCAGCTTGTTAGCCACCCCATCCCAAACTGGATTCAAGATCTGCCAAACCTGGGCTTCTCAGGCATCATTCAGGCCTTCAGCACCAGTGACCACTGGATGACATCTTGAGGAAAACAATAAGAGGAAAGGGGGACATTTGCAGCCCTCCTCACTCATTCCGGCAGAGACAGGGATCTGGGAGGAGCCAAGCCAGCATCCAGGAGAGGCCCAGGGACTGGTGCTTTCAGGGCGTCCCCTCCTGGAGGAAGGTGAGGCACAGCTTGGGGAAATACCTCCTTCCTGCTTTCAAGTCAGAGCCCCAGAGACAGAAAGAGAATTGCAGTTCACCTATATGGTCCAGAAAGACAACGTATTGCTTGTCTTCCTGCCCGAGACCCATCAATTCTATCTGCTTGAAAAGCAGACTGTAAACTAGGGGAAGACAGAGAAGTTTACCTACTGCATTTCTTCCATCTTTGCTAGCAAAGAGGCTGGTATTCAGGATGGGAAATGTAGATAAAAGTCATAAAAAGAGAATTAATATCCAAACAAGTCAAGGAGATCAAATCTGGCCCCATAAATTAGGTTGTATTTCTAGGCCAGAGCAAATTGAGCCATGGCCTCAGTTGGACAAATGAAGCAGGTATTCCACTGACAGAGCTGCTGCAGGTCACTTGAGGCACTGTGGAAACAAGAAATGGACAAAGGTCCAAGGTTTTAAAAGGTGAAGAGGCTGGATTCTAAAAATTAGCAGCGTGGCGATCTTGAAGACAACTTTTGGCCAAGTTCTAGAATAAATTTGTCAAACTGATGGCTTGAGAGCATTTGGGGGAAAATGATGGTGACTTAGGAACCACAATGATTCACCAGGGTGAGCCAAGGCAGGGAAGAAGGGCGTCTGTGTTGGTAAGTGGGTGCCCCATGCATAGGAGCAGGGCCTAAGCTGGCATCATGTCACCTACTGGGGCAGATGGCAAACTTGCCCAGGGTAACTCAGAGCTGGCTGGACAGAAAGGGAGGTTCCTGGTGCATCTATGGCTATGGCCCTTGTCTCTGGTACCCTCCTGTTGAACATTTTTATCAAGAACTTCTCAAAGGTGGGAAACATAGAAGCTGATTTTAAAATGTGCTGATGACCTGAAACTGGCCTGGAGGATGAGATGAAGGATAATACATTCAAAATCCAAAGACATCTCCCCAGCAAAGTTCTCATTCTAGACACAGAACTGTGGGAGTCCCCCTGCCTAACCCCACCCTCACCCATGCCACAGTGGAAGTACAGAGATTCAACAGCTTCCCTTCTAGAGCCCCAGAATCTGCACCCCTTTTGGGATGGGGGATATTGGAAGATTTCTGGAAACTGTGAAATTGTTTATCTGGAAGTTGTTAGTCAGGTGGTTGGTGGGTCAGCTGGTTGGTCAGGTGGTTGGTTTCGGTGATCCCGTCCTCCCTGACCACCATATGTTTGATGTGGTAAAGCGATAAGCACACTTTGGGGGTGCCGGGCTCTTTTGAGAATCTGATGGAAGCTCTGAATCTATTCTCCAGGAGAAATAGCCACAGACATGAAATGGTGCTGACCGCAGTCCCCTCTAGCCCATCAGATAATCTCTTAGGATATCATAGATTTCTAATAGCCAGTCCCTGCCAGGCAACCCACCTGGAAGTCGTTGCACCTCAGCATGACTTGGTCTGTTCCTTCCTTCCTGCAGGAATAAGGACAGTGATCTCACAGCCTACAGTGTCTGGAGTGGGTTAAATAGTCTTCTCCCCAAATTTGCATCCACCCAGAACCTGGGAACATGGCCTTATTTGGAAATAGGGTCTTTGCAGCTGTAATCAAGTTAAAATGGGTCATACTGGATTCATACTGGTCCTAAATTCAATATGATTGGCATCCTTAGAAGAGGAAAGAAATTTGGACGCAGACACAGAACATACAGAGAGAGCACCACTTAGGGATAGAAACGGAGACTGGAGTGACTCAGCTACAACTAAAGAAAGCCAAGAATTGCTGGGAAACACCAGAAGCTAGGAAGGGGCAAGGAAAGAACCCCCACTGGAGACTTTAGAGAGAATGTGGCCCTGTCAAAACCTTGATTTCTGACTTTCAGCCTCCAGAACCATAAGAGAATAGATCCATGTCGCTCTAAGCCACCCAGTTTGTGGTATTTTGGTATGGCAGCCCCGGGAAATTAAGACTGTGCCCGAAGGAGCCTGGGCTGAGGATGCAGGTCCCCAGGGGGTTTCCAGAAGCCCAGTGGGCCCACGTCTAGGCTTCCACCCCTCCCTCACCCCAACCACCTTTTGTGGGGTCCTGCTGGTCCTTCTATCCACCTGAGCCACTGCCATCAGACAGCCCTGAGTTTTGCCTATGAGAGGGTTACAGGCCACTTGAAGAGAAGTTAAAAATCCCAGCGCATCCATCAAAATAAGTTTTATTACAGCCTGCCAGTTTAGACTAATGACTAATTTACTGTATAAAATACCAGCAGTGTATTTTTTATTTTGTTAATTAATTATCTCAAACAAAGGTGAAATTTATAAAAGTGTCCAGAAATGGTGTGTTTTGCAAAATCATCTGGCAGCAAGAGATGAAATTATTACTAACACAGGATCAAGTTATTACTGTATTGACTTAGTTACTTCATGACTTTGTAATGGATTTCTTCATTATTTTCTCAGGATTGTGGCATTCTGATTGCATTAAAGTCTGTTAATCTATGCAAATATCATTAGGCAACACTAATAACTGCAGCAAGTTTCCTCCATTCCAGGGACTGTGCTAAGTACCTGGCCTGCCCAGGTCACTTCCGGTGGCAGGGAGGAAAGTCAGGCAGGAGGAAGTTCTCCTGGGACACCCTCTCCGCCCACAGTCTTCCCAAGGCTGAATGAGTGGGCACTTCTGTGGGGTGGTTTGAGGGCCCTAGGAAGGTCTCCTTGCCCTGAGCCATCTCACGTCTTCCCCCACTTGCCCCCAGTGTCACCATAATCCTCCCAAATGTCCCCCAAATGTCACCATAATCCTCCACCTCTTTGGATTAAAGCTTTGGAGAGTCTTGTTACAATGCATCTGTACTGGAATGAAAAACTCATTGATGCAGTATCCACCATTAGTGCCTAGAACTGACAAGGTGTTCAGTGGGAGTGTCGTGGTCCATTTGGGCTGCTATAACAAAAATATCATAAACCAGATAGCTTATCAACAATAGAAATCGATTTATTGCAGGTCTGGAGGCCAGAATGTCCAAGATTAAGATGCCAGCAGATTCCATATCTGGTGAGAACATCTCACTGTAATTGCACATGGTGGGAAAGAGGTGAACAAACTCCCTCAGGCCTCTTTTTTTCTTTTTTAAAGTAATGGTGCTAATCACATTCACCAGGACTCTGTCCTGATGATTCAACATCCCCCAAAAGCTCCTTCTCTTAATACCATCACCTTGGGGGTTAGAATTTCAGCATGTAAATTTTGGGAGGGCACACACATCCAGACCACAGCAGAGAACATAGGCCTTGCTGTGTTGGGACAATGAACTGGTCAGTTTCATGAGGGTTAGAAAGAGGCAGAATCTGATTATGGGTATAGTAGAGTTGGCCAAACTCGATGTTCTAAGGGACACCTGTGGACCCTGGAGACTTAGGAGGGATGTCCCCAATGTGGTGGGACAGAGGAGGCTGATCAGTAGGGGGAACCACCCTGTGAGCAGCCACTGAGAGGATTCTAAAAATCAAAAGGATTCTAAAAACCCATGGCCTCATGCCCAAGCCCTCAGGTCAGCCCTGTGGCAGGCCTGATCATCCCATTCTCTAGCTGAGGAGAGAGAACAGGCTGGACACCTGCCCCAATCACAGGGCTGGTGGGAAACCAAATCCAAGCCTCCAGCTGCTAAATCCAAGGTGATTTTCACATTTTATGTTTGTTGAAGGCAGACCCTGACCACACCAGTGTATGGGGTGGAAAGAGACGCATCTGTGGGTCCAGGCTCCCTGCCCAACCTTGAACTTTCTGACATGAACCCTCCTCTTGAGTACAAGGGTTACAGTCACTATTCATTCTCACAGTGCTTCCCGAGCTTGTGTTGTGAGGCAGGGATCACACTAGGGCCTCCCAGCAGTGTGAAGACGCACAACTCCCAGCCTCACATCAACAGAAATGCCGACTCATGTTCATAACTGAGAATTGCCGGGTGTGGTGGCTCACACCTGTAACCCCAGTACTTTGGGAGGCCAAGGCGGGAGGACCACTTGAGGTTGGGAGTTCGAAACCAGCCTGACCAACATGGAGAAACTCCATCTCTACTAAAAATGCAAAATTAGCCAGGCATCGTGGCACATGCCTGTAATCCCAGCTACTCAGGAGGCTGAGGCAGGAGAATTGCTTGAACCCGGGAGGCAGAGGTTGCAGTGAGCCAAGATCATGCCATTGCACTCAGCCTGGGCAACAAGAGCAAGCAAAACTCCATGTCAAAAAAAAAAAAACCTGAAAATTGTTGTGGATCATGTTGTAGTGGAGGCTGAAGAGGCTGATGGAGAAAGACGGACAGGAAGAGGAGAAGAGGGGAAGACACAGGTCTCAGTCTAAGCCCACACGCGATCATTTTCACTCTCCTGGTTATTACTATCTTGGTCGAATCAAAGGATAAATTTGAGAATTAGGCCCAGAGTAGGGCGGAAACCAGGCCCAGTTTGTAGTTTGAGGTGAGTTTACCAACTTTAAGTCTGGGGCGGTCCCTGCTTCCCTCCCACTACGATCCTTCCCTCTAGATAGGTGATGTGTGCTCTTGTGGGTGAGATGTGCCAGGCCTGGAATTCAGCTGCGGCGCTTTCTCCTGCTCAAGCTCCTGCTGCCCTTCTTGGATCAGCATTTCCAGTCTTCTCAAGGTGAAGGAGCCATTTTTAACATCAAAAATTCATCCGTGCCCCTCTTGACAGATGTTTTACTCCAAGTATCCATTGTTTGAGAGAATGCGAAATGACAAAATTACCCCTTGAATTCAGCAATGCTTTTAAATGGATTTGTATTTTTAAAATCACAATAGCATCCAGATGCATTTGAAAAATAGTCACATATACCTGTGGATGAAGCTTTGTGATGCAGTCAGCGGGCAAAGCTTGAGGTGCCTGGGATACACGTTCAGGGGAGCTCTGCTGCCCTGGGCCACCCAGCTGCTGTGCATGGAGAGGGAAGGAGAGTGGGGGCTGGCAGGGAACATCCCCTCCAGACAAGCCACCTTCTTTGGCCTCCCCAGCTCAGCACCGTCACCACCACCCACGTCCCAGACACCAGGCTGCCCTCAATTCCCCAGCATAGAGCCCTCTCCCAGCCATGGCCCTCCATGCTACCTCCTCCACTTCTCTTCCATTCTCAGGCACTGCAGGCCTAAAAGCTTATCAGGTCCTTTTGATCACAAAGGACATTTTCTGGCAAAATCAGTCATGTGGAGGTGACCAGAGCCACCATAGTTCAAAAACTTCCCTGAAGAGGGCAATGCCCAGTCTGCAGGCATGGAACCCAAAAGATGAAACTCCAGGGCCATGCAATACTCCATGTCACACAACAGAGAAGGAGGTGCAGCCGCCAGAGATACCCGATCCAGCCCCACCTGTGCCACTTACTGCCTGGGGGAGCTTCCACCAGTTTCTTAGCTTCTCTGAGCCTCAGTTAACTCATCTATCAAACAGGGCTCTCATCATATTCTATTGGAGCATGGTAGTAAGAAGTGGACAGGACGTGTGCAGATGGCCAGCTGGCACAGAGCCCACTGTCAGGACATCCAAAGGGCAGCTGACAGTGTCCCTGATAGCAGAGCCTGGCTGTGGGGGAAGGGAAGTGGGGGGATGAACTGGGGTGTACGAGCTAGCAAGTGAGGGCCTTCGCCTGCTTCCTTCGCTCCCAGACCACCTGCTCCTGGCAGAGCAGCCCCACGGTGCTTGTCATCCTCAGGTCCCCCCTGGAGACTTGTGGGTGGGAGGGCCATGTCTTGATTTTCAAAATACAATTCTCCTTGAGCACTTGAGCTGAGTAATGAAGCTCTTTGCATTCTGTCCTCTGAGCTCCCACCCCCAAGCTTCCATCCTTCTCCCCACCCTTCCCTAGAGAGGCAGCACAGCCTGACCTCAGTGCCCTGTGGCCTCAGCCATGAGGACACTGCAGCATGGAAAACTCTTCCTGCTCCACTGTGTACTGCCCAGTCTGCCAGCCCCCATCCCCTCTCACCCCAGGATCCCCCATCATGGTCTGCCCTCCACAGCTGGGCCATTCAGGCCCTAATTTGGAAGCACTGTTCCTGAAGGATCAAGTCTACTTCCTGCATCTCCTGACACAGTCCCTTGTGCGTAGTTTGTTGAATACTGACTGCCAGACTGAGTGGTGAATAGCAGGAGAGGTCCAGGGCAGCCCCAGAGCTGGCATACAGGTTTCTGAGACAGAAGATTATCTTGTGCCACTCTGTAAAAGGAATTTCATGGTAACCAAATATTGCTACCCTGAAGAGGCAATATTCCTGTTCTCTGCAGAGTACAGGCTCCTCTGCTGTTAACAATGCCAGTCACATACCAACAGATGATATGTTGCCACGCTTCCAAATAGTTTGTTCACTCAAGAAAGCGAACTCTCCCCCTCACAATCTCATTAGTCATTAGAAAGAATCAAGGCTTGCACAGCCCTTCCAGGTGCCCAGAGCCGCCTGCCCTCCTGAGCCCAGCAGGGCCTCATGACCATCCTCTGGTGAGCAGGGCAAGGGGATGCCTTCTGCGTGGTAGATGAGAGCTGGAGAGCTGGGCCACCTTGTTCAAAGCCTGGCTCTGCTGTGAATTAGCTCGGGGACCCCCAGCAAGTTGATTGCCAAGCCTCTCTGTGCCTTTGTTTCCTCATCTGTAGAATGGGGAACAGTGGTGCCTGCTTCATAAGGTTAAAATGCTCTGAGCTGTGCTTGAGCCACGGTGTGTGCTGCCATCATCCTCTCTGAGGGCATGGTCTTTGACGGAGAGAATGAACGCATGGAGCTCTGCATAAACCATGTGGGCCGACACCTGCCGTCTCACTGCAGGGGCTTAGGAGCAGTGCTCCCTTAGTTGCAGGCACCTATATGGGAGATATCCCTCCATGCAGGAAGGGAGGACCTCATTGGGTGCAGTAGAGGCTTGAGAGGTCATTTCAGCCTGCCAGTAGGTTCAGGGAAATGTCAAAGAGAATCTTCAGGTGTCCACAGTAAACCAACCCAATTGCAACCTATGTTAACTGCAAACCCATTGGCAAATGTGGAGACTCAGGGACCTGGGTTAAAAGAGAAGCTGGTTCAAGATAGGTCTTGAGCAGAGAAGCTTTCCTTGTTCTTTTGAGAGTCAGCACCCCAGCAGGTGGGGGTGGTCGTGACTAGTTTTCTGACCTTTGCATTTAGACCTCATTACCTGAAGTCCTCAGAAGCATCCTGGCCACCCATCCATCCACATTTACCTATTGCTATTTATGTGTAATCCATCATAAATCTATCTGCTTTCTGCAATCATTTTTCTTTCATCTGTGTATCTATCTATCATCTAACATTTAATCTGGATATCTAGCATCTATTAATCATGTCTACCATCCATCCATCTCTAGGTCTATCTGCAGTCCATTATCAGTCATGAGTTAATACACCGTGTACTTAAGCATGGGCCCTCTGAGTTCCTTGGCGGTGGGCAGCAGGGAACCCAGGAGGGCCATGGTGGCTGGAACAAAGTGGGATAGAAAGGATCCCGGAGGCCTGAGAAACAGGGGCCTGGGATTCCCTACTCAGAGCAGGGCTGGCTGGTGGAAGGAGGGGGAAGGGGCACAAGGGAAGAGAGAGGAGGAAGAGGGGGCTTGCAAAGCCCTCAGGAGCTAAGTCGAGTGCTGACCTAGAGAAATCCCCTCACCCCGCTTCCTGAAATTAGTTCAATAGCTTTACAGGGTGATTCCTGAGCAATGGGAAAGACGGCCAGGCTCAGGCAAGTGTCAGGGCATAGAAAGTGGGTGCTGCCGGCCCTGCAACAACAGTGCCCAGAATTTTGCAGCCTGAAGAGTTCCAGCCCAGCAGACAGGTGGAGAGCCAGGGACGCAGTGCCTGAGGAGAGATGAGCAGCCTGGAGAAGACCAATCACATCGCATCCCTTCCCTACCCTGACTGCATGTTGGTATCACCTGAGAAGCTTTAAAAACCCAAAACCAGAAATACTGACATCTGAGCTCTGGACCAGTCCCTCAAATCCGTATCTCAGGGGCCAGCCCGAGTCACCCGGATTGTTGAAAGCCTCCAGGTGATTTCCATGGCAACCAGGGCTAAGGATGTCTGTCCCATGAGATCCAAGCCACTTGCTGCTCATCCCTGAAGGGCTGTCCTAAGGGCGCAGGGGTAGCCGCTGGTGCTACAGGGCAGGACTTGGGCTCTGGAGGTACATAAGACAACGTTCTTCTGGGCTCCCTCCTGGGTCTCGCAGGGAGGCCAGCAGGCCTTCTGCAGGTGATTAGGAAGCATCATTCCTACAGCTGGGTGGTAGTGGAGGCGGCTGGGCCAGGTGGCCTCTGAAGACCCACTCCCAACCCAGGGTCACTAGAGGTTCTCAGCACAGTGTTCAGGTGTGGGGAATGGGTGTTGTGGCTGCAGCTGCCAGGTCAGTCTCTCTTGATTCCAGTGTGACTCCTCCCGGGTTAGACAAGTAACGAAGATGCTGAGGCCTTGCACCTCCCCAGGAAGATGGCCAGTGGGCTGGTAGGCAGCTTCTCCATCGCTGTCCATCCACAGAAAGCCAAGCTCCACTGTCAATATTAAACATCGACTGTGGGTCAGAGGGGCAGGGGGTTTGCACGGCTTCCCCCAGCACTGAGTTCTTCACTGTGTCTCTGGCGGTGGCGGGAGGCACCGAGGAAACCCATGCCCACCCACCCTCTCTGTGCGGCTGTGGAAATTTGGGTCACAGCTGGGAGGATTTGAGGCCCCATGAGGGTCAGCCTGTGGCTAGTGTTGGAAGGTCTGCGGCCAGGTGGTCTGCAGGCAGTGACCACTGCCCCACACACAGCCTTATCACTGTGCAGCTCTGCGCCCAGCTAACGAGCCCCTGCTCCGTGGTTAATAGAGACAAACAGCTCTAAGCAGGTCTTTTATTTCTTCCCCAGCATTTGCGACCACCTGGAGTAGATTCTTTGCCCTCTCAATGAGATGCTTTTAACACCATTCCTTGGTTTCTCCTCTCATTGCCCCTCCTGTCCTGTAGACCACCCTATCCTCCTCCTCCCCTGCAGAAACCTCCCCCTACCCTTGCTGGAATAGCCCTGCTTTGTCTGTCTCCTTGAAAGCTGAGGACAAACTGGCCATAATTTATGCTCCCGCGTGATATAAAGGAAAAAAGGGCCCCATTATGTTATAAATTATCTTGCGATGGGTGAAATGCAGAAGAGTGTGCCAGACGCCAGCGGAAACCCCATTAGACAACAGAGTTCGGCTGCAAAAAGTCCCCACAGAACTCCGGGGCCGTCTGTCGTGTGCCGTGCACCTGGTAAGGATAATGTAGCAGATCAAATGTATAATCAGTTACCTGGTGAGATGGCTGTGCGCCACCATCCCAGCAAAAGGTGACTCCTACATAGAGCCACTGTGGTGTCCCAGGCTCCTACTGAAAGGCCTGACTCAGACTCACAGGCAAGGGTCTGAAGGCCAGAGAGGGAGGCAGCAAGGGGCAGGTGGGGACAGTTCCCAGACCCCTCACCTGTGCTGAATCCCAAGGCTCAGCTTCTCTTGACTCAGGGTCCCTAGGCCAGCTCATCTCCTCTCAGAGCACAAGAGATGAGAGTGAAGGAGCCATTCCTGGCCCCCTTGTGAAGGTGGCAACAGACCCCAAGTTCTGGCTCTGGTTCTGCAAACATGCTGCAAGGCCCCCAAAGGCACCCCTACAAACCCCTTTCTCAGGAGCCACACCTCTGCCCAGAGCAGGCCTCAGGGGCCAGGGAGGGGCTTCCGGGATGGAGGGGGTAATGCAGTTAGAGGAGATTCTGCCAGCAGGGCAGACTTCCTGTGTGATGACAAGAGAGGACATTTTCAGCCCACATTCAAGGGAGGGGAAGGCCAGAGGACTCAAAAGGAAAAAGCTTTACCTCCTAGAGCACCTAGGGGACTTCCAGACAGCCAGGCTGTGATCAGAGGGATGGGCAGGACTGGGGAGGGATTGTGAGGCCTAAATGGGATCGTGGGCAATGGGGAATCCCATGAGTCCATTCCCTTGCAGCTAGCAGCAGGCTATGGGTGCCCCGCTCACTCACCCCTTGGGGCTCTCAACCAAAGCCCTAGCCCTCAAAAAGCAATGTGGTTATTGGGCATTTTGCCAGTGGTCTGTGCAGAGATGGAGGGGTGGAAAGGGAAGAGAGAGGGTGAGAGCTCCAAGTGGTACCCTCTTCTGCCCGGGAAAAGGAAGACGCCCAAAGCTCAGCTCGGTCCAGACCACCCGGGGCTGAGTCCTGGCTTCACCAGTGACTGGGTGTGAGTTCTTGGGAAAGACAATTAACTTCTCTGCGCCTCTGTTTCTTCGTCTGAACAGTGGAAATAATCAAATACCTGCCATACCTGTAAAGTGCTGCTCTCAGTGTCTGGATCATAGTAACTGGGGGCAAAATGAGAACCACTGTGATTCTTCTTGTTCTCACAGCCACCACCTGGAGGAGTAAGTCAGAGCTGCAGACATGGGCAGGGCACCTCAAGCCCGGGGGAAGGAGATGGAGTTGACTGGGCTGAGCAGCGCTGGCTGGGGCGGCAGGGCTTCTGTGATGTGGGAGTTGGGTCCTGCAGGCTCTTGTCATGTAGGGCCTGGGTGATATTGCACTGGGCCACAGGAGCAGCCATGGGTGCCATGGATGAGGAGCAGATGGAGCCAAGGGAGGGCATGGTGCGCTGTGAGGCCAGGCACAGGCGAGAAGAATGGGCCCAGGGTTGGAGGCCCAGGCCTTCTAGAGGTCAGAGGAGAGGGGCCAGGCCTTTCGCCTTGGGGAGGTGCTTAGATCAGTGTGGGTGGGAGAGAAGGAAGGGGTGTGTGTGTGTGTGTATGTGCATTGGGGTGTGTGTCTGTGTTATGTGTGTATGCTGAGGTGTGTGTTGGTGTATCTGTGTGTGTATGTGCATCTGTGTGTCTATGTTGGTGTGCATCTGCATGTATGTGTTTGTCTACGTGTTGGAGTGTATGGATGTGTGTATCTGTATGTGTATGTGTATCTGTTGAGGGATGGGTGCTGGTGTGCATATTGGTGTGTGTATGTTAGTGTGTGTGTCTATGTATGTGTTGGGGAGTGTGTCTATGTGTGTTGGTGTGTGTGTATTGGGTGTATGTGCATGTTGGATGGTTGGGTTTGTGTGTTGGGATGTGAGTTGGTTGTGTGTCTATGTATGTTAGGGTATGTATGTGTATATGTGTGTATGTTGGGTGTGTGTGTGTGTTTGGGGTGTGTAGCTATGTGTTGATGTGTGTGTATGTGTGTGTTGGGTGTGTGGGGGTGTTGTGTGCATTGAGGTGTGTGTCTATTTGGTGTGTGTATGTGTATGTATGTGTCTTAGGGTGTATGTTGCTGTGTGTGTATATGTTGGGGTATTGCACTGGTGTGTGTTGGTGTGTGTATGTTGGGGGTATATGCATTGCTGTGTTTTGGTGTGTGTATTGCTTGTGTGTCTTTGTGTGTGTATGTTGGGGTAATGCATTGCTGTGTATGTGTGTGTGTGTTGGGGTATATGCTTTGGTGTATGTTGGGGTGTGTGTGTATGTTGGGGTTTATATGTTGGTGCATGTATTAGTGTGTGTGTGTGTTGGGGTATATGTGTGCCACGTGTATTGGGGGGGTGTATGTTGGGTATATGTGTGGTACATGTATTGGTATGTGTGTGTGTGTGCATGTTGGAGTATACATGTGGTGCATGTATTGGGGGTGTGTGTGTGTGTGTTGGGGTATATGTGTGGTGCATGTACTGGGCTCTGTGTGTGTGTATGTTGGGGTATATGTGTGGTGCGTGTATTGGTGTGTATGTGTTGGGGTATATGTGTGGTGTGTGTATTGCGTGTGTGTGTGTGTGTTGGAGTGTATGTGTGGTGCATGTATTGGTGTGTGTGTGTGTGTTGGAGTATATGTGCGGTGTGTGTATTGGTGTGTGTGTGTGTTGGAGTATATGTGTGGTATGTGTATTGGTGTGTGTGTGTGTGTGTTGGAGTGTATGTGTGGTGCATGTATTGGTGTGTGTGTGTTGGAGTGTATGTGTGGTGCATGTATTGGTGTGTGTGTGTGTGTTGGAGTGTATGTGCGGTGTGTGTATTGGTGTGTGTGTGTGTTGGAGTATATGTGTGGTGTGTGTATTGGTGTGTGTGTGTTGGAGTATATGTGTGGTGCATGTACTGGGCTGTGTGTGTATGTTGGGGTATATGTGTGGTGCTTGTATTGGTGTGTATGTGTTGAGGTATATGTGTGGTGTGTGTATTGGGTGTGTGTGTGTGTGTTGGAGTGTATGTGTGGTGCATGTATTGGTGTGTGTGTGTGTGTTGGAGTATATGTGCGGTGTGTGTATTGGTGTGTGTGTGTTGGAGTATATGTGTGGTGTGTGTATTGGTGTGTGTGTGTTGGAGTGTATGTGTGGTGCATGTATTGGTATGTGTGTGTGTGTGTTGGAGTGTATGTGTGGTGCATGTATTGGTGTGTGTGTGTTGGAGTATATGTGTGGTGCATGTACTGGGCTGTGTGTGTATGTTGGGGTATATGTGTGGTGCTTGTATTGGTGTGTATGTGTTGAGGTATATGTGTGGTGTGTGTATTGGGTATGTGTGTGTGTGTGTGTTGGAGTGTATGTGTGGTGCGTGTATTGGGGTGTGTGTGTATGTTGGGGCATATGCATGGCGCATATACTGGTGTGTGTGAGTGTGTGTGTTGCTCCTCCCTTCTACCACACACCCTTTCACACTCCCTGCTTTTGCACATGCTGTTCCTTGGCCTGCAATACCCACCCCTTGCCTCTCCCACAATGCAAACCCTGCCCATGGATCATTCCAGGTCCAGCACAAGCCTTTCAGGTCTTTCTCAGCCCTTCATATCCACAGGGCTCATCAGTCCATGCGCTGTGCCCGCACTATGTCCAGTACCTACTCATCTCTAGGGAACACTCATTTCCTACCTTCTGAGGATTCCTGAAGGTCAGCTCCTTGTCCCTTGCACCCATCACTATGCCAGGTTTATAGCAGCCCCACCCCCAATGCTCATTGAGCAAATGGATTCATTTATTCATGGCAATGTGTATTTATTGAGCATCTACTACATGCCAGGCCATTTAGGAATTGGACCTTGCTGCATGAATGAACGAACATAGACATCTCATTCATGGAGGAGAGAGGTCAGGGGGCATGGAGTATGGGTGCCTGTGTAGCCCCTTACATGGCATTACCGGACTTGGCTTGATCTCAGAGTGGGGTGGAGACCACAGGGTTTCAGCAGGGTTTCAGCAGGGGAGAAACAGGGTCTGCCCTGGATTTTAACACCCCCTTCTGCAGTTCTATGGAGAGCAGACAGCAGGGGCTTGGGTGGGTGTCAGCATCGAGGAGGTGACCGTTGTGCTTGGATGGCTCCAACCTCAGGGGAGAAGGAGAAGGGATGGCGGACCCTGAAGTATCTGGAAGGCAGTGCTGGCTGAAGGAGTGCGTGACAGGGACTCCAATCTCCTGCCTCTTCCACCCCAACATCAAACAGCACCAGGCCTGGAGGGAGCCAAGCAGATGAAGGCCAGCACTGCCTCCTGGGGACGGGGCAGAGCCGGTGAGGGTCTTCATTTGCATCCCATTGGAGGCCCCCAAACACATCCTGATCCCAGCAGCCTTTGATCTGTTCTGATGTCTCCTTCAGTCTTCTTCCCAAGCAGGAAAGCTTTTATCCTCAGAGTCGGCTCCCAGCCCAGCTGTGCTCAGCCCTGGCTCTGACATAGTGTGGTGGAGGGAAGGGGAGTGCATTGCTCTCCACTGGCTGAGCCCTCCTGAGACCTGGCCCATGGTGACCCTGTGTCCCGGGTGAAGGGACTGGCTTTTGGGAGGATGGCCAACCTGGTCACATAGCTGCAGGTTCTTGACTCTGGTGTGGACAGTGGTGCTGGAAACTGTCTACGCCGACCTGATTGGGGGTAATTGCTGGGTTCTCAGCCTCCAAGAATGGGGGTGCAGACCCCTGTCCCTATCCACTGCATCCCTACTTAGAAGGCAGTTCTGCTACTGTATGCTGCCCCCTGGGGCAGTGAGGTGGCTCTACAAGGGCTGGTAAAGAGGAAGAAAAGGAAGCCTCTGGGTGTTGGGGTGGAGTGATCAGGCAACCTCGAAAACTGCACAGATGTCGATTCAGATGAGTCGCTCGTCCCTTAGGAACCATGGGTACTTGACAGACATGGGGATTGGGAGAATTCGTGGAAATGGCATGTAGGGATGCTCAGTCCCTTTGGGGGAAATGTCTGTTTTTGCACAACCCAGGTAGACCTCCTGGTGGAGGCTGGAGAGCATCTCAGTGGTTCTCAAAATGTTGCTTTCTTCTCTGACTGACCTGGGCTGGCATGACTTTGCTCAGTTCGATGTCCCTGGGGGTCCTCTTTACACTCCCGGGTGGGGGAGTGGGTATCACCCTCCTGCCAACTGGGGTCCCCATGGGTGAGCAGTAGTAATGGTTAGAACATTCACAATAACTGGCACTTATTGAGCCTTTTCTCTGTGCCACGCACGTGCTAAAAATCTCATTTAATTCCGGACCCGCCTGGGGGGTTATATGCCTTGCCCGAGCCTGCACAGTCAAAATGTGGTGGAACCAGGATTTGACAAACAGCCTCAGTTATTATCTGGAGGACACCCTTGGCCCAGCCCTCCTGTTGAGTCAGGTGTGTCTCCCTGTCCCTTGCTGCTGAAGGTCCTCCCTGATCCACAGGTAAAGTTAGAGAGGGGGCATTTCCTTTGCCCTCAGAGTCACTGCCTGTGGGCCCAGAGAGAGTAGAAGATCCTGGAATCCAGGAGGCAAACTGGCGGGGCCACTGCATGGGACGACCCTGGGCTCCAGCCTCGGCCTGGCAGCTGAGGAGCAGATTCATGGGGTACTCTGGCCTCCGGGCTCTTGCCCAGCCCCTCTCACTCCCCAAGACCCAAGGCTCCAAAGCAGGAAAGAGACCTCCAGCTCTGTCATCATGAATATCTGGCATTTTCTCTGCAACCCCAAACTCCTGCCTTTGAGCTTCCAGGTCTTCTAGCAGCCTCTCTGCCCACTCCACCAGCCACTAGACCTAAAAGCCATGTACTCCCCACCCTGGTCCCTGACCCTAGGGTTCTCCCCAGCTCAGTAACCGCCCCCCCAACCTTCCCTCAGCAGCTGGAGGGAAGAGAATAGTAAAAATCTACTGTGGTAATAAAAGGCATTAACCATCTGAACACTTGCCCACAGTGCCCCTGCAACCGTCTATCCTTAAGCAAGAAATATTGTTTAATGCTGATGGTAATGAGTGAATCAAATCGTGAAAATTAAACTGGAATTTGAGCATTAGCGCCAGGATGCTGGCATTTGGCGAGTCAAGTGATACTGCTGTTACCTCCCTCTTCACCACTCAGGGGCCCACTCACCCTGCCCGGCCAGCAAGATGCTCCCCACGTGGTTAGGGTGGGGCAGCAGAGAAGGCACAGCCCTGAAACATCCCCCTTAGGGGTTTGCCCTAATCCTGAGACTCCACTGAGGGTGCCCTGGGTTCTCCTTTTAAAATACAAATCCTTTCAGCCTGAGCCCCATCCTGCCCTGACACCCTGAATAGAGTGAACTCAGGAGTTTTTGTCTCCCTCGTGGAGGGATCCATGGGAGGATGCAAGAGATTCTGGCAACCAGATTCCATTGTCTTTTCATAAGTGCCTATCACTTCCCCGGGTGTCACCCAATGCTTTTTATAGGTTGTGAACCAGAGCTCAGAGTTAGACTGGGGTTTCAGGAAAATTAAAAAGAGTCCTGAAGTCAAAGGAATGGGTGATGTATGCGTTGGTGGAAAGGAAAGCAGGCAGGAGGCAGCTGAAGAAGCAAAGTCAAGCCTCCTCAGAGTCCCCTTCTTGCAAAACTGCTTGGAGCAGGTGAAAAGGACAGTCAAAGGCATCCCTCCACCTCTCTGCCTTTGCTGAAATTCTAGTGTGGGCCTGGAGTCCCTGCATATGTCCCATGCACATCATAACTCCAGCCCACCTCCTCCTGGAAGGCATCAGGGTGTAGCTAGTTCCTCCTTCCCCATCCAACCTCTTCTGGCCTGCATCCCAGAGTTACTGGATGTGTTTATCAGGCCTTTGTTCTCTCACCAGGGGCTCCAATGCAGAGGCTCTGGGCCCACAGACCAAAGACTCTGGATTCTCCAGGGATCTCAGAGCCATGCACAACCCTTTCTCCCCAACCCGTTAAAAGAGAAAACCCAGAAGCGCTCTCAAAACTCATCTCAGATCCTCTGTTCCGACAATTCCCAGGCACACAGTGAGTGCTCACTCATGCTCACTGAAGGGGTGGCCATAGGAGAGACCCAAAGTATGTCAGGGGTTTTGTCCAGCCCCTCCTGAGGTGGCTGTAAGCACCTTCACCTGACACAGAACTGGAGGCTTCTCCTGTCCACAATTTTATCGTCTTCCCCCAGCCCCAGCTCCTGCACAGGTGGGGTGGTGAATACAGACTCTGTCTACTCCCCCATGATGGTTAGACATCTGGGAACAAAGAGCCAAGCTGCCCTCTCTGGGTCCAGGCAGGGCTTGGATGAACACCCACCTCCTGTTGCCCAGCCCTTTGGGGAGTCACACTCCTGTTCCACAGAACCCTAGATGCTCCCTCACACCTGCAGGCACAGACATGATTTAAAAGAGCAGATTGCAGCAGCAAGGGCTTTGTGATCATGAAATCAAGGAACCCCGTGAGGCTGGGTTGAGTCTAGGCTCCAGCTATGGGCAACCTCCTGTGCATCCTGGGGCTCTTTCTCCGCCCCACCTTCCCTGTCTGAAAAAGCATGAAACCCTTGGTGTTATCTGGGGTCCTGCCCAGTTCTGCCACTTGATGGCCTTGTTCGTCCAGGTGCAAGGACAGCAGTTCTTGGGGCCACAGTGTGGCAGCCTGCTGGCCTTTGTCTTGTTTGGGCACTTGTGTATTGTGAATGGCCTGTCTCTCCACCCGGATGCCAGCTCCGATGAGCAGCTTCGTCTCTCTTGTTTACCGCTGTAGACGCAATGCTTGGAACAGTGTCTGGCACAGAGAAGGCGCTCAGTGAACAGCTGTTGAGAGACTATAGAACATCCTTCCCTTGCTCTGCCCCTTGACCAGGAGGAACCCACAAGGCCTCCGTCCCCTCAGCCCAGGTCAGCAGATTTTGTTGTGCTCAGTTTCCAACTCCCAGGGCTGAGCCTCTGACCTGAGCTGGGCTCTGTCAAGAGAATTCTGGGCTCCCAGTGCCAGCCTCCAGTTGCTCATCACATCTCTGGGCCCCCAGGAGTCTCAGCGACCTCTCACTCACTCTTCAGCCATCCCCTCACTAACTCTGAGGCTACTCCTTGCCTCACCACTTTGGCCCAGTCCAGCAGCACCTGCCTGAACATCTCTTCAGAGGGGCAGCTCCCCAACACCCCAACTACAGGAAGCAACAGCCTCAGGGCTGAGGGCTCACTCGAACAGGGGGGCCACCAGAGCCTCTCCATTACCAGGGGTCCCAGCTCAGGCAGCTGGGCAGCGACCAGGGCCTGCTCTGCCTGTACCAGGAATCAGGGGCTGTGTGGATGGAGAAGGGTGGGCATGGGCTGGGAAAACTGAGTCATTCTCCAAGACTTGCAAAATTGGCATCAGACCCAAGACACCAGCCAAATGGTACCGTTAGTTATGTGATGCAGCCTGAGACAGTGCCTCAGGAAAGTGGCCAGAAGGAGGTGGGCAGAGGGGGTAGGAGACAGGGAGATGTCATCCATCTCAGCTGGTCAGCCACAGCCTCAGGATCTAGTCCAACCTGTTGCTTCAAGTGTGTTCCCCATCATGAAATGTGGATCCTCTGACTTCTCCTCTTTGACCTCTGCCCCCTCACAGTAGGGGTGACCCTCCAGGCCAAAGCAAGGCAGGACAAATGAAGGGCAAACAGCACTGCATTTCCTCTTCCTCCTGCACAGAGAAACCCAAGTAGGGGCCATCGCCATGGTAATTACCTCTTGGCAGGTACTGGGACTCTAGCCACCACCATGACAGAAGCATCTAACCATACCCCTTTCATAGATCCCAAAACTCAGGTGTGGAGCAGGGGAGCGGGAGTGGGAGTCAGTGGGCCTGGCCCTGAAGAAGGTCCACTGGTGAACTCAAAGTCCCTTCAGCCCCTGGTCTGAGAGACAAGCCTTAGAATCACTTGTATAAGTCACAATACCCAACTGGAGGATGGTGTAAACTGAACGCATTTGAGGATCCTAGAAGCAGACATTTGAGTTGGGTGTGGTCAATCCATGACTACCTGGAGGAAGTGGGTCTGAAGCTGAGTTTCTTTGGTATCTTGCAGCCCTCCAGAAAGGTAAGGGTGGCTGTAGTTTCCCTGGGGAAATCCAGATGGGGAGGAAGAGGGGAGCCTGGCCGCTTATATGTTTAGAAAGGACTCGAGAAGGAGGTGCTTAACTGAGAACTGCACAGTAAAGGGAGATTTCAGGGGAGGGGAACGAGGAATTAGGAAAAAACAAAAGAACCCAAAACCGGCAAAAAAGGAAGTGGCTGGATAGAAAGGCACATGTGGATGAATTTTAATGCAATCAGAAAGCTGTCATAGCAATAATAAAGGAATGTATTCAGACGTCAGGAGAGGAGAAGGCGAGGAGCTGCGGTCTCCGCATGTAAATCAAGCTTGGGCAGAGGAGGTGCCTTCCCTTTCTTTCCTTTTTCTGTCCAAGTGAGGAAGTGGAATTTTTAGCAAGAGGGCCAGGGATTAGCAGGGGCGGGGTTCCATTTCTAAGTCTTTCTAGAAACCCTATTCAATTGACCCTTTGAAAGGCACTAAAGGTTGAGGGGGAGGTAGGGGGAACACTGGGGGCTGTGCCTGGAGAGAAGAGTTTTAATTACTCCACAAAAGAAGGAAAAGCTCCCATTTCACTTCCAGTAAATTGCTGTTGCTGCTTCCAGGAGTCAAGCATAAGGGCTCCCCAGTCTGTCCTCTGTCTCTGTCATCTTTCCCCCCAGCCCTCTTCTCCCAGCTCTTTGCCTCTAATTCTCTTGTCTATGTTTCCTGTCATTTTCTCTCCCCCGCTCCCTTTCTGGGCTGAACTCTATCTCCTCCCATCCCGCTTCAGCTTTTCTCTTCCACCCTCCCTCTCTCTCTCCCTTCTCCTTGTGCCCCAGAACCTGGAGCTGGAGCGGGGAGGCGGGTAAGGCTGCACGCAGAACCCTGGAGATGGGGTGGGAGTGTGCCCCAAAGTCTTGCCAAGCCAAAGGAGCCAGAAGAGCAGCTTGAGGCAGGAAGTGGGGCCGGGGCTCTGGGGTCCAGAGCTTTAGCTGAGGCCCACCCTGTTGGAGGGCCAGCTGGTGTTTTCTGACCCACAGCTGGTAACGGGGATCAGCAACTGTACCCTACAGGTTGTGGAAGGAACTGGGACCCGGCACCATGTCATCATGGAGAACTGGCCCAGTGTTGAGTGCATCTGGACTGAGTAGTACCAGCAGGGCAGAAGGCAGGAGGACTCTGCAGGTGGCTTGTGGAGCACAGGGGCCTGGAAGCTTCCTCTGCTTTGCTTCAGAACCCGGGACAGCCCCTCAGCTCTAAGTGAACTCCCCTGGCAATTTGGGCAAGGTGGGGGTTCTCTGGCAGAGAAGGTAATAACCACCTTGGATACAGAAGGACACAGGGTCCTTGAGTGCCCATGTGTTCAGAGGAAACCATGAACACATGGCCATTTGCAGTTTTGGGGTCTGCATTTCTGCAGCTTTGGCTGTGTGTCAATCATGTAATCATCCACAAACATCTAGTGAATGCCTGCTGAGTACAGCCACCCCTGGGACTCTGTTCCAGTTCCTATGGCTGCATACCAATTTAGCCCGAAACTGAGTGGTGTAAAACAACCGTTTATTTTGCTCATGGATTCCGTGGGTCAGGAATTCACAGGGCACAGCATGGAAGGCCTGTCTCTGCTCCAGGATGTCTGGGCCTCAGCTGGAAAATTCAAAGCCTGGGAGCTGGAATTAGCTGAGGACTCATTCATTCACATGTCTGGTGGTTGATGTTGACTGTCAGCTGGGGCCTCAGTTCCTTTCCATGGGGACTCTTCTGCATGGGCTAATTGGGGGTTCACAGCATGGTGGCTGGCTTCCACAGATCTAAGAGGCCCCCAAAGCAGAGCCAAGTGGAAGCTGATCTCTTTTATGACCCAACCTCAGAAGTCACCTGGCATCACTTCTGCCATTCTTTATTTGTTAGAGCAGTCACAAGCCCCACCGAGATTCAAGGGGAAGGAATACGCCCCCCAACTCTCAGTGAGAGGAGTGGCAGTCACACTGAAGTAGCAGCATGTGGGCTGGGGGTGCCTTCTGCAGTCATTCACCAGCTGCTGCAGGTCGATACAGGGTGCCTTGTCTCCCTGAGCACACAGCATGGGGTCAACAAAGCACTTCATACTCATCCCAGGTGTGTGGGGGCTGCTGAGGCATCTGCAGGAACAGGCGCCCCCAAAGTGCCCAGGGTCGAATTTTGCAGCGTGAAGAAATAGGAAGAGCCAGAACGAGGAGGGAGTATCCAGATGGAGGAAAAAAACATGTGAGATACCAAGGAGGTGCGCCCTGGGATGGCACGGGGCGGGCAGTCATTCATTTTTCATTCCCCTCATCACTGAATGGATGCCTCCTATGCTCCAGGCACTGCTGCTTCAGCAGAGAGACCTGGTCTCTTTCCCCTGTGAGCATCCCAGGGAATGGATGGGAAAGGAGAGCTATACGGAAAACCGCAAAGCAAAGCAGTCATTGTCCTTTGACATTCCGGCCAAAGGGATGGGGGGCTGAAACAGAGTAAGGGAGAGGTAAGAAGGAGCATGAGTGAGGAGGCAATACTCAAACTGAGATCTAGAAGAAGAGAAGGACTGGACCTTGTGATGAGTGCGCTCCAGGCAGGGGAACAGCATCTGCAAAGGCCCGACGGCAGACCTGCCAGTTGTAATTCATTTTGGTGCCTGTGGAGGATAGCGCGTGAGAGGAGGGAGGAGGGGAACGCAGGCTGCCTGTGTGCCCGTGTGCTCTAGTGAGGAGCCAGCCCAGGGCTCTGCTCCTCAGGGTGCAGCCTGCCCCGCAGGCGGGGAGAGGCCGAGTCGCTGCGATCCAGCTCCTGCCTGCCACAGCTCTCTCCGCACCTGTCCCGCCGCTGTGCGCTGCTACCCTACCCACTTCTCCCTCTCGCCCCTCCCGCTCCGACTAAGCCCCGCTCCCGTACCCCTCCCCGCACTCCTCCCCCGCCGGCTCCGAGCCCCAGCCCCGCCTCCCCGGCTCCTCCCTTTCCCTGCCGCCCTCCCCCTCCGGCCGTGCCCTGCTCCCGCGCAGCCCGGTCCCTGGCCCGGGTAAGCATCTCCTAATTTTGTTCTAGAAGATAGAAAACTCTTCGTGGGCATGCTCAACAAGCAACAGTCCGAGGACGACGTCCGCCGCCTCTTCGAGGCCTTCGGGAACATCGAGGAGTGCACCATCCTGCGCGGGCCGGACGGCAACAGCAAGGGTGCGCGGGGCGGGGCCGAGAGGGATGCCCGGGAGGGAGGGGCGAGGCGGAGGGAGACCTGAGGGCGCCTCTGAGTCTCCTGGGCCGTCGCCGTCTGTCTCTGGGCTTCTTGGTGTCTCTTTCTCAATCTCTGCCTCATCCGTCTGCGTTCACCTGGGATGCGCCCTCTCCTCCCGGCCCCTCCCTGGCCCTGCTTCTGGGTCCCAGCTCGGCCTCTCGCGTCCCCGCAGGGTGCGCCTTTGTGAAGTACTCCTCCCATGCCGAGGCGCAGGCAGCCATCAACGCGTTACACGGCAGCCAGACCATGCCGGTGAGTGCTGGCCCCTTGGGGCGGGGGCTAGGGCAGCGGCTGGCCGAGACCCCAGCACCCGCCGCGCCCCGCCGGCAGACAGGAAAGCCTGACCCTTATCCCCCGGGTCTCAGACAAGGACGTGGAGGCCCAGGGATGTTAAGGAACTGGCCTGAGGTTACCCAGGTAGAAAATGCCCGCAGTGGGGTTCACACCTCATTCCCCTGGGCGAGCACCGATGCCGCCGTCTCCAAAGAGCCGCGAGGAGCGGGCGGGGTGGGCGCAGGCCAGGGGCACCGACAGCTGCGGGCGGAGGCTCTGGAGCAGGTGGGTCTCACGCGCCGTCCCGGCCGCAGGGAGCCTCGTCCAGTCTGGTGGTCAAGTTCGCCGACACTGACAAGGAGCGCACGATGCGGCGAATGCAGCAGATGGCTGGCCAGATGGGCATGTTCAACCCCATGGCCATCCCGTTCGGGGCCTACGGCGCCTACGCTCAGGCAGTAAGTGGCAGCGCGAACGGGCAGCGGTTCTCAAGCTCACTCCCCTGGGAGCCCCAGAGAGCAGGACACGTAACCGAAAATTCTGCTCTATCCCTCGCCCTTTCCCTCCAGAGTGTGCAGGGGCCAGGAATGAACCCACGAACCCGGGGAGTGTAACTTCAGAAGGGTTTGAAAGAAGGCTGGCCCAGTTGGGGTGGCTGCCAGGAGGATGTGGGTTGCTGTCTTGGTTCTAAGGGGCAGAGCTGAGAGAGGCCCCACAGAAACATGGGTTACCCTGAGCCTTTTCCCCTCAGCCAGATCAAGGTTGAACCCCGGGAAGCACAGATGAGAGGGGGAAGTTCAGGTCATTGGTTGCAAACAACCCCCACTCCATGAAATGGGACTTCAGGCCTTCTTGTCTCTCCTACAGGGTTCCTGTGAGACGCCCTAAACCCTTACACACCCACATTTCCGATATCCCCTCAGGCCTCTGGCCCACCTACTTCTTTCTTCCACATGCGAGCCCACTCTGTCAGCCTCTCTTGGAGCTGCCTCCAGACTGGTAACCACAGCCGCCATGTGGGTGGCACTGAGGCCAGCCACAGTTCTGGGTCTGAAAATGCAGGCTTACCTCACTTCTGCAGCACTGTCTGCCTTGGCCGCATTCCGCAGCCTCCCCTGTCTGCACTCACCTTTGTGACAACACTAGGGGTGCCTGGGGTTCTATTCATAATTCTCCTGTCACTTCTACCAATAGACTCCAAATTAAAACCATTCTGGACAGAAACCTGTGCTACGTTAAGTTCTGCAGAGGCTCATCCCGCATGTCTCTAGTGCTTTGGATGTCACTTCCCCACGAATGACAGGCCGTACACAGGGCTGACTAGCACCCACGGAACCAGTCTCTTTCCCTGCCCCTAACAACAACTTTAGAGTTCCAAAGACCCTAGCATTACTTTTAAATATAGTCATCTCTCAGGGCGGTGGACTCTAATAGCTGTTGAGGTACAGGGCAAGAATGGAGAGGCATCAGGGCTTTCTGGAGTGGGAGACTGTCTGGGGTGTCTGGGGCTCAGAGCCTGGGAGGTTAGTCTCCAGGAGCTGAGGCCCCTGTCGGGGAGGGATGCCCCCTGGAAGCACGTGATATTTTTTCCACTCCCTCTGCCCCAGCTGATGCAGCAGCAAGCGGCCCTGATGGCATCAGTCGCTCAGGGCGGCTACCTGAACCCCATGGCTGCCTTCGCTGCCGCCCAGATGCAGCAGATGGCGGCCCTCAACATGAATGGCCTGGCGGCCGCACCTATGACCCCAACCTCAGGTGAGCTGGCAGGTGCCAACACACGGTCTGGGCTGGTGGGAGAACAGCTGGCCCCAGGCTGGGACCTAATTTCAGCTATCAGCGGACCATTCTGTGGCAAAAGCACATAGTATCTGGGCCCAAGAGGCCTTGCCTTCTGGCAGTTTGTCTCAAAAATGTTCTAATCCCTGAAGATCCAAGGGAAGATGAGATGTGGGACCCATGCAGTCTAGGGTGTGATTTCAGGGTGGGGTGGCTTTCTCTCAAGCTGTTTAACCTTATCAGGAAACAATGTATCTTGATCTCTACTAACAATAGAGACCTGGAAAGAAAATTGACATGAAGACACCTCCCTATGGTGTCTATGAGGAAAAGAGCCTTGGGCATTCTGTGGCCTTGTTCAGTCCCTGACCCAAGCACAGAAGGAACACATTTGGGTATTGCTTTTTTTTTTTTTTTTTTTTTCCCATTTCCCTTTAATGCAACCTAGACTCACTGGCTTTTTCCAGGACAACTGTGCAACAAGCTAGAGAGAACCACAAGAGTTATCAAGCGGCAGGAATTTGGAAATGACCCAGCTCACAAATCATGTTTTTGATTGAATCTTGGCTATTGTCCGTTCCAGTGAGTCTCAACTGTTGCAGTTATGCCCCCGAATCCCCAGGACATCTGGCAATGTCTGGAGACATTTTTGATTGTCACAACTGGGAGTGGGGATTGCTACTGAAATCTATTGGGTAGAGGCCAGGGATATTGCTATACATCCTACAGTGCACAGGACAGCCACCACAAGGAACTATCTGGCACCAGATGGTAATAGTGTCAAAATTGAGACACTCTAGTCTAGTCCTAAGGGCTGGTCCTGTACCCCAGGCTCTCATTCACTGAGATCCTTGGCTCTCTGTGCCTAGGCCACAGCAGCAACTTTCCTAACATCTAAGAGATGTTCCTTTCCCAGCTGAAAGCCACAAAAGACTGTGCCATCTATGGGCTCAACTTGAACACTATCCTTCACTTCTGATCCCCAACTTCAAGTGATACACATGAGCCCAGGCAGTGGGCCAGCCTCAGGTCCATGTTCTCAGAGGGACCCTGCTTCCTACATGAGAGGAAGGCCCTTTCCAGCCTCTGGGCTTTCAGTACAATCACCATAATATCCACATCTCAGGTTTCACCGACCTGGCATAGGAAGGACACAGGATATTGTCATTTGACCCCAACTTTATTCTCACCATCATGACCACTACTATTGCTTCAACTGGAGGAGGCCAAGGTGTCTTCTTTGTGTATGAGCTAGAGCTGAGTCTGGGCTCTATAACAACCTCTCTGCCTCAGTACAAGAGAATGCCAGAATTAAGACCTACTCCATCTGAGCAGAAAAATTTCTTCCTAGGGAGGCATATCAGCTCCCCAGTGACCAAGTAAAGACTAGCTCATCCAGCCTTAGCTGGAGAGAGTAAGAGCACTGAAAAAGATTTAAGGAGGGCCAGGTATGGTAGCTCATGCCTGTAATCCCAGCATTTTGGGAGGCCGAGGCAGGTGGATCACTTGAGGTCAGGAGTTCAAGACTAGCCTGGCCAAGATGGCAAAACCCCAACCCTACTAAAAAATACAAAAATTAGCCGGGCCTAGTGGTGCATGCTGGTAGTCCTAGCTACTTGGGAGGCTGAGGCAGGAGAATTGTTTGAACCCAGGAGGTGAAGGTTGCAGTGAGCTGAGATTGCACCACTGGACTCCAGCAACCTGGGCAACAGAGCAAGACAAAAAAAAAAAAAAAAAGGACTGAAGAAGACCAAGTGTGGTTACAGTCAAGGGCATTGAGAGTAGTCTATGTGCTGTCTAAGGACAAGCGATCAGGGTCAGAGAAATCTTCTTTAGGCAGGTGGAATTTGGACTCTGCCTTAAAGGATGGATACAGCTGGAATAGGTGAAGTCACTTCATATAGGGAGATAAGCCAAGGCATGGGTCATAGATAAGATTGAGCTGGTATGTGAGGTCCAAGTCTATCCACATGTCCTTGGAAACAGTTGAGTGGAGCTTTATGGGTGGGCCTTCCTCACCTTTGTTCTGCTTGCCTCCTCTCCTCCTTCACCCTTCCATATCCCTGGAATATCCCAGGTGGCAGCACCCCTCCGGGCATCACTGCACCAGCCGTGCCTAGCATCCCGTCCCCCATTGGGGTGAACGGCTTCACCGGCCTCCCCCCACAGGCCAATGGGCAACCTGCTGCAGAAGCTGTGTTCGCCAATGGCATCCACCCCTACCCAGGTAAGCACATCTGTTAGCACTTATTTCCCTATGCAGCACATTCTTTATCCATGCTGTCCCTGCCCTTGCTGTTATAACAAGATGTGGCTCCTGCCCTCTGTCCATTCCTTGATGAAACCCCAAGTGTGATCAGAGAGGGCCAGCCTCCCATCTTCCTTCAGGGAACCTGTGATGGAAGAAATGAGACCCAAATCCTACCCTTGGGGATGTGTCATTCTGATCTGGGAGACAGAATCCCATTGCAGAATCCCATATGCTCCCTTAGGAAAGAAAGGAGGCTGGGTGCAGTTGTACAACCATGTAGAGAGAGATACCAGTAAGTGCAAAATAATTGAGTGTCAATTTAACCTACAAGAAGTAAGGGGATAGAAACTAGAAGAACAATCAGGGTTAGTGTTAAGTAGGAAAATACTTTTTGGGAAGGAGTGGAGGGAGGTACAACGATTGGCAGTCTGTCTAGTACAGACCCGTCGAATCCCTTGCTGCACGCAAAAGCGAGATTAGCACCCGGGACAGCTCAGCACCACAGACAGCCCAGCACCTTGGACAGCTCCTAGACTCTTACCAAAAACTCTGCCACACAGAAAGATCCAGGAGGCCTGCTCCTGATTAACTTTGTTCCTCAAACTTAGCTGTCCTCACAGGGTGAGAGTGTCCAGTTTACCTGAAGCAGCTCTTCTCCCTAGTCTGGAGAATGGGCTGCTATCAGGGCAGGGAAGCTGGACCCAAAGCCCTGTAGTAGACTACAAGGGCAACATGCTCCAGGTGTGGAGAGTGCCACCCTGCTTCCTGGAGGGCAGAGGATGACGTTAGAGTCCCCGTAAGTATCAGTAAGTACTCAGTTTGTGCTAGGAAAGGGGGGCCCAAGAAGGAGGGCAGGACATGGACCTATCACCTGGGAAGTCAGAGTCCATTGGGAACACAATCTAAGTCTGCAGAAAGATGAGACAATAAGGCAGAATTAAGTTTGATCAAGAGTGAGTGTTCTCAGACTTGAAATGCTAAAGATCCCAATGAATGGAGAGTTCTGTAGGCTGAATAAGCCCAAAAGAGCCTCCCCAAGGAGGAAGCTATCATCGAGCTTTAACAGATGGGCAGGAATTGGAGAGGTGAAGATGAACAGGGAACACCCTCCTGTGGAGGGACCTGCCTGGCAAGAGTGGAGCTGGTAAGGAGATTGGCACACAGGGCTGGTAGGCCAGCCCAAGGTGGATTGGCAGCAGGGGCTGGGTCCTGTTCCCCATTCTCGGTGCCCATCAGAATCCACGGTGGGGCTTTATATAACCACATAAACCCAGACATTCTCGTTTCCCTATCTGGAATGCAGACCAGGCATTTGTAGTATATACAAGTCCCACCAGCAGCAGAGTGCAAGTTCAGTGTACTAGAGGGAAATAGAGGAGAATTTCCTGACTTTGAACTTGGAGTTGTCCTTGATCCCATTCCCCATTCCAGAGTTTGCCCCATAATATACTCCTCAGTGCACCAAGAAGAGGCCAGAGGAGTCTAGAGAGTGAAGTGATGAGGCTCTAACGATCTGGAGTGTTGTTTAAAGATGATGACCCCAAGCTGGTAGGGAGGCAGGATGGAGCTGGGCAAGCTGGGGGTGGAAGAGAGCCCACCAGTCTCAGGCTCATGGGCTGGGAGGTGGCATCCCCAGCACATCTGGGTGTCTTCATTTCCCTCCCCTTCTTGCCCACAAGCCCATCTGGATCTCTGGATCCTGATAAACCTGCTCCTTCCCAACCCCCTCCAGCATCTGTGAGCTATTTCCCTCATGGAATTTGGAAATGTTTCTTCCCCCATTTGTAACAATCTGTCACATCTCATAAACAATTCCCTGCCAGAGCAAGAGGGAGGGAGGGATGGAGGGAAGGAAAGGAAAAAAGTAGTACATTAAAAAAATTAATTTACCATCTTTAAATGCAGAGTTTGGACCCACTGTAATGAGCGAGATCCTTCAAAATGTTCACTCTTTGGCAGTTACTAATGAGGTCGTTAGAGAAGTAGAGAGGGTCTCATAAATGCTTTTCTCTGCTTCCTAGCCCCAGGTAGCTTTTCTGATCTCCCCTCTTGGGTTCTTGCTGGATGCACACAGTGTGGCCTTTATTGTCATATAAACACCCTTGAAGGGGTGGCTCCTGCAAACATTAAAGATTGTTCATTCATTCTTTTCATCATACTATTTGCCAGATGCTTATGATGTTACTGGCACTGTGCTGGAGACTGCCATGCAAATCGTGCAGGTTATATTTTGCATAAGGGCACCAAGCTGTGTGCCCAAAGGAAGGGGCACCCTTTTCTAATTTGCACAAACACACTGCATGGGTGAATAGCTGGAAAGACCAAGAGCACAATTTGGACATGGTTCTGTCTCCATAGAGCTTAGAGGCTGGCAGAGGATAGGGGCAGAGGGAAGGCAGAGA
Organism: Trachypithecus francoisi; assembly: GCF_009764315.1. NCBI lineage: Eukaryota > Metazoa > Chordata > Mammalia > Primates > Cercopithecidae > Trachypithecus > Trachypithecus francoisi. The sequence continues at coordinate 18,692,768 of NW_022681464.1, forward strand.
GGAGACGACCCTGCCAGGCACATCCCACTGAAGAGCCCTCAGCTCCAGCCTCTACTGTGGGGGAAATAGAGGGATGGGGTGTGGGACTGGGACAGCCCCAGGCAGGAAGGAGGCTGCATTGTGGCTAATCTTCAGCTCCCCACATCTGAGCAGAGCCCTCGTGGGTCGGACTGCCCTGCCGCATCCTGCTCCTGGGGGCTATGGAACCTACTGTCCAGTTGTCTCTACGGACCTCTGCCCCAGGCTTTTCCCTGGGTGCCCTTCAGGCCCAGGTGCTCTTTTTCTTTCTTTCTTTCTTTTCTTTTTTTTGAGACGGAGTTTTGCTTTTGGTGCCCAGGCTGGAGTGCAATGGCATGATCTCAGTTCACAGCAACCTCCACCTCCCGGGTTCAAGCAATTCTCCTGCCTCAGTCTCCTGAGTAGCTGGGATTAATGGCGCCCACCACCATGCCTGCTAATTTTTTTTGTATTTTTAGTAGAGACGGGGTTTCACTCTGTTGGCCAGGCTTGTCTCAAACTCCTGACCTCAGGTGATCCACCCACCTCGGCCTCCCAAAGTGTTGGGATTACAGGCATGAGCCACTGTGCCCAGCCCAGGTGCTCTTTTTCTAATGGAGGTTTACTGAGATACTCAGGGAAACATGCTCAGAAGGGAAGCTGGGGCACTGTTCCTAGACTAAAGATCCCAAAGCCTGGCAGAGCCAGTTAGCTTAGCTGGCCTGAGTTGACAGGCGGATAAGCCCAGATAGTTTCTTCCTGCCACCGCATGTTATCTGGTTTTCCCTCAAGCATCCTAGGGCTCCATCCTCCCTCTGGGCAGTCCCTGCCTCTACCACGTCTCTGGGCTTCCAAGGCCAGCCCACTCCCACATTAGTCACCACCAGCCTTGGTCAGCAAAACCAGTGCCTACTGCTGGCCCATGCTTCAGGCTTTTGCCCACAGCTTCTGCAGAGACAGCAAAGGCAACAGAAGGGAACCAGGCCTTTCCCTCAGCCCAGCTTCCCTGAGTTTCTTGCCAAAGTATCAGTTCAGGGGACCTCTCTTCCCACTGGGTGGGAGACATCCCAGGGTCACAGTGTTGGAAGACAGGAGGGAGGTCCTTGGTCTTCTGGTTCCTTGGTTCTGTGGGCAGCACCCCTCTCTCAGTCTGCTGGGAAGACCCCATTTGCGTAACAGGTCCCTGCTGAGAGGAGCTGGGCCATGGGCTAGGGGTGAAAAACCTCCATGCCTGGTGCAGCTTCCCTGACAGTGAGGGCAGGTCCCTCTTTGTGAGCAGGCACAGTGGCCCAGGAGGACAAAGTAGTAGTGTGAGGCCTTCTTGCCCTTTCTTTCACCCTTTAAGGGCTGTCAACCCCCTCTCCCTTTCCCCACAGCCCTTATGTGGGGCTGGGCCCCTTGTGTGTCCCCCCAGCCAGCATCTCAGTGTTGAGGCTGCCTTGGCATCTCCTCCCCAACCCTCCACAGTGCTCTGCATGAGCCCCCATCTTACCCCAACCCTAGGCCAACTGCAGCCTGCATCCCCCAGCCAGGGTGGCCAACTGTCTACCCTGCCAAGGATGCTGGGCTAGGGAAGGTGACCCCCAGAGGGTCCAGGCACTCAGGGTTTCTGTCTCAGATGCCCTGCCCCAGGGCAGAGCCTGCAGTAGCCAGAAAAGGCGGTGCAGCTACATCATTGTCCTCATGGGCATAGGGGGAAGGGCCAGTGTGGTGGGCACTGCTGACCTCTGTCCCCTTGGCTCCCTACAGCGCAGAGCCCCACCGCCGCGGACCCCCTGCAGCAGGCCTACGCCGGAGTGCAGCAGTATGCAGGTCGTTAGTATCCACGCGTCCCCACGGCTCCTTCCCCAACTCCGTTTATCTCTCCACGCCTGTGACACCAGTGCCCCCTCAGACCTGGGGCCAGCACTGCATGGGGTGGGGAGAGAGAGTGGAAAGAGGGAGGGCTGTGCTGCCAGAGATCCTCCAGGCTGTCTTCTTGTCAGCGGGCCACCTAGTGTGCCCCTGCAGTGGGGATGGGCAGAACTTCAGGCGAGTGGGCAGGCCAGGTGGAAGTTTTGCCCTTGCTGGGCAGTTACTTGTCTTTGAGGCCAGATTTCCCTTCCCCAAGGAGTTTCCAGGGCCAGTTTGCCCAGGAGCACCAGGTCTGACAACAGCACCACAGGTGAGGCTGGACCTGGGTGTGCCCACCACGGGTCACAGTCACTGGCCCGGGAAGCACAGATGCCTGGTTTGAGAGAAGGAGGTCCTCTAGAAGAGATGCCGTTTCCCCATCCCCTTCCTCACACACAGGCAGCAGGATGGGGTCCCAGCAGGTGTGACAGGGAGCAGAGGAAGAGAGGTGGGAAGGGATAGCCTTGAGTGAGCAGAGGGTCTGGGGTCACTGAGTGCAAGCCGAGCTGTCAGCCAGGCTTCTCTCTTTCTCTCACCCCTGGATGACGCAGCACCCCATCATCGTCCCTGCCTAGCCTGTGTCCTACTGCCTGACCTGATCAGGGTCTCTCTTCCCTGTGCTTAGAAGAGCAAGTGCTGTCTCCCATGAGTGCAGTGGGGCTGCCCGGCAAGGGGTGAGGGAACTGAGGTGAAGCTGGCCTGGCACATCTGGAGCCCAGAGGAGGTGCTGTCACCTCCTGGGTCCCCTGAGCTCTGACTTCAGGCTCTGTTACTGTGGGAGCCAAGCCAGGCAGAGGAGGGAGCCGGCCACTCCTGTCCTACCTCGGGCCCTTTCCAGTTGGACAATCAGGTTTATCCAACTCAGTTCTCTGCTCCTGGGGACTACCCCGGCAGGCTTCCCAGAGGCCAAGTCTATACCTCAGGTGGCCGCCCACCTCCCACACAGGTGCCATTTGAGCGGGAGTGAGGGCCTGCCAGCAGGAGTCAGCTGTGGCTCAGAGAAGTAGGAAAACCTTCCTGTGGATTCTAGGTGGGATGGGGTGATCTTGCCCAGGCCATTTTGGTGTTTTTAATTATCCATGATTGTGTGTTATGCACACATGTGGTTTATCCACTATTTCAAATTCAATTTGCCTCCCTGGAACACACACAAACACGTATGTATGCATGTAATGCACGCACATGTGCACACATGTACACACACGTGCATGTATGCATGTAATGTACGCACACGTGCACTAACACCATGTACACACATGCACATACACCCACACATACACATGTACATACATGTACACACAACCACACATGTGCATGCACACATGTAATGTACACACACGTACACATACACCCCCACAATGCATATATGCATGTAATGTACACACACACATACACTCACACACATGCATGTACACGTGTAATGTACACACACACATACACATACCCACATGTACATACATGTATGCATGTAATGTACACACATGCGTACACACACCCACACACGCATTTCCACTCTTCACCTTGCAACTTCTCTGTTAGTCCAGGAACTGAAAGCTGGCTTTGTCCTAAGTGGCCGAGTGGCAGGGCGCTTTTTGGCTGATCTGCTTTTACTGCCTGCACTGAAATCTCTCTCTTTCTTCCTGCTTCCACTCTCTGCTTTGTCGCCGGCTCTTGCTTCTTGTCTTGGGCCTCCAGCAGCCGCCTACCCTGCTGCCTATGGTCAGATAAGCCAGGCCTTTCCTCAGCCGCCTCCAATGATCCCCCAGCAGCAGAGAGAAGGTGAGTCTGCAGGCCAGCTCCTGGGCCCCTCCCTACCCCAGTTGTCCCCAAAGAGGCTGCTCACCTGGGCCTTGGGCTGGGGTGTGTGTTGGAAAAGTGACCACGTTTGTGTGCTGTGTTGAGGTGGGCAAGGGAAGACAGCAAGGCTGTGAGGAGTGGCGCTCTCCAACTTAAGGATAGAGGTCCACTTCTTGTGGGCAGCTCTGTACACCAGAGTGGTGTCCGGCCTACGGCAGGGGCCTGAACAGAATGCCCTGAGTGCTGGCAGGTCCCACACAAGGCGCCTTGCCTACTCCCCTCAATCATTGCTGCTGGCCTGACACAGAGCTCACATATTGAAACCTTGGTTTATGAGAACCGCTTCTGAATGGTTGGGTTTGTGCTTCTTCCTTGGCAAGCCCTTGAACTATCCCTTAAACAGAACCTAGCAGAGGTTAGGCATGTGTATGCCAGTGGAGGCCTTGTCCCTGACCCAGGGAGTTTCTGATCTTCCAGAGGAGACAGAGGCCCATCCTTGGGGGTTTTCACTGGAGGGCCCACCACTGTGTTCCCAGGGAGCATAGCTGGGAGATGAGACTCCAACAACATGGTGGTTTGCAGAACCAGCTCAGATAGCTGTGCACATTGAGGAAAAGATGGTAACCAGGCTGAGAGGGTCAGGAAGGGAAGCCCCAGAGGAGGTGGGGTCCAAGAATCCCCCTCCTCTGGTGGGCAGGATTTGGCCAGTGGTGAGGGTGGGGAGAAGTAGGAGGGCTCATGGCTGAGGGGAATGGGAGAGGGAGATGAGTTTATTACCCACAGAAGCTGTGCCCTCTGAGTGACCAGGAGAAGCAGGTGGAGCTCCCAGGGCAGGACTGCGTGGGCAGGATGAGAAGGGATGATAATGCCCTAGTGCAGGCCTAGTGGAAGAACGGGGTGATCCTGGAAAGCTGTGTCCAAAGGCCCTGGTGTAAACAGGGCAGGACAGCAAGATCTTTGGGTCAGTTGCCAGGGACCACAGAATGCCAGTCAGTGTCTTCCCGTCTCAGTGCCTAGGGATCCACATAAGCAGGAAGACAGGAGGCTGGATGAACAGGCCCACCCTCTGGGGCTCTGTGGGCCTGCCACAGAGAGTTCAGCTTGAGGGGCAGGACACTAACAAGGTCCCGTCCTCTCTACCCCTATGGAAACGGTCACTGGGTAGTGAGGCACCAAATCTGCCCCTGGCAGCCCCTGTGGTCAGAGCCTTCCGGTGGCTTCCAAAAGCCTGACTCAGCCCCTGCAGCACAGTGTCCCGGAGCCCTCCGATGTAAATTAGTCCTGGAAAGGGCCTCAAGAGTCTGCTGGTCCAACACCATTTGACAGGCCCCAGTGCCAGACAGGTCCCTCAGATCCCAAACAGGTGCCGCAGCCTGCCTGGCTGAGAGCCTGGCCTTCAGAGAAAACCCTTTTGGGTGGGACTCTGGCACCTCCTTCCCCTGTGACTCTGAACAAATCACTCTATCCTCTCAGCCTCAGTGTCCTCACAGCAAAGTGAGTAGAGTGGGGAGCATTCTGTGGAGGGGTGTGAGGACCAAGCTGGCTGAGTCTGCCCCCAAACTCCATTCTGCAAGTGTCTGTGCACATCGCCCTTTCTTTACCAAGCTACCACCCCTTCCAAGGCTGTGCGTGAGGCATACCGCCCCAGCTCACACCCAGCAGGCAACTTCTGAGATCGGGGGCATCAGGGCTTCCCGTGCCCACGAGAGCCAAGTTACAGGACTCAGAGGGGTGCACAGGAAGGCCCAGTCTGTACCCTGCCGCACGCTGCTGCAGCTGAGGGACACTGGGCTACAACTGGTGAAGTGGGGGTGGGGGTGGTCCCCTCATTGGGCTGCAACCCTGGGCCTACCCTGCCCTTGCCTTCCCCACAGTCCAAGCCTTCATCAATCAGACCAGGGCCACAAGGGGTGGGATCCAGGAGTCCCCATGTCAACTGCTCCAGGTCCAGAACAGAGAGCTGTGCCCACAGGCCCTGATATTTTTCTCCCACTGGTTTCAGGCCATTGTCAGCTCCCTGAGTCACTCTGGCCTGTTGGCTCAGGAATCTCTGAATCCTGCCCCACCCCTCACACAGCTACAGGTCAATGCCACCCTGCCCAACACACATGACAGCCCCTACTGCAGGCCTTAAACTCAGGCTCCCATGGGCCCTCCTGCCCCTCTCCCACCCTACACTCTGCACCATCCTGTGCATGTAGCTCTGAACTCCTCATTCCTTCTCTCCATCTCTGAGCAGCTGCAGTTCCTGCCCCACTATACCCTGCTCCCTAGTCTAGGCCCTCTGTGGCCAGTCCTGTCTCCAGCCTCTCCTTGGAGTGGTGGGATCTGCTGCCATTGTCCCCATTCTCCCAGGCCATGGTGCATGGGTTGAGCCACCCCAGGGAAGCAAGGGATGGGGAAGAGTAACACACCAACAGAGCCGCACAGCATGGGTGGGTGAGGGCATGGCACTGAGAGTGGTTTGTCAGGAAGGCTTCTGTGGGTCTGGAAGGATGAGCAGAGGTTGGCAGCACATAGAACTGGGGAGGCAGGTGGTCCAGGCAGGGGGAACAGCGGGAGCAAAAGTACAGCTGCTGCAGAGTCCAAGGTGAGCATGGGGCCAGGGAGAGACAGGTGCAAGGTGGGCTGGAGCCTGGCCAAAACCGTGTCCCACAGAGTTGTCCAAGTCATGGACAAGAAAGAAGGCTGTGTTCCTCCAACCCCGCCAAGAGTTGGCCTTTTTACGTCGTGGTCCCCTCCCCATGAGGAAAGTCATGGAAATATCAGGATATTCTGGTGGCAGGGGAGGACCCTTCTGCCACCTCCTCATCTTTGAGTTAAGCCTGAAAATGGACAGATGCCTGAATTCCCCAGAGGCCATCTGCCCCACAGATTGGACGAGGTTACCCTCAGGGATGGCTGCCACAGTGGCTCTGCCAGGGCTGCAGGGTGGTCAGGGGTAGCTGCTTTCTGTCTCTGCAGCTCCGCTTCACTATTTCTCAGAAGGCTAGCCTGGACCAGATTGGTCTCTAAAGTCCTGCCAGTTCTACCATCTGCATGTTCTGTCATCTGTGAATGAGGGAGTGCAGACGGGCTTGGAGGTAGCTGGAGTTAGACAGCATGTGGACTCACTGTCCAGGGGAAGGGACTAGAGCTGCTACCCTGGCTCCTTTGTCAGGCGTGGGCTAGAGAGTCATCCCTGGGGCTCCACCACACACCGTGCACATGGGATTGAGCCTGTGGGCCCTGTCTGTGAAGGCTCCTTATCTCTAAGGAGAACAGATGTAACTTCCACATAAAGCAGCTTGCAGAACTTGAACTCGGAGCCAGGGCCCTAAGTCAAGGCAGGTGTCAGCCTGGGGTGGAGCAGTTAGGGCCTGGAAGAGTGAGGATGGCAGGAGGAAGGAAGGTGTGTGCGGGGCTGGAGGGGGCTGGGCAGGAGGACGTAAGAAGGAGCATGCCCCTGGGAGCAGCCAGTCTGGTTGGAGAGGAAAACCTCCAGACATAAAGGAGAAAGAGCCCCACCCCAGAGGATGGAGTGTGGATTCGGGCACGAGCAGGGAGAGGCCGGAGGTTCTTTCAGAGAGGGAGGGTATGGGGAGCTGGGGGCCATCAAGGGCACATTCACAGGGCATGAACCAGTGGGAAGACAGCATGGTTGGAGGGGACAGGGTGAGGGGAGGGCCACCAGAGCTCAGGGGTATCCAGCACCAGGAACCCCTGGAAGGGGGTGAGGGAGCACATTTGTGCCTGGTTCTGAATGCGCCGTCCCCTGGCAGGATGCCTGGGAGCCAGCAGTCCAGGGAGGGGAGGCCGGAGGGCTGGGTGGGCAGAGGGTGCAGGGTGAGCAGCAAGGAGGGAGGAGGCCAGTGGCTCCTTGGGCAGCTTTAGGGGTTGGGGAAATTTTTGTTCTAGGCTGTGAACCTCGAGGGAGTAGAAATAGATGGAGAAAAGGAGGAGAGTGGAAGGTAGAGGAGCAGAAGAGAAGGTGCAGAGTCTCTAAATCGAGTCTTTGCTCCAGAACTGGGTTGTCTGGCAGCCTCACTGCTCCTGGAGAACAAGGACGGTTGGCTCTGGCTGCGAAAGCCATGCAGCAGCCCACGTCGGTGCCTTACAGCCTTCACTGTTCAGCTCACGCCTAGGTTTCCAGCAGCCTCTGGTCAGAACCTTGCTTCTTACACAGCGCTAGGTGCAGCTGGTTCCTTCCCATTGCCACCACAGCTTGGATGTCATCATTGAAATGACCACAGGTCACTTTAAAAGATGAAACTATATGTGGCATATGCCATGTAAGACACATCTTGGAACGATTTCCATTTCAAAGAGTTAAAATTGAGTGTTTTGACTATTTCAAAAGAAACAGGAAAATAGTTATTGGGAATTTTAGAAAGCTAAAGCCCTGCTTAGTGTTCAGGGAGTCTGGGGTATTGAGATTTTTTGGTAGCAAGAGGGAGAAAACTCACACTATGGAGACAGAGAGGCTGGGCTCATGTCCTGGCTCCAGGCCCCTCCCAGCTGTGTGTGTTTTGGCAGGTGACTTAACCTCTCTGGGCCTCACTTCCTCATCTGTGAAGTGGCAATGATGATAATAACATCACATAGTTTGTGCTGCCGAAGTCACAGGGCTGTTACCGTGGTAACGAAATGAAGAACATTCATGTCATGAGGCTGGAGGGTTTCCTGGCTAATCATAGAGCCTCGGTTGCAGCCCTTCCTACGCACCTATACAGGAGGAGGCAGGATAAATTTTGGTTTCCTGGGTGTGAGGAACTGGGCAGGACAGTTGGGCCATGAGGGGCAGATGAGAAGGAGAGACTGCAGGCCAGGGGGAGGATGGGCACCCAAGTCCTAGAGTCTGAGCTTGGCCTGCGAGAGGGGAAAGTGGGGTGTCTCCTCAGCACAGGACACAGCTGCCCCAGGGGATACCCTGGTCCCCCCAGAGCAGGGGCTGGGCAGGAGGGAGGCCTCCCGGATCTCCCGGGCCTTCCCTATCCTCAGCAACTGGTTTCCAGAGACACAGCAGTAGGTCGACTCCGCCTCTGGCGCCCTAGGGTTTCCAAGACTATGCTACAGATCCATTTTATAGAAAAGGCAGCCAAGGCACAGAGAGGTTCAGTGACTTGCCCAAGGGCAGAGCAGAGACCGGAGCTCAGACCTGGGGCTCAGCATCCCTGCCTCTTCTGGGGCTCCCTTGGATCTGGAATGAGACCCCCCCTCCTAACCTTGCCCCCACCCCTCCCTGCTGTGCTGCCTAACTCGCTCACCTCTCCTCTGTCTCTCTCTTCCCCCACCCCGCCATCCCTCCTCCCCCGCCCACCCCCTCCCCTCACCGCAGGGCCCGAGGGCTGTAACCTGTTCATCTACCATCTGCCCCAGGAGTTTGGGGACGCTGAGCTGATGCAGATGTTCCTCCCTTTCGGTAATGTCATCTCCTCGAAAGTGTTTGTGGATCGGGCGACTAACCAAAGTAAATGCTTTGGTGGGTAAAGATAACAAACCAATTAGCTTCACCTAGGACAGGGCGGTGCTCACACCAACCTACTGGTGTCCGACTGCTTTTAACCTGCTCCTTCACATTGCCCCCGCCCCAGCTGCTCCATGGCCCTTGCCAGCCTCATCTCACCCTTCTCTCTCCCACTACTCCTTTTGCTTCTTGGCTTTCCCTACCCACCCCACCTGGCTCCCCATCTCCCACTCCCAGTCCAAGAAATGGGTTTCCTCTTCCAGCCAAATTCCAACCAACTGAGAAGGGAAAGGGGCCGCTTTGAGCAGGGGTAGGAGGGGCAGCAGGCAGAGCCCAGCCACACCCATTCCCCCAGTAGCCCCTCTCCTCTCATGGTGAGAGTGGCCTGGCCTGAGCCCCAAGGCTAAAGCAGAGCGTGACACCTGGACAGGGCAATCACCCAGCCAGGCCCCTCTCCTGCCCGCCCCTTGGCCTCCTCTCTCCAGCTTTCTGTCCTGCCCCAACTCCTTCTCTGTCTACCCTGCTTTTTGCTTCCCTCCTGCCCTCCCCACTCACCTGCCTCAGGCCACCAGAGGTGGGTATTGTTGAGGAGTCAGGAAGAGGAGACTGGTCCCTGCCCTCAGGAAGCCTAAGCACTGAGCTTAGATGAAAATTATATTTACAGCAGTGAAATCGGCCAGGCACCTAATAATGAAGCGACAAGAAAGGCAGATGGATGTAAATACACAGAAAGAAAGGGAGGGAATTCCAGGTGGGGAGAATTGGATGAGGAAGGCATGGGGCTGGGGTGAAAGGAGCCAGAGGACAGTGAGACTAGGCATGGGGGTGTGCTGTCTGTGTTTCCACTACACAGATGGGGATGCTTCGTGCAGTGTAGTAGGCAGTGGAAATGGTGGGAGATCCTTGAACTGAGAGTAATAAAAATACAGTTTGCCGGAAATGTGCCCAGGGCATGGTGTTAGATGGGAGAGGGAAAACTTGGAAGCATCCAGAAGTATGGCTGTCAGATAAAATATAGGATGGCCAGTTAAATTTGAATTTCAGATAGACAAAGTATCCATTTTTAGTATAAGTATGTACTTACAGTAAAAAAGTATTTATTGTTGATCTGAAGCTTAAATGTAACTGGTATCCCGTGTTTTTATTTGCTAAGTCTGGCAACCCTATCTAGGAAGCGTCAGACCTCCTCCTGGAATTTCATTTCACCCTCTCCTCCACTCCTCCTTGTTGCCCTCCGACCTCCTCATCCTTCTCCATCAGCCCTTCCTTCTGGGCTAGACCCTTTCATAAGTCATGAGGACTAAAGAGTCCAGGCCCCAGAGAGCCACATATGGAACCAGAGCCGAGTCTGCCAGAAACTCAGTATCTCCAGGCTGACCCCCAGATTCTGGGGCTGGGAGGAGAGAGTAGGAGGCTATGTTGCCAGGGAACCCAAGTCACAGCTTGGGGGTGGTGGAGGGGAGAGGAGACAGGAGTGCAGCATCAGGAAGCACATGCTAAGGAGTTTCCACTCTGGAGTCCAACTTTCTGGAATCATGAAAGGCTTGAGGATTCAGAACATGTTCCCCAAAGTAGTCAAGATCTTTGCACCATTGTCCCTTCCCCTCTGGAGCCGCCACAGGGAACTTGTGGTCTTTCAATGGCATGGAGTTGCCCCAGCAGCTCATTTCTCTCTGGGTGTGGAAAAACAAAGCAAAAGCAAAAGACAGAGTTGCGGGCCTCCACTCTTTGGTATTTCCCCTTATGAATTACAATTATGTACGTAAAAACAACAAGCTGGAAATCAGTTGCATCTGCTCTTTAAGTAAGTCCCAAATGTTACATAAATGAGAAGAGCACTGCTGAGAGCCCAGGAAGCTCTGGGCGCCTCTGCTGGAACAGGTTTAGTCTCCAGCCATAGCCAGACTTGGCTCATTTGCACTGTCCCGGGTGTGGGTGCAGCCCGGCTTTCCAAAGGCATTTCCTCGCAGTATACTCTAAGCACTATCCTCTTCAAGCTGTTAGCCCACTTAAATTAGCCAGGACTACATTTTTTTCTTCCTGCTTTTTAAAGAAACATTCTTTGTATACCTCTAATCTAGCTCTCCTCTCTTGAACAAATTTCTGATGTCAAGCATACCAGCCCTGAAAAAAGGACAGACTCCTGAGATGCTGGTCCAGCCCAGCTGTTCCTGGTTAAGCCACTTGGGTTCTCTCTCTCACCAGGCAGCTGAACTTTCTGCCAATAATATCACAGAGGCCTTTAAAGTGAGACCCAGGCTGGGCGCAGTGGCTCATGCCTATAATACCAGCACTTTGGGGAGGCCGAGGTGGGCAGATCACTTGAAGACAGGAGTTCGAAACCAGCCTGGCCAACATGGTGAAACTCCATCTCTACTAAAAATACAAAAATTAGCTGGGCATGATGGCGGGTGCCTGAAGTCCCACCTACTTGGGAGGTGGAGGCAGAAGAATTGCTTGAACTCAGGAAGGGAGGTTATAGTGAGCCGAGATCACACCACTGCACTCCAACCTAGCGACACAGCAATACTCCGTCTCAAAAATAAATAAGCAAAATAAATACATAAACAAAAATAAAATAAAGTGAGACCTAACTTCAGCATTCCCTCATGGGCAAGTCATTTAGCCCTGTGAGCCTCACTGGCTTCCTCTGTAAAAGGGGGATTTGAATCACTGCCCCAGGGATGCTGTTAGGGAGCTTACCCAGGGCAGACCCTCAGGAAGTGCTAGGTCCCCTTTGTTCTTAAAGTGCTATTTTTGCTGTAAAAGTGGCCCTATGTTAAAGAGAACTCCTCAAAGGCCACATTCACTCTTTATAAGCATACATGTAAATTTATGAGCAGAATCTTCCAGAGACCTTCATGAGGGCATGTCAAGCAGAAAAGTTCCTATGTCGGAAGGAGGGCTGGGGGGATACCATGGGGGGATTCTACCTGCGGGCCTTCCCACAGGGCCTGGGAGAAGAAACCTTCTGAGGGTAGGAAGACGGCAGGAGAGGTAGCTCTGGAAGAAGGAAGATGGTCCTAGAAGCATGAACTTGGGTGACAGTGCCCAGAGCCCTGCCACAGGGGCCTCCAGTCTGCAGGGGAGAGACCCTGCTCTGACTGCTAGCCAGTTAATAACAGTTCAAAGGAAGAAAAGTTTCCTGGACCCTGGACTCCTCCTCAACTCTTGGGCTTCCGGGGAGCGCTACACTCTTCCCGGAAGGCTGGGCTTCTGCCCTCCTCCAGAACTTTCTCTCTGCTCCCCGCACACAGTGGTTCTGCCTGCCTCTACACCTGTGCCCTAGACAGCTCCTCCAGCCCTTTTTATCTTCTTTCCCCTCCCTTCTTTGAGCTGAGGTGGATGATAAGAGGAATGAGGGGCAGCATGTCCCCCATAGTCAGGCTACCTTGTCCTGGCAGGGACAGCTTTTGTCCAGCCACCTTCCTTATTCTGGGGAAAGCAGTATCAACACACAATTCACATATTTGAAAACTGCTCCGGTTTACTAAGGACTTGACTTTAGTGATTAGACATACAGGTCAGTGGAGGTGGGGACAGGCCAGGAGGGGCTGAGGAGGAGCTGGTAGAAACATGGCTGGAGGCAAATCTCCGACTATGGATCAGCTGAAATTCTCCCTATTTATTCTGGTATCTATATTTATACAGAGGTTGGTTTTGTTGCTCTGGGCCCAGCTGACCAATTGTTGTGCTTGTTCGGCTGCAGAGCAAACTTGAGCAAGACAGGAAGGAGAGGAGAGAAAGTAAGAGACGACGGAGGCAGCATCTGGGGCAGAGGGAAAGAGGGAAAAAGAGCCACTAGGTAGGGAAAGTGAGGAAGGGCTCTCTTTCTTGGAGAGAAGTCCCAAGGCAGGTCCGAGGTACCACGAACAGTTAACTGAGAAGACGGCTTCTACCTCACTCGGGGGTGGCTGTGCATCTCTGTCTTACACCTAATGGCCATTTGGGGACCAGTACACAATGGGCACGTTCAGGGGAAGGCCTCGGTATCTCGCCAAGCTTTCATATATTTTGCAGGATCTAAGTCCTTTTTACAGGAGAAAAGGCCTCTAAAGTCGAATAAGTTCAAGGAAATACTAGATTAAACAAAACTATAAAAGTTAATTTACTACATCTCGGTGAGGGAGGGGACGTTATTTGTTGATATGCTGGACTGGCCCAGTGGGCCTGGCTATAAATCTCCTGACCACACAAGACCTTTCTCGAGGAGCACCTGTTAGGGTCAGTTTGGGAAATGCTGATGTAAAATGTTGTCTCTATAAGGAGATGCATTCCGAGTTCCCCAAAGGTGACTTCTGACCTTTTGGGAACATGGCCCGTGCCCATCTGGGACCTGCGTGGGTGGGCCTGGGAGCCGCAAGATTCTGCATCCCATGTGGGCACAGGAGTGAACCTGTGGGAAGCGCTTCTGCACGGAGGCCTGTGGCCTGATTTGCACTGATGGTCTTGTTACTTGTTGCGGACATATCAGCTGGTGCATGCTTAGTCCACAGCACAGGGCGTGGAGAAGAGAGGTGCCGACGGCGCCCGGGGCGAGGTGACGCCCAGGGCCCACCCGGAGCCTGGAGGGGCGGGCAGAGCCGGGAGTGGGGGCGGAGGAGCTGCGAGAGCTCAGCCTCAGGGCCTCCCCCGACGGCCGGGCACCTGCGCTGGCGAGGGGGGCGGCCGGGCCGGCGGTGAAGTTTCTCGGCGGCGCCTCCCTCCCGGCCCCTCGCACTCGTCTCTCTCCCCAGGCCGGCACCCTGTGCCCGCGCGCTGCCAGGCCCCCTCCTGTCAGGGAGGACAGTGTCCAATAAACTCCTCCACCCGCAGGTGTGTCCGCCCTCTCCCGCCAAGGCGAGGGCTGAGGTGCCGGGGCCGGCGGGGGTGGGGGGCGGGCGCCTCTTCGAGCGCCGCCCGGCCGCGGGCCCAACCTGGGGAGCGGGCGCCGGGCGAGCGGCGCGGCCAGAGACGAGGCGCAGGTCAGCGAGCCGGGACCCCGCCAGCGCCTGCCCGGGGAGGAGCCTCGCACGCGTGCGCGGGCTGGAGGGGGGCCGGCACCGGGGCGGGGCCTGGGGCGGGGACCTAGGGGAGGAGCCTCAGGCCGCCCCGCCCCGCCCCCCTGTCCCCCCACCCCCACCCCTCCCCGCCGGCAGCGCCCCGGGCGGCCCCGTGGAAACCCAGGCCCTCGTCCCTCGTGTCTCGCCAGGCTTCGTGAGCTTCGACAACCCGGCCAGCGCGCAGACTGCCATCCAGGCCATGAACGGCTTCCAGATAGGCATGAAGAGGCTCAAGGTGCAGCTGAAGCGGCCCAAAGACGCCAATCGCCCGTACTGAGCGCCGGCGGGAGCGTCCCCCGGGGGAGACCAGGACTCGCACAGGTAACCGGGGGCGGCCGGGGCGCGGGGACGGGGGTTGGGAGGGAACCAGACGGACCCGCCGCCTTCTCCGGCCTCCGTGGGCCGGACCCTCACTGGTGCCTTGGACCCGCTGCGCCCGGCTCAACCTGCTCCTCGCCCTGCGCCTCTGGCCAGGCGCAGAGCTGCCGTCACCCCGGCAGAAAGGCAGAAATGGGCCTGGCCATCTCCCTGTGGCAGGGCCACCAGGGGCAGGAGTGAGGGAGCCACTCCGGGCGGGTGAGGCGAGGCCTAGGCCTCGCCTCCGGGTCTACATTGGCAGTCCTGTTGGCCAGAGAACCCTGGGGTGAACAGGTGGCAAGCTCAGGCTGAGAGAGGTTGGGGGCAGAACAGGCTCTACCCAGGAGAGCTGCAGCCGCCCGCGGGGCCTGCTCCCTGACCCCCAACTCTCTCCCCAGTTCTTCCAGGAGGGCTGATAGTCTTTAGACACTTGACCCCTGCACCCCTCTCTTTCCCCATAGCTCAGTGAAGAGAGGAAGGACAGGATCTTTCAAAGGGAACTTGACTGAGAAACAAAGCAGGATGGGACGAAAGCTGAGGAAGGTGATGGTACAGCACTGAGATCCCGGGCCCTGCCTGCCCAACATGGGTCTTGATGAGGGGTAGTTGTTACCTTTTCTGCTGGGCTGGGTCCTGCCTAGGAGCTGAAGACGCAGTCAGCCACGCCTCTTCCAGCCCAAGTGTTCCCCTGAGCAAAGTGCTTCCTGCAGAAAGAATGGGGGGAGATACCCCAGGTAGAAAGAATGGGGGGAGACACCCCAGGACATCAAAAGTCAACCTTCAGTCTGGTTTCCCCCAATGCTGTGGCTCTTGCAGCCTCGGCTTCTTCACAGAGCAGAGGTGAAGGCTCCCTTTGGGCCTTTCCAGCTCAGCACCCTGCTGCCCTCTGACCGCCCCTCCCCGCCCATGTTCCTCCATTTATTCAGCATTATTGTGTGCCAGCTATTGTGTTAGGTACTTGGGGTTCAGCAATGAGCAAGACTGAGAAGGTGGAGACAGACAATAAACAATGACATGTGAGCAAATAATATGATATAGTATGTCAAGATTGTTGGCTACAATTAAACCACATGGACAGTGTAGACCTCATTGAGGAAGTGAATTGGAGCATAGAAGGTGAGGGGAGCAGCCATGCCCCTGCCTCTGAGGGAACAGTCAGCATAGAGGCTGCAAGGTGGGGCTGCAAAGTGGGGTAGGAACAGCAGGAGACTGGGTTGCTGAGAGAGTGAGGAGGGCCACCTGGTGTGGGGCCTTGAAGGCCACTATGTGGACTTTGGTCTCTTCTCTGAAATGGGAGATGGAGAGAGCACTGGAGAGTTCTGAACAGAAGAGTGATGGGTAACTTGAATTTCAGTGGGGTCACCCTGGCTGTTATGTTGATAATAGCTTGTAGGGGGCCAAAGCATAGATCTACTGCACTGACCACTCAGTCCAGCATCACAGCAGTTGATGAGATGTGAAGGAATTGATTTCTAGATGTATTTTGAAAGAGGAGCCAAGGATGAGTCCCAGGCTTTTGGCCCAAGTCACTGGAAGAACAGAGAGATTGGGAGAAAGATCAGGCATGTGAGAATTACACATTTAAGCTGAGTTTCAGAGTCCAGAGTTTGGGAGGGAGGTCTCCAGCTTCTCAGTCTCCCCTCAAATCTTCCACCCAGTGCTGGGGTACAGACACCAGCAGAACACCCTTCCTCCACCCAGAAGTAGCAACTTTCACCCTCTGAGAGCAGGGGCCTTCTCTCCGGGGGAGTGCTTGTGCCACCACTCTCTGCAATCCTGGAAAAGCCAAACTAGTCTTTCCTGCCTCCTGGTTTCCCGTCCTTGCCCAATTCTGGCTTGTGTCCAGATGCAAAGACACATGTTATTCAGAGTTGAGGCACCTTCTTGTGCCAGGCACTGGGCTCAGTGCTGGGGATGCAAGGATGAATGAGTCACCATCCATGCCCTCAAGGAGCTTCTGGCTCTGTGCACACACGGACACCAGGAGGCAGCCTGCAGATGGGGGCATTTCCATAAAAATGGAGGGACGGTTTCATGAAAGCTGCTTTTTCTGTATGTAGAACACTTTTTCTTAAATCAGCATAGCTCTGCCATTAAGGTGTGACCTGGGTTAGGGTGCTTGTCCTCTTTGGGCCTCTTTTTTCTCATTAATGAAACTAAGTGTTAGAGTCAACTAGAGGATTTGGGGGTAGGGGGATATGAATCAGGCCGGGTCATGCCCTGAGATTCCAAGGGGCACCCCTGAAAGTAGCTTGCCTTAGGTTCCTTGGCTCAAGCCAGGGTAAAACCTCCAGGTTAGAGGAATTCCCAGATGAAGGAGGGAGAAGGCAGGTTTATTGTTTGGGATATAAAGTCAGAAGTGCCCACAGGGTTGAACCAGCTGGCATTCAGAGTTGGGGATGGGGCTTGGGAGGGGTGGTTTAAAATACAGAGTGGGTTCTTCCACCAGGGCATATAAAGGGCAGAAAGATTAGAACCCTAGACCTTCACACAGTGCTTACCAGGCACCAGGCACTGCTGAGAGGTAACAACTAGGAGGTGTAACTACATAGCTACAACTACCTATAAGGTAGGTAGTGTTAGTATTTCCATTTCACATATGGGGCACAGAGAGATTAAGTAGCTTGCTCATCAGCTAGTGAATCGCAGAGCCAAGCTTTGAAGCCAGGGAGCCTACTTGCCTTCGAGTGAGGATGAGAAGCCCCACCCTACCCCCACCCCAACCCATCACCCCAGAGTATCCTGAATGTCCTGAGGGAGCATGTATGACACCTCACTTTTCTGGGGTCAGCCATCTAATCACCTCCTTTCTACTAAGCAGTCCTGTAAAAAAACTACAATGTGACATAACTCCTACAGTAAAGTTGACATTTAATTTTCATTTAGACAGCATTTTAACAAATGGTGCTGTCAGGCTTCCCAGCCCAAGACTGTTGGAAGTTCTAATAGAAGGAGGGTGCTAAGAAGAGATAGGGAGCTTCTAAAGGCAGCCTTGGGGACTGCAGTGAGAAGTAGCTGCCCTTGGACTGCCAGCGAGGGAGGAAAAGGCACAAAAAAGCAGCTAAAATAGTGCCTGCTTATCACAGGCCAGTAAAGGGTATTCATTCGTGCTGAGGCCTGAGCTGCAGCCCCAGGTGCTCAGAAGGGCAGGAAGCCTGAGCAGGAGCTGAGGGACCAGCCATAGCTGGGAGCAAAGTGGGAAGTGGAAGGGGGACCTCAGGGCTAGGGCAGCTGCCCCATGGTGGTGCAGGTTTTCTAAGGCCAAGTCAGAAGGGAGTGGAGCAGACCTGGGGGAGGGAGCGGGGCCCAGGCAGGGCAGCTGTGGGGAGTACAGTTGGGCTTTGGTTCCATGAAGCAAGGTCCTGGGTGGGGTGGGATCAGGGTTGGAGTCAGTGACTCTCATTCCTGGCTGGTTTTCTGCTTCCCCACTGCCCTACCCGTCTGACGGCTTGGGTTTGTTGTCTTGTGCTAAGAGGGGAGTTTCTCTAAGCAATCTTTGCCAGGAAACTAAATAAGGAAGGAAGCAAAGGCAGGAAGAGTAGGCAAAAACATGCATGTAGCCAGGTCCACAGCCAGCGGGCAGAACACACCCAGCCTGGCCCCGCCCAGCTCAGAGACTGGCCTCTGAGCCCCTTGTTCTGCCACCGCTTACCAGACACACTGGGCCCCAGCAGCAGGCCAGATTCTCAGACTCCTAGCACTCCAGTTCTATGGCTGGAGAGTGCACCAAGCATCTTATCCTGACCCCAGTGAGTCCTGTGACTCTGGCTTTGAGTATGCTTTTGGGAAGGGTCAGGTCCAGGCTTCTTTGAGTCTGACCTATACAGGGCCGGGCTGTGGCTTTGGGCCTGGCCCTCCTTTGCTTGAGTCCAGCTGATTTTAGGACCTGAGACCTGAATTGGTTCAGCCTCCCCATAATTTCCTCACCCAGCTTGGTGAGTTGGGCTTCTCCATGCTGGTCAGTGATCCCATTGCCACACCTAGGGCTGTGCTCTGTGAGCCTCCACCCCGAGAGTGGCCAGGAAGGGGTCACCCTACAGGCAGAAGAGGAGATGCATCCTAATGAAGAGAGTAGCCAGCTGAGCCTGAGCCTGTGGAGTCTTGGGGGCTCCTCAAGGACTGAGTGTGAGGGTGTATTATGTGTCTAGGGCCATGCATGTGTGAGAGATGAGGGTGTGTATGAGGAAGTTTCCTAGATTGAGCTTTAGGGACAGGGGCTGTGTGCTATTCAGGTTTGTGTTGCAGTACACAGGACAGTGCTTGGCCCTGACAGGCAGCTGTACTCTAAAACTGGGAGAAGAGCAGGCAGAGTGGGAAGGAGTGAATGAATGCCCGTGAGGGGCTCAGGGCTGGAACGGAGGGGGAAAGAGGAGAGTCCCAGGGAGTCCTTGAGTTGCAGTTGCCACAGCTCCCATCTGCTGGCAATACCCTCCTTAGTTCCTTAGGCCTCTTCTCCCATGCCAATGGGAGCTGCCCATTGGCCATCCTGGGTGGGTCTAAGGTCTTTTGGGAGGAGTTGGAAGTGGCATTTCAGGACTTGGGGGGCATGAAACGGTCCCTGATCTGGGGGAAGGAGATCCAATGTTGGAAGAACAAAGAAGCCAGCCCTCGTGGGCAGGCAGGCTTGGGTCTGCAGAGGAGGAGTCTGGGGTGCGTCTGTGAAGGTTGAGCTGGAGGCCAGGCTTGGGCTTAGCTACTTTGCCCCGCATCCACAGTGACATTTTTAGATCCCAGGCCTCCCTTCCTCCCTCCCTGAAGGAAATCATAAAGGTGAGAGCAATTCAGTCCGCTGTATGTAGAAGCCTGTGGCCTCGAAAGCCTGCAGATCAACCTGGCGCACAGGCCTTGGCCCAGGCCTGAGTGCCACAGGGGAGCAGGGCATCCAGTGCAAGCTCAAGATAACTATGGGGAGGCGTGGAGCTAGGGACCCCAAATCCCAGGTGTGGCAGAGGACTATGAAGTGGTGAGGGGTGGAGAGGTCAACTGAAAGTTGAATCATCTGATGATTCCTGATAGGGAAGAGAACTCATTCTCAACCACTTAGGACTCCACCAGGAAAGAAAGCAGAAGGTTGGGGCCTTGCAGTGGGCCAGGCTGGAAAGCTGTTCATGGAGGGGTGTGGGGTGAGGGGGTGGGAAAAGAGGACGGTGTGGGGAGCAGGGGAAGTCAGCAGAGCAAGAGTGGGAGCAGCAGAGGCTGGAGGCGCTCACCTCTATGCCCCCTGCAGGGGACCCTCCAGCCTTGCACGTGGCCCCCTGCAGGGCATCTCCAGCCCCCCATGTGGCCCTTTTACGGGTCAGGGCTACAGAACCTTTGAAGGGCTTCATGTGCCTAGATGCAGCCTCAGTTTGTCTACACAGGCCACTTGGGAGCAAGGCAAAGAATGTGAGCAAAGAAAGAGGGGAAGGCAATTGCAAGATGAACTTAGTAGTGCCAAGGCATGTTTCTAGAATTCCAAGAACACCGATGAATTTTACCCCAAATCTCAAAATGAACCCTGCTCAGGTTCTGAGGAAAGTAGTTTGAGGTGGAGCTGAAGCGGGGGAGGGCCATAACCTCCACAGTGGGCGCCCTTGTAGCCTTCTCTAGGATGGTGGCCAGGGTGGGTCCACAGGGTGGGAAGGCCGAGCTGCTGCCAGCCTGGGTGGTACTACGGCACCAAAGCATTTTGTAGATGGACCCCGTGGACACAGCAGTTACTGTAGCAAGCCTCTGACCTACCCAGCTGACCAGGGCCACCCTGACAGACATCCCCTGCTGGCCCACAGGCTGCAGTCACAGAAAGCTGAGGAGGGGGGGAGCGCCACCCCTAGGGGAGAGAAAGAATCAAGGGTGATGAAAACCAGAGCACCTGCTCCCTGAGATTGCTTGCCGGCCAAGGTGGTTTGAGGGGCTGTTTTATTTTTTTCTGGCCCCCTTGCCAAACCGCCCATGCCCCCCTCCCCAACGCATGATGGATGCCCTTAGTGGCCCTGTGTGAGGTTCTGCTTCTGTTCACAGTGTATCATGTGTCTGCATAAACAACCGTGTGTGTGTATGTGTGTATGTGTGTGCGTGTGTGTGTGTGCGTGTGTGTGTTGATGTGCCCATGTTTGTCTGCTGGCTTACTCCATCCTTTGAGTTCTTTTCAGTTCTCTTATGATTTGACTGCTGTTCTCTCATCAGAGCTTCTAGATTGATGCTGTGGTCTGGTGCTGTATAAATATATTTTCTTTTTAATTTTGTTTTAACTTCTTCCTTGCCCTCCTTCACCTGACTCCCAGCCCTCCCTGCCCTCCCACACTCCCCAACCCCACCTGCCCTGCCCCACCTCTTCCTTCCCCCACCCACACTCTCTTGTCCTCTCTCTCTCTCTCTACATATATAAATATATATATAAATCTTTTCTTCTTTTGTCATTCAATCAAATTCCAACAACCCAACCAGGGCCAGTCAAATCCACCACAGTCTCGCGCTGAGCTAGGAATAAAGTTCACGTAATCACATGAGAGTGGAGAAAAGTCCCCCATCCGTAAGTTCAAATCAACTCAAAGTTCACAGTGTGACATGATGGCGTCATGTAACAAGGCTAAGAATCGGTTGCATGACAATTGCCGTCAAGTTTCGTGGAGGTGCTGTGATTGGAGCGTTTTTCTTGGATGTTGTATCAGTTGATGATTGGCCAGTCATGATCACACGTGCATTTTCTTGACTTTTGTGCTGCCACAATCTTTTTTGCTGTGCTCATTTTTGTTTCGTTCTTGGTGCTTGCAGTGGTTTTACTTTCTGTTGTTTGGTTTTTCTTGTTCAGCGTTTTTTTATGCTTCTCTAGATGTCACATAGAGAAAAAAACAAAACAAAAGAACAAAAAATAGTCAAAATAAAGATGAATTCCTGAATTATCAAACATGGGATCATTTACCTGTGCAAACCATTATTTTTTTCTTAAAAATAAGGAAAACATCTTAAAAATATCTATGCGTGGTTGATTTACTTGCACTTGAAAATATTGTGATTTTATTTTTTTCTAGAAATTTGGGGGCCTTTTTCAATTGACACTATCCTAGGTCTGGTCTTTCCAGTTAGGTTATTTTCAATCTCACTTCAAAGGGAAAAAAAAAAAACAAAAACAAAAACAAAAAACAAAAACAAAATATCTACAGTAACAGAATGATAAAAACAAAATTCTAAACCAAAAAACTAGAGTACAAAGCCAGAGGCCTCTGCAAGAGAGCCCGGTAACAATTGTAAGGTTTGTATTGTAACCACTTCTGCTAAATTAAATGTGGGGAGGGGAGGCTGGGGACTGGGGACTCGGGAGGGTTTTTTTTGGTTGGTTTGGAAGAAACAGTACTAACAAAAGCAAAATGCACCTTTTTGTTTACAACTGAAAAAGGGTCCTTGACAAGTGTTTTTTAATTTTATTATTATTTTATTTGGTGTTGTAATTGTTTAGACTGCTGTGTACGGTTTGCTGTTTGTTGAATCAACAGTGTGAAAAACCTGCCAGCATGGATTGATATACGCATGACGTTGTCCCCTCAAGTGGGGGCTTTGCAGTTCTAACTTTCTTGATGTAACCAGTCACCCCCATGTATAAGTGGAAGCTGCTTGCTAGAATGGAGATGAGTCTCATTTGTTAATTCACAATGATTAAGCATTCGCCTTTTGATTCTAGTCAGATCATGATTTTTTTTAAAGCAAAACAAAACACCAAAAAGCCACCATTCAAAACAAAATCAAACACTGTCTGAGTTAATTTATTTAAGTTTGATAATTAAATCTCTTCTGACCTTTTTTTAGGTTTTCCCATCCACTCCCTTGAAGTTCTGAATTTCCTCTAAATTCCCTGGCATGTATGAGAAAAGTATTATGTGTGTGTATGTGTGTATATATGCATATACATACACACATATCCATGTATATCCACATATGTGCAGGTGAATATATTCTACACATATATCCAGATATACATATATATACACAGCCTCGCAAATAGTTACTGACCCCGGGAAAGAAGTGGTTGGCTGGAAGCTGGGCAAGGATTCTATAAAATTTGAGTCACGGATGTGTCTTCCTTCTTTCCCTTGAGCTGGGAGGAGGGGGCTGGGCTGCTAGATTTTTCCTATCTTGTTTGCTAGGCTTCTGTATACATATTGTATCTGGGCTAGATCTCTCAGAGACAAGTTCAATTATGAATTAATATCCCACAGTCCCAAATTCTCCCCTTAGATGTAGCTACCCCCAATCCAGAATGCTAAAGTAACCCAAATCAAGAACTTTCTCCCAACAACGAAACCTCAGCTACAACCATCACCACTAGACTTCCCAGTGGTTTCTACTCTGAATAGAAGAGTATATTTCTTTTTAATGTATCATGATCATGACTAATTCTCATACTGGTCTCTCTTCCTTCCCTCCCACCATCCCCTAGAGCTCCCACCCTAACCCCTGAGGCAGGTTCCTATTGGTGTTTGGATGCTGTTTGTGTTTTCCCTCTTGGCTTAATCAGCCCTGATTTTCTTCATTTTAGGGCAGGATGCTGAACGGGCTACATTAAAAAACAAACCTCTCTCTATATATATTTATAAATGAGAACTGTTGGATGACACCTTTGACATATCAGCCAATATCAATCAAGCTGAAGACTCCAGACACTGTCTGTGTGACTGTAACATTTCTTCAAGGAAAGTATAGCGTCTGTGGAGTTCAGAGGGCACGTGTTTGGGGAAAAATATATATATGACATAAGAAGAAGATGAAGAAAAATGAGAAAAAAAAAACACACACAAAAGGCAACTTTAAAACAAAATATCACGAGACCAGACGGGGAGGCTGAAGGGCTGGGAACTGGGAGGAGACGCTGCTTACCGATCCCGGGGCTTTTCCAGCCCATGGGCGCCTGAGGCAGGCTGGGGCAAGTGGTGTGTGGGGCCTGGTCCCCAGGGGGCGGCTGGGAGGCCGCCACTGAGCATCTCTATCTGTCATTCCTTTAGCTATTTAGGGACCAAAGGACCAAACTTTTTATTGCAGATGTGTAGCTCTATGTCAAATAGAGGGGGAATGGAGGACTCCCTCCTTCCTGCCTCATGGCTGTTCTTGAAACAGCTTAGAGCGATTCTATGAAAAAAATGTAATAAAAAATTAAAAAAAAAACAAAAAGCAACAAAAAAACAACAAAAAAAGGAAATATAACGCTTCAGTGCTTTTAAAACAGCAAGATAATAGTTCTTTGATACTTTGAGAGGCGCTTTGATGACCCTCATCCAAGTCTATGACACTTTCCTATGGTTTTCTGTATTCTATGTCTGGATGGAGCTGTTAAGATGAACAAATTGGTGGATATTTGGGGAAAGTAACACAAATCTTAAAACTCATTAACCGTGGAGTGTGAGAAAACAAGGAGGGGACAAACGGGACTTACCAAGCAAGGTCATTGTTGTGAAAAGTCTGTAAATGCTTCTAACTCTTCCCCCTCTTAAAATCCTAATAGTTGTACAGAATTTTAAAAAGGAAAAGTTTAAAATACCTATATAATAGAAGAAAAATTAGAGGAAAGCAAAAAATAAAAAAAAAAAAAAGAAAAAGAAAAAAAAAAACCTATAGAAGTTAGCATTACTGCTAAAATCCCAGATGTTGTAGGACTGTACTTTTGTAGAGTTTAGACAGAGCATCAACCCCTTCTCCCCGCGAGTGCTGTCGGACGCCGTTGTCCCCAAGGGCCAGGCCGAACTCGCCCCACACCTGTGGGCGCCTGGCTGCCTGTCGCCGGTGGAGGCCACGCCATCGGCCGGGAACGGTCGCGTCGCCCGGTCGTCGCTGCCGCCGCCGTCCTCGCCTCTTGCTTCCCTCCGGGAGCTGCGCGCGCTTCACTCACCTTCCGCTTCACTCGCCTTCCACGCTTGCTCCAGAGACTTTCCGGGCAAGGGAGAACTGGGAACTTTCATCTTAAAACGACTAGACAACACACACACAAAAAACCTTAAAAAAGAGAGAGAAAAATAAACAATCTTTGAAGAATTTCTGAAACTGTTTACAAGGAATTTTGAAAAACAGGGATGTTTAAATGATGCCGGCTCTGTTTTTCTGTAAATAAATTTGCATATTTTGTAGGACTTTTAATTGTAATGATAGAGAAAAAAACAAGGAAAACTATTTAATGAAAGCACGATATTTATCTTTGGTAAATGACTTTAGAGCAGTTAAAGACATTGCTTAAAAAACTCAGAATCAGAAAAAACACTGAATTATTTAAGAACACATATATTTTAAAGTATAACATATTTATTATAATTTATTTGCACCCTTGGGAGGATTGCTGTGGCATTCTGCCTCGATTCCTTCTCATTGATGTCCAGGTCATCTGGAGGCCGGGGGTTCTCAGACCTACCATTGTTTCCCTTCAGAAGAACAAATTTCCAGTTCCTCTAGGGCCTCCTGCCTTTCCTTTCTTTCTGTCAATTTTGTTGTTGTTGTTGTTTTTCATTTTCTTTTTTTCTCTTGACTCCTCCTTTTAGGATGTCCAGATGTAAAAAAAAACAAAAAACAAAAAACAAAAAAAAAAAAGAAAAAAAAAGAAAACAGCTGCAGTTCAGTACAACTGCTCTTTTCACACTCAACTCCCTAAAACTCCTTGTAACCTTCTGTAACTATTGGATGACGCTTTCTCCAGCTTAGCCCTAAATAAAGCACAGTTTAAAAAAAAGATTTCTTCATTGGTCTGTGCCTCTCGGACGCTGGCCAGCTGTGCCTCACAGCCCCAAGGCTTGCCCGCTGGAAGTACCTTTGGTTTTCTTTATGGAATCTGCAACACAGGCCCTCATTCTGAGTTTCAGCATGTGAAGCTCTTTCTGGGAGGTGATGGGAACAATAAAAGGAGGTCCTGTTCCAGTCTAGGAAGAATCTCTCTGGACTGGTGTGTGTCTCTGAAAGTCCCCATTGCAAATTCATTCTTCTGGGTTCCTGGAAGAGGTGGCCACAGTGTCCAAGCAGGCCACCGGACCTGAAGGCCGAGCAAGTGTTGGGTTGGGGGGAAGTTATGTGACACCTTAGGGAAGGAGGCAGTGGAGAAAGAGGCCACAATAAAGGAAGAAGGATGAGGATGCAACTCCAAATTTACCAGCAAGCATCTTGCTCTTGGCCTCACACTTCCCGCTGCTTTGGCAGTTTGCAGGGATGGAGGAAACAGGATTCTGGGCCCTCGGTCAGGGTCCTGGTGGGGGCAGGGGTATAGAAAGAAGAGTAGGGGCCCTCCACTGGGGTGTTTCCTGGCATGCTGCCTGTCCTACACTTAGATATGAGCTGCAGAGAGGTTTCCAGACCCAGAATGCCAGGGTGGGAAGGAAGAGCATTAGAGCATTCCAAAGGAGGAAGGACACCATGCAGGACTTGGAGAGGGGTGGCAGGCATCTGGAGAGGAGAGCCCAGACAGCTGCACACCAGCTGCATGCCTTTACCCACTCCTGGCCTGGGACAGACCTTCTTCTCAATCTTCGTTCTCCCACCTCCTTCCCTTCTCCTGCCCTCAGCCCTGCAGTCTGGTCTAGGAATGGGCAGACTCCTTCCCAGGGCCTCCACCTCTCCCCACTGCTGAGACAGGAGGGCTGCCAAATGAGGGGCAAGGAAGCTCAAGGCTTCAGATGCCTGGAGGAGAGAAGACAAGCCCCCGGAAACAAGGGTCGTTGACTGCCTATCAGTCTGCGCCCCCCTGTGGGAGATGGGGAAGTCGCTTCGGTCCCCACCTGTCTCCTCTGAAGGAGGGTATGGAGAGCAGAGCTCAGAGCCCTAGCTACAGAGCAGTGCCTGGACCCCATGCTCCATCCTCTCCTCCTATCTCTCTTCTCAGGGCCAGGGGCCAAGTCTTTGCTTCTGATGCTGGCCTGTGATGCATTAGGCTGGGGAGAAAGATCTTCATGTATCAGCAAATAAGGGAAGGCCTTCAAGTCTTGACCTAAATGTGGACATGGTTCCAAGAGAGAAGGACTGAGGAGACCCCGAATGTCCCCTAAACTAACCCCCCTTTGCTGCTCAACAGGGCTGCAAGTCCAAGTGACAGCCTGCTCTGTCCATTCTAGAGAGCTGCACTTCTTGGAAGAATTAGCCTAAAGGGGCTGGATGTCAGACTGGGTATTATTCTGCCCTGAGAAGAATGGAAGGTGTTTTCTAAGAAATTCTCTGGGGAGTGGGGAGGTGTCTTTAGGTTTTGAGCCTCAGACTAGTCAACATGGTGATTTCTGTTGCATACCTGCAGCTGAAAGAGGACAGCCGCAACCCCCAACCTCTTACTCTTTCAGACCCCATGAAGCCTCCCGGAGATCCCCAAGTGATCTTCCTAGACCTCTCCTGTTTGTGTCCACCGCCCCACTGCATACCATTGTCTCTGGGACATAGTCCTCCCCTACCTCCACTGAAGGTGTTGTGGCTAAAGACTGTAGGCACCCTGGGAGCTGCCACCAGAGATGGGCTGTGAAACCAGCCAGGCAATTTTGCCCTCTTCCGGGTATGGCTGACTGAGAGGGGGGCTGAAAACACTGGAACCAGACATGAACATTCCAGTTATATAAAAGAAACCTTCAATGTAAAAACCGTGCACCAGGTTTCTGATACATGCATAGCACACTTAAGAGAGAATACAATTTATTAACCTCTGGGGGAAAGAGATCCTTGAAAACTTGCTGAAAACTTTGCACATGATTATGGAGAGCTCAGGGATCCCTGAAGGAGAGTATGGAGAGCAGAGCTCTGGTTAAGAACTCCTGATTTGCAGTGTTAGTTAAGAGAACCCAAGACAAAATTCTTGTTCATTTCTGCTTCTATTCTATGGCTTATATTCCTTTGCTGTTATCCTATCTGCAGTGTGTGGTTCCTTCATAGCACCCCTATTTGTAAAAGACCTTTTGCTTATTATTAGAAACTTTTTATTTCAAGCATAATAATCAAGAGTAGAGACACTTGCATAAAGATCCCCATGTAGGGCCGGGCGCAGTGGCTCATGCTTGTAATCCCAGCACTTTGGGAGGCCGAGGCGGGCGGATCACGAGGTCAGGAGATCGAGATCATCCTGGCCTGTCTCTACTAAAAACTTAAAAAAATTAGCCGGGCGCGGTGGTGGGTGCCTGTAGTCCCAGCTAATCGGGAGGCTGAGGCAGCAGAATGGCATGAACCTGGGAGGCGGAGCTTGCAGTGAGCTGAGATCGCGCCACTGCACTCCAGCCTGGGAGACAGAGTGAGACTCTGTCTCAAAAAAAAAAAAAAAAAAAAATCCCCATGTACTCACTACCTAGCTTCAGCATACCTCAACTCACAATTACTTTGACAAAAATCCCAGGTATCAAGTCATTTCATTGCTAAATGCTTCCATTTCCCCTTAATGTTTTCCATGCTGCACTGATGTCTGCCAGCTGGCTCTGGCCTGTTGGGCAGCTGTAACCTTGCTGTGGCAGCCCCTGGGGCACTTGGCCTTCATAGCCTCACCACAGCCTTATCCTGGGGTGGAACTGGCTCCTGGTGGGAGCCCCAGCCCCCTCTTCAGGACCTCCCCAGGGCAACTGCACCTGTTCCCAGCAGCACTTTCAAAGCCCTTCCAGCTCTTTCTCCACACCTTTGTAGTCACAGCTTCTCTCTCTTTTCTCTTTCTTCTCCTCCTTCTATCTTCCTATCTCTGTGATGCTAGTATGAAAAAGTTATGTTTATTGAGACCTTTCATTTAACGTTCCCATCTCCCTTGGTGTTTTCCTAAAGATCTGACCTTTTTCCTGTTCTAAGGAGAGAAACAGAAGACATACTAGAGCTTCCCCACTCATGCAAGCACTGCCAGGGCCTCCATCCTCCAGGACTGCTGCTGCTCTTCTGGGCAAAGCTGCAGATCCCCATAGCACAGGGTCTGCCGGGCTAGTGTTTGAATTACAGTGGGTAAAACACAGATGAACATTCCCCACCTTGCTTGCCCACTTGGTAAAGTGGATAAGGGACAATATGGCAGTGAGCTTAAGGGGCCCAGCGCAAAGTGACAGCATCAGACTTGGCTGTGAATGCCATTTGACTATTTACCGAAATGGAACCCACCCCCAGATCAAAATTATTAGCTACTGTTGACGTACTACCTTCAACAGACTAGTGAGTTCTGGCAGTTGGATATTCAGTCAATATTGATTCATTCCTGCATTAATGAGTGAATAAGGAAGGAAGGAATGGACAAATTACTGACGGCTGAAGGCATGTCCCAAAAAGGCAGGCATTCTGGAAATGCTCTTTAAGTAGTGATAGCATGTGGAATAAGTGTATAGTCAACACACCCTCCCATCCCTAGATAAATGCTTGCAAGTATAAGATTTTTATTTTAACTTTCTAGTTTCCTCCCCCTACTGACCCTCCATTTCTCTAAGCTGCCCTCCCTTCTCTCCTCAAGTCCTCCCCTTGGTTACCGCCAGTCTCTGGTCTCCAACATTCCCAGGTGTCCTGGGACTTGCTAGTGACAGAGTGAAAGCCTGGAGAGCCAGCACCAGCTCCCCAGGGCCCTCTATATCACCCTGTCTCCCTCCTCCTGCCAGCCTGTTTGCCTCTTCAGGAAACTCTGAGCGTCTCCATCTCTGCTTCTGCCCTTTGTGGAGCTCTAATCAAGACTTTTCCCAGACTAGGAGGGGGATGGAAAGATTAGGGTATCAGAGTGAAAAAGGCATGGACTTTGACTTCAGGCCAGGATTCAAATCACAGTTCTCTCTAATACCTTCTGTGTCACTTTGGAAACATTGCTTAACCTCTCTGAGCCTCAATTTCCTTATCTCTAAAATGGGGATAATACCACCCCCAAGAGTGTTGAGGAGTGAACAAGGGACAGCCACACTCAGCTACATTCCACCCCAAGGATTATCAGAGAGGCAAATTTCTTACAGCACAGATACTAAGAACGAATGGCTCAGGCTGCGATCCCATCCTCCTTCCCTTTTCTTAATTCCATCCTATTGACAACCCACCTCCCAACAAAAGCAAACTTGAACTTGACACAAGACCACTTTAGGTCATTTTTTTGTGAAGTCCAGTCAGTCTATGCCACTCCCAGAGAATTCCTGTCATGCTGAGGTGCACACACCTCTGCCTCTCACTGCTCTTTTCCGGGGACCCCAATTAGCTGACATTCCTGCGCCCCTGCTGCTCTCTTTGCCCTTTCCTTTCCCAAGAGCATTCCCAGGGCAACTGTGGCTGCTGATGTCTGCAGCCTTCCTCCTCTGGGCTCACATGGCCTCAGGCTGCATACTAATTTGGTCTTTGCATTTTAAAAATTTTTATCTATTTTTTTGAAAAATATATTCATATATTTCAAAATTCAAAACACAGAAAAAGGAAACAATGAAGTTCTTCCCACCCCTGAATCCAGTCATCCATTTCTTTCCCTAGCAGCAGCCAGTGTTGCCAGTTCTTGTTTATCCTGCTCTTTAAGTGTGGGCATGGAGTGTATAGGTGGAAGGAACTCAGCTGTCATCCTCATTTTCACTGAGGAGACCCAGAGCCAGGCAGTGATGTGCCCAGGCTCCTGTAGCTGCCCCATGTGACTCCCAAGAGGTAAGCCCAGGCCTTGGGATGCTTGGGACCCACTGGCTGAACAGAGACATCAGGGCCGTCCAGTCACCTCTTACCATTTGGGCATCATTCATTGAGGCACGGGTGTAGCTGTCTTTTATGGGGTGCTGCTCTGTACTAGCCGCTGCATTAAGAACTGCTTAGTTATAATCTCATCGAATTCTCACAATAATTCTGTGATGCAGATGTTATTACCCTAATTTACAGATGCAAAAACTGAGGCTCAGAGAGGTTAAGTCCCTCACCTAAATTACCTAGAATCAGCACTCAAGTCCAGGTCTATCTGCATGGCTGTGCCGTTGATCTCTACATCACATCTCCCTCAGTTGTAAACTCTGCACAGTCACTCCCCTCCAGCCCTTCTCTCATGTCTCCTACTACCTTCTTTATTCTGACTTTTTTTCTCAACAACCCCAATTTCACCTTTAAGAAATGGCAGCATCTATATTGATCTAGGTACCAATCCTTTTCTTCCCTTCTCTCCTTGATAGAGCTGGAGGTCTTAAAGGTGAGTAACAAGTTAGTAAACATGTTGCTAATGGGTGCATAAGTCCCCCTCCCTGGTAGCACTTGCTGGTTATAGGGACAGACGGGAGCTTTTATTATTAACAAGGAGAGAAAATTAAATTGAAATAAATATAATATTTATTAACATTTTATGGAGCTACCTGAAGTTCAAAAGCCTTTTGAGCTGCGTCAGTCATTTCCCCCAGTACACTTAACTCCGGAGAAAATGATAAGCAAATTCTTAAGATCAGTGCAAACTGGGGGTGCTCAACTGGGTTTGCACTGATCTTAAGAACTTGCTTGGGGGTGCTCAACTGGGTTTGCACTAATCTTAAGAATTTGCTTATAAAAAAATTAAGCTTATTGGCAGGGCGTGTTGGCTCATGCCTGTAATCACAGCACTTTGGGAGGCCAAGGTGGGAGGATCACAAGGTCAGGAGATCGAGACCGTCCTGACTAACACGGTGAAATCCATCTCTACTAAAATACAAAAAAATTAGCCGGGCGTGGTGGCACATGCCAGAAAAATGCCAGCCTCCCATCCCAGCTACTTGAGAGACAGGCAGGAGAATCGCTTGAACCTGGGAGACAGAGGTTGCAGTGAGCCGAGATTGTGCCACTGCACTCCAGCCTGGAGACAGAGTGAGACTCCATCTCAAATAAATAAATAAATAAATAAATAATAAAATAAATAAATAAATAAAAAATGTTTAAAAATTAGGCTTTTTAAAATAAAGGGGAAAATTCAGCCATTTGTGAAGGCCCCATACTTCACTAATTGAGGCACAAAGATGCCTCTTGTCTTCAGGGTCTCCAACATGATTCATTGTTGCTCTTGCCACTCTGTCCTTACCTATTCCTGGGGCCCAGCTCAGGGAGCCATGGGCATTGGGATGGCAGGAAATCCAGTGGACCCAGGGGCTGTCAACCTTGTTTCCCTTCCATTTTCTGCTTTCCTCATGGAAACCAAGGAGGGGCTTCACGAGCAGGACAACTGTGGGTCATTTCTGGCCTGCATGGGCAGGATGTGGGCTTCTGCTAAGGAGATCCAACACACATGCCTAGGCTTCTCACTGCACTCCAGTCCTACACAGGGTCTCAGATCCCACTGTTACGTCTTTTTCTTTGGGTTAGACCTAGGCTTCATTAGTTCTGCTTTTAAAATGAAAACTACTTTGGCATGGGGAGTAATTTTTTCCCTAACCTGCTGAACCAATATTTATAGTGTACCTACTGAGCACAGCACTGCACTAAGGATTAGAGGTGAAGAGATGGAGACAGCACACACTGGGCACCTTCCAGGCCCAGCGTGAGGTATGTTGTGGGTATTATCTCTAATCCTGTAATTCTGCAAGGTGCTATCACCCTACCTTACAGATGAACAAACAGGCTTGGATAAGGTAGGTAACTTGCCCCAAACCACACTGTAAGAAAGTCATGGAGCCAGGATTCAAAATCAGCTGCACTAATTTCCCCATGAGGTTCCCTGACAAGCAAAAGACAACTGCACACTAGCGTGTGGGAACTGTGTTGGGGCCCAGGACAGCCCGGAGGAGGGAAGGCAAGTGGCCCTGTCTGGGAGAGTGGAGACACCTGGGTCAGGTTTTGTAGGGTGCGTGGGTGTTACATGGACTCCATGGGAGGGGTCATGGAGGAACAAAGGACCCCAGACCTTCTGAAGAACTGCAAGATGTCTTAGGTAGGCTGGGAATATGCTGGGGGAAGACACAAGGCCTTGCTTCAAAACAATCTACTTATCATCTAGACACTGTCCTGGTTACTTCAGGGACACCATCCCAGTTAATCTTCCCAGCAATACTGGGCCCTATTTTACAGACGAGCTTATATGCTGTATGAAAGTCACATGAACCCCAGAACTGGGATTTGAACCCAGGTCTCCCTTATGGCAGACGCTGTGTACGTAATCTTCATGTTACGTTGGAAGAAGCTACCTATTCAAGGCACATGCATAATGGCTCTTGCCTCAAAAGCCTCTTTGCTGATTGTGTTTCCAAGCCTCAAACAGAGACACACAGCCTATCCACAGGGCAGAAAAGTGGCGTCAGGCCTGTCCTGGAAAGGCTCAGACCTCTCTGGCCTCAGATCCCTCCTCTGCAAAGTGAGCAGGCAGCCTGGGTCTCAGGGATTTGGCCCCACTTCAGTGCACCTGAAGCTCTCTGCCAAGTGCCTGAAGCTCTCTGCCAAGTGCTGAGAAAGGGCACTGGTGAAGAGAGGTCAGAGGAGATGTGTGACCGTGAGTGCCCTCATCCTTGCTCTGGGCATGAGAGTCAGCCTAGAATGAGGGAGTTTGGCACAGGGTTTTATCCTCCACTGTATTCTGCTCTTGATTCTGGGCAGAAGATAGCTCCTGCCTTGCCCTCAGTGCTGAGTGACCTTAAAGCATCCCCTTTGAGAGTATTGTGTGTCTTCAGCATTGACTTCGATATCTGGCATGGGGTATGCGCCAGTGTTTGCTGAATGAACAAGAAGAGGTGGGGAGTGGAAGCAGGGATGCCTTCTACAGGCCTCTTCTGAAGCACCCTAGGCCTAGCCCACTCTTTGCAGGGACTCTCTGCCCCATGTTGCCCCAACTCTGAACAGGGATCAAAAGAAAGCCTGGTGGTTCAGGTCTTCCCAGTACTCTGGGAGCTCCTGGGATGACAGGCATTCAGGGCAGAGTCTCACTGGGGCCCTCAAATATGGCATATGGACACAGATTCTCATGCCATTCCAGATTTCTGGTCATCCAAATTCTTCCTGTCCTTAAGTCCTAGCCCGGGGTCCACCTGCTCCAGGGGGTCTATTGGAAACTGAGCACCTGTTTTCTGACTTTCTAGTGCCCTGAGTGGGAACCACTTCACTGGGCTCTTGTTCCCATGCTGTTGTGTGTTGTTCTGTATGTAGTTATTGCCCTAGCTAATGGCCCCGAGGATCAGAAGTAAATGGTCTGTTTCCAGTCTCTCTCCTAGCAGTGGACTGGTCAAAGAGAGTAGGCAGGGGCAAAGTAGAAGACTAAGGATTTAAATGCAATGTGCTGAAACATCAGTGGGTGATAAAAACAAGTGGGTAAAAAAAGGTATCAGAAACAATATTTACATAGCCTCAAAGTATACCCCCACAAGATACTTATACATTACAAAGGGAAAGTTAGTACTTTTATTATATAAGGAGAAACCTGGCAGATACCACCTTAACCAGGTGATCAAAGCTAGTGTCATCTGGAATGTAACATGTAACAAATGCTAGCATGGGCCTCCTGGTCAGATGTGCTCAAAAGGAGACTATCACTTATTCTTGCTGAGAATGCATAACCGGAATCTAATCATAAGGAAACACGACAAACCCAAAATGTTCTATGATGTAAATGGCTTGTGCTCATTTAAAGAGATAAGACAACCAAATGCAACCTGTGATCCTGGGCCAGAATTTCTTTTTTTTTGTTTTTGTTGTTTGTTTGTTTTTGGTTACAAAGGATATTAGTTCAACAACTGGCAATATTTAAATAAGATCAGGTACTGTGTCGGCATTAATTTCTTAATTTTGATACCTGTACTGTGGTATAAAAGAGGCTGTCCCTGTTTAGGAAATATATGCTGAACTTTTTGGGGAAATAAGGGTGTTAGGTCAGCAATTTACTCTCAAATGTTTCCAGAAAAAAGTAATAATACAGTATGTATATGTGTGTGAGAGAGTGTATGATAAAGCAAACAAATTAAATGTTAACACTTGGGGAATATGAGTAAAGGGTATAAAATAATTCTTTGTATTATTTCTAAAACTTCTCTGTAAGTCTAACTTCAAAATAAAATGTATGAAAAAAAAATGGCTGGTGTGAACATTAGCTGGGTCAGCCTGGGGAGAGTGGTCAGTCATGTGGACCAGGCATTGCAGAGACCAGTCCCCACCCGCTTCCTTCCTTAGACAATGTGCTGGGTAACATGAAAGGAGAAACCCCCAAACATAGACATGGGAAGCTTGCAACCTCAGCAGTCCCAGCAGCATGATCAGGCCACCATGGTTTCTCCTCTAGCCCAGTAAAAATCACTAGCCATGGCTCAGAAACAATTGGGGATGCCCTTCCCACCCCATCCCCAGAAGCAGCCTGACTGGCCAAACAAGAAAATAATATCACTAGTTGTTCAGTTCTGAAGAAAGGGACAGATTTAGAAATACTAGAGGTGGAGGATGGAGGCTGGGGTGGGGAGGACAAGAAAGAAGGGCAGAAGTTACCCAGAGGCACCCCTCATGGAGGCAGATGGCCATGTGGACCACCACTGAGGTCCCAACTCTGGAACGGCTCTCAGCGCTGCCTGATGCTGACACTCCTCAAGACTGAGATCTGGAGAGCCAGGGCCATTGAGGCAGAGGCGTCTTAAGAAGCCAGGACCTTGTATGGGGGATGAGGTTCTAGGCTGATGGGAGAAACAGAGGTAAACGACATTCTCAAACTGAGGCAAGTGTGGCAGTAGGGTGCCCTGCTGGAGGCACTGCCTGAGGTGGTGACAAGTGCGGGAGGCAGCGATGGTTGGGAGCTGGCAGGCCCAGCTTCCCAGCTCTGCCTATCATGGAATGCCCCACTCTCTGTGCTTCAGAGGGGCCCACTGCTCCTTGCCAGTCTCCAGATAAATTACAGCCACCTGATATGTATAAAGAGGTTTGCAGTTGTTTACTCAGCAGGTGCATGAGCATCCTTTCATCAGATCCCCATAGATACTGTGCCAGGCAAGGCAGGCATGCATACATGTGCTCTCTATGTTTTGTAGACAGAGGCACTGAGTGGTGACGGGACTTGTGCAATGTCACACAGCTACAGAGAAAGAACTTAAACCTAAGCCTCTGACGGAACACTAAGTAAACTGCTGCCAAGGATTGCAGTCTGTGCAGGTCTCATGGGCCTATGCAAGCATGAGCCTTGCTGCTCCTCCAAGTTTAAACACCAAGCCTAGCATTCAAGGCTGTCCATGAGCTTACTACCTTGGGGTTCTTTTCTCCATGGCTTTGAACACAGTGCTCCTCCACTTGGGAAAATTCTGATGGAAGACCCTGATCCAGTGGTTACTGCTCAGGGCTCTGTGACTGCACTGACCTCAGGGAACTCTTAATTGCAGCTCAACTTGACCTTCTGCCTTACTGCCCTGTCCTCTGCTGGAAGTCTGGAGCTATGTTGCTGAACTTTGGCTAGCACATAGTGGACAGTCAGAAAACGCTTCAGAATTCACCCAAGACCAGTGATTCCTGAATTTTTTTTGGATCACAGATCCCTTTGAGAATCTGGTGGAAGCTATGAATCTTCGGATCCAGGTGAGCTCTCAGGTGAAGACTGAGGTGAGGAGAGGGTGCTATATGCAGCGCAGCTCTCTGCCCAGACTGATGTTCCTGGCAGGGCTTTGATACCATGTGGAAAGACAGCTTCTCTTTCCAACAGAGCCCCACTCCCACACCTGCCCCTGGACAGGACAGCGCAGAAGGCCACTAGGATGCCCCATTTCTATGCACAAAGGCTGTCCCTAAGCTCAGGTGGGAGATTGAGAGGATGCAACCACTCAATGCCTGTTCCTTCCATCTGGCTAAGAAGCAAGCAGAGAGGCAGGGAGAAGTTCTGCTTGTGATCACTGCTCCCAAGTCCTTTCTCAGACTCATCGCTGCTCAACTGCTTTT
Source organism: Trachypithecus francoisi (assembly GCF_009764315.1). Classification (NCBI taxonomy): domain Eukaryota; kingdom Metazoa; phylum Chordata; class Mammalia; order Primates; family Cercopithecidae; genus Trachypithecus; species Trachypithecus francoisi. Next base: position 18,729,020 of record NW_022681464.1, read on the forward strand.
TTTTCCCTCCAACACAGTAAATCTCATTCTATTATTCTCCAACTTGTAGTAAGCTGTGTCATTTTGAGAAGAAATACATAATGGTATATTAGAAGAATCATGGATCTTCTCATTCATGCTTAGAAAAAATTTATTACAATGTAAGAAAGTCTGAATAGCATGAATTTATTATAATGATTTAACACTTCTAGCACTTGAGTTAAAAATGCCCTTCCATAAATAACGGTCCCTGGAAAACATAGCAAATTTACACAGTTTACCATTTCCCAATGTTATATAAATCCAACAAGCTTAAATCACCTGCAGCTGAGAGGAGAACACAGGAAACTGGAGCTGTGAAGTTCATCCCATCCCAATGGACAGCAGTGAGGAGTGAGAGTCAGTCTCCCTTCCTCCGGCTCCCTCATCTCAGCACGGGACTGGCCAATCTCAGCACTTAAAGAATGGGGAGAAGAACAGGGTGGGGCAGCACCTGGAAGAATCAAGGAGGGCAAACACCAATCTTATAGGTGCAGAACAGGTGAAGGGCACGGGCCTAGGGCATCCTGGCAGAAGTCAGGCCATGGGCCATTGTTTGTGTGCTGGTGCCAGGAGGTGTCAGTTAGGGCTGCTTGACTTTGGCCTGCAAGGAAGAAGGGAGGGAGAGGCCAGCTCTGATGTCCTGGTTAGATCTCGAACAGGGCCTGTCCTCTGGCCAACCACCTCTTCTACTTTCTTACAAACACCAACACTGCTTCCTACTCCTGGGCCTTCTGGTTCCTCCGTGTTCCAAGGACCTCCCTCTCTGCACTCCCTCTGGCTCCACTGGACACCCTGCCTTACCCTACTTTCATGGACACTGTGGCCTCATCATTCTTGTTTTCATCTGGGCTAGTTTCCAGGTCTACATCAGCATTCCAGGCACCAAACCTGTAAGGTAGAAATGGTCACTTCTCATCTTAACAAATATTTTTATGCATTATTATACACAAGGCTTAGAGAATATAGGCAACTTGCCGAAATCTACACAGCTCACAAGTGGTAAGGTTGGGTTCTCCAAAGTGAATATATGTTCTCTTTGAACACTTTACATTCTAATAGGGTAGACAAACAGTGCACACAGCAATATGGGACAGATTGAGGTGGGCTATAACAAAGGCTCTACAGAGTTCTATGGGAACCAAGAGTATATACTGATGCCGCAGAGATTAGGAAACTTCCATGGAAGTGATAACTGAGCTAGGTCTGGAAAGATTCACCCGAGAGAGAGGGACCTGGAAAAGTCACATAGGCAGGAAACAGCAGTGTGTCCTTGGGAGACGGCCAAGGGCTGTGAGCTGCAGAGGGGAGAAGGGAGGGTAAGAGGCTGAGAGTTCCGATGTGCCACTCTAAGGGGTACACTCGTTTCCTGTAAGCAGTGGCGGACTTGTGGATTTTTAAGCAGCAAAGTTACAAATCTTAGATTTGTAAGAAAGAAAATGCTAGTGAATGTGGAGATGGGACTGAAGAGGGAGCAATGGAGGTATCTCCCAGCCCCACCAGTCCTCTGAGTATGGCCCCTACTTTCTACTTTCTTTAGAGAGCTGCAAGAAGGCAGGCAGGAGTAGTCCAAAGGGTACCGGACTTTGGGGTCACAGAATTGTTATATTTTCTTCCTCCCTCCTATGTGCCTACCCATCCACCTATTCGATAAATAATGTTTGGGAGCCTATAACGTGCCAGGAGCCATGCTGAAATCTGAGGAATTAGTGATGAGTAAGAATGATCTTTTTCTGGCCATCCTGGGGCTTACAGACTGAAGGAGAAATCGCAAAAGTAAACAGGCCATTCCAGCACAGTAAGAATTGTGATAAAACATGTACAGAGGGCAGATAAAGCTCCTAAGGTCAGGAAAAGGATATTACAGTGCCTTTAGGAACTACCGGAAGCTCAGGGTGGCTGAAGCATGGAAGTTAAGAGGAATAGAGTAGGAAAAGAGGGCTGGAAGTCTAAAGGCTGCAGTGGGCCATATCACCAACACCCTTGGGCAGAAGTACAAACACAGAGGGCAGTGGGAAACTAACTAATGCTTTAGGCCAGGGTGTGACATGATATGGGTAGCTTTATGGAGAATAATAGGTTACACTTACTGAGTGCTTATTATATCCTATGCTGAACACTCTACCTGCGTTAGTGCATTTAACCTTCACAATAACTTCATGAGGTAGGTTCTGCTGTGATCCCCATTTAAAGATGAGTGAGGCAGAGAGAGTCAAATGTTCTAGGATGAATCCAGGCCATCCGGCAGGAAGACCAATAAAGAAACTGTTGTACTAGAGAAGCATCAGCAAAGATAAGAGAGAAGTGGGTAAGTTTAAAAACAGGAAGTGAACTTGATATTTTTTTTTTTTTTTTTTTGAGATGGAGTCTTGCTCTCTCACCCAGGCTGGAGTGCAGTGGCACGATCTTGGCTCACTGCAACCTCTGCCTCCCGGGTTCAAGTGATTCTCCTGCCTCAGCCTCCTGAGTAGCCAGGACTACAGGCACGTGCCACCATGCCCAGGTTTTTGTATTTTTACAAATACAAAATACAGAGACGGGATTTCACTGCGTTAGCCAGGATGGTCTCGATCTCCTGACCTCATGATCTGGCCGCCTCAGCCTCCCAAAGTCTGGGATTACAAGTGTAAGCCACCGCGCTCGGACGGACTTGATACTTCTTGAACATTGACTAGAAATAGGAAAGAGAGGGGAAGAAGTGAAAAATGACCCTCCTACCCTACTTTCTGAGTTTGAATTCTATTTCTAGTTGGTGACCTTGGCAAGTTTTGCTAAACTTCATATTCATTATTGGTGCAAAAAATCACCCTCAAGTTTTAGGTGTGCATAGATGTATACCTGGCCTCATTACATAAAGGATATGATGTACCTTACAAGAATAACCCATATAATGGGATAATTTTGAAAACTATGAAAAAAGGCTTCATCTCATAAGGACTGAATAAGATGTTGCACAGGGCCCAGCTGAGGATCTGGCGCACAGTTAAGTGCTTCAGGAGTTTTCGATGCTTGCCTGGCACCCACCGGCCTCCACTCTACATGCTCAACATTCTGGATTCCTCTCCTCCTCCCACAGGGTCTGGGTGTTCATCCTTCTTTCCTAATTCTATCACTTCCAGGTCATGACCCCACAAAGACATACAGGCATACCTCAGAGATATTGTGGGGCTAGTTCCAGATTGCCACTATAAAGCATATATCACAACAAAGGAAGTCACACAAATTTTTTGTTTCCCAGTGCATATAAAAGTTATGTTCACGCAACTGTAGTCCACTGTAGTGTGCAACTGAATTGTGACTAAAAACAATCAACACATATTAACTTAAAATACTTCATTGCTAAGGATCATCTGAGCCTTCAGTGGGTTGTAATCTTTTTTTTTCTGAGATGGAATCTTGCTCTCTCTCCTAGGCTGGAGTGCAATGGTGCAATCTCAGCTCACTGCAACTTCTGCCTCCTGGGTTCAAGAGATTCTCCTGCCTCAGCCTCCTGAGTAGCTGGGATTACAGGTGCCTGCCACCGCACCCAGCTGATTTTTGTATTTTTTAGTAGAGACGGGGTTTCGCCATGTTGGCCAGGCTGGTCTTGAACTCCTGACCTCAGGTGATCCACCTGCCTTGGCCTCTCAAAGTGCTGGGATTACAAGCATGAGCCACCATGCCCGGCTGGGGGTTGTAATCTTTTTTGGCTCATGGAGGGTCTTGCCTTGATGTTGATGGCTACTGACTGATCAGTGTGGGTTGCTGATCAGTGTGGTTGTAGCAATTTCTTAAAATAAGACAACAATGAAGTTTGGCACATAATTGACCCTTCCTCTCAGGAAAATTTATCTGCAGCATGTGATGCTACTGGATAGCATTTTACCCACTGTAGAACATCTTTCAAAATTGGAATCAATTCCCTCAAACCCTGATGCTGCTTTATTAAATTTATATAATATTCTAAGTCCTTTGTTGTCATTTCAATTATGTTCATAGCATCTTCACCAGAAGTAGATTCCATCTCAAGAAACCACTTTCTTTGCTCATCCAGAAGAACCAGCTCCTCATCCGTTCAAGTTTTATCATGAGATTGCAGCAATTCAGTCATATCTTTAGCTTCACTTCTAATTCTAGTTCTCTTGCTATTTCCACCACATCTGCAGTGACCTCCTTCATTAAAGTCTTGAATCCCTCAAAGTCATCCATGAGGATTAGAATCAACTTCTTCCAAACTCCTGTTAATCTTGATATTTTGACCTCCTCCCATGAATCACAGATGTTCTTAATGGCACCTAGGATGGTGAATCCTTTCCAGAAGGTTTTCAATTTACTTGGCAGAAATCCATCAGATAAATCATTATCTATGGTAGCAATAGCCTCAAAAATGTATTTCTCAAACAATAAGATGTGGAAAGTTGAAATTACTCCTTGATCCATGGGCTGCAGAATAGATGTTGTGTTAGGAGGCATGAAAACAACATTCATCTTGTAAGTCTTCATCAAAGCTCTTGGGTGACCAAGTATATTGTAACAACAGTCATATTTTGAAAGAAATCTTTTAATCTGAGCAGTAGGCCTCAACAGTATGCTTAAAATATTCAGTAAACCATGCTGTAAACAGATGTGCTGCTATACAAGCTTTGTTGTTCCTTTTATAGAGCACGGGCAGAGTAGATTTAGCATCATTCTGAAGAGCCCTCGGATTTCCAGAATGGTAAATGAGCAATGGCTTTAACTTAAAGTCACTAACTACATTAGCCCCTAACAAGAGAGTCAGTCTGTCCTTTGATGCTTTGAAGCCAGGCATTGACTTCTCCTCTCTAGTTATGGAAGTCCTCAATGGCATCTTCATCCAACAGAAGGTTGTTTCATTTACATTGAAAATGCATTGTTTAGTGGAGCTACATTCATCAATGATCCTAGGTAGATCTTCTGGATAAATAACTTGCCATAGCTTCTACATCAGCACTTGCTGTTTCACATTATACTTTTATATTATGGAGATGGTCTCTTTCCTTAAACCTCTGCTAGCTGCAAGCTTTTCATCTACAAATTCCTCATCTAATGGAGATGGTCTCTTAACTTCCTCATCTCTCTCAGCCTTCAGAGAATTGAAGAAAGTCAGGGCTTTGCTCTGGATTAGGCTTTAGTTTAAGGGAGTGTCCATACAAAAAAGTTTTGAATGGGCCCAGGCGCGGTGGCTCACGCCTGTAATCCCAGCACTGTGAGAGGCCGAGGTGGGCGGATCATCTGTGGTCAGGAGCTTGAGACCAGCCTGACCAACACGGAGAAACCCCGTCTCTACTAAAAATACAAAATTAGCTGGATGTGGTGGTGCATGCCTGTAATCCCAGCTACTGGGGAGGCTGAGGCAGGAGAATTGCTTGAACCTGGGAGGTGGAGGTGTGGAGGTTGCGGTGAGCTGAGATTGCGCCATTGCACTCCACCCTGGGCAACAAGAGCGAAACTCCGTCTCAAAAAAAACAAAAACAAAAACAAAAACAAAGTTTTGCATGGATCTTCATAGCCGCATTCTTCATCATAACAACAACAACAATAACAAAATGGGGAACAACCCAAACATCCATCAACTGATGAATGTATAAACAAAAATGTCATATATTCATATGATACCGTATTAATTTGGCAATCAAAAGGAACCATGTATATGTGACAGCATGGATGAACCTTGAAAACAATATGCTGTGAAAGAAGCTGGTCACAGAAGACCACATAGAATATGATTTCATTAATATGATGTGTCCAGATAGATATGCAAATGTATAGACACAGCAAGTCAATGGTTGCCTAAGGCTGGCAGTATGGAGGGTGACTGCTAAAGGGTATGGGTTTCTCTTTGGGGTGATGAAAATTGATTTTCTAAAATTGATTGTGGTGATGGTGGCAACTCTGAATATACAAAGACCACTGAACTGTACACTTTAAATAGGTAGACTGTACAGTATTTGAATAAATCTTATAAGGCTATTACCAAAAAAAAAAAGTAAAAAAAGGAAGTAGTGTCTATGGGCTTTGGTTGCTGATTGGCCAGGAGTGCTGAAAAGTCAAGAGTAAAAACTTGACTTTGACTCACCTCTTTAAACTGGGCTTGGGTGAAAGCCAGTTTGTGAGGTATTAAGGGGCAATGAATCCAAGACTGCTCCCTTTAGAAGTCTTGTTGTAAAAGGAAAGAGAGAACCACAATAGTGGAAAGAAGGGATGAGAAAGTCAGATGAAAGTCTGGGCTATTCACAGGGTATTTTTTTCAAATTACAGGGGATCTTACAGTTGATTGAAGTCCCTTCATTTCCAGACTGGGTCTCCAGATTCCTAAACACCCAAATGGTGTTGCCAGTAATCTATGAGCAATTTTCATTTTCAGTTTGGGAGCTGTTTCAGTAATGATTCTGTTCCTGCTACCTGTGCCTTGGAGGGGCAGGTGTGAAGTCTCCTTATTCAGGCGCAGGTGCCAGCCTGGCTTTGTCTCTGTCTTAGTTGAATCCACAGGTGTGATCTCAGAATTGAACATTTTAGGCACTGAAGCCCTCACATACATTCTTCCAGCAACTAAAGGCAACTAGGCAGGGCCATTTTTCTTGTCTTAAAGTGCTGTGATATTTCTTCTTGCTGAGCAGCTATGGGGCTAGGCACAGAGAAGAGACTTAGAGGTGCACATAGATTGTTCTGTTCCAACAAGCACACAATCTAGAGGCAGCTTGGTGTCCACATGATGTGAGTAAGCAGGGGCCACAGCAGAAAAACCTACTGGGATGTGACAAACCATTTCCTTTCTCTCAGTCGACCACAGGCTCCTGCTGTTTTAACAAGTACTGAGGAAAATAACATTTTGATAACCTGCAGCTCTGCACTAGCTTTCAAGCTATGCCTCACTGATCTGATGAGGGATGTTCAAGGGACAATTCAATATCAAACCCATATGGGGAAAATAACCATAGAGATGATTTATTAACTTAAAATCTCATACGTACATAAACATTTGCCAACATTCAAAATACACTCTGAGCTGAGGATAAATTGTGAGTTGGAAAGAGTCCGCCACAGCCTCCATCTCTCTGCCCCATCAGGCCTCTCCTCTCCCCTGATTCTCTGGCCAGCAGATCTCTATTGTGAACTTGGTGCCAGAAGCAGAGACAAGTGAACAGTGGCTCTGAGGGAGAAGAAAGAGTCCCTCCCACCCCATGACATTTGGGGTGCTCTAGAAAAGTCCCCATCATGAGGATCAGGTTTGAATAAACACAAGTTTGCCTCCTGGAAAGCGGACTGTCAGCAAAAGCTTTTCTGTGATTCACTTTGGTTCTCTACATCAAGCACTGTGGGCCTTACTTAGGGCGTTCAAAGGACATGCTGTGTCCTTTTCCATTTTGTAAACATTGATTGGTTTTCCTTCTTAGGAGGTGGGCAGCAGGGTGGGCAATGCTGTGGCATTATCCGCAACACCCTCGGCATGTGTCCCGTCTTGCTTTGGGGAAGTGTCTAGAGGCTGGATGAGCAAATCCCAACCAGTCAAGGGTGGGGGACCTGACAGGGAGGAAAGGCAGATTCCTTTGTGCCAGATCCTTTCTCTTGGGATAGTCTGCAACAGCTTTGAGGCTCTACAACATTTCATTCATATGTATGCATATATTTCAAAATAAATTTAAATCGATTAAAATGTTAACAGGTACTATTCAATTAATAATGAAGACATTAGATTATATACAAATTTACATCCTATTGCCCTTGCACCAACACCAACAAAATGTCCACAAGTTAGAAAAAGGCAACTGGTGAGGAGTTTGGCATGTGAAAAATGTATTGGCTGATACTTTGCTGAAAGTCCATCTCTGCTTTTCCAAATTGGCCATTCATGGAGAGGCAAAGAAGCAATTAAACTTCACTCTGTGGCTGTGATCCCCAAAAAGCCTTTAGTTTAGACTATGTTTATTATTTTCCAAAGGCAAACAAGCTTCTTAAAGAAACTGTGATCCTTTTCTTGATCCTCTGGCATCTTCTCACTCCAGAGTTTTAAGGACACTGGAGTCCGGAATGGGTGACTGTGGGCATGGGAGTAGTCTATGGGAGTCAGGTATACTTAAGCTAGTCATGACACAGGGGGCAAGGAAAAGAAAGTTCTGGAAACCTAATTTTAACTGAAAAAATGGCTGAGGACTCTTAGTTTGCCATCCACCCATTTCTGCCATACCACAGAAAGCTCCACACTCCAAAGGCTTTATGATTTGGGATCAAACTGATTTGGTTACTCTCAGAGGTGAATTTTATAAAGAAATTTTGATCTGTAATGATTTTCCAACTTTTTAAGGGAATGACTACAACTAGTTAGTCCTGACTTTATGTTTATTTCAGAAGAAAAATATAATATTGGTGGGCTCCATTCTTTTCTCCTCCAAAGAATTAAAAAACCCAAGCGAAAGAAGGCTGGGTAGAGGTGACAGCACCAGGCTTAGCATGAAGAGACATGAGCTTTGGAGCTATCTGGACAAGGAGGCTGCTTAGCAAGGCTTTTCTAGATTGAAATAATCTAGTTTCAATTAAAATAATAATTCAGGGAAGCCACACAGACTCATTGCATGCAGGCTGCCCTGGGTGGTCTGACTTTGTCTACCAACACTGACTAACAAAGTCTTGCTCCCAGTTTAAGTTGGGGTTGGTAAAAAGGAGAGAAAAAAAGTCACACCCTCCAGATCAAATAAAATTCCCAAGTAATACACATCTGGGAACACACTCTCCCCTTGCTTTCAATGACTGGAGAGTTTTGAACTCTGGCTAAACCACGCTCAACATCCCCATTAGCTTGAGAGGCTACTAGGGACCACTGCAAGCTGAAGGACCCATCTCAAGAGCTCTGTGGGAGAAAAGACAGCAGATAGGATGAGGTCTGCACTGCATAACTTCCATAGGCTTTCTCTGGGTCAAAACGAGGCCCAGTGGTGGAACATACTCTGGCAAGTTGAGATGGTTCTTTGGGGCCATGAGCAGAGCACTTGTGGGGCCTGGTCAGCTTGTATCCTTTAATCCTCATGGAGGAAAAGGGAGGGCCAGAGGAAGCCCATCAGCTTGCAGCAGCTGGTGTCACTCTCTCTCTAGTGGCATTTTCCCTAGACACACTATGGGAAGTTCACAGGAGCGCGTGTGATGGGGGGTGGGAGGTGGGGTGAATAAGCTGAACACTTGAGTTAACAAAAATACCTAGAGATTGATTGTTCTTATTCATTCTGGAATATTGGAGGGGTCGTCATCTGAACACTGGTAGAAGAGTGCTTCAGGTTTGTGCCTCCACTGAATTTCCCCAGGGCTAATCACTCCCTGACATGATTTAGTGCTGCTTGCTCCCAAGGATTGGCTGGGTCTCACCCTCTAGCCCATTGAGCTCTTTGGTTATGGGATGGGCAGCTGCCAGGCTGATGGCTACTGAGACGGACTCACAATTGGCCGTCAGTGTTGTTTGTGATGGCAGGGGCACCAACTCCAACTTCAGAATTAAAGGACCACTTATGGAGATGTAGTAGTGACAGAACAGGATGAGAAAGATGTGAGGGTTTGCCTTTCTGAAACTGCTTATGTTTCAAAGGGGTTACTTTTAGAGGGATCTTTCGATGGAGAGGGTTTTTTTTGTACATAAAAGTGAGTCAGCCTTTTCTAGCAGAAGTATGAGAAGGAAACACTCTTGAAATGAGGCTGAATATGCAATGGTTTCCACCACACAGAAAGTATCCTATGTTAATTTTCTAATCTGTTTAGCATAAAACAGATACCATCTTCCATTCCTACCCCCTTAGTGTGTTATCGAATGCCTGGTCTGATGGAAAACACCCTGGGTTGTTAGAATGATTTCTATATTCAATACATAACAGGATGCTAGTGAGATAGGTCCCTGTGAAAGGAGAGACACAATTACTTTGCAATGAAATAATTTAAAATGCTAGATCGGTATGTGGGGAAACCCACAAATTTCCTAAGAAAATTTTGCAATATGTCAAATGAAAAATATATCTTCCAGAATCTGATTCTCCTCCAGCTCTTCAGGGCTTCTGTGCATCCCCATCTTCTTCCAGGTCGATTTTGGAAGACTGAGTCGGAAAGTACCATGATTCCAGGCCCCAGCTTCTTTGGAGGGACAGCGCTGAGGTTTGGGAGCAGAGTTTGGGCTCAGAGACTGAACCAAATCCAACAAAGATGTCTCATACCTGTAAGACATATAACCCAGACAGGAAAGGATCAGATTATTAGAAAATGAGAATCCAAGCCCAGCAGAAATGGGCTGTCCAGGGCAAGAATCAGATCACAGACCACACTGTGTGTAAGATGCTGCTTAGGGGAGCTTTTGTGAAGGTAAACACCAGAAGGACTTGAAGAACCTAGGCCCTGCTGCCTGTCCTTAAGCTCTTCTCTTCTGCTGACCTCTAACATTCCTTTATAACTTATGAAGAGAGGTTGTAGAGTGGGAAGAGGAGTCATGATAACAGTAATGATATTAACAGTGACATTTACTGTAGGCTTACTGTCAGGCACTGTTCCTAACACTACAAATATTTAACCTTCTTATAACCCTCTAAAGAACCCTATGAAGTAGGTACTGTGCTACTCTCATCTCCATTATAAACATGCCATGCAGAAATTAAAGCTCAGGGAAGTAACTCATCTAACAGAAAGAGTCTAGAATTGAACCCAGGTGGTTTGTCTTCAGCACTCTCATCCAGGACACTAAAGCTGCCTGTTGAAATCTTCACAGACAGACAGACTTGGTTCAAATCTCTGTTCTACCATTTGCAAGCTGTGTAATATTGGGAAAGTTATTCAGTCTCTCAGTTCAGTCTTTTCATGTGTAAGGGGCTAGCAAAACTCCAGTGAGGATTAAATGAATTAATTGATAATACATAATAGGCACTGAATAAATGTTAGTTCCTTCCTGTTAACCCCCTTCCACTTTCTCTAGAAGTTTGGGAAAAGATTCTAAATCTATAAAGACATCCCTCCAAAGAAAGACTGCCTTGTGTCCAGCATTCTTATCAGAAAGGGTAAGTGTGGAGCAGCTTAGAGGTAAAGAAACAGTCTGGGGGCCGGGTGAGGTGGCTCACACCTGTAATCCCAGCAGTTTGGGAGGCCAAGGTGGGTGGATCACTTGAGGTCAGGAGTTCGAGACCAGCCTGGACAACATGGTGAAACTCTGTCTCTACCAAAAATATAAAAATTAGGTGGGCATGGTGGCATGTGCCTGTAGTCCCAGCTATTCAGGAGGCTAAGGCAGGAGAATCGCTTGAACCTGGGAAGTGGAGGCGGCAGTAAGCCGAGATTGTGCCACTGCAGTCCAGCCTGGGCAATAGAGCAAGCAAACAAACAAACAAACAAACAACCCAACCAACCAACCAAACAAAAACAATCTGGGGTACCACATAGGGCCCTAAGGGGTAGCTGGGGCCAGAACCTAGCTCCAAATTAATGGTGGTGACAATGGCAGAAGCAGCAATGGTGGGAGGCTGGGTTGTCTGTTTCCCAAGCCCACTCCTGTGGCAAAAATGTCATCTTTCTGGCCTGAGAACTGGGATAGGAACTGCTAGCATTAAGGCTATAAATGCCAGTAAATTATTAGAAAATAAAAACATACACGTGGACATTACAATAAAGCATATCAGAGAGATATTAGAGTCCTTCAAAGAGTTTAGAATCTCTGGTTTTAAAAACTGCTACAACACTGCAAAGTGAATATCCACAGGCTTGGAAATAAAAATTAAGGATTGTTGTATTCGACAGGAAAACACCCATTATTCTCATATGCAATTTCTAATGAACCAATTATTAATGAGGAATACAATTTTTAAATTTAGTTTGTCTTTGTAATTGAAGATGCTGCCATAGAAAGCATAAACAGGCACTGTGAATTACAGACAAATCATTACGTGATTTTTGGTTTCTTGTGTGATCGCTATATATTACAGGACATGCTAGAGAAAACATTAAAATTACATTGTATAGATTTGTATTTAAAATTAAATTTCAACATGTATGAAAAGAATGTGTATGAAGAGTTAATTCTTTTTAGAAAATCTGATTCCCAAAAATAATCACCTCTATATAAACTAAAATTCATATTTGGAAATACTTTATTAGAAATCTATCCAAATGTTGGCACAGCCTACAAAATACTCTTAGCAGCTCCACTGTCAGTTACATCAACAGAAAGATCCTTTTCAAAATTAAAAATTACAAAAAATTGGGGGAAACAGTTCCAAGATGGCCAAATAGGAACAGATCCAGTCTGCATCCCCCAGCGTGATTGACAAAGAAGACAGGTGATTTCTGCATTTCTAGCTGCGGCACCTGGTTCAACTCATTGGGACTGGCTGGACAGTGGATGCAGCCCACGGAGGGCGAGCCAAAGCAAGGCGGGGCATTGCTGCACCCAGGAAGCGCAAGGGGTCAGGGGATTTCCCTTTCCTAGCCAAGGGAAGCCGTCACTGACAGTACCTGGAAAATCGGGACACTGCCACCCAAATACTGTGCTTTTCCAACAGTCTTAGCAAACGGCACACCAGGAGATTATATCCCACACCTGGCTCAGCGGGTCCCAGCCCACAGAGCCTTGCTCTCTGCAGTCTGAGATCAACCTGCGAGACAGCAGCCTGGCAGGGGTAGGGGCATCCGCCATTGCTGAGACTTGAGTAGGTAAACAAAGCAACCGGGAAGCTTGAACTGGGTGGAGCCCGCCACAGCTCAACAAGGCCTGCCTGCCTCTGTAGACTTCACCTCTGGAGGAAGGTCACAGCTGAACAAAAGACAGCAGGAACTTCTGCAGACTTAAACATCCTTGACAGCTCTGAAGAGAGCAGTCGTTCTCCCAGCATGGGGTTTGAGCTGTGAGAATGGACAGACTGCCTCCTCAAGAGGGTCCCTGACCCCCATGTAGCCTAACTGGGAGACACTTCCCAGTAGGAGCCGACTGATACCTCATATAGCTGGGTGCCCCTCTGAGACGAAGCTCCCAGATGAAGGATCAGGCAGCAATATTGCAGTTCTGCAATATTTGCTGTTCTGCAGCCATGCGCTGGTGATACCCAGGCAAACAGGGTCTGGAGTGGACCTCCAGCAAACTCTAACAGACCTGCAGCTGAGGGACCTGTTAGAAGGAAAACTAACAAAACAGAAAGGAATAGCAACATCAACAAAAAGGACATCCACACCAAAACCCCATCTGTAGGTCACCATCATCAGAGACCAAGGGTAGATAAAACCACAAAGATGGGGAGAAACTAGAGCAGAAAAGCTGAAAATTCTAAAAAACCAGAGCACTTCTTCTCCTCCAAAGGATCACAGCTCCTCGCCAGAAATGGAACAAAGCTGGACAGAGAATAACTTTGATGACTTGACAGAAGCAGGCTTCAGAAGGTTGGTAATAACAAACTTCTCCGAGCAAAAGGAGGATGTTCGAACCCATTGCAAGGAAGCTAAAAACCTTGAAAAAAGATTAGATGAATGGCTAACTGGAATAAACAGTGTAGAGAAGACCTTAAATGACCTGATGGAGCTGAAAACCATGGCAGGAGAACTACGTGACGCATGCAGAAGCTTCAGCAGCCGATTCGATCAAGTGGAAGAAAGGGTATCAGTGATTGAAGATCAAATGAATGAAATGAAGTGAGAAGTTTAGGGAAGAAACGAGTAAAAAGAAATGAACAAAGCCTCCAAGAAATATGGGAATATGTGAAAAGACCAAATCTACATTTGATTGGTGTACCTGAAAGCGATGGGGAGACTAGAACCAAGCTGGAAAACACTCTTCAGGATATCATCCAGGAGAACTTCCCCAACCTAACAAGGCAGACCAACCTTCAATTTCAGGAAATACAGAGAACACCACAAAGATTCTCCTCGAGAAGAGCAACCCCAAGACACATACTTGTCACATTTACCAAAGTTGAAATGAAGGAAAAAATGTTAAGGGGCAGTCAGAGAGAAAGGTTGGGTTACCCACAAAGGGAAGCCCATCAGACTAACAGCAGATCTCTCGGCAGAAACTCTACAAGCCAGAAGAGAGTGGGGGCCAATATTCAACATTCTTAAAGAAAAGAATTTTCAACCCAGAATTTCATATCCAGCCAAACTAAGGTTCATAAGTGAAGGAGAAATAAAATCCTTTACAGACAAGCAAATGCTGAGAGATTTTGTCACTACCAGGCTTGCCTTACAAGAGCTCCTGAAGGAAGCAGTAAATATGGAAAGGAACAACCAGTACCAGCCACTGCAAAAACATGCCAAATTGTAAAGAACATCGATGCTAGGAAGAAACTGCATCAACTAATGAGCAAAATAACCAGCTAACATCATAATGACAGGATTGAATTCACACATAACAATATTAATTTTAAATGTAAATGGGCTAAATGCCCACAATTAAAAGACACAGACTGGCAAATTGGATAAAGAGTCAAGCCCCATCCGTGTGCTGTATTCAGGAGACCCATCTTACGTGCAGAGACACACATAGGCTCAAAATAAAGGGATGGAGGAAGATCTACCAAGCAAATGGAAAGAAAAAAAAAAAAAAGCAGGGGTTGCAATCCTGGTCTCTGATAAAACAGATTTTAAACCAACAAAGATTAAAAAAAAAAAGAGAGAGACAAAGAAGGCCATCACATAATGGTAAAGGGATCAATTCAACAGGAAGAGCTATCTTAAATATATATGCACCCAATATAGGAGCACCCAGATTCATAAAGCAAGTCCTTAGAGACCGACAAAGAGACTTAGACTCCCAAAAAATAATATTGGGAGACTGTAACACTCCACTGTCAATATTAGACAGATCAACAAGACAGAAGGTTAACAAGGATATCCAGGACTTTAACTCAGCTCTGCACCAAGTGGACCTAATAGACGTCTACAGAACTCTCCACCCCAAATCAACAGAATATACATTCTTCTCAGCACTGCATCACACTTATTCCAAAATTGAGCACATAGTTGGAAGTAAAGCACTCCTCAGCAAATGTACAAGAACAGAAATCACAACAAACTGTCTCTCAGATCACAGTGCAATCAAATTAGAACTCAGAGTTAAGAAACTCACTCAAAATTGCACAACTACATGGAAACTGAACAATCTGCTCCTGAATGACTACTGGGTACATAATGAAATGAAGGCAGAAATAAAGATGTTCTTTGAAACCAATGAGAACAAAGACATGACGTACCAGAATCTCTGGGACACATTTAAAGCAGTGTGTAGAGGGAAATTTATAGCACTAAATGCCCACAAGAGAAAACAGGAAAGATCTAAAATCAACACTCTAACATCACAATTAAAAGAACTACAGAAGCAAGAGCAAACAAATTCAAAAGCTAGCAGAAGGTAAGAAATAACTAAGATCAGAGCAGAACTGAAGGAGATAGAGACACAAACCCTTAAAAAAATCAAGGAATCCAGGAGCTGGTTTTTTGAAAAGATAAACAAAATTGATAGACCACTAGCAAGACTAATAAAGAAAAAAGAGCGAAGAATCAAATAGATGCAATAAAAAATGATAAAGGGGATATCACCACCGATTCCACAGAACTACAAACTACCATCAGAGAATACTATAAACACCTCTATGCAAATAAACTAGAAAATCTAGAAAAAATGGATACATTCCTGGACACATACACCCTCCCAAGACTAAACCAAGAAGAAACTGAATCCCTGAATACACCAATAACAGGCTCTGAAATTGGGGCAATAATTAATAGCCTACCAACCAAAAAAAGTCCAGGATCAGACAGATTCACAGCCGAATTCTACCAGAAGTACAAAGAGGAGCTGGTACCATTCCTTCTGAAACTATTCCAATGAATAGAAAAAGAGGGACTACTCCCTAACTCATTTTATGAGGCCAGCATTATCCTGATACCAAAGCCTGGCAGAGACACAACAAAAAAAGAGAATTTTAGACCAGTATCCCTGATGAACATCGATGCAAAAGTCCTCAATAAAATACTGGCAAACTGAATTCAGCAGCACATCAAAAAGCTTATCCACCACAATCAAGTTGGCTTCATCCCTGGGATGCAAAGGATGGTTCAACATACTCAAATCAATAAACGTAATCCATCACAAAACATAACCAAAAACAAAAACCACAAGATTATCTCAACAGATGGAGAAAAGTCCTTGACAAATTCAACAGTCCTTCAGGCTAAAAACTCTCAATAAACTAGGTACTAATGGAACGTATCTCAAAATAATAAGAGCTATTTATGACAAACCCACAGACAATATCATACTGAATGGGCAAAAACTGGAAGCATTCCCTTTGAAAACTGGCACAAGACAGGGATGCCTTCTCTCACCACTCCTATTCAACACAGCGTTGGAAGTTCTGGCTAGGGCAATCAGGCAGAGAAAGAAATAAAGGGTATTCAATTAGGAAAAGAGGAAGTCAAATTGTCCCTGTTTGCAGATGACTTGATTGTATATTTAGAAAACCCCATCGTCTCAGCCCAAAATCTCCCTAAGCTGGTAAGCAACTTCAGCAAAGTCTCAGGATACAAAATCAATGTGCAAAAATCACAAGCATTCCTATACAGCAATAATGGACAAACAGAGAGTCAAATCATAAATGAACTCCCATTCACAATTGCTACAAAGAAAATAAAATACCTAGGAATACAACTTACAAGGGACATGAAGGACCTCTTCAAGGAGAACTACAAACCACTGCTCAATGAAATAAAAGAGGATACAAACAAATGGAAGAACATTCCATGCTCATGGATAGGAAGAATCAATATTGTGAAAATGGCCATACTGCCCAAGGTAATTTATAGATTCAATGCCATCCCCATCAAGCTACCAATGACTTTCTTCACAGAATTGGAAAAAACTACTTTAAAGTTCACATGGAACCAAAAAAGAGCCTGCATTGCTAAGACAATCCTAAGCCAAAAGAACAAAGCTGAAGGCATCACGCTACCTGACTTCAAACTATACTACAAAGCTACAATAACCAAAACAGCATGGTACTGGTACCAAAACAGAGATATAGACCAATGGAACAGAACAGAGGCCTCAGAAATAATGCCACACATCTACAACCATCTGATCTTTGACAAACCTGGCAAAAACAAGAAATGGGGAAAGGATTCCCTATTTAATAAATGATGCTGGGAAAACAGGCTAGCCATAAGTAGAAAGCTGAAACTGGATCTCTTCCTTACACCTTATACAAAAATTAATTCAAGATTGATTAAAGACTTAAATGTTAGACCTAAAACCGTAAAAACCCTGGAAGAAAACCTAGACAATACCATTCAGGACATAGGCATGGGCAAGGACTTCATGTCTAAAACACCAAAAGCAATGGCAACAAAAGCCAAAATAGACAAATGAGATCTAATTAAACTAAAGAGCTTCTGCACAGCAAAAGAAACTACCATCAGAGTGAACAGGCAACCTACAGAATGGGAGAAAATTTTTGCAATCTGCCCATCTGACAAAGGGCTAATATACAGAATCTACAAAGAACTTAAACAAATTTACATGAAAAAATCAAACAACCCTATCAAAAAGTGGGCAAAGGATATGAACACACACTTGTCCAAAGAAGACATTTATGCAGCCGACACATGAAAAAATGCTCATCATCACTGGTCATCAGAGAAATGCAAATCAAAACCACAATGAGATATCATCTAACACCAATTAGAATAGCGATCACTAAAAAGTCAGGAAATAACGGGTGCTGGAGAGGATGTGGAGAAATAGGAAGACTTACACTGTTGGTGGGACTGTAAACTAGTTCAACCATTGTGGAAGACAGTGTGGTGATTCCTCAAGGATCCAGAACTAGAAATACCATTTGACCCAGCAATCCCATTACTGGGTATACACCCAAAGAATTATAAATCATGCTAGTATAAAGACACATGCACACGTATGTTTATTGTGGCACTATTTACAATAGCAAAGACTTGGAACCAACCCAAATGTCCATCAATGATAGACAGGATTAAGAAAATGTGGCACATATACACCATGGAATACCATGCAGCCACAAAAAAGGATGAGTTCATGTCCTTTGTAAGGATATGGATGAAGCTGGAAACCACCATTCTGAGCAAACTATCGCAAGTGCAGAAAACCAAACACCGCATGTTCTCACTTAAGTGGGAACTGTACAATGAGAACACTTGGACACCGGAAGGGGAACATCACACACTGGGGCCTGTCGTGGGGTGGGAGGAGGGGGGAGGGATAGCATTAGGAGATATACCTAATGTAAATGATGAGTTAATGGGTGCAGCACACCAACATGGCACATGTATACATATGTAACAAACCTGCACGTTGTGCACATGTACCCTAGAATTTAAAGTATAATAATAAAAAAATTACAAAAAATTTTTGTAATCTCATTTGGTAAGAGTGACTGATGTTGCTTTTAATTATATCACCTAAAATTGTTAAAATTGTAAATTCTGATGACTTAATAAATGAATTTGGGCTGGGCCCAGTGGTTCATGCAGTGTGTGCAGTGGCGCACGCCTGTAATCCCAGCACTTTGGGAAGCCGAGGTGGGTGGATCACTTGATGTCAGGAGTTTGAGACCAGCCTGGCCAACATGGTGAAAAACCCCATCGCTACAAAAATACAAAAATTAACTTGGTGTGGTGGCTCGTGCCTGTAGTCCCAGCTATTCGGGAGGCTGAGGCAAGGGAATTGTTTGAACCCAGGAGGTGGAGGTTGCAGTGAGACAAGATTGTGCCACTGAAGCCTGGGTGACAGAGTGAAACTCTATCTCAAAAAATAATAAATAAATAAATAAATTTGAAGAAAAGTGAGTCAGAAAAACTTAAGGTTAATCAAGTTATCACATTAATAAAGTATTATTTTATTATATAAAATTATGATACCCAAAATATAATTTTTTCCTATCTGTAGTTTTTATCATTCATATATTACTATTACCCTTCATGCTTTATTGATGTCCTTTTAAAGAAAAAATCTTTGTATTCTAGCACCTTTAATTGCACTTTTTCTTTCTTTCTGAACAAGGGGCCCCACATTTTCATTTTACACTGGTCTGGCAAGTTATGTTGCTGGCCCTGCCCTCAAGTCCCAGGCAAGATTTGACTACTGTCTCAGGCATGGAAATGTCATGACATTTTCTATGGTATGAAAATCTGTAAATTCAAATCCTTTCTGGCAGATTTTTCTTTTGCAGCTTTTATTGTCACAGAATGAAGGCAATATTTCAATACAGTTATCTGTCATTCAAAACAATGATTTCTGTATTCAATCAACACATTCTTTGTTTAAGGTGTAAACCTATGACTGGAGTACTGCTTCTAGGAAATTTTTGCTTATGAGCAGGACAGACCTACTTCATGCTCAAGGAATGAGCTTTGTTTGAACTTTCCTTTGAGATACATGGTAATCTTGTGGTTATATCCATCTCTTAATATATAGATCATTAAATGTTTTTTAAAATCAAACAATGGAAAATCTACACTTTTCTATCCAATTTCATGCTTAAAATAGCTAAGGGGAGGATATTCTGAGTGAGAAAATAATCTGCTGCTTTCTCTATTAAAAAGTAGAGCCAAAATAATTGGGAAAGAGAAAATAGATCAGAAATAAACCTTTTAGAGATGCAAACTGAAATCCAGAGCAACAATAAGGATTTGTGTTTCATCTAAAGACTGATTTAATAGGTACCAACATATTCAATCATTTGAAAGAAAACTGTGGGTTTCCAATTCTTTCAGAGTACTCATCACTATGAAATATAGTAAAAAAAAATTTAAAACATGGAAATAATGACCCACCATACTATAGAAACTTAGATCTGACATATTAGGATAAGTTATACAATAGCAAATTACTTTCGGAATTCCAATGGCTTAATACAATTCAATTATTCTTCATGCTCATCCTATACACTCAAAGTAGGTCCAGGCAGACAGTGGTTCCATCGCCTAGAATGTGGGTTTCTCAATTGTCTTGGCCGGAAAACAGACTGAAGAACTGTACACAGGCTTTCCATAGCATGCAAGTGACAAAACACTTCTTATATCTGACTGGCCAGAATCCAGTTATGTCTCTCCAGAAGGAGAGAACTGGATATTGGCAAACACTACTAATGCCTACCCATGGAGGAATGAGTCTTAACATAATCTGGAATAATTTTCTTATTTTATTGATGAGGAAACTGAGGCCCAGAGAGGTATAAGTGAACTGAATGGAGTCACAGAGCAAATGAGTGGCAGAGCCAAGTGGTTTTTAACCCAGGCCCCTTGACTTCCCAGACTAGTACACCTTTAATCTTTCCATCAAGATAAGTAAGAGGTGACACTAAAGCAAGAGCAAAAGAAGGCTGCAGTTACCAACTACATTTTATTTTAAAAGTATAGCATAATTAGTTGTAACTGAGCTATCTTTTCCTCCAACAAATTAATCTACTCAAGTACAAATGCTTATCTTTATGATTATGCTGTTACCATAAAAATTCTACTTCTCTCTCTAGGAGCCACATTCAATCATAGATTAGACTGTGGCAGAAGAATCAGAAAGTGTGTGGTAAGCAGGGCTCCGATTTCAGTTGTACCTCATAGCTAATTTTGTTCAATAAGTTTACTGACAGTACTTTTGCTATCAAGAAAAACCAAATGATTTGGCAATTAAGAAGCAACAGTATACCCAAGATTATTCCAAAAAGCAAAGCTTGAGAAATGACCCAATTTAATACAAGCATTATATATGCAATAAATCAAAATAAAAAATGAATTCCTATGGGATTTTACACTAAATGTCAGAAAAGAGCAATGTATTTATCAGCTGTGTTCTATGAGCAGTGTGTTTTAGGTTGCTAAGGAGACATGTGATAGGAGACTATAAAAGTTGATTAGCTTGGCCTGATCCTGCTGGGGCTCTGTGGTAGTCAAACAATTTAAAGGGACCTACAACTTATCCATATCCATAAAGTACCATCCCTTGAAAAACCCAGACGATGTTTTAGCCATAGGTATTAACTATATTGGCCTGTCTTACCTCTGTACTTCACAGAGCCGGTACGCATGAGTTACCTAGGCACACAGGCTGAATTTAATAGCCTCATTATGGAGAAGAGATAAACAAAAGGCTTATCTGATCTGCTCTGCCAGTCCCATCCTGGAGGTAATCTGGACCAAGCTGGAGTGGCATTAATTCAGTCTTCCTAGAGCTCTTTCATTTGCCTCTGAACTAGCAAGATAACAAGACAAAATCCAGAGGAGGATGTAGCCTCTGCTGATTTGACTTGACTCCACGTTACCAACTCAAGAAAGGCCAGTCTGATATGGTGTCCAAGAATAGTAGCATATGGCCTAGAAACAACCTGATTTTATGGTCCATCCATGGACTGCACCTGATGAGAAACTAACGATGTTACTGGACCTTTCCCCTCCCATTTCCTTTTTTGATTTTTTGTGATTTCAGTAGACATCTCCTGATTTTCCTTCCATATCACCAACATCCTCTTCCTTTCTTGCCTTTTACATGAAAGAATGCCCCAGGGCTCAGTCCTTTGCTCTCATATCCTAGGTGATGCTATTCATTCTCATGGGATTTAATAACATCTATATGTTAATGACGGCTAAATGAAGAGCTCCAATATCAACCTTGTCCCTGAGTTCCAGACTCACATTCCCAACTGCTACTTGATATATTTACTTGGAAGTGTAATGGGCATCTCAAACTATCCAAAACAGAACTCTTTTTTTTCCTCTGAATCCCACTTCTCTCAATCAACCCAGTGGCTCAGGCCAAAAACCTGCTGCTATTCTCGATTCTTACCTCTGTGCCTTTGCATGTGTTTCACCCTGTGTCGGATGCCTTCTTTCAGATCTTTGCTTGCTCTCTCCATTCATCCACGTCTTCATTTAAATGTCACCTCCTCAAAGAGGTCTTCTTTAGCCACTCCATCCGAAATAGCCATCACTCCACAGTCACCTTATTGCTTTATGGTTTTTATTTTGTTTGTATCACTCAATACACACACACAGACACATAGACACACACACACACACACACACACACACACACACACACACTATATATATATATATCCTATTGCCCCAATGGTATGGGCTCCATAAGAGTAGGGTCATTATTTTATTTACTGCTGTTATCTCCATGCAAAGCATGGTATCTGGCACAAGGTAGGTGCTCAGTATTTGTTGGAAAAAAAACAAAAACAAAAACAAAAAACCAATGGTCTTATGACTTAAGGTTCAGCACCTTCTTCCATGGGCAACTTTTACAAAATCTTTAGACAGCTCATCAATTTATTTCAAACATTCTGGAAAGCATTACCCATCCATCAATTCTTTCTTTACAAAAAAAGGATGCTTACACATATGATTTGTGCAAATTACTTTTTTCACTTAATATATTGGGACCATTTTTCCATATGATATTTTACATTATCTTCAATGACTTCAGATTACTTCACCTCCTGGATGTGCTCTGATTTACATTAATACAACCAATGCCCTGCTAAAGAGTAATTAGGTTAGGTCCACAAGTCCTTCAAGACTAAATCAACTGTCTCTTGTTTCTTCAGCCAATACCCAGAAGGTACTTCCCATTCCAGTTCATCATAGGTTAGCAAGCTACTGCTATGATGTTCTGTACTATCTCTCCCTTTATTCCCAGCCCTCCTCCTCACTCCCACTGCTTCTGGAGCTTTTGCTTCACAATATACACTGCTATATTTTGCATTCTTTTTAGATTATACCTTCTATCTCCTAGTTTTAACTGAAACCTGGCTCTTTCTTCAGGTCAATGCTTCCTTTACATCCTTCTGAGTGGAAATCGTTTATATTCAACATGTGCTATATATTTCAGGGTCAAGAGGTAGGACTGGAATCATTTCTTTTGGCCCAGTCTCTCATTAAATTACTATTCCTTTGAGGATCCTGTCATCTGCTCTGTCATCCTCAACTGTGAACCCACTTGCTCCCAGTCACTGAAGATGTTAACACCTGATCCACAATATTCCCCTCCAATTCAACCCTGACCATCATCCCTGCTGATGTCAGCATCACAAGAATGACACTCAGTCAATATTCTGATGTCTTAGTTTTTCGACCTTCTCTCAATTCAAAAGACTTTAATGGCAAGCCTTTCCAATAGTCCTATCCTAGAACTTGTCATAAATTAAAAGTACATCTCTTCTGAATTCAGTAATTCAAATATCCCAGGTACTTTCTGATGC
The DNA here is from genome assembly GCF_009764315.1 of Trachypithecus francoisi. Classification (NCBI taxonomy): domain Eukaryota; kingdom Metazoa; phylum Chordata; class Mammalia; order Primates; family Cercopithecidae; genus Trachypithecus; species Trachypithecus francoisi. The sequence continues at coordinate 18,752,266 of NW_022681464.1, forward strand.
CCATAGATTACTCTTCAAGCTTGGGTTTTCAGCCATTCCTACTATCTCTGCCTGCTAGTCCCACCAGACCAATGTAGGGGGAGGAGGGAAGGTGGTAAAAAGAAAAGAAAGTTTTATCTGAGGTATGTGAGCTCCTTTAAATTTAAATTTTAAAAAGGTGAGTTCTGGCCAGGCGTGGTGGCTCACGCCCATAATCCCAGCACCTTGGGAGGCCGAGGCAGGAGAATTGCCTGAAGTTGGCAGTTCGAGACCAGCCTGGCCAACATGGTGAAACCCCATCTCTACTACAAATACAAAATTAGCCAGGCATGATGGCACATGTCTGTAATCCCAGCTACTTGGGAGGCTCAGGCAGGAGAATTGGTTGAACCCGGGAGTGGAGGTTGCAGTGAGGTGAGATCGCGCCACTGCACTCCAGCCTGGGCAATGAGCGAAACTCCATCTCAATCAATCAATCAATCAATACATAAATAAGTCCTCTTGCACCACAGGTGATTGCTCCCTCTGACCTATTCACGTGCTCCAGGTGACTGCAGAGTTTGCAGAGATGTTTGGGCTATAGCTTAGGATGTGAAGTGACCTCACGGCCTCACCAAAAGAACTTTTTTAGGGACTCCTCCCCATTGACTCCTCTAGATAGGTACAATGTGAAAGTTTGGACCCTCATACCTCTGAGCATTCTGCTGCCACCCGGCAGTTACAGAAAACACAAGACACATAAGAGAGCGATTTACAATTACTGGGTGACACCTAGAGGAGTGATACTCATAAGCAGGACACTTGGACCCAAAACATACATGGCCTTGGTCACTTTTGAAAAGTTCCTAAATTATGGGAAATCAAGCTTCAAAATCTGAGCACTCTTTTTAGAAACACTAGCTATATATATATATAACACTTACGGGATGTCATGTTGTAAATATCTAGGAAAGTTAGGAACGACATAACCTGGGGTGGTCATAAGCTGCAACAGCCAAAATGGGGATCTTTTGAAATGGCTAAAACAATTTATTTGCATGCACAATTGGAAAAAAGGCTAGTTTCAGAAGCAGACAAATTGATGGGGGATGTACTTCCAATGTCATCTAGAAACTTCTCAAAGAAGTTTTGAGAAAATTGACTCAAGAGGTAAACAAAGAATACCTGAAACTATTTCCGAATTCAAAAAGACTTTAGAGGTTTTCTCCTTTTCATCTCCAACTACTCTTTCTCTTTCTACATTTTTGCCATCATATTCTCTCTTATCTGAACTCCCCTGTTCTGATTTGCCTTTTCACTTATCACCACTGCCTAAGGAAACTCTCCAGGTCTTTTCTAAAAATGTAGCTTGTAAGAGAATTCAGCATTGTACTAAAAGGCCAGATGAATCTGTACTTTATTATTTTCAAAGGTTTGAAAAAACCTTTAAGCAATATTCTAGATGGCTGGTGCTAGCCTCCAAGATCACCAGAATGATTTCTTTATAAATTCTATGTTCCTCAATGGCTTAAATGAAGACTTGGTTATCTTAGTTAAAAGACACCAGCTTTATTGGGTGAATATATAAATACCCATGAGTTTTTAAGCTTGGTCGATTAACTTTCTAAAACTCTTCAGAAAGAAGAAAACACTAAGGCCCCAGAGATTATGAATTTACAACGACAACAACTGACTAGTCAAACGAGGCCTTTTAAGAAAAGATATATGCCTCTTTCTAATGATCAAACAGGTGCTTGCTTCTATTACAAAATGCCTGGCCATTTCAAACAAGATTGCAGAAAACTTAAATGACAGCAGGAACAAAAAGACAGGACCCCCACAAGATGAATAGGGTTGCTCTCTGAGGATACAAAGGGGGCTTTTTGCATTTCTGACTAATACCTAGGAGAAACAGAAATTGTTATAAATGGAGAACAGGTATGTTCCCCATAGATACTACCACAGGGCTACTACTATAGGGCTACTCTTTCTATCCTCAACTCTACCACCTTAAACCGTCCTCTTCCTCAGAGTAATGAAATTATACAAATGGCAGGGGTATCTACTCAATGTATGAGTACATACAAATCCCAAACCTTAGAATTCCAGGTAGGCTCACTCAGTGGTCTTCTTTCCTTTCTGCTTGTTCCCTTGGCTCCCAGATGTCTTTTAATTACAGATTTGTTTTGGAATTTCACAATGTACACATCTCCTTCTCTCAAAAGGGGGATTATATTTAAATTAGGAACAGAAGGAGCAAACAGAACAACTACAGAATGAGAATGAAGTTACTGAGAAATACAGATCCAACAAATATTCTTCTAAGCAAAGACTAAGGAATGATACTGATGATTTACTGCAAGCTTTGCCAGACCATTTATGGTCTCAATATTCCACTGAAATTGGTAACATATATGCAACCACCCCCATTGAAGTGGAAGTAAACCTGAGTAAACCTTTACCCAATATTAGACAATACCCTTTTAATGCCCTGCTGGACCTCATGGTCCCCTAGAGATGTAAATCTTAGCATGTCTTTGAAATGTTAACATTTGGGGAATTAGTTAAGCAGCATTCCAACTGAAATCAGATGGAAAACAGAATTAAAATTATTTAGGCCACCACAACATTCCTTCCCTCAGTGGATACCTTTAGTTCAAGAGAGAAACATTTATAACAATTAGCTTGCATTATTTGTTTTAAATTATTTGCATGACTCTTGACCTTTTGGAGTGCCTATCTGTGTCCTTTCTACAGAAGGAAACTGAACTGTTCCACTCTAAAGTATGCAGAATTATTGAGCTAAAAAAGTCGAAAATGCATGGGAACATTCTGTCCCCTCCCTTGTATGTCTGATGGCAGAACAGAAATGTAGAAAGAAATGGGTTTTGTTGCCTGTCTTTTCCCACCTAAAGAGAGATCCCTTTATAAGGCTTGCTTATTAGCTTAGAGGCAGCCTCAGATAATTTAGGAGCAGACTTTACTCTTCCCATAACTTACCTTCCCACATTTTCCCACCTTTGGCACTATCCCCATGGCAGCTTTTGCTTTCTTGTTTTACTGTCTCTTTCAGTCCTCCTTCTGGTCTTACTGTGTAGTCAATCAGCTGAGAAGCTGAGACCCTAGATGACATGGTTGGACAGAAATGTGGTGTGTACCCCATTTGTGACTAGTGAGACTGTTTTCTTTCAGCTGTCTTTGGGACCGTTTCTGGATCTGTTGAGGATTGAGGACTGCACCGCACCTCTTTGGAGATGCCTTGTGCGTCTTTGGTAAAGGAATAACCTTGGTTAAGGCTTATTGGTTTTGCTGAGTCTCTTGAGAAGGTGCCTTTGTTTTTTTTTTTGTTTTTGTTTTTTTTTGACTGAAACCCCTTTTTAATTATGTGTTTGGTCTCTCTGTTTGCTTCCTTTCATATTGACATGATTTTAGTGAAGAAAAAAATATAAAACTTCATTAGCCTTTTGGAAACCTTAAACTCTTTCTCTGTGCTTTGAATTACATAAGGTAAATTTACTACCTTAAGCTCTAAAACTCAGTAAGGGCTTTGGCCATGTGAGACTTTAACCTGTTCCATTTACAAATGCACAGTTTGAATCCAACTATCCTTTTAAATCAGTTTTATGACTAAAAATTTATAATCAAAGCTATAAAGTCTTTGTATTTTTATGTATACCTGTGTACATGTCTGTTCGTATATTGTCTATGATACCAACTTGACTTATAAATAAGTGAACATTCATAAATAAGCCCAAATACTTTTCAAGTTCACATGACTTAGTAATCTTTGATAAATAAAACCAGTTTAAAAATTATTAGAATAAAATAGGAATGTTTTCAGAATTGTCAGCATTAAATATAATTCAGACATTTTGCCAGAGTCTACTGGTTTGACAGGTTTAGGTTGCCTCGGCTAGATGTTTTAAGGTCATAAAAATCTTGCTTCTCTATTTGTAGATACTTCCTTGTCTGTAAGCTTATGTCTTAAAGCTCTCTTAGAATCTGGGTTCTAGGCAGGCAGCCATGGAAAGGCCTGGGGACATATGTATGACCACAGCACCTAGGCCAACAGCTGCGGGGCAAAAGCCAAACCAGTATGCCCTCCCTGGCCCGAATGTGCCTCCTGGCCATGCTGGGAAGGGTCATATATACCAGATGTTATCCTCACAGATCTATCTTTTGTCTTGGGCTCTGCACCTGGTACTTAACATTAACATTGCATACTTCCTAGGCTTTTCACTGAAAATTAGGGTTACTAGGAGTTAACCTTGTAATTAATATATGTAATTAAAACTACTAAAAAATAGAAACTTTCGATATACAGAATATATAAGAAAAGTCAGATGTGTTTTTGGTAAGGAAGGTTATAAGAAAGACATGAGGTTTTTTTTTTTGTAATTTATACGTTATTTAAAGGTTACTTTAAGTTGAAGCGATAAAAAAGGAATGATAGATAAAACCAAATGGATATAGAAAGTTGGGGAAAGAGAATGGGAAAAACTACAAAAGGTTATAAAAGGTTTATGAAATGGAAAAAAATATAAAAGGCTTATGAAAATCTTATCTTGTGTGGTCAGAGCTGACTGAGATTGGGTGGATCTGTTTATAAGGTTTTGTTAAAATTAGTTTTAATATTAACAATACGTTGACATAAAGGTAGAATTTAGTTTTCTCTTTTGAATAAGATTTTCATATAGTATTAATAAGATATAATAAAAGACTTTGGTTTACCTTTTGAGTGAACGTTGAAAAAAAAAGGAAAAGGAGGATGTCATGCTGTATTTATTAGATCTCTTGATTGTTTGGAAAACTGAGTCTCTTTTCTGTCCAAGAGTAAAGGATTTTGCTTTTTGAAATCTTTGAATTATAAGTTTGGCTAAATGAATACTCATTAATTTATAATGACCTGTGATCTTACTTTTGATATCAAATGTTTTAAACCTTTGATATTTGACATACTTCCCCAAATCAAATTTACATTAAAATCATGCAGGACACACTGTGAAATAATAATGGTGTTTAACCTTGAGTCATCTTTATATAAATATGTTATTAATATGCATTCCAAAATTGTATGATATTCTTAAATTCTGATATCTTGCTATATGTCATCGATCATATTGGTGATTATTACGTTAAACTGTTGTTTGCCATAGAAATCATCAAATTTCCTTGTTAATTGTGTCTTTAACCACGGCTGCTCTAAGTCTTTCATCATCCAGTGACAATTATTGTTTTACTATGATTCTTCCCAAAAAGTGGTTTACAGTTAGCTACAGTCCAAAATTTGCTTTTTCTTCAACGAAATTCATGGAAAAGACACTGACAAGTACTCTTGAATACAAGTTTGTGGTAACTTTGGAGATCATACCATGGGACCAGGTAAAACCCTTCAGAACTCTAAATAAAACAAACAGACAATAACTACAACAAACTGATGGGTTATGAAGATTACCAACCCAATATAAAGCAGAAGAAGAATTAATTACATAGGATTGAACTGATAGAAGACTGAAATAATTTTGTTATAACCTTTCATTTGAAACACTTCTGATTCTTTTTATATATATATTTTTGGAATCAAGAAAATGTTCTTTTGAGCCATTCACAGCTTAAAGCAACTGGGTAAAGTATGCTTTTGTGAAAAAAATGGAAACATTTACCTTTCTCTAGGCCTGATTTCTCCAGAATTTAGAAAACATTCATCAGTATTCTTATTTTATGGCAATATAGTTGTTCACATAAGTTCAGTCAGAATCTGTTCTCTTTTGTAACAGGACACAATTGGAAATGCTGGTTATTTCACCAAGGCTTTGATGAATATAATATTTTTAAATGTGACCAGACTGTTTTGAGGAAATGAGGTTGCTTTTAGAAAGCCACCAGACTTGGTAAAAGACTGGTCCAGTATCTTGTCAATACAGTTCCCTGATACAATACAGAACCCCTACGGGGTTCCTGACCTTGAGATAAGTAAAGAATGTCACTTTCTGACAGGCCAGGAATCTCAGGATATTTTGGGACCTCAAGAAGAGTTCACCTATTTTGTACATGTATTACAGGCACAGTCTGATGGTGAATCCTTGGCTTTGCTTCTTAGACTTGAGAGGTTTTTTTAAAAGTCTAATCTAAAATTCCTTATTAAAAAGTTCCAGTAAAGCCAACTTAAAAGAATACTATATGGCCAACCACTATTCTTGCTGCCCTTTATGCAATCACACCAGGTATAATAAGACTAAAACGTATTTTGCAAATAAGCTGGCCTTACTATGACTTCTCTTTGGTAAAAAAGGGGAACTGGAGAGAAAAAAATTGTATTTCAGAAGAAAACTAACATACCTGTTATTAGATTCCAGCCCTGTTTTTATTATTTTTCTACAACTTATACTGAATCCTGAATTATTTCCTGGCTACAAGTCTCTAGAAAAAAAAGAACCTGATTTAAATTTTCTTTACGATGTTTTTTTTGTTGGCACCCTAGTAGAATAGATTATTTTTCCATTATGCACACAGAGTTTCTTTTTGATTGTAACCTTGTGTGCAATGTATCTCTACTATTCAAATGACTGTTATGTATCTCTCATTGTTTTACTTTTGAGAAAACTATAATCGTGGAATTATAAAGACTAAAGATGATTCAACAAGCAAAGCCGCGATATAGATCAAAGATTTAACTAAGATCTTTTTGCCACTCTGTGATGTCATCCCCATTTAGATTTTGGGTGCTCCTAAAAATTCCTCACTGAGACATCTCTTCCTTCTCCCTTATATTGGGATGGGACTCATCAGAAATGAGCCCTCTTGGCTACGAGAGACACCTTGATACTAATATTTTGACCATCAATGCTTTCAAGGAGAAAGATTTTTGATCAAAAGGAGGAAATGTGGGTTGCCGCGAGGGAGAGGAAAGAAGAAAAGAAATTTTTTCAAGCCTGTAATCCCAGCACTTTGGGAGGCCGAGACGGGCGGATCACGAGGTCAGGAGATCGAGACCATCCTGGCTAACACGGTGAAACCCCGTCTCTACTAAAAATACAAAAAAAAAACTAGCTGGGCGAGGTGGCGGGCGCCTGTAGTCCCAGCTACTTGGGAGGCTGAGGCAGGAGAATGGCGTAAACCCGGGAGGCGGAGCTTGCAGTGAGCTGAGATCCGGCCACTGCACTCCAGTCCGGGAGACACAGCGAGACTCCGCCTCAAAAAAAAAAAAAAAAAAAAAAAAGAAATTTTTATCTGAGAAAGGACAGCTCCTTTTAATTATCAGGCCCAGAGAGGCACTGCAATGAAAGAGAAGTCATGTCACTGCCCCTTGGGCTAAATAATCATCTCTTAAAGCCACTTGCTATGTGGACTCTAATGGACACCAAGAAGCCACAAAATGCTATACACTGGATACCATAACTAATACTCTACAGTTCAACAATATACAGTAAATCACTATTCGATGTTATCAATGAGAATGTAAACCAGTGAGATTTCCTGTCAAACAACTTTGTATCAGCCCACTCATTGTTTCTTTTGCCTTTAAAAACCTTTTGGTAACAAATAATGATGGAGCGTTCCCCAAGGCAACTTGGAGGTGTGTCGTGGGCAGCTGTCCTCACTTGGCTCAAGTAAACTCTTCAAATTGTATGTTGTGCCTCAGCCTCTTCCTTTTAGGTTGGCAGTATTAATTCAAACAGAGATTGTTCTAAAAACTGGGAATAAACTGGTGAACAGGATATCCAAAATCTCTTCCTACTGGGACATACTTTCTTCTCAACCCTTCATCCAACTTATCCCTTCTCTAACCTAAATTTCACTGTTCGGCATTCCAGTCATTCTTTTTTACAATGCTCTTAAAAACATGTCCTCCATGAAAAGACACTTCTCAAAAGAAGACATACATGTGGCCAACAATCATATGAAAAAAAGCTCAAATGACTGCTCATTAAAGAAATGCAAAATCAAAACCACAATGAGATGCCATCTCATACCAGTCAGAATGGCAATTATTAAAAAGTAAAAAAATTATAGATGCTGGTGAGGTTGTGGAGAGAAAGGAATGCTTTTACCCTGTTGGTGGAAGTGTAAATTATTTCAACCATTGTGGAAGACAGTGTGGCGATTTCTCAAAGACCTAGAGACAGAAATATCATTTGACCCAGCTGGGTCAAATATACCATTACTGGGTATATATCCAAAAGAATATAAATCATTCTATTATAAAAACACATGCGGCCGGGCGCGGTGGCTCAAGCCTGTAATCCCAGCACTTTGGGAGGCCGAGACGGGCGGATCACGAGGTCAGGAGATCGAGACCATCCTGGCTAATACGGTGAAACCCCGTCTCTACTTAAAAAAAATACAAAAAATAGCCGGGCGACGAGGCGGGCGCCTGTAGTCCCAGCTACTCGGGAGGCTGAGGCAGGAGAATGGCGTGAACCGGGAGGCGGAGCTTGCAGTGAGCTGAGATCCGGCCCCTGCACTCCAGTCTGGGTGGCAGAGCAAGACTCCGTCTCAAAAAAAAAAAAAAAAAAAAAAAAAAAAAAAAAAAACACATGCACATGTATGTATGTTCATTGCAGCACTATTCACAATAGCAAAGACATGGAATCAACCTAAATGCTCCTCAATGATAGACTGGAAAAAGAAAATGTGGTACATAAACACCATGGAATACTATACAACCATAAAAAAGAATGAGATAATGCCCTTTGTAGGAACACGGATGAAGCTGGAGGCCATTATCCTTGGCAAACTAATGCAGGAACAGAAAACTAAATTCTTCATGTTCTCACTTATAAGTGGGAGCTAAATGGTAACACATGGACACACAGAGGGGAACAACACACACTAGGGTCTACTAGAGGGCAGAGGGTGGAAGGAGGGAGAAGATGAGGAAAAATAGCTAATGGATACTAGGCTTCATACCGAGGGGATAAAATAATCTGTACAATAAACCCCCATGACACACGTTTACCTATGTAACAAACCTGTGCATCCTGCACATGTACCCCTGAACTTACAAGTTAAAAAACAAAAAACGTGTCCTCTGTCTTTTTGATCTCTCCCCACAAATACGGCAAAGACACAACACTGGAGAAATCCAAATATCTCTCTTTTTTGTGAATTATAGTTGGGTAAGTTAGTGCAGATAAAATGAAAACAAAAACAAAACAAGCAAACAAAATTAGGTCCAATATAGATACAAAGTCACCAATCTTATGTGTGTGTATTAAACAGCTTCAGACAAAGTGACTACATTTCTTGAATCAGCTGTTTTGGTCTCCTCATTTCCCCATTTCACTATTTACCCTAAACAGATGGCCTCGCTTCCCACTTCAGAGAAGACAGAGGTCATCCAACAGAACTTGCCTTTACACTATCAAATTTAAAAGTCTCTCATTTCGGCACTCATCATTTCTTCCTTTTACATTTAAGGACACGATCCTTCTTTTAGACAAGGGCAACCACTTTCTTTGTGCTTCTTAGGAACCTTTTAGTAATGCATACCTGCTCTAGAACTTTCAATATTTTCTTGCTTACTGGATAACCAAGAGTACTTAAGAAGTACTCTCCTTTCCATAACCAAATCGTTTCTCAATTGATTCCAATCTGGCTTCTACCTTCTACCACTCCAATAAAACTGAAATTATCAAACTCACCAATGACCTCCCTGCTGCTAAATCCAATGGATTTTTTTGTAGTCCTTATCTTACATAATGACACTGCTGCATACAATGTGGCTGCATCACTTCTTTATTTTATGAACTTTAAACTGTTTTGTTGAAGTAAAACATACAGAAAAGGGTATCTATTTAAAGTATGCAGCTTGGTGAGTTTTACTTTATTTAGAGTTGTGCAACTATCACCATAATCTAATTTTAGAACATTTGCACTGTCCCCAGAAAGACACCTTGTACCCATCAACAGTCATTCCTTACTCCCAAGCCCCTCTCAGCCCTAGACAGTTAATAAACTACTAACTGTCTCCACAGATTGGCCTGGACATTTCATATAAATAAATTCATATACTATATGCCCTTTGTGACTGGCTTCTTTCATTCAAGGTTTATCCGTGTTGTAGAATGTATCATTACTTCATTTCTTTTTGTTGTCAAATAATATCCCACAGTATGAACATACCACATTTTATTATCCATTCATCACATGATAGACATTAAGTTGTGTCTACCTTTTTTCTATTATGAATTGTGCTGTTATGAACTTTCACATATAAGTTTCAGCATGGACATCTGTTTTCATTTCTCTTAGGTAGACATCTTGGGGTGGGATTGCTGGCCTACATCGTAACTCTATGTTTAGCCTTTTAAGGAACTTTCAGAGTGTTTTTCAAAGTGGCAGTACCACTTTACATTCTCAAGAGCAGTGTATGAGAGACCTATAAATGTCAGTATGTGGAAATGTTTTTCTTGGACGATTAAGCTTCTTTAGAAAAGAATCATTCAATATTCTGCATGAGAGGAAGATGTGGTCTACTTCTGCAACAGGGAAGGAAGCTAACCTTTCGATTTGTAGACTTTGAATTAATCTCATTTTCAGCCCTCTCATCCTCCAAAGTACACAACACTCCTGAGTCTTTTCTTCTCTGTTTCTCCAGGAAATTAATATTCTGCCTGGGACTAATATTCCATATATGGCATGGAATATGACCACAGTGGCAACAGTATTGGATTTTTTGACTCTTGCTTTAAATTTCCACTTCATACCATTTTTGCTTCTACCCCACACTTGCCATTGTTCATGTTGCTCCTAAGTAGAAGGAAAGAAATAATAAGGTCAGAGCAGAAATAAATGAAATTGAGACAAAAAATTTTTAAAGATCAACAAAACAAAAAGTAGGTTTTTAAAAAAGATACACAAAATCAACAAACCTTTACCTAGACTTAACTAACAAAAAAAGAGAAAAGACCTAAATAAATAAAATCAGAGATTGAAAAAAAAAAAAAAATTTTGCATCCCAGCAGGGCTCTGGGAGGGGAAAAAAAAACAAACAACTGATACCACAGAAATATAAAAGACCATTACAAACAATTATGAATAACTATAGGCCAATAAACTAGAAAACCCAGAAGAAATAGAGAAGTTCCTGGACACATACATCATGCCAAGATTAAACCATTTATAGAAAACCTGAACAGATCAATAATAATTAATGAGATTGGAGCCATATTTACATGGCTTTTTATAAGTCTCCCATCAAAGAAAAGCCAAGACTCTGATGCATTCACTGCTGAATTCTACCAAACATTTAAAGAAGAACTAATATCAATTCTACTCAAACTATTTCAAAACACTGAAGATGAGAAAATACTTACAGTAATTCTGCAAGACCAGCATTACTCTGATACCAAAACCAGACAAAGACACAACAAAAAAAGAAGACTACAGGCCAATATCCCTGATAAACATAGAAGCAAAACTCCTTAACAAACACTAGCAGACAGAATTCAGTAATACATTAAAAAGATCATTCACCATGATCAAGTGAAACTCATGCCAGGGGTGCAAGGACGGTTCAACATACTTGAATCAATAAATGTGATACATCACATCAACAGAATCAAGGATAAGAACCATATGATTATTTCAACAGACGCTGAAAAGGCATTCAATAAAATTCAACATTTCTTCATGGTAAAAACCCTCAACATATTAGGTGTCAAACATACCTCAAACTGATAAAGGGCATATATGACAAGTTCACAGCTAATATTGCTAATATCATACTGAATGGGAAAAACTGAAAGCCTTTCCATTAAGATCTGGAACAAGACAAGAATGCTCACTTTCACCAGTTTTATTCCACACAGTATTGGAAGTCTTAGCCAGAGCAATTAGGCAAGAGAAAGAAAAGGCATCCAAATGGAAAAGGAAGAAATCAAATTCGTCTAGTTCACTGATGACATGTTCTTATATTTAGAAAAACTCAGAGACTTCACCAAAAACTCTTAGAATTGACAAACAAATTTAGTCAAATTGCAGGATACAAATTCAACATTCAAAAATCAGTAGTGTTTCCATACTATAATAGCGATCAATCTGAAAAAGAAACTAAGAAAGAAATCCCATTTACAATAGCTACAAAAAATACTTAAGAATAAATGTAACCAAAAAAAGAAAGATCTCTATAAGGAAAACTATAAAATACTGATAAAAGAAGTTGAAGAGAACATTAATAAATGAAAAGATATCCAATGCTCATAGATTGAAAGAATTAATATTGTTAAAATGTCTACATTACTAAATGTGACTTACAGATTCAATGCCATCCCTATCAAAGTATCAGTGGTATTCCTCACAGAAATTTTTAAAAATCCCAAAATTCATATGGAACCACAAAAGATCCCAAATAGCTAAAGCAATCCTGAGCAAAACAAACAAAGCTGGAGGGATCACAACTAGCCAGTATCTAACTTTGAATCATACTAAAAAGCTATAGTTATCAAAACAGCATGGTACTGGCATAAAAACAGACACATCGACTAATGGAACAGATAGCAAACCCAGAAATAAATCCACACACTTAACAGACACTCATTTTAGACACAGGCATCAAGAACATATATTGGGGAAAGGACAGTCTCTTTAATAAACGGTGCTGGGAAAACTGGATATTCATGGGATCTCCATCTTTAACCATATACAAACATCAACTCAAAATAGATTAAATACTTAACTGTAAGACCTGAAACTTGAAACTACTGGAAGAAAACATTAAGGAGACACTACAGGACATTGGTTTGGGTAAAAATTTTTTGGGCAAAACCTCAAAAGCATAGGGCAATAAAAGCAAAAATAGGCAAATGTAATTACATAATGCTAAAGATCTTCTGCACGGCAAAGGAAACAACAAAGTGAAGGCTGGGAAGGGAAGACAGTGTAGCAGGATGAAGAGAAGTTTATTAATGGGTACAAAATTGCAGTTAGATAGAGGAATAAGTTCTAGTATTCAATAGCACAGTAGGGAAGTTATAGTTAACAATAATATATTTCAAACTAGCTAGAAGAAAAGAATTGGGAATTCTTTCCAAACACAAAGAAGAGATAAATGTTCGAGGTAATGGATATCCCATTACCCTGATTTGATCCTTATACATTGTATATATGTACCAAAATACCACATGTACCACCCAAATATGTACAACTATGATATATCAATAAAAAAGCAACCATAGGCTGGGTGCGGTGGCTCACGTCTGTAATCCCAGCACTTTGGGAGGCCAAGGCTGGTAGATCACGAGGTCAGGAGTTCGAGACCAACCGGACCAACATGGTGAAACCCCATCGCTACTAAAAATACAAAAATTAGCTGGGCGTGGTGGTGCACACCTGTAATCCCAGCTACTCAGGAGGTTGAGGCAGGAGAATCGCTTGAACCCAGGAGGTGGAGGTTGCAGTGAGCCAAGATTACATCACTGCACTCCAGCCTGGGCGACAGAGTGAAACTTTTTCTCAAAAAACAGAACAAAACAAAGCAACCATAACAAACTATTACAGGAATAGAAGAATGAAATGATTAAAGAGAAATCTATAACCAGTTGAAAGATCTAAAAAATCACTTGTATGGGAGAATTTTCTGCATGGAAAAAATGCTACACAGCCTATGTTAAAAGACTAAAAACAAGCTGGGAAAAACATTTTGACATATTACAAAAAGGATTACTTTTCTTCATATGTAACAAGCACCTATAAATAAAAAAGAAAAAGACTAATAACAGTGGAAAGTGGACCAAAAATAGAATTCTTTGTAGAAAATATAAATGACTCGAATATTAAAGTTTACTCTTTGCAATTGTAACTACAAGATACTATTTTCACTTTTCAGACTGGCAAAGTACCAAACTTTTTGATTACATTGTAAAAAGTGTCTGAAAATAGACACTTTCAAATATTGTAGATGATACATGAGTTGTATGGCCTCTATTAAAACAATCTGGCAATATCTATCAAAATTTAAAATGTACTTATCTATGATCCACAATTCCATTTTTAGGAATTTATCCTACAGATATCCTCACACATGTATAAATGATATATATAGGAATATTCATTGCAGCAGTGTTTGCAGTCACAAAAGAGTGGAAATAAATATCCATTCTAGTTGACTGGTTAATTGCATTGTAGTACATGCATATAATGGAACACTGTGCAGCAATTTAAAAGAATGAGGTACATGCATTCATATATACAGCTAAGACTGTATATGCATAAAGGACATGTGGGAAATTAGGAGTAGTTAAATCCAAGAAGTGTAGGAGGGTACTTGGTTGACAGACTGGGATGTGAGGAAACCCACTTTTCACAAAATATACCCTACGAATTTGTCCTTTTTAAATAAGGCAATAATTTTGAAAACAATTCAGTTTTCTGTTTCTTGCAAGTGAGTATTTAACCCAGCTGGACATGAAATACCTTAATAGGGCCGGGCGCGGTGGCTCAAGCCTGTAATCCCAGCACTTTGGGAGGCCGAGACGGGCGGATCACAAGGTCAGGAGATCGAGACCATCCTGGCTAACACGGTGAAACCCCGTCTCTACTAAAAAATACAAAAAACTAGCCGGGCGATGTGGCGGGCGCCTGTAGTCCCAGCTACTCGGGAGGCTGAGGCAGGAGAATGGCGTAAACCCGGGAGGCAGAGCTTGCAGTGAGCTGAGATCCGGCCACTGCACTCCAGCCCGGGCGACAGAGCAAGACTCCGCCTCAAAAAAAAAAAAAAAAAAAAAAAGAAATACCTTAATAGGTTCCTTCCATAATCTGAGTAGCCTAGCATTTTGTCTAGGAGAACAATATGAAGAAATGATTTGAAAGAAAGCAGATTTTTGTGGAGATTCCTGGGCTACGAGTAAATAAGTTAAAATGTCCATGAGTGGTTCAAGGATTAAATGGGTTGTTAATATTCATCTGAAATTATGAAACTGTAGAAGTTTTTCCTGAGTCTCAAAGTTTTTTCTTAACCTTTTTGGTAGCAACATTTGACCTAACTCAAATTTACATGGTGACAAAATCTGACCCGAACTGATGAGACTATATTCTTTGTTTATTCCATTTAATATGAATAATCATACATTATGCTGTACCTCATACGGTTTATGTACAATGTTGCCTTTTAAAAAATTGAATTCTGAAATATATTTCAAAATTAGACTAGAGACTAGAACTGATTGGCTCCAAGAGTTTTGGATGAGGGACTGTAGGCCTGTATCCTTTTTCACACCTGGCTGTTAGTCCCAAGTTAAGTCTTCATACATATTATCATTAACAGAAATAACTTTCTAAAAGTTACTCTATCCTCTTCTTCAACAATGCCCACCAATCAAGGTTCATGGCATACTTACTCTTGGCTTTTTTGTTGTTCTTTGGGAGGTTTGGTGAAAGACTGTCACTGTGCAACAATGAACCTTTGATCTCAGAGATTTTGATATGAAAAGCAAATTTGGGCAAATTTGATAATTTGTACAGCTATAAAAATAAAATTATTTAAGAAGAATTTTTCTTCCTTTCATTTATTTCTTTTCCTCCTGCGTGCAGCTAAAGCTACAGATATATTTTTAAAAATTACCTCCTTTGATCTCCATGCCTGTACTTCCAAATACTGGGAAACTTAAGATATCTTAAGTTTTGTGAAATTTTGATGTTAGATAATGGTCATTTAATATAAGATGTTCTATGGAATTGTAACTTCCTACTAATTGTTAATTAAAGCCTAATTAGTATGGCTGGAAGGCAGTATGATAAGTGAAATTTACAGACCCTAACCTTGATTGTATTGAGAGACAAGCACTGTTGGACATCTTGGAGTCAGAGAATACTACTTGCTAGGCTCCAGTAGGAAAAGCCGTAAGCTGACTGCTGGAGAACAGAATGCAGAAACCAAAACCAAGAGAACGAAGTGCCTGCCTTGTAAATTCTACCAGGTCAAAATGATTGTAGTTACTCTGTTCATCAGTGTGTACTTTAGAAAGTTCAGGGTGCATATGGATATACATCCATTCCATTTTATGCTACACATTATTGAAAGCACATTCCATAACATAAATTATTCATGAGTGCATTGTTTGAAGTTTAAGATTACAAAATAGAATGGCAGTGTTCTACTTTACAATTTTTTATACTTTCAAAGAGAAAGACAATATGGATAGATGGACTTTATAACCTTTAACACAAACCTATCACAGAGAACAACCTAGCAGACAAGAAACACTCTTGCCCCTCCACACACACCACACACACACACACACACACACACACACAAATTTCTTGTGTGTGCCACAGACTTATCTTTAGATGTAAGTAAAACCAGGTGTTCAGGGCTGTTTCAGTGGGGACAGGACGAGCTGTTTTGGAGGTTAAGGTGTTTTGCTTGGCCTTAGTACCACAGTTGAAGCTGGGAGACTAGAACTGATTTGTGAGCAAGCTGAAACCAGAGTTCTTCGGAAGAGGCCTGAGATTCATCCCATTTAATACAGCACATTATACCGCACTGCCGTCTGGTCACAAGGAAGTTGACAGAGGTTGCCAAAGGGCAAAATAATGAAAGAGACACTAGTGAATACATAAAGAGCTCACGCCCTTTGTTGATAAGTATAGATGGCTCCCAGAAGAGCCATTACTTAAACAGTTGGTCAGGATTGTGAACTCAAGGACTGTTTCCTTAATTCTTGATACAGCTGTGTGTTTGGGTTAACATATGATTCCACTTAGTACATCAGATGAAAATTAGAGATGCAGGAACATCCAGCCTTTTGGGATAGATAAGATCAACCATATACAGGTCAGTCATATACAGTGTATTTCCTGGAAAAGGCAGTCACCCAACTTCCCTATTCAATGAAAAATGGAAGACCGTGAGTGAAGCAGCTGATATACTATGAATGCAAGCCATGATGGATTGGCTTTACAGTAACCAGGATGTTCTCCCAAGGAATATGCCTCTGACTCAAATATGATAAAAGATGTGACTAGATTGTACCTAATGTTATTCCCAGGATACTTCATGACAGGGAGAGAGTAAGAATTAGTGCAGGCACATGTAAAAGAAGACTCTAAAGTGCTACTTGCTTGCCACTTTGACAACAGTAGTATTTCAGTGAATGGATATGGTAAATACGATGTAACATATGTAATGAAGTGTTTAAATGCACATATATAAAAGAAGTTAAGTTTTTTAAAAAAAATAGTGCAAGAAACTAGACCTGATTTACTGTCCCTATTTCCTTCCATAGGCTTTACTGATGTTAAGAAAATTAGAATGATTCAGCAGACAGGGAGGAAGGGAATGGGAGTCAACAGAGAAACCAAGTGTAGCCACATAGGTAGAGATATTTGTATTGTTGTTAAACAAGAAATGAATAAAGCAGGAATGGATGGGAAAGAAACCAGAGTTTTAATGGAGTATTACCAAGACTGGGGACCAAGCAGGGTTTCTCCCAAGTGCTCCAGCAGTAAAAAGACCCAGACAGACTCACTATCTATCCCAGTTTGAAAGAATTTGAAACTTTCATAAAAAGGAAAAGCCCAATGACTTTGTTACTGACACACAAGAGGTGTCAATAGGAAGGACTGAATTTGATGAAGGTCGATGGAGAGGCAAGGGTCTCCTGGCTCATTATAGTTGGCACTGGTCCAGCAGAGTAATTAAACCTCGCATCCCTTGTTTGGGTCAAAATCAATGATAAATTGAAGGAAAGAGATAAAGAATGAATAAATGGGGTATGCTGAGATAAAAATCCAACATTATGTTGGTGTCTCACAAGAGGCTCAGAGAAAGAATAATAACTTTCTTTCTTTCTTAGCTCAAACTCTGGATCCCAGAAAGGTGAAGAAATGTGGTTTGCCAAAGCTGCCTGTGCTTCTGGAAACTGACAAAGTAGAATGACAACCAGAAAACTCGAGTAGCACCCTCCAGGAAATGCCTTTGTTCTGCATTACTCCTAGCCAGAAAGATTCCACTTAACCATTTCTTCCTCTACAAAGAAATTCATTCTAATTGCTTGATTTAAGTTTAATATATATTTTTCTCACCTCAAAAATACAGGTAGGAGTCATTTTTAGAATACAGCACATATTTTATAGCAGTGATTTTTAATACAGACTAAATTTCTGTATAGATCCAATTGGAAATATATTCATATTATAGCATTCCTCGTGTAAGTTATGAGAGAAACATGTACATTCTCCTTCCAACAATTCAACCCTGGGGGACCAACTACAGTTTCTCCCAAGTGCTCTGGCAGTAAAAAGACCCAGACAGATCTGGTGAAAAGGCCAATCCAGGCAATTTTATTTAGCATACTGAATTCTTACCTACCTCTTTATTTATTCATAGAATGGCAAACATAAGGAAGAGTTTTGCTTTTTTAGTTTCCAGATATTTCACAATTTAGGATAACTTTAAAGAAAGAGAAGCGCATAAAAAGTGAAAGAAAAAAATAACTGGAAGGAAATATACTAAATACTAAAATATTAACAGTGGTATATAAAGTGGATACAGTATATACAGTGTGGGGGGTACGATTACAGGTAACTTAAGTGTTACTTTAAAAAAGTCTATAGTACCACTGCAATTATCCCAAAGAAATATAAGTACTTAAGTGATTGCTAACAAATCACTGATATCAGTTTCCTTAAAAACTCATTAGCAAACAGATTCTTGAATAAACCCTCCCTAACCCCTATAAATAGCCCTCTAAAGAGAGATTATAGTTGGTTTTATGAGGTGAATGCTGGGTACCTATGCCATAGCTAATTACTCTTATTCAGCAGTTTAAACCTAACTTTGGGACCATGGGCTGAAGTTGGTGGCAATAAAGTAAACTTGAAATAGTTTGTAATAGGCCATATACTATTTCATAATTTTTGTAAAGCCTACATGGATATATTTCTTAGAAATTAATGTTAAATAGCTTATAGTATTAAGTTATAATTTGAATTCTATACTATCTTCATCTTAAACCTCTGATATGAAAAACTCTGTATACAGGCATTTGATTTCATTTTAAGAATAATTTATTTTAACCAAATATCCAATTTAAATAATAAGGTCTGACTTTTTCCCCACCATGTTTGCTATTAACCTTTTCTAGACTTGTCCTTAAACTGATAGCTTGCCCTACTACATTAGATTCTCTCTTTCAAATAAATAGTTGTGTGAAGGAGAGACTACTTTTTATACCTAATACTTGAGGACATCTTGTGTTACAATCAAGAAATGTATAATCTGTGCTAATGAAACAGTCCTAGTAACCATGGTTAACAGAGAGGCGTTTTCTTCTTTTGAGCCTTGGGACTATCCTCACACATACGGAAAGCCGTATTAGCTGAAAAGAATTCTTTTTCTTCCTTCTTTAATAGCAGCTTTTGCCAACAGATTTTTACTTAACTCTAGAGATCTCAAATGGATCAAATTTACTTTCTTTCAATCTGAAATGAATGTGATACAGAGATTTACTCTTCATGCAACAACAGGAACAGAGACAGCATAAAGGACTGTGAAGTCTGCAGGGCGTGAAATTAAAATTTTCACATTGATACAAAAGATACTGCTGAAGTAATGATATAATGTTATAATCCTGCTATGAAATCTTCCGGTTTGGATAAAAGTCAATGCCATGTGACCTAACATTGATACAACAGTAGAAACATTTTGCTGTTCACAAAAATATTTATATCCTAAGAAAAAAGACAAAAGAATTAGGGAAACCTGTGGCGAGGACTGTGGTGAGGCATAAATTTACTGAAGGAGACAGTTCTGGAAAAGCGATGAAGCTCTAGCAGCGCTGAAGCGGGAACAAAGGGAAACTGTAATCCTGGCTAAGGAGGCCCCTCCAGGGGCATCACAGCAATTCCCAGTGACTCCTAAACCTCCCATTGTCCGCAGAGGTTCCACTGTTCCAGTGGTTTCAGGCCAGTTCCAATCTTTGTTCTGCCACTAACTATCCTGTTCATTTGTTATCAGTGGTTTGTACTACAATTATGATCCATTCCTGAGATGATGCATCACTTCAGCTTTTACCAGAATCTGGTTCTTCCCCTACTAGTCTATTTCACCCAAAAGACAGGAGTTGGCTGTGGGGCATTATCAACTGGTCTAGAGAGGAGTTTTATTTTAGAGGCAGCACGTTTCTCAGTCATGAGCCAGACTGTGAAGACAGCAGACCCAGGCTGGATGGAATGAAGGGATGCTGACTAAGGACTCCCCTCTGAGCTATCTGGCACAGCACTTAGGCCTATCTCTGCCAAGATGGCATCACTTCATTAATGGAGAACACTTAAATGCATTCGAGTGAAAGTCCATACTTTCATTTGAAGCTCAAGGCCAATTGCTCTTGAGCTTCAAAACCAACTTGGAATCTTTCTTTCATGGGTAATCTATCTTACTTTCATTAGGATTTGTATACCAAGGAGCTCATTTATATTCTATAAACACCATTTGTGGTGAATCCATTCAGTATCTGGTAGGGCATGTGTCCCAGGCAGATGCTTCCAGACTCCATTAGGTTACACCAAGCACTAAGTACTTCTGTAAGATAGACATCTTCCAGGGCATAGGAAAGAGATAGCCCCTGGTAAGAAACAAGTTGAACAGCCCTTTCCGAAGCAGGGATTGGCTTCCATCTTGGCTCTTAAAAATGCTTCATCAGGGTTGCTCACAGTCCAAGGTGGGGGAAAACCCTGAGGTACAATTCCTAGCATCCCTTTATTTATTCAAAGTAAAACATTAAAAAAATCCTCCTGGCAAGCCTTTTATCTTATCTTCCTTATTATATATTACTATTTAATATAAGCATTAATCCAGAATATCTTTCAACTGTCAAAATGTAAAAGGATGAATTATTCATGCATGTTAAGAAACACAACTGTATACAAGACTTGTACAAGACATGCAACTCTATACAAGTTTTGTCTGCTTTCTATATTGCTGTGCAGGTATTGGGCTTGAAATTTCCTTTTTCACTCTAATTATTGGCTCTGGGTTTCAAGTAGCCCATGTGGTGAGAAGAGCTTGACGCAGGGTCCTTATTCTAATACAAATCCCAACCCACCTCAGAATCTCTCAGCTTTCCCATAGGAAGAAACAGCTTCTCACGTACAACAGCAATCACTCTCCCCTTTTCAGCTAAGAGGCTTATGTTCCAACCAAGTTGATAATTTATTAGGATTTGGGGATGGGTTCCAAGCAACACGACAATAAACTTTTTTTTTTGAGACAGAGTCTCACTCTGTCACCCAGGCTGGACTATAGTGGCATGATCTCGGCTCACTGCAATCTCTGCCTCCCGGGCTCAAGCGATTCTCCTGCCTCAGCCTCCTGAGTAGCTAAAACTACAGGTGCCCACACTACGCCCAGCTAATTTAGTAGAGACGGGGTTTTGCCATGTTGGCCAGAGTGGTCTCAAATTCCTGGCCTCAGGTGATCCGCCCACCTTGGCCTCCCAAAGTGCTGGGATTACAGGTGTGAGCCATCGTGCCTGGCTGATGATAGGCTTTTAATCTCAGTAATAGTCATACTTTTTTCAGTATGCACCCATGACAACAAGAAAATCAATGAAAGCCTTAATAAGCAAATAGAAAATGTGTTGGCCAATTGCTATTGAGCTTTGAAACCAACTTGAAATCTTTCTTTCATGGGTAATCATTCTTTCTTTCACTAGGATTTGTACACCAAAAAATTAATTTATATCCTCTAAAAAGGCATAGTAAAGATGATTTGGTGAGAACATAGATCCAGAAACCTTAAGCCTAATGAAAATAACAATGTTCATGAATTTCCCTTTATGTATGTATGTATGTATGTATTTATTTATTTATTTTGATAGTGTTTCATTCTGTCACCCAGGCTGATGTGCAGTGGTGTGATCGTGGCTCACTGCACCTCTAACTCCTGGGCTCAAGTGATCCTCCCACCTCAGCTTCCTGAGTAGCTGGGGCTACAGGCACACGTCAGCATGCCTGGCTAATTTTATAAATTTTTAGTAGCAACAAGGTCTCACTATGTTGCCCAGGCTGGTCTCAAACTCCTGAGTTCAAGTGATCCACTCTCCTTGGCCTCCCAAAGTGTTGAGATTACAGGCGTGAGCCACTGCGCTCAGCCTCCTGTTATGCTTACAAAGACAAAAATTAGGTGGGCATAGTGGTACACACCTGTAATACCAGCTACTCAGGAGGCTGAGGCAGGAGAATCCCTTGAAGGTGGGAGGTGGAGGTTGCAGTGAGATTGTGCCACTGCACTCCAGCCTGGGAGACAGAGCAAGAACCTGTCTTTAAAAAAAAAAAAAAAAAAAAAAAATGACACCCTTGAAGCCCAAATTGAGGTCATCAGTCACACTGAAAAATGTGACCGTATATTAATGTCAGCTACATGCTTTGCCTTGGGGAAAGAATGTTCAGAATTGTGCCTAATAGTATCAAGAATGCCACTAAACAAATAACTTTCATATATAACTGTTTAACGATAATTTTTATGGTTAAACTCATAAACAGTTACGGACAATATAAAATGCTAAAATGAATTTCCCCACAAGAAATAAAGAAAAAGTAAGCCGAAGGAGAAAAACAGACTGTCTTTTCTTTTGGGGGGAAGGCATAGCCCATTAAGATGAAATGTTAAATATATTAAAAGTGGTGTGTGTGTGTGCACGTGTGTGTGTGTGCACGTGTGTGTGTGTGTATATATATATCAATAGGTATATATGTGTCTATATATTTAAAAATATCAACAGAGTATGCAAAAATGTCCAGCTGAACTGAAGATACATTAGCCAATTACCACTAACTACTTGATTCTATGTCTTCTCCATTATAAGTAGTCTTGCTGATAGTCTTTGATTTACACAGTGGCATTCTTGATACTATTAGGCACAGTTCTGAACATTCCTTCCCCAAGGCAGAGCATGTAGCCTACATTAATATATGATCGTGTTTTTCAGTGTGACTGAAACTTCAATTTGAACTTCAAGGGTATTATCTTTTTTCTATGTCTTTCGGTTGGTGTTCTCCCTATAGTAAGATCTGATGTTTTCCAGACATGATTTTGTTCAAAATTTAAAAAGTAAACCTTTGGTATGTTCACAGAGCATAATCTCAAGACATGTAAATTGTACTGGGTCCCTTGTCAACAGGGCAGTGCTTCCCATGGAATTGCTCTATGACATGCTGTGAATGACATGGAGTCTCTAAATTACTGACCATCACGAAACCCAAATTTTTTTTTTTTTTTTTTGAGACAGAGTTCCACTCTGTCCCCCAGGCTGGAGTGCAGTGGTGTGACTCGGCTTACTGCAAGCTCCGCCTCCGAGGTTCACGCCATTCTCCTGCCTCAGCCTCCCAAGTAGCTGGGACTACAGGTGCCCGCCACCACGCCCAGCTAATTTTTTGTACTGTTAGTAGAGACGGCATTTCACCATGTTAGCCAGGATGGTCTTGATCTCCTGACCTTGTGATCTTCCTGTCTTAGCCTCCCAAAGTGCTGGGATTACAGGCGTGAACCACCAGGCTCGGGCAACCTAAACATTTTTAATGGGAAATTTAAACCATGTTATTCTGAAATACATTATTTAATTATTTTTGGAAATGTTCATTTCTTCGATACTTTATTTTCCAAATGTGTAAATTACTCTGAAATCAAGAGACAGATGTACCTATTTTTGTGTTGATTTTTATATCTAAACAAAGGGTAAATAAAGTTCAGACGGATAGGACAGAAGCCTGGAAAACTTAGGTTCCATGTGAAGGGACTTTTTCAAAGTTTTGCTGCTAGTAAGCTGTGGAGGCAGGATACATCCAGATCTTCGGCCTTTAACTCTAATGCCCTTTCCTGTAAGCTCTGCTGCCTGTCAACATGCAAGGATTTTAACTTGAGAAAATGCAAACAATAAACTAGCTGCAGACCAAAGCAGAGGTTTAGGAAAAGCTCGCTGATATGGCTGAACATAAGATAATGAAATGGCTAAGCAAAGCATATCTGATATCCTCGTTGATACTGACATTATCTATGCAATTAACTCCCAATGCAAACAACATGTTGACACTACTCACACTCGGAAATCTGCTATTATCCTGTCTGGAAATACCCTGAAAGCCAAGATGTTTTCTAATCCTTACAAAATGGAAAAACCTTAAAATAGGAGAAAATGCAAGGAAGTTCTGGGATATAAAAGAAGTACAACTAGATGTATAAGGTGGGCAGAAACAATGGATTTTTTGGAGATATGGTGAAGACATAAAGCAAAATAGATGTCTACTGGAATGTCATGGATTGGTTAAGTTAAAAAGAAACATTCACTTTGTTTGCGACCATTCACTAATTCATCCAGCCAACAAATATTTATTGAATGTATATTATGAGCCAGGCTCTGCTCTAGTGCAGGGATGAAAAGAATAGAAAATAACAGAAAAAAATACTTGTGCTCATAAAGTCCACATCCTTTGTGATGCAGGAGAGGAAGGGGGAGAGACAAACAATAAATAAAATACACTAGTAAATTACATGGCATATTAGAAAGTGATTAAGTACTATGGAGAAAGATGAAGCACAGATGAGAAAGAGAGGTAAAAAGTATCAGGAATGTTTCCTTACGTAATTTTCTCTTAAAACTTGCTGAGGGTTCCCTCACAGATGATGGGTCCATCCAAGTTTTTTGTAGAGAAGACTGACACCAACAATATGTCTTAGTAATTAATCCCCAATTTCAACAATTTAAATTGATAAGTTCTTTAAGGGCTTCTTAGTTTTTTCACTACAGGCTTATTGATGTATTTTGATAATCCCTTGGGAGGAGGATAATGATGACTAATAAAAATGCTAATGGAAAGAAGATGCCCTGGGCTTGGGTAGGGGACAGAAAAAAGAAAGGGAGAATGTTGGTGTGCTTGGGTTAAGAAGTAAGGAGATGTGCAGTTCCAGAGCAGGGGCTTCCAAACATGTGTCTTTAGACAAAGTGCATCAGAGTCTTTTTGAAAAATCAAAAATACACACCACTGGAGCCCATTATGGGCAATTCTGATTCAATGAATCTGGGATGAAACCTAGAAATAGGTATTTTTAAAAGATTCCTAGTGATTCTAATGTGCAGACAGATTTTAGAATCACTGCTCTGAAGGGAATTAAATCCTTTCAGAATCTTATGAAATGGCTAACTATGAGGACAAAATCAATGATCAGTAACTTCGGTCAGTCCTTGAGTGACCCTAGAAACAGATATCCTAAAAACACACACACACAAAATCTTAACCCTATCATCTATACAAGAATCTTACTTCCTACCCTCCTCTATTTAGAAGAAAAACAAATGCAGGGGAAGTCTGAAAACACTGGAAAATTTGCCAACATTGCATAAGGAAAATCCTTTGAATGCAGGGTCATTCATAAACATGTGGCTTGCTTCTAAGCCACATTTTGGCAGAGGCACTGTCACTCAGGGCATTTGGCAGAGGGGCCAGTATCACTCACATGTATTGTTTTAGATGCCCAAAGAAGTCTTGTTTCCCAGAGCACAGAAGAAACCTAACACTGAGTGCTCAATATGGACAAGCATCAAGTTAAAGGCTTTGCATACACAGTCAAATTTAATCCTCTGAGCAAATTTATAAAATAGCTATTAATATTCATATTTTCACATAAGGAATTAGGTATATGGAGGTAAAGTAACAGGCATGTTTGCAAGGTCAATATAAAAAATACAATCAAACTGCCCACCTCTGAGATGAATCTAACCCTAATTCCTAACTCTTTGTTAGGGGATACACTCATAGTTTGGAATCACAAGAGCAAGGTCCAAATCCTAGCTTTTCCTAATTGCTTGAGTGACCCTGGGAAGTTCTATAATGACACCTACTATTTATGGAGCAACTCAGTCATGCACTAGGCCTGTGCTACATACTTTACATAAACTATCCTGCTTAATCATCATGACATGCCTATGAGGGAGATATTACTCCCATTTTATAGATTAAATTAAATGATTTGTTCAGAACCACATAGCTAGCATTCAAACCTAAGCCTATAAACCACAGAGTTATTACACCTGGGCTTTTAATTGTTCTGTAATGGTCTCTTGGAGCTTTACTTTCTTGTGATTTTAAGGATTACATTAGGTAACATATAAAATAATTCTTACAAAAGCATTAAAGTGCCTAAGGAAGAGACATTAAAAAATATTTCTTAAAGTTGAAATTAAGGGAATTTGATAACCTTGGACCAAATGAACAACTCTAAAATGGCAGTTCATGAGGCTAAAAGCTGTGAAATGACAGCAGGAACTGGCAATACTGAACAGATGTCACCAATCATAGCAGTTTTCAGCGTTCAGTACCCTGGAGAAGACCCAACAAGGAAGGATAATCCTCATCTATTGCTAGGTTGACAAAGGAAATCAGATATTTATGTTATACGGGCCAAGAGTAACTTTAGGGTTTTTGCAACTACTTGGAACTACTGAGTGTAAAATTTTGAAATGTGTTTGTCTCCTATAAATGTGTTCCTTTTGTCTTTTTAAAAATTGCTTCTAAACTTATGGAAGTAATATACATGTTGTAGAACATTTGAAAAATCGTGTGAAAAATAAAATAGCTATTACAACCTCCTCATCCAGAACTTAGGTCTTTAGAAAGATTTCCTGAAGCCAAGGAGTAGAATTCTGAATGAGGAGAAAATATAAGCTGTTGTAATGTACATTTTCCCAAGTACAATATATTCTTTCTATAGTAAGAATGTCTTGACAAGCTCCTTCAAGCTGAATTCACTTCTTGGAATTTGCTACATCATTATTATTTCTACCTAGCCTATTTGTCTTTATTTTCCTAACTTACACACTATAAACCAGTGTATGTAAGAGGAATGGATTCTTATATTAACGGCTTTTAACAGTGGGAATTACAGTATTTTTAGCCCAACATCATGACTTAACTAAAAGCAATATCTTTTCATCAAATACCTAAGAATTTCCATGCATTCTATTGTTCTTGGTGGTACAGCAGTGGCCTGGAATTCCAAGTTATCAACCCAACTAAATGAAAATCCTTTTGAATGGCTGGGATTTTTACCCTCTTGGTTAAACATGGTAGACAGGCAAGTTTATAGCTTCATATTTTCTTTTACATGCTCAATACATTATTTTCTGAAGTTTCCAGATTAGTCCTTTTTACTATAATCAATTTATGTGCATCGTTTCATTTGGTTTTAATTTTATTATTTACGAGATACTCAAAATGGAAAAGTTATGGTTAATGTCACTTTGTGTATAGTGAATACACTGTTACTCTGAGGGCAAGGAAAGCTAAAATCACAGTTCTCAGCCTTACAGCTCATACTTTAAAAAGTCATTTTGGAAAAATAAGAATAAATTCTATCTGATATTTTGAAGCTGAGCTTTAACAGTCATTAAAATCTTGACAATAATATGTAATTTGTATGAACATATATTACAAATGGGTGTATCTGTATATGCCCAATGAAATACCTGATATATAACTGGCATTTAATGAATAATAGCCACTATCATCACATAGGGTCATCACTTATATGCTCTATTATATACACGCAGCGAGGTCTGCTATTCAAACCTACTATGAAAACCCCAGCAGAGGTTTATAATCTTAGTTTAGCTTATCCCTCTCTCCTGCTGGGAGGATAACACATGATCATTTCCTCTGCTAGGAACATGAGAAAATCTGGTTGAGTATTTAAAACATTTAGGTAAATGTATAGGTGAGAAGATAGTCTCATTAAAAAAAAAAACCGGTTTTGTTACTGTTAGGATTCTGGACACAAATGCAAGTAAATATTGCAATTTGGCTGCTATGCATACTCGAACCACAACACCTCCACTTCTCTGTGTAACTTAAGTTTCTTTCTATCAAGTTATACAAACAAAATAAATTTCAATGTTAAAGTAAGTTTGTCTGATTCCTACCCCAAACTGGAATTTTATCAGCTCAGTGCTTACACTTCAGAATCGAATCCAAGTTTCAGCCACTGTGGGAGAATGCAAAAACTCCGAAATTTGTGATTAGAAAAGCTAGATTCATGTCTTCTTTTCTGCTTCCTACTATGTGACCTTGGTCAGTTACTCAGTCCCTTTAGTTCTTATCTCCTCATTGTCAAATGGCATACTACTACTACTTACCTCACAGGATTGTGGTGCAATTTAAATGAAATAATGTACCTAAAATCATTCTGCCAATGCTAAAGTACTATGCTAAGAATTGTGAACAGGCAATTATAAATTTCAGTATTGTATTTTTGTTCCCAGTATAAAAATGTGTGTGTGTGTGTGTGTGTGGCTTTTGAATCACCTTATAGCTGTCAATCCAGAAATCTGTAGCTGAGATAAAATAGATCACTGTTACAATCAGGCAGAGCATATTTATATGATTTTCCCTTCTCTTCAGCTTGAATGGTTACTGGCAATGTGATATGGGAAACGAAATAGCGTCTGACCTGCTCACTGGGCTAAAGCCTTCATTTATAACCTACAGAGAATGAAGAGGAACATCCTCTTTCTGGCCCGGCAAAGGAACAAAACACCATCAGTTGTTCTGGTACTTTAAAGGCTGTGCCATCATATCTGGAGCTGGAAGCAACTGGATTTTCATGTTAAGTTACTTAAGACAACAATAAAGAGAAATAAATATTGTATTCACAACAGAGACAATATTCCTTCCAGACTGGGATTGGTAGAGTACCAGGTTTCAGATACTTCTGAACCTAGTTCCTGGCTCTTAGTCTCAGTGGGCCAAAGATCACACAAGCCACCTTCTAGTCAGCTGTGTTTAAACAGCTGCCTTGTGAGCATGGCTGTGCACAGGCAACTGTACTATAGAAAGCTCAGCAAGGCATAAGCTTACAGCAACATTTTCAGAACACATTAAGTATATGGTTGACAGCAAAGGAAGGTTTTAAAAAAAACTCAAACTAAACTATTAACATAATAACATGGAAATAAATCTATGTACTTATAGCCAACTGATATTTGACAAAGGTGTGAAGAACATACAATGGAAAAAGGACAGTCTTTTGAAAACTGGATATCCACATGCAGACATGCAGAGAGTGAAACTAGACCCCCTATCTCTCATCAGATACAAAAAATCAAATCAAAATGGAATAAAGGCTTAAATGTAAGTCCTGAAACTATGGAACTACTTGAAGAAAATAAAGAGGAAAAGTTCCATGACATTGGTCAGGAAAATGCTTTCCTGGATATAGCCTCAAAAGCACAGGCAACGAAAGCAAAAATAGACAAGTGGGATTACATCAAAGCTTCTGCACAGCAAAGGACACAAATAACAGAGTGACAAGACAACCTGCAGAATGAGAGAAAATATTTGCAAACTATCCATCTGATAAGGAGTTACTATGCAAAATATATAAGGAACTCAAACAACTCAATAGCAAGAAAACAAAGTGAGTAAAAAAATAGGTAAAAGACCTGAATAGACATTTCTCAAAGGAAAACATAAAAAAGGCTACTGGGTACATGAAAGAATTCTCAAAATCAATAATCATCAGGAAAATAGACATCAAAACCACAATGAAATATCACTTTACTCCGGTCAGAATGGCTGTTACCAAAAGGACAAGACAAGTGTTGGCAAGGATTGGAGAAAGAAAACTCTTGTATACTATTGGGTTGGAATGTAAATTAGTACAGCCATTATGAAAGTAGAATGGATGTTCCTCAAAAAATTACAAAAAGAACTACTATATGATCCAACCGTCCCACTACTGGGTATATATCCAAAGAAAATGAAACAAGTATGTCAAAGAGATATCCACTCCATGTTTACTGAAGCACTTATAATAGCCAAGATATGGAATCAACCTAAGTGTCCATAAATGGATGAATGGATAATGAAAATGTGGTATATATACACAGTGACTACTATTCAGCCATAAAAAAGAATGAAATCCTGTCATTTGTGGCAACATAGATGAACCTGAAGGATTTTATGTCAAGTGAAATAAGCCAGGCACAAGAAACAAATACTGAACTGGTTGTCTTGGCCTCAACTGCTTTCCAACAAGCAATCTCACTTGTATGTAGCATCTAAAAATGTTGATCTCATGGAAGTAGAGAGTATGACAGTGATTACTAGAGGCTAGAAAGAGTGGAAGGTGAAGACATGGGGAGAGAGGGGTCATTGGGTACAAAGTTACAGTTAGGAGGAATAAGTTGTAATGTTCTATTATGCAGAAGGGTGACTATGGTTAACAATATTACATTGTATTAGGTTGATGCAAAAGTAATTGCAGTTTTTACCATTACATTTAATAGGAGAAAACCACAATTACTTTTGCACTAACCTAATCTATTTCAAAATAATTAGAAAAGAGGAGTTTGAATGTTCTCACCATAAAGAAATGATAAATGTATAAGGCAACGGATGTGCCAGATTCTCTGATTTGATCATTACACAATATATGCCTGTACTGAAACACCACAATGAATCTCATAAATATGTATAATTATGATGTATCAATAAAAATAAACTATTTTTTAAAAGCTCCAAATAATTTATCAAGTCCCTCAAGGCACGTACTCAAGCATTCCCCAAATCCTGTCAAGAAAAAAGAAGCTTCACAAAATCAACACCTTTCCCCATCAGTAACTCAAAAAGAAACAAAACAAAGTAAAACAAAACAAAAACCTTTAACACTTCTCTGTTGTCATTAAAACTCATCTTTAAAAAAAAAAAAAGCTAAAAAAGTGAACAGTACATCCTAGAAATAGGCTAATTCCAGTTCCAGTTCTGAAAATTCACTAGCTGGGTATGATTTGGTGACATCTCCCTTTCTTTCTTCACATCTTACACACAGACACACAAAGGCACAAGGAGAGCACCAGCGGTAACTGTTTGTAGAAGTCATAGAAGAATAGAGAGAAGTGACCTTAGTAACTTTTTACTTCAGGGACTGAGAATCTAATCCTGTTGCTGTAGGCCTGGTGTGTCTCTGTTTATTAGGGTCCAACAATCATCATGTTACCATATGACTGAAAAATATAAAGTCGACAAATATTTTTAAAGGTGACAAGATTTCTGTTGCATTGAGCAATCTCAGAAGATACTATCTTCATTTTAATATAAAATGTATCGGATCTACATGCCTGAACAGAAAAAGCCACCAACATGTAAAGGATATACAGCTGTAATAGGCCTTCTTTCCCAGTCAAATTTGAAATAAAAGACCTGAAGATCCAAAGCTACATTAATGCAAATTCTGCCTGTTGCAAGTATACTTTTTGATTAAATTGGCATACATCAAGTACAATTAGAAAGGCTATTTATAACGAAGAAATACATAATTCTGCATCTTAATGTAGATGACAATTACAGCTGATGGTTGCTAATTATCATTACTTCTTTTGCTTTGAGTGTTAGATATTTCCTGTATGATCTTTATTGTTGGCAATGGACACACCTAATTCTGGAAGGCACAAAATGGTTAATTATCAGTTATATCTGTGCTCATAACACATTCATTTTAGGAGCAAATGGTAACTTGCCCAGCTCTGGTTTCACACTGGAGGCTAAAGGATCAAGTAGACTTGGTAAACTCTGACTCATTCATTTGGTAGGAAAGGTATTTATTTAACTTTCTTTTAGAGTCAAGGCTCACCTACCCTGAGGTGTTCAGAATGACAGGGAGAGAGCCCCTCCACTCCTCTTTCCAGGTGGAGTGGTCTGTGGGGCATTGCTTGTTCCATTCAAGCAGAAATGAATGGTACATTTAATTCAGCTTCACCACCCTCTTAATGCCAAGATGACCACTGTGCTTATTCTCTTAGGCAGCTTAGAGGGTGTGTGATCAGTGTGGAGAGCCAGAAGTGAAATGGAGAGAAAGAAACATTGCAGCTTTCAGCACAGAAAACTATAATGCTCCCTTTGCTTATGCTGTAAATTACGTATTTCTTTTGTTAGCATGAGATAGATGAATATTTCTGCATACAAAGGTGTCCAGCTAAAATCCAGATAAGTGATATTAACGTCTTATGGTTAGTATTATTGAACCTTAAAAG
The DNA here is from genome assembly GCF_009764315.1 of Trachypithecus francoisi. Classification (NCBI taxonomy): domain Eukaryota; kingdom Metazoa; phylum Chordata; class Mammalia; order Primates; family Cercopithecidae; genus Trachypithecus; species Trachypithecus francoisi. The sequence goes on from NW_022681464.1 coordinate 18,784,242, forward strand.
CAATAAACTTTACGAATCAATAAATATTACATTTGCAACATAGTTAACATTCCTTTACTGTCTCTAGCACTTATTACACATTGTAACTGCAAGTCTACAATACATTATTCATATTTGGGGTGTCACAAGTGATGGATTGCTGTAGGAGAGGCTGTCCTTTAAATAAATCTACAAATAAAAATGCAAATGTTAACATTTTCAGGCACAACTTTTTCCATCTTGAATGGGGAATGAAAATTTTACATAGTATTGACAGCCGGCAGTGAGAACAATTAACAACTAACACTGTGAATGAGAAAAATACTCTGCCACACCTGTTTTTTTCACCAGGACATGGAACGAAATGGAACTCTGCTAGGTATTTTCAGAGAACAAAGGAAAACCTGTCTCCCACTGGCATCTGTCTCACCCCCATCCTTGTTTGCAGGTCTTGAAAATTCTTGGAATTTAAGGTGGACAGGGGAAGAGCTTTTACTCTCGTTCCCGTTGGTACTTTCAAAGGTCTGTTGAGATAAAGAACAATAGGCTCTTCTCTTACATTAAGAGTTTGCATGTAACGATATGTAGTCTATTAAAAAAATGCCTTTTCTACACTTTAAAATAAAAACAATTCAAATTATCCTGATTCTGAAATCTGGAAAGCCACCACTATGCCTTCTTGGTAACTGATTTTCATAGTACTGATTTTTTTTTTTTTTAACTCTGAACTTCGTATAAGAGACTTACATGATGCCATCATGCATTTCTAAGGATAAAATCTGGTGTGCTACACGTTGTTTTATTAATCCAAATGCTCATTACCTAGGAAGCTTCTCAGAATCTATATTTAGCTGATCTGCAGTATTAAGGACAAATAGATAATACTTTTTTAAAGTCTGTAAATATGACACTTCAGAGCAGTTTTAACCTGGGCTTGTAAAACTCTACAATGTTGATATGGTCCATTCAAAAGGTATGTGCTGAGGATGTTTTATAAATCCTTTCCTTACCCCTTATACGAAGATTAATTCAAGATGGATTAGAGACTTAAATGTTAGACCTAACACCATAAAAACCCTAGAAGAAAATCTAGGTAGTACCATTCAGGACATAGGCATGGGCAAGGACTTCATGTCTAAAACACCAAAAGCAACGGCAGCAAAAGCCAAATTGATAAATGGGATCTAATTAAACTAAAGAGCTTTTGCACAGCAAAAGAAACTACCATCAGAGTGAACAGGCAACCTACAGAATGGGAGAAAATTTTTGCAATCTACTCATCTGACAAAGGGCTAATATCCAGAATCTACAAAGAACTCAAACAAATATACAAGAAAAAAACAAACAACCCCATCAAAAAGTGGGCAAAGGATATGAACAGACATTTCTCAAAAGAAGACATTCATACAGCTAACAGACACATGAAAAAATGCTCAGCATCACTCGCCATCAGAGAAATGCAAATCAAAACCACAATGAGATACCATCTCACACCAGTTAGAATGGCAATCATTAAGAAGTCAGGAAACAACAGGTGTTGGAAAGGATGTGGAGAAATAGGAACACTTTTGCACTGTTGGTGGGATTGTAAACTAGTTCAACCATTATGGAAAACAGTATGGCAATTCCTCAAGGATCTAGAACTAGATGTACCATATGACCCAGCCATCCCACTACTGGGTATATACCCAAAGGATTATAAATTATTCTACTACAAAGACACATGCACACGCATGTTTATTGCGGCACTATTCACAATAGCAAAGACTTGGAATCAACCCAAATGTCCATCTGTGACAGACTGGATTAAGAAAATGTGGCACATATACACCATGGAATACTATACAGCCATAAAAAAGGATGAGTTTGCGTCCTTTGTAGGGACATGGATGCAGCTGGAAACCATCATTCTTAGCAAACTATCACAAGAACAGAAAACCAAACACCGCATGTTCTCACTCATAGGTGGGAACTGAACAATGAGATCACTTGGACTCGGGAAGGGGAACATCACACACTGGGGCCTATCATGGGGAGGGGGGAGGAGGGAGGGATTGCATTGGGGAGTTATACATGATATAAATGATGAATTGATGGGTGCTGACGAGTTGATGGGTGCAGCACACCAACATGGCATAAGTATACATATGTAACAAACCTGCACATTATGCACATGTACCCTAGAACTTAAAGTATAATAAAAAAAAAAAAAACCCTTACTGGGGAAACATTGTATTTCATTTTTTCATACTTCCCTCTAAACTGAAAAGCAACTATCAAAAACATTAATATATTAAAGTGGTGTTAAAGATCTCATTCTAATCTTTAACAACAGGAAAATTAACTCAGATTGAAAATCCAGATAATCTTCCTTCTTTACCTCTAATTCCTCCAAATGAATCCCTCAAGGTGAGCTAGGACGGAAACCCTCTGAGCACAAGCTTTCAGCCACAATGTTAAGGGATCCAAAGAGGAAGCCCCATCAACATTTCAGAATCACAACTTACTGTGGGTCTTTGGCAGAGTGTCAAAAACAGTAGCGTTAAAAATAAAAGAAAGCAGCTGGGCGTGGTGGCTCACACCTGTAATCCCAGCACTTTGGGAGGCCAAGGCGGGCGGATCATGAGGTCAAGAGATCGAGACCATCCTGGCAAACATGGTGAAGCCCTGTCCCTATTTAAAAAAAAAAAAAAAAAAATTAGCCAGGCATGGTGATGGGCACCTGTAGTCCCAGCTACTTGGGAGGCTGAGGCAGAAGAATTGCTTGAACCGGGAGGTGAAGCTTGCAGTGAGCTGAGATCGCAACACTGTACTCCAGCCTGGCGACAGAGGGAGACTCCATCTCAAAAAAAAAAAAAAAAGCAGCAACAGTGAAAGGATGTGGCAAACTAGTTAAATTCTCTTTTTGATTGTGTGTGGCCTCCAAAATAGAGAGGTTGTCATTCTCAACTATTACAATATTTAAGATTACAAGGTTTGGAGTCTGAAATGCTGGCTTTGCCTGTTATTAGCTATGTGACCTTAGACTGTTTTTCAATGTCTCTGAGCCTTAGTTTCCTAATTTTAAAAATGGGGATAATAGTACCACCTCATAAGGTTGTGAAGATTAAATCAGACAATGCATATAAAGGGCTTGGCAAGGTCCTGCGGACATGGCAGATACTTAATAGATGGCAGCTACTGTTATTATCTTTTGTGTTGGGGTCATTTCTCAAAAATTCTTTAAGATGCTTACCTTCCCAGCTCCAGAATTAAAGGAATGACAAAAAGAGCCAAAATAGGATGAACACATCGTTTCCTAGGTTTGGCTTCTGTGGAACAGCATATCTATAGGCACTGGTCTGGAATACAACTTTTTAGAGGAGGAATAAATAATCTTTCTCTTCCTTTTGAAATTACTTCAAACCAAAAGAATAAATTTTAGAGTACATCTTTAAAATCATCAGACTTGAGACTTGTAATTTAGGCATTTCTACTTTGCAAAGCCAGTGGACTTTAAATTAACTACAAATTAAGTCTTAACATTTATATTCAATTCATTGGATAAGCTGCTATGAATTTAAGTGCTTAAAACCAATCATATCCCTGAGGAAACATAAACCAAGCCCTTTTGGCATTGATGTTTATATATTCAGCCTTAATTGCATAATGTGGGAGTTGGTTTATTAGATATAAGAAATTTAAAATAATACATTTCTTTCCCTGACTCCAGAAAAGGCTGATCAAATGCTTAACCCCTCAAATGTGTCTGGTGTAAGTAAATGTTGGTATTCCTTTAACTAGTACAAAAGCCACTATCATGTTCAATATCAATGATTTCAGCTAGTTAAACTTATAGTCTAAGTGTGTAACTCCTCTGTGATAAACTGGAAAAGACCTGCTGCTAAACAGACTTTCTGGTGAAGGATAGGTTTAGCTTTATTTAGGTTTCTATGGAAGCCCTTCCCATTACCATGATCAACTAACAAAGAGAATGTATAAAGAAAAGGACTCCATATGGTTCAAACTGGCCACATCTAGATGCTTCAAAAGAAGGACCTCTCTTGAGAAAGAATCACTAAGAGTTGTCAAGATTTTTCCATTCCCTATTAAATAAACTTCAAAAAATACTCTCATAGGGAGAATATTAAAAACTAAAGAATCTCTGAAGCTTACCGGGAGGTGGTGTGCTGTAATGATGGTGAGGCTGTGGTGACAAAATCCTTTAGGCTTCCTGTTGGCATAGGAGATGTGGACGCATCTTTTCTAACTCCTGTCATTGTACCTATATGAACAATAAAGAAAATAATTTGGGCATTCGATAAAAGAAAATGGAAAAGTTCATTCTCAGTAAATATATAAGACATTATAGGAATGTCCAAGCTTCAAAGGTAAGCCACTTGTTTCCCTGAAATGTAACAATGGCATATGAAAAACTCTCTTCAGTTTTGCAAACATGGGAAATCTATAATGTACTTTAAGAAAATATATTTGTGCAGTGACAGACTAACCAGAGATTTTGTTTTTAAACCTGATTGCCTAGCAAACCCCTGCTGATCTTGATTTACTGTGAAAATGCCCAAGGAGGTAGGATGTTTTATTTTGTTCCCTTTAACTTTCATAAGAAAGATTCCAGCACTTTGTACCTCTAAACCCTCCAAATTGCATTGATCCTCTTTAAAACACTTTCAAGATATATATAACTCTGGAAAGTTTCTTTTAGAGAACTCAACATTGGCTAAAACACACGTCTTAATTGGAAGATATGCTCAAGTAGTATTCATTCGAGTGCCATGGGAAAGTTCCTAAGCAATAGTTTATCCTCCCAGGAACTGCCTGACTTGGCCTCAATTCCTTTCCAACAAGTAATGTTCTGTTTGTAATTACTTTTCTCTTTTGCAGTGCGAAATAAAAAGATGATATGGACAGAAATATTATTTTTATTTTATTTTTCAGTTATTATTAGTTTCTAAACAACATAAAATACCGCTATATTTATCTTGGAAGACTATAAGAATCACATTCACAGTTCTTCTTTCGGTTCTTTGAAAACTGTTATCCGGGATGCATGAAGTTATTTGGGAAGATCCACTCTTTGACAAAAGGGAGAGTATTCAAATAACCAAAACTTTGGAGTGCTGGGAATACCAGACCCTAAAATGCCAGGAGTACAGTATGCTAACTTTGGGAATGGCAACAGGTTGCGTGCAACCTGAAATCATCAGGCATAGAGAAGGCTAGAGTCTTATGGCTACAGCGATTAGCATCAAAATGATCACCATTATCCTTGACTTCAAAACCTATACTCTTTATGTCAACTATTCTCTACTCTGTTTGTTTGTCTGTTTATTGAGACGGGGTCTCGCTCCATCACTAGGTTGGAGTGTAGTGGTGCAATCACAGCTCACTGCAACCTTGACCTCCTGGGCCCAAGTAATCCTCTTGCCTCAGCCTCGTGAGTATCTGGGACCACAAATGTGTGCCACCATGCCAAGCTAATTTTTTATTTTTATTTTTGTAGAGATGGGGTCCCACTAATCTACTATGTGTAGATGTAAAAGACCAGCCTCTAAATGCACAATTCAGTCTTCTTTATATATAGAAATCTGTGGTACCCAGGTTGAGGGTTCAACCCAAACAAGTACATATTAATACTGGCCAGTGCCAGGATTAAGCTCAGGCTTAGTTAATAGGGAGGGGAAGGAAGGTATGAGAGTAAGGACACAAGACACTCTTGACAATCACATAAAGAGACATAGAGGATGGGCTCAGTGGCTGACACCTGTAATCCCAGCACTTTGGGAGGCCAAGGCAGGAGGATCAGGCCAGGAGTTGGAGACCAGCCTGGGCAACATAGCAAGATCCTGCTTCTATAAGAAATAAAATTAGCCAGGTGTGGTGGCATGTGCCAGTAGTCCTAGTCCCAGCTACTCAGGACGTTGAGGCAGGAGGATCCCTTGAGCCCAGGAGGTTGAGGCTGCAGTGAGCTATGGTCATACTACTGCATGCTAGCCTGGGCAACAGAGCAAGACTGTCTCAAGAAAAAAACAAAACCAAAACCACAGATAACACAAGGCAGTATAAGGTAATATACATACAATATGCTTAGTGTGTATGTAAGTTTTATTGAGGTATAATTTGAGTATCATAAAATTTACTCATTTTAACTGTAGAGTTTGATAAATAGTAACTTTATATAGTTATGAAAGCATGGCTACAAACTATTTTTTTTTAATTTGCATGGTACTTACATATTTCTTTCTAAAATCCAGTTTTAGAATATTTCCTTGCTTCAGAAGGTTCCCTCTTGCCCATTTGTAGGTAATACTTGCTCCCGGCCTTAGTCTGGTCCTAGCCCCCTCTCTATCTCTATTGTTTTACCTTTTCTAGAAATTATTTTTTATTTTCATAAAAGCTTTTTGTGATAATATCTTTATAACAAATTTGCAGATAGGGAAAATAAGCAATAAAGAGCCTATGTGACCTGCCCAAGGTCACCGAGCTATAAGTGATGGAGCTAGTATCTATGTCCAAGATGACCCGAGAGCTTTGGCCATTATGTTATGCTGCTGTAATAAGTACTATGAAAAGTCTGAGGAATTAAGAAATGGGAGAATTCACATTTGGCTATAGGATTTGGGGAACATTTGATGCAGGAGGTAGGATTCTTTGATAGGAAACAATGACAAGTATGAAATGGGAGACAGAGACTTACATTAGCAAAAGCATTAAATTGAAAACCTAAAGGCTTAATATTTCATTTAGTCAGGAAATATTTATTGAACATCACTATGTCCTTGTACCCTGCTAATCACTTTCAATGCAGTATCTCATTAATCCTTACAACAGTCTTTAAATTATATTATTGTCCTTATTTTATAGATAAGGAAGTGGAAATTGTAAAAAGGTCAAGAAGCATGTCCAATATCACCCAGCTGGTAAGAGCAAAGCTGGATTTTGAATGCAATCAAAGTCTGTTTGGCTCTGTATGGCAAACTTGTAAGCATTATTTTAGAGGGACTCAAAAATAAAACAGTAACAACAATGATAAAAAAAAAAAACCAAACTGGTCCTTGGAGAGATTAATTTTGAGGCAGAATTTAGAATAGAGTGGAATAGATAGAACAAAGGCAGGCAAAGCAGTTCACTACTAATACAATTGTCTGGGTAGAATCCTGGGTGATTAAGAGGAAATTAAGATGGACAAATAGGGGTAGAAACAACTGAAAGGGATTTGTGAGTGAGGTGAAAGGGAAGAAGAAATGCGTGGTAGTGACAGAATATAAGTTATCTTTTTGGTCACTATCACAGAATACCTGGGGACAATTTAAAGAAGGAATTTAAAACAGACTTTTACATTTTAACAGGAATTTAAAAGTCCAGGGACTTTTATAATTGAAGAATTATACCTCATAATTGTAGGCACAACAATGTATATACGTGTGCTCATTTATTTTTCTGAAGAAATAAACCATATATTTTACCAAATTCTGAAAGGGAATGGGACCCTGAAAAGGGTAAGAATGATTGCTGTAAAGCACAGACCAAGTTTAACTGTTCTTTTTTCTATTCCTTATTGCATTTCCACAAAGCTATATATCAGCTTTTAATTGTATTTGTTCCCTTTATAAATTTTATATAGTATTAAGTATACCAACAATTACAGTTATGCATATTCACGGAACTCTATATTCCTGTATATTTAAACACACACACACACAAACACAGACACACACACACACACACAATAATAACATATGCTTAAAAAAATAAAAATGCTGGCAGAGTGCGGTGGCTCAGGCCTGTAATTCCAGCACTTTGGGAGGCCATGGCGGGTAAATCATGAGTTCAGGTGTTTGAGACCAGCCTGGCCAACACAGTGAAACCCTATCTCTACTAAAAACACAAAAAATTAGCTGGGCCTGGTGGTGGGCACCTGTAATCCCAGTTACTCAGGAGTCTGAGGCTAAAGAATCGCTTGAACCTGGGAGGCAGAGGTTGCAGTGAGCCAAGATCGTGCCACTGCACTCCAGTCTGGGAGACAGTGCCAGACTCTGTCTCAAAAATAAATAAATAAATAAATAAATAAATATAAATATAAATATAAATAAAAATGCTGGTAAGAATATTACTAGGCTGATTGATTTCATATATAAATGTGTATTTTATATACATGTAATATATGTGAATGCATTTACATAAACATGCACATATATTTTCACATGCACAGATGGAATTGATTATAATGGATCATGTTCTATTTAGATATAACTGGGTATATTTCATGGTAATTTTTTTTCTTAGAGCTCAATGTTTAAGAAAACTCTGTTTCTAGGCCCTTTGTTTTATTTTATATTTTTTAAACAGCTGAGCCATATTATCTATTCAGTTTAAACAAAACCAGTATAATCCATTCCCAGCTCAAGAAAGCAAGCCCTGGCAGCACTGCCACCCAGATACATCACCAATATCCATCCCCAGTCACAATTCCTTCTCGCCTCCGGGGACCCCAACTATTCTAATAATTATTTCCTTTCTATGCTTTATAGTTCTACCATTTATGTGTTTGGTTAAATATGTCATTTAGCTTTGTTGCTTTTGAACTTTATAAAAATAGAAACGTATTATATATATTATTTTTGAGACTTCTTTTGCTTAAATTGTCTGCAAAATTTACCTATGCTGATAATTTTTATGTACTGCAGTTTTGTTGTTTTATTTGCTAAGTACTATTCCATTGTATGCATTTGTGACTTTTTATCCATTCTGCTATTGAGGGACATTTGGAGTATTTCTGGTTTGGGGCTATTATGAAGAATGCTGTTGTGGCAGATGCTGTCAGTTATCCACCAAAATGTACTCCTTCCTTCTTCCTAGGTACACAGCTAGATTATATTCCCCAGTCCTCCTTGTAATTATGTGTGGTCAGGTGGAAAGCCAGTGGATATTATATGTGCTACTTCTGTTGTGTGCTATAACAACTTTTCATGTGTACTCTTCCAATACCTCTCCTTGTCCTTGGTGACCTACTATAGCAGTCAACAATTTCCTATACAGTTGGGCAGATATCATGAAAGAATGTTGGACTGTCACATGCTTTTTCTGTGTAAACTGAGATGATCATGAGGTTATTCCTTCATTCTATTAATGTGTATTACGTTCATTGATTTTTGTATGTTGAACTGCCTTTGTATTCCTGGGCTAAATCTCACTTAGTTATGATGTATAATCCTTTTAATATGCTGTATTTGGCTTGTTAGTATTTTGTTAACTATATTTTCATCCATATTCATAAAGAATATTGGTCTATAGTTTGCTTTTCTTGTGACATCTGTCTCTGGCTTTGATATCAGGGTAACACTGGCCTCTTAAGGGAGGGGGTCAGGGAAGTGCAGGGAGGAAAAGGGCAGGGTTCCTGGTGAGGGTTCCACCATTGGGCCTGTGCCCATGGACCAAGGTGAGGACAAGCACTCCTGCTTGGCACCCAAATGTTGCATTTTCCAAGACCACTCTGGCCTGCCACCCCCACATCCTGTGCCCATAAAAACCCCAAGACCCTAGTGGGAAGGGACAGAAGCTGGTGGATGTCAAGAGGAACACACCGGCAGAAGAGCACACAAGCAGCTGGACGTCGAGAGGAGTGTAAGAACATACCAACAGGCATCAGGCAGATACCACTGGCAGGCCACTGACTGGTGGAACGATGTAGACAGCAAGGGGAATTTGGCCAGAGCGGTTGGAAGAGAGTCCAGACGCTAAGCAGCCCACCTCCAGGGTAAAACTACCTTCCCACTCCATCCCCCTTCTGACTCCCATCCATCTGCTGAGAGCTACTCCTATCACTAAATAAAACCTTGCATTCATTCTCCAAGCCCACATGTGATCCAGTTTTTCCCGTACACTAAGGCAAGAACCCGGGAAACAGAAAGCCCTCTGTCCTTGCGACAGGTAAAGGGTCTGATTGAGCTGGTTAACACAAGCCACCTATAGACGGCAAAACTAAAAGAGCTCACAGCAGCATAAGCCCACTGGGGCTTCAGGAGATGTAGACATTCACCCCCAGATGCTGCTGTGGGGTGGGAGCCCCACAACCTGCCCGTCTGCATGCTCCCCCTAGAGGTTTGGGCAGCAGGGCACTGAAGAAGCGAGCCACTCCCCCATTACAAACCCTGCGAGGGGGATAGGGGAACTTTTCCTGTTTCATTAGGATGTATTCCTTCCTCTTACATTTTTTAGAAGAGTCTGAGAAGAATCTGTGTTAATTGTTTAAATGTTTGGTAAAATTCATCAGTGAAGCCATCTGGTCATGGGTTTGTTTTGTTGGGAGGTTTTGATTACTGATTCAATCTTTTTACTTGTTATATAGGTCTATTCAGATCTTCTATTTATTCTAGATTATCTAACTTTTTGGTGTGTCTATTGTTTGCCTCATTGTTATTTACTTTTTTAAACCCCAGGCGCCAGTGGTGTGTTCATCTGATTTTCAGTGTTTTCAAGGAATGTCCTATATGTAGCCACTCTCTGCCCAGAGAAAGTTTAGTCAAACAAAACAAAGGCAGGCTCCAGGTCTCAGCCCTTTAGGGAATCCACAGACAGGTTAAAACAGAGAAACAATCCCTTGAGAACAGGGTCTGCTGTGCTTCTCCAGAGGGCAGATACTAACACCTGGAACTCAGGCTGCCATCTTTTAGACTGCTGCCACGCTGGGAAGAGGGGAGGGCAGGGGCACCCAATCTTTTGGCTTCCCTAGGACACACTGAGAGAACTGTCTTGGACTACACATAAAATACACTAATGATAGCTGATGAGCTTTAAAAAATTGCAAAAAAAAAAAACTCATAATGTTTCAGGAAAGTTTACAAATTTGTGTTGGGCCGCATTCAGAGTTGTCCTGGGCCACATATGGCCCATGGGTTGCGGGTTGGGCAAGCTTGGGGTAGGGCAAGACTAAGTTAACTCTAGAAGAGTCCTCCTACAATGCTTCAGTAGCTTCTCTCCTAAGAATTGGTTTTATTTCTGTAAATCTTTCACTATCCTCCAGAGTTCTAATAAGGTAGATTCTGACAGTGTTTGCAAGATTTTTCAGTGTTTCTTGGGAGAGATGAGGTCCTGAAGGTACCTACCACACCATTTCCACTGATGTCTTCCTGATGCATGTATGACACTAGCATAACTCTGATACCCAAAGCTGACAAGGTCACTACCAAAAAAAAAAAAAAAATTACCACCCCAATATCTCCCAATCAGTGTAATCATTAAACTACCTTCTGAGAAGAAAAAAACATAACATGATCATAAGCACAGAAAAAAAATTTGATGAAATTCAACACCCCTTTATGATCAAGACTTTCAGCAAACTAGGAGGTAACTTTCACAGCCCGATAAAGAGCATTTTCAAAAAGCCTCCAGCTGCCCTGGTGTGGTGGCTACCTGAGGTCAGGAGTTTGAGACCAGCCTGACCAATATGGTGAAACCCTGTTGCTACTAAAAATACAAAAAATTATCCGGGCGTGGTGGTGGGCGCCTGTGGTCCCAGCTACTCGGGAGCCTGAGGCAGAATCGCTTGAACCCGGGAGGCGGAGGTTGTGGTGAGCCGAGATTGTGCCATTGCACTCCAGCCTAGGCAACAAGAGCAAAGACTCTTGTCACAAAAAAAAAAAAAAAAAAAAAAAAAAAAAATTAGCCGGGTGTGGTAGTGCACACCTGTAATCCCAGCCACTCAGGAGGCTGAGGCAGAAGAACTGCTTGAACCCAGGAGGTGGAGGTTGCAGTGAACTGATATAGTGCCATTGCATTCCAGCCTGGGCAACTAGGGCAAGACTGCTTCTCAAAAAAAAAAAAAAAAAAAAAAGCCTCCAGCTAAAATCATACTTAATGGTGAAAGACTATCTTTTCCCTACAAGGTTGGGAACAAGGCATGGAAGTCTACTTTTTTCATTGTATTCTATATTGTAATAAAACCCCTAAATGGTCTGATTAGATAAGAAAAAGAAAGAAAAGGCACAAAAATTGGATAGAAAGTGGTTATGGACTTAGTTGTGCCTTCCCTAAGTAATCTGAAGTCCTAAAGTCCAGGACACCTCAGAATATGACTATATTTGGAGACAAGACCTTTAAAGAGGTAGTTAAGTTGAATGAGGTCATAGGGGTGGGCCTGAGAGTGGCTGGAAGCAGAAGCGTTTCCTGGGATGCACACACAGAAAAGGCCACGTGAGGACGCAGTGAAAAGGCAGCCATCAGCAACCCAAGAGGGAAGGCCTCAGGAGGATTGACTAGAAAAGAGGATGAGGATTTATTGAAAATGGAAATGTACTATATCTTAATTGGGGTAGTGGTTACACGGGTATATATAATTTTCAAAATTTATCACACTATACATTTTTTAAAGCCTCTACAATTTAGTGTATATAAACTTCAATTAGAATACAAGACAATAGAACCCCCTCCCCCATAATTTCTTGACTCCTAAGGCAGCACTTTTTTTTTTTTTTTTTTAAGACAAGAGTCTTGCTCTGTCACCCAGGCTGGAGTGCAGTGGAGTGATCTCGGCTCACTGAAACCTCTGCCTCATGGGCTCAAGCAGTTCTTCTGCCTCAGCCTCCTGAGTAGCTGGGACTACAGGTACACACCATCACACCAGGTTAATTTTTTCTATTTTTAGTAGAGATGGGATTTCACCATGTTGGCCAGGCTGCTCTCGAATTCCTGACCTCAGGTGATCCTCCTGCCTCAGCCTCCCAAAGTGCTGGGATTACAGGCATGACCCACCACACCAGACCAGTACTATTTTTAAGAGCCCACTCTACTGATTTCTCTTTAACATTACCAATTGATCACCATAAGAACTTTGAAGAGAAAAGCATATATTTTGCTTAAATCAATAAATCACAGCAGGTACTGAGGTGAAAAAGTCTACCTGAGTCACAGAATAAGGGCATCGAAAGAAAAATCAATATATACAACGTTATGTTAATTCATTCAACAAATGTATAATGAGTACCTACCACACCACAAGTTAAGCAATGTTGTAGGAGATGGGGATACAACAGTGAACATATGGAACTTATATTCTGAGGGAGAAGATACAAAACATATATAATAAATAAGTAAACCACATAGTGTTTTGAGAAATTTCTTTCCATTTTAGAGAATGGGAAATGTAGACCCTCTGGTTTAGGTGATAATATTTCATATATATCAACATCAACTTTTAATACTAGTCTCCTACATTTGAATTCCTTTTTTTAGTGGACTGGCCAGGAAAATTTATTCTACATATCTGGGTTTATTCATAGCCCTCTATGATGCTTGCATTCTATGTGCTGTTGATAAAGACATCAACTTTTGGCGTATCTTCAGCTGAGATTTCTGGGTATCAGAAGTAGTATCTTAAGGTACCTTTATGGTTGAACAAAGAATAATGATCATGATGGTAATAATAAAAGAAACATGAGAAATGCTCCTTAGAGGCAAGATAGAAATGATTTCTGTACTTTGGACACTCCAATTGTTCATTTCTTTAAGCATGTCACCTACTTTAATCCACCTGGGGTTATGAAGAGTACTCACATCATTTTAAGCACAGGCGAACAACTAGGAGCTTCTGAGATTATTCTTTACTTCAGCTGAGTCTAGAATAATCATCGTCTAATGGGGAAAAAAAAAGTGTTTGGGAGTTACTAGGGGATCTCAACCAGTGGCAGCTGCTATATAAAATCATATAACCTAAGAAAACCCCAAAGGCAAAATGAAGGGCACAATCTATACCATCAGGTAAATCCGAGTTATCCTAGGTTCAGCCTCTGCCAACATTTTAAGGGAATTTAAGAGTTTCACGAAGGAGGAATGAAAAGGAGGAAGGGAGCGGCCAAAGTCAGGTTTTACAGCCTGACTTAGGAAGGAGCAGTGCCAAGCTCAGAGGTTTAACATTTTAGTTCTGGAAATTACGCACTCAGTGGCTTCACAGCCTCTGCTAGCCCATCACCATAACAAGAAAAAAATGCCCTCAGCTTTGAGGGTTCTGATAAAAGGGAATATCAATGATTGCTCAGGAAAGGGAAGTTCTAGGCACACTGGTGGAAAATGTTTTGAGGCTGCAAGGGAGGAAAAAAGAGGAATGAAGATCGGGTGTTTCCAGATTTATGCCTTTTAAAAGTTCTTTATTCAAGTTTAGATTTTCCCAAGTATTATCTCCCTGTTTGACATTGCTCGATAAAAGCAACTAAAACTGATGAATGAACAAGTTTATATATCTTAAGTGTAATTTTGACAATACTGTACATATCTTTGCTATCATAAGGTTGTTTCTTGAGACAATAGTCTTTTTTTTTTTTTTTCACGTGTTTAGCGTCATAAAGCTGGCAGAATGGTGAGGAGGATAGGAGAGGTAAGGGAGTAAGAGACTGGTAATAAAGATTAATGGTCCTGTAGTAAATGTCCTATGTAGTACTTAATGAGTAAAGGATAACAGCAAAAGAAACAAAAGATATAAGACAGAAGAAAAGTGTATTAAAAAATTCACACACACTAAAGAGGGTAAAGCAATTAAGAAGGTGCTAAACCAAGCAGTGTAACTTAGATGATTAGTGCTAGGTCATCGGCCTTATGATAAACAGGGTTTCCAAGTCTACTGCGCATCCATGGAAAGTTTATATCTCCCATTTGGTTGGGTGCCACAGCAAATGCCAATGTAATAACTTTGCCCTGTACTATAATCTGCATACACTAGCTGTGCAATGGGCAGAATGGCTCAAAGGGGGGCAACTTTAGCCTCTTTAATGGTCATGTAGATCATAATTTTGCTAACAGCTCCATATTAGAATAAAAGAGAAGGAAAATACAAGACGGTCTTCTTTATGAGTAGAAAAGAGTCAGTAGTTTCTGTGAATGCCTTAAAATAAAAACTCTTAAAAAGATGAAAAAGTTTCTATTCTTTTTTTTTTTTTTTTACTGCAACACTACAACCTTCCCCCACTCCCACAAAAAAAAAGGGGAAAAAAACCTAATGGAAGAAAAAATCAAACCATGAGTGAAAACTGTTCCTGAAAACTTTGCAGAATTGTAACAGCTTTCTCTTGGTTAAATTGATTGGTATAGCAACATTATAAAATGACTATTAGGATTCACTGTGCACAACAGAAAGTGCTGAAATGTCAGCAGACTATACAGCGAAAAGTAATGGGTTCTGAACCCCTGTTAGTCAAAAATGATTTTGTTTCAAATTAGAAATTGATTTTTTTTGGACACAAGCCCTTTTCAGACTTCTGGCTTCTGTAGCTAGGCCCAGGAGAGATTAACCTCCACCACAGCAAGGGCTGGCCTGATGATATCTTTCTCAAAGTGCCTTTTCAATTGCTGCTTTCTACTGTTGCTGTGGTCTTAACCAATAACACAAGTTATTTGTTCTTTCGCTATTACACTATATTTTTTATCATTTTGCCATTTTATCTTAGTGCTGCCACACAACACAAATTTGAAGACAAGTTAACCGAAGACTGTGTTAAGCTTTGCAGTGTAACCACCACACCAGTTGTGACTAGTTCTTCGCTCTCCAAAGTGCAATGACTAAGAACAGAGGAAGCTGAGGTAAGGGTTTTCCATTTCTGAAGGACTGCTAACAGAGAAAGTAAAGATTCTACCTCATAAAGTTTCTTCAATTTAAGTTTTATTTTTGGAAGCAATGTCCAAAAAGAAACTTCTAAGTTGTTCTAAAGCAATGGAAGTCTACAAAACTTTTCTTTGCCTTATGTCAAACAAAATGTACTTTTGCTTTTATTTCAAATTGTGGATAGTCCTCCCTCCCAAAATTTGAACGAATTATCATCTCTCAATTATGTGGAATAGGATTAAACAATTTCTAGATTAATCATAATCAGACCGTAAAAGCATGACAGAGCTAGTAGCAGATGAAAAAAGGCAGGGAGATATACAACTGCAAGGTATCACAAAGCACTGCCCAATTTTCAAATAAATAAATGTAAGAGTGGCTACAGAGATTATGAAAAGTAGGTTGCATGACACCAGAGGTAGAAAGGTGCTGGCCCAGTAGAAAAACAGGTAAATAAGAAGGAAATCAGGATTAATGGTTGTGAGAAGGGAAAAAAGACACCTAGGAAAGAAGTGTGAGCAAGAGAGGGCTCAGATGTCTTTTTGGGCCTTTGTTTCCTGTACATCTTTTCTGTACAATAAAGCTCAGACTTGCTCCATTCTTTTCCAAAGTCGATCCTGTAAGGATGCCAGGATAGATTAAGCCAAAAGCTTCTCCTGGAACTGGGAAACAAATAAATTTGCTTCACTCAACATTTAACATACTTATTTATAATTGATTTCTTTAAAATCTACCACATATAATAGGAAGTATTACTGACACTTAAAAAGACTGCTAGGCAAAATATGCTTTACACTTTTGAGATTTTGCTTTAGTCACAATATGGGGAGTTGTCCATGACCTCTCTTCCACCCTCCCCATGATTCTAGTCAACTGAGGATTAACTGTAGTAGTTAGGGTTTATTTTTCCAGGAGAGACTTATGTTCAGTATCTTACCCTTTTTACTTACTTGGAACATTATTTTAGTCTATGACCATACTTACTGCTGACTAATTCTTAACAGTTATTGCTTGCAAAAAGAGGGACAAGTTGGATACAGTTTTTCATTCCAGTATTCTAAGAAAAATGCAGATACAATTCACTAATCTAGTAAATGTGTTACCTGTGGCCTTGCAGGCACACTTCAGTGCGTAAACATTTGACTTTTGCTCAGCATTGTAGGAAATCTTCTGAAATTCACTGGCTAGCAACTACCTTCACCTACCAGCTTCTCATTTTGCCACTACAGTTGTTAAACTTACCTCTTTGGGGTCTATATGTATCTTTCTTTTGACATGACCACTGGGCATCATCTTTCATATGCGAATGAAACCCCACTGTCTTCTTCTCCTTCCTATTCTCTCCACTGGTTGGGGTGTCTTGGTACTTTTTAATGGAAGATGATGTTCCAAGCAGCCAGCTTTCGCAGTTTGACTTTAATAAACTGAAAGAACAACGATGAATGAACTGTTGAAGGCATAGAAGGGGACATAGAGCATACAGATATTTAAATTCAGTATGGGTTTAAATGCAATTCATTAAGAACTTTCTTTATCTTACTTTTTACTGAGGTGTAATTTAAATAATTTACTCAACATCTATTTTGTGTCCTGTCACAACAATTTTGGAAAAGAAATGGTCTTTATTCTCAAAAAGCTCACACTGGGAGTTGGGGAAATAAGATTCAAACTGATGAAACAGCTAATAAAGTCGCAAAGTATGACTAAGAACCAGGCTATCTATAGAAATAAAAAGTATGCTAAAACAAGACTTGCATATCTAAGATGTTTTCCAAGTACTAAAAATGAACACTAGGGATTAAAATATCACCAATGTGCCTCACACAAATGCATTTGTGTTTCTAATTTTCAATTGTTATCAGTATTTATTATGTACCCAGAGTATGTAAGAAGTAGTGTAACAGTGCATGTAGAAGAACTAGACTCCATACTTACATAATTTCATTGAAAGGTCAACAAGACAAATACAGAATAGGTATTTTAATGAAAATGAACACATGTACATACTTTCTTCTCTATTAAACTGTGTTCCCACCATTAGCACATTTCCTCTTATATTTTCTTATTTTAGGGAGAAATATTCTAATGATGTGTTATCTCTCATTCTTCTCTCTTCATGTTTGTTCACAACAAACTCATGACACTTTGGTTTTGTCTTCCCCATGCCCATAAATAACGTGCAAATTAAAGAAAAAGACTTGGAAATGCATAGAGGCAGCTACTGAAAACACAAGATTCTATAATTACAATGTTTAAACTCCCCAAAAGCAGAGGGAATCTCCAGACAAGAATAAGCTGAATGGAGTGTTGCCAGGTCTATCACTTATTCCAGGTGGCCTTTGACCAGTATTCAAATCACATAATCTTCTATAAATGTCTCTGGTTTATACTGATCAGAATTTTTAGCAGTGTTTGCTCATATCATAATTTATTAATAAAAACCAAGAAAGTAAATGGTTTTATGTTCAGAATTATATAAAGAAAATAAAATCATTAGTTATATGGCTTAGTAAAGTAGGCACAAGGAAATGTATAAGTGATACTCTCTCTCTTTTTTTTTTTTAATCAGAACACAGAGATCATTTTCCTCTGCAGACCAACCAGAAGATGTGTAACTTAGGGTTATATAAATTGCACTCATGGAACAGGAAAATACAGAAAATAAAAGTACCTTATTGTGAATGTTATATAAATTTATGTCAACCCAGAGGCCCCAAACCCAGGCAAATCCAATGACTACATCTCTGCTTGTTCTTGTAGAAAAATTAATGTGACCCCAACCATTGGCTTCCCCAAAATTGATTCATTCTCAGCTCAGTCGAACTCCCAATACTGACTGCCTTCTGCTTCTTTACAGCATTTTCACAGAAGCTTGCATTTTCACAGAAGCTTTCCTGTACCTTTATTCAAAATTCCATCTTGGTAATCCTCCATCTCAACTGGGAACTTGGCTTCTAATTTCCCTAAAATAAAGATGACTACATGAAAAATTTCTTCCTTCATTTGTATTTATTTCCATATTCACCCATCCTCTCCTAATGTCTCAAAAAAAATTTACCTTTTATTTGCACTCTTGATACCATCTTGACCCATCCCCTCTGTGACTACGGCCTGTCAATCATCTCTTTTTCTTATAACTTACAAACTCCTCCTCTAAACTGGATTCTTTCTTAGGGCTACAAACAAGAGCAGATCTTCCATTAATACCCCATGTCAGTGAGCGTGTGGGGACAAGAGCACTTTAATACCTATTGCAGGAACTGCAAATGGGTATCACCTTTTTGTGAGTGACTTGTCAACACAAAATGAAAATGCATCTCTCCTTCAACAGTTCTACTTTTATCCCACACTTGAGGCCAGGAATTTGAGATTGGACTGGGCATCACAGCAAGACCCCATCATTAAAGAAAAAAAAAATGTTTTAAATTAGCCAGGCATGGTGGCATGTGCCTATAGTTCCAGCTACTTGGGAAGCTGAGGCAGCAGGACAGCTTGAACACAGGAGTTTGAGCTTACAGTGAGCTATGATCATGTCACTGCACTCCAGTCTGGGAGAGAGAGTGAGACTCTGTCTCAGAAAAAAAAACAAAAAGGAAAAAAAAAGGAATTTCTCCTACGGAATTACATGAACAACAGCATGAGGATATTTGTTCAAGGATAATCACTGGATAATTATTTGTAATAGTGAAAAATTGAAAGCAAATATCATTCAATAAGAGAACGAATAAATAAATTATGGTACATATTCATTATAAAGAACACTATTCAGCCATTAAAAAGAATGAGGTAATTCTTTTTTTGTTTGTTTTTTTGAGATGGAGTCTCACCCTGTTGCCCACGCTCGAGTGCAGTGGCACGATCTTGGCTCACCACAACCTCCGCCTCCCAGGTCAAGCAATTCTCTTGCCTCAGCCTCCCGAGTAGCTGGGAATACAGGCGCACACTATCATGTCCAGCTAATTTTTGTATTTTTAGTAGGGATGGGGGTTTCACTATGTTGGCCAGGCTGGTCTTGAACTCCTGACCTTGTGATCTGCCTGCTCGGCCTCCCAAAGTGCTGAGATTACAGGTGTGAGCCACCACGCCCGGCCCAGCCCTGGTTCCTGTTCTTAAAGAGATGTTAGTAGGGGAGATAGATGTGGAAACAATTTTTAATACCATATGCCAAATGCAGTAATTCAGGAATATACTGGATGTTATGAGAGCGCAAGGGCTAGGCACCTAACTTTATTTGCATAACAGAAGGGAGATTCCTGAAATATTCAAACTGAACTTTGGAAGATAAGGAAAAATGTAAGAATGTTCTAGGTAAAAGAAAAGAGTATTAGCAAATATACCAACACATGAAACTTCAGCTCATATTTTGGGAAAGTTAAATAGCTAGGTATTGTCACAGCATTAAATTTTCAGTGTGTGATAGGGAGGAATGGAGATGAAGTAGGTGAGACAGTGCAGGTCAGATAATGAAAGGTTGTGTTTTCCATACTGAGGGGCTTGAACGCTATCTTGTGGCCAAGGTGGAGTCACTGAAAGGCTCTCAGGAGAAAAATGACATGATCCAACCTGAATTTATAAAAAATTATTCTGGCACCATTTAGAGAATGGGCTGCAGGAAACTGAATGAGGTAGAAGGCTGCTGAAACAGCTCTGGTGAGAGATGAAGGTTTCCAATAGAGAAGCGGTAGTAGGAATGGAAAGACATCGTTCAAGAAATATTTAGGATTTAAAAAGGACAGAACTTGATGTAAAAGAGAGGGAGAGAAAAGTCAAGAACGACTTGCAGAATTTTGGGTTGATAAGCAATACAGAGGAAGATTGGGGAAGGGTGGGAAAAATTAAGTGCAGCTTGAGGTGCTTATGGAACATCTGAGAAGATATTTCAAGAAAGTAATTTGATCAGTTACTCCATGGCTTTTTGCTATTGGCTGAGTGAGTTTAGAGGTGGTAGGGTTGAGGGAGACAGAGTTGAGAAAGAATATGCTTCAATTTCAATTTCCTTGGTGTAGGAGGAGATACAGTCATTCTTGTGAGTAAAGTGGGTATTGAGAAGACAGGTGAAGGTTTGGAGTTTGTATTGAGGGAATTTGAAATAGAAATGAAAAGAAAAAGATTTTCCTGAAATGTTGAGGCCCTAACAGAAATAGAAATCATCCATTTATAGCAGGGCTCAGGTGCAGAGATTAAAAAGCAGAGAAAATGGTGTGAGAGCTCGAACTAGGGTTAGGATTTCACTGGGACAATGCAGCTGACTGGGGATCAAGGGAAATAAATATACTAAAGTAGTTTAGGTCAACCATTTGGTCCAGGAAGAAAGTGAGGCAACAGGGACTGAAAGACTGGCAGAAAAATGAAGGGAAATAAATAATTTAGCTATCCCTTTAAGGTAAAGCAAAAATAAAACAGCAACAACACCACAAATAAAAAACCCTTGGTATGGTATATGTGAGAAACATGAGAACATAAGCTAAAAAGGAAGAGGCTGGGATGACAGATTCAATGATTTTTCTGATGAAACCATAGTGGGTGATAGCAAACTCTGGGTGTGGCCATGGATGATGCTGCAGTGAACTGAGGAAGGCAAAAATTCTTTAGCTATGGCAATAGATAGATCAACCATATGCATATTGGGATCTCACAGAATGATGGTAGGAGTTATGGGGGAGAAAGTGACTTTAAGTGGGATGTCAAGGTCCTAGTGAGACAATGATGGAAAACAAAGGATGGAAAAGGATGGAGTGCTGCAGTCAAACTAGACATATATTTAGATTCACATAAAGAGATTTGCAAGAAAAATGCTGGCACTCCTCTCTCTGTTGTTTATCAAATGTGACAGAAAGAATGGCCTCTATTAGAAGTGGTGCTCTCAGAAAAGATGCTGATTTTAGGCAGTGATTCACAGCTTGGCAATACATTTAAATAATCTAGAGAATTTTTAATAGGAGTGATGGACTGAGTCCCACCCACTTGTCAAAACTGAATTAATCAGTCTAGGGTGGGACCTGGATATTGTTTGCTTTCCTCTCTCACTCTCCTTTCCTTTAAAAAAAGCTCTATAGGTGATTCCAATGTCCAGATAGGATTGAAAATTACTGAGTTATTGTGAAGAGTGGGAGAAAACATTCTTTTAGAAAAAGGCAGGATGAAAAGAGTGCATTTCCTATGAAACAGGGATTCTCTAAGGCACCAGCAGGAAATCCTTGGGGGACACCAGGAGGGAAAGGGGTGTTAGTGATGTGAGGAAAACTAGGGGAGGAAAGGTAGACATTTAAGGGAATGAGAGTATAAGAAAAAATAGCACATGAAATACTCAAATTTTGGCATGAGTTTTTTTTTTTTTTTTTTTTTTTTTTTTAGTAAAAGAACAAGTCCTTGATTTAGAAGACCATAAAATCTAGGTTGGAGAAACAGATAGATACCTATTAATTCCTCTGTTCATTTCCAATGGCCTGATTCAGGTGCTGGCCATATCATACCTAAACAATTGCTATATTGTCCAGTTTCGGAACCAGCCCTGGAACCAGCCATTTCTTTGAAAAGGTCTGGTACCTTGTATTGGGGGGGGGGGGTGCGGGGGAAGCTATTGGATTGCCACAGCTTCCAAGTCTTTGCTGTGGATATGGAAAGAGAATATATGTCTGTACCTATATAGTAATTTCTATATATAGGTATCTTATATTGAAAAACATGAGTTTATACAGAGTTTATACTAGTATCTTCAAAATTCCAACTCTAAACCAACAGGGTTCATTTTAGCTTCTCTTTCCATAGAAATATCCCTTCTCCAACAATGGAAAAAACTGGCCATTTTCCATAATATAATTGAAGTGGCATCATTCATCTGGGGTAATACCCGAGGTTTGTTGCCCCAAGCCAAGGAAATCAAGGATGCAGACACACAAGGAATAAGTTTAAGAGCAGGAGTTTAATACGTGAGAGAAAGAGAAAAGCTCTCTCTCCTGCAGAGAGAGAGGGGCTCCTGAGTGGTTTTTCTGGTTCTGTGGTTAAATGCATGGGGTTTTATAGACAAGCCTGAGGAGGTGGTATCTGACTTACACAGGACTCAAAAGATTGGTCGGACCAAGTGTGCCATTTTCACAGTGCATGAAGAAGGTGGCCACCCCACCCTAATTTTTTATTATGGAGGTGGGTTCTCTACCTTGCCAGCAGCATGTTGCCTGTTCCTTTATGGTACATGTGGTTGACAAAGAAAAGGGAAGATGGAGCCTCCATGTTGAACATGCCTGGCTTCCAGGTAACCTTTTCCTATTGGCACAGCTGCCAGCATTCACCCATGTAAGCTTCCAGCTTGGTTATCTATGTCTGCAGCTCGATTTTTCAGGCTGCTCTTTGTTAGAAAAGAAATGATCTGGGGGCTGCTTTTTGTTAAAAGGGAAGCCTTACTGAGGACTCTCTTACCCTCTCTAACTGCTTAAATAATTTCCTTTCAGCTCCTGTACCATAATTACTGACTTAATACTTTTTTTTTTTTTTTTTTTTTTTTTTTTTTGAGACGGAGTCTCGCTCTGCCGCCCAGGCTGGAGTGCAGTGGCCGGATCTCAGCTCACTGCAAGCTCTGCCTCCTGGGTTTAGGCCATTCTCCTGCCTCAGCCTCCCGAGTAGCTGGGACTACAGGCGGCCGCCACGTCGCCCAGCTAGTTTTTTTTTGTATTTTTTAGTAGAGACGGGGTTTCACCGTGTTAGCCAGGATGGTCTCGATCTCCTGACATCGTGATCCGCCCGTCTCGGCCTCCCAAAGTGCTGGGATTAATACTTTTGTATTAAAATAATATTCTGTCACCACAGCTATTCATCCTTTACCAGCCTACTCCTCTCACACCACATGCTTCTGGGCTGCTTCTGCCAGTGCGCCTCTGTATGGACACTGTGGACACTGCAGGAGACAAAATGTGCTACCCAACAAAATGAAGGATTGTTGGGCTCAGGACAATTAAGAAAAAGCAAACACAGGAAAGCTCTCTACCCTCCCTTTAACTGCCTAAAAGCTGAACACAGATTTACAGAGACAAAAGGTACCCTGCTTGCCTTCTACTAGGGAGAACAAAGGTTAAACACTGAAGGAAACTTTAGATCCTCATCATCTGGAGATGACACCAGGGAATCTACATGAACAGGCTTTACCAACTAGCCTTTACCTGTCATTTAGTTTCCTTGACTCAATTTGCAACCTTTAGGAACTTAAAGTCCTTTATCTTTGTCTCGTTACTTTTCTAAAATTTTACTGTTCCTTGTTGAAGATGCTATAAAAGCTGGAATGAAAACTACCTCTTTGATAACTACTCATTTTCAGAGTTTCTTCCATGTACATATGAAACACACATGCTAATAAATGTATGTTCGTTTTTCTCTTGTTAATCTTTTTTTTTTTTTTTTTTTACATAGGTTCATTCCAACTAAGAACCTATGAGGGTTGAAGAAAAAATTATTCTTCCCCTACAACCTATTCCCTACCCAGCCATGACTGGGCTACTCCTAAGGAAGCTCTCCTCATCCCTCTGGGTAACAAGACCCCATGCAAGGTCAAACTCCACATGGATACTTCCTTTTCATTCTGTTCAAGCTCCACCACACACCACCAGTGCAGTTCCCATAGGGAAGCCCTCCTCACCATGCACAAGTTCTGATATTCTATGCCCAGCTGTCCTCTTCTATGGATGCCCTTCTCATACCACTCACATTCTAATGCCTCAAGATCAAATTATTTTTTGGCTAGGATGTGAGGTAGCAATCAAGGTTCATTTCTTCTCCATATTTATATCCAATATTTCTAGCATTACTTGTTTAAAAAACTTTCCTTTTTCTACTGAATTGCTTGGCACCACTGTCAAAAAACAGTTGAGCATATGAGTGTGTGGGTCTGTTTCTGGACTCCATTCTTTTCCATCAATCTATTTATGTATCTTAAGGTGAATACCAACCTGTATTTATTACATAACTTTAATTTACATACGTAAAATTAGGTAGCATAAGTCCTTCAATGTAGTCTTCTAGAATAACTTAAAGACTGTCACTGCTATTCTAGTCTTTTCACATTTCCATATAAATTTCAGAATAAGTTTGCCAATTTCTATAAAACAGTATGTTGGTATTTTGACTGAAATTGCATTGAATCTAAGATTCAGTTTGGAAAAAAATTTTGATATTTATAACAATACCAACTGGTCAAATTCAAGAGCATATATTTCTTTCCATTTAGTTTTCTTAAATTTGTCTCAGCAGTATTTTGTGGTTATCATGTAGAGATATGTTGCTTCTTTTGCTAAATTTATTCTTAATTATTTGATGGTTTTGATGCTACTATAAATGCTTTCTTTTATTTTCTATGCTAATTACTGCTATGATATAGAAATAAATTTTATTTTTATACATTGAATTTGTATTCTGTGATTGTTAAATTCACTTAATTCTAGTACTTGTCTCTGTAGCTTCCTTAGTATTTTTCCATGTATACAATCATGTTATCTCAGAATAAAGACAGTTTCGCTTACTTCTTACCAATATTTTTCCAGTATTTTTCATGCCTGATCACACTAGAATCTCCCATACAATGTTGAATAAAAGTGAACAAGAGTGGACATCTTTAACGTGTTCCTAAAGGTGTTTACTATTAAAGAGATGTATCTCTGTTGACACTATCATTTTTCTAGCTTGATGAGAGGTCTTTTTTTTCTTCCTACAATGAATAGGCACTGGATGAGTTATGTCAAATGCTTTTTCTGCATCTGTTTGAGATGAAGTTTTTCTTTAATTTTTAAAACGGATTAAGATCTTTTTTATTGTGCTAATATAGCAAATTACATTGATTGATTTTCAAATGTTAAGCTGACTTTGCATTCCTGGGATAAAGCCTATTGAGTCGACCTGTATTACACTTTTTACATATTCCTGAACTTAAATTGCTGATATTTTGTTAAGGATTTTTTTGTGGGTTTTATTTTTCTTCCCGCATTTATGTCCATGAATTTATGTCCATGGGGAAGACTGGCCTGTCATTTTCTTTTCTTCTAATGCCTTTACAAGGTTCAGACCTCACAAAAGAAGTTGAGAAAAGTTCCTTCTTCCTATAGTCCAAGTGGTTCTCAAGTGTGGTAGGAGGAGAGAATGTTGCCACACAGAAGGCATATGGCAATGTCTGCAGAGGTGTTTGATTGTCACAACTCGGGGCTGCTATTGGCATCTAATAGGCAGAGGCCAGGGATGCTGCTTAACATCCTACAATGCACAGGACAGCCTCTCACAACAAATAATTATCTGGTTGAAACATCAATAGTACCAAGGCTGAGATGCCCTGTTCTAGTCTCTGAAATAATCTGTGTAAGACTGACATTATTTCTTCAATAGATACTAGGTAGAGTTTGCAAGTGAAGTTTTGATAGGTGTATAGTTTACTTATGGGAAAGTTCTTAACTAGAAATTAAATTTCTTTAACAGATATAGCGTTATTCAAATTTTCTACTTTTTTGTACCAATCTTGGTATATTATTGACTTACAGGAATTTATATCATTTAAGTTGTCAAAAGTGCTTGCAAAAAATTGTTCACAACAATACTTAAAAATATAATTAAAACGTATAATGATATACCCTTTTTCGGTCCTGATATTGGTAATCTTTTTTCTTTCATAGTAGGTTGATCATCTTGAAAAGGATTATTAATTTTATTTACAGTTTCAAAGAATCAACTTTTAGTGTTGTTGATTTCCTATTTGGTTTTCTTTTTCATTGCACGACTTACCAAAGAGTAGCTGCTACAAGGTTGAAAGCAGACATAAAAAAAATTAACAGACATAAAAAGAAACAAAATGCTAACCATAGTCAAGGAAAAAAAATCAATAATTTAAAATCAATGAAAAGATGGCCCACATGTTGAACCTGGCAGGTAAGAACTTTATTTAAATTAATGATTATAAATATGTTACTGGACAGTCTTCGTCTGTTTTGTGTTGCTATAAAGGAATGCCTGAGACTCAGCAAATCTTAAAGTAAAAAGGTTTATTTGGCCCACAATTCTGAGGGCTAGAAAGTTTAAGATTGGGCATCTGCACCTGGTGAGTGCCTCAGTCTGTTTCCATTAATGGCAGAAGGCAAAGGGGAACTGTACCGTGCAGAGGGTACATGGTGAGAGAGGGGGAAAGAGAGGGGTGAGATGTCAGCTCTTCTGAACAACAAGCTTTCAGGGGAACTAACAGAGTAAGAACTTACTCACTCCTGAGGGAATTAATCTACTCATTAAGGTTCTACTCCTATGACACAAACACCTTCCATTAGGTCCCATCTCCAAAACTGGGGATCAGATTTCAACATGAGATTTGGAGGAGACAAACATCCAAACCACAGCAGACATAAAGAAAAACATGGTTTTAATGAGTGAATGGCCAGGCAATTTCAACAGAGATACCAAGTCTAAAAAAGAACCAGATGGATTTTCTAGGACTAAAAATTACATTGATTGAAAAAAAATTTAAAATGAAGATAGAAGAACAAAGGGAAAATAAATTATATGACCGAATCAATAGAAATGACCCAATTTGAAGAACAAAATGAGGAAAAGATTGAAGAAAAATGATTAAAGTTTCAGGTGTCTTAGAAACAATATTAAGCTGTCTAATAAATACAACTGGAGTACCA
The DNA here is from genome assembly GCF_009764315.1 of Trachypithecus francoisi. Lineage (NCBI taxonomy): Eukaryota > Metazoa > Chordata > Mammalia > Primates > Cercopithecidae > Trachypithecus > Trachypithecus francoisi. The sequence continues at coordinate 18,811,452 of NW_022681464.1, forward strand.
GAAAGAGAAGAGACGGAGAATGGAACAGAAAAAAATACCTGAAGAAATATATCTTAAAAAAAAAATGGCAGAATTTTCCACAAATTTGATGAAAAACTGTGACCTACAGATCATAGTCAAACTGTTGAAAACCAAAATAAAAATAAAGAGAGAATCTTGGTGACTACCAGAGAAAAATGTCAATTACATAGAGAAGAGTGATGAGCAAGGACAGTCAATATGTCTTTAGAACAATTATGGCCAGAAGACATCGGTATCTTTAAAGCTCTGAAAGGAAATAAATAAACCTGTCAAACAAAATTCTACATCTCATGAAAAGATCTCTCTAAAATGAAGGAGAAATACCATTTCCCAAGGAAGAAAATCAGGGAAAAGTTGTTGCCAACAGACCTGTGTTATGAGAAATAATAAAATGTTTTTCATGTTGGAACCTGAATCTATGCAAAGACATGAAGAGCATCAGAAATAGTGCATGTGTAAATATAAAAGTCTGTATTTTCTTAGTCTTCTCTTAATTTCTTTAAAACAAATATAAATGTTTAAAGCAAAAACAGTATCACTGAGATTCCTAAAGTATTAAGACCTAATGTATATGACAATAATGTCACAAAGAATGGGGAAGTAAACATATGTTAGCAATAAAAAATGCCTTACATTCTACATAACATTGCACAGCATTAACACTACGTAGACTATAGTAAGTTAGGGAATCATATTGCCATCTCTACAGAAATCACCAAAGAAAACGCAAAGCCATATAGCTAATAAGATAATAGAGGAATTATCCTGAAGGAGCTAAAAACAGAACTACCATTCGACCCAGCAATCCCATTACTGTGTATACACCCAGAGGAATATGAATCATTCTACCATAAAGACACATGCATGCCAATATTCATTGCAGCACTATTCAAAATAGCAAAGATATGGAATCAACCTAAATGTCCATCAATGGATTAAAGAAATGTGGTACATATACACCACAGAATACTACACAGCCATAAAAAGAAGAAGATCATGTCTTTTGAGGGAACATGGATGGAGCTGGAGGTCATTATCCTTAGCAACCTAATGCAGGAACAGAAAACCAAATACTGTATGTTCTCACTTATAAGTGGGAGCTAAATGATGAGAACACATGGACACAAAGAGGGGAACAATAGACACTGAGGCCTACTTGAGGGTGGAGGATGGCAGGAGGTAGAGGAGAAGAAAAAGTAACCATTGGGTACTAGGCTGAGTACCTGGGTGATAAAATAATCTGTAAAACAAACCCCCATGATACAAGTTTATCTATATAACAAACCTGCACACATATCCCTGAATGACAAAGTTTAAAAACTGAAAAAATAAAAGTATTATCCTCCCCTTTCCCCAAAAAAAGGAGCAGAAAAGGAGAAACAGCAACAAACAAAAAAAGATAAACTAATAAATTGGGAGTGGGGGAAGAAAATGGTAGACCTAAGTTCAACAGTATCAATAATTAAGTTAAATTTAAATGAATTAAGCATTCAAATGTCAGACTAGAGAAAAATGCAGAATAAAATCATATGTTGTTTACAAGAGTGAACACTTTAAAAATAAAATAACAAATAGGTTAACATAAAAGGATGAAAAGAGATAGGCCATGAAAACAGTACACATGAAAGGTTGGAATGATTATAAAATAAATTAAATGTTAAGCAAGAATGTTACCAGAGACAAAGAGAAATACTTCATCATGATAAAATGGGCGAATAATCAGATAGACATAATAATCATAAATACATATGCATCTAGAACAATGCTTCAAAATACATATCGTGAAACTGATAAATCTGAAGGAAAAGTAGAGAAATTAAAATCATATTTGGATATTTTAACATTTCTTTTTTATCAGTTGATAGTACCAAAAAATAAACCCCCGGAATTCAGCAGGCTAAAGAAGCAGTGAATAATACTATTAATTGATTTGATCGAAGTGACATGTACAGAACACTACACTCAACAGCAGACTTACACATTTTTATAACTGCATATGGAATACCGACCAAGATAGATCACACCTTGGGTTATAAAATAAAGTTCAGAGGAGGGCGGAGCAAGATGGCCGAATAGGAACAGCTCCAGTCTCCAACTCCCAGCGCGAGTGACACAGAAGACCGGTGATTTCTGCATTTTCAACTGAGGTACTGGGGTCATCTCTCTAGGGAGTGCCGGACAATCGGTGCTGGTCAGCTGCTGCAGCCTGATCAGCGTGAGCTGAAGCAGGGCGAGGCATCGCCTCACCTGGAAGCGCAAGGGGGAAGGAAATCCGTTTTCCTAGCCAGGGGAACTGAGACACACAACACCTGGAAAATCGGGTAACTCCCACCCCAATACTGCGCTTTAAGGTAACAGGCACACCAGGAGAATATATCCCACACCTGGCCGGGAGGGTCCCACGCCCGCGGAGCCTCCCTCACTGCTAACACAGCAGTCTGCTGCGATCTATCCGCAAGGCAGCAGCGAGGCGGGGGAGGGGCAGCAGCGAGGCTGGGGGAGGGGCGCCCGCCATTGCTGAGGCTTAAGTAGGTAAACAAAGCAGCTGGGAAGCTCGAACTGGGTGGAGCTCACAGCAGCTCAAGGAAGCCTGCCTGTCTCTGTAGACTCCACCTCTGGGGACAGCCCACAGCTGAGGTCCAATAGGGGAAGCAGCGGGGCCGGTGCAGAGGCGAACGACTCTGTCTGACAGCTTTGGGGAGAGCCCTGGATCTCCCAACACCGAGGTTGAGATCTGAGAACGGACAGACTGCCTGCTCAGGTGGGTCCCTGACCCCTGAGTAGCCTAGCTGGGAGACATCCCCCACTAGGGGCAGTCTGACACCCCACACCTCACAGGGTGGAGTCATCCCTGAGAGGAAACTTCCAAAGGAAGAATCAGACAGGTACACTCGCTGTTCAGCAATATTCTATCTTCGGCAACCTCTGCTGCTGATACCCAGGCAAACAGGGTCTGGAGTGGACCTCAAGCAATCTCCAACAGACCAACAGACAGTCCTTCTGACTGTCAGACGGAAAACTATCAAACAGGAAGGACACCTATACCAAAACCCCATCAGTACATCACCGTCATCAAAGACCAGAGACAGATAAAACCACAAAGATGGGGAAGAAGCAGGGCAGAAAAGCTGGAAATTCAAAAAATAAGAGCGCATCTCCCCTGCAACGGAGCGCAGCCCATCGCCAGCAACGGATCAAAGCTGGTCAGAGAATGACTTTGACGAGATGAGAGAAGAAGGCTTCAGTCCATCAAACTTCTCAGAGCTAAAGGAGGATTACGTACCCAGCGCAAAGAAACTAAAAATCTTGAAAAAAGAGTGGAAGAATTGACAGCTAGACTAATTAATGCAGAGAAGATCATAAACGAAATGACAGAGATGAAAACCATGACACGAGAAATACGTGACAAATGCACAAGCTTCAGTAACCGACTCGATCAACTGGAAGAAAGAGTATCAGCGATTGAGGATCAAATGAATGAAATGAAGCGAGAAGCCGGGCGCGGTGGCTCAAGCCTGTAATCCCAGCACTTTGGGAGGCTGAGACGGGCGGATCACGAGGTCAGGAGATCGAGACCATCCTGGCTAACACAGTGAAACCCCGTCTCTACTAAAAAATACAAAAACTAGCCGGGCGAGGTGGCAGGTGTCTGTAGTCCCAGCTACTCGGGAGGCTGAGGCAGGAGAATGGCGTAAAAACCCGGGAGGCGGAGCTTGCAGTGAGCTGAGATCCGGCCACTGCACTCCAGTCCGGGCGACAGAGCGAGACTCCGCCTCAAAAAAAAAAAAAAAAAAAAAAAAGAAATGAAGCGAGAAGAGAAACCAAAAGAAAAAAGAAGAAAAAGAAATGAACAAAGCCTGCAAGAAGTATGGGATTATGTAAAAAGACCAAATCTACGTCTGATTGGGGTGCCTGAAAGTGAGGGGGAAAATGGAACCAAGTTGGAAAACACTCTTCAGGATATCATCCAGGAGAACTTCCCCAACCTAGTAGGGCAGGCCAACATTCAAATTCAGGAAATACAGAGAACGCCACAAAGATACTCCTCCAGAAGAGCAACTCCAAGACACATAATTGCCAGATTCACCAAAGTTGAAATGAAGGAAAAAATCTTAAGGGCAGCCAGAGAGAAAGGTCGGGTTACCCACAAAGGGAGGCCCATCAGACTAACAGCAGATCTCTCGGCAGAAACTCTACAAGCCAGAAGAGAGTGGGGGCCAATATTCAACGTTCTTAAAGAAAAGAATTTTCAACCCAGAATTTCATATCCAGCCAAACTAAGTTTCATCAGTGAAGGAGAAATAAAATCCTTTACAGATAAGCAAATGCTTAGAGATTTTGTCACCACCAGGCCTGCCTTACAAGAGACCCTGAAGGAAGCCCTAAACATGGAAAGGAACAACCGGTACCAGCCATTGCAAAAACATGCCAAAATGTAAAGACCATCGAGGCTAGGAAGAAACTGCATCAACTAATGAGCAAAATAACCAGTTAATATCATAATGACAGGATCAAGTTCACACATAACAATATTAACCTTAAATGTCAATGGACTAAATGCTCCAATTAAAAGACACAGACTGGCAAACTGGATCAAGAGTCAAGACCCATCAGTCTGCTGTATTCAGGAGACCCATCTCACATGCAGAGACATACATAGGCTCAAAATAAAGGGATGGAGGAAGATCTACCAAGCAAATGGAGAACAAAAAAAAGCAGGGGTTGCAATCCTAGTCTCTGATAAAACAGACTTTAAACCATCAAAGATCAAAAGAGACAAAGAAGGCCATTACATAATGGTAAAGGGATCAATTCAACAGGAAGAGCTAACTCTCCTAAATATATATGCACCGAATACAGGAGCACCCAGATTCATAAAGCAAGTGTTTAGAGACCTACAAAGAGACTTAGACTCCCATACAATAATAATGGGAGACTTCAACACTCCACTGTCAACATTAGACAGATCAACGAGACAGAAAGTTAACAAGGATATCCAGGAATTGAACTCATCTCTGCACCAAGTGGACCTAATAGACATCTATAGAACTCTCCACCCCAAAGCAACAGAATATACATTCTTCTCAGCACCACATCGCACTTATTCCAAAATTGACCACATCATTGGAAGTAAAGCACTCCTCAGCAAATGTACAAGAACAGAAATTATAACAAACTGTCTCTCAGACCACAGTGCAATCAAACTAGAACTCAGGACTAAGAAACTCAATCAAAACCGCTCAACTACATGGAAACTGAACAACCTGCTCCTGAATGACTACTGGGTACATAACGAAATGAAAGCAGAAATAAAGATGTTCTTTGAAACCAATGAGAACAAAGATACAACATACCAGAATCTCTGGGACACATTTAAAGCAGTGTGTAGAGGGAAATTTATAGCACTAAATGCCCACAAGAGAAAGCTAGAAAGATCTAAAATTGACACTGTAACATCACAATTAAAAGAACTAGAGAGGCAAGAGCAAACACATTCAAAAGCTAGCAGAAGGCAAGAAATAACTAAGATCAGGGCAGAACTGAAGGAGATAGAGTCACAAAAAACCCTCCAAAAAATCAATGAATCCAGGAGTTGGTTTTTTGAAAAGATCAACAAAATTGACAGACCGCTAGCAAGACTAATAAAGAAGAAAAGAGAGAGGAATCAAATAGACGCAATAAAAAATGATAAAGGGGATATCACGACCGACCCCACAGAAATACAAACAACCATCAGAGAATACTATAAATGCCTCTACGCAAATCAACTAGAAAATCTAGAAGAAATGGATAATTCCTGGACACTTACACTCTCCCAAGACTGAACCAGGAGAAGTTGAATCCCTGAATAGACCAATAGCAGGCTCTGAATTGAGGCAACAATTAATAGCCTACCCACCAAAAAAAGTCCAGGACCAGATGGATTCACAGCTGAATTCTACCAGAGGTACAAGGAGGAGCTGGTACCATTCCTTCTGAAACTATTCCAATCAATAGAAAAAGAGGGAATCCTCCCTAACTCTTTTTATGAGGCCAACATCATCCTGATACCAAAGCCTGGCAGAGACACAACAAAAAAAGAGAATTTTAGACCAATATCCCTGATGAACATTGATGCAAAAATTCTCCATAAAATACTGGCAAACTGGATTCAGCAGCACATCAAAAAGCTTATCCACCATGATCAAGTGGGCTTCATCCCTGGGATGCAAGGCTGGTTCAACATTCGCAAATCAATAAACGTAATCCAGCATATAAACAGAACCAAAGACAAGAACCACATGATTATCTCAATAGATGCAGAAAAGGCTTTTGACAAAATTCAACAGCCCTTTATGCTAAAAACGCTCAATAAATTCGGTATTGATGGAACGTACCTCAAAATAATAAGAGCTATTTACGACAAACCCACAGCTAATATCATACTGAATGGGCAAAAACTGGAAAAATTCCCTTTGAAAACTGGCACAAGACAGGGATGCCCTCTCTCACCACTCCTATTCAACATAGTGTTGGAAGTTCTGGCTAGGGCAATCAGGCAAGAGAAAGAAATCAAGGGTATCCAGTTAGGAAAAGAAGAAGTCAAATTGTCCCTGTTTGCAGATGACATGATTGTATATTTAGAAAACCCCATCGTCTCAGCCCAAAATCTCCTTAAGCTGATAAGCAACTTCAGCAAAGTCTCAGGATACAAAATTAATGTGCAAAAATCCCAAGCATTCTTATACACCAGTAACAGACAAGCAGAGAGCCAAATCAGGAATCAACTTCCATTCACAATTGCTTCAAAGAGAAATAAATACCTAGGAATCCAGCTTACAAGGGATGTAAAGGACCTCTTCAAGGAGAACTACAAACCACTGCTCAGTGAAATAAAAGAGGACACAAACAAATGGAAGAACATACCATGCTCATGGATAGGAAGAATCAATATCGTGAAAATGGCCATACTGCCCAAGGTTATTTATAGATTCAATGCCATCCCCATCAAGCTACCAATGACTTTCTTCACAGAATTGGAAAAAACTACTTTAAAGTTCATATGGAACCAAAAAAGAGCCCGCATTGCCAAGACAATCCTAGGTCAAAAGGACAAAGCTGGAGGCGTCACGCTACCTGACTTCAAACTATACTACGAGGCTACAGTAACCAAAACAGCATGGTACTGGTACCACAACAGAGAAATAGACCAATGGAACAGAACAGAGTCCTCAGAAATAATACCACACATCTACAGCCATCTGATCTTTGACAAACCTGACAAAAACAAGAAATGGGGAAAGGATTCCCTATTTAATAAATGGTGCTGGGAAAATTGGCTAGCCAGAAGTAGAAAGCTGAAACTAGATCCTTTCCTTACCCCTTATACGAGAATTAATTCAAGATGGATTAGAGACTTAAATGTTAGACCTAATACCATAAAAACCCTAGAAGAAAATCTAGGTAGTACCATTCAGGACATAGGCATGGGCAAGGACTTCATGTCTAAAACACCAAAAGCAACGGCAGCAAAAGCCAAAATTGACAAATGGGATCTAATTAAACTAAAGAGCTTTTGCACAGCCAAAGAAACTACCATCAGAGTGAACAGGCAACCTACAGAATGGGAGAAAATTTTTGCAACCTACTCATCTGACAAAGGGCTAATATCCAGAATCTACAAGAACTCAAACAAATATACAAGAAAAAAACAAAAACAACCCCATCAAAAAGTGGGCAAAGGATATGAACAGACATTCTCAAAAGAAGACATCCATACAGCCAATAGACACATGAAAAAATGCTCATCATCACTGGCCATCAGAGAAATGCAAATCAAAACCACAATGAGATACCATCTCACACCAGTTAGAATGGCAATCATTCAAAAGTCAGGAAACAATAGATGTTGGAGAGGATGTGGAGAAATAGGAACACTTTTACACTGTTGGTGGGATTGTAAACTAGTTCAACCATTATGGAAAACAGTATGGCGATTCCTCAAGGATCTAGAACTAGATGTACCATATGACCCAGCCATCCCACTACTGGGTATATACCCAAAGGATTGTTTACACATGCACACGTATGTTTATTGCGGCACTATTCACAATAGCAAAGACTTGGAATCAACCCAAATGTCCATCTGTGACAGACTGGATTAAGAAAATGTGGCACATATACACCATGGAATACTATACAGCCATAAAAAAGGATGAGTTTGCGTCCTTTGTAGGGACATGGATGCAGCTGGAAACCATCATTCTTAGCAAACTATCACAAGAAGAGAAAACCAAACACTGCATGTTCTCACTCATAGGTGGGAACTGAACAATGAGATCACTTGGACTCGGGAAGGGGAACATCACACACTGGGGCCTATCGGGGGGGGCGGGGAGGGGGGGATTGCATTGGGGAGTTATACATGATATAAACGTTATGCACATGTACCCTAGAACTTAAAGTATAATAAAAAAAAAAGTTAAAATAAAGTTCAATACATTTCTAAAGAATAAAAGCTTATAGAATATGTAATCTGCCCACAATGGAGTTAAACTAAAAATAAAAAACATCTAGAAAAATCTTTCTAGTATTTGGAAATTATTTAACATACTTTTCTTTTTTCTTTCTTTATTTTTTGTGAGACTGATTCTCACACTGTTGCCCAGGTAGGAATGCAGTGGTGCGTTCATGGCTCACTGCAACCTCCACTTCCTTGGCTCAAGGGATCCTCCTACCTCAGTCTACTGAGCAGCTAGGAATATAGGCATGTACCATCATGCCCGGCTACTTTTTGTATTTTTTGTAGAGATGGGTTTTCACCATGTTGCCCAGACTGGTCTCAAATTCCTGGGCTCAAGTCATCTACCGGCCTCAGTCTCTGAAAATGTTGAGATTACAGGCGTGAGCCACCACAACCGGCCTATTAAACACATTTTTATATAATCCATAGGTAAAGAAAATCACAGGATAAATTAGTAAATATTTTTTAAGGAATGACAAAAAAATATAACATATTAAAATTTGAGGGATAAAGAAGCAGTTCTGGCTGGGTATGGTGGATCATGCCTGTAATCCCCACACTTTGGGAGGTGGAGGCAGGAGGATCACTTCAAACCAGGAGTTCAAGACCAGTCTGGGCAACATGGTGAAACCCCATCTCTACAGAAAAATACAAAAGTTAGCTGGGTGTGGTGGTGTGTGCCTGTAGTCCCAGCTACTCAGGAGGCTGAGGTGGAAGGACTACCTGAGTCAGGGGAGGTAGAGATCCAAGATCGTACCTCTGAACTCCATTCTGGGTGACAGACTTAGACCGTGTCTCAACAACAACAAAAGAAGCAGTGCTTAGAGGAAAAACAATTTCAGTGCTGGTATTAGAAAAGAAGCTTAAAATCAGTGATGTAATATTCTATCATATGAAGCAAGAAAAGGAAGAGCAAACCAGATATAAGGTAAGGAGAAAGAAGGAAACAGTATAGAGTAGAAATCCATAAAATAGACAAATAAAAACACAAAAGAAACATAAAATTGGCCTCTTGAAAAGATTAATAAAATTGGTAAACCCCTGTACCAAGATAAACTAAGAAAAGGAGAAAACTCAAGTTAGGAATCAGAGATGGTATCACCATAGAGCCTACACACAGTAAAAGGACATTAAGATTATATCATGAACAACTTTATGCCAATATATTTAATGAAATGAATACACACGTCTCTTAAAAAATATAACTTGTCAAAACCAACTCAAGAAGAAAGAGAAAATATGAGTAGCTTCATATCTGTTACAGAAATTGAATTCATAATCAAAGATGTTCCCACAAAGAAAACTGCCCAAATAGATTCATTGGTAAATTTTATCACATATAAGAAAGAAATATTGCGAACCTTACATAAACTTTCGGTATACAGAAGAGGAGGAAATACTTTGCAACATATTTTGTTACTGTGTAATACCCAAGATATTATGATAAAATAATATAAAATGGTACCATATCATGGCCAAGTTAGTATTTTTTTCAAAATATAACATTGATTTAACATTCAAAAATAAATCCAGGTAAGTGATACCACTGAAAGAAAAAAGGAGCAAAACCACAGATTATGTCAATAAATGCGGAAAAAGCAGTTGACAAAGTTATGATTAAAAACTCTCAGTAAACTAGGAATAAAAGGAAACTTATTTCAATTTTATAGAGGACATCTACCGAAAACCTGTATTTAATATTTTACTTATTGGTTAATTACTGAAAATCTTTCCCCTAAGATTGGGAACAATATAAGGATGTCTTCTTTAACACTTCTATATTGTTTTGAAAGTCTTAGACAATAAAATAAGGCAAAAAAAAAAAGAGAGAAACAAAAGGCATAAAGCTTGGAAAGGCATGAATAAAGCTGTTATTATTCACAGGCAATGTGATTGTGAATTTCAATATCCTAAGGAATCTACAAAAACAAAACAAAAACATAAATACCGGTAGAATACGTCCATTTAACAAACTGCAATATGTAAAGTAAGTCTTCAAAATAGTCTTTATATATCATTAAATTCCACAAAAAATGTGTAAGACTGGTAAACTGGAAACTATATGGCATTGCTGAATTAAATTTAAAAATATCTAAGTAGGCCAGGCATGGTGGCTCACACCTGTAATTCCAGCACTTTGGGAAGTCAGGGCAGGCAGATCACTTGAGGCCAGGAGTTCGAGACCAGCCTGACCAACATGGTCAAATCCCATTGCTACTAAAAATACAACAATTGGCCAATTGTGGTGGCACATGCCTGTAATCCCAGCTAGTGCAGAGGCTGAGGCACGAGAATTGCTTAAGCCTGGGAGGCGGAGGTTGCGGTGAGCCAAGATCACACCACTGCATTCCAGACTGGGGGACACAGCAACACTCTGTCTTACCAAAAAAAAAAAAAAAAAAAAAATCAAAGTACACCCAGAAATAAACTATTTTCATGGAATGGAAAACTCAATATATTTTAGGATGTCAGTTCTCCACAAATTGATTGAATCATAATTCAATTTCCTTAATAGAAATTGATAAACTAAATCTAAAATGTAAAGAACCTAGAATAGAAAAATAATTTTTAATAAAAAAAAGTAAGGCTTGAAGGTTTACTATACCTAATTTCAAGATTTACTATAAAGCTCAGGTAACCCAGAGTGTGTGGCACTGACATAAGAATGGACATACATATCAATGAAACAGCAGTCCATAAATCTGTGTGTGTGGGGTGTGTGTGTGTGTGTGTATACACATTCAACTGACTTTTGAAAACTTTGGGAGGCTGAGGCGGGTGGATCACCTGAGGTCAAGAGTTCAAGACCAGCCTGGCCGACCTAGTGAAACCCCTTCTCTACTAAAAATACAAAAATTAGCCAGGTATGGTGGTGTGCGCCTGTAATCCCAGCTACTCAAGAGGCTGAGGCAGAAGAACTGCTTGAACCTGGGAGGCAGAGGATGCAGTAAGCCGAGATCACGCCACTGCACTCCAGCTTGGGCGACAGAGTAAGACTGCATGCCCCCAAAAAACAAAAACAAAAACAAAAAAGAAAAAGAATGAACCTTAAATGTAAAAGTTAAAACTATATAACTTCTATAGCAAAACACAAGAGAAAATCTTTCTAACTTTCATCAATATTAAAAATTCCTGCTCTTCAAAAACACCATTAAGGAAACAAGAAGTTAAGTCACATACTGGGAGAAAATATTCACAATACATCTGTGAAGACTTTGCATCCAAAATATTAAAAGAACTCTATGTTCAATAATTGAGTTGCTTATCCAATTAAAACTGGTTAAAAGATCTGAACAAATATTTCACAAAAAGTTATATGAATGGGCAATAAACATCATCAGGAGAACTGCACACTGAAACCACAATGAGATGCTATTTCATACCCATTAAAATGTTTAAAATTAAAGTGATAATACCAAGCTTGGCAACGACATGGAGCAACTGGAATTCTGCTGCTTTGCTGAGAGAATTGTTATATAGCTTTGGAAAACAGTTTGGCAGTTTCATGTACAGTTGAAAATAAACTTACAATATGATACAGTAATTTCACTCCTAGATATTTACTTAAGAGAAAGAAAACGTGTCCACTAAAGACATGTACACAAATGTTCACAGCAGCTCAGTTGTTTTTTGTTTTGCCAAAATTTGAAAACAATCCATATGTCCATCAACAGATGCACTGATAAACAAGTTGAAATATACAATGAATTACTTCTAAGGAATAAAAAAGTAATGGACTACTGAAACATGCAGCAATTTGGCTGTATCTCCAAAACATTACGGTGAGTAAAATATATCAGACTTATGCATATTGTATGATTCTATTTATATGAAGATTTAGAACACGCAAAAATATTTGAAGTGATATATATCAGATTCTTGGTTGCATGGGTCAGGGACCTTTGGAGGGAAACTCATCAAAAAGTGGTATAAGGTGCTTTGTGGGGTGATGAATACTTTCTGTCATAATTGGGGTTTGGTGTTAAATATACAAGTATATTCCTTTGTTAAAACACATCAAGCTTGATATGTGCATTTCAGTGAATGTAAGTTATATTTAAATAAAACTGATTAACAATAAAGTTGAAGACAAATGCAGAAAACCTTTCACCAAAGAACTTTTAAATATACTGAGATGTATCAAAATTAAGAACTATGTAAGTTATTTCTCAAACCAGAAGCACCCAGATAACACACTGAAGAAACATTCACTGATCATGTACTTTGAACCATTCACCGTGCTAGGCACCACAAGTCAAAACCTATTTGTCAGATGATCAGTGTTTCTTATCAGTTCACACAGTCTAGATAAAATGCATACAATGAATTATTGTTAATAGAACAGCATTCCCTGATATGGCTGGAATTATTAGAAATAGTTTTGTCATTCTTATTTAGCATCTGATGGAGCTGTTAAAAGGGATGAAAAAAGAATCAAAATCAAGATAGCGGAAGCAAGCTTAAATCCTTAGCATTTAGGCTTGCTGCACTGTAAGTCACCCTTAAGTTCCTAAGATTTTACTGAACTCTATTTCCATATTTTAATATTATAAAATACAAAATGAGAATCTTTGAGTAGCCCTGATTTAGGGTCGGGAAAGGAAAAACATTCTCAGTTCTTGAAGTTTAATGAAATTCTGGTAATTCAGAGCACCTTGAACTTTTCTTGCTATTTTGCCCAAATCTTATATCGCGATAGTCTGTCTGAGCTTGAATGGCAAATTTTAAATGTCATTCAGCACCAACTGAATACCATATGTATTTGCATTTCTTAAAAAGTAGAAAAAACATTAACCTTTTGTTTTATTGAATTAAAATGCCATGGAAATACTGTTGTAGTCTTGGGGGAGACTGAAATACTTTTACAAAGAAGAATAGCTGTCATTTATTAAGACAACAATTCCTTGATAGGATGCCTTCTGACAAAAAGCAGATTGGTATTCTCATCATAGAAAAGGCATTATAAAAAAAAATCTAGCCTAGACCTCTGAGACTTGAATAATTTAAAGCTGCATTTGGTGCAATTTGAATTTTTCTTTAGGGAGGCAAAGTTAAATACCTTTAATTTGTTCTAATTATTTCAAATTTGCAAGTTAATTATGGCTGATCATTAAATAACAAAAAGGACTATCATCTCCATAGAGTTTTACCTCCTACCCTCTGCATTACTTAAGCTAGATTTTAGTATGCATGAATTAATTTTCTAAATAATCACACGGTTTGACTAAATGGCTCAGTAAAATGAGCTCTGATCCTCCGAATAAGCATTAATGGACATTAGAAATGCTACTGGGACTCATGTTACTTACATTATAAGTATTTTTAATGGGGCCTTATTTACTAATCTTTATGTACTGTTCAAGTTAGAACACCATATAGATACATTATTCTGCTTTACTGGAGGAAAAAGTCTTATCTTTGAGACAATAAAATCAAATGTCCATTTAACACCAACTAAATTCACGTTAAAATTAATGCAGGGATGAGATGATGGGATTTAACTTGTTTTAGCTAGCTGCTCATCTCAATAAATCAATCTAGCAAAAACCGTCTGCTTGGTCTGTAAATGAAATATTACAGGTCTACTGATGTGCTAAGTGACTCAAGTAGCAAAGGCAGGTCCAATAATAACCATAAACTAGCATTTAAATTCCACGTGCTATTTGAAAGGAAGAATTCCTGATTTCTGATGTACTACTTTCTAGTTACCATTTCTGTGCATACTTGGCTGCCAATGAATACAAGCCAGATGTCACATACCATACTGCTTAGAATTCGTCTTAAAGGTAATTTTCCTAAACATCCCAACTAAATCTTCATATTTCTCAGCAATGGACCTGTGAATGAACAAAAATTTTGAGACCAAGGTGTTTAAAGAACAACATTTTGGCCGGGCGCGGTAGCTCACGCCTGTAATCCCAGCACTTTGGGAGGCCGAGGCGGGCGGATCAGGAGGTCAGGCTAACAAGGTGAAACCCCCGTCTCTACTAAAAATACAAAAAAAAAAAAAAAACAAAAAAAAAAAGCCGGGCGTGGTGGCAGGTTCCTATAGTTTCAGCTACTCCGGAGGCTGAGGCAGAAGAATGGCGCGAACCTGGGAGGCGGAGCTTGCAGTGAGCTGAGATCACGCCACTGCACTCCAGCCTGGGGGACACAGCAAGACTCTGTCTCAAAAAAATAAAAAGGAACAAAATTTCATACATGAAATGTACTGTCAAGTCTTTCTGCCTTGCCACTCCAAAATTATCAATATAAATTTTATTTCCATATATCCAATAATATCTGAGAGACTATTACGTGTCAGTTCTGTATTCAAGCATGGAGGTACGCAAAGGAGTAAGTGACTACCTTTGGATATTTACAGGTAAAAAGGGTGAAAGCCTGTAATCCCAGCACTTTGGGAGGCCGAGATGGGCGGATCACGAGGTCAGGAGATCCAGACCATCCTGGCTAACACGGTGAAACCCCATCTCTACTAAAAAAATACAAAAAACTAGCCCGGCGTTGTGGCGGGCGCCCCTGCAGTCCCAGCTACTCGGGAGGCTGAGGCAGGAGAATGGCATAAACCCGGGAGGTGGAGCTTGCAGTGAGCTGAGATCCAGCCACTGACCTCCAGCCTGGACGACAGAGCGAGACTCCGTCTCAGAAAAAAAAAAAGGGAGAAATAGGCAACTAAACAATACATACATAATGTGGCAGGTGTTACGACGGCAGTATGCAAAGTGCTACATGAAGCAAGTAACAAAAACAGGAAGCTCTTAGGTGTACTGGCTAGAATAATGGTCTCAGGACAATAATAGATAGAAAGATGTAACTTAGATGTGTGGTGCAGGAAAGAGAAGAGTCTGACCCCAAGGAGCACTTAGGGCAGCAGAGTGGTCAAGAACATTAGCTTTGGTGTCAGACAGAACTGGATATTCTATAGCTATTTCTAAGTTCTGATAGATGTAATTTCCTAATCAAGTTACTTAACCTCTCTGGGCCTCATTTCTTCATTTATAAAACAATGTATTAATAGTATGTAACTCATAGGGTTGTTGTGAGGATTAAATGAATTAATAATAAGATATATAAAAGAATGCTCAACACATATACACTACCTAAATGCTCGCTTCTATTATTATCATTATTTATGTTACTATTAAATGAGGAAACATTTAGAAGGTTTAGAGCAATATCTAGTATATAGAAGGTGCTCAATAAGTTATTATAGACTAGCTGAAGAGATAGATGTTATAATTGCTGAGAATTATAGAGAAAAAGTAGGTCATGGGGGGGTAGAGATAATTGGATTGGATCTGGAGATGTTGAATTTGAGGGATGTGTAAATCACTTTGGCTAGTTATATTATCACACAGTTATAAGGACAGGTTTGGACCTCAGGAGGGAAAAGCTGGAACCTGAGATAAAGATTGTAGAGTTATTGGCATAGAGATATGATCTAGTCATGGGAATGAATTAAGTTTCCCACAGAGAAAGAGGTCTATTGAGAAGGGGAGAGGATGAAACTGTCAATATTTAAACAGTATGTAGAGGCAAAGGAAGCAAAATCCAACAGAGAAATAATCTCCAATAGGGAGATAAGCAGAGAAAGAAAGAATAGTGTCAAGAAAACATGGGAATGAGAAAGATATCAGAAAGGTTAGCTATGTCACCTGCTATTGAGAAGTCAAGTAAGATGAGGATTAAAAAGTAAAAAAGATTTGAAAATTCGGAGGATACTAGTGACCATGGAAGCATGGTTTTAGTTGAGTGATATAGTAGACCAGGAATAAATGGAAGGTGAAGAAACGGAAAATACAGCTTATGCTCTCAAGAAATATGGAAAAAAGAAAAACACAGCTCAATAGCAAGGCAAAAATGAGGTTTTTTTTTTTTGTTTTAAGGAGAAGGATCCTTGAGCAAGCTTATAGGCGAAGAGAAGGAATGAAAGTGGAGAAGAAGGGCCTGAAGATATAAGAGGTACTGATGCAGGAGACATTTGGATTTGAGATCTCTGGGGACCTCTAAGCAGTATTCCCTGATGGGCCCACTAAAATATGAACTCCAGAGAAAGACTGGTGCTTCACACAAAGATGTGATCCTGCTATATAATTAGAGATTAGAGCAGATCTCATTTTGAGTGAAGGAACACTTCATACTAGAAGGTGTTACTAGATTTTAATTTGCTCCTTTGCTAAAAAAGAAAAAGCTGGAATTTCATTAATTAAAATATCTTCAATTCTGCCCAGAAGCAGCAGCAACTGAGGGAAAGTTAAGAAAAAAGAGGATGATGATGAAGCTATACTAAATAAAACACTCTACTGTAGTGATCACTAAACAGCTAAATTGGCATTGTATTGCTAAAACCCTAGAAAGGCCTTGAGAATTTCTGTATGATCTTCATCAAATAAAATAGCTCTTTAAGTTAATTAATGTATATTTCAATGTAGAATAAGTCCTTTTAAGTTTTTAAAAAGGTAAACATATGGGAAGACAAAAATGTCAGTTCAATATAAACTAAGGAAGACAGGTATAAACCAAAGTATGAAGACTGTCCATCACATGATTAGTTTCCTAAGGGCAGAGACCAGGCCTTACTATATCCTGAATCCCTGGCAATGCCTTCCATGTGGAGGTACACAGATAAGAGGCCCAACATACATATACTGATGAAACAAGTTTAATTTGGAGGACATTTATGGGATTAGAACAACAGAACTCTGAGTTAGTTGTTAGCTCTTTCTTGTATTGTGGACCGTTCTCAGTCATTCTTAGATTTATAATCCATATTTTAATTTCATTCAAGCATGTACTTATGCAGCTTCAAAGATCTGGCACAAGACAAGAAAGACATTATGAGAATATATTTACAGTATGCCAAAAATATCTTGCAAATGAACCATAACTATAATACAAAATTTTAGAACTGAGAGTAGTCCAGTATATGGTACCAAAGGCCTATAAATTTATTGGAAATGTCAAAGAACCTCATGTTGGTCAGTTAAGGATTGTGGTTGAAATCTCCTTTAAGAAAACCAGGGTCCACTGGTGAATCAACACACAGCTAGAGTGTTACTGAAGATACAAGGTAAGGACCAGCCTACATGCCTATCTCAAAAGCAGTGTTTCTTAAAGTATGGTACAAGAATGCAAAACGTATTTTCCCTTTTTTCTTACCAAACTTCAAACCATACTATAAGGTTACAGTGACCAAAACAGCATGGTCCTGGTACAAAACAGACACATAGACCAATGGAAAAGATAGAAAACCCAGAGATAAAGCCACACACCTACTGCCATCTGATCTTCAACAAAGTCAACAAAAATGAGCAATAGGGAAAGGACTTCCTGTTCAATAATGATGATGGGATAACTGGCTACCTTTTACCATATACAAAAATTAACTCAAGACAGATGGAAGAAATATTTAAATGTAAGACCTCAAACTATAAGAATCTTAGAAGAAAACCTAGGAAATATCATTCTGGACATCGGCCTTGGGAAATAATTTATGATTGAGTCCTCAAAAGCAATTGCAACAGAACAGAAAATTGACAAGTGGGAACTAATTAAAGAGCTCCCGCACAGCAAAGGAAACTATCAACAGAGTAACCAGACAACCTACAGAACAGGAGAATAGAGTCACAAACTATACATCTGACAAAGGTCTAATATTCAGAATCTACAGAGATCTAAAACAATTAACCAAGCAAAAATCAACCCCATTAAAAAGTGGGCAAAAGACAGGAACTGAAAAGAAGACAGACAGCAGCCCAAAAACATGAAAAAATGCTCTGTATCACTAATCATCAGAGAAATGCAAGTCAAAACTATAATGAGATACCATCTCACACTAGGCAGAATGGCTATTACTTTAAAAGTAAAAAACACAACAGTTGCTGGTGAGATTGCAGAGAAAAAGGAACACTTACACACTGCTATTGTGAATGTAAATTAGTTCAGCCACTGTGGAAAGCAGTCTGGAGATTTCTCAACTTAAAACAGAACTATCGTTCGACACAGCAATCCCACTATTAGGTATATATCCCAAAGAAAACAAATCATTCTACCAGAAAGACTCATGCACTCACATGCTCACTGCAACACTATTCACAATAGCGAAGGCATGGAATCGACCTAGACGTTCATCAGTGGTATACTGGAAAAGGAAATATGGCAAGTATACACCACGAAGTACTACACAGCCACAAAAAAGAATGAAATGATGTCCTTTGTGGCAACATGGATGCTACTGGAGGCCATTATCCTAAGCAAATTAATGCAGGAAACGAAAACCAAATACTGCATGTTCTCACTTATAAGTGGGAACTAAACACTGGGTACTCTGTACATAAAGAAGGCAATAGACACTGGGAACTACTAGAAGGTGGGAGAAAGGGACAGGGCAAGGGTTGAAAAACTATTGGGTACTATTCTCAGTACCTGGGTGATAGGGTCATTTGTACCCCAAACCTCAGCATCAGAAGATGTACCCAGGAAACAAACCTACACATGTGCCCCTGAATTTAAAATAAAAGTTAAAATTATTCTTAAAAATTTTAAGAATATTTTCACAATAATATGAAGGTGTTGTTATTTGCCTTTTTCACTCTCATTCTCTCAGAGAATATAGCGAGATTTTCCAGGAGGTACACAACATGTGACATCACAGAAGAGTGAATGCAGAAGAAATGAGAATACAGCTATCTTATTTTAAGCCAGAGATTAAAAAGATTTGCAAAAATATAAAACAATGATATTTTTCTAAGTTTTTTTGTAGGAAATATTGCAATTTTTCATAAAATATATTGTTTATAATAGGTTTATTTTTACTTTTAAATCAATAAATACATATGATAGTAAATATTAATAGATATGACATTAAATAGATATGACCTATATAAAACTTCTTTGGGGTCCTCAATAACATTTAAGAATGTAGCCAGGCATGGTGGCTCACACCTGTAATCCCAGCACTTTAGGAGGATGAGGATGGCAGATCACGAGGTCAGGAGTTTGAGAGCAGCCAGAACAACATGGTGAAACCCTGTCTCGACTGAAAATACAAAATTAGCCAGGCGTGGTGGTGCGTGCCTGTAATCCCAGCTACTTGGGAGGCTGAGGCAGAAGAATCGCTTGTACCTGGGAGGCGGAGATTGCAGTGAGCAGAGATCATGCCACTGCACTCCAGCCTGGGCGACAGAGCAAGACTCCATCTCAAAAAACAAAAAACAAAACAAACAAACAAAAGAATGTAAAGGGGTCCTGAGATCAGAATGCTTGAGAATTGCTACTCTATAGCATGATAAATGATAAGTTCATAGAAATAATTACCAATATGTTCTTTGGAAAATATAATATGGCATCAATATGAAAGATGCCAGAGATCAATGGCAAGAAAAACTTTTCATGCAAATGTTTTTAATTTTAAAATTCAGCATACAGAGGCTGGGCGCCGTGGCTCACGACTGTAATCCCAGCACTTTGGGAGGTTGAGGCAGGCGGATCACCAGGTCAGGAGATTGAGACCATCCTGGCTAACAAGGTGAAATCCCATCTCTACTAAAAATACAAAAAATTAGCCAGGCATTGTGGCAGGTGAGATCATGCCACTGCACTCCAGCCTGGGCAACAGAGCGAGACTCCATCTCAAAAACAAACAAACAAAAATTTAGTATATAGAAAAATTGACTTTGGGGGGGGTATATAGTTTTATGAATTTTAACACATGTATAGATTCTTTTAACCATCACAATCAAGATACAACATAATCCCATCACCCTAAAAAACTCTACTATTCCAGTGTAGTCACAATATGACCCTATCACCCAGGTACTGAGAATAGTACCCAATAGTTTTTCAACCCTTGCCCTGTCCCTTCCTCCCACCTTCTAGTAGTTCCCAGTGTCTATTGCCTTCCCCTCCCTTACCCTAACACTTACAGCCACTATTTTCTCCATTGGTAGCTTTTCTTTTTTTTTCTTATTGCCTGGGCTGGAGTACAATGGCACGACCTCCACTCACTGCAACCTCCACCTCCCGGGTTCAAGCAATTCTGCCTCAGCCTCCCAAGTAGCTGGGATTACAGGCATGCACCACCACACTTGTCTAATTTTGTATTTGTAGTAGAGATGGGGCTTCACCATGTTGGCCAGGCTGGTCTCGAACTCCTGACCTCATGATCCACCTGCCTTGGCCTCCCAAAGTGCTGGGATTACAGGTGTGAGCCACCACACCTGGCCACTATTGCTAGTTTTATCTTTTCTGGAATGCTATGCAAATGGAATCAAACAGGATAGAATATTCCAGACTGGCTTATTTTATTCAGCACAATGTCTGTAATATTCATTTAAGTTGTTGCATGTATCAATAGTTCCTTCCTTTTCATTGCTGAGTAGTATTCCATTGCATAAATTTACATAGTTTATTTCACCTTCACCCATTGAAGGACATTTGTATGGTTTCCAACTTGTGGCTACTGCAAATACAAGTTGCTATGAGCATTCAATTAACTAAAGGAAACTCTTAACATTTCAGTCAAAGGTAAAGTAAGAAATCTTCCAGGCCTTACCACTGATAATAGCAGTTTGAAAAGGAGCCCTGTTCCTGTATTATCAATAAAAATTTTGTGATAAACTTTAACAATACCATCCAAAGTTCCCTAAATCAGACTAAGTAATTTACCTTAAGGGAATGCATATTCCCCATTTACTGAAGAAAAATCAACTTACCTTCCAATATGCTCCTTGATAGTTTATCAGGAGTTCCAATTCCAATTGGCCCCTCTCTTCTGCCCATGCAATAGATGGACATAAACCTCACCTGACCAACGTGCATTACAAAAATAACCCATTCTCTGGCATTTACAGAATAATGTTTTATGTTTTGACTACTAAATAAAGCAACCAGCAAGAGGATTCCTTGTCTCCTTGGACCAAACAGTACCAAAAGTCTCTCTCTAGGGCTTTTGTTATTACACTCGATAATGACAACCAAGCTGATAAAGTAATATGTATAATCAAATAAACTTCTGTAAAAATCCTAAATAAAGCATGCTACAAGACCTTTTGTTTTCCGACACACAATATGACCATGAGGATATACACACCATATTCCATCATAAGGGCCTCAAAACTGGCCCTAGGATAGAAGGCAGTTTTGGGTAAATAAACAGCAATTCTGAAATCCTTTTTTTTTTTTTTGCCAGTGGGTCCTATTCATAAAACCATCATCCACGAAAAGTAAGTAAGAATGTAATAGAAAGCAGGGCAAAAGTAAATAATAGCATTTTAGAGAGATTTTAAGAAAACACTTAAAAGGACACATAATTAGAGCAGCCAGCTTTGAGCTGTAAAATCCTGGATTTCTTGTCATTTGTATGGGCTATGTATGCCCTGGCATTCATTTGACCCCAGAACCCTCCAACAGTATGAAAAGCCTCAGAGTATGAATTAGGATAAAATGGGAGTCTTTAGTTACCCCAGAGTGTGACTAGTTTAAAGTAAATCAATCATGCTACCTTGATGTCTTAATGTTAAGTTATATGTAATTTACATGATAGTCTTTTTTTTTCTTATATAATGTTTGTTGCTACAGGCATTACTGCATAGTTGCCAAATGAACAATAGTTTTAAAATTCTGCAATTTGAAACTGTTAGCTGTTGAGCTGTGTTGTTGTGCAAAAAGGCTTGTGTGTCTGTGCAGCAAGTGTGTTTCACCAAAAAATGCTCACTATTAGGTGTGATGCTGGGTTGTTTATTGGGTAGATGCAGGGGATTGCTAAATATGAATATATATAATAATCACGCAGGCATCAAAAAACAAACTATGACTGCAGTTTATATAGTTCATTCATTTGGAGATGCAAACCTCTCTTACAGTGTTGAAAGGCGCTATAAACACAGAATCAAAGAATCACAAACTGGCCGGGCGCGGTGGCTCACGCCTGTAATCCCAGCACTTTGGGAGGCCGAGACGGGCGGATCACGAGGTCAGGAGATGGAGACCATCCTGGCTAACACGGTGAAACCCCGTCTCTACTAAAAATACAAAAACTAGCCGGGCGAGGTGGCAGGCGCCTGTAGTCCCAGCTACTTGGGAGGCTGAGGCAGGAGAATGGCGTAAACCCGGGAGGCAGAGCTTGCAGTGAGCTGAGATCCGGCCACTGCACTCCAGTTCGGGCGACAAAGCGAGACTCCGCCTCAAAAAAAAAAAAAAAAAAAAAAAGAATCACAAACTATGGTTCATAAGGTTGACTTCAGATGCACTACTCAGCCATCATTGGCACATACTTGCTTGAGAAAGCAAGGGAAATTTTGATACTTCTTTGAATCTCCAGTGGCCCTAAAGATAGGCAAAACTATTTGCTAAAGATAATGACAAAGCATTACAATAAAATGTTTACTGAACATAGTAATATGTTACAGAACACGCAAGTCTCATAAATTAATTCACACAAGTATAACTCAAGCATAGAAAGGATCTTGTCTAGTTGTTCCCAAACATTATTGGAATCACCCAGGGAGTTTTCTGAAAATACACATTCCC
Organism: Trachypithecus francoisi; assembly: GCF_009764315.1. Lineage (NCBI taxonomy): Eukaryota > Metazoa > Chordata > Mammalia > Primates > Cercopithecidae > Trachypithecus > Trachypithecus francoisi. Next base: position 18,834,505 of record NW_022681464.1, read on the forward strand.
AGGCCCTACCCCTATTGTGATTTAATCTATTTTAAAATTTGATGTGATGAGTAAATGCAATTCGGAATGCAATAAAATTTTATATAAATTCATATTATTATTAATTACTCAATAAAATGATACTGAGGTTATGACAAATAGGACAGGATGGAGCACAAAGCCCTGGAACATATGGCCAAAACCAACCCCCCAAACCCTAACAGGAAACCTAGAAAAAAATCAGTGTAAGTATCATTTGAGTCACAGGGTTCCAGAGATGAAATCTTCTAATTATATTACGAAAAGACACACACTCTTTTTTTCTTATCCATGGGGCATTTTAAGAGCTCTTGTTCAAAATGCCTTTGTGAAATCGGGATTTTATTTTATTTTTTGTTTTTGAGACGGAGTCTCGCTCTGTCACCCCAGCTGGAGTGCAGTGGCGCTATCTCGGCTCACTGCCAGCTCCGCCTGAAATAGGGATTATTTTTTTCTACCATATTTCTCTGATCTCCCAGTTCAGAAACCTTGTAAAAATGAACTAAGACTAGGCTAGTATTTCTTTCTTCTTTGAAACGGAGTCTCACTCTGTCTCCAGGCTGGAGTGCAGTGGCGCAATCTTGGCTCACTGCAGCCTCCGCCTCCTGGTTCAAGCCATTCTCCTGCCTCAGCCTCCTGAGTAGCTGGGATTACAGGCACGCACCACCATGCCCAGCTAATTTTTGTATTTTTAGTAGAGACGGGGGTTCACCATGTTGGTCAGCATGATCTCGATCTCTTGACCTCGTGATCCGCCCGCCTCTGCCTCCCAAAGTGCTGGGATTACAGGCATGAGCCACCATGCCCAGCAGACTAGGCTAACATTTCTTCTGGTGGTAAATCATTTAAAAAATAAGTAATACATGTATATGATTAAAAACTTTTAATACTGCCCTATGCTCAGCACAGCATAAATGAAATTAACTTTCCTGCCCTATGCTCAATTTTATTCCCATTTGTTTCACTGTGAGTTCTTCCTGTGGTTATGCTATATATTATACATAAAACCCACAATGCCATATATTATCCATAAACCTCTATTTCTTAATTAATCAGCTTAGCAGCCTTTCCATTTCTTTATAGGAAAGATGAATATTTAGCTCAGACCCCTCCCTCGTCTGGTATCTCGCTTTACTAATTATATCATTTAAATTCTATTAGTTAACAAGACATACTTCAGTAACATACCGAACCCTTTATTCCTTAATTCACCAACTTTAATTGGTGAAATTCTCTCTTAATTCCATACTAGGTAGGAGGAAGACATTCGTTCTCCACACTTCCTTCCACCCTTCTTCACAGACTTCACCTCTGGCCTTCTGTCAGCTACAGCATCAACTCTACATTGTTGGTATTCACGTTGACTCTCCATTCTGCATACAATTCTCTCCTGTGTTTGTCTACAGACTAACTCTGAAACTAAAACCCAATAAATATCATTTGCCATATTATGATTATGTAGATATCCACTATTGAAGAAATTAGGGTGGCTAACTCTGAAAAGAAAATGTAATCAAATCTTCTCAATCTCTTCCACCGAAAGAAAGAAATCACAAGCTTAGGGTTAAATAGGCTCTCTATTCCTACACTCCTTCAATTTCTCAGAATCATGCCACAAATTAAGTTGTTTCATACTTGTACACTTTTTTGTTTAAACTTTGTTTCCATTGGACTTACTAAATATTCATTAAAAAAGCAAAATGAAAATAACTATTGACTTTTTTCTTATCATGTATATCAGCTGGTGAAGAGCTATGCTGTTTGTTTTGCAGTAGTGGCTGCATTCCATAAAATGGACATACTGTAATTTATGCAGTCATTCTCCTAATGATGGAAATTCAGGTTCTTTTCAGGTGTTTTTTTTTTTCACTGCAATAATGCTGCCATAAAATACTTATCCACATATTTTGTTTTGATAATTTTACATCCAAGGGAAAAATTAAAGGAATGGAATTGAGGTCAATAAGCAGATTCATCTTTAGTTTTTTAAAAAAATACTGAGGTATGGTATAATAAATTAATAAAATTTATCCTTTTAAAATACAAAGTTCAATAGTTTGACAAATGTATATAGTTATGTTACCAGCGTCACAATTAAGGTGCAAAATACTTCCATCACCTCAAAAGTGCCCTTAGGTCCCTTTGCAGTCATTTCCCTTACTCCATCCCCTGCTCCTAGCAAGCACTCATCTGTTTCCTGTCTGCATAGTTTTGCTTTTTCTAGAATTGCCAATAAATGGATCATACCATATATGGTCTTTTTTGTTGTCTTTTTTTCCCATTTGGCATAATGCTTCTGAGGTTCACCCATGTTGTTACACATATTATGTGTTTGTTCCTTTTTGATATAAAGAGCATTCTATTGTATGGATAAACCAGTCTATTATACGTTTGCCAGTTGATGGACATTTGGCTTGTTTCCAATTTTTGGCTGTTAGAAACAAAACTGCTATGAATATTCATGTACAGGTCTTTGTGTCCTTGTTTTTCCAATTGTCTTGGGGAAATACTTAGAAGAGAGATTGTTGGGTAGTAGGTGAGTATGTTTTATTTGATTAAAACTTCCCAAACTATTTTACATAGTGGCCGTACCATTTTGCATTCTCATCAGCAACATATGAGAGTTCCCATTGCTCCACATCCTCCTCAGCACGTGCTGTGGTATGATTAGTGGTTTTTGTTTGTTTGAGACAGGATCTTGCTCTGTCACCAGGCTGGGGCGCAGTGGCATGATCTCGGCTCACTGCAACCTCCGCCTCTCAGGTTCAAGCATTTTCATGCTTCAGCCTCCCGAGAACCTGGGATTACAGGTGTGCACCACCACACCCAGCTAATCTTTTTGGTATTTTTTTAGTAAAATCAGGTTTTCTTCATGTTAGCCAGGCTGGTCTTGAACTCCTGGCCTCCAGTGATCCACCAACCTTGGCCTCCCAAAGTACTGGAATTACAGACATGAGTCACCAAGCGAGGCCTAAGTTGTGATTTTTGTGTTACAGAAAATCTCTGCATAACCCAAGGTCACAAAGATTTTAAAAAATATTTTCTTCAACTATATTGTTATAGCTTTTAGCTTGTATATTTAAGTGTGAGTTAAATATATGACTGTTACTTTTTGTATATTATGTTAGATAAGAGTCAACTTTTTTTCTTTTTTAATCCAATGATCCAATTGCTTCGGCATCATTTCTTTCCTCCACGGAATTACTATGGTACCTTTGTTTTAAAAAATATCAATTGACCATATATATGTGTGGGCCTATTTCTGAAATGTCCATTCTGCTCTACTGATGTATATGTTTACTGATATTTCAGTACTGAACTTTATTACTGCAGTTTTATAGCAAGTCTTGAAATCATGTAGTGTGTTCTTCACAAAAAATTTATTTTGGGTGTTCTAAAGTCCTTTGCATTTCCACATAAATTTTAGAATAAGCTTTAAATTTCTGCAAAAAGCCTGCTAGGAGTTTGATATGGATTGCATTGAATCTACATATCAATTTGGTAGAGAATTGACATCTTAATGACACTGGGTTTCTCATCCATGAACCTGACATTTCTCTCCATTTATTTAGGGTTTCTTTTTAAATTTTTATTTTATATTATTTTTGTTGCTTGTAGAGGTGGGGTCTCCCTACATTGCCCAGGCTGGTCTTGAACTCCTGAAGGGATTTTCCTGCCTCCATCTCCCAAAGTGATGGGATTATAGGTGTCAACCACTGCACCTGGTCATGGGTTTCCTTCATCTCAGCATTGATTTGTAATTTTCAGTGTACAGCTCTTGCACAGATGTTATTAGATTTATCTGTATGTATTTCATGTTCTTTAATGGTATTATAAAAGTGTGTGTTTTTTAAAAGATTGCAACTTCTCATTGTCCTTTGCCAGGACACAGAGATACAATTCATTTTTGTATATTCTTATATTCAAGGTTTTTTAGCTGCAACCTTGTTAAACTCACTTAGTAGTACTAGTAGCTTTTTTGCTGATTTCTTAGAATTTTCTAAGTAGATAATAACATCATATATGAACAAAGACGGTTCTACTTCCTTTCCAGTAATGTAGCCTTTTATTTCTTTTTCTTGCCTTTCCTTCTAGTGCAATGCTGAATAGAAGTCAATAGAGTGAACATCTTTGCCTTGTTTCCAGTCTTAATAGGGTACAGTGAAGTCTTTTACCACAAAATATTTTAACTGCAGGTTTTTTTATAGATCAGTCTTACCAAGTTGAGGAAGTTCCCTTCTATTACTAGTGTGTTGAGAGATTTTTTTTTTTTATCATGAATGGATGTCAATTTTTTGATTTGTTGAAACAATCATGTGGTTTTTCTCTTCTAGCCTGATGATATAGTAAATCGTATGATTTTCAAATGGTAAGTTAACTTTGTATTCTTGGATAAAACCAACTTGGTCATAAAATATTATTCTTTGTGTAAAATGCTGGATTCAACTTATTAATATTTTGTTGAGGATTTTTGTGTCTATTTTCATGAGAGATATTGGTATGTAGTATTCTTTTCTTATAATCTTTGATTTTGGTATCAGAGTAACGAAGGCCTCAAAATGAGTTTGAAAGTATTCCTTCTTCCTTCATTTTTTTGCAAGAATTTTTATTTTATGTTCCTTCAATGTTTGGTAGAATTCGACACTAAAGCCATCTGGGACCTAAGCCCTCTCAGACCTAAGTTTTCTTTGGGAGAAGGTTTTTTAAAACTATAAATTCAACTTCGTAGATATAATCTGATCAGACATTCACATTATCTATTTTTTCCTTAGCTACTTTTGGTAGTTTTTATCTTTCAAGGAAATTTTCTGTTTCATCTAAGTTATTGAATTTATTGGCATAAAGTTGTTTATATGACAGGTTGAGTATCACTTATCTGAAATATTTAAGACTAGAAGTGTTTGAGTTTTTTTAGATTTTGGAATATTTGCATACATATGAGATATCTTGGGATGGGATCCAAATAAAATTCATTTATGGTTCACATATACCTTATATACAAAGCCTAAAGGTAATTTTATACAATAATTTTAATAATTTTGCACATGAAACAAAATTTGTGTACACTGAACCATCAGAAAACAAAGGTGTCAGCCACTCATGAGGACAATCTGTGATTAACATCACTATCATTTCTGACTCTGAAATTTATATGCTACTGATAAGCAATCATTATTTGCACACATTCACACACAAGTACTTAACAGTAAAAAATATGACATATCATTAACACAGGGAAAAATTAATATGTTCACAGTAACTAAGCAGCACGGTAGCAACATCAGAACATCTGTACCAGCTGTTAAACAATAGCAACCGCAAGCTGTGTGTGCCTGTGTTTTGACTGCAACTTGTCACATGAGGTCAGATGTAAAATTTTCCACTTGATCTCATATCAAAGCTCACAAAGTTTCAAATTTTGGACCACTCTGTATTTCAGATTAGGGATGCCCAACCTGTATTTCCTTATTAACTTTTTAATATCTGTAGAAATGCCTCTGCTTTTGCTCTTGAGGTTGGTAATTTGTTGTCATCTTCCTCTTCTCTTGATTGTTCTGAGTATAGGTTTGCCAATTTTATTGACCTCTTTAGAGAACTACTTTTGGGTTTCATTGATTTCTCTATCATTATTCTGTTTTCTAATTCATTGATTTCTACTCCTAACTTCATTATTTACTTCTGCTCACTTTTTGTGTAATTTGCTATTTTCTATTTTTTTAAGGTAGAAGTTTAGATCACCAATTTAAAACCTTTTAAATTTTTGAATATAAGCATTAAATGCTATAAGATCCCCTCTAAACACTGTTTTAGCTGCACCCCACAAGGTTGTTTGTTTTTCGAGATGGGGTCTTACTCTGTCACCCAGGCTGGAGTGCAATGGTGTGATCATGGCTCACTGCAGCCTTGACTTCCCAGGCTCAGCTGATCCTCCTACTTTAGCCTCCTGAGTAACTGAGACTACAGGCATGTACCACCATGCCTGGCTAATTTTTTGTAGAAACAGCATTTCACCATGTTGCCCAGGCTGATCTCAAACTCCTGAACTCATGCAGCTCACTCACCATGGCCTCCCATAATGCTGGGATTACAGGCATGAGCCACCACGTCCAGCCCACAAGTTTTTATGTGTTGTGTTTTCATCTTCATTAAGTCATATGTTTTCCATTTTAACTGTGGAGTCTGCTTGCTTTACAAAATATATTTTAACAGATAAACATCCTGCCATTTTTCCTGCCACTGTTTAATTTTTGTCAATATGAAGAATAAGAAGTGACACTTCACTGCTTTTTTCCTTGATGCACAAGAAGCCAGTCATGTAAGAATCTAGGGATAGATCATTTCAGGCAGAGGAAACTACAAGCATGAGTGGACTGGAATGATAATAAGCTTAGCATATTAGAGGAACTGAAGGACCACTGTGGCCAGAACATCCTGAGCCAGAATGGCAGTTGAATAAAATCAGGTCAGATAGGTATGTAAAAGTCACAACACGTATGGATTTGTAAACTAGGGTTCAGATTTCTATTTCAAGTATGTGAAATAGAGAAGTACGTAAAACATACTTGAAATAGAAATAATCCTTGGAATTGACATGACTGTGATGTACATTTTATTTATTTATTTATTTATTTATTTATTTGAGACAGAGTCTTGCTCTGTCGCCCAGGCTAGAGTGCAGTGGCTTGACCTTGGCTCACTGCAAGCTCCCCCTCCCGGGTTCACGCCATTCTCCTGCCTCAGCCTCCCAAGTAGCTGGGACTACAGGTGGCCGCCACCACGCCTGGCTAATGTTTTGTATTTTTAGTAGAGACGGGGCTTCACTGTGTTAGCCAGGATGGTGTCGATCTCCTGACCTCATGATCCGCCCGCCTGGGCCTCCCAAAGTGCTGGGATTACAGGCGTGAGCCACCGCGCCCGGCCCGTGATGTACGTTTTAAAATGACCATTCTGACTGTTTTGTCTAGCATGGCTTGTAGGAGTTACAAGGAGAAACAGGAAAATTGGTCAGCAGCAAACTACGATAATCTGGGTGGGAATGGTGGTAGCTTGGATTAGAATGGAAGTCATGATAATGGAAGGATGATGGAAACTAGATAATTTTGGAAATAGAATCAACAGGACTTACTATAAACTGTATGTAAGGGGTGAGGGAAGGAGGGAATTAAGTCAAGGTGGTTCATAAAATTATTTACTTGAGCAACTGGGTACAAATCTATTTGAAATGAGTGAGAAGAAAGGTATAAGTTTGGATTTTCTGAACATCTCTTTTTATTTTTTATTTTTGCCCACTAGTATTCTGTGTTTTTGTCTTAGCTTAGTATTTTGCAACCATAGTATTTAGTCAAAAAGGTATTCTGGAGGAGAAAATGGTAACCGTATGTGTTCAATACGCCTTCTCAGATCATAAATCATTTTATAACTAAGAATCATGTTTGGAATTAATGTCTACTTCATTGGCATATAGTATACAGAATCTCTCAAATTTATACATCTCTAGCCTCCTGGCACCTATATGTTTTTCCACAAATTTTCAAGGTTACTAATAAAGGATTAGCAAGCTTATTAACAGGAACTTTTATTATCCTGACATGTATGTAAACTAAGCTGCAAGAACTGAATTTATATATCTTATTTACATATGTGTGCATTTTAAATAAACACCTCACCTATTTTTTGCTTTAGTTTTCTTGTACAAACGGTTGTTCCAATCTTTCTAGACCAAAGATCATTTTCTCGAAAGAAAAGGAAAAATTGAGTACTGTTTCACTCTCTTTGACGCCTATCCTCAGTTTGTTCTTCATCCTTTAAACCAAATCACATACTCTATTTTAGCTATCCATGGCATATTTTAAAACCCTAAACTTATTTTGGGCTTTATTAAATTTAATGTATTCTTAACGGTTTTTTAAACTATCTCATGTCCACCCTTATGCACATCTTATTTGTATACCACAATCTAAATTTTTTCTCTTAATTTCTCAATAAATTGTATTTGCATGATTAGAATTACACTTTTGATAGTTTGTCAGCTCTCTTGACTTTTCTCCCTTTGAGTTGCAGGTCAGAAAATCAAGCTTCTCTTTTTTCTCACTTTTTAAAAAGTTTTGGTTACACATCTAATTATGATCGATTTTTAATTTGTCATAACTAGGCTGCACATGACAACTCTACCGGTTGCCCTCATCTCCTTTTAGAATGTGAAATGCTAACTAACAACAGGCAGTCAAGAATTCTTAAAAGTAGAATAAGACATTCAGTTTTTCTTCTCTCTTTGATTTTACTGAAATGCTCTCTAGTATACTAACAAGTGAGAATTCTTTCTCACCTAAGTCTCACAGCCATCCTGTGAAGTTTTCTTTACAAAGGCTGGGGAAACCAAGGGTTAGCAAGGTTACGTATTTGCCCAAGTTCTACAACTAGCTATTGGCAGAGCTGAGAGGTAATCCCAGGTCTCATTCAATAGCTTGAGCTATTAAATCACTGCACTGCACTGTCTTATAACATACATTACAACTTCAATACCCTAACAGGTCTGCTTTCTAAAGAGACAGTACAAATTCATTATTTCTAAAATCAGCCAGAAACACAAAATTATCAAGTATGTTTTCTGTGTCTTCCTGATCATCACTCTTTCCTTCACTTCTCAAGTTCTTCACAGAAGTTGTTTCAAACCTTCAACCTCACTATCCATCAGCCCTATATGTTCCTCACCTCCTGTACTATACTAAGCAGACCATCTCACCTCCAGATTCACAGAGAAAATTGAGAATACCACATGGAAATACACTTACTACCTGCTGGCAAACCCATCAACTGCAACATACTTGTCCTTTCCTCATTCCCGCCTATTACAGCAGTAAAGTCTCTTGACTAACGATAATTTTTCCACCTGTGATTCAGATTCTAGGTCCTATATCACTGGGATCTCCTTTGATCAATAATCCCCTCTCCTGTATTTCAACATCTTCATATTGCTTCCTTGCCATCTACATTTAAATATCTTTGTGACTTACTTTGCTTAACAAAACCCACCTTTGACTCTAAGTCTGCATGCAGCCACAACTCCCTGCTGCTTCTCCCCTTCATGGCTAAGTTCCATTACTACTTCCTCACCTCCTACTCAATCCAAAGCCCATTATCTTCCATTCTATCTCTGTTACTAAGTACAATGGACACATTTTCATCCTTATCACATAACCCTTTAAGCGTGACACAATAATTATTACTCCCTTCTCGAAATTCTTTTTCCCTTTGACTTTTATGACACCATTTTCTCTTGGTTTACTACCAGTCTTTCTTACTGTTTGTGTTAGTCTCCATTGCAGACTCCTCTTTCACAGCAAATTCTTGAAATATCGCTATTATTTGGGATTCAATCTAGCCTCATGTCATGTCATCTAAATGCACTCAAATTCTAAATGTTTAAAAACATTGTGCCAACCAAATACTATATACTATGTCTGTAAGTCTGATTTAGCCTGGAGGCCAGCGGTTTCAGTTTTCTGTAATAATCTCTCTTGGAGATTATTTGGGTATCCTTGGTTTCAATGGCCATTCACATGTTTTACACACACACAGACACACACACAGACACACACACACACGTTCTCTGTCAAACATCTCCTTCATTCATGCATTCACCTAAATAACAAATAGGAGGCCTGCATCTCTTCAAAAAACTTAAGGTCCAGTGAAAGTGTTTTCACTTTATTTTCAACATGTCTACTATCCTAAGTAATATGTTCAGAGTTTTATCCTACTAGCTCTTCTATATTCACTTTAACATTCTCTTAATTAGGAAAGCTAGCTTTTGATGTTCTTTCCAGTCATTATATAAAGTAATTCACCTACAGCTAAAAATCATTTTTCTACTTGTCTGAGGACATGATCCTATACCTCAAATCTATGTTTGTGATATACAGTCACATTGTGATTCCCAGAGAATTATTAGGTTTGAAGAGTCTCAACAGGTTTTTTGTAACAACAGATGGATGGATGGATGGACGGACGGACGGATGGATAGATAGATAGGTAGATAGATAGATGTCCTAACATGATGGCACACTTTCTTTAGAATTATGTCAGATCTATATTAGATTATCTCCAAATGGATAAGCGAATCATCAACTAACCTGATGAATTCCTCTTATAGAAGACAATAGATTTCCTTGATTTTACAATAACTTAGAAATTTTCTTTGCCGTTTTCGTGATTTTGAAATGGTTGGATATATACATAATGGTAATTGGATTTATTCCCTTTCTGTTCCTCCTCTTTTACATATGTTTATTTAGTTCACACATTCATAAAATGAGAGAGTTTGACTATACCTCTATAGGCTCTTTAAACTCTAAAACTTGAAAAATCCAACTTCACGGTTTTGGTTTTTATTTTTTTATTACAATTTTTCAAAAAGTAAAATCTCTGTAAGTATGATACAATAGAGCTTGTCTTTCCTCTCTTTAAGCTGTCATATTTTTCCACTTACCTCTTACCTGACAGTGCTTTCCTCCACTTAAGGAAGCCAGAAATTTCTAAAATCTAGATGCTTCTCAGAATCTTACAGTTTCCAGATTCCTTTTATATTAATTTTTTCATTCTCTCTAGAAACTCTTCAAACTTTCTAATAAAATGGAGCTTTATAAAGTATCCTTTTTTTTTTGGTTTTCTCTGAAAGACACCTGCTTGCCCATAAACCACTTATGATTCAAAGACCAATACAGCAAACTTTCTGTAGTAATAGAAATCAGAATAGAAAACTACTTCACAGCTACGAATTTCACTTTCAGGCAGAACTAGAGTCTCTCTGGCTCTCCTTGAGAGTTTCTGGGCTGGTTCTCTGGATGAACTACCAGACCTTCTTTGTCTTAAGTAAAATTGTTCATTTCTTACATCATCCAGCACTTCTTTACCACCTTTACTAACAAGGTGACAAAGATTATGTAACCTCTTTATCAAACTACCAGGAATTCTAAATAATTACTCATCTCTTCTCATCCCCCTTTCTTTGCTACAAGGTCAAGTTGCTTTTTTCTTCCCCATTCCATCTCAGCCAAAGTAACTTCTGTGTATCATTTTACAAGGAAACAAATAACCAAATAAACGACAAAACACCTGACATTACTGTTTTCATGCAGGGCATTTTAGTAAATGTCACTGGGACTCAGCATAACCAAATTCTATTTACAATCCTGTCCTTTCTTATTGCTAAAGTATTGTAGCTACCATTAGATCACACTGAGGAGTCACAGACTAATTGGTATGTTGTAAAATCAAAATGAAGTTTTTAAAATATCTATGCTTCCCCTGCCTCTGTAGGTTATCTGTTTGCTCTGTTGATAGTTTCTTTTACTGTGCAGGCACTCTTTAGTTTAATTAGTTCCTACCTGTTTATTTTTGTTTTAGTTGCAATTGTTTTTGGGGACTTAGCTAAAAATTCGTTGCCAAGGTGGATGTCAAGAAGAGTATTTCCCAAGTCATCGTCCAGAATTTTTATACTTTGAAGTCTTACATGTAAATCATTCATCTACTTTGAGTTAATTTTTGAATATGGTAAAAGATAGGGGTCCAGCTTTAATCTTGTACAGATGGCTGGCCAGTTATCCCAGCATCATTTACTGAATAGGGAGTCCTTTCCCCATTGCTTGCTTTTGTTGGCCTTTTTGAAGATCAGATGGTTGTAAGCGTGTGGTTTTATTTCTGAGTTTTCAGTTATATTCCATTCATCTAAGTGTCTGTTTTTGTACCAGTATCAAGCTGTTTTGGTTACTGTGGCTTTATAGTATAGTTTGAAGTTGAGTAGTGTGATGCCTCCAGCCTTGTTCTTTTTGCATGGGATTGCTTTGGCTATTTGGGCTATTTTTTTAGTTACATACGAACTTTAGAATAGGTTTTTCCAATTCTGTGAAGGATGCATACATTCTTGTCATCTGCATATGTAATATACTCTAAGATTGATGATATGCTTGGTCACAAAGTAAGCATGAATAAATTCAAAAAAATCGAAATCATACCAAGTACACTCTTGAACCACAGTGCAATAAAAATAGAAATCAATACAAAGAATATCTCTCAAAATGACACAAATATATAGAAATTAACTTACTCCTGAATAACTCCTGGGTAAACATCAAAACTAAGGCAGAAATAAAAAATTCTTTTTTTTTTTTTTTTTTTTTTTTTTTTTGAGACGGAGTCTTGCTGTGCCGCCCAGGCTGGAGTGCAGTGGCCGGCTCTCAGCTCACTGCAAGCTCCGCCTCCCGGGTTCACGCCATTCTCCTGTCTCAGCCTCCCGAGTAGCTAGGACTATAGGCGCCCGCCTCGTCGCCCGGCTAGTTTTTTGTATTTTTTTAGTAGAGACGGGGTTTCACCGTATTAGCCAGGATGGTCTCGATCTCCTGACCTCGTGATCCGCCCGTCTCAGCCTCCCAAAGTGCTGGGATTACAGGCTTGAGCCACCGCGCCCGGCCAAAAAATTCTTTAAAATTAATGAAAATAGGCATACAACATATGAAAGTCTCTGGATGCAGCCAAAGATTGTTAAGAGGAAGGTTTATAGTTCTAAATACCTTCATCAAGAAGTTAGAAAGGCCTCAAATTAACAATCTAACTTTGCACCTAAAGGAACTAGAAAAAAAAAAAAAAAAAGAACATTCAACCCCAAAGCTAGCAGAAGAAAAGAAATAAATAAAACTAGAGAAGAACTTAACGAAACTGAGATGGAAAAATCCATACAAAAGATAAATGAAACCAAAAGTTGGTTTTTTGAAAAAATAAGATAGACACCCCTCCAGCTAGATTAACAAAGAAGAAAGGGAGAAGATCCAAATAAGCACAATCAGGAATGACATATGTGATATCACAACTGATCCCACAGAAATATAAAAGAACCTCAGAGACTATTATGAACAACTCTATGTACACAAATTAGAAAATCTAGAGGAAATGGATAAATTCCTGGAAGCATATAATCTCCCAAGATTGAATCAGGAAGGGATTAAAAGGCTAAATAGACCAATGTCAACTTCTCGAATGTAATCAGTAACAAAGAACCTAGCAACCAAAAAAAGTTCTGGACCAGAAGGATTCACAGTTGAATTCTACTAGACATATAAGAAGAACTGATACCAACCCTACTAAAACTATTCCAAAAATATCAAGTACAAGGATCTCTTACATAACTTATTCTACGAAGCCAGCATCAGCCTGATACCAAAATCTGGCAGAGACACAACAACAACAACAAAAAAACAAACCTCAGACAAACAACAAAAAACAAACAAATCCTTCATGAACATAGATGCTAAAATCCTCAACAAAATACTAGCAAATCTAATCCAGCAGCACATCAAAGAGTTAATACACCATGATCAGGTAGACTTTCCTGGGATGAAAGGCTGGTTCAACATTTGCAAATCAAATATGATTCACCACATACACAGAAGCAAAAGCAAAATCCATATGATCATCTCAATAGACACAGAAGTAGCTTTTGATAAAATCCAACATTCCTTCATGATGAAAACCCTCAAAGCCTAGGTATTGAAGGAATATACCTCAACATAGTAAGAGTCATCTATGACAAACCCACAGCCAACATCATACTGAATGAACAAAAAGTTCATACCATTCCCCTGGAGAACTGGAATAAGACAAGGATGCCCACTGTCATCATTCGTATTCAACACGGTACTGGAATTTCTAAGCAGAACAATCATGCAAGACAAAGAAATAAAAGGTATCCAAATAGGAAAATAATAAGTTAAACTCTCCATCTTCACTGATGACATGATTCTATATCTAGAAAATCCTTAAGACTCTGCCAAAAGGTTTCTAGAATTGATAAGCAGCTTTAGTAAAGTTTCAGGATACAAAAATCCACGTGCAAATATTAGTGCCATTTCTATATACCAACAATACCCAGGCTAAAAATGAAATCAAGAACATAATCCCACTTACAATAGCCTCAAAGAAAAATGAAACACCTAGGAATGAATACATCTAACCAAGGAGGTGAAAGATACCTACAAGAACTACAAAACACTGGTGAAGGAAATCAGAGACAACCCAAATAAATGGAAAAACATTCCATGTTCATGGACTGGAAGAATCAATATAGTAAAAATTGTCATACTGCCCAAAGCAATTTATGGATTCAGTGCTATTCCTATGAAACTACATATTATTTTAAAAAATTACATTACTAGTCACCAGGACACAGGTCTCATAAAGAGGATTTAGATAGTATTTACTCTCATTTGTTTTATCATTATATCTATTAGGAATACAGAAAGCGATTCTGGTAAGACATCTTAGAGAATTCAGTTTTGTTTGTCTGTTTCTTAAGAGAGACAGAGTCTCACTCTGTTGTCCAGGCTGGAGTACAGTGGCACAACCCTGGCCCACTGCAGCCTCTGCCTGAGCTCAAGCCATTCTCCTGTCTCAGCCACCCGAGTAGCTGGGATTACAGGTATGCACCACCATGCCCGGCATTTTTGTATTTTTAGTAGAGATGGGGTTTCACCATGTTGGCCAGAATGGTCTTGAACTCCTGGCCTCAAATGATCCACCCGCCTCGGCCTCCCAAAGTGCTGGGATTACAAGCGTGAGCTACTGCGCCTAGTGTAAGGGGTAAGTAGGCAGGAAAATCTTGAGAAGAAAAGGGGAAAAGTTTATGTACTCTAAAAGTAAGCAAAGGTTTGTACCATTATTTTGTTCTTAGTGACATTTAATTCATTTTGAATTTTGAACAATACGAGACACAGGGAACAATTTTTAAAAAGTATTAGTGAGATATAATTTATGTATCATAAAATTCACCCATTTAGAGTGATTTTTAGGCCAGGCTCGGTGGCTTATGCCTGTAATCCCAGAACATTGGGAGGCCAAGGCAGGCTTGAGGTCAAGAGTTTGAGACCAGCCTGGCCAACATGGTGAAACCCAGTTTCTATCAAAATACAAAAATTAGCTGGGCGTGGTGGGGCACACCTGTAGTTCCGACTACTCAGGAGGCTGAGGCAGGAGAATTGTTTGAACTTGAGAGAGAAGTTGCAGTGAGCCAAGATCTCGCCACTGCACTCTAGCCTGGGAGACAGAGCAAGACTCTGTCTCAAAAAAAAAAAAAAAAAAAAAGTGATTTTTAGTTAAGTTGACAGTTGTGCAAGTATCCTTACAACCTAATTTCAGATTATTTCTAATGCCCCTAAAAGAAACTTCATATCCATGGCAGTTGCTCCCAGTTCCCACTCCTAGCACTACTAGGCAATCACTAATATACTTCCTTTATCTCTGTATTAGACTTTTCTGGACATTTCATACAAATGAAATCATAGCATGTTTTCAAGGTTTATCCATGTTGTAACATGCATTAGTACTTTTTTCTTTTTATTGACAAATATTTCATTGCATGGATAAATGACATTTTGTTTATCCATTCACCAGCTGCTGGACATTTTGGGTGTTTCCATTTTTCAGCTATTATAAATAGTGTTGCTATGAATATTCATATAGACATTTTTGTGTGGATGTATGTTACCTAGGAGTGGGATTGGTAGGTCACTTGGTAATTCCATGTTTAAGGGATAATTTTTTTAAAAAAAAACCTTTTTATACTGTAATTCTTTTTTTTTTTTTTTTTTGAGACAGAGTCTTGCTCTGTCAGCCAGGCTGGAGTGCAGTGGAGTGATCTCTTTTCACTGCAGTCTCTATCTCCCGGGTTCAAATGATTCTTCTGCCTCAGCCTCCCAAGTAACTGGGATTATAGGTGCCTGCCACCAAGCCCAGCTAATTTTTGTATTTTTAGTAGAGATGGGGTTTCACCATGTTGGCCTCAAACTCCTGACCTCAAGAGATGTACCCAACTTGGCCTCCAAAATTGCTGGGTTTATAGGCACGAGCCACTGTGAACAGCCTTTACACTATAATTCAAAAGACCCTGAGAGATCTAGGACATTTCCAGTCCTTGAAAACATCTCTATTATGGAAGTTACGTAACATTCAATTAATAACAAATACTTTTCTCCAGTAGTGCTCTGTTTTTTTTTTTTTTTTTCTTTCTCTCCAAAAAGACAGCGTCTCATTCTATCATTGCCCAGGCTGGAGTAGAGTGTAGCATTCATAGCTTACTATAACTTCAAAGTCCTGGGCTCAAGCAATCCTCCTATGTCAGCCTCCTTATTAGCTAGGACAACAGGCACACACCACCACATCCAGGAAACTTTTAGAGATAGGGTCTTGCTATGTTGCTCAGGCTGGTCTCAAATTCCTGAACTCAAGCAATCCTCATGCCTTGGCCTCTCAAAGTTGTGGGATAACAGGCATGAACAACTACACCAGGCCTAGTCGTACTCTTACTGAACGTCTCGGGACACAATTTTACAATTTTACTGATGGTTTCTAGAGTGCGTAGGGTACACAACAACAATCCCCACTCATGTTAATCAGTCATGTTGTTGAAGAATTTTCAAAGGGACATTGGAAGAATTTTCTCTTTTTGCCTGAGCAATTCTTTAGGCAAAAAGGTTAGTTGTGGGTTACAAATTGCAAAGAATTAAAGAGAAGTCAGAAAGAAGGGGGAGATAACCGGAAGAGAGTTGCTATGCCAGTTTTTATTGATAATTAGAAATAATTGTAAAATGATACTGCCACACTGATCTCCAAAATGGCTCTAGTAATTTGCATTCCTAGCAAGAGTGTATGATACTCCTTCCCCACACTTTTTGATATGATTAAAATTTTCAATTTTGCCAATTTATTGAGA
The DNA here is from genome assembly GCF_009764315.1 of Trachypithecus francoisi. Lineage (NCBI taxonomy): Eukaryota > Metazoa > Chordata > Mammalia > Primates > Cercopithecidae > Trachypithecus > Trachypithecus francoisi. Next base: position 18,851,282 of record NW_022681464.1, read on the forward strand.
AATCTTCTTTCATTTTTTATTGTTACATATTAATCATACATATCTATGGGGTACATATGATATCTTGATACATACATACAATGTGTAATAGTTGAATCAGGGTATTTAGGATATCAATCACCTCAAATATTTATCATTTATCATTTCTTTACGGTGGGAAAATATCAAATCTTCTAGCTATTTTGAAATATAAATTATTGTTAACCATAGCCAGCTTCCCGTGCTATCGAACGCTAGAACTTATTCCTTCTGTGTGTGTGTACCCATTCATCAATCACTCCTCACCTGCCTTCCACACCACCTTTCACAGCCTCTCATAGCTAGCATTCTACTCTCTACCTCAACTTTTATTTAGCTCTCACATGAATGATATCATGCAGTATTTCTCTTTGTGTGCCTGTCTTATTTCACCTAAAATAATTACCTCCAGTTCCATCTATGTTGCTGCAAATGACTCATTTTCATTCATTTTTTACAGCTTAACGGTATTTGTGTATACATACAGCACATTTTCTTTATCCATTCATATGATGATGGACCCAGGTTGATTCCATATCTTGGTCATTGTGAATAGTGCTATAATAAACATGGGGGTGTATGTATCTCTTTGATAACTGATATCCTTTCCTTTGGATAAATATCCAATAGTGAGATGGCTGGATCACGTTGTAGTTCTATTTTTGCTTTTTTGAGAAATCTCCATATTGTTTTCCACAATAACTGCACTAATTTCCATTCCCACCAACAGTGTATGGGAGTTCCCTTTTCTCTACGTTCTTGCCAACATTTGTTATGTCTTGTCTTTTTGATAATAGCCCTGCTAACTGGGGTGAGATGATACCTCACTGTGGTTTTAATTTGCATTTCCCTGATGATTAGTGATGCTGAGTATTTTTCCATGTATCTGATGGCCATCTGTTTGTCTTCTTGAGAAATACCTACTCATTTATTTGCCTTTTAGATGGGATTGTGTGTATGTGTGTGTGTGTGTGTATTTGCTATGGAACTGTTCCTTGTGTATTCAGGATTATCAGTCCTTGTCTGATGAATACTTTGTAAATATTTTCTTCTACTATACAGGGTTTCTTTCCATTCTGTTGATTATTTCCTTTGCTATATGGAAACTTTTAGTTTAATACAACCCCATTTGCCTGTTTTTGTTTTGTTGTCTGTGATTTTAAACTCTTAGCCATAAAATCTTTACCAAGACCAATGTCCTAAAACGTTTTCCGTATATTTTCTTTTATCACTTTTATAATTTTAGGTATTATGTTTAACTCTTCAATCCACTGTGAGTTAATTTTTGCCTGTGGTGAGAGACAAGGGTCTAGTTTTATTCATCTGCATACAGACATCCAGTTTTCCCAGAATGGTTTATTGAAAAGACTGTCTTTCCCCAATGTATGCTCTTGGCACCCAGTCAAAAGAAAGATGGCTGTAAATATGTAGATTTATTTCTGGGTTCTCTATTCTATTCCATTGGTCTATATGTCTATTTTCATACTAAGACCATGCTGTTTTGGTTACTATAGCTTTGTAATATACCTTGAAGTCAGGTAGTGTGATGTAACCTTTTGCTTGGTATTGCTTTGGCTATTTGGGATCTTTTGTGATTTCATATGAATTTTGAGATTTATATTTTATATATGTGAAGAATGTCATTAATATTTTATAGGGATTGCATTGCTCTGAGTAGTGGAGTCATTTTAACAATATTCTTCCAGTCTGTGAGCATGGATATCTTCCCATTTATTTGTGTTCTTCTCCATTTCTTTCGGCTTGCTTTGTATTTTCCTTGTTGAGGTCTTGAAACTCCTTGGTTAAATTTATATCTGGGTATTTTATTCTTTATTATAGTTACTGTAAATAGGATCACTTTCTTGATTTCTTTTTTAATGAGTTCATTATAAGTATACAGTACTGTATTTATTTGTCAGTTCTAAGAGTTATTTTGGTGGCGTGTTTAGGTTTTTCTATAAATAAAGTCACATCGTCTACAGAGAGGGAATATTTGACTTCCTCTTTTTTAATTTGGATACATTTTATTTCTTTCTCTTGCTTGATTGCTCTGGCTAGCACTTCCAGTACTATGTTGAATATGAGGGGTAAAAGTAAGCATCCTTGTTTTGTTCCAGGTTTAGTGGAAAGACTTTCAGCTTTTCCCCATTTGGTGTGATATTAGCTGTGGGTTTATCATATACGACCATTATCAAGTTGAGGTATGTTTCTTCTATGCTTAATTTGTTGAGGGTTTTTATAATAAAGGATATCGAATTTTATTAGATTTTTTTTCTCTGTCTATTGAGATGTCATATGGTCTTTATCCTTTGTTTTGTTGATGTGATATAGCACATTTTACTTTCCTTCAACTTTTAAGTTCAGGGGTACATGTGCAGGATGTGCAGGTTTGTTACATAGGCAAATGTGTGCCATGGTGGTTTGCTTCACAGATCATCCCATTACCCAGGCATTAAGCCCAGCATTCAATAGCTATTCTTCCTGTTGCTGCCCTCCCCCGACCCCCGCCTGACAGGTCCCAGTATGTTCTCTCCCACGTGTCCATGTGTTCTCAGTGTACCACATTTAATGAGTTGCATATGTTGAAGCATCTTTGCATTCCTGGCATAAATCCCACTTGATCATGGTGCATTATCTTTATGATGTGCTATTGGTTTTGTTTTGCTAGTATTTTGTTAAGAATTTTTACATCTGTATTATCAAGATTAATGGCCTGTAATTTTCTTTTTCTGTTGTAGCTTCATCTGGTTTTGGTATCAGTAATACTGGCCTCACAGAATGAGTTAGGGAGAATTCCCCCCTCTTCAATTTGTTTTGAATATTTTTTAAAGAATTGGTGTTAGTTCTCCTTTATAAGATTGATAGAATACAGCAGTAAACTTACCCACTTTGGGCCTTCATTTTGTTTGGGAGACTTTTTATTACCAATTCAATCTTGTAACTCATTATTGGTCTGTTCAAGTTTTCAATTTCTTTCTGGTTCAATTATGGTATATTGTGTATGTCCAGGAATTTATCTATTTCTTCCTTTCCAATTTGTTAGCATACAGTTTTTCATAACAGTCTCTAATGATTCTTTGTATTTCTGTGATATCAGTTGTAATGTCTTTTTTGTTTTGATTTTATTTATTTGGGTCTTTTCTTTTTTCCTTGGTTAGTCTAGTTAGTTGTTTATCAATTTTATCTTTCCAAAAAATATAATTTTTTTATTTCATTGACCCTTTGTATTTTTTTTTCTAGCCCCTACTTAATTTAGTTTTGTTGTAATCTTTATTATTACCTTCCTTCCACTAATTTTGAGTTTGGTTAGTTCTTGCTTTTCTAGTTCCCTCTTAGCAGGGCTTTTGCTGTATCCATAGGTTTTGGTATGTTATGTTTCCATTTTCATTTGTTTCAATAATTTATTTCCTCCTTAATTTCCTCATTGACACAATGGCCATTTGGGAGCATGTTGTTTAATTTCTGTACATTTGTACAGTTTTTTAAAGTTCCTCTTGTTATTGATTTCTAGTTTTACTCCATTGTGGTGAGATAAAATATTTCATATGATGCTGATATTTTTGAATGCGAAGATTTGTTTTGTGGCCTACTATATGGTCTATCCTGGAGAATGTTCTGTGTGCTGATGAGAAGAATGCATATTCTGTTCTGTAGTTGTTGGATAAAATGTTCTGTAAATGTCTGTTATGTCCATATGGTTTATAGTGCAGATTAAATCAGATGCTTCCTTGATGATTTTCTGCCTAGATGATCTGCCAATGCTGAAAGTGGAGTGTTGAAGTTCCCAACTATTGTTGTATTTAGGGCTATTTCTCTCTTTGCATCTAATAATGACTCTTTGTATGCCTTGATGCTACAGTGCAGGGTGTATATGTATTTACCATTGTTATATCCTCTTGCAGAATGGATGCCTACACCATTATACTAAACTAATGACCTTGTTTGTCTCTTTTGATTTTTTTTGACTTAAAGCCTATTTTGTCTGATATAACTATAGCTACCTCTGTATGCTTTTGGTTTGCATTTACATGAAATATGTTTTTCCATCCCTTCACTTTATTGTGTCTTTACAGGTGAAGTTACTTTCTTGTCGGCTGCATATAATTGAGTTTTGTTTTTTAATCTGTTCAGCCAGTCTATAGCTTATTGAAGAATTTAAACTGATTACATTAAAAGTTGTTAGTGAAAAGTGAGGAATTGCTCCTGCAATTTTGTTATTTCTTTTCTGGCTGTTTTGTATACCCTTTGTTCTTCTCTTCCTTTTTTGTTATCATTACAACTTGGTGTTTTTTTTTTTTTTTTTTGTGGTAACATTTGGCACCTTTCTCTTTCTCATCAGTGCATATGTTTCATTAGTGACTGTTATACCTATGGATGTTTTCATGATGGTAGACATTGACCTTTCACTTCTAGATGTAGAACTCCGTTAGGCATGTGAATGACAGTCATGAAAGATTCCCTCAGTTTTTGGTTGTCTGTGAAAGACTATTTCTCCTTCATTTTTGAAGGATAGCTTTGCTGGCTATAGTGCTCTTGACTGACAGTTTTTTTTTTTTTTTTCCCATCAGCACTGTGAATATATCATCCCATTCTCTCCTGGCCTCTAAGGCAGGGGTCCCCAGCCCCCAGGCTGTGGACCAGCACCGATCTCTGGCCTGTTAGCAACTGGGCCGCACAGCAGGAGGTGAGTGGCAGGCAAGTAAGCATTACTGCCTGAGCTCTGCCTCCTGTCAGATCAGTGGTGGCATTAGACTCTCATAGGAACGCAAACCCTATTGTGAACTGGGCATGCAAGGGATGTAGGTTGCGTACTTCTTATGAGAACCTATCTAATGCCTGATGATCTAAGGTGGACAGTTTCATCCCAAAACCATTCTCCCCACACCCTGGTCTGTGGAAAAACTATCTTCCATGAAACCGTTCCCTCATGTCAAAATGGTTGAGACTGCTGCTCTAAGGTTTCCCTTGAGAAATTCACTGTTATTCTTATGAGGATTCCTTTATATGTGATTTGATGGTTTTCCTTGCTGGATTTTTAATTCTTTGCCTTTGCCTTTTGATAGTTTATAACATGCCTTGGGAAAAACCATTTTGGGTCAAATGTATTTGGGGAACTTTGGGCTTCCTAAATCTGGATGTCTAAATCTCTTGTAAGACTTGGGACATTTTCAGCTACTATTTCATTAAATAAGTTTTCTATACTTTTGCCCATCTCTTCTATTTCTGGAACTGCTAAAATTAGAATATTTGGTCCCATTACGTGGCCCTATACATCACATAGGCTTTCTTGTTTCTATTCTTTCTTTTTTGTCTGACTGGATTATTTCAATGACAGTTTTCAAGTTCAGAAATTCTTTCTTCTGCTTAATCTAGTTTATTGTTGAAGCGCTCAATTTTTAATGTCATTCATTGGATTCTTCAGTTCCGGGAACTCTACTTGGTTCTTTTTTTATGATACTGATCTCTTTGTTAAATTTCTCACTCATATCATCAGCTGTTTGATTTCTTTGTATTGTCTGTATTATTTTGTATCTCATTGAATATCTTTAGTATCATTATTTTGAGTTCCCTTTTTGGCATTTCATAATTTCCTTTTCTTGGCATCTGTTCCTGAAGAATTATTAATTATTATTGTATAATAATTAACAATTATTGTTACATTATTGTAGCATTCCTGAAGATGCTATGTTACCTTGCTTTTTCATACTTCTTGTGTCCTTATATTGATATCTGTGCATCTGGTGTTATAGTCATTTCTTCCAATTTTATGGGTTCACTTTTATAAGAAAAGGGTTTTTCCTATAAATGTATTTATAGTGGGGTTGGCTGAGTAGGGTGCTTTGGCTTTGATTCTGGGTGACTGCAGTAGTGTAGTCTTCATATTTTTTAGCTGTAATTAGTGTCAGCAGTATCTGATAGTTCCTCAGTGGCTTAGGCTGTGGTTGTCAGTGTAAGCTGTGGCAAGGAATTAGTGTTCGTGGTAGCTGGATGAGTGTGCCAGTCTCAGTCTCTCCAGTGATTTATGCAGGCACTGAGAGTGTCAGGTCTAAGCAGGCCATACCTTGAGCATCCAAGTGGCTTGTTCTGGCACTGACAGTGGCAATAGTTGTTTGGGCAGGTAGACAGGTCCTTGGGCCCCTGAGCAGCATGTCTGGCACTGGCAGTGGTAAGCCAATCCTCAGGCCCCTAAGTGTTGTGTGCAATAGCCACTGGTGTCAGTGATGGGCTGAGCAGGCCAGTCCTTGGGATTCTGGGATATGTGCACATTTGCCAGTGGTGAACAGGATGGGTCTGTCCTTATGACATTTGTGAGTGACAGTAATGGTGAGTATATTAGACCAATCTCCAGACCCCTGGAGATTGTCTGCAGGTGGCGGATGGCAAAGAAAGCCCTATCCTCAGGTGCCCACAAGGTGTGCATGGGCATCAGTGGTGGCAAGTGGGGTGGGTCTATCTCCAAGTCTCCCAGATTGTGTGCACAAGTGCCATCAGCTGCAAGCAGAACAAGACTGCAAGACCCACAGTAGTAACACTGGCTTCAAGTAGTGGGGTGGGTCAATCTACAGGCTGACAAATGGTATGCTAGAGCGCAGAGGTGGTAGATTGGGTGGATCTGTTCTTAGGCCCCTGGGTGTGAGTGTGGGCACCAGTGGTAGCAGGTAGGGTGGGCCTCTCATTAGGCCTTCCTATGGTACACTTGGTTGTAGGTAGCAGTGAGCAGAGTGAATTAATCCCCAGGCCCCTAGAGAATGCACCTGTGTGCCAGCAGCAGTGGGCAGGGTGGGCATGTCCTCAGATCTCCCAATGGTGCATGTTGGCAACAGCTGTGACAGCTGGGTGGGTCAGCCCCCAGGCTACCAGATGGCATGCCTGGGCACTGCTGGTAGTGGGTGGAATGGGCCTATCCTAAGGTTTCAGATGACATATGAGTGGGCCACTCCCCAGGCTCCCTGAAGGAATGTGCTGTTCTGTGGTCCTGCTGCTGGAGGAAGCAAGGTTGCTGTCAGTGGCAGCATCCCTAGATAGGCAGCTCTCAGGCTATGGGAAACGCATGCTTTGGCTCCCTTTGTCCTGGGGCCAGCTTCCTTGGTGTGCTGAACTGCCTGTTCCCTAGGGTGTAGGACAATATGTAGACAACAGTGCTGGATATCTGGCTTCACTACTGGGTCCAGCCAGCATCATGACAATTTAGCACTCTAGAAAGATGTGGAGGATGTCAGCAGGGCTCCAGAGATGTGAAGATGCAGGGGTTCTTGGGACCTAAGGCAGAATGTAGTTCGATGGAGGCTGATCTCCCAAAATGGCAGAGACGTACAGCTGCTTGAGTCTCGGGGATATGTGGGACCCAGTATCAACTGTCTCGCTGGAACAATGCTGTTGCATGGGCTCCGGGTAGCTGCCTATACTAGTCTCAATGCCCGTAAGAACTGAAGAGCTCTCCCATAGCTAGAATTATAGGAGCCCATGGTGGGAATGTAGACCACTGGATATCACTTGCTAACTCTTTCCCTATAATGAGGGCAGAACTTAAAGAACATGGTGGTGCTTTACTTCACTTTATTTTCCCTGGTATGAGCTGATCCTGGCCAGACTGGTGGCTTTGCTTTTCTCTCCTTCTGTGCCTCAGAGGTTCCCTGTGACTTCCCTGTTGAATTCCAGTGCTTCTCTCCAAGAAGCTCTATTTGACACTTAGTTATTTACTTACTGTTTTGATCCTTCTTTGTAGAGGAGATGAGTTCTGGTGACTCTAGGTATTCATTTTGAACTATTATTTTTTGCTTTGTTTTCCCTGATTAGTTGCAGAAGGTTTTACAGATTTATTATTTGGATTTACCTTTCTGAGAATTGCCTATTTAAGGTAGTTTATCTTATTGATTCAAGAGAATGTTTATATTCTGGATGTATTAGTATTCATCATCTTCTGATGATTTCTTATTATACCTTCAACTGAGGCTATTTCAAGTTTATCAGCATCCTCCTCCCTGATGTTCTCCTCATTGCCATCTTTCTTAGGAGACTTCCTTTCATACTTAACTGAGAAAGACTGAGATTTACAAAATTAGTGCTCCAGTCAAAGAGACAGACATGTTCTAAGGTTTAGGGGCATCTGGGCACATATGACCTAAATTTAAATAATTATGACAAAAATATAAGACTATATACAGCCTCCAAAAAAAGTCCTAAAATGCCTCTGAGAAGATCATATACCTTTCAAAATCACACATTATAAGGATTTCAAGAAACTCTGGCAAGTGCTTCCAAGTCTGACAGTCATTGGTAAGTCAAGAATTCTCACATGGCAGGCCTTAATTATTTAATCTAATGTGAGGTTGAAAGCAGTAAAGACAATGAATTTAATGTCTATTTGATTCCATTTGCTATGTAAATGATGTTGTCTCCACTAACACCAGGAACTGGTAGACATACGTCAGGGGAGAATACTGTAGAGAATTGAGAAGCCTTTGTAGAATTATTAAACAAAAATGCCCACTAATTTTAGAAAATACAATCAAGAATAGTTATGAGAATGATTCACTTACTTTGTACCTTACAGGCTCTTCAGCTTTAACACTAGAACTCCCTAAATAAAATTTAATTTCAAGCAAATTTTATTGATTTGGATATTTAAATTATCTTAGTATTAGAAGTACTCTGTTTTTAAAATATTAAACTTAATTAAGAATTTGGGACTAAAATAAATGAGATAATGAGAAACTGAAAACTTTTTTTAAAATTAACAGTTCATTTTGAGTTAATTATATACAATTACCAAAATCTAATTGCAATTTATTTCCTATTGTCTGTGGGAAGAATCACAGTCAAGGGAATTTACATTGCTGCCTTCCTGCATAAATGCTACAGAATGAAAATAAATAATACGTGAGGTCTTAACGACAAATAAGAGCAAATGGTAAGGCACAGCTGAGCTAAACCATTGGAAGATAATTATCACATGAAAGATGGTAATGATTTCAAAAGTCATAAGTTGTTTCTAAGTCCTCTGGTTTCTTTTTTAGTTAGTTTGTTTGATGTTAATGTACTGGTTATACAAAGATAACCCTTAAAAATGAACAGTTTTGTAATTTTGAATACTCCTATAAGATATGACCATTTTTGTACTTTTATATAATACTGAGCAATTCAACAAAAATTTTTATTGTTAAGAAAAGAAAAACTACCTTGCTAAGTGCTTTGGATGATATAAAAAGTCACTACCAGGCAGGGCTCAGTGGCTCACGACTATAATCCCAGCACTTTGGGAGGCCGAGGTGGGTGCATCACCTGAAGTCAGGAGTTCAAGACCAGCCTGACCAACACGCTGAAACACTGTCTCAACTAAAAATATAAAAATTAGCTGGGCATGGAAGCATGCACCTGTAGTCCCAGCTACTCAGGAGTCCGAGACAGAAGAATTGCTTGAACCTGGGAGGTGGAGGTTGCAGTGAGCTCAGATTGTGACACTGCACTGCAGCCCAGGTGACAAAACGAGACTTCATTAAAAAAAAAAAAAAAAAGCCACTACACCTTCAAGTACCCTAATAGTAGAATAAGGTAAATATACAAATATCTATCATCTATACATAACATAAGGGCTATAAAAGAAACACAAAGAAAATATTTCTGGAAGAGGTAATATTTGAGATAAGTCACAAAAGACAGGATAGAATTTTGATAGGCTAGAGATAGGGACCTATCCTCCCTACCTCAAACACACACATACACACATATATACGTACCCTCCCCCACCACACCCTCCTAGGAAATTATTAATAGAACATGGGTACCTTTGGGCAGAATTACTATGTTTACTATAGCTCTGATAAATAACCATTCTGTTCTGTTAAATGAGAAAAAAGTGTTCAATTTGATTTCTAAAATATACATAGATGTTGTATATATTTGTAAGCATAAACAAAGGTTTAGAAGGATACATATTAGAGTGCTAACCCTAATTCAACCAAGACAGTCAGGACAGACAACAGAATAGAAAATGAAAAATGACCGATATTTTCTTAATATGTCTGTGATGTTTTACTTTTTACAAGAGAAATGTTGATATTAAAACTTTTTTAAAGTTCAATTAAAAATTTTTAAGGTGGTTTATGAAACAAAATTTATAATATAAAATTATACATATTCATGAATAAATAAGAAATAATAATACATACAAAAATTACCTCCAGATGATGAGATTATAGGTACATTTTATTTTCTTCTTTAGTATTATCAGCATTTTATATTTTTTCTACCATAAGCAAGAAAGCAAATCAGTAAAGACACAGATAAACATGAATAGTATTAAAAATAAAAAAATTTAAATTAAAAAATACATATCAACTAAGGAAAAACTATAATGTCCCTACATAAAAAATATGAACATAGGAAGGAAGTGAAAATTCCACAAAGAAACACAAAACATTAATAAACATAGAAAAGTATTCATTCGAATTGAATACAGAGTGACTGCAAATTACAAGATTCCATCTTTCTGCCCACTAAATTGTGAAATATAGTTTAAGAATACAAATAAACACTGGAGAGCTAATTCACATGACTGATTGAATACACATCTCTATTCTCTTCTAAAACCACTGAAAACTAATACTAAAAGAACAAAAAAGTTATAAAACCTATGAAGCTGCAAAGTGAAGACAGCACAACAGAGAAGAGATGTTAATAGAATTTTAGAAGGCTGGAAAGCAGGTGTATCCGTTGAAACTCAACTAGCCAAGCAGTAAAGTCAAAACTGAAATATCTGCTAGCTGGGGCTGAAAGATGCTATAAGCTGAAACATGTCAGAGAACTCCTGAAAGGCTCAGGGACTGGTGTAAGCAGGTAGAAATGCAGATGGTACTAAAAGCACAGCTGATTTAAAGTCTCTACAGCAGTGAAAAGCCAACGTGTCCTCCTCTATCCGTCCCCATTGTATGAAGACGACTGGAGGTTTATCCCCCAGACGAGGCTCAAAAAGAATGACCTTGAACTTGGGGGCCTGAACTACATTGAGGGCAGAAATCCATATAGTTAAAAGGGAGATTAAGTGAAAGCCTATGTAACAAGTGATGAGCCCTTTTTTCTTTACTCCCCCTGGCTCCCCACATTGGCATGAAACTTAAATAATGCTTTGATCGCTTATTTTCACACCTGCAAGAGATTTATCCATAGGGAAACTGATCATCCCAAGAGAAGAAAATCTATGGATAGTAGCAAGAGTCCCCAACGTGCCTACCTGATCACGGTGAAGTCCATTAGCTGACAAGCACTGCTCATAATATACTTAGAGCTTTTCATAGTTTTTTATCGTTTTGCTTCACGGTATAGGTGGATCATCAGACATTTGTGGAAAAAAGCAATTTGAACTTGCTGAAAATAGACACAATTCACCAGGAAGAGATAAAACTTCAAAAATTATTACAAATATTCTCAGAGATAAGAAAAAAACATTGCATATGTAAAATGAGAATGGGTTTTATTTTAAAAAATGGCCTAAGAATAAGATGTTTTCAGAAATTAAGAATTATAATGCTGGGTGCAGTAGCTCATGCCTATAATCCCGTTCTTTGGGAGTCTGAGGTAGGTAGATAACACCTGAGCCCAGGAGTTTGAGACGAGCCTGGGTAACATGGTAAAACCCTGTCTCTAAAAAAAGCATACAAAAAAATTGGTTGGGTGTAGTGGCATGTAACATGGTAAAACCCTGTCTCTAAAAAAAGCATACAAAAAAATTGGTTGGGTGTAGTGGCACGCACCTGCAGTCCTAGCTACCTGGGAGGCTGAGTGGGGAGGATCATTGAGCCCATGAGACCAAGGATGCAATGAGCTGTGATTGTGCCACTGAACTTGAGCCTGGGCAACAGAGTGAAACCCTGTCTCAAAACACAAACAAACAAAAAATTGATATGAAATATAGGAGAGAAAAATAAGAAAATCAGAGTTTATTCTAAGAGAGTCAACATCTCAGTAAGATGAGTTCTTGAAAGAGACAATACATTAGCAAAGAAAATTTCTCTAAATTGAAGAAAGCGTCCCAGTTAAAAGATTCTGCATGAATGGAAAAAGGTGTAACTTATGCATATCAGCATAAACTTTTAGAATTTTAGAGAAAGATAAGTCCTAATAGTTGTGATGGGGAATAGGTCACATAAAAAGATCAAGAATCAGACTGCAACACACTTCTTAATAGCAACACTAGAAACTAGAAGGTAATAGAATACAACCTTCAATCCTTTTTGAGGAAAACTATTAAGTCAGAATGCTATATAAAGTTAAACTATAAATTAAACATGAAGATTGACTAAAGACATTTTTTCAGAGGTGTGACACAAAAAAATTACTGCCTCTGTACTCCTACAGTAAGCTACTACAGGGCATGTTCTAGTAAGATGAAAGGGTATAAACCAAAAAGAGGATAGGATGCTATCTAGGAAAAAAGGAATATAAGATAGAAAAGAAAGAAAATTTCCAGGTTGATAGGTAAGGAAATTTCAGATGAAATCACTAGACAAAACACCTAGAGAATAATAAAGTTCATACTAGAGCAGGATTTTATGGAAGTGTCTAGGAAGGATATCTTGTAAACTCTAATTGGTAAACACTGTATATATTTATTGTATGCAAAGTGATGTTTTGATATACTGTATGTATTCACTGCAAAATGATTAAATCGAGTTGGTTAACACATCCATCATCTTACATATTTATATATTTTTGTGGTGAGAACATTTAATATCTACTCTCTTAGCAATATTCAACTATAAGATATGTTATTATAGCCATAGTCACCATGTTATACAACAGACCTCCAGAACATATTCATCCTTACTGAAACTTTGCAGTCTTTGAGCAATATCTTCCTATTTCACCCCCTGCCCCTGCCTCTGCCCCTAAACCCCCAGGCCCTGGCGACCACTGATTCAACCTTTTTAGATTCTACATATAAGAGAGATCACACAGTATTTGTCTTTTTGTGCTGAATAAGGCATTTTTAAACTCCAGAGAAAATAATTATACAAAATTAAATTTAATAATAGTACATAGTTCAGCTGTGCATACAATATTTACAGTCATAAATATTTTGATATAGATATATTGAGAGGACAGAGGGAAGGAAATAGCACACATAGGGGTATGTTATATATGTAGAGAGAAATATGGAGAGAGGGAGGAGATGGAAAAAGGGAGAAAGAAAGGGTAAAGAGAGGGAAGATAAAAGGGAGAAAAGGAGGGAGCAAATAGTTATCAGTGAGAGCTAAATCATCAACTTCCATAGCAGAAAGTCAATACTAATGACTACATAAGTCTGTTATTCAGAAATACGGATAAAAATACTAGAAGGAACAGATAAAAGAGGAAACATCTAAAACAGTCAAAACTGCTTGTTGGAAGAGGAACGTCAGCAAGATGGCAGAATAGGACTTTCAAGGACTCGTCCCTGCCCCTCCCATCTCCCCCATCAGAAATATCAACTAGAATAACCATCCACCTACAAAAATACCTTTATAAGAGCTATATAAACCAGATGAGAGATTATAGCACCAGGTTGTAGCACAAAAATAAGAAGGAATGTATTGAAGAGGGTAGGAAGAACAGACTTACATTACTGGCAGTACCCTTTCCCCAAACTCTGGCAACACAGTAGACAGAGATACCCTCTGTTTGGGCAGGGAAGAGAGGGAAGTGAGAACCAGACTTTGCCTCAGATGCTAACATCAGGCCCACCTCAGTAAAAGCTAGAGTTGGGCAGCCCCTCCTGGTCCCAGACTCCAGGCCAATACTACATAATGAGCATTCAGACCTGCCTCAGCACCAGGTGGGATCCTGCTATTCCAAATTCCAGCCCTGCCTCAGATTCCAGACCAGCCCAGAGCCAGGTCAGTCCACAAAACCCAAGTTTACTCCCGCCCCAGTCTAGATTGGCATCCCTGACCTCTGGTACCAGGCCTGCCCCATGCTAGGTCAGTCTTTATGGTCCCACCCTGAGGCAGACTCAGGCCTGACACCACAGAACCCAGTGCTGGGCTGGCTCCACAGACCCAGGATCCAGGACCCAGTTTCAAGGCCTACCCTTTAGCTCCAGGATCCAGATTGGTTGTTGCGGACCTAGCCTCTAGGCCAGCAATCACACAAAACAATCTGGCAATGTGAATCAAGGATTGTAAAAAGATACATATATACTTTGTACTAGTAATTCCATTTACAGGAATCTATAACAAGGAAACAGGTAGAGATAAAGTTAAAACATTTATTTAGAGAAATGTTCTTCAAGGCAAAATTTATAATAGCAAAATCATGTATTATCCGATAACAGACTAATAGATATATATTGAGCACAGTTGCCAGGCAATACATATTTGTCGAATGAATTAATGTTTTCACAGAGTATATAATAAGACCAGAAAATATGATACAGTGAAAAAAGCAACATAAAATTCTGTATAAGCATAATCCTTAATACTCAACATAGACTATAATACCGCACCAAAAAAAAAAAAAAAAAAAAAGAAATAGAAAAGAGCTCAAAAGATTACCTCAAAGTTGTAGGATTATGAATGATTTTTATTTTGTTTTTCATACTTTTCTATATTTTTCAAAAATTTATAACAGGAATGTACTTATTCATATGGTCACAAAACTGTATTAATCAATATAGAGCTATAAATGTATACCAAATATATCCTAAATATTTATGCCCTTAATATTCTTGTTTTCACTAAGACTTCAGGTTTACCTTGGTCCAGAGTCACTGCCATTCATATCCAGTTTGAGTTCTTGGGGTTTAGTAAGCTCTTTTTCAGCAACCACTTCTCTCGACTTAAACAGTGCCTGAGCTCTTAACCTGTAAAAATTAATTTTAAAAATTTCTAATCTTGTGAAGCCTGATAACCTGAATGATAAACTCTGGAAAACCATGCTCTTTCAGCTAGACCCCCAGAAATTATTTTCCAATTAAAACTCAGTCAAAAATAAATGAGTTAAAAATAAATGAGTAATTCTTAAACATACATAAACAAACACAAAATGATTTCATAGTAACTTAAATTTTCTTTATAGAAAGGTAGGGAAGATTAAGTTGGTTAGAATATCATTTAAAAATTCAAAATTGTAGACACTTCAATAGGAGTACTTTAAATATCTGCTGTAGAAAGTTAATTCTTCTCTCTATTCATCGTAAGCAAGTATGTTGCCATCACCAGTGTATCAATGTGAATTCTAGTAACTCTAATTATCACTGACCCTGACCAACATTTATATGGGAAGCACCCACTTCTCATACTGTCATTTCAAAGAATTAGGGGCACAGCTCACTAACCAACATATTTTCCCTGAGTCAAAGACGAATTCTTCCAAAAGAATTGGAAGACACTTTATCCATCAATGCTTACTTGGCCCTACATTGACATGTACTGAGGAGGGAAAGCCATTGAAAAACTCAGCAAAAAGGTCTTCTACTGGGAGTTTGAGTGTCAGTCACTGGTATCAAATATGTGACACTTATTTTCTTGTCTTTTAAGATATGTTCTCTGGTTATCGTAAAAGTATATTCTTTAACTATGAAATCAAACTCTGAAGTGTAAAAACATTATTAAAACAATATTGTCATTTTCACCATTGTCAAAAGACATTCTTATAATTCCAACTAACTGGTTGGAATTAATGTACAAAGTACATGGATTAATTCCCTAAAGGAACTTACAGTTTAAGACTAATATTTGGTGGTGACACATAGGTAGGAAAATGTAGATGCAAAATGCCCAAACAGGGAATTACGAGAAAAGTGAAAAAAAGCAGCAATAATATCAGTCACAGTAGGCTCTATAGCAGTAGAGATGATCTTGATGACAGCAACTACCTTTAAGGAATGCATTTTATATATACTATTGTACTGATCCTTACAACCACTCTATAACACAGTTACTTTTACCATTATTTATTTATAAATTACTGAAGTGACGGCCGAGCCAGGCACATAACTCTCTCAAGGTGACATATTTTTCACTGGTGAACACTGAATTTTATCATAGCTAGGTAGAGAGTACATGTAATAAGGCATATTGTTAGAGTAGGAGACAAAGGTAAATATTTATAATTAGCCTTGATTTTTATTCATTATACATACACTACTTTGCTCCAAAAATGATTTAAGGTGGTTCTTGGCACAATCATGAATAATATTCTGGATAAATCTTCTCTGATCAATCTGGAAAGTGCTCACAAAGATAATACCCTTTCGAAAGCTGTTACTGACAATCATGTAGTAGCAAGGTGGCAGAACAAATCATTAATTACAATTTAAGTAAATGTCAATGTCATGCCAAATTTATTCTAAAATGACAAGCTTGTCCCAAGATTCTGAACTACTGTAACAATTCTGTGCTACTCATTTGGTATTCAATTGGATTGCCTTCCCAATATTTTTCTTGAACATTCTGAACACTATAAACAACGGCTTGTGTACAGCAGATATTAATTCATGAGTTTAGTTGACGTGAAATTCCCTGGGGCCGGGCGTGGTGGCTCATGCCTATAAGCTCAGCACTTTGGGAGGCCGAGGTGGGTGGATCACCTGAGGTCAGGAGTTTGAGACCAGCCTGGCCAACATGGCAAAATCCCATTTCTACTAAAAATACAAAAATTAGCTGGGCGTGGTAGCAGGTGTCTGTAATCCCAGCCATTTGGGAGGCTGAGGCAGGAGAATCCCTTGAACCCAGGAGACAGAGGTTGCAGTGAGCCAAAATCACACCACTGCATTTCAGCCAGGGCTACAGAGTGAGACGCTGTATCAAAAAAAAAAAAAAAAAATTCCTTGGGGCAGGTAAATGACAAGCTCAGTAAAGATATATAAAAGTTAAAATTATATATATATAAAATTTTATAAATATATATAACTCTTATATATATATATAACTCATATATATATATAACTCTTATATATATATATATAAAAGAGTGAGATTGTGAGTAATATAGCAAGCCAAGGTCAAGTCTTGCGTATTTTAATACCCCTCACATAGAGTTTTGTGCAGAGTAGAGGGCTTAGTAAATATGTGCTCAGACAAGAAGAATGAAACTCAATTACAGAACACCATTACACATTAAACAATAAGGTGCTAATTTTGGACATATTGAATAACAAATTATTAGTTATGTGAAAAAGAAACCAGACCTAGAAATTTTAAGTAGTGGGATTTTGACTGTGTTATAATGAAAAGTCAGGGTGTGGATAAATGGAAAAGTAGGACAGAGATATTTAAATCAGAGGAAAACGTAGAGCTTGAGAAAGAAACATGAATGATATACTGAAAAGATCTCAAGGAAACAAATCTGCCTTTTGGAAAAAAAACTTTATTTCTCAGGAAAAGTGGGACAAATGGGTAGAGAGGTAGTTCCAAATTATAAAAGGCTTCAAATTCTAGGTTGAATAAACATAACCTAATACAAAATTATCAGGGGTTTTTAAAATTCAGAAGTGGCACAATAAAAGCAATGTCTTAGGAGGATTCATTTGAGATAGATATTCTTGTTATATGATACTAATGTGCAGAAGGTTGAATTTCAGAACCCAAAAGTGATAAAATTACATAAACCTAAAAAGTAGGCCAGAGAGTAGGGCAACTTTCAGCCTAGAAATATAAATTGTCATACCGATTAATTAAATGGATAGATTTATGGTCCTAGTTCTGGGTTGCACAAGCTAACTATGGTAAAACATGGTGGCAGTAAGCAGGAGAACTAGAGGTGAAAGCTGTTCAATTAAAAATGTCTTAGCGAGGTGCGGTGGCTTATGCCTGTAATCCCAGCACTTTGGGAGGCTGAGGTGGGCGGATCACTTGAGGTCAGGAGTTTGAGACCAGCCTGGCCAACATGGTGAAACCCTGTCTCTACTACAAATACAAAAATTAGCCTGGTTTGGTGGCGTGTGCCTGCAAT
Organism: Trachypithecus francoisi; assembly: GCF_009764315.1. NCBI lineage: Eukaryota > Metazoa > Chordata > Mammalia > Primates > Cercopithecidae > Trachypithecus > Trachypithecus francoisi. The sequence goes on from NW_022681464.1 coordinate 18,869,228, forward strand.
CCCAGCTACTCGGGGAGGCTGAGGCAGGAGAATTGCTTGAACCTGGGAGACAAGGGTTGCAGTGAGCTGAGATCGCACCACTGCACTCCAGCTTGGGTGACAGAACGAAACTCTGTCAATAAATAAATAAATAAATAAACAAACAAAAAATAAATATCTTGAGTCTCTGTTTCTCTGGGCATCTCACTTGGGTTTGGATTTTTTTTTTTTTTTTAATTGTCTTGATTGGAAATAACTTTGTTTTAGGATGACAGCAACATAAGGATACATGAAATGGCAGACCTACGACTGGGATGAACAAAGTCACCAGAAACCAGCATGACTAGTTCTTTTTTTTTTTTGAGACAGAGTCTTGCTCTGTAACCCAGGCTGGAGTGAAGTGGCGTGATCTCAGCTCACCGCACTGCAACCTCTGCCTCCCGGGTTCAAGCAATTCTCCTGCCTCAGCCTCCCGAGTACCTGGGATTACAGGTGTCTGCCATCATGACCGGCTAAGTTTTATATTTTTTGTAGAGACGGGGTTTCACCATGTTAGCCAGGATGGTCTCAATCTCCTGACCTCGTGATCCACCTGCCTGGGCCTCCCAAAGTGCCGGGATTACAGGTGTGAGCCACTGTGCCTGGCCAAGCATGACTAGTTCTAAAGGTGGCCAGTGTTACAGCTGGGTACTGTCTGATAGTTTGGATATATTTCCTTCACAAAGGCTAACCAAGAAGACTGAAAATGACCCAAAGTAAATAAAGTAAAACATTGGGGCTCCTAAAGCCACAAAGCAAATAACTCTTTCCAAGGATAATACCCATCTAACCAAAAGGTTGCATTGTAGTCAAATGCCAATCACTTTCAAGTAAAGGAACTCAACACATGAGATGAGAACATGGTCAGCTTAAACTGACAATTAGCATAAAGAGATCTGGGTTCCAGAAAGATCTCAAGCTATTTTATGTGAGTAGTTTTCCAGATGGTATACGTTTTTATACTTTAAAAAAAGTAATAAATTTCAAAGGTAATAACAGAAAACAGGCATTGTCTGCCTATCACCAGAGTATACTGTGAACCTTCCTGGTCATTTTGCTTTCTTAAGTACTTTTGTTCAATCCACAAAAATCTAATATTTGAATAAAAAATAATAAAATATAACTTGATAAAATGTAATTCACACAGTTTCTGGATAAATGAAATTGGAAGAAAATTATAAACCATTAGACTTATTGAACTGTTTTTTTTTTTTTTTTTTTTTTTTTGAGGCAGAGTCTTGCTCTGTCACCAAGGGTGGAAGTGCAGTTGGTGCAATCTCAGCTCACTGCAACCTCCACTTCCCGCATTCAAGCAATTCTCATGCCTAAGCCTCCTGAGTAGCTAGGATTACAGGCGCCCACCACCATGCCTGGCTAATTTCTGTATTTTAGTACAGAGAGGGTTTCACCATGTTGGTTAAGCTGGTCTCAAACTCCTGACCTCAGGTGATCCACCCGCCTTGGCCTCCCAAAATGCTGGAATTACAGGCGTGAGCCACCACGCCCAGCCTGAACTTTTACATATGTATTTGCTTTCCATTATTTAATAAAAATCTCTAGGGACTAAAGTTCTGAGACATGATGAAATAGCTGCACTTCTCTCTACCTCTGTACAACTAAAAATCTTAGACATTACACTTGAAACAAACAAAAGGATACTGTAAAAGGTAAGAAATGGAGGCCAGAAAAACAACAACATGGTGAGTTTCCTGGGCTTTGTTTTTACCTTAGAAATCTTGCATGTGGGAGAAGCTGGCAACCTAGAAACTCTAAAGTCATAGAGGAAAAAATAGGCTGCACTCTCCGTCTAAAGGATCAGGAAAGGAGCAGTCTATATTGACAGAAAACTTTTAGACAATAACTGTCCTACTACAGCCAAACATCATGGGAAAAATTGTGGTCTCACTTCCCTCATTCCCACCAGCAAAGGTCCAGTGGGAGGGAAGACTTCCGTTTTCCAATGGTTCAACGAGACATCTTAAATCTTCACTGGGGTGGTGTTGGACAGCCAAGATCAGTATCTCACACCATAAACTGAAAATGTCCAGAATACAATAAAAAATCACTCATCATGCCACAAATGAAGACAATCTCAACTAGAATAAAAACACAACCAGCAGAAACTAGTGTCGAGATGACGTAAATGTTGGCATTATCTGATAAGAATAGTAAAGCATGCACCATAAAAATGCCTCAAAGGCACTTATGAATATGCTCTTTGAAAGGAAAAGAACAGAGGGCGGAGCAAGATGGCAGAATAGGAACAGCTCCAGTCTCCAACTCCCAGCGCGAGCGACACAGAAGACCGGTGATTTCTGCATTTTCAACTGAGGTACTGGGGTCATCTCACTAGGGAGTGCCGGACAATCGGTGCTGGTCAGCTGCTGCAGCCCAACCAGCGAGAGCTGAAGCAGGGCGAGGCATCACCTCACCTGGGAAGCGCAAGGGGGAAGGGAATCCCTTTTCCTTGCCAGGGGAACTGAGACACACAACATCTGGAAAATCGGGTAACTCCCACCCCAATACTGCGCTTTAAGCAAACCGGCACACCAGGAGATTATATCCCACACCTGGCCGGGAGGGTCCCACGCCCACGGAGCCTCCCTCATTGCTAGCACAGCAGTCTGCGATCTAACTGCAAGGCAGCAGCGAGGCTGGGGGAGGGGCGCCCGCCATTGCTGAGGCTTAAGTAGGTAACCAAAGCCGCTGGGAAGCTCGAACTGGGTGGAGATCACAGCAGCTCAAGGAAGCCTGCCTGTCTCTGTAGACTCCACCTCTGGGGACAGGGCACAGCTAAACAACAACAACAACAACAAAAACAAAAAGCAGCAGAAACCTCTGCAGACCCAAACGACTCTGTCTGACAGCTTTGAAGAGAGCAGTGGATCTCCCAACACCGAGGTTGAGATCTGAGAAGGGACAGACGGCCTGCTCAAGTGGGTCCCTGACCCCTGAGTAGCCTAACTGGGACACATCCCCCACTAGGGGCAGTCTGACACCCCACACCTCACAGGGTGGAGTACACCCCTGACAGGAAGCTTCCAAAGTAAGAATCAGACAGGTACACTCGCTGTTCAGCAATATTCTATCTTCTGCAGCCTCTGCTACTGATACCCAGGCAAACAGGGTCTGGAGTGGACCTCAAGCAATCTCCAACAGACCTGCAGCTGAGGGTCCTGACTGTTAGAAGGAAAACTATTAAACAGGAAGGACACCTACACCAAAACCCCATCAGTACGTCACCATCATCAAAGACCAGAGGCAGATAAAACCACAAAGATGGGGAAAAAGCAGGGCAGAAAAGCTGGAAATTCAAAAAATAAGAGTGCATCTCCCCCTGCAAAGAAGCGCAGCTCATCGCCAGCAACGGATCAAAGCTGGACGATGAATGACTTTGATGAGATGAGAGAAGAAGGCTTCAGTCCACCAAACTTCTCAGAGCTAAAGGAGGAATTACGTACCCAGCGCAAAGAAACTAAAAACCTTGAAAAAAGAATGGAAGAATTGACAGCTAGACTAATTAATGCAGAGAAGGTCATAAACGAAATGACAGAGATGAAAACCATGACACGAGAAATACGTGACAAATGCACAAGCTTCAGTAACCGACTCGATCAACTGGAATAAAGAGTATCAGTGATTGAGGATCAAATGAATGAAATGAAGTGAGAAGAGAAACCAAAAAAAAAAGAAGAAAAAGAAATGAACAAAGCCTGCAAGAAATATGGGATTATGTAAAAAGACCAAATCTACATCTGATTGGGGTGCCTGAAAGTGAGGGGGAAAATGGAACCAAGTTGGAAAACATTCTGCAGGATATCATCCAGGAGAACTTCACCAACCTAGTAGGGCAGGCCAACATTTAAATTCAGGAAATACAGAGAACGTCACGAAGATACTCCTCGAGAAGAGCAACACCAAGACACATAATTGCCAGATTCACCAAAGTTGAAATGAAGGAAAAAATGTTAAGGGCGGCCAGAGAGAAAGGTCGGGTTACCCACAAAGGGAAGCCCATCAGACTAACAGCAGATCTCTCGGCAGAAACTCTACAAGCCAGAAGAGAGTGGGGGCCAATATTCAACATTCTTAAAGAAAAGAATTTTGAACCCAGAATTTCATATCCAGCCAAACTAAGTTTCATAAGTGAAGGAGAAATAAAATCCTTTACAGATAAGCAAATGCTTAGAGATTTTGTCACCAACAGGCCTGCCTTACAAGAGATCCTGAAGGAAGCACTAAACACGGAAAGGAACAATGGGTACCAGCCATTGCAAAAACATGCCAAAGTGTAAAGACCATTGAGGCCAGGAAGAAACTGCATCAACTAACGAGCAAAATAACCAGCTAATATCATAATGGCATTATCAAGTTCACACATAACAATATTAACCTTAAATGTAAATGGACTAAATGCTCCAGTTAAAAGACACAGACTGGCAAACTGGATCAAGAGTCAAGACCCATCAGTCTGCTGTATTCAGGAGACCCATCTCACATGCAGAGACATACACAGGCTCAAAATAAAGGGATGGAGGAAGATCTTCCAAGCAAATGGAGAACAAAAAAAAAGCAGGGGTTGCAATCCTAGTCTCTGATAAAACAGACTTTAAACCATCAAAGATCAAAAGAGACAAAGAAGGCCATTACATAATGGTAAAGGGATCAATTCAACAGGAAGAGCTAACTATCCTAAATATATATGCACCCAATACAGGAGCACTCAGATTCATAAAGCAAGTGTTTAGAGACTTACAAAGAGACTTAGACTCCCATACAATAATAATGGGAGACTTCAACACTCCACTGTCAACATTAGACAGATCAATGAGACAGAAAGTTCACAAGGATATCCAGGAATTGAACTCATCTCTGCACCAAGCGGACCTAATAGACATCTATAGAACTCTCCACCCCAAAGCAACAGAATATACATTCTTCTCAGCACCACATCGCACTTATTCCAAAATTGACCACATAATTGGAAGTAAAGCACTCCTCAGCAAATGTACAAGAACAGAAATTATAACAAACTGTCTCTCAGACCACAGTGCAATCAAACTAGAACTCAGGACTAAGAAACTCAATCAAAACCGCTCAACTGCATGGAAACTGAACAACCTGCTCCTGAATGACTACTGGGTACATAACGAAATGAAGGCAGAAATAAAGATGTTCTTTGAAACCAATGAGAACAAAGATACAACATACCAGAATCTCTGGGACACATTTAAAGCAGTGTGTAGAGGGAAATTTATAGCACTAAATGCCCACAAGAGAAAGCTAGAAAGATCTAAAATTGACACTCTAACATCACAATTAAAAGAACTAGAGAAGCAAGAGCAAACACATTCAAAAGCTAGCAGAAGGCAAGAAATAACTAAGATCAGAGCAGAACTGAAGGAGATAGAGACACAAAAAACCCTCCAAAAAATCAATGAATCCAGGAGTTGTTTTTTGAAAAGATCAACAAAATTGACAGACCGCTAGCAGGACTAATAAAGAAGAAAAGAGAGAAGAATCAAATAGATGCAATAAAAAATGATAAAGGGGATATCACCACCGACCCCACAGAAATACAAACTACCATCAGAGAATACTATAAACACCTCTACACAAATCAACTAGAAAATCTAGAAGAAATGGATAATTTCCTGGACACTTACACTCTTCCAAGACTAAACCAGGAAGAAGTTGAATCCCTGAATAGATCAATAGCAGGCTCTGAAATTGAGGCAATAATTAATAGCCTACCAACCAAAAAAAGTCCAGGACCAGATGGATTCACAGCTGAATTCTACCAGAGGTACAAGGAGGAGCTGGTACCATTCCTTCTGAAACTATTCCAATCAATAGAAAAAGAGGGAATCCTCCCTAACTCATTTTATGAGGCCAACATCATCCCGATACCAAATCTTAGCAGAGACACAACAAAAAAAGAGAATTTTAGACCAATGTCCCTGATGAACATTGATGCAAAAATCCTCAGTAAAACACCGGCAAACCAAATCCAGCAGTACATCAAAAAGCTTATCCACCATGATCAAGTGGGCTTCATCCCTGGGATGCAAGGCTGGTTCAACATTCGCAAATCAATAAATATAATCCAGCATATAAACAGAAGCAAAGACAAAAACCACATGATTATTTCAATAGATGCAGAAAAGGCCTTTGACAAAATTCAACAGGCTTCCTGCTAAAAACTCTCAATAAATTCGGTATTGATGGAACGTATCTCAAAATAATAAGAGCTATTTATGACAAACCCACAGACAATATCATACTGAATGGGCAAAAACCGGAAGCATTCCCTTTGAAAACTGGCACAAGACAGGGATGCCCTCTCTCACTACTCCTATTCAACATAATGTTGGAAGTTCTGGCTAGGACAATCAGGCAATAGAAAGAAATAAAGGGTATTCAGTTAGGAAAAGAAGGAGTCAAATTATCCCTGTTTGCAGATGACATGATTGTATATTTAGAAAACCCCATCGTCTCAGCCCAAAATCTCCTTAAGCTGATAAGCAACTTTGGCAAAGTCTCAGGATACAAAATCAATGTGCAAAAATCACAAGCATTCTTATACCAGTAACAGACAAACAGAGAGCCCAATCATGAATGAACTCCATTCACAATAGCTTCAAAGAGAATAAAATACCTAGGAATACAACTTGCAAGGGATGTCAAGGACCTCTTCAAGGAGAACTACAAACCACTGCTCAGTGAAATAAAAGAGGACACACACAAATGGGAGAACATACCATGCTCACGGATAGGAAGAATCAATATCGTGAAACTGGCCATACTGCCCAAGGTTATTTATAGATTCAATGCCATCCCCATTAAGCTACCAATGACTTTCTTCACAGAATTGGAAAAAACTGCTTTAAAGTTCATATGGAACCAAAAAAGACACCCCATTGCCAAGATAATCCTAAGCCAAAAGAACAAAGCTGGAGGCATCACGCTACCTGACTTCAAACTATACTACAAGGCTACAGTAACCAAAACAGCAAGGTACTGGTACCAAAACAGAGATCTAGACCAATAGAACAGAACAGAGCCCTCAGAAATAGTATCACACATCTACAGCCATCTGATCTTTGACAAACCTGAGAGAAACAAGAAATGGGGAAAGGATTCCCTATTTAATAAATGGTGCTGGGAAAATTGGCTAGCCAGAAGTAGAAAGCTGAAACTGGATCCTTTCCTTACTCCTTATACGAAAATTAATTCAAGATGGATTAGAGACTTAAATGTTAGACCTAATACCATAAAAACCCTAGAAGAAAACCGAGGTAATACCATTCAGGACATAGGCATGGGCAAAGGACTTCATGTCTAAAACACCAAAAGCAACGGCAACAAAAGCCAAAATTGACAAATGGGATCTAATTAAACTAAAGAGCTTCTGCACAGCAAAAGAAACTACCATCAGAGTGAACAGGCAACCCACAGAATGGGAGAAAATTTTTGCAATCTACTCATCTGACAAAGGCCTAATATCCAGAACCTACAAAGAACTCAAACAAATTTACAAGAAAAAAGCAAACAACCCCATCAAAAAGTGGGCAAAAGATATGAACAGACATTTCTCAAAAGAAGACATTCATACAGCCAAGAGACACATGAAAAAATGCTCATCACCACTGGCCATCAGAGAAATGCAAATCAAAACCACAATGAGATATCATCTCACACCAGTTAGAATGGCAATCATTAAAAAGTCAGGAAACAACAGGTGCTGGAGAGGATGTGGAGAAATAGGAACACTTTTACACTGTTGGTGGGATTGTAAACTAGTTCAACCATTACGGAAAACAGTATGGCGATTCCTCAAGGATCTGGAACTAGAAGTACCATATGACCCAGCCATCCCATTACTGGGTATATACCCAAACGATTATAAATCATGCTGCTATAAAGACACATGCACACGTATGTTTATTGCAGCACTATTCACAATAGCAAAGACTTGGAATCAACCCAAATGCCCATCAGTGACAGACTGGATGAAGAAAATGTGGCACATATACACCATGGAATACCATGCAGCCATAAAAAAGGATGAGTTTGCGTCCTTTGTAGGGACATGGATGCAGCTGGAAACCATCATTCTCAGCAAATTATCACAAGAACAGAAAACCAAACACCGCATGTTCTCACTCATAGGTGGGAACTGAACAGTGAGATCACTTGGACTCGGGAAGGGGAACATGACACACCGGGGCCTATCATGGGGGGCGGGGGGGAGGGATTGCCCTGGGAGTTATACCTGATGTAAATGACGAGTTGACGGGTGCTGACGAGTTGATGGGTGCAGCACACCAACATGGCACAAGTATACATATGTAACAAACCTGCACGTTATGCACATGTACCCTAGAACTTAAAGTATAATAATAATAATAATAATAATAATAATAATAAAGAAAGGAAAAGAACAGAAAGTCTCTGAAAATAAAGAGAAAACATAAAGAAGAACTAAGTGGAAATTTTGGCTCTGGAAAAAAGATAACTGAAAAAGACAATAAGTAAAATTTAAAAACTCAGTGGACTGGCTCAAAAACAGAATGAAGAGGACAAATGAAAGAACCAGAAATTTGAGAATAGAACAAGAGAAATTGCACAATCTGAACAACAAAGAGAAATAGACTAAATACACACAAAAAAGCCTAAACAGAATATCAGAGACATGTGGAACATTTTAATAGTTGCCATTCTGACTGGCCTGAGATGGTATCTCACTGTGGTTTTGATTTGCATTTCTCTAATAATCAGTGATATTGAGCTTTTTTTCATATGTTTGTTGGCCGCATAAATGTCTTCTTTTGAGAAGTATCTGTTCATATGCTTTGCCTACTTTTTGATGGAGCTGTTTTTTCCTTGTAAATTTGTTTAAGTTCCTTGTAAATTCTGGATATTAGACCTTTCTCAGATGGGTAGATTGCAAAAATTTTCTCCCATTCTGTAGGTTACCTGTTCACTCTGATGACAGTTTCTTTTGCTGTGCGGAAGCTCTTTAGTTTAATTTGATCCCATGTGTCAATTTTGGCTTCTGTTGCAATTGCTTTCAGCATTTTCATCATGAAGTCTTTGCCCATGCCTATATCGCAAATGGTATTGCCTAGGTTTTCCTCTAGGGTTTTTATGGTTTTGGGTTTTACATTAAGTCTTTCATCCATCTTGAGCTAATTTTTGTCTAAGGTGTAAGGAAGAGGTCCAGTTTCAGTTTTCTGCATATGGCTAGCCAGAGATCATGTCCTTTGCAGGAACATGGATGAAGCTGGAAGCCATCATCTTCAGCAAACTAACACAGGAACAGAAAAGCAAATACCACATGTTCTCACTCAAAAGTGGGAGTTGAACAATGAGAACACATGGACACAAGGAGGAGAACAACACACACCAGAGCCCGTTGGGGAGTCGGGGGCAAGGGGAAGGAACTTAGAACATGGGTCAATAGGTGCAGCAAACCACTGTGGCACCCGTAAACCTATGTAACAAACTTGTACACTCTGCACACATATCCCGGAACTTAAAGTAAAATTTAAAAAAAATGTGGAGCCATAACAAAAGATTGTAAATTTATGTCATTAGCTAGCCAGAGGAGGGCATGGGGTTCAAAAAGTATTAGAAAAAAATTAGAGAAAACTTCCTAAATTTGACAAAAGACACAAAACTATAAATCAAGAAGCTAATCAAAGTTTTTATAGGATAAAGAAATCCATGTGAAGACATATCACAGTGAAATTTCTTAAAACTAAAGACAAAAAAAACTTTAAAAAGCAAAAGAGAAATTATATTTTATGTATAGAGAAAAATAATGCAAATGACTGTGGAAAACATCAGGGGGCAGAAGAAAATGTCACATTTTTCAAGTGCTGATAGAAAAAAAAAGAAACCCTGTCAACTCAGAATCCTATATTCAGCAATGGTAATAGCCTTTAGAAATGATGTAAAAATGAGAACGTTTTCATACGAAGCAAAACTACTGCAGGCTTACCCTAAAGAACAGTTAAACAGAGCTCTAAAAACAAAACAACAAAACAAAGGATAAAAGAGGAAATCTTGGAACATCAGGAAGGAAGAACAATAGAAAAAAATAGAAATACAGATAAATATAATAGATTTTTTCTCTTCACTTTCCTAAATTACTCTGTAACTTATTTTAAATTTGATGATTTAAGCAAAAATTATAATATTTTATGATGTGGTTCTTAATGAGAGACTCTGTTTAGGTTTTTTTTGGTTTAGTCTATTTCTGTTGTTCAGATTGTAAAACTTCTCTTGTTCTAGTCTCAATGGGAAACTTTAAGACAATTATAAATGGGGGAGGGTAAGGGAACTTAAAGGGAGATCAAATTTCTACATTTAATTTAAACTGATAAAATATGACACCAATAGACTTTGATAAGTTATATGTGTTTAACAGAATATTTAGAGCAACCAATAAAACAAATCTATTCAAAGAAATATACTCAAAAACACTACAGTGGTTTCTTGGTATCCTCAGGGGATTAGTCCCAGACCTTCTCCCATACCAAAATCCCACGGATTTACTCAAGTGATGTGTATGTATATATAATCTTTGCACATCCTCTGGTATGATTTAAATCATCTCTACATTACTTATAATACTGGTAATACTTACTATAATGTCAATGCTATGTAAATATTTGCTATACTATATTTTTTATTTATAATAGTTTTATTGTTGCATTATTTATTGCCTCCAAATATTTTCAATCCACAGTGGGTTGACTCCAGGGATATGGAGGGCCAACTACATGGGAAATCATATACAATTTACATTAAAAGTAAGTGTCTGGGCCAGGTACAGTGCCTCATGCCTGTAATCCCAGCACTTTGGAAGGCTGAAGTAGGCAGACTGCTTGAACCTAGCAGCTCAAGACCAGCTTGAGCAAAATGGCGAAACCCCATCTCTACAAAAAACACAAAAATTAGCTTGGCATGGTGGCACACGCCTGTAGTTCCAGCTATTCAGGAAACTGAGGCAGGAGGATCACCTGAGCCCAGGAGGTCAAGGCTGCAGCAGTGAGCCATGATCATGTCACTGCACTCCAGCATGGGCAACAGAGTCAAGAGCCTGTCAAACCAAAAAAAAAAAAAAAAAGTAAATTTCTGAACATGACATACCAATGAAAAGAAACTGGCTGACTTAAATAAATGCTGTGTCTAAGAAACTGAATTCAAAATCACGACATATATATGGTGAAAGTAAAAGGATGGAAGAACACATACCTTGAAAACCTTAATAAAATGAAAGTAAGAATGGCTATATTAATATCAGGTAAAGGAGACTTTAGATAAAAAAAGATTATGAGGTAGGTGGATCACCTGAGGTTAGCAGTTAGAGATGAGCCTGGCCAACACGGTGAAACCCCATTTCTACTAAAAAAATATATATATACATATATATAAACTAGCCAGACATGGTAGTGGGCGCCTGTAATCCCAGCTATTCGGGAGGCTAAGGCAGGAGAATTGCTTGAACCCAGGAGACGGAGGTTGCAGTGAGCCAACACAGTGCCACTGCACTCCAGCCATGGTGACAGAGTGAGACTCCATCACAAAAAACAAAAACAAAAACAAAAACAAAAACAAAAACAAAAACAACAACAAAAAAATAGGAACCGAGAAAGACATTACATAGTGACAAGATGGTTGATCTGCCAAGAAGACACAGCAAATTTAAATGCGTAAGCAGCAAATAACAGAGGTATAAATATATAAAACAAATACTAATAGAACTAACAGGAAAAATAGATAATAGATATATCATAATTGTACCTGGAGATTTCAAAACCCCTCTGTCAATAAGTGATAGATGTAGGCAGAAAATCAGCCAGAATATAGAAGAATTCAACAATACTGTCAAATAATAGGATCTAATTTACAGAACACTCCACCCAACAGCAGAATATATATTCTCAAACATCGTGGAACATATATCAAGACAGAACATACCCTAGGGTCCTTAAACAAACTTCAATGAGTCTGAAACAATGAAAATTATACAGTGTGTTATGTGAGCATGGTGGTATCAAACTAAAAATCAGTAACAGAAATAAAACAGGAAAATCTTTAAGAATTTGGAAACTAAATATAGCACTTCTAAATAACCCATGGGTCAAATAGGAAGTTTCAAAAGATACCCCAAAAAAACACTGAATTGGATAAACATGAAAATGCAACATATCAAAATTTGTGGGACACAGCTGAATCCAGTGCCGAGAAGGGAATTTAGAGCACTAAATGTTTCCAGTAGAAAAGTGAAAAAGTCTCAAATCAATATGCTTTCACCTTAACAAATTAGGAAAAAAGAAGAGCAAAGTAAATTTAAAGCAAGCAGAAGGAAGAAAATAATAAAGAGCAGAAACCAATGAAATTGAAAACAGAAAAATAACAAAAACTAAATGAAACAAAAAGCCAGTTATTTGAAAGATAATTAAAATAAACAAACCTGTGGCAAGGTAGATTATCCAATAGATAACTTGAATAGCCTTGTAAGTATAAAGGAAATCAAACTTGGAATTTACAGTCTCAAAAAATAAATCTCCAGGTCCAGATGGTTTCACTGGAGAATTCTACTAAACATTTACGGAAGAATTAACACCAATTCTACACAATCTCTTTCAGAAAGCAGAAGCAGAGCAAACATGTCCCAACTCATTTTATGAGGCCTGCGTTACCTTGATACCGAAACAAGACAAGGACAAAGGGGGAAAAAAACGGAAAACAACAGAACAATATCCCTCATCAAAACTAATGCAAATAGGCCAGACACAATGGCTCACGCCTGTAATCCCAGCTACTCAGGAGGCTGAGGCATGAGAATCCCTTGAACGCAGTAGGTAGAGGTTACAGTGGGCTAAGATCACGCCACTGCACTCCAGCCTGGGTGACAGAGCAAGACTCTGTCTCAAAAAAAAACAAAACAAAACTGATGCAAATATTCTCCACAAATATTAGTAAATGGAATTCAGTAACATTTTTAAAATCTTACATTATGACCAAGTGGGGTTTATTTCAGGGATGCAAGGCTGGCTTAATATTTAAAAATCTATGTAATTCACCATATTAACAGGGCAAATAAGAAAAGCATATGATCATAAAAGATACTTGACAAAATTCATAAAAGGTATTTGACAAAATTCAACATCTATCTCTATGATAAAACTTTACATAATCCATAACAGAAAAAGTAGATAAATTGGACTTTATTAAAATTAAAATTTTTTGCTCTGTGAAAGATCCTATTAAGCAATCGAAAAGGCAGAGTCAGGAGCAGTGGCTCAAACCTGTAATTCCAGGTTTAGGAGGCTGAGGCATGAGAATTGTTTAAGTTCAAACCAGCCTGGGCAACAGTGAGAACCTGTCTTTACCAAAAGAAAAAAAAAATTAAAGATAAACAAGAAAAGACAAGCTACAGACTGGGAGAAAATATTTGCTACTCACATATCTGACAAAGGACTTATATCTAGATATATGAAGAACTCTGCAAACAGCAAAACACCCAAATGATCCAATTAGAATATGGGCAAAACTGAAGAGATAATTTACTGAAGAAGATAGGAGGGCAAACAAGCACACACACAAAAAGATGTTCAACATCATTAGCCATTAGTGAAATGCAAATTAAGACTGCAATGAAATGTCTCTATACACATATTAGAAGAGGTAAAATAAAAATTAATGACAATACCAAATGTCAATAAGGATGTGGAGAAAAGAAACACTATATAATAACAAATTAGCAACTTAGCTTTTCAAGCACTGTTCTTAGGAAGAACTGTTAAGGGAAGAACAGCCCACATATGGATAGGTTTATGAGAATTCGTCATTCAACAGGTCATGCTTCACGGCCAGAAAGGGTTAAATTTAGAAGACTCCCTTCACTTGTTATATTTTATATTATGGCAGGTAGACATAAATTTGGAATGATGACAGCTAATCTCACTGCTTTACAATCTAATTCCACACCCCGAAATCTCAAGCTTTTACTTAATGTCTAATATTGTCCACAATGATATCAAACAGCAAAGGATTCTGCATAATGGTAAGATCATTTTAAAATGTCTTTGGAACCCAGCAAAAATTACACCAGACTGCTCAGAAATAGATATTCTAAGCTATCAGTTTGGAAGACAAGGTAATCTTTGAAGTCTTTCAAAGAATAAAGGGGAATTTACTTAGTAGACGTAACTGATACGCATCTTGAGCAAGCCAAGATCCAGAAGAACCTCTGGTTCTACACATCTGCTATAGTAACATAGCAATTTGACACTGTGTTCTCCAAACTACAGACATTGCTAAAAGAAGAAGCAGGACTCGGCCAGGTGCGGTAGCTCACGCCTGTAATCCCAGCACTTTGGAAGTTCTAGGCGGGTAGGGTAGATCACGAGGTCAGGAGTTCAAGACCAGCCTGGCCAAGACGGTGAAACCCCGTCTCTACTAAAAATACGAAACTTAGCCAGGTGTGGTGGCGGGGGCCTGTAATCCCAGCTACTCAGGAAGCTGAGACAGAGAACTGCTTGAACTCGGGAGGCGGAGGCTGCAGTGAGCTGAGATCGTGCCGCTGCACTCCAGCCTGGGCAATAGGGCAAGACTTCGTCTCAAAAGAAAGAAAGAAAGAAAAAGAACAGGCAGTACTCACCAATTGTAATCCAGTCGAGACTGGTGAAGCTGTTGCTGTTTTAGAAGAAGCTTTGTCTCCTGCTGGGCCAGCAGATGCTGAAGGCGTTCCTTTTCAATTTCCAGCTCCATTTTCTGAAGCATCAGTTGCTGCTTTCTATCTTCTGAGATCTGCTTTTTCAAAGTTTCATTTGGTTGCAGCGCCCCTCCACCATGCAACAGAGATGTCCAAGACAGCCCACAATAACTGCATGATTCTGGATGTGTCTTAGGATGTTGAGGGGCCATGTTTGTAGAATGGCTCTCATGAACACCATCTGCAGCAAGTCTATGACCACAGCACTGACTAGGAGCAGGCTTAAGGTGTGGACATTCCTTCATGTGCAATTCTTCTTGTGGCATTTTCTCTGTTGGGACTGCATCTACTGGTTTTCTCCCTGGAGATTCATAATTACATGTTGTGGTCTCTGATGGTATCTTACCTAGATCATCTTTGGGATGATGAAGGGTTACTGGTTTCAAAGAATTATTCCTAAGTGCTATAAGGGATTCTGAAGCTGAATCCTGGATTGCAGACTTAGGTCTTTGCTTAGTTTGATAGGAGGTCTGCGGTCTGGCTACACTCAAGTAGGAACCATCCAGTTCCACAGATGAACACTGGAGAGTGTTTTTTCTATTGGATACCTAGAAAGAACCACAAGATCACCTGTCAGATAAGAACACAATATAACAAGTTCTTTCATTCAGTTTTTCAGAAATCAGTGATATATGTTTACTAAGCCAAAGTTGTTTTGTCTTAAATATTAAATTATAGCATTCACACAGTTAAACAGACTTGTGCCCCAAAGCTACATCCATTATCAAACAATCTACACTTCCATAAATCCATATAAAGATAAGAAAAATAAGTTGCTGCTACATGTTGCTTAAGCAAGATCTTTGGTGATTTCAGGAGTTGCAAATAATGAGAGTTACATAAAATCAATTTTGAGAAGAGGTAAAAGCCTTAAACATTAACATCTTAAAATGTTTACTTTTGAATACTGAGCCAAGAAATCCATTCAGTCACCTTAAATATTCTTTGCCATTACACGGCATGAGATTTGATGTAAAACATTTCACCTTATACTGAATAGAATGTGACTTACTGGTAGAACTTTGATGAGGGTTTATAAATATCTTTACAGAACACAGATTAAAAACAACCACTTTCAACAAAATAGGATTCTAACCAAAAGCAGTTAAATACAAAAAGTATTTAATTTCATCTACAAACATAAGTGATTTTTCAATTAATCTATTCAAGTGATTAGTCTGATAGAATTTGGGCAGAAAGGAAGCAGTTGCAAATTATCTCTGACATGTCAATAAAGTCAGATTTTCCAACATTTTAGCTGTCTGTTCTATCGGTGAGAACAAAACTTAATCTATATCAGTGATTCTCAAACTTTAATGTGTAGCAGAATAACCTGGAGAGTGCTTGTTAAACATGAAACTATAGCTTAATCCCCAGAGTTTCCAAATCTTTCTGTCTGGAGCAGACTCAGAGAATTTGCTCATGTTGCTGATCTGGGACCACACTTTGTAAACTGTTGGTCTGTATCATGGAACATCTCCATCTCCCTTAACTGTTGAGCTTAGCTTGGGAAGGTTGAGTTGTTATACTTAGCTCATCTGTGAACATCGTTACTTAGTATGACTAAGCAGCTTTTCTTCACAGTGTATTTCAGAAACATGGTATATCTAGATTCCAGGTTGTCCAAACAGAAATATTATAGCTTAATATAAATGTTGTGTGTGTTACAGAAGAGCAACTTGCCCATGAAGGTGGACACTTGTAATTAACAAAATAATAATGAAAGATAATGATCAGACTCTTCCAAGGGTAGCCCTTTATAACATAAAAACTTCCCCTCAATTTAGATCTGGAGCACAGCAAAAAAGGGCCTCCAAGTCCAATTACTTAACTAGCAAGATGGGTTGTTTGAAAATGTGTTATTCCTACCAGCTGTTATTTCTTTTGAGCAGTCAGAGTATAACCTTTAACACAAATCTGAAAGGAACAAATCCACTTGTGGAGGGAGAGGCCTTGTTTTCCAAGGCCTATTTACTCTAGATACATAGATTCAGTCTTTTTTTTTCTTTTTTTTGTGAATTTTAAAATTTATTTTATTATATCCCCAAAGTACCTGTACATAGTTTAAATAGCCAAAGAGTGCAAACACAATTATAAAACAATAAGTGAGAATCAACTTTCACTTATTCGCCACTTAGAAAGAGAGGCAATTTTAATACCTTTTTTGGTATTTTTCTAGAGTTTCTTTATGCAAATACAAGTAAAATTATGTATTTTCTCCCCCCTTTTTTAAAATTTAATTTTATTATTATTAAACTTTAAGTTCTAGGGCACATGTGCATAACATGCAGGTTTGTTACATATGTATACTTGTGCCATGTTGGTGTGCTGCACCCATCAACTCGTCAGCACCCGTCAACTCGTCATTTACATCAGGTATAACTCCCAGGGCAATCCCTCCCCCCCGCCCCCCATGATAGGCCCCGGTGTGTCATGTTCCCCTTCCCGAGTCCAAGTGATCTCACTGTTCAGTTCCCACCTATGAGTGAGAACATGCGGTGTTTGGTTTTCTGTTCTTGTGATAATTTGCTGAGAATGATGGTTTCCAGCTGCATCCATGTCCCTACAAAGGACGCAAACTCATCCTTTTTTATGGCTGCATGGTATTCCATGGTGTATATGTGCCACATTTTCTTCATCCAGTCTGTCACTGATGGGCATTGGGTTGATTCCAAGTCTTTGCTATTGTGAATAGTGCTGCAATAAACATACGTGTGCATGTGTCTTTATAGCAGCATGATTTATAATCGTTTGGGTATATACCCAGTAATGGGATGGCTGGGTCATATGGTACTTCTAGTTCCAGATCCTTGAGGAATCGCCATACTGTTTTCCGTAATGGTTGAACTAGTTTACAATCCCACCAACAGTGTAAAAGTGTTCCTATTTCTCCACATCCTCTCCAGCACCTGTTGTTTCCTGACTTTTAATGATTGCCATTCTAACTGGTGTGAGATGATATCTCATTGTGGTTTTGATTTGCATTTCTCTGATGGCCAGTGGTGATGAGCATTTTTTCATGTGTCTCTTGGCTGTATGAATGTCTTCTTTTGAGAAATGTCTGTTCATATCTTTTGCCCACTTTTTGATGGGGTTGTTTGCTTTTTTCTTGTAAATTTGTTTGAGTTCTTTGTAGGTTCTGGATATTAGGCCTTTGTCAGATGAGTAGATTGCAAAAATTTTCTCCCATTCTGTGGGTTGCCTGTTCACTCTGATGGTAGTTTCTTTTGCTGTGCAGAAGCTCTTTAGTTTAATTAGATCCCATTTGTCAATTTTGGCTTTTGTTGCCGTTGCTTTTGGTGTTTTAGACATGAAGTCCTTTGCCCATGCCTATGTCCTGAATGGTATTACCTCGGTTTTCTTCTAGGGTTTTTATGGTATTAGGTCTAACATTTAAGTCTCTAATCCATCTTGAATTAATTTTCGTATAAGGAGTAAGGAAAGGATCCAGTTTCAGCTTTCTACTTCTGGCTAGCCAATTTTCCCAGCACCATTTATTAAATAGGGAATCCTTTCCCCATTTCTTGTTTCTCTCAGGTTTGTCAAAGATCAGATGGCTGTAGATGTGTGGTATTATTTCTGAGGGCTCTGTTCTGTTCCATTGGTCTAGATCTCTGTTTTGGTACCAGTACCATGCTGTTTTGGTTACTGTAGCCTTGTAGTATAGTTTGAAGTCAGGTAGCGTGATGCCTCCAGCTTTGTTCTTTTGACTTAGGATTGTCTTGGAAATGCAGGCTCTTTTTTGGTTCCATATGAACTTTAAAGCAGTTTTTTCCAAGTCTGTGAAGAAAGTCATTGGTAGCTTGATGGGGATGGCATTGAATCTATAAATAACCTTGGGCAGTATGGCCATTTTCACGATATTGATTCTTCCTATCCATGAGCATGGTATGTTCTTCCATTTGTGTGTGTCCTCTTTTATTTCGCTGAGCAGTGGTTTGTAGTTCTCCTTGAAGAGGTCCTTTACATCCCTTGTAAGTTGTATTCCTAGGTATTTTATTCTCTTTGAAGCAATTGTGAAAGGAAGTTCATTCATGATTTGGCTGTCTGTTTGTCTGTTACTGGTGTATAAGAATGCTTTTGATTTTTGCACATTAATTTTGGATCCTGAGAATGCTTTTGATTTTTGCACATTAATTTTGGATCCTGAGACTTTGCTGAAGTTGCTTATCAGCTTAAGGAGATTTTGGGCTGAGACAATGGGGTTTTCTAGATATACAATCATGTCATCTGCAAACAGGGACAATTTTACTTCTTCTTTTTCTCACTGAATACCCTTGATTTCTTTCTCTTGCCTGATTGCCCTAGCCAGAACTTCCAACATTATGTTGAATAGGAGTGGTGAGAGAGGGCATCCCTGTCTTGTGCCAGTTTTCAAAGGGAATTTTTCCAGTTTTTGCCCATTCAGTATGATATTGTCTGTGGGTTTGTCATAAATAGCTCTTATTATTTTGAGATACGTGAGATACGTTCCATCAATACCGAATTTATTGAGTGTTTTTAGCATGAAGGGCTGTTGAATTTTGTCAAAGGCCTTTTCTGCATCTATTGAGATAATCATGTGGTTTTGATTTAGTCTTTAGTGAAAGCTAAAGAGAAGATAAGAGAAAGAAACTAAGCAGACATAAACAATTGAAATATCCGACAGCTTCCACTAACACTTCATCTTCCCTTAGGCTTTCATTCAAAGTCCATTTACGTTAACACTTTACTTTCTTGCCATTTTCTATTTCTATTCAAACAAACCCAAAAAATCTTCTGTGTACTGAACACTTATATTAACCAAAGAAGAAAAAATTCTTAATCTTCTATCCATATCCTCTGAAATAATCTTTTTCACGCACAATTATTTGAATGCTAAGGGAAGCTTATTTGCTCAATGCTGCAACAGAAATACGACTTCTTCTGTAAACAAATATATTACAACTTCTGTATTAGTTTCCTACTGTGGCTATAACAACTTAGCACAAACTTTGTGGCTTACAATAACACAAATGTATTATCTTACAATTCTGGAGGTCAGAAATTAGAAATCTGTTTCACCGGGCTGAAGTCAAGATGTTGGGAAGGCTAATTCCTTTGGCTCAGAAGACAGAATCAGCCTCCTTGCCTTTTATAGCTTATAGTAGCTACCTGTATTTCTCACTTTTTATAGCCCTTCCTCCATCTTCATGGTGTATCACTCCAACTCCTGCTTCCATCATCATCACACATTGCCTTCTCCTCTGACTTCTTCTGCTCCTTCTTAGAAGGACCGCTTGGATTTGATTGGGCCTACCTGGGTAATACAGTTAATCTCCCCCTCTCAAGAGCCTTAATCACATCTGCAAAGTCTCTTGCATTACAAAGTACCTTGTAACACATAATGTGACATTTGGGAATTAAGACATGGTCATATTTGGGGGGTGCGTATTTTCAGGCTACCATTCCTACTGTCAAATAAAAAGTAATTTAAAACAATTGAAATGGCCAGCTACTCCACAGACATAAAACAAATGAATGAGAATATATGAGATCCCTAGTATAAGGGGAGAAAAATCCCACCAATTTATTTCGCAATAGTTGCAAATGATGGACTGATGGGTAAAAAGTATCAACTAACAGAGATACACAGCTGACATCATGTTTCTTATCCTATGATAAAAGAATGAAGGCTATTACAGTGATTAAGATTGTAATTGAGTGTAGTAATGCTAACGGATTTCTATTTAAATGAGAATGTGTCACATCTGAGAAGACTTGCTTTTCTTCAAAGAACACATGCGATCCCGTACAAGAAAGAGATGACAAGCAATAGAATGTGGACCAGTGCTGGGCAAAATTTCTAATAAGCTACTTCATAAAAAAATTAATTTGTTTTACATCTAAAGGGAATCTCTAGTCCACATTAATCTCTCCTACTCTGAACTTCTACAGTACTTACTGCCAGCACATACATTTAACATTTATCACCTGCTACTCAGTATGGTAAACTATCTTTTACTAGAAGGTCAGAAATTACTAGAGATATATATACATATTTCAAGTGACAGCTAAGTTTTTAAAAGGTGCAGAAATTAAAATATTTTATATTATATATTCAAATCCATATTTTATAGTCTCATTTTTGTTTCATAACATTATTTACATATGTCCATTTTTAGGTGCTGACATATTCTACACTTATTTTAATGGTACTAATTGTGAAATTATCCACAAAATCAAATATCTGGAATAATTTAAAAATTTTTTCAGGTAATGTTTCATGTTTTTGAGAGGTAGTACAGCTTAATTATTTTAATGCATGCTTTGCTCACAGAGCAGTGCTCTGTCAATTACCTGCTGGGTTACTATGCATGTACAATAGGCAGAATTCTAAGATGCTGCCCATGATTCTCACTCCCTAGTGTATGCAATCTTTATTATTTTCCCTCCTTGCGTGTAGGGAGGACCTGTGAATATGACAGGATATAAATCCTGTGATTATATTACATTTTATGGCAAAACAGACTTCATATGTAACTAAGGTTCCTAATCAGTTGACTTTGAGTTAATAAAACGGGAGACTATCCTGGGTGCACTTGATCTAATCAGGTAAGCCCTTTAAAAGAAGGTCTTATCCTGCTCCCTCATCCCAGGTTGGAGATTCTCCTGCTGGCCATGAAGAAATAAATTGCGATGTTGTGGGAGGGCCAATCAAGTGGCAAAAACACCCGGAGCAGAAAGCAGTCTCTGGTCAACAGCTAGTAAGTAAATGGGCCATCCATCATACAGATGTAAGAAATTAACTTCTGCCAACGACCATGTGAATTTGGAAGAAGACCTTGAGTGCCAGATAAGAATGCAGGCCAGCTGAACTTTAATTGCAGCATTGTTAAGAACCTAAGCAGAGGACCCAACTAAGTTGTGCCCATACTCATGACCCTCAGAAACTGTTGTGAGGTAATAAATCTGTGTAGCTTTAACTTACCAGGTTAGTGGTAATCTGTTACACAGCACTATAAAACTAATATAGCACCTTAATCAAATTGCCTAAGCCTCAGGTTCCTCACCAGTAAAACAGGGATTAAGAAAAGCATCTATTTCAAAACTGAATGTGGTGGTGAGAAAGATGGGCAGTTATCAAGGGCACCGATTTATAAAAGTCCAATTTACAAAAAAGAAAAAAACCCACTCATTTCTTTCAAGGAGAACATTGTATGTGGTGTGTAGATGAGGTGGGGGAGAAATCCCCAAAGGGCATGTTCAGTTACAACAGATTATATCTAAACTTCTTCTAAAGTGAATGAGTTCAGTAACTTACCTTTATTATGCTAAAGTTGAGTTTGCAGGTCAGGCCAGAATTGAATTGCTTGAGATAACAGAGAAGTTATTCATTTTTCTCTTTCATACAAAAGATGTCACTCTTACACTAACATCTTGCACTGCCTCTTAGGGTTCTTGTAATGATTAAATGAAGTAATTCATACAAAGTGTTTGGACCATGTCTAGGTTAGTATTCAAAAGAATGTGTCCCATTATTATTATTAGTAGTATGATTCTTGTCATTGAATTCTGACTCAACAATTTTGAAGGCAAGAGCTGTATTTATCCCTCCGTATGCATTGCACTGGGGCTTGCACACAGACATTCTCAATAAGCATAGTCTGCTATATAACCTTAACAGAAAAATTCAAGATGGGGTATGGGTCACAGTAACTAAAGGAAGAGGAAGAGAATAGAAATTGAAAACCCCCTGTAAGAATCTGAATATAAAAAGTTAAGCTATTTTATTAGAAGAGTTGAAGACAGATGTTGCCTTTAGGACACAAGGAAGTAACAATGGTCCTGAATGAAAGAGATGTATTTTTCTTCCTGGAGCTGCTCCAGGATTTCTGTACTTGCAAATATAACTTTTCTTAACTAAGGCTTAAACCAACGCAAACTCCCAAATGGCTGCCTCTGGCATATGGGTTTAATACGATTGTTTTCCGAGATATAACACTAACTTAGAAACCAAAATTTTTTTTAAACATTGAGGCATAATTTACAATAAAATGCAAAGATCTTCAGTGTACAGCTTGACGAATTTTTGTATTTGTATCTATCTGTGTAACCATCACCTAGATCCAGTTATAGAACATTTCCATTACCCCAGAAAGTTCCCTTGTGCCGTTTCTAGTCGATAGCACCTACTCAGACTCCCAGGGATAACCATCATTCTGACCTCTACGACCACAGATTCATTTTGCTTATGCTAAACCTCATATAAATGGAATCACAGAGTATGTCACTCTTTTGTGCCTGGTTTCTCTAGCTCAACCTAATTTTTTAGCTTCTTCTATGTTGTGTGTTTCAATAAACAGTGCATTCTTTTTATCACTGGGTAGTATTTTTCTTTTCTTTTCTTTTTTTTTTTTTGAGTTAAATTTATTTATTTATTTATTTATTTTTTTATTATACTTTAAGTTCTAGGGTACATGTGCATGACGTTTATATCATGTATAACTCCCCAATGCAATCCCTCCCTCCTCCCCCCTCCCCATGATAGGCCCCAGTGTGTGATGTTCCCCTTCCCGAGTCCAAGTGATCTCATTGTTCAGTTCCCACCTATGAGTGAGAACATGCGGTGTTTGGTTTTCTCTTCTTGTGATAGTTTGCTAAGAATGATGGATTCCAGCTGCATCCATGTCCCTACAAAGGACGCAAACTCATCCTTTTTTATGGCTGTATAGTATTCCATGGTGTATATGTGCCACATTTTCTTAATCCAGTCTGTCACAGATGGACTTTTGGGTTGATTCCAAGTCTTTGCTATTGTGAATAGTGCCGCAATAAACATACGTGTGCATGTGTCTTTGTAGTAGAGTAATTTATAATCCTTTGGGTATATACCCAGTAGTGGGATGGCTGGGTCATATGGTACATCTAGTTCTAGATCCTTGAGGAATCGCCATACTGTTTTCCATAATGGTTGAACTAGTTTACAATCCCACCAACAGTGTAAAAGTGTTCCTATTTCTCCACATCCTCTCCAACACCTGTTGTTTCCTGACTTCTTAATGATTGCCATTCTACACCCAGGCTGGAGTGCTGTGGCGCGATCTTGGCTCACTGCAACTGCCGCCTCCCAGGTTCAGGCGATTCTCCTGCTTCAGCCTCCTGAGTAGCTGGGACTACAGGTGCATGCCACCATGCCCGGCTAACTTTTGTATTTTAGTAGAGACAGGGCTTCACCATGTTGGCCAGGATGGTCGTGATCTCCTGACCTCATGATTCACCTGCCTCGAGCTCCCAAAGTGCTGATATTACAGGCATGAGCCACAGTGCTCAGCCCGCTGCACAGTATTTCATTGTATGAATATATCACAACTTCTTCACTCTTTTGTTGATGGATATAAAATTGTGTCTAGTTAGGGGTTATTATGAATAAAGCATGTATGAATAGTCTTGTATTAGGCTGGTGCAAAAGTAATTGCGTTTTTGCCATTAAAAGTAATGATAAAAGTCTTTGTTTTAGATATATGCATTTATTTATCTTGGCCATAGGGCAGGCATATGTTTAACTTTATTAGGCACTGCCAATCCAGTAAGTTTTCCAAAGTGGTAGTTTGATTTCATATCCCACGAGTGAAGTGTAAGAGTCCCAGTTGCTCTGCATTCACACTAACACTTGATAGTGTGTTTTTATTTTTAGTCATTTGGTGTGTGTGCAGGGAAATCTCATTGTGGTCTTATTTTGCATTTCTCTTATATGTCATGATGTTGAACAACTTTACTTACGCTTTTTGGTCATGTGAATGTCTTCTTTTGTGAAGTGGTTGGTGAAAACAAGACCTTTAAATAACTCAAAATAAGTTTAAAAGAGATGGAAAATAAAAAAATGAAGGTCAAGGAAGAACTTTGTACAAATTATTTCTCTAAACAGTCACCTTCCCTGACCACTGAATGCCCTACATTTTCCAAGAACAGCCTGTCATCACTTAGGCTATTTATTATTATTATTATTATTATTATTATTATTTTACTTTAAGTTCTGGGGTACATGCGCAGAATGTGCAGGTTTGTTACACAGGTATACATGTGCTATGGTGGTTTGCTGCACCCATCAACCCATCATCTACATTAGGTATTTCTCCTAATACTATCCCTCCCCTAGACCCCATCCCCCAACAGGCCCCAGTGTGTGATGTTCCCCTCCCTGTGTCCATGTATTCTCATTGTTCAACTCCAACTTATGAGTGAGAACATGCAGTGTTTGGTTTTCTGTTCCTGTGTTACTTTGCTGAGAATGATGGTTTCCAGCTTCATCCAGGTCCTTGCAAAGGCTATTAACTCATCCTTTTTTATGGCTGTACAGCATTCCATGGTGTTTATGTGCCACATTTTCTTCATCCAGTCTATCACTGATGGGCATTTGGGCTGGTTCCAAGTCTTTGCTATTGGGAATAGTGCCACAACAAACATACGTGTGCATGTGTCTTCATAGCAGAATGATTTATAATCCTTTAGGTATATACCCAGTAATGGGACTGCTGGGACAAATGGCATTTCTGGTTCTAGATCCTTGAGGAACAACTCACTGTCTTCCACAATGGTTGAACTAATTTACATTCCCACCAACAGTGTAAAAGCATTCCCATTTCGCCATGTCCTCTCCAGCATCTGTTGTTTCCTCACTTTTTAATGATTGCCATTCTAACTGGTGTGAAATGGTATCTCATTGTGGTTTTCATTTGCATTTCTCTAATGACCAGTAAAGATGAGCTTTTTTTCTTATGTTTGTTGGCCACATAAATGTCTTCTTTTTATAAGTGTCTGTTCATATCCTTTGCCTGCTTTTTGATGGGGTTGTTTAATTCTTGTAAATTTGTTTAAGTTCCTTGTAGATTCTGGATATTGGCCTTTTGTCAGATGGATAGATTGCAAAAATTTTCTCCCATTCTGTAAGTTGTACTTAGGCTATTCTTAACTCAGAGCTTACTATGTAGTATGCGAAATGTTTTTACATATTCAACCTTAATTCTGTAAGGTAGTTATTATAATTAGCATTTTACAGACTGGAAATGAGGTTCGATGAAGCAATACAACTTTACCAAGGTCACATCAACACTGCATGTGAGATATAGGAAATATCTCACTCTGTTACTAGTCTTCTGTTACGCTATACTGTTCCTTCTTAAAAAAAACCCAACTTCTTTAACGTGAAATATAATAAACAGAGAAATGTTTACAAAACAAATATGAACAACTCAGTAAATAATCACAAGGCAATACCCGTGTAACCAGTATCCAAGAAAAAAAAAAAAGCACAACTTGCACACAAAAGACCCTCCCAGCCCCACACAGTTAGTACCCTTTACCTCTCCAGTCAAAGGGAACGACTATTCTGACTTTTAGGGGAATTAACTTCTTTGCTTTGAACCTTTTGTGCTTAAACATTCATACTAGAGCTCAGTTTTACCTGTTTATTTATTTATTTATTTTATTAACTTTTTTTAAAGAGACAGAGTCTTGCTCTGTTACCCAGGCTGGAGTGCAGTGGCACGATCTTGGCTCACTGCAACCTCTGCCTCCGGGGTTCAAGCAATTCTCCTGCCTCAGCTTCCTGAGTAGCTGGGACTACAGGCGGACGTTGCCATACCTGGCTAAATTTTTGTATTTTAGTAGAGATAGAGTTTCACTGTGTTGCCCAGGTTGGTCTCAAACTCCTGAGTACAGGCAATCCGCCTGCCTTGGCCTCCCAAAGTGCTAGGATTACAGGCGTGAGCCACCGCACCTGGCCTACTTGTTTATTTTTTAAGTATAGATGGAATCATATGATATATATTCTTTTCTGTCTGGCTTCTTTCATCTAACATTGTATTTGTGACCCTTATCTATGATGTTGCATGTAGCTAGAATTTATTCATTTTTATACCTATGTTACAGAGGAATGTGGAGTCCTGATAAGTAAGCAACAACGAGGAAGGCGTCTCAGGTGGGGGAAAACAATTGCTCTGAGACAGCAAATCACAAACAACCTGCTGGGTCAACCACATTACTCTGCACATAACCCAAGCAGCACAACCTCATTCCACATGTAGCCCCTATAGTATGACCCTAGAAAGCTTCCCTATAGTCCCTGCCTCTTTGCAGACAGCCCTTCTCTGTTGTGCTGTCTGTTGCACCCTTGCAACATATATCCATACCTTCTCTAATAAATCTGCCACTCTTTACCTATGACTGTCTTGGTAAATTCCTTCACCACCTGTGATGCTGGCCTCAGCCAGCTGCAACCATGACAAGGTCGGCAAACTTTTTTTTGTAAAGGGCCATACAATAAACATTTTTGGCTTTGCAGGCCATGAGATCCTTGTCATAGCTGCACAGCTCTGCTTTTGTAGTACAAAAGCAAGAGAGATAATACATGGACAATAGTTGTAGCTGTGTTACAGTAAAACCTTATTTATGGGCACTGAAATTTAAATTTCATGCAGGCCGGGCATGGTGGCTCACGCCTGTAATCCCAGCACTTTGGGAGGCCGAGGTGGGCGGATCATGAGGTCAGGAGATCGAGACCATCCTGGCTAACACAGTGAAACCCCGTCTCTACTAAAAATACAAAAAAAAAAAAAAAAAAAAAATTAGCCAGTCACGGTGGCGGGTGCCTGTAGTCCCAGCTACTCGGGAGGCTGAGGCAGGAGAATGGCGTGAACCTGGGAGGTGGAGCTTGTAGTGAGCTGAGAGCACACCATTACACACCAGCCTGGGCGACAGAGCGATACTCCGTCTCAACAACAATAAAATATATAAATAAATAAATAAATAAATAAATAAATTTCATGCAATTTTCCAATTTCATGAAATATCCTTTTCCCCCAACCACTCAAAAACATAAAAATCATTCTTAGCTCATGGGTTGTACAAAATCATGCAGTGGGCTATATGTGACCTGCTGTATGTAGTTTGCCAACTGAACTTGATGATTATACTAAATATTCTTTCAACTGAAGAATTCTATGAATAGGCATTAAAGAATTCTATGAATATGCTCAAAACCCAGTAAGAAAAGTGAACAATATGACTTGAAATGTACTACATATTTACATTGTTTTCTATGTAATAGAAATGAGCTAGATGAATGAACAAATGACATTTAGCAGAAAAGCATGTAGGGGGATATACATAGGCTACAAAAACAAACTGTATAATTAAAAAAATTTAGACAGGAAAACAATCTACAGATTACAACAGATAAAAAAGTTAAGTTCACAGTGATA
This sequence comes from Trachypithecus francoisi, assembly GCF_009764315.1. NCBI lineage: Eukaryota > Metazoa > Chordata > Mammalia > Primates > Cercopithecidae > Trachypithecus > Trachypithecus francoisi. Next base: position 18,897,260 of record NW_022681464.1, read on the forward strand.
GCATATTAGAATTTGTCTTATATAGGCTGGACGTGGTGGCTCATGCCTGTAATCCCAGCACTTTGCGAGGCCAAGGTGGGTGTATCACTTGAGGTCCGGAGTTTGAGACCAGCCTGGCCAACATAATGAAAATACATCTCCACTGAAAATACAAAAATTAGCTAGGCATGGTGGCACGTGCCTGTAATCCCAGCTACTTGGAAGACTGAGGCGGTAGAATTGCTTGAACCCAGGAGGTGGAGGTTGCAGTGAGCCGAGATCAAACCACTGCACTCTAGCCTGGGTGATAGAGGGAGACTCCATTTCAAAAAAAAGAAAAGAAAAGGATTTGTCTTATACAAAAGATACCACAATTCTTGGCTACTAAAAGTGACTTCTGCCAATGGCGACTTCTAACATGGTGTGCTATGGAATCCACAGCATAAAATAAAGGTGAGGAGAAAATTAAGATATCTTTGGTTTACGACAGAATTGAAGCGTAATATCTTGTAACTTGGGTAGGCACAGGCTAATGACTAGATAAAAAACACCAATGACAAAAGAACAAGGATTAACAAAAAAAAAAAAACCTGTGAGAGAATTTGTTTGGATACAATGAAGGACTTTCTAATATTGAAGATAACTACATTGCTAAGTTAGAAAAAGATTTTCTAAATCTTTAAGATAATTTAAAAAATACAACATTTTATAAAGACTGCAGAGAAAATAACAATGCCTATTTATAAATATGTATACGGCTGCATATGTATGCACACATATACATGTACATAAACTCATACATGAACACACACCAAAAATCACATACTATTCTTATGATAAGCCAAGATTTTCTCGTGTTCTCACATGTCAAAAAACAATTGCAGAATTACTTTGTGAAATCCCATCAACAAGTAAACAGTGATGTTCTATAAGATTCTGTATATCATTTTTATGGGTCTGGCTAGTCTCATAAGGAAAGAGATGAACTAAACTACAGTAGTGATTTCTTACAACAAGTTGTTATTAACTTTAGATGTTTAGGATGTGATTACTTCCAAAGCATTTATTAGCTGTTTACTTATTATTGGATTACTCAATAATACCAACAGTTCTTATTGCTATTCATTCTCTGATGATAAATAATAATTTCCTATCCTAACAAGCACTCTATAACAATCCTCATATTACCACTTACAGCCTTGTAAGAATGAAAAAAATCTAATTTTGTAACTTCAAAATTCCCTCTCTGCTCTTTATTCTACTGAGAAATCAGTAGTTCAAGACCTAAATAAATATTTCTAAACCTAAACTACCATGTGAGCCAGGTCATTTTATCTCCCAGAGCATATGGAGTTAATGTAAAATAAGGCACAGAATGACACGATGCGTTTTTAACACTGGGCATACGTGGACCAGTTATCAAGTTGACAGAAAATACGTAATGCAACAGCTGCACTGTGTGGTTTGCCAAAGTCTCATCCCAAATAAATGTTCATTTTCCCCCATGCAATTAACTCTCCTTTACTGGCAGATTTTGCTAGAAGATCATCAAGGTAGATTACCTTCTAGCATATGAACTAAATACTTACAGGTGTTGTATCATCAGTTTAACTTATAAACTTTTGCATTTAGCAAGACATTCAAGCAAATGAATCATCTAATTCATGAATTATTTATAAGAAATTCACAGCATGCTCCTGGCATCATCCATGGCCTTTTCCAGGTCATATGACACCAATTAGAGCTGAATTTTAAATTATTCAATAACTTGAACTCTCTTGTCATTTAACATATAGATATCAATGCAGTAAACAAGTTAGATCTAATGGGCCCAGGAGGTTTAAGCACCTTCACCACTCAGCAGTTGAAGCAGTACGCCATCAATGGAAGAGAAAATAACAGAATGGAGCAGTCAAAAACATTTTCAAGGCTCTCATAACTTATTCTAGTTCCCATAGGGATTGCAGCACAATTAAGGAATACTGAATCTAAAAGACATTAAAGTCAATAATTATGGAATTTAAAAGAATATAGGCACACAGAAGGCACACAATAAAGTGTAAATAACAGAATAGAACACATACGAAATGTCAGAGCAGATGCTAGGATATTTGTACCATTGGCCTGTCAATATTTTTAACAGTAACTACCAGATTCAGAAAAGGCTAAATCTCATGATATTTTAAAAAAATACAGGAGGTTCATGTGCAAATACTTCATGTTACACGGATGTATTGCATAATGCTGGGTTTTGGCTTCCAGTGAATCCATCACCCAAATAGTGGATATACTATCCCAGTGGCAGCTTTCACAACCCTTTCCCCCACTCTTCCACTCCCATTTTGGAGTCCCCAGTGTCTACTGTTTCCATCTTTATGTCCATGTGTACTGTTTGGCTTCCAGTTAAAAGTGAGAACATGTGGTATTTGACTTTTTGTTTCTGTGTGAATTTGCATAGGATAACGACCTCCAGCTGCATCCATTTTCCGGCAAAGGATGTGATTTCATTCTCTTCTACGGCTGCATACTATTTCATGGTGTATTTATACCAAATTTTCTTTGTCTAATCCACCATTGATGGACACTTAGGTTGATTCCACGTCTTTGCTATTGTGAATAGTGCTGCAATAAACATAAGAATGCAGGTGTCTTTCCTGATTAAAAGATTTCTTTTCCTTTGGGTAGATATCTAGTAGTGAGACTGCTAGGTAAAATGGTTGTTCCATTTTTACTTAAGAAATCCCCATACTGTTTTTCCATAGGGGACGAACTAATTTACATCCCCACCAACAAGTTATAACTATTCCCTTTCCTCTGCATTCTCACCTATATCTGGGTTTTAATTTTTTTTACATTTTAATAATAGCTATTTTGACTGATGTGAGATGGTATCTCACTGTGCTTTTGATTTACATTTCTCTGATGACTGGTGATGTTGAGCATTTTTTCATGTTTCTTGGCCACTTACATATCTTCTTTTGAGAAGTGTCTGTTCGTGTCGTTTGCCTACTTTTTAATGTCTTTTTGTTTGCTTGTTTTGTTTTTTTCTTGTTGATCTGATTAAGTTCCTTATAGGTTCTGGATACCAGACCTTTGTCAGATGCATACTTTGCAAATACTCTATTCTATTTGACATCTTCTGGCTCTGTATAGCCAACCAAATCTCATCTTGAATTTTAATCTGAATTGTAATCCCCATGTGTTGGGGGAGGAGCCTCATGTGAGATGACTGGATCATGTGGGTGGTTACCCCCATGCTGTTCATGTGATAGTGAGTGAGTTCTCACAAGATCGTGAAGAAGAATATGTTTGCTTCCCCTTCCACCATGACTGTAAGTTTCCTGAGGCCTACCAAGCCATGTGGAACCATGAATCAATTAAACCTCTTTCCTTTATAAATTACCCAGTCTTGGGTATTTCTTTATAGCAGTGTGAAAATGAACTAATACACTATTCTTTAGGCTGTCTTTTAACCCTGTTGACAGTTTCTTTTGCTGTGCAGAAGAAGCTCTTTCATTTAATTATGTCCCATTCATATATTTTTGTTTCTGTTACATTTGTTTATGAGGTCTTAGTCATAAATTCTTTGCATAGGCCAATACCCAGGTGTGTTTTCCTACATTTTCTTCTAATATTTTTATAGTTTTAAGTATCACATGTAAGTCTTTAATCCATCTTGAATGTATTTTTATATATGGTGAAAGATAAGAGTCCAGTTTCTTTCCTCTGCATATTGCTAGCCAATTTTCCCAGCACCATTTATTGAATATCCTCTCTCCATTGTTTACCTTTTTTGACTTTAGTGAAGATGAGTTGGTTATATATGTGCAGCCTTATTTCTGGGTTCTGTTCCATTGGTCTGTGTGTCTATTTTTGTACGAGTATCATGCTATTCTGATTAGTATTTCCTTGTAGCATAGTTTCATATCAGGTAATGTGATACCTCCAGCTTTGTCCTTTTTGCTTAGGATTACTTTGGCTATTTGCACTCATTTGTGGTTCCATATGAATTTTAGAACTGCTTTTTCTAATTCTATGAAAAAGATGTTGGTAACTTGATAGGCTTTGCACTGAATCTATAAATCACTGTGGGCAGTATGGTCATTTTAATGATATTGATTCTTTCCATTAATGGGCATGGGATGCTTTTCCATCTGTTTTTGTCATCTGTTATGTTTCAGCATTGTTTTTCAGTTCATGTAGAGATCTCACTTCCTTGGCTAGCTGCATTCCTAGGTATTTAATTTTTTTTTTGTGGCTATTGTAAATGGCATTGAGTTCTTGATTTGGTTCTCTGCTTGAACGTCATTGGTGTATAGAAATGCTATTGGTTTTTTGAATGTTGATTCTGTATCCTGAAACCTTAGTGAATTTGTTTATTGATTCTAGAAGCCTTTTGGAGAAACCTTTAGGGTTTATTTATTTATTTTATTTTAATTTTTTTTTTTTTTCAGATGGAGTCTCACTCTGTGGCCCAGGCTGGAGTGCAGTGGCGCGATCTCAGTTCACTGCAAGCTCCGCCTCCTGGGTTGACACCATTCTCCCACCTCAGCCTCCAGAGCAGATGGGATTACAGGCGCCCACCACACGCCCAGCTAATTTTTTGTATTTTTACTAGAGACGGGGTTTCACCATGTTAGCCAGGATGGTCTCAATCTCCTGACCTCGTGATCTGCCCGCCTCGGCCTCCCAAAGTGCTAGGATTACAGGTGTGAGCCACTGCGCCCGGCGGTTTATTTTTTTAGGTATAGGATTATGTCATCAGTGAACAGAGATAATTTGACTTCCTCTTTTCCTGTTTGGATGTCTTTTATTTCTCTATCTTGTCAGATTGCTCTGGCTAGACTTCCAGTACTATGTTGAACAGGAATGGTGAGGTGAACATACTTGTCTTGTTCCAATTAGGGGTAATGCTTTTAACTTTTCTCCAATTGGTAAGATGTTTGATGTGTATTTGTCATAAGTTGCTCTTTTTATTTTAAGGTATATTCTTTAACACCTAGTTTGTTGAGGGTTTCTATCATGAAAAGATGTTGGATTTTATCAAAAGTTTTTTCTGCATCTATTAAGGTGATCATATGGTTTTTAATTCTGTTTATGGAGTGTATCACATTTATTCATTTGCATATGTTGAACCATCCTTCCATCTCAGGAATAAAATCTACTTGATTGTGATAAATTATCCTTTTGATGTGTTGCTGGGTTTGGTTTTCTCATATTTTATTAAGAAAATTTCTACCAATTTAATCAGGGATACTGGCCTATAGTTTTTTTTGTTTGTTTGTTTGTTTTTTTGAGACATAGTCTTGCTGTGTCACCTAGTCCAAAGTACAGTGGTGTGATCTTGGCTGACTGCAACCTTCACCTCCTAGGATCAAGTGATTCTCCCACCTCAGCCTCGTGAATAGCTGGGATTACAGGCACCCACCACCACGCCTGGCTAATTTTTGTATTTTTAGTAGAGACAGGGTTTCACTGTGTTGGCCAGGCTGGTCTCGAACTCCTGACTTCAGTGATCTGCCTGCCTTGGCCTCCCAAAGTGCTGGGATTACAGTGGGAGCCACTGCACCCAGCCTGGCCTGTAGTCTTATTGTGCCTTTGCCAGATTTTGGTATCAGGAAGATAATGGTTTTGTAGAATGAGTTGGGGAGGAATTCCTCTTCCTTGATTCTTAAAAACTGTTTCAGTAAGATTGGTACCAGCTCTGCTTTGAACATCTGGTAGAATGTAGCTGTGAACCTATCTAGTACAGCGTTTTCTTTGGTAGATTTTTTATTACTGATTCAATTTCATAACTTGTTATCTGGTCTGTTTAGGATTTCAACTTCTTATTGGTTCAATCGTCGGAGGGTGTGGGTTTCCAGGAATTTATCCATTTTCTCTAGGCTTTCTAGTTTGTATGTATAGAGATGTTCATAGTAGTCTCTGAGGATCATATGTATCTCTGTGGTATCAGCTGTAATGTCACCTTTGTCATTTCTGAGTGTGCTTATTTGAATATTCTCTCTTTTGTTTCCTTATTAACCTAGCAAGTGGTCTATCAATTTTGTTTATCCTTTCAAAGAGTCAACTGTTTCATTGATCCTTTTTATGTGTTTTTTTTTTTTCTTGGCTCTCAATTTCATTTAGTTCTGCTCTAATCTGTTATTTCTTTTAAACCTTATATTATTTAACCATTACTACATTTCATGAAAGTTGAAATTTGTTGAGTTGCTATAAAAATGAAGAGACATCATGGAACAATTGACAGTATGCTCCATGTAGGGTCAAAAGACCTTGATTATAATTCTAATACTATTAGTTAGGAGTTCTGCTGTTTTAGGTAAGTCCCTTTACCTTTCTTAAGCAAGTTTAGTCATTTGTAAAAGAGAGGTTTGGTTTGATGATCTCTATGGTTTATGCTATGTTTAAGAGCTGAAAAACACCAGGATTAAGTTGCTGTACATCAAGGAAATGAAAGAAAAAAAAAAGGCTAGATGAGAAATCATACCAATCAGTAAACATTCAGCTATCAATGAACAGACCTAGAGCAAATTACTGAATGTGCCTTGGTTCTATTTCCTCTAACTCTGTTACTGCCTTATGTGAGTCACATGCTGAATAACTTAAATCAGCATCTCAATTTATATATCTGGTCATTCAACCTGAAAGCGACACAACTGAAAGTTGAATAAGACAAATGAATAATTGTGAGGATATTTATTTTTGATAAATATATTGATGGGATTTAAAAGGGACAACCATTTACCACAGAAATATGTAACAATGGTACTGATTCAAATCACTTTCACATATATAAATGTAGTTGCTAAAAGAAAAAAAACAGTCTTATACATGGTTTTCTAAATGTATATGAGAAAGAAAAGCATAATGCTAGTTTGAATTATTTAATGCAGATCAGAAAAGGTAAAATAATTTTAGAGAGAAAATGAGACATAGGCAAAGACAAGGGAACCCCATGGAAGAAGTGGTGAGAACAATCTTCAGAGGTATAAAATAAAAACAAAACATGAAGAAGAATAAAGCCAACTAATACTAAGATTCATTTAAGGACACAGCATAAAAAAATGATCTATAAGAGGTATAGACCTTTTTTCTTTTTCTTTCTTTCTTTCTTTTTTTTTGTGGTGCCACCCTCTTGGTTTTATGTTTATAGAGAGTATCCTGAGGCTACCAGGGACCATTCACTGACCTCTTTTATGTCCTCCAATAACAATCAGGCTCAGGAATAGAAACCAGAACTCAGTATAGACTGATGCTTCAATGGAGTTCTTTTAAATTCATTCAAAGACGAATTTGTGTCATATGAAGGCGAGTTTTAACAAACAATTCTTAAGACATTTTCTAGAAAACATAAAATTAACACTATCTGCACAAACCCAGCTGTCCCTGCAGGGGAGATCAGAGTTTGTATTGCATTTATGCTACTGGTTAAGGAAAAAGTACGTACACTGTATTTCTGAGACACACAAGTCTCTGAAAAACAGTATTTAGGAAATACCAAAAAGTATAACCCATACTCTATTTGTAGACAAGTAAGAGAGATGGAAGATGAAACTGTTATTATACCAAGATTTCCCAAGGTGAATCACAGCCTTATTACTAAAGATCAGAGTCTTTCTTAAGCCTGTATGTTCACTTTTTCCTTGTGTAGGTGGCTATAGACCAGGGATATTAAAGAGACTGAATGAGAAGCATTTCTGAAGGTACAGAGAACTACCAAACTGAAGAGATTTCAGATGGCCATCTTTGGAGGGTTAGCCTTTCCTTGGGGGTCTCAAGATTGTTTAGAAATCTTAGTCTTTTCATTAACATAGTGACAAATTCTGACTTTTAAAAATTTAGGGTATTGCTTATTAGTTAGTTTGGTTTACTGTAAAAAAACAAGAGAAGATACTTTATTTAGAAATAAAAATAAAATGAGTTTCCTAGTGCTCAAATGTCCTAACTTCTTTTTCTATTCTTTGAAGTTCTACTCATGATTCAATACTGAGTTGGCATCATTTCCCTCCATTGTGGTTTTCCTACGTCCTCAGTTCAGACTAGTTGTGCCTTCCCAGGCACCACAAGAGCACTTCATTCCTTTATTGTTGAACTTATTTCACCCTGTTGCAAGATAGTTAAGTGTTAGCTGTTTTCACATCTCTAACTTTCCTTGTGATGTTTAAATATTTATTTACAGTTCTCTTAAACTGTGAACTCTTTGAGGGCACAGACCATGTAGTTTTATTCATTGCTTTACCCTCAATAAGAGACAGCAAGTGCACAATGCATAATAAATAATGGCTTTTGCATAGATTTTGGCGCCTCTCCAATATATTGTATGGAATTTGGGTGATAAAGAAAATGTTACTTTCAACCTCATATTTCAATAACACCATTCTTTACAATTAAAAGACACTTAAATTAATGAATATTTGTTGAATGAACCAACAAGCAGGAAGCAGGAGCAGCAACAGCTAAACGGACTAACTTGTATCCTAAGGAACTTAACAGGTAACTTATCTTAAAATGTATTTAGAATATTCCAGCAGCCACTCACAGTTTATAATTTCTCAGTCTAAGTGCTTAAAGACGGATAAAAAGTTCTACGAACACAAGGAAAATTTCAACTGTCTTAAACAGAGGCCATAAAAATAGTCTTTTTAGTTTAGATCAGTAAAATAGTAAATTACTAGGGCAATTTTTGTTTTTGAGATGAGAATTTAAACATAAGGCACACATTATATTATCTTCTACAATGTTCCGTGAAAAGGGTTTAAAACTAGAGATTGTATTGGACAACTAAAAAAATATGTGCTGTATCAACCTAGAGTAAGGATAGGCAAATAGGTTATAAGACATAATACTTGAATAAAAGGCAACTGCCTCAGGACTCCTACTTTGATTGAGTTGTTAAAAAAAAATCAGCCTTAACATAAGTGACTCTCACATCATAAAGAAGGATAGAACATTTGGAGACATACAGCATTACATTCAGAAGAGAGATTTATGGAAATCTGGGACAAGCAGGGCTTTAGAAAATGTAAAGTTAATTGCATTTCCCCCAAATCCTTTTTCAGTTAATGTCGTTATCCAATGTGTGAAAAGATACTACCAAACAAATACAGTCTTATAGCTATTCAAAAATACTTAAAAATAAATATTTTCCTTCTGTTCACTGATTTGAGTGCTGCTCTAGGACTAAATAGGAAAAGAAAGGATTACGATGATGGACATTTTGGAAGGAATGATTTTTTTCAAGTTATTAAATGGAAGGTACATAGGAATAGCCAAAAGTTTTACAGCCAAAGGCCAAATCTTGTCTATTTGGGTAACATTGTAAGGGAGTAGTATGCATAATAAAAATATTACGAATAAACACATTCGGTGTTATTATACTCCCCCTTTAAAATTTTATCCAAAAGTACAGGTTGCCACCTTGAGATGAGCAGGCAGGATGGGGATCTGAAAGTATCTGCCGGATACTGTGTTAGGTGTCAGGCTTGGTAAATCAGAGTCCCAACCCTCACAGCCCTCAAATTTTGGCAAAATGGAAAAACCATGTTATGTGATAAAGTCTATCAAGAGTGCTACATGTAAAGAGCAGCAGTAGGGGAATTAGTTTTGCCTTTAGTGAGGGCAGGGAAGTTGAAAAAGTTTCATAGTAGAGTTGACATTTATGCAAAATTTTGGAAGACAAATTGGGGTTAATAATAAAGGTATTTGTGAGGGTGTAAGGTGTAGGACATTTCTGGCAGAGTGGAAAATATTAGTTGAAGACAGGGATGATGAAAATAAATGTGTAGGGTGAACTCTAGGGAGTCCAGAGCTTAGTGAACAGGGCAATGGCAAATAGGTGCAGCCAAAATTTTAGGAAGGAGCCAGTATAAAAACGGTGTCAGTGCCATGGAAGAAGTTTCACTTTTAATTTCTTATGCCCACCTAATATAGCAGAGGGCCAATGAGCCAAGTGATGGGCAGTGGAAGGAAATGAAATAATAAAGGGCAAATTATCTCAGTACCCAAAGGAATCAAAACATGAAGTTTACATGGAGAGATAGTAGAAGACAAGAAGGAAGGTCTAAAATAGACCACAAAACTAACAGCCTAAACTGAAATAATTGTATTAAAATTAAAGTGTTTCAATCTGCAAGTTATATTGAATAATTTTTGGAGATTCAGGAGATTAGGCAGATGGTAGATACCTTGCCAAGGCATAAAAAGGAACCACTCACTGCCATCCAGGCTGGAGTGCAGTGGTGCAATCTCGGTTCAAGTGTTTCTCCTGCCTCAGCCTCCTGAGTAGCTGGGACTATAGGCATGTGCCATCACGCCCAGCTAATTTTTTGTATTTTTAGTAGAGATGGGGTTTCACCGTGTTGGCTATGCTGGTCTCGAACTACTGACCTCAGGTGATCCACCCGTCTTGGCCTTCCAAAGTGCTGGGATTACCTGTGTGAGCTACCGCGCCTGGCTGGAACTACCTTTTTATGTAAAAAGCAGGCACCAACAACCTTTCTAAAATTTGTTGATTAAGTACTCTATAGAATTTCTTCAGGGTCTAGGAGAGCAAAATTCTCAAAATGTTTAGGCAGAATCTATTGTGGATAAGAATGCAATTTTTGCATTCTTCCTGCAAGAATGAATGACAGGAAAAAAATTTTTTAAAAATTAGTTTGAAGGCACTGAAGTGTTACTAAGGTGTTGAGAACAGGAAACAGCCAAGATTTCAGACAGAAGGTAAACAAAAAAAGATGACATTAACACTAGTTGTTGCTTTTCTGTTCAAGACATTTTAAATGAAATTTAATTTAAAATGTAAAAGAAGTGCTAGTGGAGGAGCCAAGAGGGGCTTTGGAAACAACATTTGGATTTCAGGGCTTACCAAGAAAGAGAGAATCTGTTCAAAAACCCAAGGCTTTCAGATGGGTCTCCTGAGAAGCCATCTAAGAATAAAATAAAAAAATAGAAAAGCCCTCATAAAAACTAACATCAAACATTAAATTCATTCAGTCCCTGACTGTGTTAGTCAGTTTTCTCAATGATAACAGCCAAACTGTTTACTGAAATATAATTTATGGCTGTTGAAATTATTAATAAAAATTTTTACAAAAGTTTCAGTCCATGAAGATTATAAACAAACAAAAAAACCCAAACATAGCCCTTCACCACAGACAAGTTAGTTTGGGATGCACTGACCTAAATTATCTAGAATACAGTCAGTTCAGGTGTAACATTGTTCTGAAAAGGTGGACCCGTTTCAACATGATTCACATATTCGGTAAAAATCTGAACACAATGCAAATTTCATGTTTGCTTAAACACAATTCTTTTTGTGCAAAACACTAGGTGAACACATAGACTTGCACCCACCTGATGTGAGCCACAGTGGAATTTACAAAAATGCACATCTGAAACAACCAACATTTATCTCGGTTCCTCACATGTCTTATACTACAAAGTCATATCATTCTATTCAACATTTGTGAACTTTGGAATATAAGAAAATACTCAATTAACATCTCCCAAATGCCTGAACATCCTGGTCAAAAGCATCAAACAGTACATGTAAAAGGAAAGCTTCAAATATTGAGAAGCCTGAAATAGTAAAGTATTCTGAAAGAAACAAGAGAATCTGGTATCTCTTGAGCAATAAACATTAAGGAATCTGCATTGAGGATTATCAGACAACTCAGCAAAAATTTGTTTTAAGATTATGACTGATATAACTTCAAGTGCTATAAAGTCAATAAGAAAACAGCCTATGAGATGATGGAAACTTGCAGAACAAAAAATTTTTTTAAAAAAGAAAGCCTAAAGAAAAAAAAAAAAGAAATGGAATGTTTGGTAAGCATTGGAAATGAAGACCAAAGAGCAAAATAACTGATTTCACAAAAAGGAAGCACTATTTATACAGAAAGATCTTAAATGTAAATCACTAATCTTGTAGAAGTGGCTCCTTTTCATGCTAGTAATAGCTAGACTACTGGTTTCAAACAGCACTACAGCTGCTTGGTACACCTACAAGTGTAGCTGAGAAGTTGCAAAAAATTTCTAGCAGTGATATAGGAGTTAATTGAAGAAGGCTACACATTGGATTAAATTTTCCATTTTGTTAAAACAGGTATTTATTATAAAGGTATACCTCAAAAGACCTCTATTTCAAATTCAAAAAAATATCCCTCAGGAATTAAGGACAAAAGAATTCTTACTGAGATTTTTAGTGCTAACTCCTAACCCAGGTCAATCTTCCCTATATGATATAAGTTTCCTTCTTCTTTCTGAAAACCCAACTTCCACTACTTGACAATAACTTACAAGATACAACTCTTATGATACCCACTTAAGAAAACTTCAAGTCTATTTCAAGGTGGACTGTCATACTGATAGTATACATATTTATTGTATTTATTTTTAACATTTAACAAGTGTGAAACTTTGCTGCTATTTTTATTAGATTCTTATTTTTTTAAAGTGTTGCTTTTTTTTTTTTTTTTTTTTTTTTGAGATGGAGTCTTACTCTGTTGCCGAGGTGGAGTGCAGTGGTGCAATCTCAGCTCACTGCAACCTCTGCCTCCGGATTTAGGAAATTCTCTGCCTCAGCTTCCCAAATAGCTGGGATTACAGCTGTGTGCCACCATGCCCAGCTGAATTTTTTTGTATTTTTAGTAGAGACAAGGTTTCAGTACCTTGGCCAGGCTGGTCTTGAACTCCTGACCTCGTGATCCACCTGCCTTGGCATCCCAAAGTGCTGGGATTACAGACATGAGCCACAGTGCCCAGCCTAAAATTTTGAGTTTTTTGGCCCAATATCATTTCCCACACAAGCCTTGTGTTTTTTACTATGTGGTTTTGCAGAGTTTGGTTATTTTTAGAAATACATATGTCATCTTACAGGAGACCTGAATATATTCCTTTCCTTTACCATGTTCCTGTGAGCTCCAACTCTGAATAAAGGAAGGGAGATGACGGATAGGATCCATAGTTACTGTTCTTGAAAAAAAAGTCTGCATTCCCCATAATTCCAGGAACTACCATTATAAATCTTAACAAAGATGAAAAGGAATACTCTCAATCAATAGTCTAACATTCTCTAGAATTATAATAAAACAATTACATTATAATCAAACAATGATCTAGGAATTCCCTCAAACCCAACCTCAAAAAGTGAATGCTAAACAGAGCTTTAAGTAAAGTTGGGAAGCAAAAACTTGAAGTATTTGGTCCATAGTTTGTTAAATTAAAAATCAACACTATTACACTCGATGTTTGACATGTGAGATATCTTAAAATATGGTACTTTCCCCCACAAACCCTGAGTTTTTATTATGATTTTGCATACCATAGTTACTTTTAGAAATACATAAGTCACCTTATAGTAGAACTGACTGGATGGGACAAGTAGGTGTTTGGCAGTCAGATATTTAATGAGGACACTGGGGAATGAGACAGCAACAGGGTGTCTTGATAAGCTTCCTATATACTAGGTGGCATAGAAGGAGGTATACATGTTCAAGTCTGTGTCCACATTCACTACAGACTAAAAGAGGGCCTTAATTATCTAAGTGTCTCTGTTTGAACATGGTATCTTGCTCAAATACAGAGAAGACATGAGAAGGAAGACCAGAGAGTAAAGGCATTGCTCAACTCACAGACAGGACCAGTGACAAAGGGTTGAAGCCAGAATGACTTGTTAGAGCAAAACGTATTAACAATAATCATCTGTTTTCAAATTAAGCTATGCAGACTCAGGGCAATCCTCTATGAATCTAGGTTTAAAAAAAAAGGTTGAGTAGTTACATCAGTGAACATATGTTGCAGGGGAGACAAACTGTACAGAATGAATCCAGGTGAGTCACTAAAACAACAAAACGACAGCAATAACAACTTTCAAGAGAAAGTATCAGAAGCCTAAGATGCCATAATATATTATATCAAATGTCCAGTTTTCAAATAAAAAATTAAAAGAAGTGCAAAGAAACAGAAAAGAGTGACCCAGGCTGGGGGGAGAAAAAGCCAATCAATAGAAACTGAAACTGTTTCTGAGGGAGCCCAAATATTGGACTTGTAAAGAAAAACTTAAAAGTAGCTATAATAAATGTGTTGAAAGACCTAAAAGAAAACATTTTAAGAATTAAAGGTAAGTATAACACTGGCCACAAACAATCTCAATAAAGAGACAGAATTTTTATTTTTACAACAAAGAACCAAATGGAAATGCTAGCATTGAAAAGTACAAAAAGTGCAAACTTCAGAAGGTGGTCTCAACAGCAGAAGAATCAGTGAACTTAAAAACAGATCAGTAGAGATTATTTAATCTAAAGAGTAGAAAGAAAAAGAATGATAAAAGCTAACAGTCTCAGAGACCTGTGGGAGACAAAGCATATCTAGATACATGAAATGGGAGTGCCAGAAGAAGAGGAGAGAGAGAAAGCGTCAGAAAAATATTTGGAAAAGTTATAGTCAAAAACATCCTAATTTTGACTAGAAAAACATTAATCGGCACATCCAAGAAGCTCAACAAATTGTAAGTAGGATAAACACAAAGAGATCCACACCTAGATAAGTCCTGGTCAAACTATCTAAAGCTAAGACAATGAGAAATTCTCCAAAGGAGCAACAGAAATGACTCTTCACACACAGAGAACATTATATTTAACAGCTAACATCTTACGAGAAACAATGAAGCCAAAAGGCAGTGGGATGACATATTCAAAGTTCTGAAAAAAATAAACTGTCAACTAAGAATTTTATATCCAGCAAAACGAATCTTCGAAAACAAAGGCCTGAAGGCAAAATAGACATCCACATATCAAAAAACAAAATAAACTAATGACAAAAGACTGAAAGAGTAGCTGCTGGTAGACCTACCTTTATAAGAAACGCTGAACAAAATCTTTTAGGTTAGAAAGAAATTACACCAATTACTTGAGTCTACAGAAATAATGAATACCAGAAAACATCATCTTGTAGGGAAAGGTGTATATGTATTCTTAATTACTTTATAAGACAATTACGGCCGGGCGCGGTGGCTCAAGCCTGTAATCCCAGCACTTTGGGAGGCCGAGACGGGCGGATCACGAGGTCAGGAGATCGAGACCATCCTGGCTAACATGGTGAAACCCCGTCTCTACTAAAAAATACAAAAAACTAGCCGGGCGACATGGCGGGCGCCTGTAGTCCCAGCTGCTTGGGAGGCTGAGGCAGGAGAATGGCGTAAACCCAGGAGGCGGAGCTTGCAGTGAGCTGAGACCCGGCCACTGCACTCCAGCCTGGGCGGCAGAGCGAGACTCCGTCTCAAAAAAAAAAAAAAAAAAAAAAAAAAGACAATTACATAAAATCATTAAGTATAAAACAGTATTGTTGGGATTAAAACATAAATATATGGCTAGGTGCAGTGGCTCATCCCTGCAATCCCAGAATTTTGGGAGGTAAAGGTGGGTGCATCACTTGAGCCCAGAAGTTCGAGACCGGCCTGGGCAACATGGCAAAAACCCAACTCTACAAAGAAAAAAAAAACTAGCTAGGTGTGGTGGTGCATGTCTGCAGTCCCACCTACTTGGAGGCTGAGGTGGCAGAATCACCTGACTCTGGGAAGTTGAAGCTGTGATTGCACTACTGCACCCCAGCCTGGGTGACAGAGCAAGACCCTATCTCAGAAAATAAAATAAACAAAACATAAAAATATTATCTGTATGAAGATAACAGCACAGCAAATAGAGGAGTAAATGTTACACTGGAACAAAGTTTGTAATTTTATTGGAATACTGTTGATATTCACCTTAAGAAGACTGTAATAGGTTAAGAAGCATATTGCAATCCCTAAAGCAATGATTTTTAGAAGCACCAAAAAACAGTCAAGGAATTTAAATGTTATACAAAATGTACACACAAACACACACACACACACACACACACACACACACGAACACAAAAAAGGCAGTAAGGAAGGAGCACAAGAGTAAGACATCCATGGGCATATACAAAATAAAACAGCAAAATGGAGGACATAAATCCAACCATATCACAATTACACTGAAAGCAAATAAATTAAGTCATTCAACCAAAAGACAAAGATTGTCAAACTAGATAAAATAAGAAGGTCCAAATGTACGTGGTCCATAATACATTTCAGATTCACATAAATAACTTGAAGTAAAAGGATGGCGAAAGATACATCATTCAAATAGTAAATACAAGAAAAATGAAGTAGTTACACTAATATCAAACTTTAAGCTTGAAACATGATTATATACGAAGAAGGTGATTTCATACTGATAAAATAGTAAATTAATAAGAAAGACATAATAATTATACATAAGTCTAACAACTGAGTCCCAAGGCACATGAAATAAAAATTGACAAAACTGAAAAAGAAACAATTTTATACTAACAAGCATCAGACTTCAATATACCATTTTCAATACTTGCTGGAACAACTGAACAAAAAATCAGCAAAGATACAAAAGATTTGAAGAATACTATTAATCAACTGGACTTAACTGACATCTACAGAATGCTCTACCCAACAATAGCAGAATACACATTATTTTTAATAACATATAAAATAGTCTTTAAAATTTTTAATTTTTTTAAATTAACAAATTTGTTAAAAATTAACAAATTTAAAAGAATTGAAATCACAGAAAATATATTCTCCAATCATTATAGATTTAAATCAGAAATCAACAACAACATTTTGGAAAAATCCCCAAATATTTAAAAATTAATATACATCTAAAATCATGGATTGAAAAGGAAGTCAAAGGGAAAGGAAGAAAATATTTTCACTGAGTAAAAATAAAAACAATGAATATCAAAATTAATATTTAGTGCAGCCAAAGCAGCAGATTTATAGCTTTAAACATCTATATCAGAAAAGGAATAAAAAAGACTCAAGTCAATAACATAAGCTTCTAAATTAAGAAGCTAGAAAAAGAAGAACAAAGTAAAACCAAAGCAAGCACGAGAGAAAATAAAAATTATTAGAGAAAACAAAAACAAAATTGGAAAAAAATCAATGAAATCCAAAGTTAGTTTTAGAAAAGATAAACACAGTTGACAAACTTTTAGATACACTTATTAATAAAATAAAACAAGATACAGATGACTAAAATCAGGAATTAAAGAGGAGACCATAAAGTCAGACTGCTGACCTTATTGAAATTAAAATAAATACTACGAAAAATACATGGCAACAGATCAGACAACTTAGATGAAACAGATTACTAATAGAAGATAAGTTACTGAAATTGACTCAAAAAATATAGAAAATCTGAATAGACTCGTAAGTAGTCGAAATTTTAAGATGGACTACATGCTCTTCACCTTTGGTGCTACTAACCATAATTACACTGCATCACATGGCAAAAAAAAGATCATTCAGAATGGCCTAATCTAATCACACAAGCCGTTAAAAGAAAAGTTTTCTAAGAGTGGTGGCAAAAGGGGAAGTCAATGAGATTTGAAGCATAAGAAGGATTTGACATGCTGTTGCTGGCTTGATGGTGGGGGCCAGGTATGGAGAAATGTGTGCAGCCTCTATTAAGACGAGAGTGGCCCTTACATGGAAGACTGCAAGGAAAAGCAGACCTCAGCCCTACGTTACAAGGAACTGAATTTTGCCAAAACCTGAATGAGCTTGGAGGCAGATTCTTCCCAAGAGTGTCCAAATAAGAGACCAATCTAACAGACACCTACATTTCAGGTCTGTAAGTATCCAGTGGAGAACCCAGTGAAGCTCAACTGGACTTCTGACCTACAGAACTAGACAATTAACTGATAATATATGAAAAAGCTGCTAAGTTTGTTATAATCTGTTTCACATAAAAAACTAATAGGCCGGGTGCGGTGGCTCATGCCTGTAATCCCAATGCTTTGGGAGGCCGAGGCGGGTGGATCACAAGGTCAAGAGATTGAGACCATCCTGGCCAACATGGTGAAACCCCATCTCTACTAAAAATACAAAAATTAGCTGGGCGTGGTGGCGTGTGACTGTAGTCCCAGCTACTTGAGAGGCTGAGGCAGGAGAAGTGCTTGAACTCGGGAGGCGGAGGGTGCAGTGTGCCGAGATTGTGCCACTGCACTCCAGCCTGGCAACAGAGCGAGATTCCATCTCAAAAAAATATTTAAAACAAAAACAAAACCAAAAAAAAACCTAATAGAACCTCAAAGAAAAAACTGAATTGGTATTGAAAAAACATTTCCACAAAAAAAAAAAAACTCAGACCAAGTTGTCTTTACTAGTTAATTCTATCAAATATTTAAAGAATTAACAACAATCATTCATAAATTTGCAGAAAATTGAGGAGGAAATACTGTTAAACATATTATATGAGACAACTATTACCGTAATACCAAAAATATACAAAGATCTCACATAAAAACAAGACCAATATACTCCTAGGAATGTAGACCTAAAAACCGTCAACAAAATATTAGCAAATGAAATCCCATATAAGATAAAAGGACTTATATACAATGATCAAGTGAAGATTATACCAGAAATGTAAGGTTGGTTTATTATCAAACAACCAATTCATGCAATGTATAAGGAAAATGAAGAGCAAAACCCCAAAACCAAAAGATCATCTCCATGAAACAGAAAAAGCATCTAACAAAATTCAACATTTACTTATGATAAAGACTGTCAAAAAGCTAGGAAGAAAGATAACCTTCTCAATTATAAGATAATCTATAAAAAATCTGCAGCTGTATGTTTCACTTAATGTACTTAATGGTGAAATGGTAAAAGACAATGCTTTTCCTCAAAGATCAGAAACAAAACACATATGTGTATTCTTATGTCTTCTGGTCAACACTGTACTAAAAGTTCTATTCAGTGCAATAAGGCAAGAAAAAAAGATATATATTATGAAATGAAGGTAAAACATTTTATTCACAGGTGCCATAACATATCCTTTATGTAGAAAATCCTAAGAAATCTACAAACAAAACGAAACTACTAAAATAATAAGTCCAGCAAGGTCACAGACTACAAGATCAATTACACAAACACCAATTATATTTTTATATACTAACTATAAGCAATCTTACACAAACATCCATTATATTTTAATATACTAACTATAAATGATCTGAAAATAAAATTAAGAAAATTACATTCAGAACAGCATCAAAATGAATAACATTTATATGAATAAAGTGAACTAAAGAACTGTAAGACTTCTGATACAGGAGTTAAAAAGAAATTATTTAGGCAGATAGTGAGGGTAAGAAAAGTCCTTGGTAAGGTTTCCTTTTTTATAAAAAGCAGCCCCAAGTCATTTCTTCCCAAACAAAAAGCAGCCTGAAAAATCAAGCTGCAAGCATAGATAAGCAAGCTAAAAGCTTGCATAGGTAAATTCCAGCAGCTGTGCCAACAGAAAAAGGCTACCTGTGGGCTAGGCATATTTGACATGGCAGCCATCTTCCCTTTTCTTTTCTTTCTTTCTTTTTTTTTGTTTTTATTTTTTTGAGATGGAGTCTCACTCTGCCACCCAGGCTGGAGTGCAGTGGCACAATCTCACCTCACTGCAACCTCTGCCTCCTGGGTTCACGCCATTCTCCTGCCTCAGCCTCCCGAGTAGCTGGGACTATAGGGGTGTGTCACCACGCCAGGCTAATTTTTGTATTTTTAGTAGAGACCAGGTTTCACTGTGCTAGCTAGGATGGTCTCGATCTCCTGACGTCTCGTGATCAGTCCGCCTCGGCCTCCCAAAGTGCTGGGATTACAGGTGTGAGCCACAGTGCCTGGCCCATCTTCCCTTTTCTCAACTATGTGTGTAGTAAGGCGCAGACAACATGGTCTGGTCAGGTAGAAAACCCATTTGCATATTAAAAAATTAGGGTGGAGGATGGAGATGGGGTTTCACCACATTGGCCAGGTTGGTCTCGATCTCCTGACCTCAGGTGATCCACCTGCCTTGGCCTCCCAAAGTGCTGGGATTACAGGCATGAACCACCATGCCTGGCCAAAGACAACCTTCTTTCATATATTTAGTAATATTTATTGGATACTGATCATCTATGAAGTATGTTCTAGGTATTGTGGAATCATCAGTGAAGACAAAGAGCCTGCTCTAATAAAAACCCATATTCTAGTGGAAAGAGACAAACAAGTAAAACACTAAATTACGAGGCCAATGGTAAGTAGTATAAAGACAATAAAAATGGAGCTATTTGATGAAGGGTAATTGGGGTGAATTATAGTAACTAAATGAACCCTTATGGCCTCTGGTACTTGCCTTAGGATTTCTTTCTGCCATTCTTACAAGATCCCACTTACTAAGATATGTAATCTGTCATTAATGTGAGAGATCAACCCTTCAACTTTATCTCATTTCAGATGGGCCTTTTAGAGTCGATAGGCTGAAAAGTCATTTGATTTGAGGAGAGTTTTTTTAATACAAGTCCCTATATAATACTTATGGCAATATATAACCAATGAACAATAGAGTTTGTAGAAAACAGGTAAAAATAAATAAAGTTATTTAGTTAACTAAAGACAACAGAAAATACAAGCACTTCAAATACTGGGCCAGATGTTGCTTTCTTTACTGCTAAGAGTGAGTGATGATGAAAATTCATAAAGTTACAAGAATATTTATAATATATGGTTTCTTAGGGTCTGTATATCATTGTGAGGTATAACTCTTCAGCATATTTTGGCTGATGTCATAATTAGGATGATCAAGCTATTTTGTTATTTGCAACAGCTTGAAGAGCACAAAAAATAAACTAGTTCTTTAATCTAGACTAAATGTGAACCAGAAAATGGGGGCCCTGCTCATGGAAAACTGTCCTAAAATGTGACTTCAGGTGTATGTGTGTGTCTGTGTGTGTGTGTGTGTGTGTGCTTGTAAACAACACAAAGCTGAACTCACTTTTCATGTGGAAAGAGGGTGGCCTTTGGGCATTTAAACTATGAGGACAGCCCAGGCAATGACCCCAAATAAAAAAAGCAGGTGGCCATAAGCATGGACCAGGCTTATTGGCAACAGTCTTCATGTTTCTGCATGTCTCAACAAGAACTAATCAACTCAAATTGTGTAGAATAGCTGTGTATGCCAAAAAGTTATGATCTGTTTAATATAGACCATCTGTCCAAACGAGTTGTATGTAAAAGGCTTCTACCAATCAGTCTCACCTAGGTAGATTGGCACAACTTCAATATAGACAGCATTCAGGGTCTATATCAGGCTTAGTAGCTAAGTCCTAATGATACAGTGATTTAAATGAAACCCTAGTCCAGTCTTTTTTTTTAATTACTTTGTGAACAAAAACTTTCTCTTACAGAGAGAAGGTCAGGATAAACTGCTTCTTTCCTATAAGTCATTAAATTTGGAGGTAACAACGTTACCTTTCAATGCTCCAGAAACAACTCAAACCAAGTGTGGTTTCTTTCAGAGCAGTTTTCCGAGCAAAGAAGCAAGGCAGCACCAAGAATATCTATAATCAAATGCTTACATAACAACGTGACCCTTTTTTGGCCATTACTGGGACAACAGAAGTGGCCACCACTGGGACAACAGAAGTAGCCATTCAGATAATACCTTTCTACTATTCTTAAATCTAAATCTGACTCTAAACATAGAATTATCTTTTCTGAAGGCATACTTTGATTTGAGGCAAAGGCAGGAGAGAAAGCTTAGGTGCCATGGAAAAGTAGTAAGGAATGAAAGAGAACAGTGAGAAGTAGAAGAAAGAAAGGAGGAGAGAGAAAAACAAAAGAGTAACAATTAAGTCAGAAAAAGTTGTATTGATAAAACATCTCACTTTAATACATTTCAAACTGGTTTTATAACCCTTTTAAGCTTAAAGACTCTTTTATTGTGTGTGCTGAAAACAGTGTATTTGATTATCTTAAACCAAAGCAAAATTAGTTTAAATCCTATCAACATAGATCAAGCTCAGAAAAAAATCACATCATACAAGAACGGATGAAAGTATAATATGGGAAGACTCGTGGACATGAAGCTGAGTTTTGCTTATTTTCTATCTTGGAGACCCTTCTTTATTTTTTAGTGCTGTGTTATTTAAGCACACTGGTCATTTCTTTTGATAGAAAATATTTCTAATCCTATCTGCCCCAAGGAGATAGATAATTTTGGAAAATACATTCATAAAACTGCATGTAAAGGACTCACCAGCAATTTGAATAACAGATGACATCTCCATTACACTAGCACAGAGGTTCTCAAACTTTTGTGTTCATGAAACTCAGCTGGAAGGTTTGCTAAAATGCATATATCTGGGCTCCACCTCCAGACTTTCTAATTTAGTAGGTATGGAGTAGGGCCTGAGGATTTGCATTTTTCAAAAGTACCCAGGTGACGCTGATGCTGCTGGACTGGGGAACACATTTTGAGAACCATTGCACTAGCAAATACCTTCTGGCATCACGATGGATTCTACCTGGCTATGGGAGGTAAGCATTCACTTCAGATGTTTTCAGTTCCTCACCTGATACAATAAGGTGCACACAATTTCCTTTCCTGCTCTGGCCTCCTCCCCTATGACTGGTCTATATCTACATATCTATCACCAATTATCCTTTTGAGAATACTGGAACAAATAATTCTTTCCCATTAAGGTAAATACCCTCTGTCAATAAATTACCTTTTCCTTAAAGGTCTTATGTGGTGGTCTATAGGTAACTAATAAAAGAAAATCACATGGAGTCCTTTCTAATTCTTATGCTTTCCTCTCTATTCACATTCTGTATCCATTACTTTTCAATGTGCCTTTTAGTCCTGCACAGTACCACATTACCTCATATTGCTCTTTTGTTTTACAATATTGACCGAATGCTTTACTTCCTAGTTCATCTGAATTCGCTTTTATTTCAAGGCCAAATGTATTTACGAGAAGAATACAAAGAAACCATTCGAATGCAGAGCATTTTTAAACTGTTAGTAACTATGTTTCATATTTCTTTATTATTTAAGAGTATTAATAGATTTTTACAAAGCACTGTACCATAAAAAAAGCAAATGAGATATATCTGATAAAAGCACCTTCTACTGGGTGAACTCAAGGTTATTTGTATTAAGAGTTAACTCTAATTCAAATAAGGAAATGTTAAAAAGCTAAAGCAGTTGCCCAAAGGAACTTAACCTAGAGAAAACCATGAAGTTTGATTCCCAGCCTGAGAGCCAATATTTCAGAAAACAAATCTGTTTCTGTAGTTCTTATTCAACTCTTAATTCCATTTTTTTATTTTAGGCTCTCAAATACTTTACAAGACTCCTATTATATATCTATTTGGGCTGTCTTTAATTACAAGTTACAACAAATCTGATAAAAGTGTAGTTTCTCTTTCCCTAAATTTTCCCATTTAAGTACTTTTTGGCCCAGAAGATTATATACCTTGTTTTCCTATTATACCTTCTTTAAAACAGCAAAAACCATTTAATACTGAAATCTCTATAAGTTTTATTACTATGCACTTATTATGCCCATGATACACTTTCCTCTCCATAAAGCCTTTGTTTTCCTAAGAATATCACAAAAATTGTATGCTAAAATTCAACACATTTAAAAGATGGTTTCAGTTAGAATTATTATTTTGGAGTATTTTGGAGTAGCAGGAAACACACTTATCTACCCAGTAGAAAAAATTAGAAAGTTAGACAAAATATACAACTGGTCTGAACAATGTCTGAAACCAGTTGTTTTACATATTCTGACATTTTATACATTCAGATATTCAAGCAGTGTACGTATATGATCCTGAAAGACGGCAAACAAATGAGCTAAGTCCTAAAATGGAAATAAATTTGTGTTTAGATAAACAGTCCAGACTATGGTTCAGTGAGAAAAATCCTAAGCAGAACAAAGAAGTCTTGCTGCAGAGTTCAGGGAGGTTGAGGTGGCCAGAAACTGCATGACAGAATCCTTAGAAAAGAGAGTGCTACACAGAAAAACAGTTGAGTAATCAGCACAGAAGCCTTCTTGAGTTTTGCTAAGACTGCACATACGTAGAGTGAAACTCAAATTGTTTAGAAAATTGTTGTTACCAGGGAGTTGTAAATGAAACACTTCCCAGAAGTCACAAAGTACAAGGATATGTTCAAGTTTTGTCTCGTCAGAATGGTTGATCCCAGGACACTCAACCTTACTGAGAAACAGAAAGAGCTAAGCAGTTGTTAAAGAAAAGACTACCCTACAGACTAGCTTTAACAAAGCTTAAAAACAAGTCTTAAAAAGATCTGATCTACAAACAACTTAAATGCCTGTCAGAATTAACAATGTAAAGGAACACAATAAAATCAAGATAATCATTAATGTAACATCTATATTGATAAGCATCTAATAAAAACTTACAACATATATGATGAAATATGACTAGTAAGTCAAGAGAAAAACACCTGGAGATGACAACTGATAGAATTAGCACATGAGGATTTCAAAAGTCCTATTATAAATAAGCTCATCATAATTAAGAATTTAAAGGAAAACATGAATGTAATGATAATAAAAGATATTAAAAATAACCAAATGGTATTTAATAGGTGAAAAGTAAAAATTTGACATTATAAACCCATGCAACATCAAGCACATCATTATCATATTTCTAAAAACTAGTGAAGAAAGATCGTAAGAGTAAGCAGGCTTAAAAAGATGTTGCATACAAAGGAACAAAATAAGAATGACAGCAGAATATCATTTATTTAAAAAACATGCAGCTGGGCACGATGGCTCATGCCTGTAATCCCAGCACTTTGGGAGGCCGAGGTGGGTGGATCACCTGAGGGCAGGAGTTCCAGACCAGCCTGACCAACATGGAGAAACCCTGTCTCCACTAAAAATGCAAAATTAGCTGGGCATGGTGCCACATGCCTGTAATCCCAGCTACTCAGGAGGCTGGGGCAGGAGAATTGCTTGAATTCGGGAGGTGGAGGTTGCGGTGAGCCAAGATCGTGCCATTGTACTCTGGCTTGGGGATCCGTCTCAAAAACAAAGAAACCAACCAACCAACCAACCAACCAACCATGAAAGCCATAATAAATGAAAAATGATACAATATTATGAAAGTGATGAATAGAAGCAAAAAAACCAAGTTGCTAAGTCAGAAACATTTCCTTTAAAAACTGAAAGTGAAATAGATACAAAAGATGAAAAAAATTATTCCAGAAGAACTGCATGACCATAAACAAACACCTATCTCCAGGTATAAGTAAAATGATATTAGATGAAAACTAGGATCAAAAAAAAAGAATGTAAACTGCTGGAAATGGAAATACAAGCAATATTTTTCATATCAATTTAAAATGATTGTTAATTTAATGCAATAATAATAAAACTATGGTGTACACAACACATGTAGAAGTAAGTATGTGACAATAATAACAGAAAAAATGGAAGTGGGAAATTGAAGCATTCTTTTATGCAGTTATACATTAGACATTACACATGATCTGGTAAATATTACTTGAAAGCAGACTTTTTGTTTTTGAGACAGGGTCTTGCTCTGTTGCCCTGGCTGGAATGCAGTGGTACAATCACAGATGACCGTAGCCTTGACCTCTTGGGCTCCCGAGATTCTCCTGCCTCAGCCTCCTCAGTAGCTGCGTCTACAGGAGTATGCTACCATAACCGGCTAGTATTTTTGTTTCTTTCTTTACAGAGTTGGAGTTTTACCATGTTGCCCAGGCTGGTCTCGAACTCCTGGGGTCAAGCGATCCACCTGCCTCAGTCTCCCAAAGTGCTGGGAATATAGGTGTGAGCCACCACATCCAGCATGAAAATAGACTTCTAAGGGTTCATATTGCAAACCTGGAAAAACCACTAAAAAATTAAACAAATATAATGAGTACAGAATAGAAATAATAAACACCAAAACTACACAGTTATTTAAAAGAAGGTTAAAAAACCCGAAATATGAAACTGAAAAATAGAAAATAAATTAAAAGGTGATATAACTGACTCCATCAAGTTGATAATTGCAAGGGTGAAGGATCTAAATACTCCAGTGTAAGTCCAGAGACTGTCAGGCTAGATTATAAATCAAAAGCAAACTATGCACTATCTATGAGAGCCCTCCTTTAATTATTAAAGACAAAGGTGGAGAAAAAGTAGAAGGACTGAAAAGGACATATTCCACAAATACTAATCATAAAAAAGCTGAAGTGGCTATATTAATAACGTATTAGGTATATTTCAAAAGAAGTGATAACAACAGGGATAAAGAGGCATGTTTCAAAGTGATAAGAAGTTAATGCACCAAGACTATATAACAATCCTAAATGTGAATGAATCTAATAGCTGAAATTTAAAATTCATGGTGGAAAGATGGAAAGGAAAAAAAAAACACAATCATGGTTGGAAATTCCAAAGATCTCTCTTAGTAACTGATGGAAAAAGTGTACTAAAATTCAATAGGCATACAGAAGACCTGAACAACACTATAAGGGTATATACCCAAAGGATTATAAATCATGCTACCATAAAGACACATGCACACATATGTTTATTGTGGCACTATTCACAATAGCAAAGACTTGGAACCAACCCAAATGTCCATCAGTGACAGATTAGACTAAGAAAATGTGGCAAATACACACCATGGAATACCATGCAGTCATAAAAAAGGATGAATTCATATCCTTTGTAGGTACATGGATGCAGCTGGAAACCATCATTTTGAGCAAACTATCGCAAGGACAGAAAACCAAACACCACATGTTCCCACTCATAGGTGGGAACTGAATAATAAGAAGACTTGGACACAGGGTGGGGAACATCATACACCGGGGCCTGATGTAGGGTAGGGACAAGGGGGAGGGATAACATTAGGAGAAATACCTAATGTAAATGATGAGTTAATGGGTGCAGCAAACCAACATGGCACATGTATACCTATGTAACAAATCTGCACACTGTGCACATGTGCTCTAGAACTTAAAGTTAAATAAATAAATAAATAAATAGAAAAATATTGACCCTGCTGATAAACAGAACACTGCATCCAATAACTGCTGATTATATTAATTTTTAATGCAGATGAAAGATTTATACCAAGATAGGCCATATCATATGATATGGTGAATACTTTCAAGCCTCAATAATTTCAAGATAATGAAATTGTGGAAGACACATTTTCTGACAATAAGGGAATTAAGTTAGAAATATATTACAGAAAGCTGTCAGAGATTGGGCAATATCTGGAAATTAAGAATCTTATGACTATAAACTGTTCAAAGAGGAAATAACAAGAATACTTCAGAAATATTTTGAAATTAATCAAAATTAAAACACAATAAAATGTAGCTAATGGAGTTCGGAGGGAAATTTATAGCTTTAAATGTTTATATTAGAAAAGAAATTATGTTTCAAATCAATAATCTAAATTCTCATTCTAGCAAGTTAGTAAAAAAATGCAAACTAAAACTGGAAAATATATGAATGAAGGAAAAATAAACATAAGGGCAGAAACAAATGAAACAGAAAATAAACAACAGAGAAAATCTAATAAAAGATGTTTTGTTAAAAAAATCAATGAAATTGGATGGGGGTGCCCAAGATGGCTGAAAAGGAACAGTTCCAGCCTCCAGCTCCCAGCCTGAGCGACACAAAAGACGGGTGATTTCTGCATTTTCAACTGAGGTACCAGATTCATCTCACTGGGGCGTGTCGGACAGTCAGTGCTGGTCCACGGGTGTAGCACCACCAGCGAGAGCTAAAGCAGGGCGAGGCATCGCCTCACCTGGGAAGTGCAAGGGGGAAGGGAATTCCTTTTCCTAGCCAAAGGAAATTGAGACACACAACACCTGGCAAATCGGGTAACTCCCATCCTAATACTGCGCTTTACCAATGGTCTAAGCAAATGGCACACCAGGAGATTACATCCCACACCTGGCCTGGAGGGTCCCATACCCACAGAGCCTCCCTCATTGCTGGCATTGAGATCTAACTGCAAGGAGGCAGCGAGGCTGGGGGAGGGGCACCTGCCATTGCTGAAGCTTAAGTAGGTAAACAAAGCCTCTGGGAAGCTCGAATTGGGTGGAGAACACCGCAGCTCAAGGAGGCCTGCCTGCCTCTGTAGACTCCACCTCTGGGGACAGGGCATAGTTAAACAAAAAGCAGCAGAAACCTCTGCAGATGTAAATGTCCCTGTCTGACAGCTTTGAAGAGAGCAGTGGATCTCCCAGGACGGAGGCTGAGATCTGAGAACGGACAGACTGCCTGCTCAAGTGGGTCCCTGACCCCTGAGTAGCCTAACTGGCAGACATCCCCAACTAGGTGCAGACCGACACCTCACACTTCACACGGCTGGGTACACCCCTGAGATGAAGATTCCAGAGCAAGAATCAGACAGCAACACTCCCTGTTCAGCAATATTCTATCTTCTGCAGCCTCCGCTGCTGCTACCCAGGCAAACAGAGTCTCGAGTGGACCTCAAGCAGACTCCAACAGACCTGCAGCTGAGGGTCCTGACTGTTAGAAGGAAAACTAACAAACAGAAAGGACACCCACACCAAAACCCCATCAGTACGTCACCATCATCAAAGACCAAAGGAAGATAAAACCACAAAGATGGGGAAAAAGCAGTGCAGAAAAGCTGGAAATTCAAAAAATCAGAGCCCATCTCCACCTCCAAAGGAACGCAGCTCATCGCCAGCAACGGAACAAAGCTGGACAGAGAATGACTCTGACGAGTTGAGAGAAGAAGGCTTCAGTCAATCAAACTTCTCAGAGCTAAAGGAGGAACTACATGACCAGTGCAAAGAAACTAAAAACCTTGAAAAAAGAATGGATGAATGGATAACTAGAATAATCAATGCAGAGAAGACCTTAAAAGAACTGATAGAGATGAAAACCATGACACGAGAACTACATGACAAATGCACAAGCTTCAGTAACCGACTCGATCAACTGTAAGAAAGAGTATCAAATCAACAGAATATACATTCTTCTCAGCACCACATCACACTTATTCCAAAACTGACCACATAGTTGGAAGTAAAGCACTCCTCAGCAAATGTAAAAGAACAGAAATTCTAACAAACTCTCAGACCACAGTGAAATCAAACTGGAACTCAGGACTAAGAAACTCAATCAAAACCGCTCAACTACAAGGAAACGGAACAACCTGCTCCTGAATGACTACTGGGTACATAACGAAATGAAGGCAGAAATAAAGATGTTCTTTGAAACCAATGAGAACAGAGATACGACATACCAGAATATCTGGGACACATTTAAAGCAATGTGTAGAGGGAAATTTACAGCACTAAATGCCCACAAGAGAAAGCAGGAAAGATCTAAAATTGACATCCTAACACCACAATTAAAAGAACTAGAGAAGCAAGAGCAAACACATTCAAAAGATAGCAGAAGGCAAGAAATATCTAAGATCAGAGCAGAACTGAAGGAGACAGAGATACAAAAAACCCTCCAAAAAAATCAATGAATCCAGGAGATGGTTTTTTGAAAAGATCAACAAGATTGATAGACCACTAGCAAGACTAATAAAGAAAAGAGAGAAGAATCAAATAGACACAATAAAAAAGGATAAAGGGGATATCACCACCGACCCCACAGAAATATAAACTACCATCAGAGAATACTATAAACACCTCTACGCAAATCAACTAGAAAACGTAGAAGAAATGGATAATTTCCTGGACACTTACACTCTCCCAAGACTAAACCAGGAAGACATTGAATCCCTGAATAGACCAATAGCAGGCTCTGAAATTGAGGCAATAATTAACATCCTATCAACCAAAAAAAGTCCAGGACCAGACGGATTCACAGTCGAATTCTACCAGAGGTACAAGGAGGAGCTGGTACCATTCCTTCTGAAACTATTCCAATCAACAGAAAAAGAGGGAATCCTCCCTAACTCATTTTATGAGGCCAACATCATCCTGATACCAAATTCTAGCAGAGACACAACAAAAAAAGAGAATTTTAGACCAATGTCCCTGATGAACATCAATGCAAAAATCCTCAGTAAAATACCAGCAAACCGAATCCAGCAGTACATCAAAAAGCTTATCCACCATGATCAAGTGGGCTTCATCCCTGGGATGCAAGGCTGGTTCAACGTACTCAAATCAATAAACATAATCCAGCATATAAACAGAAGCAAAGACAAAAACCACACGATTATTTCAATAGATGCAGAAAAGGCCTTTGACAAAATTCAGCAGGCCTTCCTGCTAAAAACTCTCAATAAATTCGGTATTGATGGAACGTATCTCAAAATAATAAGAGCTATTTATGACAAACCCACAGACAATATCATACTGAATGGGCAAAAACCGGAAGCATTCCCTTTGAAAACTGGCACAAGACAGGGATGCCCTCTCTCACTACTCCTATTCAACATAATGTTGGAAGTTCTGGCTAGGACAATCAGGCAATAGAAAGAAATAAAGGGTATTCAGTTAGGAAAAGAAGGAGTCAAATTATCCCTGTTTGCAGATGACATGATTGTATATTTAGAAAACCCCATCGTCTCAGCCCAAAATCTCCTTAAGCTGATAAGCAACTTTGGCAAAGTCTCAGGATACAAAATCAATGTGCAAAAATCACAAGCATTCTTATATACCAGTAACAGACAAACAGAGAGCCCAATCATGAATGAACTCCCATTCACAATAGCTTCAAAGAGAATAAAATACCTAGGAATACAACTTGCAAGGGACATGAAGGACCTCTTCAAGGAGAACTACAAACCACTGCTCAGTGAAATAAAAGAGGACACACACACAAATGGGAGAACATACCATGCTCACGGATAGGAGGAATCAATATCGTGAAAATGGCCATACTGCCCAAGGTAATTTATAGATTCAATGCCATCCCCATTAAGCTACCAATGACTTTCTTCACAGAATTGGAAAAAACTGCTTTAAAGTTCATATGGAACCAAAAAAGACACCCCATTGCCAAGATAATCCTAAGCCAAAAGAACAAAACTGGAGGCATCACGCTACCTGACTTCAAACTATACTACAAGGCTACAGTAACCAAAACAGCAAGGTACTGGTACCAAAACAGAGATATAGACCAATAGAACAGAACAGAGCCCTCAGAAATAATACCACACATCTACAGCCATCTGATCTTTGACAAACCTGAGAAAAACAAGAAATGGGGAAAGGATTCCCTATTTAATAAACGGTGCTGGGAAGATTGGCTAGCCAGAAGTAGAAAGCTGAAACTGGATCCTTTCCTTACTCCTTATACGAAAATTAATTCAAGATGGATTAGAGACTTAAATGTTAGACCTAATACCATAAAAACCCTAGAAGAAAACCTAGGTAATACCATTCAGGACATAGGCATGGGCAAGGACTTCATGTCTAAAACACCAAAAGCAACGGCAACAAAAGCCAAAATTGACAAATGGGATCTAATTAAACTAAAGAACTTCTGTACAGCAAACGAAACTACCATCAGAGTGAACAGGCAACCTGCAGAATGGGAGAAAATTTTTGCAATCTACTCATCTGACAAAGGCCTAATATCCAGAACCTACAAAGAACTCAAACAAATTTACAAGAAAAAAACAAACAACCCCATCAAAAAGTGGGGAAAGGATATGAACAGACACTTCTCAACAGAAGACATTCATACAGCCAACAGACACATGAAAAAATGCTCATCATCACTTGCCATCAGAGAAATGCAAATCAAAACCATAAAACCATAATGAGATACCATCTCACACCAGTTAGAATGGCAATCATTAAAAAATCAGGAAACAACAGGTGCTGGAGAGGATGTGGAGAAATATCAACACTTTTACACTGTTGGTGGGAATGTAAACTAGTTCAACCATTGTGGAAAACAGTGTGGCGATTCCTCAAGGATCTAGAACTAGAAATACCATTTGACCCAGCCCTCCCATTACTGGGTATATACCCAAAGGATTATAAATCATGCTGCTATAAAGACACATGCACACGTATGTTTACTGCAGCAGAATTCACAATAGCAAAGACTTGGAATCAACCCAAATGTCCATCAGTGACAGACTGGATTAAGAAAATGTGGCACATATGCACCACGGAATACTATGTAGCCATAAAAAAAGGATGAGTTTGTGTCCTTTGTTGGGACATGGATGCAGCTGGAAACCATCATTCTCAGCAAACTATCACAAGAACAGAAAACCAAACACCGCATGTTCTCACTCATAGGTGGGAACTGAACAATGAGATCACTTGGATACAGGAAGGGAAACATCACACACCAGGGCCTATTGTGGGGAGGGGGAGGAGGGAAGGGATAGCATTAGGAGATATACGTAATGTAAATGACGAGTTAATGAGTGCAGCACACCAACATGGCACACGTATACATGTGTAACAAACCTGCACGTTGTGCACATGTACCCTAGAACTTAAAGTACGATTAAAAAAAAACAATGAAGTTGATCCAGAAAAAAGATGTGAATAATAAAATTCAAAAATGAAAAAGTGGCAAATAGATACAAGTGCACAGACATTAAGACAATAAAGGAAATTTATGAATGTTGAATTTTACTACATATAACATCTAAAATGAAATGGACAAATTCCTTGAATGACAGAAACTAACGAATTGACTGAAGACAAAATATAAAATCTTAATATCCCACATAAACTACAGAAATTAAAGTAGTAATTTAAAATATTCTCACAAAAAAGCCCACTCCTGACAGCTTCAGTGGTGAATATCAATCATTTTTAAAAGAAAAGGTCATGGATCAACTGAGAATATAGAAAAAGAAGAAAACCGTTTCCAACAGATTTACCAAAGCCAGAATTACTCTCATCCCAAACCAGACAAAATTACCAAAAGAAAACAGAACTACAGAATAATATTCCTTATAAATATAGATGTCTGCACATGGTACATACTTTAAAACTGACCACACACTCAGACCTAAAACAATTCTCAAAAAACTTGAGACCAACCTGGCAACATGGTGAAACCCTGTCTCTACAAAAAAATTAGCCAATCATGGTGGTGTTTGCCTGTGGTCCCAGATACTCAGGAGGCTGAGGTGGGAGGATACGTCAAGCTCAGGAGGAGGAAGTTGCAGTGAACTGAGATCATGCCACTGCACTCCAGCCTGGGTGACACAGTGAGACCTTGTCTCAATAACAATAAGTACAATCAGAAATGACGAGGCAGATATTGCCACCAACCCCAAACAAAACTCTCAGAGACTATTACAAACACCTCTAGGCACACAAATTAGAAAACCTAGAAGAAATGGATAAATTCCTGAAAATATACAACCTCTCAAGATTGAACCAGGAAGAAACTGAAACCCTGAAAAAAACAATATTGAGTTTCAAAATTAAATCATTAATAAAAAGCCTACCAACCAGAAAAAGCCCTGGGCAAGATGGATCCACAGGTGAATTCTATCAGACATACAAAGAAGAGCTAGTACCAATCCTACTGAAACTATTCCAAAAAATCAAGTAAGAGGGACTTTGACCCTAACTCATTCTATAAGGCTAATATAATTTTGATGTCAAAATCTGGCAGAGACACAACAACAAAACACTTCAGGAAAATATCCTTGATGAACATAGTTGCAAAAATCCTCAACAAAACACTAGCAAACCAAATCCAGCAGCATCTCAAAAAGCTAATCCACCACAATCAAGTTGGCTTTATTACTGGAATACAAGGTTGGTTCAACATATGCAAATCAATACATGAGATTCATCACATAAACAGAACTAAAACCAAAAACCACATGATCATCTCATTAGACACAGAAAATATGTTCAATAAAATTTATCCCTTCATCTTTAAAACCCTCAACAACTAGGCATTGAAGGAACATACTTTGAAATAAAAAGAGCCATCTATGACAAACCCACAGCCAGCATCATACTAAATAGGAAAAAGTTGGAAACATTACCCTTGCAAACCAGAACAAGACAACGATGTCCACTTTCACCACTCCTATTTGACAGTACTGCATGCACTAGCCAGAGCACTCAGGCAAGAAAAAAAAGAAAAAAAACACAAGGCATCTAAAAAGGAAGAGAGGAAGTCAAACTATCTCTCTTTGCAGACTATATGTTTTTACATCTAGAAAATCCTAGTCTCTGCCCTAAACCTCCTAGAAAAACAACTTCAACAAAGTTTCAGGATACAAATTCAATATAGAAAAATCAGTAGCATTTCTGTTCACCAACAATATCCAAGCTGAAGGCCAAATCAAGAATGCAATCCAA
This sequence comes from Trachypithecus francoisi, assembly GCF_009764315.1. Lineage (NCBI taxonomy): Eukaryota > Metazoa > Chordata > Mammalia > Primates > Cercopithecidae > Trachypithecus > Trachypithecus francoisi. The sequence continues at coordinate 18,931,423 of NW_022681464.1, forward strand.
TCACAAAAGCCATACACAAAAAATAAAACATTCAGGAAGGTAAAAGATCTCTATGAGAATGATAAAACACATGGATGGAGCTAGAGATCATTATTCTAAATGAACATAATGCAGGAACAGAAAACCAAATACCACGTTCTCATGTACAAGTGGGAGTTAACATTGAGAACACATAGACACAAAGAAATGAATAACAGGCCAGGCATGGTGGCTCATGCCTGTAATTCCAGCATTTTGGGAGGCTGAGGTAGGAAGACTGCTTGACCCAAGAGTTCATTTGTTCGGGACCAGCCTGATCAACATAGCAGGACCCCATCTCCACAAAAATTTTAAAAAATCGGCAGGGCATGGTGGAATGTGTCTGTCCCAGCTACTGCGGAGGCTGAGGCAGGAGGATTGCTCAAACCCAGGAGGTTGAGGCTACAGTGAGCCGTGTTCATGCATCTGCACTCCAGCCTGGGCATCAGACCAAGACTTTGTCTCACACACAAAAAAAGAAGGGAATAATAGAAACAAGGACTTACTTGAGGGTGAAGGACTGAAGGAGAGTGAAGATTGAAAACTACATATTGGGTACTATGCTTATTACCTGGGTGATGAAATAATCTGTACACCAAACCCCTGTTACATGCAATTTACCCATGTAAGAAAACTGTACATGTACTCTTGGAACCTAAAATATAAGTTGGAAAAATAAATAAATACAGATGACGTTCAACTGTTGTGGGGGAACATTGCAGAGATAATGAAGTAATTAGTTGCTTCTTGCCACTCTGTTGCCAAAGTGTCCATATACAATCCTTGTCAGCTGTACAGAAATTAAACCCAATGGTTGACAGGTCTTCCCAGATGTGAATAAAACAAAAATGAATCTTCTTTCAGAAATGTAATATTTAATAGCTTTGAGGTAGAACTAAGAACGGAAAAAGCTACAATCAAGTTTACTGCAATCTTATGCGGTAAAATGACAGAAAAACTCCAATACAGATTCTAACCAGTCTCTCAACCGTATGAAAAAATAGACGATCTTCTACATCTGCAATACAGAAGAGGAGCCTGGCCAACATAGTGAGACCTTGTCTCTTCTAAAATTAAAAAAATTAGCTGGGCATAGTGGCACATGTCTGCAGAAGTCCCAACTACTTTGGGGGCTGAGGTGGGAGGATCACTTGACTCCAGGAAGTCAAGGCTGTAGTGAGTCCTGCTCATGCAATAGCACACCAGCCTGGGCAACAGAGCAAGACCCTGTCCCAAAAAAATAAATAAAAATAAAAATAAAATACAGAAGAAGCCCAGGTGTGGTGGCTCATGCTGTAATCCCAGCACTTTGGGAGGCCAAGGCAGGAGGATCACTTGAGCCCAGAAAGTTGAAGCTACAGTGAGCCATGATTGTGCCACTGCACTGTAGCCTGGTCCACAGAGTGAGACTCTGTCTCTAAAAAATAAGAGGAGAAAAAATACAGACAAGGAGAGTGTGATTATTTATAAGACATTAGCAGTGGTATTCAGTGACTGTAGAGTTTACTTATTTCCTGTAAGAGATTCGTATAGCAACATACTCAAATTACTTTCCTGATGGACTAAGGAAACTCTATCCTAAAGCCAACAGAACGTGTGATGGCTTAAACTGTCATAAATATTTTTTCATCTTAATATGATTCTCATCTGTTCATGCAACAATTTCTTAACAATTTAATGACAGCAAAACTGCAGTATGAGAATATCTCTATTTCTTATTTTCAGATTAAATATAAGAAACTGCAGAAGCTATGGGAGTAAATTTGAGACTGTGATAGGTCTCTAAATTCCTTAAACAGCCATATAAAATACAATGTATCAAGCAAAAGTAATTATAAAGTACTTATGGAGTTTTTTATTAGAAAATGTATGCAATTTAACACCCAAAGGTCTTTAGTTTCCAGGTCGTATTATTAAGTATCAGCCTTCTGTAAGGGAACTTTGCTATCATACCAATAACAGAACAATGCACCAGCCTGTTCAGTTTTCCAAAAGGAACATGTAGGTCTCCTAAAAGTATAATTCTATACTGAGACTTCAGATGCTTTTCCTTCTGAAGTCATAATTCTAACACTTAAACTGGGAGTATAGTGGGTGACTAGGGTCTAAACCATGACTCTAATCCTGGTGAATTTTCTTATTATATGAGCTTTTTTTTTTTTTTTTTTTTTTTGAGGCAGAGTCTCGCTCTGTCGCCCGGACTAGAATGCAGTGGCCAGATCTCAGCTCACTGCAAGCTCCGCCTCCCGGGTTTACGCCATTCTCCTGCCTCAGCCTCCCGAGTAGCTGGGACTACAGGCGCCGGCCACCTCGCCCGGCTAGTTTTTGTATTTTTAGTAGAGACGGGGTTTCACCGTGTTAGCCGGGATGGTCTCGATCTCCTGACCTCGTGATCCCCCCGTCTCGGCCTCCCAAAGTGCTGGGATTACAGGCTTGAGCCACCGCGCCCGGCCTATATGAGTTTTAAAATATTAAAATCTATACCTTCCTTATCTGAATACTACTCATTTTTCATCCATCAAGAAATTTATCCAGACACTCATCAGATTAAAAGAGAAATGGACAATTCTTATACTGCTGAGTGTTAACAGCAGGTCTGCCTTTCTTAAAATCTTCTCCCACTTTAATTTCAACAAGGCACATGCTAGGGTTCCTGCCAGGTCAAGTGCAAAGTAAATTCCTCAATTTGTTTGTGTATTGTGTTATATTATATTGTATTGTGTTGTATTGTATTTTGTTTTATTTATTTATGAGACAGAGTCTCACTCTGTTGCCCAGGCTGGAGTGCAGTGGCACTATCTTGACTCACTGCAAGCTCCGCCTCATGGGTTCACGCCATTCTCCTGCTTCAGCCTCCTGAGTAGCTGGGACTACAGGTGCCTGTCACCATGTGTGGCTAATTTTTTTTGTATTTGTTTTAGTAGAGACGGGGTTCCACCGTGTTAGCCAGGATGGTCTTGATCTCCTGACCTCGTGGGTCTCGATCTCCTGACCTTGTGATCCATCTGCCTCGGACTCCCAAAGTGCTGAGTAATTTTTTTTGTTTTGTTTTAAGGAGCAGAAAGTTTAATAGACAAGAAAGAAAAGAGAAAAAAGTGGGAAGAAGCTCCCCTGTACAGAGACAGAGGGAGGGGGGCTCCAAAGCCAAGAGAGGAGACTCCAATTCCTCAATTAAAAAAACATCATTTAAGGAACATTCATGTTCTAACTGGTTCATGGTAACTTTCAAGAAACTATTTTAAATACCAAAACAAATGCAAAGAAATCCTAATACATAATTCATAGAAGCTGTGAAATGCCATATTGAGAATCAGAACTTGATTGTTATGCTAAGGGCATTTTCCTCTTTAAAAAGAAAAGTTTCTCATACAATAGGTTTCATTATAAGAACATATTGATTGAAACTAGTTTCATTGCCACTAATGTTCTGCTTAATTTTAAAGATAACATAATATTGAACAGAATAATGTGTTCTATTAATAACATTTTATTGAAAAGAATAAACTGATTTATGGCATTTGTTTGTCCAAATAAGCACACAGATCATATGCTATAAATCTTCTTGAGTCTAAACAGAAGGCTGAGATGCAACTTGATAAAAATAAAAAGTTATCATAAAACATAATGAAAAATCTAATTTGAAAATTAAACAGTGCACTGCCCAGCTTCATGCTTTGTTTAGGGTCTGAAGCTTGCAATGAAGATGAAAGAGCAGCTCTAGTATAGTTAAAATGGCTATTGTGAGTCTTCATTTGGGGAATCCTATACAAGTAATTAAAATCTGTTAGGGAAAGTCTGGTCATTTTGTTTCTTAGGCAATTCACTCTAATCTCATTGAAGGTACACTTTAAAGTGAGGCAGCTTATTTTTTACTTAAAAATACTTTAAAAGTTGAATTTTTATTTTGTGGGGGTAAGAGGGGCAGAAATTAACACAAGACTTGTGTTCACAGACTAAAGTATTTTTCCCTGAAGCTGTAGTTTTGAATGAGCCAACTCAAAGTCGTTCCTGTGTGTGTATGTGCAAACAGGAACATGGACATACACAAACTATTTTGAGCAGATGATATCTGAAAGGATGCCATCAGGCCATTCCTCTAAAAGATGACCCATACACCTTCTGGAAAGCAATGTTTGCATTTCACAGCCAAGAGATAGGATTATATATTTGCCACTGACTCTACATAAAATTGATCATTTATCTGTAGCTGATTTCCCTTACACAGAAAGCTGTTACAGTTCTCTTACATACTATTTACCATTCTGAAAAATTCCTGTTTGTCTAAATTTATATACAGTATTCTGAATATTAGGAAATCTAACATGTGCTGTAATCTTTCAAGTTAATTTTGCATGAGAGAAGTTATTTAACTATTTTTAAGAAATACTTATGTTTCGGCTGGGTGTGGTGGCTCACGCATGTAATAGCAGCACTTTGGAAGGCCAAGATGGGTGGATAACCTGAGGTCAAGAGTTCAAGACCAGCCTGGCCAATATAGTGAAACCCTGTCTCTACTAAAAATACAAAAATTAGCCAGGTGTGGTGGCGTGTGCCTGTAATCTCAGCTACTTGGGAGGCTGAGGCAGGAGGATTGCTTAACCCGGGAGGCAAACATTGCAGTGAGACAAGATCACACCACTGCACTCCAGCCTGGGTGACAGAGTGAGACTCTGTCTCCAAAAAAAAAAAAAAAAAAGAAAAAAGAAGAAGAAAAAAAAGAAATACCTATGTTTCACCTGCTTGCTGCATCCAGCAGCCTTAGTCATCCCACCCCACTCCACCTGTGCAGAGATCTTTGCGCAGAAGGCCCTCTGCTCCACGCTGAGGCAGATCTCCAGGCATTTGGAGCATCACTCACCTGGACCAGCAGACTGGCCTGCATCCCCCACCCTTCCTATGTGAACATCCTGGTACAGGAAGACCCTCTCTGCTTCATGCCCAGGCAAATCATCAGGCATTTGTTGTACCCACTCATCTCTTTCAGCAGCTTAAGCCACCCTACCTTTCCTGGACATAGATCATGGTATAGTGAAACCCTCTACACCCCATGCCCAGGCAGATCTCCAGGCATTCAAAGAAACTGCTTGCCTCGTCCAGCAGTCTGAGACACTCCACACCTCCTACGAAGAGATCCTGGTGCACAGGGCCTTCTCTGTTCCATGCCCAGGCGGATGGTCAAGACATCTGGAACACCCACTTGGATTAAAAGTGTAGGTTGCTGCCCATCCCCATGCAGAGAACTTGGAGCCAAGGAGGTTTCACAGTTCAATGCCTAGGCACACCTCTGGGCACATGGTGGCCACCACCGTTGGCACTGGTGCTTGTGCCTGCCATAAGGCAATCTGCGATCTGTAGGTGTACCTGCCTGGTCCAGATCTGCTGTTCCTGGTTCTTGCCTCCCAGCCCCGCGGGTTAATCAGGGAGCTCACACCACTGTGCATTCCATGAACCAGCTCATTGCCTAAGGCAACAGAGAACTTCTGCCAGTAAACAAGGATCAAGTATATACTCAATCATGTTGGCTGCAGTAAGCTCTGACCTATAAGTGCCATGTATCGGCTTATAGGATGAACTGCACAGCCAAATGGAAGTGCATAGGGCTACTGAAGCAAAGCCAAAAGCCAAAAGACCCTACCCAGCATTTTCTACAGTCACACTCCCAGGGAGCGGGGGCAGGAAAAGGTAAAGAAAAAAATAAAACAACAATAACACCATAGGGAAAAAGAAAATATCCTGCCTGCACAAAAATAATTACAAAAAATTAGAAGGGCCAGCATCATCAGATGAGAAGGAATCAGAGTGTGGATTCTGGCACAATAAAAATTTTGAATGTAGTGATACCACAAAAGTACTGAACTAACTCTACAGCAATGGTCTGTAACCAAAACACAAACTTAGAAATGGCAGATAAAGAATCCAAAGCAAGGCTTGCACGGTAGCTCAATGAGATTCAAGACAAAGTTAAAAATGAAAACAAAGAAACTTCTAGAGCAATGTAGGAAATGAAGAAAGACATAAAAATCATATTAAAAAAATCAGTCAGTGCCTCTAGAATTGAAAACCTCACTTAAGAAATTTCAAAATACAAATGAAAGCTTTATCAATAGACTGGACCAAGCAGAAGAAACTGTTTCAGATACTGAGGACTGATCTTTTAAACTAACCAAGTCTGGCAAAAGTCTGTGAGAACCCTGGGATTATGTAAAGAAACCAAGCCTTCCAAGTATCAGCATTACTAAGACAGGAGAAAAAGGAAAGAACCTGGAAAATATACTTGAGGAAACAGTTCAAAAAAACTTCTTTAATTATGCCAGAAAGGTAGACAGGCAGACAGAAGAAATCTAGAGATCACCTGGAAGATACTATACTAAATAATCACCAAGGCATATAATAGTCAAAAGGTTCAAGGTCAATGCTAATGAAAAAAATCTTAAAGGCAGCTAGAGAAAAAGCATGAATCACAAAAAAAGGGAACCTCATCAGGCTAACAGTGGGCTTCTCTGCAGAAACCTTACAGGTCAGGAGAGATTGGGAGCCTATTTTCAGCATTCTTAAGGAAATAAAAAAATTCCAAGCAAGAATTTGACATCCCACCAAACTTAAGTTGTTGAGGTGAAGGAGAAATAAAATCTTTTCCAGACAAGTAAGCACTAAGGAAGTTCATTACCACTAGACCAGCCTTCCAAGAGATCCTTAAAGTAGTTCTAAGGATGGAAACAAAAAATGATACCTGCGACCACAAAAACACACATAAGTACATAACCCATGAGACTAGAAAGCAAAAACACAATAGAAAGTACAAGGCAACCAGCTGAACAACTTCAAGATAGGATCAGAACCTCATATATCAATATTAACCTTGAATATAAATGGTCTAAATGACCCTCTTAAAAGGCACAGAGTGGGAAAGCTGGAGAAAAATACAAGACCTATACATCTACTGTCTGCAAGAGATCCATCTCACACATAACGATACCAATAGGATCAAAGTAAAGGATTGGAGAAAGATGTACCGCATAGATAGAAAACAAAAAAAGAGAAGGGATCACTAATCTAATACCAGATACAACAGACTTTAAACTAACAATCCTAAAAAAGGACACAGAAAGACATTACATAACGATAAAGGGTTCAATTAGATAAGTCTTACCTATCCTAAGTACAGACATACACAACATTGGAGCACCCAGATTCACAAAAACAAGTACTTCTAAAACTATGAAAAAACTTAAACAGTCACACAATAGTATTGGAGGACTTCAACATCATACTGACAGCATAAGACAGATCATTGAGGCAGAAAACTAACAAAGAAATTCTGGACTTAAACTTCACAGCTGAACAACTGGATGTAAGAGAAATATATAGAGTACATGACCCATCCACCACAGAATATACATTCTTCTCATCTGCACACAGAACATACTAAAAGACCGACTACATTCTTTACAAGAAAGCAAGTCTCAATAAATTAAAAAAATTGAAATCATATCAACCATACTTTCAGACCACTGTGGAATGAAAATAGAAATTATTATAACATCAGAAGACCTCTCAAAACCACTCAATTACATAGAAATTAAACAACTTGCTCCTGAAGGACTTTTGGGTAAAAAGAAGCCATACTTCTCAAAAGAAGACATACAAGTGACCAACAAACATAAAAAATTCACATCATCACTAATCATCAGAGAAATGAAAATCAAAACCACAATATCATCTCACACCAGTCAGAATGACTATTAGTAAAAATGTTAACAAAACAACAGATGTGGGCAAGGATGCAGAGGAAAGGACTGTTTATACACTGTTGGTGTGAATGTAAGTTAGCTCAGCCACTGTAGAAAGCAGTCTGGAGATTTCTCAAGAAACTTAAAACAGAACTGCCATTCAACCAACCAATCCCATTACTGGGTATGTATCCAAAGGAAAATAAGTCATTCTACCAAAAAGGCACATGTACCTGCATGTTCACCACAGAGCTATTCATAATAGCAAAGACATGGAATCAACCTAGATGCCTATCAATAGTGAATTAGATAAAGAAAATGTGGTACACATATGCCATGGGATACCTCACAGCCATAAAAAGAATGGAATCATATCCTTTGTAGAAACATGAATGCAGTTGAAGGCCATTTTCCTAAGTGAATTAATGCAGGAACAGAAAACTACATGTTATCACTCATAAGTGGGAGCTAAATACAAGGTACTCATGGATATGGCAACAATAGACACTAGGGACTACTGTGGGGAGTGAGGGAGATGGGCAAGGTATGAAAAACCGTTAAGTACCATTCTCAGTATCTGGGTGACAGGATCATTTGTACCCCGAACCTCAGCATCATTTAATATATCCAGATAACAAACTTGCACATGTACCCCATAAAAATAAAAGCTGAAAACAAAAAGCTCTATGTTCTATGTTGATTACCATTTTATACATGAGGAGCCTGAAGCCTATAGATTATTTAATTTTCCAAAGGTCATATAGGTGGTAAATTGTGGCACTACATATTATATCTAGGTGATTTAACTCCCTAGTTGAGCTCTTGTTCCTAATTCCAAATACTAGTGCCTCGCTACCCTATCCTGTCTCTGAAAGTTCATAGGACTGACCACCCAGGTGCTATTTTAATATGATGAAAGTATAATTTATTAACTAGCACCAAAATGGCCTTAAGATGTTAATGAAATTTCTAAATATATGTGAGTGCCATCCAGGGAGTTATTAATGTCAGCAGAAATAAACAATATGGAGAACTACCTCTCTATTATTTTTACTCCATTTCTCATAATGTCATGAGCCTTTGATACTCCACTGAGCATAAAGCTGTCCCAAAAAGGGACATAAACTTTTCAATTCTGAAACAATAAAATAGAAGTTTCAGGGAAATTAAAAGAAAGAAATAGCTATGCTTTTAGTGCAAATTTAAAATCAGTATTACAAAAACTGCAATATAGATTATTAGCTTTGGTATAGGATACACTTAAGAGTTCAATGTTAAAATAACCAGAATTTATTAAACTACACTCCAGAGTGCAATTAGTCTCTAGCTTAAGGAACACCCACAGCCTGGTTAAATCATTCATCTACTGTGTAAGATACCATAATTTGTTTAAACAGTCACTTATTAATGCAAAGTTAGATACTGTGTTGACTGGCTTGGTTCAGTCTACTTCCCTCCATATAATCATAAAATTTGGGAATCTATAAATCACACATTCTATACTCCCTTGCAGTCAGAGCTCTGTGGATGTCAATTAGGTTCTGCCTATTTCACATAATTGTGGAGGTTTCCTTTTTGTTACCACTGGCAAGGACAATGGTGAAAACACAAAAATTCTTCCCAACAGTGACATCCCAGGGAATGTATTTTAGATTTCGGGGTTACAAGAAGCAGTTGTGGAAGCAGCAGAAACACCAATGACTTGTTGCTCTGGCCTCTAAATGCCTAGATTTCATGAATGGGAGTCTATTCTCTAGTTTCCTGGGTGTTTGGAAACAGTTGTGACAGTGGCAAATAGATTGCTTCTGATTCCAACACAGCTCCAGTGTTGGTCTCAGAGAATTACTCTCTTAGTATATTAGTTTTATATTGTTCTGAAGTCACTACTGGAAGTCTAACCTAGAATGCGCTTCTTCAGTCCTTTCAAAGATTTAATATACTTATTTTCGAGTATTACATTCCTTCCTGTCAAAATACCTACAAAGGTAGTTTCTATTTCCCATCCTGAATCCTGACTGACAGACAATCTTTTGATATTACTAAAAATGTGGTCTTTTTTTTCTTTTTCTAAATTCAAGTACAATTTATACATGGTAACATTCATCTTTCTTACTGCATAATTTTTCAAGTTTTGAGAACTACAACTGGGTAATCATCACGAAAATTAAGGTAATTTCATCACACTAAAAATTACCCATGCTCCTTTGTAATCAACCTGTCCTCCAACTTCAGCCCAATTATTTATGTCTCTGTAGTTTTCCTTTACTGGGATGTCATACAAATGGATTCATACAGTATATAACCTTTTGAGCTTGGCTTCTTTCACTTAGCATTTGAGATTCATGTATGTATATTGTGCGTGCCAAGTTATTTCCCTTTATTGCTGTGTAGGATCATTTAAATTATTTCCTGTTTTTAGTGAGTATCAATAAAGTCATTATAAAGATTCACATACCGGCTTTCATGTGCGGATAGATTTTCATTTCATTTGGGTAAATATCTACAAGTTAATTCACGTGAAAAGCAGACCTGGATTAGGATGAGGGCAGTGAAGTTGGTAAGAAATGGTAGGAATTGGGATTTATTTACAATGAAGAGTGCACTGGATTTGGTGATGGATGAGATCTGGAGTGTGAGAACAGAGAGAAGTCAATTATGACTCCAAATACTTTTTTTCCTTGAGAAATAGAAAGAATGGGAATGCCATTTACTGAGGTGGATAGGTAATGTAGTGGCAGGTTGGGGAGGAGAATCAGGAGTTCAATTTTAGCTATGCTATGTTTGAGATATTAGTGGACAGATCACATATGCACTGTTTCCTTAATTAGACTGAAACCCTTTAGGGCAGAATCTGTATCTTTTACTAACATACGGTTTCCTATAATAGCAAGGGAACAGAATTTAGATTAGAAGATTTGGGGGTGTTTTTCAGTCCCTAAATTTCTGCAGTGAGAGCTAGGCTGTCACAGTTGTAAATTTACAAGTGCACTAAGCTTCTTGTATCTCACAAATGGCTACTTCTAGGGTGGCTATAATTTAAGTGAATATGGTACCGCATGTATATAACCAAAAAAATTTACCACTTCCTTGAGAGCATGAAGAAATTTCATGGTTAGAAAATTTTTCTATGTTGAAAATTTCATTTTTTTGTTTCTGTCAATTATTGCTATATATACCTCTATCCTCTTAAATCAGACAAACAACTTTAATTCCCTAAGTCACAGTATGGTAGAATCTCAGACGACAGTATCACTTTAATCAGGTTCCAAGGTTAGACATAATGTTTAGCTTTGACGTAGCCCCAGTAATCAGAAAGGATCTCCAAGAGCCCAAACAACATCACCTCTTATTCTTCCATAGTACAGACAATGCTTATCTCCATCACCTTCCCTTTAGTGGATCTGTAATGAAGACTAAAGCACTTTGTTAAGTCCCTATGTGATCCAAGCTAACTACAGTGACCAAATTCTGGCACCAGAATGAATACATTTAATAGCAACAGAAAAGTGTCTCATTAAAGAGATCCACAAAATGGTATCAATTCCTTTTAGGATATCTTTTTTTTTTTTTTTTTAAGATGGTGTCTCAATCTGTCGCCCAGGCTGGAGTGTAGTGTTGTGATCTCGGCTCACTGCAACCTCCACCTCCTGGGTTCAAGTGATTCTCCTGCCTCAGCCTCCCGAGTAGCTGGGACTACAGGTGCCTGCCACCATGCCCAGATAATCGTTGTATTTTTAGTAGATACGGGGTTTCACCATATTGGCCACACGGGTCTCGAACTCCTCACCTTGTGATCTGTCTGCTTTGGCCTCCCAAAGTGCTGGGATTACAGGCGTGAGCCACTGTGCCCAGCCTTAAGATATCTTTATTCTCTAAGCAAGAGGCAAATTTACTACTGTAGCCCAGGAATTCTGATATTTTGCAAGATGTTATGCTCTTCTACTCAGCAAATATATTTTCCGTGATATGCCTCTTTGCTCAGCTGTATCATGGTAAGCTTTTCCTTATTCTTTCTAATGCCTAAGGCCTTTTCATGACAATTTCGATTTCAGCTGCCTAATTTTTATGACTAACATTTTCTGAATACACACTCTCAGATAATTAGGAACTATGTATGGGAAGAGAAACTCATTGGTTTAAACAAATTAGGTACAGGTATTTTCTTATCCTTGTAATGAAGTCTCTAGAAGTACACAATCTGGGGCTATTTCAGCAGCCCTACAATGCCATCAGGGACTTCAGTTTCTTTTATCTTTTGGCTCATACACAGACTATCAACCTTATATTCATGAAATGGTTGCTCAATCTCCAACATTAGGACAACATTCCACAAAACAGAGGCTTTCAACTTGACCTGTTGATATTTGGACCAGATAATTCTTTGTTCTGTGGATGGTCTTGCACACTGTAGGATGCTTAGCAGTATCCCTGGCCTGTACTTGCTAGGTGACAATAGTAACCCCCAGTTTAACCACCAAAAATGTCTCCAGATATTGCCAAATTTCTCCTGGGGGTCAAAATCACCCCTAGTTGAGAACTGCTGCCGGAGAAAAAATGAGAATGGATGAAAGACAAAAAGAGGAATGACAGTGGTGCCTGCTATACCCACTCCCTCTTCCTGGCCCTCTATCCTCTTAATGAGATTTCCTAGAAGCCCTGTGGAACAACTTCTTACATCTCACTAGCCAGAACTGTACCTCAGTGCCACCCCATCTGCAAAGGAAGTTGAACAATGTAGGTTTTAACTAGGGACATTGTCATTTCCAGTAACAGTGGCATTAAGAAAGAAAGATAGTAAAGAAATGGATAATAGGTAAGAAAATAGCAGTGTCTATCACAGAAAGTGTTTCAGTACCTTATTTTCAAGACAATTTTCTTCCACTCTTTAAACTGACATTCTTGACTATATGCTTGCAGATGCTCCTAAGATTTTTAAAAGAAGGTGTATCCTTATTTGTGTCTTATGAAGAACTTTTCAAGAGGACACTTTGCAGAAGTTGCCTTTTCCCTTGAGAACTGGTTATACTTTCCTAGTTCTGTTTACGTAATCTTTTTCCTCTCCTTCTAGGACTCCAATGACATAAAAGTTAGACCTCTGATATTATACCAAAGGTCCTTAAGGCTCTTGTGTAACTATTTTCCCTCTCTTTTTCCCGTTCTTAAGCCTGTATCCAGTTTCAAGTTTCTATTGACCTATCTTCAAATTTACTGACTCTCTCCTTTGTTACTCCATTCTGCCAATTAAATCACCACTGAATTTTTAAATTTTGGATATTGTATTTGACAGATCCAAAATTTCCACTTAGTTCTTTTTTATAGTTTCTATTTCTCTGCTGAGAACTTCTATCCATTAATTTCAAGTGTATTTACCTTTATGCTATGGACAGTTGTTATAACAGATGCTTTAAAGTGTTTGCCTGATTATTCTAAAATCTGGTCGACTCTGGAGTTTACATTTCTTAATTATCTTTTCTCTAGAGAGATGGTTATAATTTTCTGGGTTTTTTTTTTTTTTTTTGTAGGTAGCACTATTTTGAATTATATCCTGGACATTTTAAATGTTATGTTGTGCAGACTGTGGGTCCTATGACTTGCTGTAATCCTATAGAGCATATTTTGTTGTTGTTTTAGCAGAAAAATCAAGTAAGTCTGGTTTACACCCCAAGTTCTTTCTCATGTCTGAGCGGTGGTTCTAATTTGAGTTCAGTTCAGTTCTCAAAGCACTGCTATAATGCTTTGGGTCTGCTTTGTGCATGCATAGCATAGTACTTGTGTTGGCCATACACAAAATGAGGGAACACCCTTCTCCAGAGCTTTCTTGTCTGACATTTCCCCCATACTCAGTGGCCCAAAGTGCCCCTTTTCCTGGTTCCTCTTGTGGCACTGCAGCTGCAGCTTGGCAACTGGGTCCGTCTTAGGTTAAAGCTGGTAAAGGGAGACAAAACTTGGAAACTGCCCCCAAACTCTTTGGAATGCTAAGCTCATTTACTTGGTTCCTGTGGTGCAAGAAAATAAGGTTTCTATCAGTTTTAGTTTCCAGTGCCACACTGCTACCTTCACAACTGAAGGCAAAACCATAAGAAAAAAAGAAGAACTTCCCAAACTAGGAAACTCGTTTCCATACAGGTTGCTCCTTTAAGTTTTGACTCCTCACCACCATCTGACTGCTTTTGCTTACTTATATAGTTGCTTTTATATTTTGTCCATAATTTTTAGTTTTAATCAGCAGAAAGGGTAGGCTATAGTGGGCTTATCCCATCTTGGCAGGAAGTTCTTCATGCGTTATTTTGAATTATCTTTCTTACAGCCAAAAGCCTTTTGGTGGCTTCATTTAGTTAGAAGGTTTTATTGCTATTCTTACTTTTTAGAAACTAGTCTAATTTTACTTCTCATCAGATTGGCTCATCTTCTATTTATATTATCATTGAATTTCTAAGAATTTTCCAGAAGTTATGACTTGGAAAACCACAGGCACTTTGAAATTTTAGAGTATATATTACCAGCATGCTTTCTTGCAAGCGTTCTCTCATTTGTTTTATTCTTGCATTCATTTGCTCACTTAAATACTTGTTCTTTCAGTTGAACAATCAGAACCTTCACAAGCACTATATTGATATTAAAATAAGCATGAGTGATGACAACATTAAAAATGCCTCATGCCTTCTCAGTACACAATTGTGTATATAATGCCAGCAAGGAGGTATCTGCTGAGAGTAGCCACTCAACAAAATGATGTGTGGCCAGCTATCTTTGCCTTATCGGTTAAACCTCAAATGCAATTTTCCAGAATATATACAGTTTGAGGTGCCAAGAAGCCAAGAAAAAAGGATATGTTTACTCAAAGCAGCTTGATGTCCTGTTGTTCTGGACTACAAGTGTCCTTTCCTTAGGATTCAATGGCATGCCAGATGGAAGGTAATATTTAGAATTGAAAAAGGGAGACTAGTGGAGGAAGACAGCTGGTGCTGTTTTTAAAAAGTCCTAGCAACAGAGGCTAGTCTCAAGAAATCTTAACAAATAAATGATGTAAATGATACGTAACTGCATCACCTAAACCAATGACTTTGACACTTTTGTTATTACTCAGGCATTGCTCTTTTGAGTTTTGTTGTGAGTCATAAGAAAAACTGCATAAGCAACAGCCACCATTTGTTAAATAACTGTTAAATAAATGTTTTTGATGTGCCTGATTGCAGAATCAAGACATTTTCACCTGAATGTCTCTTAAAATGAAGGTTGCAAATTTACAGAACTGAGAAGACACTTACAGAGTACCTTAAATTTTTAAAGCTTTAAAAATAATAGAAGAATGTTTAATATAACTTACTACAAATAATTTGTTTTAAATGTAACCTTTTTGGGGGTGTAAAATAATCTGAGCATTTTAGAAAGCTGATACTACTTAGCTATCTTTTCTTGTTTTATGTGTAAAATTTTCTCCTTGATTAGTAGTTTGTGAGACTCAAACAAGTCTACTTTTCTTAATTCAGACCTGTTACTCTTGACTTTTGGGGAAAAAAAAACGATATGTTTACACATTATATATCTTCACCACTAAAATCACATTTTGCAAAATAAATTTGATTTTCAGTTTTTTTAAGGAACTTTTTTATTTGTACAAATTTATGGCATACATGTGATACTTTATTATGCATATATAATGCCTAGTGTTCAAGTCAGGGTATTTAGGGTATCTGACACCTGATTACATTTTCGTTAACTATAGTCACCTTACTCTGCTCTCAAACACTGAATTTATTCCTTCTAATTTAGTGTATTGTACCCTTTAACCAACTTCTCTTCATCCTCCCTCCTCCCCTCCACTCACCATTCCCAGTCTCTTATCCTTCTGCTCTCTACTTCCACGTGATCAAATTTTTTGGCTCCCACACATAAGTGAGAAGATGATGTGATATTTTTCCTTCTTTGCCTATCTTATTTCACTTAAGATAATGACTTCCAGTTCCATCCATGTTGCTGGAAATGACATGATTTCATTCTTTTTATGGCTGAATAGTATTCCATTATAGATATACTACATTTTCTTTACCCATTCATCTATTGATGAAAGATTAGGTTGATTCTAATATCTATGCTTTTGTGAATAGTGCTATCATTAACATGGGAACACATGTATTCCTTTGATATTTTTATTTCTTTTCCTTTGAACAGAGACCCAGTGGTGGGATTACTGGATCACATAGTAATTCTATTTTTAGTTTTATAAGGAATCTCCATAGTATTTTCCTTAGTGGCTATACTACTTCACATTCCCACCGACAGTGTAAGAGTTCCCTTTTCTCTGTATCCTTGCCAATATCTGCTATTCGTTGTTTTCTTAAATAATAGCTATTCTGACTATGGTAAGATGGTATGACACTCTGGTTTTGATTTGCATTTATCTGATGATTAGTAATGCTGAGCACTTTTTCATACACCTGTTGGCCATTTTTCGGTCTTCTTTTGAGCAATGTCTACTCATGTCCTTTGCCCATGTCTTTTTTGAATTTCATATCATCTTCAAAATTTTTTATTTCCATAAGTTTTGGGAAAACGGGTAATTTGGTTACATGAGTAAGTGCTTTAGTGCTGATTTGTGAGATTTTGGTGCACTCATTACTCAAATAGTATACACTGAACCCAATTTGTAGTATTTTATACCTTACTCCCCTCCCACCCTTTCCCCCAGGTCCCAAAAGTCCATTGTATCATTTTTATGCCTTTGCATCCTCATAGCTTAGCCATCATTTATAAGTGAGAACATACAATATTTGGTTTTTCATTCCTGAGTTACTTCATTTAGAACAACAGTCTCCAGTTCCATCCAGGTTGCTGCAAATGCCATTAATTTGTTCCTTTTTATGGCTGAGTAGAATTCCATCATATATACATACCACAATTTCTTTATCCACTCACTGACCGATGGGCATCTGGGCTGGTTCCATATTTTTGCAATTGCGAACTGTGCTGTTGTAAACGTGCATGTGCAAGTATCTTTTTTGTATAATGACTTCTTTTCCTGTAGGTAGATACCTAGTAGTGGAGATTGCTGGATCACATGGTAGTTCTACTTTCATTTCTTTAAGGAATTGCCACACTGTTTTCCATAGTGGTTGTACCACTTTACATTCCCACCAACAGTATAGAAATGTTTTCTTTTTACTGCATCCACACCAACATTCATTATTTTGTGATTATGGCCATTCTTGCAGGAGTAAGGCAGTATCTCACTGTGGTTTTGATTTGTGTTTCCCTGATCATTAGTGATGTTGAGCATTTTTTCATATGTTTGTTGGCCATTTGTATATCTTCTTTTGAGAATTGTCTATTCATGTCCTTAGCCCACTTCATGATGAGATTGTTTATATTTTTCTGGCTAATCTGTTTGAGTTCCCTGTAGATTCTGGATATTAGTCCTCTGTCAGATGTATAGATTGTTATATAGCTGGAAAAAAAAATACTTAGGAATATACCTAACGAAGGAAGTGAAAGACCTCTATAAGGAAAATTACAAAACACTGCTGAAAAGAAACCATAGATGACACAAACAAATGGAAACACTTCCCATACTCATGGATGGGTAGAATCAATATTTTGAAAATGACCATAGTGCCAAAAGCAATCTACAAATTCAATGCAATTTCCATCAAAACACCACCATCATTCTTCACAGAACTAGAAAAAAAAAAATCCTAAAATTTATATGGAACCAAAAAAGAGCCCACATAGCCAAAGCAAGACTAAGCAAAAAACAAATCTGGAGGCATCACATTACCTGACTTCAAACTATACTATAGGGCCATAGTCACCAAAACAGCATGCTACTGGTAAAAAAAATGGGCACATAGACCAATGGAACAGAATGGAGAACACAGAAATAAACCCAAATACTTACAGACCACTAATCTTTAAACAAAAACATAAAGTGGGGAAAGAACACTGTATTCAACTAATGATGCTGGGATAATTGGCAAGCCACCTTTAAGAGAATGAAACTGGATACTCATTTCTCACCTGATATAAAAATCAACTCAAGACAGATCAAGGACTTATATCTAAGACCTGAAATTATAAAACCTCTAGAAGAGCCGGGCGCGGTGGCTCAAGCCTGTAATCCCAGCACTTTGGGAGGCCGAGGCGGGCGGATCATGAGGTCAGGAGATCGAGACCATCCTGGCTAACGCGGTGAAACCCCGTCTCTACCAAAAAATACAAAAATCTAGCCGGGCGAGGTGGCGGGCGCCTGTAGTCCCAGCTACTCCGGAGGCTGAGGCAGGAGAATGGCGTAAACCCAGGAAGCGGAGCTTGCAGTGAGCTGAGATCCGGCCACTGCACTCCAGCCTGGGCGACAGAGCAAGACTCCGTCTCAAAAAAAAAAAAAAAAAAAAAAAAAACTTCTAGAAGATAACATGAAAAAACCTTTCTAGACATTGGCTTAGGCAAAGACTTCATGACCAACAACCCAAAAGCAAATGCAACAAAAACAAAGATAAACAGATGAGACTTAATTAAGCTGAACAGCTTCTGCACAGCAAATGGAACAGTTAGCAGAGTAAACAACTCACAAAATGGGAGAAAACTTTTGCTCACTTTTTAATAAAAGTTCTTTTCTGTGGAGATGTTTGCATTCCTTGCACATCCTGGATATGAGTCCCTTGTCAGATGAACAGTTAGCAAATATTTTCTGTCATTCAGAAGGTTGTCTGATTACTCTGTTGATAACTCCTTTTGCTGTGCAGGTTCTTGGTTTAAGTCCCATTTGTCCATTTTTTATTTTGTTGCCTGTGCTTTTGAGTTCTTATTCATAAATTCTTTGTCTAGACAAATGTCCAAGAGAGTTTACCTCAGGTTCTCTTTTAGAGCTTTTTTATTTTGGCTTTGAAATTTAAGCCTTTAAACCACTTTGAGTTGATTTTTGTGCACGTTGAGAGATGGGGGTCCAGTTTCATTATTCTTCATGCAGTAATACAATTTTCCTGGCACTATTTTTGAAGAGAATGTTTGTTCCACAATGTAAGTTGTCAGCTTAGTTAAAAATTGGTTGTATACGTGGCTGATACTAATAAGTGGCTTATTATCTGGGTTCTCTATTGTGTGTCATTGATCTATATATCTATTTTTAAATCAACAGCATGCTATTTTGGTTCCGATGGTCTTATAATACATTTTAAAGTCAGGTAACATGACGCCTCTTTGCTCTTTTTGCTCAGGATTGCTTTGGCTATTTTGGGCACTTTTGTGTTTTCATATGAATTATAGGATTGCCTCCTCTAATTCTTTGAAGAATGATGTTATTTTGATAGAAATTGCACTGTATCTATAGATTGCTTTGGGTAATATAGTCCAGTTAATGACATTAATTCTTCCAATCCCAACTGTGGGATGTTTTTCATTTCTTTTTTTTTTTGAGACGGAGTCTCGCTTTGTCGCTCGGGCTGGAGTGCAGTGGCTGGATCTCAGCTCACTGCAAGCTCCGCCTCCCAGGTTTACGCCATTCTCCTGCCTCAGCCTCCCGAGTAGCTGGGACTACAGGCGCCCGCCACCTCGCCCGGCTAGTTTTTTGTATTTTTTTTTTAGTAGAGACGGGGTTTCACAGTGTTAGCCAGGATGGTCTCGATCTCCTGACCTCGTGATCCGCCCGTCTCGGCCTCCCAAAGTGCTGGGATTACAGGCTTGAGCCACCGCGCCTGGCCTGTTTTTCATTTCTTGTGTAGTCTTCAATTGCTTTCATCAATATTTTACAGTTTCTCTTGTAGACAACTTTCACATCCTAGGTTAAATTTATTCCTACATATATATTTTTTGGAGTTATTGTAAATGAGATTGCCTTATTTCTTTCTGGACTAGATCATTACTACTGTACAGAAATGCTACCTGCCAGGTGTAGTGGCTCACATCTATATTCCCAAAACTTTGGGAAGCAAGGTGGTAGGATCACTAGAGACCAGGAGTTTGAGACCAGCCTGAGCAACACAGTGAGACTCCATCTCTACAAAAAACAAACAAACAAACAAAACATTAAAAATTAACCAGACATGGTAGCACATGCCTATGATCCTAGTTCTTCAGGAGGCGAGGTGGGAGGATCACTTGAGCCCAGGAATTTGAGGCTGCAGTGAGCTATGATCGCAACAGAATGAGATCCTGTCTCAAAAAAAAAAAAAAAAAAGAAAAGAAAAAGAAATGCTAGTGGTTTCTGTACATCAATTTTGTATCCTGTAATTTTACTGTATCCATTTATCAGCTCAAAGAGCTTTCTGGTGGAGTCTTCAGGTTGTTCTAGTTATAAGATCATATTATCAGCACTACCAAGGAACAATTTGATTTCTTCTTTTCCAATTTGGATGCCTTTTATTTCTTTCTCTTGTCTGAATGTTCTGGCTAGTACTTCCAGTACAACCTTGAGTAAGAGTGCTGAAAGTGGGCATCCTTGTTGTGTTCCAGTTCTTAGAGAAAAGGCTTTCAGCTTTTCTCCATTCAACATGATTTTAGCCTAGGGTTTGTCATATATGATCTTCATTATTTTGAATTATTTTACTTCTAGCCTAGTTTAATGAAAGTTTTTATCATGAAGGGATGTTGAATTTTACTAAATGCTTTTTCTGAATCTATTGAGATGATCATATACTTTTTGTCCTTCATTGTATTGATGCGATGGTCTACATTTCTTGATTTATGTATGTTGAACCATCTTTGCATTCCTCATGTAATCTCATTTAATCATGGTGTATTATGTTTTTCATGTACTGTTGGATTTGGTTTGCTAGTATAACGTTGAGGATTTTTGTATTTCTGTTCATCAGGGATACTAGCCTGTAATTTTCATTTTGTGTGTGTCTAGATTTGGTATCAGGGTAACACCGGCCTTGTAGAATGAATTAGGGAGAAATCTCTCCTTTTCCATTTTTTGGAATAGCTTGGGGAGAATTTATATTAGTTTTTCTTAATATGTATGGTATAATTTGTCTGTGAATTTCTCCAGTCTTGGGCTTTTCTTTGTTGGGAGACTTTTTATTATTGACTCAGTCTTGCTCCACATTATAAGTCTGTTTAGGTTTTATATTTCTTCCTGATTCAATCTTGGTAGGATGTATGTTTCCAGCAATTTATCAATTTCCTATAGATTTTCAGCACACAGTTGTTAAAACTGGCCCTGATGATCTTTTGTATTTCTGTGGTATCCATTGTAATGTCTCCTTTTTCATTTCTGGCTTTGTTTATTTGGACCTTCTCTCATCTTTTCTTAGTTAATGTAGTTAGCAGTTTATCAATTTGGTTTACCTTTTTGAAAAATCCACTTTTCATCTTGTTGTTTTTTAAGTCTCTATTTCATTTAGGTCTGTTCTTATCTCTATTATATCTTTTCTGCTGATTTTGGATTTGGTTTATTTCTACTTTTCTAGTTCCTGCAAGAGCATTGGTTAATTCTTAATTTGTAATCATTCTACTTTTTGATATAGGCATTTATTTCTATAAAAGTCCCTCTTGGTGCTGCTTTTACTGTATCCTCCAAGTTTTGATTTGTTGTTTTTCCATTTTCATTTGTTTCAAATCTTTTTAAAATTTCCATCTTAATTTATTCATTTTCATGATGGTCATTCAGGAGCATATTGTTTAATTTCCACGTATTTGTATAGTTTCCAGAGTTCCTCTTGGCATTGATTTCTAATTTTATTCCACTGTGGTCTAAGAAGATACTTGATTTCATTTAAAAAAATTTTTTTTAAGTTTTTTTGTGGCCTAATGGTCTATCCTGGAGAATGGTCCTTGTGCTGATGAAAGCAATGCATATTCTGCAGTTGCTGGATAGAATGTTCTGTAAGTGTTAGGTCCACTTGATCTAAAGTCCAGTTTAAGGCGAATGTTTATTTGTTCATTTTCTGTCTTGATGATACAATGCGGAGAGTGGAGTGTTGAAGTCCCCCACTATTACTGTATAGAAGTTTATCTTTCTTTAGAAGTAGTAATACTTGCTTTATGAATCTTAGTGCTCCAATGTTAGATACATACATATTCAGAATTGTTATATCCTCTCAGTGGATTGATCCTTTTATGATGGTAAAAAGACCTTCTTTGTCTTTTATTACTATTTTGACTTAACATCTGTTTTATCTGATACAAGTATAGCCACTCCTGCTCACTTTTGGTTTCTGTTTGCATGGAATATCTTTTTTTGTCCCTTTACTTTTAGGCTACCTGTTCTTTACAAGTTAGGTGAGTTTCTTGTATGCAGCATATGGTTGGATCTTTTTTTTTTTTTAATCTATTTAAATATTCTGTATATTCTGAGTGGAGAATTTAATTCATATAAGTTCAAGTTATAATTAATGTGATAGGCTTTGTTCCTGTCACTGTTAATGGTTTTCTGGTTGTCTTATATATTCTTTGTTCCCTTCCTCTCTTAGTGTTTTTCATTGTGGTTTGGTGGATTTCAGTGATGGTATCATTTGGTTCTTTTTTCTTTCTCTTTTGTATGATTGCTTTACCAGTGAGTTTTATACTTTCATGTGTTTTCATGATGATAAATGTTTGGTAAATGTTGGTCTGTCACTTCCAGGTTTATGACTCCCTTGAGCATTTCTTGTAGGTCTGGTCTAGTTGTACCAAATTTCCTCAGTGAAAGATTTTATTTCTCCTTCCTTTAGGAAGACTAATTTTGCTGGATACAGCATTCCTAGCTGACAGGTTTCTGTTTTGTTTTGTTTGAGCCCTTGGAATATATCATCCCATTCTCTTTGAGCTTGGAATGTTTCTCTTGAGAAATCCACTGTTAGTCTATCGGGATTTCCTTTGTAAGTGAGCAAATGATTTTCACTTGGTGTTTTTAGGATTTGCTCTATTTTTGATTTCAGACAGTCTGACTTTAATATGCCATGAAGACCTTTTTGCATTATATCTGCCTGGCAATTGCTGAATCTCTTATATCTGAATGTCTAAATCTCTTGCTAGACTCAGGATGTTGTCACTTATTGTCTCA
The DNA here is from genome assembly GCF_009764315.1 of Trachypithecus francoisi. Classification (NCBI taxonomy): domain Eukaryota; kingdom Metazoa; phylum Chordata; class Mammalia; order Primates; family Cercopithecidae; genus Trachypithecus; species Trachypithecus francoisi. Next base: position 18,954,148 of record NW_022681464.1, read on the forward strand.
TCAAGTCGGTTTTCTAATCCTTTTCTGCTTTGCTTTTTAAAACACTGATAATTCAAATATTCAGTGGCTTTATGTCCCAAATATCCTGAAGGCTTTGTTCTTTCTTTTTATTCTCTTTTATTTTTATCTGACTAGACTATTTCAAAAGACTCATCTTTAAGTTCTGAGTTTGTTCCTTCTGCCTGATTTAGTCTATTTTTGAAGTTTTCAAATGTATTTTGTATTTCCTTCAATGAATTCTTTAGTTCCAGAATTTCTATTTCGTTCCTTTTAAAAATATCTTTTGCTTTCATAAGTCATTCATATCCTAAATTGTTTTTCTGATTTCTTTACATTGATTTTTATGATTTTCTTGCATTTACTGAGCCTCTTTAAAATCAGTATTTTGAATTCTTTATCTGGGATTTTGATAACTTCTTTTTGATTGACATCAACTGCTCCACAAGTATTATAATCCTTCGAAGCTATCCTATTTCCTTGCTTTTTCATGTTTCCTGTCCTTACCTTGATATCTGTACTTTTAGTAGTTGCTTCTTCCTATTTTTGAATTTACTTTTCTAAGGGAGAACTTTTTCCTGAAGGTGCATCTATGAGGCTGGTTGGGTAGAGCACTTTGGCTTTGATTCTGGGTGCATGCAGTAATGCAGTTTCTGTATGATTTCTTTGGCTGTAAATGGTGTTAGCGGTATCTGATTTACTCAGGGGCTAGGGAGTGGTTATTATGGAAGCTGTGGTAAGGTTGTGATGAGGGAGGACTTGGATTCCAAGTGAGCCAGTCTTCAGGCCACAGTGGTGGCAGTGGTGGACTAGGCATACCTATCTTTATGCCACAGTACAATGTACACTGGCACCTGCATTGGTGGTTATCAGCAAGCCAATTTTTGGTCCTTCACATGGTTTGTTTGGATTCCAGCAGGAGCAGTGGTGTACTGGACAGGTAGGCCTGGGTGATTGCAGTAGCAGTGGCGAGACAATTCTGTGGTTCCTGAGTGGTATGCATGGATGGTGGTGGTGGCTGAAATTGGCTGAGCACACCAGTCACCAGGCCCACAAGTGGCACCTACAGGTTGGTACCATCTGAGGTGGTAACCGCTGGAGGCTTAGGCCTAATTTCTGGCTTCTAGGAGGAGTGCTTGGCTGCCTAAGGTGGTGGATTGGGTTGGGCAATCCCCAGGATCCTAAGCTATGTGTTCTGTCTTGGAGGGGGATGCAAAGTTGAGCTGAGTGGGCTTGTACTCAGGCTCTCCAATGATGAGAGCAGGCTATACCTATAGTGGGCAAGGTGGGGTGATCCTCAGGCCTAAGTCAGAGCACATGGGAGAGGAGAAGTAGGAGCCACACTGAGGCTTCTGTCACTGAATAAGATGAGGCCAGCCTTGGTGGCCACAGCCTAAGCCAGTGGGTGGGGAACGCACATCCTTCTCACACCCGAGTCCTGGTTGGGGTCACTCCCCAGCTCTGGTAGTGGTAGCCCATGCCCCGCTTACACCACAGTACCAGCTGCAGAAGCCCCACCCTATCTGACGACCAAGTCCCAGTGGAAATTTGTGCTCTGCTCACTTACCAGCACTGGCTGCTGTGGCCCCCAGATTGCTCATTTTACAGCCCTGGCTATAGAAGCCCTCCCATCTACAGCCCGAGTCCCAGTAGCAACAGCCTGAGTTTCCCTAACACCTTGGTCCCGGCACTGCTGGACCCTAGGACAGCACGTAGTCTGCCAAAGCTATGTTTGAAACTGGTGCCTTGCTGTAGCCCCTTTGGTCTCAGAAAGGGTGTGGGACCCAGTGCAAGCTGCCTCCCTAAAGCAGTTCCATCCCATGTTTACTGGCAGCTCCCCATGTTAGTTTCAGAGGTTTGGAGGATCAAGGGGCTCTCCTATAGCCAGGATTGCACAATTCCAGACTAGAGTTATGGGCTGCTGGAATTCTCTCACTCACCCTTTCCCTGTGTTGGAAAGTAACCCTTAGCTGCCTTTTATGAAAGTCATAGAAGCTAGCTGTACAAACCAAACCACAAAATCTTAATAAGAAAGGAAGAGAGGGAAGAAGGGAAGAATTAAATATACTCCTTCCTAAATCACAAGTCTTAAAATAAATCATTAAAATGAAAAAGCAATTATTCACAGTTAAGTGTTTGAACTAATGAAGCCAGACTCAAATGGGTCATACCAGTTACAGAAAGACCAAAATATTTCCTGGAGGACTGTCTACTAGTCTTCCTTTAAAAGTAATTTTTTTTTTCACAGGTGGGAGTGGAGAGGAGTGGAGAAAGAAGGAGGCAAACCTAGTAAGAAGCAAGTAGTTTAATACTAGAAAGTCAAAGCATCAATCAGAAACCTCAGAGTAGCTTCCTTCTATTTGAATGTCTCATGGTGTCACAGACACAGACAGAAAAACAAAACCAATGTGCATATCCACCTTAAAGACAGGCAGTGTTTTAACATATCAAAATGTTTAATTCTAGACATAAGAAATTTTCTCCAAAAAACTTGCCAAGATAATACATGCTATCTTCAGCCTCCTTTTACAGTGAAGACTAGATGAAATACATGTTATTTTCTCTCTTGAAATTAGAAACATTAAAGAAAAAGTACAGCAAAATAAAGAAAGTATTTTAGAGACAATTCTTTAGCTTTTCTCAATCTGCAAGTCTTAATGCCAGAACTCTAATACAGAAACAAAGTACACCCCCTTCCTCCTACTTCCCTCATCCCCATTTATTCACTTCCTCTTGGTAAGGGTTGGAATTCTAACTAGAAGCCTTAAACTATTGTAAGATGTTTATTTTTCATGTTATCTTCTCAGAGCTTTAAGGAAAAAAGAAAAAAAACTCAAATATTTACTTACCGTTTTTAAAATTTAGAGCCCTTTTAACAGACTCAGTAATCAATCAAAACAATCATAAACATTCTAATATACTTCAATAACAGCCAAACAGTGGTGTTGGAATCATGCCTCTACTCATTACAGCTGTAGTAATTGACTTTCAGCAAGTTATTTAATCTCTCTGGTCTCCATAAAAGAGATAATAATGGTGCCTACCTCATGAGGTTAAACTGAGAATGACATGTTTATATATAAAGAGCTTAAAACGGTATGTGGTATAGAATAAGTGCATATAAGTGTTGATTATTATTGTTGTACTGATGTTATTAAAATAATTATGAGTCTAACAAGGTAGACAGTGGGAAAAAATGAATTTTAGAGTCAGAGGTTTGAGGAGTATGACTAATAATACCTGTGTAATGTTGGGCAAGTTACTTAACCTTAGCAAAGCTATTTCATCATTTGTAAAAAGTAGACAATACCTACCTTTAACATTTTGAGGACTAATAGAAGATAATGTTTGTAAAGCAAGTGGCACAGAGAAGTGACCAATAAACAAAAGTAATCATTATTATTGTCTTCTCCCTAGACAAGAAGGAAGTTCTTTTGTCCCTTGTAGAAGCTGTACACTTTACTTTGAGTTCCACCAGGGAACCTGGAAAAATGCAAATTTAATTTTACTAAAACTCACTAGTGAAAGGAGAACTTTCCTACACCCTAGAAAAGGAGGAATAGGAGAAAGGTATATTTATCTAGAGTTTCTCCCAATCCAATCATCTGACAAAGTACAAGAAATAGTTACCCCACTAGAGATTTGAGCAAAAACACATCAACATAGCAGTTCATTGTATATACAATTTTAAGAGCAGTCATGTTATTTTGTTGTTTTACTACTGTGTCAGTAATTCTTCTCTATTGAATTTTTTTCTTTTGAAACTTGTAAAAAATAAAATCAGAGCTCTGATAAAATTGGTAAATTTTTACAGTAAAGGAATGGCAGAAAGGAATGTAAAAAAGTATAGACATGCAGGGATGGACCAAAAAATTGGGAATGATACCAACGAAACTTTGAATGTTAGAAAGTGGGTGAATGATGCACACGTGCATTTATTGCAGCACTATTCACAACAGCAAAGACTTGGAACCAACCCAAATGTCCATCATTTATAGACTGGATTAAGAAAATGTGTCACATATATACCATGGAATACTATGCAGCCATAAAAAGGGATGATGAGTTCATGTCCCTTGCAGGGACATGGATGAAGCTGAAAACCATCATTCTCAGCAAAATATTACAAGATCAGAAAACCAAACACTGCACGTTCTCACTCATAAGTAGGAGCTGAACAATGTGAACACATGGATACAGGAAAGGGAACATCACACACTGGCGCCTGTCGGGGGGTAGGAGGCTAGGCGAGGGATAACCTAATGTAGGTGATGGGTTGATGGGTGCAGCTAGCCACCAGGGCACATGTATACCTATGTAACAAAACTGCACGTTCTGCACATGTACCCCAGAACTTAAAGTATAATAAATAAATAAATAAAAAGAAAGGAAGTGGGTGAATGAATTGGTAACTCATTTAGCATGAACAAATCAGAAACCTAATTCACAAGTTGGCTAATTGCTATTGGCTCAGCAACTGGAAACACTGGGTATTACTAGAAATGAGAGTAGAGGCAAGGCTGAAAAGAGGTGGAATGATTAGAAGTCTATTTAAGAAGGAGACAGTATGTGTTAGAAAGAGGTAAGCCATTAAAAGGTCTTTAAAAGAGAAATATGTATAAGCTAAAATAAGCAGAATGAGTAAGGAAAACACTCTAGACTATAAAAACTACATGCAGAATTAAACAGATCACAGGTTTTCAGAACTAGGGCATTAAAAAACATGTGATGCTAGGAGTCAACCTATGCTCTGCCACTAATTAGCTATGCAAACTACAGTGCTTAAGTTTTCACTTCTAAATGAAGTAGTTGGATGAGATGAGTGGTTCTCACCTAGGGTGTACATTAGGATCACCGAGGGAGGGAATATCTTCTAAAAAAACACCTGGTTGGAGTCCTGTCCACTGAGATTATGACTCCTGGTTATGTGTGATAGAAAAAGCTCCCCTTCCACTGAAGATGATCTAAAAAATTCTTCCAAATTTCAATAGTTTATACTTCAAATATCAAAGAAAAATAGATATAATTGCATTCATTCAACAGAAACCATTGTGGGCTTTCCTTTAGACTAGCTTGCAGCACACCAGGGACAGGCACAGAGGAGTAACAATATGAGATTTATTCCATTAATCAATGTTTCTCAAATGAATGAATCTATGGTATTGTCATGAGTTTAATTTTCTAACTCAACTAGGTTCATTTTAATTAAACTACTACAGGGTATAAATTTTCTTGAAATGGAAAATATTCCTAAGTCTATCCTAGATGTCCAATCAACTGATATTCCTCAGTTTCTCACAATTGTTGCAATTCTTTCATCATAGAATCGTAGTTTCAGCTTTTCTTTTTTTTTTTTTTTTAACTCTTCCATTTGTAGTATTTGAAAAGTAACAAATGAACACAGTACCAGAAATATAAACAGTTATGGAAGGAAATAAAACAGAAAATAAAATACCTGTTTGTTACTCCCAGTACCACTCCATAGAGATAATTAAACCCTCTTCTCCATTTCTAACTTTAATCATCTTAGTGTTACCCCCAAAACTTTAAATATGATTAGACTTTTCTTTCTTCAGTTAAAATTACGTATTTATTAAGCAAGATCCAGTGATTTCCTCCCAATGACAGAATTTGCCTCACTTATACTACATCCTTTAAAGTTTTTTATCGTTACATCTTTATATGTCTTTTATATCTTTATAGCTATGTCTTTATCTTTAGTTCTTAGATACATTACCTTTCAAACTTTGAATAAGTGTAATCTCTACTTGATCCATTACATTACACTATATTTCTTGAATTTCCTGTCTGTACAATGAGAAAATCAGTATGCCTTCCTTTCACTATCCAACTTTTAATAGCTATACCATTTATTTCCCACCATCAAGGTTTTAGCATTTGTATTATATCCAGATATTAGATCTTCCATGTTTGTTTACAGATTTATTCTGAAAACAAAAGTCTACAAACATAAAATATATAAATACTTGTCACTACAGAAACAGGATATGTGATTAGAGCCATAGAATGTAAGATGTCAGACTATGGTTACTAAAACAGATACTTGAAAGAATGTTCTAAGTGTAGAGGCCAATGGAATTTCCTTTCTAACATTCAACTCCTTAGAATCATGCCTCATTTTAGCTTGCTTCATCTTGAACCATGACTTCCTTGTTCAGCTTTTCATTTTACTACTTTTTTTTTTTTTGAGACAGGATCTCACTCTCTCACCCAGGTTGAAGTGCAGTGGTACGATCTCAGCTCAGGCAACCTTAGCCTCCTAAGCTCAAGTGATCCTTCAACCTTCGCCTCCTGAGGAGCTGGGACTACAGGTGCACACCACACCACACAAGTAATTTTTCTGGTATTTTTTGTAGAGACAAAGTTTCACCATACTGCCCAGGCTAGTCTCAAGCTCCTGGGCTCAAGCGATCCACTTGCCTCGGCCTCCTGAAGTACTAGGATTACAGGCATGAGCTATTGCGCCTGGCCTGTTTTTATTAAATTTTAAGTACCACTTTCTTCCAGTTGTCAGGAACACCTGCTATACCCTCTGCCAGGAACATTCTTTCTCTGGCTGTTTATGTCGCTGGTTTCTAATATTTGAGGTCTCAGCTCAAATGTTATCTCCTCACAGAAGAATTAGAGCTGTTTGATCACATTATTTGTAAAAATGCTCAATTACATACTGATTTCTTCTTAAGTAGCTTCTTTCCAGAACTGCCGCATGGCTGTGCTCCAGCAAAATAAAAAAGGATCCAGGAAAGAGGAATATGTGACATTTAAGATACAGCAAAACTAAACCAAAAGTATAGTATAAAGAAAGGCCACATATAGAAAGAAAAAAAAAAAAAGAAAAGAAAAGAAAAGAAAAGAAATTGGACCTTTGCCTCAGATCAATTCCCAAAATTAATTGCAAGTGAATTAGGAACTTACATGTAAAAGATAGAACTATAAACCATTTAGAAGACAACGTACAAGAATATTTTATGCGTTGGAGGAGAAAAGGACCCAAAAAATACAAACCACAAAATATGGGTAAATTCTACTACCATTAAATTAAAAATTCCATTTATCAAAAGCAGCATAAAGACAGCAAAAAAACTATAAATTGGTCAAAGATGGCTGTAACACACATAACCAACAAAGGATTAACATCTAGATTATATGAAGAACTGTTACAAATCAATATGAAAAGACAAATTACTAAAAAGAAAAGTGGGCAAAAATTTGAAAAGACATTTCACAGAAAGGAAGATGACAAAATACCTATGAAAAGATGTTCAATTTCACTAATAATCTGAGAAATTCAAATTAAAATCACCATTAGATGCCATTTGTGATAGTCTGTTACAGTGGTGGCCCCCCAAACAGCTACAGCTCCCAGTAGTCCCTTCTGGCTAAGCTGTCCATTTTAACCCAGAGATACATTCCCAGCTCTGGGACCAACCTGTAAAAATACCTGGTAGCTTCAATTTTTGCACTCTGGGTAAGAAGTCTAGCTACTTTGTTGGATAAATTTTGTGAAGACTCTACATGAGGAGAGAGGCCCTGAGCCAACATAGAGGCCCAGCCATGGTAGAGCCATAGTTAACATGTCAGCTCCATGTAGCCACATAAGTATGACCACAGGCACAATCAGCATAAGAACCACAGAACTGAACCTAGCTCAAATTCAAGAATGGTGGTTGTCTAAGATTTGTGGTGGTTTGTTAAGCAGCAATAGATAACTGAAACTGAATTTATTTTATTGTTTTCATCTTCAAAAATCTGAAAGATGAAAAAACTGTCAAATATCCTGAGGAAAATAAATCTACTCAGTAAAGTCTCAAGGTTTTTGTGGTGTTGTTGTTTTGTTAGCATACAACTAGCAGGCACTTGTGGTTAGTTAACAGAATTCATAATATGTATTATTAACAAGTTCTTTGGCACATGGAAAAATTAATAAAGAAGGAAAATTTTGAAGACTCAAGTAATAAAAGGCAGAGTCTAAATCATAATTTGCCAACTATAATGAAATGATTAAACAATGTTAAACCTAACAGAACCCTATACAGCAATAAGAGAAAATGCAAAATAGGTTAAGTGACAAATACAGAATTCAAAATTGTAAGCACACAACTATGGGACTATGTTTTTCAAATACAGGTAAAAATAATAAGGGTTATGGATATTTTCCTTAACCTTTGTTTTTAAAGTTTTATACAATGTAACTTACTTTTATAATTTAAAATATTTACTTTTTAAAATAAATTAAGGACCAATAAATAAACAGAAAGAACAGACAAGAATGAAGAGCAAGGAGAGCTATTAATTCTTTGGAAGATCTAGAAATCACAATTAACTGTTCATACAAAGAGCTATCTCAATTGAGTGCAAGGCAAACGCTGCCATTCCCATTAGTAATATGTTATAAATGTACAAGTGACGTTTTCTCTCAACATAGCACCTGTAATTCAAAATCTACCATTTAAAACACTTTTTTATATTCTCTGAGTGTGCATTTCCATATTAGGGAATTTAACAAACAGAAATACAAATGTTCAAAATTACATGTACAGGGATGTTCACTGCTGTATTCTCTGTAATAGAAGAAAATTAGAAAAACACCAAATATAAATATAACTATATATATATATATATATATTTAGACGGAGTCTTGCTGTGTCACCCAGGCTGGAGTGCAGTGGTGAGATCTCAGCTCACTGCAGCCTCCGCCTCCCGGGTTCAAGCAATTCTCCTGCCTCAGCCTCCTGAGTAGCTGGGATTACAGATGTGTGCCACCATGCCCAGTTAAGTTTTGTATTTTAGTAGAGATGGGGTTTCACCATGTTGACCAGGCTGGTGTTGAGCTCCTGACCTCAAGTGATCCGCCTGCCTCAGCCTCCCAAAGTGTTGGGATTACAGGCGTGAGCCACTGCGCCCGGCCCAAATATATATTAATGTATATATAAATTGATTTAAAAAATTTAGTAAGATTAAATAAAATATATCCACACACTAAAACACTGGGCATTAAAGAGAATGCAATTAATATATGTTATTCATGTACTCCTTGGGAAAGTAAATAATACATTTTATTAAGTAAGAAAATGAACTTGTAAAAATTATATGGATAGGATTAACCCATTTTTCTTAAAGTATTGGACACTGTCTAGAAAAAATATAGAATAATAAATGTTAATAGTAGTTATTGCTGAAGGAGAATATAGAAGACTTAGAATTAACACACTATATATTTCTGAATTCCTTCCTAAGACCAGAATGTATTAGTTTAACAATAATGAAGAAAAAATTGTCTTAAAAAGTAGTATCCTGGCTGGGCGCAGTGGCTCACACCTGTAATCCCAGCACTTTGGGAGGCCGAGGCAGGCAGATCACGAGGTCAGGAGATCGAGACCGTCCTGGCTAACAGGTGAAACCTCATCTCTACTAAAAATATAAAAAATTAGCTGGGCGTGGTGGTGGGCGCCTGTAGTCCCAGCTACTCGGGAGGCTGAGGTAGGAGAATGGCATGAACCCAGGAGGCGGAGCTTGCAGTGAGCCGAGATCGCACCACTGCACTCCAGCCTGGGTGACAGAGCTAGACTCCGTCTCCAAAAAAGTAAAAGGGGGGAGGAAAAAGTAGTATACTAACAACAGGTCATCTTAAAAAAGTATATCCTTTGTCTTCCTTGGCTCATGGTCACAATGACTAAAAATTTCTCCAACTACTTCTGGATTTCCTGGGGCTGAAGGTCTCTTCTTAATGATTTAAAAAACCAAAAAGCTATGTTGGATGGGAATAAAAGCAGAAGAATTTTTTAAAAAAATGGAATCGGAGCTTCTGTTAGTTCCTCTACATTTACCTATGCTCTCTAACACACTGTCCTACCCAAGAGCAAATGCTAGTCCAGATAGGCCACAGCTCTAAGTTTATGCAGGAATTCTGATGAATCCAAATAACAGCTTAACATTGTAATCCACTTTATCAAATGTTTTTTCTCTTGTGCTTTTAAAGCAAATGAACACTGATGGCTACAAATTTTATTCTTAGAAGATTTTAAAAAACCTTTTTTCCATAAACCTCATTTTTATCCTCAAAGGACCCAATTTTGGTGAATAGGTTACCCCAAAACAGAGAAATGAAAAACGAATGTGATAATTTCTTAATTGACAAAGTATTCAGGCTGAATGTCATAGGCATAAAAGACAAATAACTCAACATAAAGGCATTCTCAAATAGGCAATATTCTTGGTTTTCACCAGAATCTACTTCACAACATAGGTAAAATCAGTTACAGCAATAGCATGATAATAATAGGGAAGTGAACTGTCATAAAGCATTTACCGCACGCTAGGTACTGTTCTTTTTACATTTATCAACTCACTCAATTCTAACTGATAATGTATTAGGTATATTCATCACATTTTTCCCATTTGCAGATGAGGAAATTGAGACTTAGCAGTATTAACTAACCTGCCCAAGGTAACAGTAAGCAGTAGAAATTATATGTATAGGATGATACATGTATAGGTAACAGTAAGTTGTAAAAATTATATGTATAAAATTAACCTATTTTTCTTACTGATAGGAACCCAAGCATATTGGCTCTAAAGTCCATGCTCTTAACTGGCATTCTGAAAGAATCCTTGAGAAATGAGCAGAAAAACAACTTGTTCACTAAATAGCAAGCCCTAGAGCAAGACAATAATTGAAAATCAATACTACCAAGTATGGCTTAAGGAAGTAGAATAATGCAGCTTGCCAAATGGTCACTTATAAAATCTTTCACACACACAAAATGATTTGTAAATAACTATGAATTGTATCTTAGAATACAGCCAAATGTCTAACATTTCCAAGTTACGGTGACAGTTGTCTATTTATTGATCTGGACGGTAGTAATTTATTGCAGAGTAAATCAATGAAGTTTGCACAATATCTACCTGCAGCCTGTTAACAGGCATATTAAAAAGAGTTGAAACACGGAAATTTCAGGTCTTACAGCTGCTTCTTCAATCTATATACATTTATGTAAAGACGTCTCATCTGAAAACATTTAAATGTCAAATTATCTGGAGAAAATATTCATATAAAAATTATTTTCAGAAACTGTTATTTAGGCTAATGTCATTAGAGTTGATTGCTCGTATATGTGGACATCATTCCAGTTTCTGCAGGTTTCAAAATACAAAGAGTGACACTTAAAGCCTGTGTCATGTGCAATTAAAAATAAATTAAAATGGGAACATTTCCACTTTGTCAGGAATATACAATTTGTTAGGATAATGGCTATACTAACTGCTTACAAATTTCTTTTGTGAGTATTAAATATATCATGCACTGCAAAATTTATTTTAGGAGAAAAGATAGAGCTGAACTAGGGCTGGACAATTGCTCTGATCACAGTTAAGGCCAGGCAGCGAGAACCTTAAAGAAAAACCATGCAGTTTTTTCTTTTTTTTAAACAGCATTGCTGAGATATGATTGACATACAATCACCTGCACATAATTAAAGTGTACAAGTGGGTAAGTTTTTGGCACATGTATCTATCCAGGAATCATCACCACAGTCAAGACCAAGAACATATCCACTATCTCTAAAAGTCTCCTTCTGTCCCCTGTAATCCCTTCCACCCACTCCACTACTCCTGAATCTGTCCAACTATGCAAGAACTAATCTACTTTCTATCATTGAAGATTACTTTGCTTTTTCTAGAGATTTATATTAATGGAATTATACAGTATATAGACTGCTAAGCCTAAATTTTTAAATTCATCAGACTTTGATATTCATCCATGTTACTGTATTAGTAGTTGTTTTTCATTGCTGAGCAGTTTTCCTTTATATAGATATACCACAATTTATCAGTTCACCTGACGAACACTTGGGTTAAGTTTGAGGTTATAAAAAAAAAAAATAAAACCTGCTGTGAATACTAGTGTGTAACTATATGCTTTCACTTCTCTTGAGTAAATACCTAGTATAATGGTTGTACTGTACGGTAGGTGTATATTTTGCACTTTCTTAATAAGTTAAAATATTTTGCAGGGTAGTTGTACAATTTTACCTTCCTCTCAGCAGTGTGTAAGAGTTCCAGTTCCTCCACATCCTTGCTTGACAGGGGAAGCCTTTTTAATTTTGGTCATTCTAATAGCTATGTAGTGGTATATAATTGTGGTTTTATATTCATTTTCCAATAACTAACGTTGAGCATCTTTTCATGTGCTTTTCTCAATGGTTGTTTTATGGATTGTCCTTCTGGTGTTGTATCTAATAATCTATGACTAATCCATGGCTGCAAAGATTTTTCCTGTTTTCTTTGGAGGGTTTAATAGTTTAGGTTTTATACTTAGGTCTATGATACCTTATAAGTTAATTTTTGTTTACCGAGGTATATGGATCCACAGAAGTTTCTTTTTGCATATGCACATGAAACTGTGACATATCCATGAGGATATGGACTTGTTGAAAAGAATATTCTTCCTCTGTTGAAAGTCATTTGCATCTCTGCCAAAAAATCAGTTAGGTATATTTCTTTGGGTCCGCTTTTGTATTCTCTACTCTGTTTTACTGAATTGTCTATCTTTATACCCATCCCATATTGTAGGTTTATAATAAGATTGATAAGTAGTATTAGCCCTTTGAATTTGTTCTTTTTCAACATTGCTTTGGGTTTTCTAGGGTCTTACCATTTCCATATAAATTATAGAATCAATTTGTCAATTTCTACAAAAAATGCTGGCTGAGAATGTGAATGGAATTGACTGAATCTTTATTTCTGGAGACAAGGTCTATCCCTGATGCCAGGTTGGAGCGCAGTGGTGCGATCCTGGCTCACTGTAGCCTTGAGCTCCTGGGCTCAAGCAATCCTCCTGCCTCAGCCTCCCAAGATTCTAGGACTACAGGCAATCACATCTTGGTAATATTTTCAAAAAGTTTTTGCAGAGGAAAGAGTCTGGCTGTGTTGCTCAAGCTGGTCTTGAACTCCCGCCCTCAAGCAATCCTCCTGCCTTGGCCTCCCAAATGCTAGAATTTTAGGTGTGAGACACTGTGCCCAGCCCATCACTGAACATTTAGATTACTTTGGAGAAATAACACCTTAACAGTATTGCATGTCCTTAACCTCATGAATACACGATATCGCTTCCTTTTTTTTTCTTTGAGACAGAGTCTTGCTCTGTCTCCAGGCTGGAATGCAGTGGCATGATCTCTGCTCCCTGCAACTTCGCCTCCTGGATTCAAGTGATTCTCCTACCTCAGCCTCCTGAGTAGCTGGGAATACAGGCATGCACCACCACACCCAGCTATTTTTTGTATTTTTAGTAGAGATGGGGTTTCACCATGTTGGCCAGGATGGCCTCGGTCTCTTGACTTCATGATCTGCCTGCCTCGGCCTCCCAAAGTTCTGGGATTACAGGCATGAGCCACCACTCTTGGTCTTTTTATTTAGGTGCTCCTTAACTTCACACAGCAATATTTTGTAGTTTTCAAGTGTCTAGGTCTTTGAAATTGCCACATTTATTTCTATATATTCTATATACATAGAAATGTTTTGTAAATGGTATTGTTTTAAATTTTTGATTTCTACCTGTTCATAGCCAGGACACAGAAATACTACTGATTTTAATACATTGATGTTGTATCCGTAACTTTGTGAAATTCACTTATTAGTTCTTGTAACATTTTTTGCAGATTTCAATGCATCTCTATGTAAGATAGTCATGCAACTTATAAATAAAGAATATTTTGCTATTTGCTTCTCAATTTGGATGTCTTTTATTTATGTTTTCTTGACTTATTACATGGCCTGAAACTTCCAGTACGATGTTGAATAGTTGTGTTAAGGCTGAATATCCTTGTGTTGTTCCTGACCGCTGGGGGAAAGCATTCCGTCTTTCATCATTAAGTATGATGTTATTAACAGATGTAGAATTTTCATATAAGCTTTATCAGGTTGAAAAAGTATCCTCACATTTCTAGTTTGCCAAAGATTTTTATCAGTAATATGTTAGATTTCATCTAAAAAATTTTGCCCCTATTGAGATGAACATATGGTTATTCTTTTTTAGCTTATTAACATGCTGAATTGTGTTAATTGGTTTCAAAATGCTAAATTAAACATGTATTCCTGAAGTAAATGGCACTAAATAAGGAAATATTGTCTCTAAAATATTGTTGCATTTGATTTACTAAAAATTTTGTTTACAATTTTTGCATGTAGGTTCATGAGGGATATGAATTTTTTTGTCTTTGGTTTTCATATGAGGGTATTACTGGCACCATGCAATGAATTGTTAAGTATTTTCTCTTCTCTAGTTTTCTGGAAGACTATGTAGAAAATAGAATATTTCTTCCTTAAATATGTGGTAGGATTTACCAGTGATGCCTCTGGGCTTTGAGTTTTCTTTGTGAGAAAGCTTTTTAATTACAAATTCAATTTCCTTAACAGATATAAAGCTATTTAGGTTATCCCTTTTTTTCTCTTAAGTATTCTCATAACGGCAATTACATCAAATTGGTTGATAGCTTTTTTAAGTATTCTACATCCTTAGATTTTCCTTGTTGTATTAACCATTGAGAATGTGGTAATGAAATGAAGTATAATTGTGGATTAGTTGGCTTCTCTTTGAAGTCACATCAGTTTTGGCTTCAAGTATTTTAACTCTGTTTTTTAAGTATAGAAAAAACAGTAATACTGTTCCCAGTAATACTCCTTGTCTCACAATCTATTTTATTCTACACTCATACAGTTACTCCAGTTTTTGTTTGGTTACTATTAGTAGAGTACATACTTGTAAGTTATTTCTTTAAATTTCATGTGGGTTTCTTAGAGGCAATTTATATTTATGTGTTGCTTTTCCCCCTCTAAATACCATTTGACAGTCTCTGCTTTTTAACTGGGGTGCTTAGACCACTGACAAATAATGTGATTATTTATATATTAAGTTGAAATCTGTTATTTTGATTTCTATTTGTCCCATCTATTCCTTGTTTTCTCTCCTTTTCCACCTTTTCTTAATTTTTTAAAAAACCAGTATCATCCCCTTTATTGAACTATTTGTTATAATCCTGTTATTTTAGTGGTTGCTTTAAGGTTACTATTATATAGCTTTAGCTTATCACAGCCCATCTTCAACTGATATTACATCAGTTCACATATAGGATAAAAACCATACAACAAAATATCTTCATTTTTCTCTTATGCGATATTTGTCATACACTTTACTTATATATATGTTAAAACCCCTAAAGTGAATATCGTTATTTCCTTTAAACAGGCAATTCCATTTAAAATGACTTACATAATAAAAAAATTATATATTTACCCATTAGGTTATGTTTTGGTGCATGCCATTAGTTTATCTATATTTCCATCTGCTATAATTTTCCTTCTTTATGAAACACTTCCTTTAACATTTCTTCTAGTGTGGACTCCTGGTAATGATGTTTTTTGGCTTTTGTATGTCTGAAAATCTCTACTTTGCTTTTGGCTTTCAATTTTTTTTTCTGGGTATAGAATTCTAGGTTGACAATTTTTTAAAAGTACTTTTAAATGTTGCTCTAATGTGCTCTTCTTTGCACTGTTTCCTGAAAGAACCTGCTGTCATATTTATCTATTTTCCATTGTATATAATATGTATTTTTTTTTTCTGGCTGCTTTTAAGATACTTTTGTTCATCACTGATTTCAAGCAATTTACTTTTGGTGTGCTTTGGTATACATGTGCTTAGGTGCATCTTCTGCATGTGTTTGAGGTTCATTAAGGTACTTCAATCCATGGGTTAATAGTTTTCATCTTTGGAAAAATTTTGGCCATTATTTCTTCAAAAGTTTTCTGCTCACAACTCTCCTTCAGGAACTCCAGTTACATATATATATTTATATGTAAGTACATATATAATATATTTTTATATATTATATATACATTAATTAGATCACTTAAAGTTGTCCAACTCAATGATTTTAGTTAAATTACTTTTTTCTGCCTAACTGCTGTATCTCCAACTCACCCATTTTTTCTTCTGCAATGTCTAATCTCCCATTAATCCGATCTAGTGTATTTTTCTTATTGGATATAATGATTTTCATACAAAAATTCAATCTGCTGGGTGTGGTGGCTCATGCCTATAATCCCAGCACTTCTGGAGGCTGGGGTGGATCACTTGAGCCCAAGAGTTCAGGACCAGCCTGGGCAACAAAGTGAGACTCAATCTCTACTTAAAAAAATCAAACAATTAGCCAGGTGTCATGCTGTGTACCAGGAGTCCCAGTTACTTGGGAGGCTGAGGCAGGAGAATCTTTTGAGCCTAGGAGAAAGAGGCTGCACTGAGCCATGTTCACACTACCGCACTTCAGCCTGGGTGACTGAGCAAGATCCCATCTCAAAAAACAAAGAGAGTTCAATTTGTGTCTTTTTGGTACCTATATGGTACTATTTGTCTTTATAAACCAATGGAATATCAGTATAATAATGGTTTAATGATCCTTGACTGTTAATTTTATCATCTGTGTCAATTCAACTGATTATTCTCCTGCATGGGGGCTGCATTTTACTGCTTCTTTGCAAGACCACTTTGAATTCCCAGTGTTGTGAATTTTATCTTCCTGGGTATTGTATACTTTTGTATTTCTATATTCTTGAGGTTTATTCTGTGACAGTTTGGTTACTTGGAAACAGCTTGATTCATTTAGATCTTTCTTTTCTGATTTGTTGAATGGGTGTGGAGAGGTGCTCAGCCTAGAGCTATGTATTTTTCATGACTAAGACAAAAATCTAACTGGAATATTCTACCCAATGCCCTATAAATTATGAATTTTTCTTTTGCTGATAGGAACAAGCACTATTCCCAAGCATTATTTTACTAATATGAATTCTAAAATAAATTCCATCTCTACAAGTTCCCATCATTTGTTCCTCACCAATTAAGTTTTCCTTGTTAGTCAGCATATTAGTCTGTTTATATGCTGCTGATAAACACATACCCAAGATGGGGCGATTCACAAAAGTAAGAGGTTTGATTGTGAAAACAATCATGGCAGAAGGTAAGGAGGAGCAAGTTCTATCTCAAGTGGATGGTAGCAGGCAAAGAGAGCTTGTGCAGGGAAACTCTCCCTTATAATACTGTCAGAACTTGTGAGATTTATTCACTATCATGAGAAAAGCACGGGAAAGATCAGCCCCCATAATTCAATCATCTCCCACTGGGTACCTCCTACAGCACATGGGAATTATGGGAGCTACAAGATGATATTTGCATGGGAACACAGAGTCAAACCATATCAGTTGGAATTAACTCCAGAATAATTATACTTCTTGTTACTTCCTTTCATTTCACTTAGGCCAGTCAAAAAAATCACCAAATATTCTAAAAGTACAACAATGAGTCTTCGAGCATATGCCCAATTGTTGTGCAAGCAGCCATGCAACCTGCCACTGCTCTCTGGGATTGCTCAACCAGTAAAGTGGACCTGGAACATTCTCTATACGGAAGCTGAGCTGTTGCATGGCCCCAAATTCTCCTTCCTTATGAAGAGAAACATCATATGGACCGTGACCAGCCCCACCAGTGTATCTGTCCCTTGTGGAAAGGGAACTAGGTCTTCACCTGTAGCATGAGAAGGGTGCATGTAGTCTATTGCCCTGCATTGGCTATAAGGAGAAACTCACTGGCCAGCTGTCTTAGTGTATGTGTGCTGCAATAAGAGAAAGACCAGCTGTCTTAGTGTATGTGTGCTGCAATAAGAGAATACCACAAGCTGAATAATTTATAAAAAAGAGAAATTTATTTCTCATAGTTCAGGAGATGGAGAAATCCAAGATCAAGATGCCAGTTTTTGGTGAGGGCTGCTCTCTGCTTCTAAGATGGCACTTTGAATGCTGCCTCCACTGGTGAGGAGGAATGCTGTGTCTTCACATGGCAGAAGGCAGAAGAGCAATAAGGGAACTCACTCTTGCAAGTTATTTTTATAACAGCATTACTTTGTTCATGAGGGTGAGACCCTCATGACCTGTATACATATAATACCTCCCATTAAGCCCCACCTCTCAATAATGTTGCATTGGGGATTAAGTTTCTAACACATGAATGTGTAGAACATAATCAGACCATAGCACTGGTATACACTATAGACAGTGATCTTGCTGAGTCTCTTCTCCTTTCTGTGAGTAAAGTATTGTTCCAATCAGTGACTTGTGGGTTGAGTCTTCCTTTGCAACTCTGAACCCACTGAAGATGCAGTGGACTGAGGTCTATGATCTCCAGTTTCTGGTGATTGGCATTGTTATTGCTGCTACCAAACTCCATTAGTGGGAATCCTCACTTGGGACTGGTAGCTGGATCTTCCTGCTTGATACAAATATTATATATTGGAGTTCCTATTACTATAATCTCTTATTTCTATACCAGCCTTTATTCTGTTTTTTTTTTTTAATGGCAGAATCATTTACTTCCTATTCAGTGGACTCCCACAGTTACATCACTTCCATATCTCTTTCCTGTTATCTTCACCCAAATGCTTTTAACTGTGACCCTACCCGATGAATAAAAGTTTCTTTATTCTTAAATTACTCAGAAGTATGAGTTGACATTGATTTAGACTAGATTTAATGGTTAAATTTACTTCTCAGTCTGCCCATATAATCATCACAGTTTATATCTATAATAAACATAAAACCTTCTCTGAGGTGCTGGAGGCTCAACTTTAAGGTTTCTAAGTCTTAAGAGGCATACCAATAGGTATTCATATAATCTTCTTTCTTTTTATTTTATTCATTTTATTTTTACATTTCATTTTATTATTTTTAGAGATAGGGTCTCACTCTGTTGCCCAGGCTGGAGTGGTACAATGGTGCAATCATAGCTCACTGTAGCCTTGAACTCCTGGGCTCAAGTGATCCTCCCACCTCAGCCTCCTGAGTAGCTGGGAATACAGGTGTGTACCACCATGCCCAGCTACTTTTCAAATATTTGTAGAGATGGGGTCTGGCTATGTTGCCCAGGCTGGTGTTGAACTGGCTTCAAGTGATCCACCTGCCTCGGCCTTCCAAAGTGCTGAGATGATACACATGAGCCGCAATGCCCGGTTCATATAATGTTCTTTCAAGGCAAAACTAGTCTGCAGCTTTAAGGAAAAACTAAATCTGTCATTAAAAACTCAAATGCAACTATAGGACTACAATCTTGAAGTACTGGGCAAAGCAAATGCCAAAAGAAGAAAATATGGCAAGGAGAAATAGGAACAAAGATCTGGTGTTCTCGTGTACAAGAAACAGAAATGGCCACGTGAGGTGAAGGAATAGACAAACAGTATACTATATTTCTATTAATCTCCTAATGACAATAATGATCACCAAAAGAAGATAGTAAAGAGACTAGACATAAAGAAAGTTAAAAATATGTTAAAAGTTCCAAGTCTGAATGCCGACTGAGGCATTTCTCACGAGCAGAAAAGTTACCATAGCTGGCCTGAGCCTGCTACCCTTAGAAAGTCCTGCTTACACAGTTGGCTCTTGGCTGGCAATATGAAAACTGATTGATTTCTGAACTGTTTCCACCATTTCCTAACTGATATTCATATCTTACTATGCCTAATCAGTTTATACAAACAATGTGGCTCATGCTGAACATCTACTTTCCTTCTGAGAGACTGGAAATTGACACACGTAGAGGGTGCCTATGTGACCAGCCCCCAACAGAAACTTTAGGTTCTGAGTCACCAGTGAGTCTCCTTGGTAGATTACATTTCACAGTAGTTGTCACAATTCATTGCTGGAGGAACAAAGCATATATTGTATGATTCCATTCAGAGATGATGTCTTATAAGATTGCACGGGCTTTCTTCCAGACTTTGCCTTTTCCCTTTATTCCTTTCATAGTAATAAGTCTTGGCCAGGGACGGTGACTCACGCCTGTAATTCCAGCACTTTGGGAGGCCGAGGCAGGCAGATCACTTGAGGCCAGGAGTTGGAGACCAGCCTGGGCAACATGGCAAAACCCCACCTCTACTAAAATTACAAACATTAGCCAGGCATGGTGGCACACACTTGTAATTCCAGCTACTTGAAAGGCTGAGGCATGAGAATCTCTTGAACCTGGAAGGCGGAGGTAGAAGTGAGCCGAGATTGCACCACTGCACTCCAGCCTGGGGGACAGAGTGAGTCTCTGTCTCATAAAATATAAAAATAACATAACATAACATAACATAACATAAACCTTGACAGTGAGTATGACTATATGCAGAGCCTTGTGAGTCTTGTCAATCACCAAACCTGGGGGGTTGTCTTGAGAACCCTGAAACACCTTGTTTCTGGGTTTGATTAATGTGGTCCCACGTCTTAAAAACAAACAAAAATGACGTTAGGGTGGCACACAGTTCCAGTTGGGTGTCCTTCTGTAAGAGATAGTGCTCTCAGTACTCAGGCAAATTATCTGAGAAACGGGGCACCAAGTAAGAATAGCCATATAAGAATATAAGGAAAATAGCAGTCACTCAATCTCTTGAGCTGGCAAGAATTCATCAAACATGGCCGGGCGCGGTGGCTCAAGCCTGTAATCCCAGCACTTTGGGAGGCCGAGACGGGCGGATCACGAGGTCAGGAGATCGAGACCATCCTGGCTAACACGGTGAAACCCCGTCTCTACTAAAAAATACAAAAAACTAGCCGGGCAAGGTGGCGGGTGCCTGTAGTCCCAGCTACTCGGGAGGCTGAGGCAGGAGAATGGCATAAACCCGGGAGGCGGAGCTTGCAGTGAGCTGAGATCCGGCCACTGCACTCCAGCCCGGGCGACAGAGCGAGACTCCGTCTCAAAAAAAAAAAAAAAAAAAAGAATTCATCAAACATTTATTTCATACCGAAAGCAGAGCAAAATGTTTAAGGCTACACATTTTTGAGAGCTCTGAACACTGTGTAAAGGTGTAAGCTGGATAGAGCAACAGACTGACAAAATCAAAAGAGCATTAAACTTAAAAAGTTAGTATCCTGACTCAGTCTGGAAGAACTGAAGCTGCCAACACAGGTAAGCTAGCCAATGAACAGGATTACCTCATGATGCCAATTACAGGCCTTTAGGGATACACAGTGAAAGAATGAAGAACAGTGGATTAAGTCTTCAAGTTGCTCCTTTTGTGCATCCGTGCTAAACAGTGCTGTAATTGGGGAGGCACACAAGTTACTTTGTGTTTCTACTTATTTCTAGCCTATTCTCTAAACATGCTGCCTCCCTAAGTAGTATGTTTCTATCTGAATGATTAAAAAGCATGATTATCCTTGAAGAGGTCCTTCACATCCCTTGTAAGTTGTATTCCTAGGTATTTCATTCTCTTTGAAGCTATTGTGAATGGGAGTTTGTTCATGATTGGGCTCTCTGTTTGTCTGTTACTGGTGTATAAGAATGCTTGTGATTTTTGCACATTGATTTTGTATCCTGAGACTTTGCCGAAGTTGCTTATCAGCTTAAGGAGATTTTGGGCTGAGACGATGGGGTTTTCTAAATATACAATCATGTCATCCGCAAACAGGGGTAATTTGACTCCTTCTTTTCCTAACTGAATACCCTTTGTTTCTTTCTATTGCCTGATTGTCCTAGCCAGAACTTCCAACATTATGTTGAACAGGAGTGGTGAGAGAGGGCATCCCTGTCTTGTGTCAGTTTTCAAAGGGAATGCTTCCAGGTTTTGCCCATTCAGTATGATATTGGTTGTGGGTTTGTCATAAACAGCTCTTATTATTTTGAGATACGTTCCATCAATACCAAATTTACTTAGAGTTTTTAGCATGAAGGGCTGTTGAATTTTGTCAAAGGCCTTTTCTGCATCTATTGAGATAATTATGTGGTTTTTGTCTTTGGTTCTGTTTATATGCTGGATTATGTTTATTGATTTGCATATGTTGAACCAGCCTTGCATCCCAGGGATGAAGCCCACTTGATCATGGTGGATAACCTTTTTGATGTGCTGCTGGATTTGGTTTGCCAGTATTTTAGAACTACAAACCACTGCTCAGTGAAATAAAAGAGGACACACACAAATGGAAGAAGATACCATGTTCATGGACAGGAAGAATCAATATCATGAAAATGGCCATACTGCCCAAGGTCATTTATAGATTCAATGCCATCCCCATCAAGCTACCAATGACTTTCTTCACAGAATTGGAAAAAACTGCTTTAAAGTTCATATGGAACCAAAAAAGACACCCCACTGCCAAGACAATCCTAAGCCAAAAGAACAAAACTGGAGGCATCACGATACCTGACTTCAAACTATGCTACAAGGCTACAGTAACCAAAACAGCATGGTACTTGTTCCAAAACAGAGATACAGACCAATGGAACAGAACAGAGCCCTCAGAAATAATACCACACATCTACAGCCATCTGATCTTTGACAAACCTGACAAAAACAAGAAATGGGGAAAGGATTTCCTATTTAATAAATGGTGCTGGGAAAATTGGCTAGCCAGAAGTAGAAAGCTGAAACTGGATCCTTTCCTTACTTTTTATACGAAAATTAATTCAAGATGCATTAGAGACTTAAATGTTAGACCTAAAACCATAAAAACCCTAGAAGAAAACCGAGGTAATACCATTCAGGACATAGGCATGGGCAAGGACTTCATGTCTAAAACACCAAAAGCAACGGCAACAAAAGCCAAAATTGACAAATGGGATCTAATTAAACTAAAGAGCTTCTGCACAGCAAAAGAAACTGCCATCAGAGTGCACAGGCAACCTGCAGAATGGGAGAAAATTTTTGCAATCTACTCATCTGACAAAGGGCTAATATCCAGAACTTACAAATAACTCAAACAAATTTACAAGAAAAAAACAACCCCATCAAAAAGTAGGCAAAGAATATGAACAGACACTTCTCAACAGAAGACATTTATACAGCCAACAGACACATGAAAAAATGTTCATCATCACTCGCCATCAGAGAAATGCAAATCAAAACCACGATGAGATACCATCTCACACCAGTTAGAATGGCGATCATCAAAAAGTCAGGAAACAAGAGGTGCTGGAGAGGATGTGGAGAAATAGGAACACTTTTACACTGTTGGTGGGAGTGTAAATTAGTTCAACCATTGTGGAAGACAGTGTGGCGATTCCTCAAGGATCTAGAACTAGAAATATCATTTGACCCAGCCATCCCATTACTGGGTATATACCCAAAGGATTATAAATCATGCTTCTATGAAGACACGTGCACATGTACGTTTACTGCAGCACTATTCACAATAACAAAGACTTGGAATCAACTCAAATGTCCATCAGTGACAGACTGGATGAAGAAAATGTGGCACATATACACCATGGAATACTATGCAGCCATAAAAAGGATGAGTTCGTGTCCTTTGTAGGGACATGGATGCAGCTGGAAGCCATCATTCTCAGCAAACTATCACAAGAACAGAAAACCAAACAATGCATGTTCTCACTCATAGGTGGGAACTGAAAAATGAGATCACTTGGACACAGGAAGGGGAACATCACACATCAGGGCCTATTGTGGGGAGAGGGAAGCGGGGAGGGATAGCATTAGGAGACATACATAATGTAAATGACGAGTTAATGGGTGCAGCACACCAACATGGCACACGTATACATACATAACAAACCTGCACGTTGTGCATATGTACCCTAGAACTTAAAGTATGAAAAAAAAAAAAAAAGCAAGATTATCACACTTACAAAAGCTATCAGAGTAACCAGGAAGATACCACACTGTAGGGGGTATTTATCAGAGTTTTATTTTAATCAATACTCCGTATGAAATGAAATAAATTTACTTAGCAAAATTGAATCACTGATATGCCCTGGGAGACTGAGATCACATAAGAAGTCAAATAATAAATTCCAAATCCTAAATTAATCTGAAAGCTCCACTTTCAGAGATTTCCTTCTGCTCAGCATTCTTAAGATTTAGCATCACAAAGTTAGAGCCGGAAAGAATCTTAGATAACATCAAATCTATGTAGGTATTTGAGAAAAGAAACAATGTACCACTCCTGTGTTATTTAGAATAAAATATAATACACTGTTTTGTCATCCATCCAACCATCCATCCTTCCTTTCTTCCCTCATTCTCTCTATGTATCTATCATATCTCTTTAATCAGGCTAAGTCACTAAAAAAGAAGACACGGATTTACTTTGAGATTTTGGTGGCTACTGCTGTAACCTGTAAAAAGCAGGAACACAATAATTTTATTTCATTTTGATATTGAAATTTATATTACATTTGTTTCACAATTATTCAGCAACAAAACTGTCTACTAATGAAAAGGTAAAAACATACATAATATATCACCAATTCTTTCTGAAAAAGATCTCACCTGAGCTAATAAGCTCAGTCACGACTAGCTTATATCTCCTTAAAGAGTCAACATATTCATTATAGGAACTCATAAATTTCTTACATCCAGGCAGTAATTGCTGTTCCAGAACTACACTGTCCAATATTATAGCCACAGGTGTCTATTAATATTAAACAAAATTCAGTTCTCCTCAGTCTCATCAGTCATATATCAAGTGCTCAAGAGCCACACATGGTGAGTTGCTACCACACTGGACAATGCAGAGACAGGACAGTTACATCATCACAGAAAGTTCCGTTGTGCAGTACTGCTCTGAGAGATTTTTCTCTCAGGGTAGTTTGATTGGAATAGATTTCTGAGTCTTTCTCTGTTTTGCTTATATCCCATGACATACCTAATCCAGAGGCTTTCTATAATGGCAAGCTGTAAATATCTAAGATAGACATAAAGGTAAATCATAGGTACAAAATTAAACAATAGAGTATTTAAAGGAACTAGAGAGGAGGAAAAATAATTTTATCTCTATCTTTCATAGTTCTTAACTGGAATTCTCTGTAACAAAAGACAGACCAACAAGAGAAAAAGAAACAAAAAGCTTTAATAATTAAGGGAAGAAATGATTTAGTATTCACTGAACAATAAAAGTTAAAAAATCAGTTGGCAAGAGGGTTTAAAATTTAACTTTGTTAACAGGCAGTTGAAGGAAGTTAACTTACGAGAAGACTTAACTCCACAAGTAGAAGCACAGTCAAATATTACATTTTCTGAGGTTTTATCTGTTTACCTGAAGTGTTCTTGGCAAATTGCTTTGTCAGCAATGCTCGATATATATGTCAGTATTTCCATCCAAAATAAGAGAAAAGGGTGTTTAGAATTATAGCTTGTACTTTGGTCCTTGGATCAATAACTTAGCTTTGAAAGAGTTCAATGGATACCAGTGACTGATATCAAAATAATATCAAAGGATAACCCAATTCTCTTTCTTCTGCACTCAAGACTTTTTAACTCAGCATGGTGATACTAACTTTGCAAAATCCAGTACTACTAATCTGGCTATTTATATACCATAATCAATAGAACTGGTTCCAGATCAAGACTTGCTGTTCCAAGAGCAAAAATTCACTCATACTTTGTCTGAGACAATCTGCTTAGTACTAGATTATACTTCTTATCACATAATGCCCTATGACAGATGGCACAGTTTTAGAGCCAGAGTCCATTAGAAATAAACGAACAAAAGAAAAATCCTTTGTGATGCAGAGAAAGGGAAATGCTTATATACTGTTGATGGGAGTGTAAATAATTACAACCTGTATGGAAAACTGTACAGAGATTTCTCAAATAACTAAAAATAGAACAATTCAATCTAGCAATCCCACTACTGTGTATCTACCCAAAGGAAAAGAAATAATCACATAAAAAAGATACATTTACTTGTATGTTTATTGCAACACTATTCACAATAGCAAAGATATGGAATCAACATAAGTGTCTATCAATGGATGATTAGAAAAAGAAAATGTGGTATATATACACAATGGAATACTATTCATCTGCAAAAAAAGAATGAAATTATGTCTGTTGCAGTAACATAAATGGAACTGGAGGCTTTTATCTTCATTGAAGCAACTCAGAAACTGAAAAATACCACATGTTCTCATTTAGAAATGAGAGCTAGATAATGTGGAATAATAGACACTGGAGACTCAGAAGAGTGGAGGCTATGAGGGGAGAGCAGATAATAAAAAAATTACTCAGTGAATATAATGTACATTATTCAGGTGATGGATACACTAAAAGCCCAGACTTCACTACCTACGTAAATATAGCCATGTAACAAAACTATACTCATAACCCTAAAATTTATACAAATCAAAAAAGAAAAAGTCTTCTTCTGAAATGGAGAATTGAGAACCAATGTACAACAGATATAAGAGCAAACAACCCTGAGCCCAAAAAAGGTGAACATAAACCTAAATTTTTCAGTATATTTTGACCATTGTGCCCAATCATATCTAATTTAGATAACATACAAGCTTTAATGTTATTAATATTACATTATCAGTTTAAATACTTTTTAGGTTTCATTTTGAATCTGTAACCTGCTAGTAGAAAGTATATGTCTTCAGGTCAATAACCAGGTATTAAGGTCTAGATTACACTGAAGAATAGATTTTTTGAAGATATATGTGTGTGTGTGTGTGTGTGTGTGTGTGTGTGTGTGCGCGCGCGCGCGCAATTATATATAAAACTGTCTCCCTGGTAGCAATTATCAATCAATCAGAAACCACTAACTGGAAGACAATAGTAAATACATGTCTGTAATGTTGATTTGGTTTTCAACTATTTTGAGACTTGTAATATTTCACTAATTATTTATTATTATTCCATTTAGCCTGACATGAGGATTCAGAATGGGTATGCACAATTTTAAATGGAGTGTACAGAGAACAATGCCTTCTCTCACATTAGTAGCATCTGGACTATAATAACTTCTGTCATCTGAATAAATAAATGGCCATAAAACATGCAATAATGAATAAAAATATGAAAAAGCAAAATATTTTAAAAATCCAATAAAAATAATCCATTCTGCAGATTAGTCAGCTACCACGACAGCATCTTCAACACAAAATTGATACACTCACATAGCAGACAAAACTTTAGGTAACTGAAAATAAAGATATAAATTTCCACAAAACAGAGAATTTTAACTATCACCTTGTTGGTGATAGTGACTCAATGTGTGTTCATCTGTACTGTTTAAGTGTGTGCACCAATGGCCCTCAAGTATACTCCCAGCATTTAGTATTTTATACTAGAGGGGAGGAAGAGAAGTTCACTTACTGGGACAGGAATGGGACAGGAGAGACAGGCTGGCTGCCAGATAACCCACTGGATATAGGGGACACGCTATCCATGAAAGACCAATGCCATCATTGAAGCTGATCGTGCTGTTTCTTTTTTATGTGAGTTATCTGTTGTTCCATCCAGTGCTTGATTGTTTAGTGTTTTCCTTGGCTACTCTGACACCAAAAAAAGTAGGCAGAAGTTTTGGAACTTCCATTACCAATAGCTGGCATTGTGATGATCTTTGATCCTTCTGTGGTTAGACCCCTCCCCTGACATGGTAACCATATACATGATATTCTGCTCTTCCTCTGCATTAAAAGGCAATACTTCTGGCCATTACTAATTATAAAACAGTAAATTATATAGTGTGATCTATTGTTGAAGTTCACATATAAAAAACACTGCACCTAAAGAAGACAAAAACTGGTGCTGAGAAAAATCATTAACTGAAGCTAGGTTTCACAAAAGGTATCCTGAATGATGGGTTAATGTTGAGCTTAATTTTTGTGCATGGTGTGAAGGGTCCAAATGTACTTCTTTTCGCATGTGTTCAATTGTCCCATCATCATTAGTTGAAAAGATTATTCTTTCTTCCCACTTAACTGCTTTAGCACTTTTGTCAATAATTAATTGACCATCATTATTAGGGTTTATTATTTGAATTTATAATTTTGTTCCACTGATTTATATATCCATCCTTATGGCAGTACTACACTGTCATGAATATTGCATGTATTTTCTTTTTAAACTTTTATTTTAGGTTCACGGTACATGTGCAGGTTTGTTATACAGGTAAACTTGTGTCACAGGGCTTTGATGTACAGATTATTTAATCACCCAGATAACAAGCATAGTACCCAGTAGTTATCTTTTTCTTCTCCTCTCCTTCCTCCCACCCTTTACCTTTTGGTAGGCCTCAGTGTCTGTTGTTCCTCTCTTTGGGTCCATGTATTCTTACATTTAGCTCCCACTTACAAGTGAGAACATCTTGATTTTCTGTTCTTGTTAATTTGCTAAGGATAATGGCCTCGTGTTCAATCCATGTTTCTGCAAAGAACATGATCTTGTTCATTTTTATGGCTGCATAGTATTTCATGGTATAGACGTACCACATTTCTTTTATTTATTTTTTTGAGATGGAGTTTCGCTCTTGTTGTCCAGGTTAGAGTGCAATTGTGTGATCTCAGCTCACTGCAACCTCTGCCTCCTGGGTTCAAGTGATTCTCCTGCCTCAGCCTCCCGAGTAGCTGGGATTAAAGGTATCCACCACCACGCCTGGCTAATTTTGTATTTTTAGTAGAGACAGAGTTTCTTCATGTTGGTCAGGCTGGTCTCCAACTCCCGACCTCAGGTGATCCACCCATCTTGGCTTGCCAAAGTGCTGGGATTACAGGTGTGAGCCACAGCACCCAGCCTGTACCACATTTCTTTATCCAGTCTGCCATTAATGGGCATGCAGGTTGACTCCATGTCTTTGCTATTGTGAACAGTGCTGTAATGAACACATGTGTGATTGTGTCTTTATGACAGAGCAATTTATATTCCGTTGGGTATATACTCAGTAATGGGATTGTTGGGTCGCATGGCAGCTCTGTTTTTAGATCTTTGAGGAATCACCACACTACTTTCCACAATGATTGAACTAGTTTACATTCCCACCAACAGTGTGTAAGTGTTCCCTTGTCTCCAAAATCTCGCCAGCATCTGTTATATTTTAACTTTTTACTAATACCGTTCTGAGATGGTATCTCACTGTGGTTTTGATTTGCTTTCTCTAATGATCAGTAATACTGAACTTTTTTTCTTATGCTTGCTTTAATAGGTTGTTTTTTCTTTTAAGATTTTTAAGTTCCTTACAGATGCTGGATATTAGACCTTTGTCAGAGGCATAGTTTGCAAAATTTTTCTCCCATTCTGTAGTTTGTCTGTTCACTCTGTTGATAGATTCTTTTGCTGTGCAGAAGCTCTTTAGTTCAATCAGATCACATTTGTCAAATTTTGCTTTTGTTGCAATTGCTTTGGTGTCTTTGTCATGAAATATTTGCCAGTTCCTATGTCCAGAATGGTATTGCCTAGGTTATCTTCCAGGGTTTTTATAGTTTCGGGTTTTACTTTTTAAGCCTTTAATCAATTTTGAGTTGATTTTTGTATATTGTGTAAGAAAGGGGGCCAGTTTCAATCTTCTGCATATGGCTAGCCAGTATAAACCAGCACCATTTACTGAAAAGGGAGTCTTTTCCTCATTGCTTTTTTTTTTTTTTCCTAGCATTCTTGAAGATCAGATGGTTGTAGGTGTGTAGCTTTATTTATGGATTCTCTATTCCATTCCATTGGCCTATCTGTCTGGTTTTGTACAGTACCATGCCTTTTTGGTTACTGGAGCTCTTTAGCATAGCTTTAAGTTGGGTAGTGTGATGACTCCAACTTTGTTCTTTTCGCTTAGAACTGCCTTGGCTATTCAGGCTCCTTTTTTGGTTCCATATGAATTTTAAAATAGATTTTTTAGTTCTGTGAAGAATGTCATTGGTAGTTTTATAAGAATAGCACTAAATCTGTACATTGTTTTGGGAACTATGGCCATTTTAACAATATTTCTTCTTCCTCTCAATGAGCATGGAATGTTTTACCATTTGTTTATGCTCACATCTGACTTCTTTGAGAAGTGTTTTGTAATCCCCAATGTAGAAATGTTTCACCTCCCTGGCTATCTATATTCCTATGTATTTTATTGTTTTTGTCGTGATTGTGAATAAAATTGCATACCTGATTTGGCTCTTGGCTTGGTTGTTGTTGGTGTATAGGAATGCTAGTGATTTTTGTACATTGATTTTTGTATTCTGAAATTTTGCTGAAGTTGTTTATCAACTTAAGGACTTTTGTGCTAAGATTATGGAGTTTTTGAGATGTAGAATCAAGTCATCTGCAAGCAGGGATAGTTTGACTTCCTCTCTTCCTATTTGGATGCCCTTTACTTCTTCTTCCTGCCTGATTGCTTTAGCCAGGACCTCCAATGCTACGTTGAACTGGAGTGGTGAGACAGGGCATTCTTGTCTTGTGCCAGTTTTCAAGAAGAATATTTCTAGCTTTTGCCAGTTCACTAACATGTTGGCTGTGGGTATAACATAGATGGCCCTTATTATTTTCAAGTATGTTCCTTCAATGCCTAGTTTGTTGAGAGTTTTTAACATGAAGCGATATTGAATTTTATCAAAAGCCTTTTCTGCACCTATTTAGATGATCATATGGGCTTTGTCTTTAGTTCTGTTTATGTGATGAATCACATTTATTGCTTTGCATGTGTTGAACCATCCTTGCATCTTAGGAATAAAACCTACGTGATCATGTTGGATTAGCTTTTTGATGTGCAGCTAGATTTGATTTGTTAGTATTTTGTTAAGGATTTTTACACCAATATTCTTCAAGGATATTGGCCTGAAGTTTTCTCTTGTTTTTTCTTTTTTATTATTATTATACTTTAAGTTCTGGGATACACATGCAGAAAGTGCAGGTTTGTTACATAGGTATACACGTGCCATGGTGGTTCGCTGCACCCATCAAACCATCATCTACATTAGGTATTTCTCCTAATGCTATCCTTCCCCGACACCCCTACCCCGCAACAGGCCCCAATGTGTGATATTCCCTTCCCTGTGTCCATGTCTCCTCATTGTTCAACTCCCACTTATGAGTGAAAACATGCAGTGTTTGGTTTTCTGTTGCTGTGTTAGTTTGCTGAGAATGATGATTTCCAGCATCATCCATGTCCCCGCAAAGGACATGAACTCATCCTTTTTTATGGCTGCATAGCATTACATGGTATATATGTGCCACATTTTCTTAATCTAGTCTATCATGGATGGTCATTTGGGTTGGTTCCAAGTCTTTGTTATTGTGAACAGTGCTGCAGTAAACATACATGTGCATTTGTCTTGACAGCAGAATGATTTATAATCTTTTGGGCATATACCCAGTAATGGGATTGCTGGGTCAGATGGTACTTCTGGTTCAAGAAACTTGAGGAATCACCACACTGTCTTCCACAATGGATGAACTAACTTACACTCCCACCAACAGTGTAAAAGCATTCCTATTTCTCCACATCCTCCCCAGCATCTGTTGTTTCCTGACTTTTTAATGATCCCCATTCTAACTGGCATGAGATGGTACCTCATTGTGGTTTTGATTTGCATTTCTCTAATGGCTAGTGATGATGAGCTTTTTTTCGTATGTTTCTTGGCCGCATAAATGTCTTCTTTTGAGAAGTGTCTATTCATATTCTTCACCCACTTGTTGATGGTGTGGTTTGTTTTCTTCTTGTAAATTTAAGTTCCTTGTAGATTCTGGATATTGGCCCTTTGTCAGATGGACAGACCAAAAATTTTCTCCCATTCTGTAGGTTGCCTGTTCACTCTGATGATATTTTCCATTGCTGTGCAGAAGTTCTTAAGGTTAATAAGATCTGATTTGTCAATTTTGGCTAATGTTGCCATTGCTTTTGGTGTTTCAGTCACAAAGTCTTTGCCCATGCCTATGTCATGAGTGGTATTACCTAGGTTTTCTTCTAGGGTTTTTATGGTTTTAGGTCTTACGTTTAAGCCTTTAATTCATCTTGAATTATTTTTTGTATAAGGTGTAAGGAAGAGGTCCAGTTTCAGTTTTCTGCATAGGGCTAGACAGTTTTCCAAATACCATTTATTTAAAAGGGAATCCTTTCTCCATTGCTTGTTTTTGTCAGTTTGTCAAAGATCAGATCGTTGTAGATGTGTGGTGTCATTTCTGAGGCCTCTGTTCTGTTCCACTGGTCTATATATCTGCTTTAATACCAGTACCATGTTGCTTCGTACAAGGTACAGGTGACTGTAGCCTTGTAGTGTAGTTTGAAGTCAGGAAGCATGATGCGTCCAGCTTTGTTCTTTTTGCTTAGGATTGTCTTGGCTATATGGGCTCTTTTTTGGTTCCATATGAAATTTAAAGTAGTTTTTTCTAACTCTGTGAAGAAAGTCAATGGTAGCTTGATGGGGATAGCATTGAGTCTATAAATTACTTTGGGCATTACGGCCATTTTCATGATATTGATTCTTCCCATCCATAAGCATGGAATGTTTTCCCATTTATTTGTGTCCTCTCTTATCTCCTTGAGCAGTGGTTTGTAGTTCTCCTTGAAGAGGTCCTTCACATCCCTTGTAAGTTGTATTCCTAGGTATTTTATTCTCTTTGTAGCAATTGTGAATGGGAGTTTACTCATGATTTGGCTCTCTGTTTGTATATTATTGGTGTATAGGAATGCTTGCAAATTTTGCACATTGGTTTTGTATCCTGAGACTTTGCTGAAGTTGCTTATCAGCTTAAGGATATTTTAGGCTGAGACAATGGGGTTTTCTAAATATACACTCATGTCATCTGCAGACAGAGACAATTTGACTTCCTCTCTTCTTATATGAATACTATTTATTTCTTTCTCTTGCCTGATATACCCTGGCCAGAACTTCCAATACTATGTTGAGTAAGAGTGGTGAGAGAGAGCATCCATATCTTGTGCCAGTTTTCAAAGAGAATGCTTCTAGCTTTTCCCCAATCAGTATGATATTGGCTGTGGGTTTGTCATAAATAGCTGTTATTATTTTGAGATATGTTCCACTAATACCTAGTGTATTGAGAGTCTGTAGTATAAAGGGGTGTTGATTATTATCAAAGGCCTTTTCTGCATCTATTGAGATAATCATGTGGTTTTGTCATTGGTTCTGTTTCTGTGATGGATTACATTTATTGATTTGCATATGTTAAATCAGCCTTGCACCCCAGGGATGAAGCCGACTTGATCGTGATGGATAAGCTTTTTAATGTGCTGTTGGATTCGGTTGCCAGTATTTTATTGAGGATTTTCACATCAATGTTCATCAGTGATATTGGCCTGAAAGCCTGAAATTTTCATTTTTTTGTTGTGTCTCTGCCAGGTTTTGGTATCAGGATGATGCTGACCTCACAAAATGAGTTAGGAAAGAGTGCCTCTTTTTCTGTTGTTTGGAATAGTGTCAGAAGGAATGGTACCAGCTCCTGCTTGTCCTCTGGTAGAATTCAGCTGTGAATCTGTCTAGTCTTGAGATTTTTTGTTATGTCTCTGCCAGGTTTTGGTATCAGGATAATGTTGGCCTCATAGAAGGAGTTAGGGAGGAGTCCTTACTTTTCAACTTTTTAGAATTGTTTCAGTAGGAATGCTACCAGCCCTTCTTTGTACATCTGGTAGAATTTGTGAATTTATCTGGTCTTGAGATTTTTTTGGTTGGTAGGTTATTACTGATTCAATTTCAGAGCACATTATTTACCAATAATGTTTAGAGATTCAATTTCTTCCTGGTTCAGCCCTGAGAGAGTGTATGTGCCCAGAATTTTATCAATTTCTTCTAGATTTTCTAGTTTGTATGCACAGAGGTGTTCATAATAGTCTCCGATGGTTATTTGCATTTCTGTGGGGTCAGTGGTAATATTCCCTTTTTCATTTCTGATTGTGTTTACTTGGATCTTCTCTCTTTTCTTCTTTATTTGTCTCCCTAGTTGTTTATCTAGCTTATTAATTTTTTTCAAAAGGCCAGCTCCTGGCTTCATTTATCTTTTGAATGTTTTCTTTGTGTTTCAATCTACTTCAGTTAAGCTCTGATTTTGACTATTTCTTGTCACCTGCTTCCTTTGGGGTGGTTTGCTCTTGCTTCTCTAGTTCTTTTAGTTGTTATGTTACGTTGCTAATTTGAGGTCTTTCTAACTTTCTATGTGGATGTTTAGTGCTATAAATTTCCCTCTTAACACTCCCTTAGCTGTGTCCCAGAGATTCTGGTATACTGTATCTTTGTTCTCAATCATTTCAAAGGACTTCTTGTTTTCAGCCTTAATTTCATTATTTACTCAAAAGTCATTCACAAGCAGATTGTTTAATTTCCATGAAATTGTATAGTTTTCAGAGATTTTCTTAGTCTTGAATTCTATTTTTATTGTACTGTGGTCTGAGGGCTAATATATGCTTTTGGTTCTTTTGCATTTGCTGCAGATTGTTTTATGTCCAATTGTGTGACCAATTTTAGATTAATTTGTACTCAGTGCAGATGAGGAGAATATATATTGTGTTGTTTTGGGGTAGAGAGTTTCACAGATGTCCATCAGATCCATTTGGTCCAGTGTTCAGGTCCTGAATATCTTTGTTAATTTTCTGCCTCAATGATCTGTCTAATACTCTCAGTGGGGTGTTGAAGTATCTCACTATTATTGTGTGGAAGTTTCTTTGAAGGTCTCTAAGAACTTGCTTTATGAATCTGGGTCCCCCTGTGTTGGATGCAAATATATTTAGGCTAATTAGGTTTTCATGTTGAATTAAAACCTTTGCCATTATGTAATAGCCTTCTTTGTCTTTTTTGATTTTTTTTTTTTCGGATACTAGACAAGATGTTTAAAGTCTGTTTTGTCTGATATTAGAATTGCAACCCTTACTTTTTTTCTGTTTTTTATTTGCTTGGTAGATTTTTCTCCATCCCTTTATTTTTAGCCTACGGGTGTCACTACACTTGAGATGGGTCTCTCGAACACAGCATACCATTGGGTCTTGCTTCTTCATCCACTTTGATACTCTGTGCCTTTTAATTGGGGTATTTAGTTCGTTTACATTCAAGGTTAGTACTAATACGTGTGGATTTGATCCTGTCATCATGTTGTTAGCTGTTTATTATGCTGATTTGTGTGGTTGCATTAAAGTTTCACTGGTCTGTATACTTAAGTGTGTTTTTGCAGTTGCTGGTCTTTCCTTTCCATATTTAGTGCTTCTTTCAGGAGTTCTTGTAAAGCAGGTCTGGTGGTACCAAATTCCCTCAGCATTTGCTTATCTGAAAATGATGTTATTTCTCCTTCACTTATGAAGCTTAGTTTGGTCAGATATGAAATTCTTGGCTGGAATTTCTTTTCTTTAAGAATGTTGAATATAGGCCTCCAGTCTCGTCTGGCTTATAGAGTTTCTGCTAAGAGTTACACTGCTATTCTGATGGGCCTCCCTTTCTGGGTGACCTGTCCTTTCTACCTGTCTTTAATATTTTTTCTTTCATTTTGACCTTGGAGAATCTGACGATTATGTGTCTTGGGGATGATATTCTTGTGAAGTATTTTGCAGGGGTTCTCTGCATTTCCTGAATTTGAATCTTGGCCTCTCTAGCTAGGCTGGGGAGGTTCTCATGAATGATATCCTGAAATATGTTTTCCCAATATGTTTTCCAAGTTATTTCTCCTCATCTTTTTCAAAGATGCCAATGAGTTATAGATTTGATCTCTTTACATAATCCCATATTTCTTGAAGATTTTGTTCATTCCTTTTCATTCTTTTTTTTTTTTACTGTTATGTGACTGTCTTATTTCTGGGATTCTAGATGCCCATGAAGAGACTGAGTTGTTCCTTGCTTGTTCAACTCACCCACTCCACAGGAGTCACTGAAGGCCATGAACAAGTCCCAGTGTGCAGCAGCCCTGTGCAGGGTTCCCAGCTTCCTCCCCTTTTAGCCCAGCATCTGTTTCTTCCTTCTGCCTGCTCTCAATACCTTCCTTCTGAAGATCTGCTAGGAGTGTACCAGTTTTCCTGATGTCCTAGTCCTTTGGTGGGAAATGTTCCTCCTGCCTGGGTGTAGTTGGCCATCTTGGAGCCCTCTGTGTATATTCTTTCTCTATTTTTCCAAAAAAAGTTACCATAAATGCAACAGCTTAAAATAATCCAAATTCACTAACTCACAGTTATGTAGGTCAAAAGGCCAGACCAACTCGACTAGGTTCTACATTTAGTTTCTCACAAGACTGAATCCAGGTTGTCAGCTGAGCTGTGATCTAATTTAGAATATCTGAGGAGGAAACTGATTCCAAGCTCATTCAGGTTGCTGACAGAACGTAGCTCCTTGTGGTTGTAGGACTTAAATCCTCATTTTCTTGCTGTTAGCCATGAACAATCCTCAGCTTTGAGCCCCATTCATCTTTAAAGCTAGAAGTGGTGAGATCAATCCTTTCCATGTTTCAAATCTCTCTGATTTCATCTTTCACTCTCAGCTAAAGAAAACTCTCTGTTTTTCTTATTTATCATATTGGGCCTACCCAGAAAATCTTTTTAAATATATAACATAACATAGTCGCAAGAGTGAAAGCATTTTGCCAGGGGGCCAAGGTCATGTGAGCCATCTTAAAATTCTACCTACTATACCATAGCTTTAGAACAAATTTTGAAACTGAAAAGATTAATCCTCCACTCTTCTCATCGTTCTCAAAATTGTTTTGGCTTTTCTTACTCCTTTGTGCTTCCATATAAATTTTAAGACTATTTTACCAGTTTTTACAAAAAAGGAATTATCGAAATCTGCTGGCATTCTGATCAGGATTGCAACAAATCTGTAGATCAATTTGGGGAAAATGGCCAATCCATGACCATGGAACCCATTTCCATCTATTTAGATGTTCTTTAGTTTCTATCAGTCATGTTTTAATGTCTTCAGTGTTAAAGTCTTGCACTTCTTCTATTAAGTATATCCGTATTTTAATTGTTCATTGGTAATCAACAGAAATAAAACTGATTTTTACATATTGATCTTATATCCTGCATCCTCACTGAACTCATTTATTGATTCCATCACCATTTTTTTGTGGATTTCTTATGATTCTCTATATACAGTATCATGTTTTTTATGAATAAAGATGGTTTTACTTCCTTTCCACTAACTTAATTCCAGGAGTATACAGAAAATTCACTCTAAGTACACGTTAAAAAGAACAAAATAAAATTAGATAAAATTTTAACCAAAAGAATATACGAAAGTAGTTGCAGAATAGGAAGCAGTCATAAGGCTGTGTGTCCGTAAGTACTATAAAACTTTTTTTTTTTTGGCCAGGCACAGTGGTTCACGCCTATAATCTCAGCACTTTGGGAAGTCAAGGTGGGTGGATCACCTGAGGTCAGGAATGTGAGACAAGCCTGACCAACATGATGAAACACCACCTCTACTAAAAATACAAAAATGAGCCGGGTGTGGTGGCACACACCACCATGCCTGGCTAATTCTCTTTTTTTTTTTTTTTTTTTTTGTATTTTTAGTAGAGACAGGGTTTCATCATGTTGACCAGGCTGGTTTCGAACTTCTGATTGCCTTTTATTAACACTATAGAGACAATAGTGATAACAACCATCAATAGACATTAAATTTGTACTAAGCAATGATCCATCTTTAGTACACTTCAGATTCTTGACCAGTCTGTGACCCAGACCTACTAAGAAATATGGAACTTCTTTTCAAGGAAATGGCAGTTGGCTTCTTTTCAAGCCAACTTCTTTTCAAGGAAATGGCAGATGTCAAAAACAAAAATCATAAGCTAGGGCATTCTTCTGGAGAACTGTGGATTTAATAAACTACAAGCAAAACCATAATACGCGAGAGAGTAACCAATACGAAGAAGAAACAGAACAAGTCTCTCAAAGTCAAATAAATGCCTCATGAAAAAGGATCTGCTGCCATCGCCATCATAAAATCTGAAGGTAAAATTTTTTAAATTTTAAGAATAAAATTTTATGTTTTATCTGACACTGTGGCTCCTTACAAGGAAAGAAAATAGTTTCCCACCATCTCTCTAGCATATTTGTGCTCTAGAGATTAACAATCTGTATGTCAGATTAAGAGCCAAGGAGAGTTAGTTATAGAAACAAGAATATCTAAAGCCAAATTTTAACAATTTTAGTTACCTCAAATTTTTCTTGTCTTTCCTTCTTCACAAACTATAGTGCCAGATTGGCTTGGTTCATATCTTGGCTTTGCCAACCTGTTAGCTGTATGACCTGGCCGATTCATTCATTCTGCCTCTGCGAGAGGCATAAAACAGAGATAATAACCTACCTTATTTCATTGAGTTAGGAGTAAATGATTTAACATGTATTAACAAGTAGTATGTACTACACAAATGTTTGTTAAATACAAATTAATGAAAAATTAGTATTTCTTAAGCCAAGACCTTTGTTAGGCTCCGAGTGTACAAAAACCAATGCAACAAGATGCCTGTTTTCAAAAGCTGATAAGGGTGATAGATGAATGATGTAACAACGATTACAAAATAACAAAAAAGGTGACACTACAGAGATGGGCACAGTCTATTTGCAAGTACATAAATAGAACATGTAACTTCATGACAAGATAAGTGGGAGGTGGGAAGAGAATTAGGTCAGTGACATCACTGAGGTTTACAGTCTTCACAATGATGCCCTTACTGCAAGGAAATAGACTTACTGGGCAAAACCTCCAAGAAATCACTAGCTTAAATACAAATCAATAACACCTAAGAAAGTTTTATTTTCTTCCAATTTCAAAGTAAATAGAAAAAGGTCTCCTCTAGATGTCTTTAGGACTCCCTGGTGACTATTTCTTCACTATCAGCTCTGTATCCTTACGATAAGACTATTAATACTGGTAAATGAAAGATTCCTCCATCTCAACTCCCGTATCCTTGCCAAATGGATTGGCCTTCCACTCTGTGCCCTCGTCACACATCTATGTCATGAAGAAGCAGTAAGTAGAAACTAAAACCGAAGGTCTGAAATCTGATCTTCCAACTACCATTTTCTCTTACCCCTTGAAAAGCAATAAGCAAAAGCCACCTTAAAAACTGCCTGACTTGTTTTCAGTGTAGCAGGGAAACTTCACATAAACAATCAGAAACAGCTGCCACCTTCCTCTGCCTCTTTTTATCAGCTATGTTTTAAGAAAACAGAACAAAAGAAGATATTTCAGATCAAAATACAAACAAACCATTTATACTTTGGCTATTTCAATTTTGTTGATCTTTTCAAAAACCCAGCTCCTGGATTTATTGATTTTTTGAGCCTCTATCTCCTTCAGTTTTACTCTGATCTTAGTTATTTCTTGCCTTCTGCTAGCTTTTGCATTTGTTTGCTCTTGCTTCTCTAGTTCTTTTAATTGTCAAGTTAGGGTGTCGATTTTAGATCTTTCCTGCTTTCTCTTGTGGGCAATTAGTGCTATAAATTTCCCTCTACACACTGCTTTAAATGTGTCCCAGAGATTCTGGTACGTTGTGTGTTTGTTACCATTGGTTTCAAAGAACATCTTTATTTCTGCCTTCATTTCGTTATTTACCCAGTAGTCATTCAGGAGCAGGTTGTTCAGTTTCCATGTAGTTGTATGGTTTTAAATGACTTTCTTAATCCTGAGTTCTAATTTGATTGCACTGTTGTCTGAGAGACAGTTGGTTGTGATTTCTGTTCTTTTACATTTGCTGAGGAGTCCTTTACTTCCAATTATGTGGTTAATTTCAGAATAAGCGCGATGTGGTGCTGAGAAGAATGTCTATTCTGTTGATTTGGGGTGGAGAGTTCTGTAGATGTCTATTAGGTCCACTTGGTGCAGAGTTGAGTTCAATTCCTGGATATCCTTGTTAATCTTCTGTCTTGTTGATCTGTCTAATATTGACAGTGGGGTGTTAAATTCTCCCATTATTACTGTATGGGACTCTAAGTCCCTTTGTAGGTCTCTAAGGACTTGCTTTATGAATCTGGGTGCTCCTGTATTGGGTGCATTTATATTTAGGATAGTTAGCTTTTCTTGTTGAAATGATCCCTTTACCATTATGTAATGGCCTTCTTTCTCTCTTTTGATCTTTGTTGGTTTAAAGTCTGTTTCATCAGAGACTAGGATTGCAACTTCTGCTTTTTTTTTTTTTTTTCCAATTGCTTGGTAGATCTTCCTCCAGCCCTTTATTTTGAGCCTATGCTCTCTCTGCACATGAGATGGGTCTCCTGAATAGAGCACACTGATGGATCTTGACTCTCTATCCAATTTATCAGTCTGTGTCTTTTAATTGGGGCATTAAGCCCATTTACATTTAAGGGTAATATTGTTATGTGTGAATTTGATCCTGTCATTATGATGTTAGCTGGTTATTTTTCCCGTTAATTGATGCAGTTTCTTCATAGCACTGATGGTCTTTATAATTGGGCATGTTTTTACAGTGGCTGGTACCAGTTGCTCCTTTCCATGTTTAGTGCTCCCTTCAGGAGTTCTTGTAAGGCAGGTCTGGTGGTGACAAAGTCTCTCAGCATTTACTTGTCTGTAAATGATTTTATTTCCCTTCACTTATGAAGCTTAGTTTGGCTGGATATGAAATTCTGGGTTAAAAATTCTTTTCTTTAAGAATGTTGAATATTGGCCCCCACTCTCTTCTGGCTTGTAGGGTTTCTGTCAAGGGATCTGCTGTTAGTCTGATGAGCTTCCCTTTGTGGGTAACCCGACCTTTCTCTCTGGCTGCCCTTAATATTTTTTCCTTCATTTCAACCTTGGTGAATCTGACAATTATGTGTACTGGGGTTGCTCTTCTCGAGGAGTATCTTTGTGGTGTTCTCTGTATTTCCTGAATTTGAATGTTGGCCTGTCTTGCTAGGTTGGGAAAGCTCTCCTGGATAATATCCTGAAGAGTGTTTTCCAACTTGGTTCCATTCTCCCCATCACTTTCAGGTACACCAATCAAACTTTTCACATAGTCCCATATTTCTTGGAGGCTTTGTTCATTTCTTTTTACACTTTTCTTCTCTAATCTTGTCTTCTTGCTTTATTTCATTAATTTGATCTTCAATCACTGATATCCTTTCTTCCACTGGATCAAATCGGCTATTGAAGCTTGTGCATGCATCACAAGGTTTTTGTGAGATTGTTTTCAGCTCCATCAGGTCATTTAAGGTCTTCTCTACAGTGTTTATTCTAGTTAGCCATTCATCTAACTTTTTTCAAGGTTTTTAGCTTCCTTGCAATGGGTTAGAACATCCTCCTCTAGCTTAAAGAAGTGTGTTATTACGGACCTTCTGAAACTTACTTCTGTCAACTCTTCAAAGTCATTCTCTGTCCAGCTATGTTCCATTCCTGGCGAGGAGCTGCAATCCTTGGAGGAGAAGGGGCGCTCTGGTTTTTAGAATTTTCAGCTTTTCTGCTCTGGTTTCTCCCCACCTTTGTGGTTTTATCTACCTTTGGTCTTTGATGTTGGTGACCTAGAGATGTGGTTTTGGTGTGGATGTCCTTCTTGTTGATGTTGATGCTATTCCTTTCTGCTTGTTAGTTTTCCTTCTAACAGTCAGGTCCCTCAGCTGCAGGTCTGTAGGAGTTTGCTGGAGGTCCACTCCAGACCCTGTTTGCCTGAGTATCACCAGCGGAGGCTGCAGAATAGCAAATATTGCAGAACAGCAAATATTGGTGCCTGGTCCTTCCTCGGGAAGCTTCGTCCCACAGGGGCATCTGCGTGTATGAGGTGTCTGTTGGCCCCTACTGGGAGGTGTCTCCCATTCAGGCTACACGGTGGTCAGAGACACACTTGAGGAGGCAGTCTGTCCTTTCTCAGAGCTCAAATGCTGTGCTGGGAGAACCAGTGCTCTCTTCAGAGCTGTCAGATAGGGACGTTTAAGTCTGCAGAAGTTTCTGCTGCCTTTTGTTCAGCAATGCCCTGCCCACAGAGGTGGAGTCTGCAGAGGCAGTAGGCCTTGCTGAGCTGCAGTGGGCTCTGCCCAGTTTGAGCTTCCTGGCCACTCTGTTTACCTACTGAAGCCTCAGCAATGGTGGACGCCCCTCCCTCTGCCAGGCTGCAGCCTCGCAGGTTGACCTCAGACTGCTACGCTAGCAGTGAGCAAGGTTCTGTGGGAGTGGGACCTGCCGAGCCAGACATGGGAGATAATCTCCTGGTCTGCTGGTTGCTGAGACCATGGGGAAAAGCCCAGTATTTGGGC
This sequence comes from Trachypithecus francoisi, assembly GCF_009764315.1. Lineage (NCBI taxonomy): Eukaryota > Metazoa > Chordata > Mammalia > Primates > Cercopithecidae > Trachypithecus > Trachypithecus francoisi. Next base: position 18,996,076 of record NW_022681464.1, read on the forward strand.
GGAGTGTCCCGTTTTTCCAGGTACAGTCTGTCATGGCTTCCCTTCACTAGGAAAGGGAATCCCCCAACCAGAAAGTGGGTCTTTAGGGCTTATTTCACATCACATCTGATAGGGCTCTGAGCATTCATTTAATTATATAATATATACCATTTGGCAATATGTATATAAATGTTTATATAAACACTCTCCTATATACTTATATGATCAATACATGTATGCAAGCATATGCAAAATATCCTAATATTCTCCAATTAAAGTTTTTATAAGTCCACAATTAACTTTCATTATTCTAAAAAATAAACAAGTATTAAGAAAGGCTTATTTATGATTTCCATAGGGACAATGAGTAACAAACAGCCCACCTTATCTTCTTCATTAAGTAACAGAGCAGTGTTTTCTTTACCCTTCTGGCTGTGCTTTCATCCAACCAGAAGCTTCCCCACTGACCCACATAGACTTCTTCAAGTAATCATTCCTTACCTTTGGTCCCAGGAACAGGAGGAGAAAGGAAAGGGGGAGGGAAAGACATCAACTCAATTACATGCAGTAGCTACATGTTTTAAAACAATATTATATACTGTGAGGAAATTAACATAAAAAGCAAATGGCTCTTCTGACACCTTGCTGATCCACTGAAGACAAGAAAAGTAAAATTAAAGATGCTTACCTGCTGTTCCTGCATTCTAGCAGCACCAAGTTCTGAGAGAGACATGGTGAGCTTCTCTTGTTGTTCTGATAAATATTTCTGATACAGGCTTAGAAGTTCTTGGCATTCTCTATACTGTAGCTGAAGAGGTGAGGTTGCAAATTAAGGTGAAAAAATCGAAAAATTGATTCAAACTGCATCCATCAATGCTGCTTTTCATATTCCAATAAACAAAACAGAACCAGAAATGCAATCATATTTGGTGAGACAGTCATAAGCATACAGTCTTCAGATAAAAGTTACATGTATTCCTCCCCCAAAATCATAAAACAATATTTCAAAAAAAGAGTAGCAAAGAACATCCCATTTGAAAACATATTCCTTGATTCTTTAAATTTGAATAAAAACAAATGTAGATACATGCAAAGGAACCCTTACCTCACACCATATTAAAAAAGCAAAACAAGCTGAAAATGTATCATTGATCTAAACATAAGAGTTAAAACTATAAAACTCTTAGCAGAAAATATAAAAGTACATCTTTGTGACCTTGGATTAGGTGATGAACACTTAAAAGCACAAGTAACCAAATTAAAAAAAAAATAGATAAATTGGACTTCAAAATGTCAAATGACTGTGCTTCAAAGGGCATTATTTGAAAATTGAAACAAATAACCCCCTGAGTGAGTGAAAATATTTGGAAACGATACAGTAAAGAATTTGTGTCCAGAATATATAAACACCTTGTAAAACTACACAATAAAAAGATAATGAGTACAATTTAAAAGTGGGCAAAGGCTTTGAATAGACATTTCCCAAAACAAAATATGCAAATGGCCAAGAAGCATAAGAAGAGATACTCAACATAGCCATAAGGGAAAACTAAATAAAAAACACACTGAGATACCATTTTGCATTCACTAAGATGACCATAACCAAAAAGACTAACAAGCACTGGCAAGGATATGAAGAAACTGGAACCCTCCTAAATAACTAATGGGAACATAAGACTGCGCTGCCACTTTGGAAAGTAAGTTAGCTGTTTCACAATGTTAGAGATTTTTTTGACATATGACCCAGCAATTCTACTCCTAGGTATATACTCAAGAGAAGTGAAAATATGTCCTGAAGAATATTAAATATATAAGCAAAGACAACTTTTTAAAGAACATATGTCCACCCAAAAACTTGTATATACATATTCAACATGGCATTATTCCTATAGTAGAAAAGTAAAAACAATCTCAATGTCCACAGATAAATAAACAAAATGTGGAATATTTATAAATGGAATATTATTCAGCCATCAAAAAGCAATGAAGTACTGCTACAAGCTACAACACGGATGATCCTTGAAAATATTATGCTAAGTAAAAGAAGCCAGACACAAAAGGCCATATATTGCATGATTTCATTTGTATAAAATGTTCAGAACAGGCAAATATACAGAGACAGAAATAGATTAGTGGTTGCTAAGGGTTAGGGGAGAAGAAATGGAGAGCAACTGCAAACAGGTATGAATTTTGGTGGAAAGGTAATAAACATGTTCAGGAATTACAAAGTAGTTATGTTTGCACATTTTTGGAATATACTCAAAACCATGTAATTATATAGTTCAAAAGAGTGAATTTTATTTTACATGAATTATACACAATAAAGTTATTATTTGAAAAAATCAGTATGGGGTACAAATAGTAACACTGTTCTGATGAGAGTACTGACAATTTACACAGAAAGTTCCTAACTGTATTAAACATAAAGAGAGTATAATTTGATATTTTTTGTTCAGTTTTTCAGTTAAGTCAACATTTCATTAATAAAACCATCACCAGGAAATATTCTGAACCCATATCTCCCTACATTTTTTATAATTTTATAATTTGGTATAAAGAACATGGCAATTTAACCTGGGGTACCCTCTCTCACAACTCGTAAAACTTGCCAAGCGTTCAATATGAAAATACTGAATCAGAAAACGTTAGCTAACTTTGTAGACCAGTGCCTGGGAGACAAATAGTTCTACCCAAGAGAGAGTTCTGTTCCTTATTTTTCTTTGTGGTAATTTCCTCCCCAGGCTCTTTGTCCCTTCAGTACATTTTCAAATCTCCCCTTAACACTTACTTATGTATGCTGTTGGTATAAGAATTACTATCCAATGAGATTTATTCTGTATAAATACTTTTACAACAGGTCATCACAATTAAGGGTCGAAATACTATTTTTTAAATGTCAAAATGGTGTCTGGTTTCAGTATTTCTTAATATTTTCATAACCTAATCATTGCTTCTGGGCAGATTCTTGTGCTAATAACTTTTGCCAATCATGACTGCATAAATAACCAATTGCTTCATTGTTCTCATTATTAACCTTTAACAAAAAAGGAGCCAGAGGTAGATGATAGAAGAGGAGCTGGTTCACAGGGAAAGGACAGGTTACTAAGCTTAGATAATACAATAATTAGAAGAGCTTGTTGAATCCTTGGCATCTTAAATAACAATAGTATAAATGGTAGTCTAAATAGGTTTTCAGAGTCAATGTACATTAGACTAGGCTGGTTTTACATTTCCATGGAAAGCAAGCTCTAAAAGATAGGAATGATTTGTGGTGGTCCCAGGAGTCTCTGCCAGCTATTATGTATATAAAAGGAGATTTTTATTCTTGCTGTTACCATAGGCAGTAATTTTTATAGTAGGTGAACATATTAGTCTGGTCACAGAATATGAATTTTACTCTGGAAAAATCAAGCACAATTATATAGCTTAGGAGTAAAATGTCAGCGTTTGAAACAAATTACAGGCAAATTCATTTACATACATGCTATGTGGGAGAATATGAAAACAGGTAGTCCTGCCTTTATCAATTTGTAATGTCTTTCTTGATATAGCAGATTTCAAAATGCACCCTCCCCCACCTTCCCTTCCTTCCTAGCACAATGAGACTTCAATCCTCCATCTGGAGAGAAAGATTTATGTTAGGAAAATGTGGACAAAATGCCTTCTCAATGATTTGGGGGGTACAGTGAAAAAGAAGACATATTTAACTCCATCCTGGGCGACTGACAGAAAAGGATGAACTAGATGTTGAAAACCAAACTTAAGGGAAAGTGTACACCAAACTATGACATGAATATAAAACTCTGTAGTCTGCCTAACCACTGTTGAAGAAGTGGAAGACATAGCAGTCATTGCAACCTCTTCAAAGAAATAAGTCTTCATTAGGTAACACAAATAAATAAATAAATATAAATTAGTATTAAGCAAGATTACATCAAAACCTAACCATCAAATTAATTAGCTGAAATGGCTGTGGAAAATAATCATTTGGTAAAGCTTAAAATCTTAACACTAAAATGCATTAGATAGATAAGTAAAAGTAATGCTAAGAGCAGAATGAATAAGGGGATGAGTTAAAGAATAAAAACTGTGTGAGAGACAAATCACAAGTGGAGAGCAGAAGGGTCGGAGATAGGATATACTACTAGGAGGCTGCCAAAGTAAAGAAATATTATTTTAACTGAAATAATTCCCCTGGCCTACCAGCGTTCACCCCCACCACTTCACCTCACCCTTGTCTCTGACACCTGGGATGCTTCGACTGGTACTTAGTAATCTTGATCAGAACTAATGTTTACAGAACTAATCTTTACAGACTAAATGTAGAGAGGCCTCTGTGAAAAGACAAAAGGTGAATCATTAAATTAAAAGAAAAAAAAAACATTCTCCTTTTTTGGAGCCAAGACTCCTTGGAAAAACGGTTGAACCCCATTTTGGGGTAGAGAAAATATAAAGTAAACTTGGAACATATTGTTGTGCTGTAAAATGCTAGAAAGTGTTCAAAGACAAATAGATGAGGGCTTATCACAAGAGTAGAAAATAGCAACCAGGTGCAGTGGCTCACGTCTGTAATCCCAGCACCTTGGGAGGCCGAGGCGGGCGGATCACGAGGTCAAGAGATTGACACCATCCTGGTCAACATGATGAAACCCTGTCTCTACTAAAAATACAAAAATTAGCTAAGTATGGTGGCAGGCACCTGTCATCCCAGCTACTCGAGAGGCTGAGGCAGGAGAATCGCTTGAACCCGGGAGACGGAGGTTGCAGTGAGCTGAGATCACTCACTGCACTCCAGCCTGGCAACAGAGTGAGACTCCATCTCACAAGAAAACAAAAAAAAAAACACAAAAAAACCAAGACAGTGAAAATCAGCCAGATGTGGTGGTGGGTGCCTGTAATCCCAGCTACTCGGCAGGCTGAGGCAGGAGAATTGCTTGAACCCGGGAAGTGGAGGTTGCACTGAGCTGAGATCATGCCATTGCACTCTAGCCTGGGTGATGAGAAACTCCATCTCAAAAAAAAAAAAAAAAAAAAAGGAGATAGCCTAAAGGGGATGTGCCTATTAACCACATTTGGGAAAATTTGAGCACTGAAATAATCATTCTAATTAATAGAAAACTAAATAAATAAAAATCCACAACTTTGTAGTAATGCTGCAAAAGAAGAAAGGATGGATAAAAAAGCCAAGTCACACCTGTAATCCCAGCACTTGGGGAGGCCGAGGTGGGCAGATCACCTGAGATCAAGAGTTCGAGACCAGCCTGCCCAGCATGGTGAAATCCCATCTCTACTAAAAATACAAAAAATTAGCCAGGCATAGTGGCAGATGCCTGTAATCCCAGCTACTCAGGAGGCTGAGGCAAGACAATTGCTTGAACCCAGGAGGCGGAGGTTGCAGTGAGCTGAGATCGCAACACTGCACTTGATTGAGCCTGGGCAACAAGACTGAAACTCTGTCTCAAAAAAAAAAAAAGTGAAGTCTTTCTTTACAGAAGAAAGCAAACTAATTAGAACAAATGGTCAAAATTTTAAATCACCATTTTAGAACCCCCAATGTAATAACTAATACAGGTAAGGATCATTAAAGGATACTAAAACCATTAGGTGAAAGGTTAATGAGTTAGATATTCTTAAGGAGTCATAATTACTTACAGTAAAGAACAAAATGCATCTTTCAACAGTACAATTTGGTGGTCAATACTCAAAGTAAATTAATCCAGGATCACTAATAAGTAGAAAACCAGAAATTATGTCCAATTGCAGGAAGTAGGCATCATCACTTATGTTTTAATCTGAACCTAATCAAATTTGTAAACCTAACTTCCACTTCACAGAATTTAGAAGGAATAAAGGGACAAATTAAATGATACTGTAAGAAACAATCACACAAATCCAGTATATGGGAGATTTTGCAAAGCACTTGACCTGAACTCTTCAAAAGGTCAGTGTCATAGGGGAAAAGGTTTGGGGCAGGAGGCTTATTTTAGATTAAGAGACCAAAGACACAACCAAATGCAACCCATGAAGCATGACTGAATCCTCATTCAGGGAGAAAAACAGAAAAGACATTATTGGGACAACTAGAAAAATTAGAATATGGACTCAATTACAATTAATATTATGGAATTACTACTAATTTTATCAGGTATCATAATCTGGTTTATAAAATAAAATGTTCCCATTCTTATGAGACAAGTCTGAGGTAGTTAGGCGTTACATGTGACATTTGCCACTTCATTTAGTTTTGTATTAGATCAAAATTACTAAGTACCAGTCCAAGCATCCCAGGTGTCAGAGACAAGTGGCATTTCCTATGACACACAGAAAAACAGGCAAATAAATTCTTTTTTTTTTTTTTTTTTGAGACGGAGTCTCGCTCTGTCGCCAGGCCGGAGTGCAGTGGCACGATCTCGGCTCACTGCAAGCTCCGCCTCCCGGGTTTAAGCCATTCTCCTGCCTCAGCCTCCCGCGTAGCTGGGACTACAGGTGCCCGCCATCTCGCCCGGCTAGTTTTTTGTATTTTTTAGTAGAGACGGGGTTTCACCGTGTAGACCAGGATGGTCTCGATCTCCTGACCTCGTGATCCACCCGTCTCGGCCTCCCAAAGTGCTGGGATTACAGGCTTGAGCCACCGCGCCCGGCCAATAAATTCTTATAAAATTTAATATCTGTAAGTAAATTTATAATTTATATAAATTTCTATTACATAGGTATATATTTCTATATTTATATAGATCTATATACATTTATATACATATATTCAGTTGTTGGCATTGGCTATATCTGCTTTGCCCCCTCTGGTGTGTATTTTTATATAAATATAGATATATTTATATATAATAAATATATTTATTTATATAGCATATAAATATATATAAGTACATTATATTACAAATATAATAATTATATATTTATATACAATTATTTATAAATATTAAATATTTATATGATACACACACACACACACGAGAGGGGGCAAAGCAGATATAGCCAATGCCAACCACTGAAATCTATGTAGAAGGTACATAGTGTTTCAATGCCATATTGTCAACTGTCTATATATCTGAAAGTTATCATAATAAAACATTGCAGGAAAACTTTTTTTTGTTATGGTTTTTGTTGTTTGCATTTGTTGTGTTTCTCTTTCTACTATTACTCAATCTCTTCTTGTCTTCCTACTTCTACCACAAGTTATCATGTGAGAAGCAGAAACTTTGAGCCTCAAGTCAGCCTCCTAAGAGTTCTCTACAATCAGGTGTCCTTAGTCAGTAAGTCAGGTGACAAACTGTTACTATGATCCAACGATATACTAACCAGAACTGTCCTTGGAGGCAGGAAGACGCACATACAAGACAGCAAAAAGGCCATGCAAAAAAGACCTGCCAAGCTTTCTTCCAGTCATTTAACAAATGCTTTCTGAATACAATGTAACAGGCATAAGATGTACAAAGGCAGTACTGTGGATTCAGTAAAAGCACAGACTTAGGTGTCAGCCCAACATTCTTGGCTCAAATCTTAACTCTGGTACTTAGCAATGATGTAACTTCTCTGACATCTTCATCTGGGGATAATATCTACCTCACCTCACAGGGCAACTGCAAATGTAAATGATATAAATAAACGAAGAACAGTTAGCACAGTGCAGGGCACAAAGTGTATATTCAATACTTTTTTTTTAAAAAAAGGACATCAAGGCTTAGAGAGAGGGAGATATTTAAACAAATAAGGATAACATGTTCCAGGAGAAATATTTATACACTAGCGTACAATGATGATTTTAAAAAGGTGGGGTGAGTAGTTCACTTTGACCACATTGGAGGGAAATTAGGAAAGGCTCCAGAGAACATGTGACATTGAAAACAAATTTTGGAAAAGGAGTATACAGATGTACCAGGTAGGCAGGGTGTGCATTACCCCTGGCTGAGAAATCACCAAGATCTAAGGAATGAAAAAAAAGATCAATATGTACATTAAGAGAACTGAAAGAAGCATGCCATGGATGGTTAACTGGTCCTGAGTGGGACAGAATGAGTGAAGAGGCTACAGAGATCAACAGGGGCTGGATGTCAAATGTTACCCTAAGTTATTTAGATTTTATCTCTATTTAACTCATTGATGTCTTACAGCTAATTTGCATTTCATAAAGATACCTCTGGTAGGAGAGTAAAGGATGGATCAGAGGGCTGAAGACTAGAATCAAAGCAACCAATTAGAAAATCCCTATAGAAGTCTAAGCAAGAGATGAGAGGGGCATGAGCTGGAGTAACAATGGTAGAAAATAGGGGATGGGGGTTAAAAAGGGATATTTAAGGCAATGTCAGCTTACGAACTGGGTGACAAGATGTATGAGGAGATGTGTGATTCCATTTATAAGACAGAGAACGCAGAACAAAGAAAAGGTCTGGGGAGAGTGCAACTTTAGAACACAGAGTTAAAAATGCTCGGGAGAGTTTAGTGGAGGTAGCTAAGAAGGGACACTTGGATCCCTGGGCTTAAAATTCAGAAAAGAAGTCTGAGTAGAAATAGACATTTGGGAGTTAATCACTTTATATGTGGTGGCTAAAGACATGAGAGTGGGTAAAATTGTCCAGGGAATGTATAGATTTTGTTTGTTCATTTATTCACTCATTCATTCATTCTTTCATTCAACAAATAAGTCTATAAGGGCAGGAATTTTTGTTTTGTTTACCACTGAATTCCTTAGCCTACATAAGTGCTCAATAAATATTTATTGAATAATAAATGAGTACATTAACATCTGAGACTGAATGAGATGCCAGACATACAATAATGAACAAGACTAACACTATCTCCTTTAGGGAGAAAGAATGGCAGGTAATCAAACACAAAGAAGAACAAATGAAGAGTAATGACAAGAACATTATGTAGTGTTGTAGGAACACTTTCTAAAGGGACCCAAATGGTCAAGGAGCCAGGGAAAGCCTCTTAGAGAAAGGAATGTTCCAACTGTGAGATGAGAAGGAGGCCAATGTAACAAGTAAAGGGCAGGTAGAGAAAAAAGATAAATAACAAAGATAAATAAAAAGATGAAGTCAACTGTGTCCAGTGTTGAAGAGCAGCCACCCCAGTTAAAGACTCAGTTGAGAAGCTACTGGTGACCCTTGCAGAACATCAATTTGACATTACTTTGTTGTCCACCATTTCCCCCGACTGTTTTGTTAGATGAGCAGTTAGGCTATTTTCTTGTCAGGGAGGGAAGCTTTACAAAAGAGAGAGGTGTTTTATTCAGGATCATCCTCGGGTAAGAATCTGAGGTAAGGCCATCTGGCTCCAGCTGTAAAGCAATCCATTACTCACAGACTTTTGGGGAAATACAGAGCCCAAAGGTTTTCACTATGGCAGGTACTTCCTCTACTCTGAATGCCTACAAACCATACATTAAGATGGCATATCATTCTAGGCATAACATTCTGCCTAGAATGTTTTGCCTGCCCCGAATCCTAGATTCCTACTTGTCCATTAAAACTTAATTTTTATATCACCTCTTCCTCCAAGCTTTCACTGACCTCCTAGGCAGAGTTAAGCACCTTTATCATAGTAAATACCATTAAGTTAAAATTATTTGACTATATCACTGTCACCTGAGGCAGACTATGTTTTCCTGGAAATCATATTGTACTAATCTTGGTATCTCTTCAGCACATAGCAGGCACTTCAAAAATGTTAGAGGAATGAGTACAGAAATAAAAGCAAAGGAGCGCCTACCGAATTTTCATGTTGGTTTTGAGTTTGGAATGGAAACAAACTATAGATAGACAATGTGGCCTTTAACCTAGCCAAGAAGATGCTTAAAATATTGACTCATTAAAAACTAAAATTTTTTCTAACCTAGCAAGATTTTCCCATCTCAAATATGGTTTCTGATCATGTCAGACTCCTCACCTTACTATCATTTTCTTTTCTCCCTTTTGAAAAAAAGAGTACACATTTTCTGATATAAAAATTGAGGTCCAAATTATACATCTAGTTTAGTACTCACTGATAAAATATGCAACTGAAAATGGATTGTTTGTAAAAAGAAAAACTGATTCCAAGATCAAGTGGTTCACAGAGTTAGGTAAGAATTTCACATAAATATTTACACCTGTTTATGAAGTTGTGATCTGTGCAGGAGTACAATCCACTGATACAAGTCTGAAATCTTCCATTTAATTAAAAGAAAAATTTATGGCAAATTTGGTGTATGACCATGTTATTTTTCAATTTCCTGGTAACAGTTATCCATTGGGGAGGGTAACAAAGCACAAAACAGCGGAAAACTCAATGCCCTGGACACTTAAAGAGAGAAACAAGACTCAAGAGACCCACTCATACTCTTCTAGGCTGTAATTCATTCTGTTTGATCACCTGAACAAAAACATAAGCCATGAAAAGATAGCTAATTAGAGTAAACTAGCTCCTTGAGAGTTATGTAAGTCCCTACCTTGTTTCTTGCAGAATTGCAAATCAAAATGGGGGGGGGGGGGGCGGGGGCTGGTAGAAACAGACTTGAAATTGAGATGCTTTACATTCTGTCTTTTTTTCAGGTCATCAGACCCTATGGATTTTAGAAACTACCTACATAATGGAGACCCAAGGTTTATTTCTCCAACTTTAAAGGTAAAGACACTTATTTAAATCCAGACATCCTAAACAGCAGGCTATCAATGTGCCAGATGGACCAGAACTTTGATTTCATGTTTTTATAGTTTCCTTTTCACAAAATAAGAGAATATATATTTTCAAGCATTCACTGTAGACATTAAAGACAAGGTTGAGAAAATATTTCTATTGAAAACCATGCATTTTCTCTTGCTTCTAACATGCTTAAAAATTTATCTTTTGTTTAAAAGATCTATGTTTCAGCTGGACCCAAAGGAGAAATATTTTCCCCATTTGGAAAGGCTCCTTTAAAGCAATTCAGCCTTTCATGAGTTACAAGAACTACCTTAGAACTGTAGAAGAAAAAAAGCTGCTATCATACCTCTCCCCAAAGAAGTTTCCTTATCAAGTGAACTGCACAACAATAACTAACACTTAAAAACTTCCAATTTCAGAAAGGGAAAATTCCTGACAATATAGACTATGGAAAATGGTCTGCACACTAAGCTCTCCAGACCCTGAAAGGCTGTTCAGTGAAGTTGTGTGAATAATGCTTTGTGAAGTATAGTGAAATATATCAGGCTGGGAACTACCAGTTTCAACCATGAGAAACAGTCATGTTGCAGAAGCTTACGCCTGTAATCCCAGCACTTTGGGAGGTTGAGGTGGGCGGATCAGCTGAGGTCGGAAGTTCAAGACCAGCTTGACCAACATGGAAAAACCCCGTCTCTACTAAAAATACAAAATTAGCTGGGCATTATGGTGCACACCTGTAATCTGAGTTACCCAGGAGGCTAAGGCAGGAGAATCACTTGAACCCAGGAGGTGGAGGTTGCAGGAGCTGAGATTATGCCATTGTACTCTAGCCTGGGCAACAGAGTGAGACTGTCTCAAAAAAAAAAAAAAAAGTGCAGGGCAGATCCCAAGGTCAGGAGATCAAGACCATCCTGGACAACATGGTGAAATTTCGTCTCTACTAAAAATACAAAAATCAGCCAGGCGTGGTGGCGCATGCCTGTAATCCCAGCGAGTCAGGAGGCTGAGGCAGGAGAATCACTTGAACCAAGGAGTTGCAGGTTGCAGTGAGCCGAGATCGCGCCACAGCACTCCAGTCTGGCGACAGAGCAAGACTCTGTCTCAAAAAAAAAAAAAAAAAAAAGTCATGTCATTCTACTTCACATCTTCAAACAGAAGAGATTTGTTCTTGCCATTAAATTAAAACATTTCATGAGTTATCAATTTCAATACATATGATACCTCTCTTTCTTCATACTTCTACAAAAATAAAACTCTAAGCCCCTCAATTGACTGAATGAAGGCCATTCTTGGCTGAGGGCATTCCAAAGTAAACCTGAAAAACAAGTTCAGTCCATGATGGGAAGGGGAGGTCAGCCATGCTTCATTATACCCTCATCCCTTTGGAATTCAGGCCCAATTGACCAATATCAACATTAAAACAGAGATCTTTAAGACTGGCAAAGCAGTCTCTTTGCAGCAATGAGATATCAAATTCCAACCTGACTCTAGTATAGCATCATATGATAGATATCAGGCCCTGAAAAAATCAAAGTGTTTTACCCCAAAATATATTTCTTTGACTTATTTTGAAATGGTCCTGCAAAGCTGTCTCTTGTGGGGAGAATCTACATTATGTTGAGAATCCCCTTCCCTTTCCAGTTCTTCTGTTCCTGAAGAGATTAGTTGCGAGTCTAGCACCTTTTAAACATTTGAATAGAAAACACTTGCCATCTACTGCTTCTAAGGGTGGCCACCTATGAGGTATAATAAAAACCTGCATAATAAAAACCTTGGTCTCCACAATCCCAGACACTCCTTTTTATTGATTCCTAACTCGTTTGACCAACTGCCAATCAGAAAATCCTTGAATCCACTTATGACCAAAAGCCTGAGTTGTCCCACCTTTCCAGACTGAATCAACTGGTACACTTTACATGTATTGATTTATGTCTATCAGTAAGTTGTCCCCCTAAAATGTATAAAATCAAGCTGTAACCCAACCACATTGGGCACATGTTCTCAGGACATCCTGGGGCTGTGTCACAGGCCTTGGTCACCCATATTTGGCACAGAATAAGCCTCTTTAAATGTTTTACAGAATTTGACTCTTTTCATCAACATTCCTATATTTGTCTCTTTGAACTATTTTATCTTACTGTGTAATACAATTCATTTATATTTTTATTTTTATTTTTTTTGGAGCGAGAGTCTTGCTCTGTCACCCAGGCTGGAATGCAGTGGCGTGATCTCGGCTCACTGCAACCTCCGCCTCCCAGGTTCAAGCGATTCTCCTGCTTCAGCCTCCCAAGTAGCTGGGATTGCAGGCGCCTGACAATTCATTTCTTAGCGGAAATGTAAACCGAGTTTAAGTGGTCCCTCAAGCTTCTTTCTCCCACACGAAGCAATCCGGTGACATCAAGTGTTTCTTATATACAGTATCTGATCTTCCAGCACCATCATTTTTATGCTTGTCATCTCTCTCTTCTTCAGAGATTTCACCAGAGTTCTCTTTTAAGAATAAGATACTATCATCACCTATTTCACAATTAAACACCTATCACCAGGAACAGATGCCTGAACTAGAGTATCTTTGAATAGCTCAGTCAGTATAACCTCTACTTGAAGGTGGGGGACTTCTAAGTGCTTTAAAGATATTATATATAATTCCTATTAAAAGAAAAAACCCATGATGTACTATTACTAATTTTATTTTACAAATAAATCTGCAGCACAGAATGGTTAATAACTTATCCAAGGATAACCTAGCAGTGAGCTGGGATTTAGAATGAAGTCTTAGATCCACTAGAGCAGCATTCCTTAAAATGTAATGTACAAAACAATTACCTGTGGGTCTTGTTGGAAGGCAAATTCTGATCCAGTAGATCTGAGGTAGGGTCTAACAAACTTCTGCGTAATGCTGATGTTGCTGGTCCAGGGAACATACTTAGGGTATGCATATCATCTCTAAGAACCCTCTTTCATACCAGTAAGAGGAGGCCCATCCTTCACCTTTATGTTTAAATGTAATACATTATTGGACTCATTTGCTTCCTCCCTTTAAGCCATTCTTGGTATATCTTTCTGAGTTTATTTTATCTGTTTTGGTCAACTATTTTTGTTTTGGAAGGAAACATATCGAAAATAAAATAAACGATGTAAAATAACCACTTTCTTCTTTAAAAAGAAGCAGCATTCTGAATTTTTAGGGCAGTGTAATATTTCTATTTTGGCTAACTACTGAAGTATAGGTTGAATATCCCTAATCTGAAATCCAAAATTAGAAATACTCCAAACTCTGAAATGTTTTGGGCACCAACATAATGTTCAGAGGAAATGCTCATTGCAGCATTTTAGATTTCCTGATTAGGGATGTTCAACTGGTAGGTATATTGTAAATACTGCAAGATCCAAAAAAATCCAAAATCTGAAACACTTCTGGCCTCAAGAATTTTGGATAAGGGATATTCAACCTGTAATATCAATTAGCAAATACTACCTGTAGTGCTTAAGAATTTATACTGGGGGAAGAGTCCATGAGAAGTAAACAACCACACCCTCTCTCTTCTATTTCCAAAAAGATATCCATCTTCTATATCACCCATCCACACTTTTAAACATAAGTTTACAGCATCATTTCTAAATTCAGTTTAACATTGCTAGAACATTAGCTATGGCCTTGGGGAACAGCATTCTCACCAGAGTTGCAAGTACTCTGTAATGTAGTATGAAAATATCACCCAGTATTAATAATTCTAACTGAAAATCAAACACATTCAATAAAACTGTATTAACTAGAGTGAAAAAGGAGAGTTCTTACACAATGGAATCACAGTTATCATCTTAAGGTTAAAATTTTAAAAGTAGTAGGAATATCTCATTACTTGTCTCTTTGAAAATGACTGAGTCTATTGACCACACATGCAAATTACTGCTCAGAGAAAAATTAAGTAACTTCATGGGGAGGTTTATTGACTAAACTCAGCAAATGCCACAAAGACTAAGGCAAAAAAAAAACAAAAAACAAAAAAACAAAACTTTATGAACAACTTCACTTCAATGGTTCTTAATATAATTAAGCTTGGACTGTTCAGCAGAATGATACTAAAAAACAGGCAAAAAAACAGATTTTTTGTTTTACCCTCCATTCAAGAAATGTTACAGAGGAATAGCCCAAAAATAGTTAAAGACAAAAGTCTCACAAGATCACTAAAATCAAGGAGCTAGGTTTTACTTTACTATTTTAATACTACATAAGTTAGCCCATAAACATTTAAAAGAACAATTCCTGAGCGAATAGCTTTTTGCTACTGTCCATAAGCATTCAAGTGTATCTTAAGAAAAGCCCTTCTCAAACAAAGCTTTCTTCTTAAGCTGCCAACATCTCTCTCTCTTCCTCATTATTACCAAAGCTCTCAAAAAAATTCATCCATATTCACAGTTTCTGTTTCCTCAGTTCCAGTTTAGTTTTTGGCCCAATACATTTTCTGTCACTCACTCTATTTAAACTGGATTATTGACAAGTATTCTCTAATCTATTAATTGCGAAATATAACAACCTAATGTGGGGTTTTATCCTCTTTGCTGGCCACTTCCTTCTTCAACAGATCTCCTCCCCTGGTTCCCCAGTTACTGGTTCATTCTGTTTCTTCCTTACTGATTGCCCCTTAAATCTCTTTCACTGATATCCTTTTCTTTATCCATCATTAAATGGACATATTCCCTAAAATACTGTCCAAGAACGTACTCTGTTTGTGCTACTTCCCCATGACCTTATTTTTTTTTTTTTTTGAGATGGAGTCTCACTCTGTTGCTCAGGCTGGAGTGCAGTGGCGCAATCTCGGCTCACTGCAAGCTCCGCCTACCAGGTTCACGCCATTCTCCTGCCTCAGCCTCCCAGGTAGCTGGGACTACAGGCACCCGCCACCATGCCCAGCTAATTTTTTTGTATTTTTAGTAGAGACGGGGTTTCACCATGTTAGCCAGGATGGTCTCAATCTCCTGACCTCATGATCCACCTGCCTCGTCCTCCCAAAGTGCTGGGATTACAGGCGTGAGCCACCACACCCGATCCCCATGACCTTATATTCTACCACAGCTTCAAATTCAATATAGAGGCTGGAAATCCCCAAATTTCTACTTCTTAGCTATTCAAGAAAAACAGTATGACATGAGGTTCTATAGCAGTCCCATTTTACAAACATGATTATTATCCAGTAGAGTGTGTACACATATTAGGTACTATATAGTTTATGAAGTGTAGGTAAGACAATTGATAAACATCCAATTCTTTCAATCATTTTCAGTATTTTCAAAGTATAATGTTGAATTTTTACATTTAAATAACAACAGTTAATGCTCCAAGAAAGTTTATCATCCTACTACTGTTTACAGCATCATAAGTGTTAAATGATGTCATTTTTTATCAGGAAAGTGCTAATACACACCAGTTACATTTGAAGGAAACATGAAATTTACTTTACTAGAGAATAATATGTCATGATTAGTTCCTGACCTGAATACTCTTTGAAGTGAATCCAAAATTGCATATGGTATAATACAAATGAATTAAGTTAGGGTAACCTATATATAATAAAAGAGAAACCACACTGAATAAAATTAAGGACTATGTTATCCATCAAAATAAAATATCTACTTTTTCTCCAACTGGCATCAATTAAATTACAGTACTATTGAGTTTTCCAACACCCAAATGACTTGTTTTCTAGTTCTATTTATACCACCTATGCAAAAATTGTTCAAAAATAACTTAAAAGCAATGAACAATGCTAAATAACTCCCCACTCTGGTTAAAAAGACTGATATGATCTACTTATATTAATGAAATAAAGATTACAGGCACTGCAAGACTATTGGATTTAACATTATCAGTAATGAGACTATTGGATTTAACATTATCAGTAATGAAGCAGTTTCTTTATCTGGCCCCTAGTTCAGGTAATGGCTCTGAAATATGTAAACCATGTAGAATGACAGACTGTGTTTTAAGACACACAGATCACCACTTGGGCATCAGCAGGTATCAGTGGTGAGCAAGTCAACGCATCAGCTAAGAAAGGTTTTATAATGAAAGTAGTTATACACTTAAATAAAATCCTACAAACACAAACTTTGTTCCTTTATAAAAGGCAAATCTATTCTTTCATAATAAATATGTAACAAAGTTGGATTACAGCAATCATTATAGCAAGGGTTAGGTACTATTTATAATATCTGACATTCCCTTTCAATATACACGCCCCAAACAAACAAGGAAGGCACTCTGCCCAGGTACACTGTTAGCTCCTTCAGCGCACACAAAGGATTTAATATAAAGATGTCCGATGGGCCCTAATTCCTATACACAGGGAGCAGTCTGCATAACACTGTAACAAATTCTAATAAGGCTAAGGGAAGTAAATTTGCTTTGGCATCATTTCTAGGGCTGCTTCCTGGAATAAAATTTGGGAATGTTCTGTCTCTACGAATTGGGAGAAGTTTTAAATTAACATTTGTGTCGATCAAGTCACCTGTTAAATCTCCCTTTTATTAAGTAGTAAGAGTCACAATAATGTAGCTAAAAACAGTCGCTCCCTAGTATACAGACATAATGTCTCAGCTATATGATAGCTAATTTCTACCATACACAAGAGATCAATTAAAAGTGAAATGCCAGGTCTAGTGGGTGGCACAAGACTCAGCCACAGAAAGGGTTACTCCTATTAAAAATTAATCTAGGTTTTGTTTTCTCATTAAAAAATACATTTAGGTTACAAAATTAAAACAAAAGCAACACTGCATACTTTAGCTGTCTTTTTGTACTAAATTGCTTGTAACAGTAACTATAAAATGATAATTTACCACACGTGTAGCTGCAAAACTAAGAAAAGCACTGGTCAGTGGTGCTGCGAATTGTGAACCTACTACTCCCCCTACTGCCTGTGGAACTGAATTGCAGTAAAATTAAAGGTTTGTTCTATTTCTCTAACAAAGCATGAAATTTCATATATAGTCAGTTCTGCTATACCACTTGTTTAGAAAACCAAAATTCGTTCCTGTGCATTTGATGTATTTGGAAACAATTTGAGCGTAACTTGAATATCACTGTGAGAAACACGAGGTGCAGGTAGAAAACTACATCTAGCTGACCAAGCCCAGTAGAAATATTTAAAATATGTGCCAACAGGCCTCATATCTTAAACATCTTCAGTTCACTTTGTGTTATGAGCCACACCTACTAATAGGGGGTGTTACAACTTTATATTCCACTTCAGTAACCCTGCCTATACCATTTTAACATAACTCACAAGCTGCAACCCTTTCAATGTTAACTTCCACAAGCATACTTCAGTATTTTCAAGGCGAAGTATCATATTTATTGTAGTATTTATGAATTTCTTTATAACATAATGCATGTACAACTGTTCTATCATTTTTATTAGGGGCCTTTTTTTCTTAATGTTTTACTAAACAATTTTTTTTTTATTGTTGTACCTCTAAACCTATTTTCTCCATAAGCTTCATGGGGTCTTCAGTAATGATTCTGCATGGTATGGTGATTTTTAGAAATGCAAATGTCTCCTAATAGCAGAACTGACCATACAGTAGTAAAATGTAAATGCCTCTTCTATATTTGTGAATAGGGTAAGAGTAATTATCAATAAATATCAAATTTTGTAATTTTAAAAAATATGTTTTATAGGTCTATTTCCATGAGAGTATTACTGACTTTTTCCATCTCATTTAATTTATATTTATATAAATTCCGCCTCCTGGGTTCAAGTGATTCTCCTGCCTCAGCCTCCTGAGTAGCTGGGATTGCAGGTACCCACCACCAGGCCTGGCTGATTTTTGTATTTTAGGTAGAGAGAGAATTTCACCATGTTGGCCACACTGGTCTCGAACTCCTGACCTCAAGTCAGCAATCCACCTCGACCTCCTAAAGTGCTGGGACTACAGGCATGAGCCACCACACCTGGCCTCTATCTCCTTTTAAAAAGGCTAAAAAGGCTCTCTCCCTCCTCAGGTACAGAGCTTTGTAATTATTCAGGAGAAAAAAAATTATACGTGTGTGTAGATATACATATTTTTAAATATGTTAAAATATATATATTGAAATCTGTCCCTTTTGCTATTCAGACTATTCATCATACCAAACGGTTTGTGTCCCTGCTCTAATTTGACAACCACGATCTTTCCAGAAGCCTGAGGTGAGTAAACGTCCAACTGACTCAAAAGACGGGATGATTCCTTATTTTGCATTCATTTATCAATCAAAATCTGAACTGGTCAAAAGTCGCATAAGAAAAATGAGCACTCGGCTAGGCGTGGTGGCTCACGCCTATAATCCCAGCACTATGGGAGGCCGAGGCGGGCAGATCACGAGGTCAAGAGATCGAGACCATCCTGACCAACTTGGTGAAACCCCATCTCTACTAAAAATACAAAAATTAGCTGGTTGTGGTGGCACGTGCCTGTAATCCCAGGTACTTGGGAGGCTGAGGCAGGATAATCTGAACCCAGGAGGCAGAGGTTGCAGTGAACCGAGTTCGTACCACTACACTCCAGCCTGGTGACAGAGTGAGACTCTGTCTCAAAAAAAAAAAAAAGTAAAATGAGCACTCCATCTACCAATGATGAATGCAGTTTTTTATAGGCTGTCTTCTGAAAAATACACGCATTACATTCATATAAAAGGGAAGTCAGGATAAAACTTCAAGAATTCATAGCCCTTCACTTAGTTAATAGTCTTACATCAAATGCTTCACAACTACAGCAAGCTTTGTCAACGGCATACCTTTCTTATCAGAGTACACTTCATGAATAGTTTGTCTACACTGGGTTTAACCTTTCTATATAATCAACCTGCCATAAAAAGAGAAAAACTTACTGTCAGGAAGGAAGTCTAAAAGTGTGGTCCATGGACAGCAGCACTGGTATCATCTGGGAGCTTCTAAGACATGCAAAATCCTGAGCCCCACTCTAGATATGGATTCGATTTCGCTTTTTATCAAGCTGCCCAGGCGATTAACATGTACCTTATAGCCTGAGGAGCACTGGTAACAAAGCACTGTCTAAACCACTATGACAAAATTCTAGGCTCCATTTCTGCTCATCTTGCACTTCTGAAGTCAAGAAAAGCAGCTTTTCTGTCTCCAAAGTTGTATCTTTTTATAAGAAATTAACTGGAATGCTCATTTTTTAAAATGTGCCATTTAGTCAGTCTTTCCCACCTTGTTAGAATACAGTGTCTTTGGATCACAAAGGATAAAAAAAAATTCAACTATTTCTTTTTCAAAAGACATCTGAGATAAAATTGACTAAATATGTCTAAATGTTAATTTCTAAAAAGACAGTTTCTTATACAAAATAGATATTTTTTCACATATACATGTAAAACAGCAGACATTTTTTCAAAGAAACCCTGGTGATCATCTCAATAGATGTAGAAAAGGCATTTGACAATATTCAACATCCTTTCATAATAAAAACTCTCAATAAATTAGGCACAGAAAACAGGTACCTCAACACAATAAAGGTCATATATGAAAAGCCCACAGCTAATATTATACTCAACGGTGAAAAGTTAAATGCTTTTCCTCTAGGATCAGAAACAAGAAAAAGATTACTGCTACAGCACTTTTATTCAACATAGTGCTGGAAGTCATAGCCAGGGCAATTAGACAAGAAAAAAAAAGTGAAAGGCATCCAAATAGAAAAGAAGTGAAATTGTTTGTTTGCTGATGACATAACCTTATATTTAGAAATCCCTTAAGACTCCATTAAGAAAAAATTAGAGCTGATAAATGGAATTCAGTAAAATTGCAGAACACAAAATCAACACGTAAAAATCAGTAACATTTCTTTATACTGACAACAAACTACCTAAAAAAGAAAATAAGAAACCAGTCTCATTCACAATAGCATAAAAAATAAAAAATAAAATACTTAGGAATAAATTTAACCAAGAAGGTGAAATATCTGTTATACTGAAAATTATAAAACACTGATGAAATTGCTGATGATACAAATAAGTGGAAAGGTATCCCATGTTCATGGATTAGAATACTGTTAAAATATTCATACTACCCAAAGAGATCAACAGATTCAATGCCATCCTTATCAAAATTCCAATGTCATTTTTCTGAAAAACAGAAAAATAGGAAAAACAACCCTCAAATCTGTACTACAAAAGACCCCAAATAACCACAGCAATTTTTGAGCAACAAGAACAAAGCTGGAGGCATCACACTATATAACTTCAAATCTATTACAAAGCTAGAGTAATCAAAACAGCATGGTACTGGCATAAAAACAAAAACAAACATATTAATCAATGGAATAGGATAGAAAACCCAAAAAATAAACCCATGCATTTACGGTCAACTGATTTTCAGCAAAGGTGCCAAGAGTATGCTATGAGGAAAACACAGTCTCTTCGATAAAGGGTATTGGGAAAACTGGATATCCACATGCAGAAGAATGACACTAGACCCCCTATCTCTCACCATATACAAAGATCAAATTAAAATGGATTAAAGACTTAAATGTATATCCTAAAACTACAGAACTACTAGAAGAAACACAGAGGAAAGTCTCTATTGGTCAGGACAGTGAATTCCTGGATTTGACATCAAAAGCACAGGCAACAAAAGTAAAGATAGACAAATGGGATTACATCAAAGCTTCTGCACAGGAAAGGAAACAGAATAATGAGACTACCCACAGACTGGGAGAAAATAGTTGTAAACCA
Organism: Trachypithecus francoisi; assembly: GCF_009764315.1. Taxonomy (NCBI): domain Eukaryota; kingdom Metazoa; phylum Chordata; class Mammalia; order Primates; family Cercopithecidae; genus Trachypithecus; species Trachypithecus francoisi. The sequence continues at coordinate 19,017,425 of NW_022681464.1, forward strand.
TACATTTGATAAGAGGCAAATATCCAGAAAATAGAAGGTACTCAAACAACTCAATAGCAAGCAAACAATTCAATCAAAATATGGGCAAAGGACCTAAACAGACTTTCCTCAAAAGAAGACATACAGATGGCCAACAGATATATGACAAAATGCTCATCATCACTAATCATCAGGGAAATGCAAATTAAAATAAGGTATTGCCTCATTTCCCTCAGAATGGCTATTATCAAAAAGATGAAAGATAACAAGTGCTGGTAAGGATGTAGAGAATAGAGATCCTGTGTGAACTGTTCATGTGAATGTAAATTATACAACCATTAGGGAAAGCAGTAGGGAAGTTTGTCAGAAAATTAAAAATAGAATTGCTATGTGTTCCAGGAATCCCACTTCTGGGTATATACCCAAAGGAAATGACATCAGTGTGCTGAAGAGACACATGTACACCCATGTTTATTAAAGCACTATTTACTACAATAGTCAAGACACAGAATTAACCTAAGTGACCAAAGAAAATGAGAAATATATACACAATGGAATATTGATCATCCATAAAAAAGAATGAAATCCTATCATTTGCAGCAACACAGATGAAACTGAAGGTCAATATGTTACGTGAAATAAGTCAAGAATGGAAAGACAATATTGCACATTCTCATATGTGTGAGCTAAAAAAGTAGATCTCATGAAGACAGAGAGTAGAATAGTGGTTATCACAGGCCATGAAGGGTAGTGGGGAGGTGGGAATGAAGGCAAAAAAAGGATATATATGTAAGTACTACTACAGAACTATATACTTAAAAATGGAAAGGATGGTAAATGTGGTATGTATATATTACCTCAATTAAAAAATAAAAGGTATATGTAAGCATGCTTCTTAAACAATTATTTGTCAATTAAAAATTAAATAATTCATATGTTTGTTGGCCACATATGAATGTCTTCTTTTGAGAAGTATCTGTTAATATCCTTTGTCCACTTCTTGATGGGTTGTTTTCCTTCTTGTAAATTTAAGTTCCTTGTAAATTCTGGATATCAGACCTTTATCAGATGAGTAGATTGCAAAAATGTTCTCCCATTCTGTAGGTTGCTTGTTCACTCTGATGGTAGTTTCTTTTGCTGTGCAGAAGCTCTTTAGTTTAATGAGATCCCATGTGTCAATTTTGGCTTTAGTTGCAACTACTTTTGGCGTTTTTGTCATGAAGTCTTTGCCCATGCCTATGTCCTGAATGGTATTGCCTAGGTTTTCTTCTAGGGTTTTTATGATTTGGGGTTTTACATTTAAGTCTTTAATCTATCTTGAGTTAATTTTTGTATAGGGTATAAGCAAAATAATTTCAGTTTTCCGCAAATGGCTAGCCTGTTTTCCCATCACCATTTACTAATTAGGAGATCCTTTCCCCATTGATTGTTTTTGTCAGGTTTGTTGAAGATCAGATGGTTGTAGATGTGTGGTATTATTTCTGAGGTTTCTGTTCTGCTCCATTGGTCTATATGTATGTTTTAGTACCAGTAGCATGCTGTTTTGGTTACTGTAGCCTTGTAGTATGTAGTTTGAAGTCAGGTAGCATGATGCCTCCAGCTTTGTTCTTTTTGCTTAGGATTATCTTGGCTATACGGTGTCTTCTTTGATTCCATATGAAATTTAAAAGAGAAATGCAAATCAAAACCACAATGAGATACCATCTCATGCCAGTCAGAACTGGGATTATTACAAAGGCAGGAAACGACAGACACTGGCAAGGCTGCGGAGAAATAGAAACACTTATATGCTGTTGGTAGGGATGCAAATTAGTTCAATCATTGTGAAAGACGGTATGGCGATTCCTCAAGGGTCTAGAACCAGAAATACCATTTGATCCAACAATCCCATTACTGGGTATATACCCAAAGGAATATAAATCATTCTACTATAAAGACACATGAGCATGTTTACTGCAGCACTATTTATAATAGCAAAGACATGGAACCAACCCACATGCCCATCAATGATAGGCACTGTGGTATATATACACCATGAAATACTATGCATCCATAAAAAGGAACGAGATCATGTCCTTTTCAGGGACATGGATGGAGCTGGAAGCCATCATCCTCAGCAAACTAACACAGGAACAGAAAACCAAACACCACATGTTCTCATTTATAAGTGGGAGTTGCACAATGAGAACACATGGACACAGAGAGGGGAACAACACACACCAGGGCCTGTTGGGGGTGGGTGGTGAAGGGAGGGAACTTAGAGGATGGGTTAACAGGTGCAGCAAACCACCACGCCACATGTATACCTATGTAACAAACCTTCACGTTCTGGACATAAATCCCATTTTTTTACAAGAAATAAAGGGAAAAAATTAAACAATACAAAAGAAAAAACCCCAGCAATACAAATTTATGCCACATGCCTAGGGTATATTTGATTAATTAGATAAACATTTTTTTTTTTAAACTGTAGAGTTAACATTTTCTTCCCTAGTTATATATAAACACAACAAGTTGAGTGTCCTGGCTATATTTAATTAAAATCCATAGAAGAAAGGTTTAATCACAGCATCTTCATAACAGTTGTGATAGGACTATTTATAACAGAGTTTTACCGATACCCATTATTATATCTCATTAATACATGCATATTGCCACATAATTTAAAATGCCAAGAACCTAGGAATTCTTTGATCAAATGACCTTTGTTCTTTCAAGTTACCTTTCCCAAACTCCTAATATGCACACACACACACAGTATATACTTAACACAGACTAGGTGGGCTGCTTAATTAGGACAAGCAGTGCAAAGTACTGAGGGACACATCCTTCTCCTTCCTAATCTGTTTCTCACAAATATGTCTGTATGATGAAGAATACTATGGAAGGATCACCACCCCGCACCCCCATAAAAACAACAATAACATCAAAAAGAGTGAAACAAAGACTAACATAAAGCCAAACCAAACAAAAAACAAAATCCCCACTAATTGACTATATGGTTTTATGACAGCATAAGGCATTAATGGCCATATGATATCTGGAATGGCAAAAATGGCATAATTTGGGCAGCTTTTAACAAGACGGGGAAAATGCCCTTGTTACTTAAGACATACGCTGAAAGGCTTATACCAAAGGAGGTCTATATTTGCTGTTTTATTAAGTGACTTCATATCAGGGTAAAAGGAGAAGAGGAAAAAGGGAGGACTTAGATATCTTATTTCCAGTGGATGATTTCTACTCAAAAGATTCTATCTGGAAAGATTTAGTAGGCCATCACATTCTGTAACCATTCAAGTCTACCATTGTAGTTAGTGCAAAGTAGCCAGAGACCATATGGTATCAAATAAATGTGGCTGTATTCCAAGAAAACTTTACTTACAAAATCAGGCAGTATCCTGGATAATTTGGCAAGCCTTGCTCTAGCTTAACTGAGAACTAAAAAGACTATGGCTGTAACTTTCCCAGGGTTTCCAAGAGAAATAGATTGAAGAAATGATGAGTAAGAATTACGTGGTCTCTGGAAAGACAATGGTGTCTAAGTTCACAGTGACTGGTTTTTAAAGTGATTTGCCCTTTGAGAACTAACTTGGACCAATATGTAAATAAAAGCACATATTTCTTATACATCTTCTTATACTGCCATAACAAATGAAAATGTAGAGGTAACATAGACAAAGCCACAATACTTTTCCTTTTTCCAAGCTTTGTCTTTGTCAATTCTAAACTTACATTTATTAAATTAAGAAATAATTATCCTTCAAAGAGTAAAAGTTAGTCTCACAAAAATGGTAATATGAAAAGAAAGACCACAAAAAAAATTTAGAGGAGAGGGAGAAGATGGCCAATGAGACACAGCCGGGAAGCACTGCTCCCACTGAGGGAGACCAAAATATGGAGTAAACAAACATACTTTGAGCCAATTTCCAGAGAGGAAACATCAAGAGTTGAGAGGTGACACCGATATCAAGAGTGAGGAGGGAGGAAGCTGCCTGCACGGGGTTGTCAGATGCTAGTTCCCAGCCCTAAATGGCTCCTAAGGGGTAAGTGAAGGGAAAGATGGGCAGTCCACTCTTGCTGCAGACCTCTGGAATCCTAGCTGCAAGAGATCCCATGACCCCCACAGACATTTGAACTGGTAGGGGGATCATCCTGGAGAGTTAGGCAGAGACAGAGGTACAACCTGTGCAAAATGCGGGGACTTTTACACACGGGGCAGCTACAGTGTAAAATGGCCATACGTGCCTATCCCCCAAAGTTCTCCATCTCCCTGGTTAGCTCTAGCTCTAGCCAACTGCAAGGCCAATAGAGAACAAAGTTGGCTTCCATTGGATTGGGGTTCATCTGTTCTGTAGGCTCTCCTGACTGACAGCCCTCTCAAGGCCCCTGCCTGGCTGCTTGACAGGATCGTGTGCACAATGCAGCCTCCCCTGTCCAGCCTGGATGCTTTACCTGCAGCTCTATCTAAGTACCTTCTCAGTGGCCAGGAAGCACCCTGGATCCCCTAGCACAGCTGGTGCCCGATCCAGAGGGTGTGGAGGACACAGCTACAGGCTGGTCCTGGCACCCCAGGGCTGCATTGTGCAGCTCAGAAGTGCCAAGCTGAGATCTGTGGCTGGGACTCAGTTACTTTCAGAACACTGTGAAGGGTGAAATGTGCAGGGAGGTGGGCTGGTACAGGAGGAGGGTGTGCCTCCAGGTGCAAGGCTGGTCTGAGAAATATGACCCATCTACTAGCCATGTTATCTACCCAAGGGGGCCCCGTGGCCTGGAACACCTAACAAAGGAAACTTGAGCACAGCACAGCATAGCACCACTGATTGGAGGGGGCTCCACCAAGGCCCGGAAGCAGATCTGGTTGGGGGGTCATCTCTCTCTCCACCACCACCAGCACAGAGCAGGGCTGCAAACATATGGAAAAATAAGAGCCACACAGTTAAGAAATAGATACATATACGTTTATGGAAATGTAGAAATGTATTTATATTTATATTTTAATATATGTATATATTATTAACAAGAGATCTTCAATGTATTTGTTATTTGTTTTCCTTAGAAATTGGGTCAATATTCATTAGTCCTAGATATGTGTGTTGAATGCAAATCATTAAGGTGAGATTAGGGCTACAGAATTGACAAAGTATTTGGAAAAAAAGAAAGTCTCTTCTCAGAGCAATTCTTGGTACCAAAGCCAAAGTTTAAAAACCAGTAACTTTCAAAAACCGCCATCTTGTTGTATTTGTGTCCGCTAATTGTAAATTTTTCTGAAATCTGTGTTTTTATTATTTTTCTTACAACAACAATGAAGACAACACTGTTTACTAATATATAAACAGCTGAATAGATTAGGTACCTATGCCTATGGAGAAGTGATAGAAACCCCACTGTTCTGTGTCTTTTAATCCAAGTTTAAACCAAGCAGTGATGGATCTACTTTATAAAATAATAACAAATTGACAGGAAAATCGATCTTGAATAGTTGAGAGTTTTGGAGACTTCCTATGTAACTGAACAATGGGACTTTAGGATTTGCTATGGAGCAATCCAAAAAGAAGCTCCGAATATGCTACGGAGCTACCTTCCCACATTTACTGCTCAATTTCATTTCTCTTTCAGGGTAATTATAATAAATGTCAATTATGGAAATACTTAGATAAAATCTTGGTCAGGTACAGAGACTCACGTCTGTAATCCCAGCACTTTGGAAGGCTAAGGTGGGTGGATCGCTTAACCCCAGGAGTTTTCATGATCAGCTTTGAACAACATAACAAAACCCAGTCTCTACAAAAGAATACAAAAATTATCTGAGTGTGGTAGCATGTGCTTCTGGTCCCAGCAACTTGTGGGACTGAGGCGGGAGGACTGCTTGAGCCAGGGAGGTCGAGGCGCAGCCTGGGTGACAGAACGAGATCCATTTCAATAAAAACAAAATAAAAATCTCAAACTTTTTCATTTGAAAGATAGATTATTGGAAACGTTTATGATCACTGAGGTGTTTAATACAATCTTTGTCATAAAGACAAGAACATTATAAGCTCACTTTCAATGAAAATTTACTTATTTTGTTCATATTATATATCTTTTCCTCTGTGCTCCCTTGAAGATGTAATATAAACTGATGGAAAGTATGGAAAAGGCCATTAAATATAAGTGCATACGGTTTACATGTTTTATACCTGATTATATGTTAAATTATACATCATACTTTCTGTGAAATATACTATGCAAGGTAGAATTCTATGTGCAAAATCATTGTTACAGAGAATATATAAAAGCAAAAGTAAACTATTCAATGTTAAAACAAATAAAACTAAAAATTAAAAAAAGAAATAGCGAAGCTTGGTAATTTTCAAAAACTTGCATCACAGTATATATTCCCTAAAGCAAAAAACAACAAAAATATTGTGAAATGTACATTACTGGCCACTTTATTTGTGGTTTAAAATATAAGTTGGAGAGTAAATTAATATTTCACATATCTAAAAGAGGAATAAAAAAATGAAAATACGTGATAGTGCTAAGCAATCTTAAGAATGAGGTTAACTAGAAATGTAAGTTCTCTCACTACTTGCAGAGAAAAAGGTCAAGATACCTAGATCAGTGGTCCCCATGCTTTTTGACACCAGAGACCGGTTTCATGGAAAACAATTTTTCCACTGACACTGCGGGGTGGTATGGTCAGGGGGAACGGTTTTGGGATGAAATTGTTCACCTCAGATCATCAGGCATTAGTTAGATTATCATAAGGAGCATGCAACCCAGATCCCTCGCATGCGCAGTTCACAATAGCGTTTGCACTCCTATGAGAATCTAATGCTGCCACTGATATGACAGGAGGCAAAGCTCACCCAGTAATGCTTGCTCACCAGTTGCTCATCTCCTGCTGTGCAGCCAGGTTCCTAACAGGTCACTGATGAGCAATGGTCTGCAGCCCAGGGGCTGGGGACCCTTGACCTAGATTCTCTTTATAAATTCAAATTGGAGCCAAAGATCTCTTTATGTTTGGCAGTTTTTTGCCTGTTTGTTTGCTTTTCATTGGATTGATGTTGGGTAAAAGCAAGAGGAAATCCACAGTGACAGTCCTAGTGACTGCCCTATGCACAATCAATGGAGGAATATACTGAATGACATAAAGACAGCTGGTAACAAAAACTGGAAACTAAGGCAAAAAGTAGAGCCCTAAGCTTAGAAAGAAAAATGTTCACTCTAATAATTACAATTATTATTAGTTGCTATGGAATTATCATAGCACTAATGCCATACCATAATATTCAGATTCATGTTGGAATGATGTGCTCTTTTTTCATTTCATATTTAAATATAAGAAGAATTACGGCAAAAAATGAGCGGCCATTACTTTTATCTAATTTAATCAAAGGACAGAACAATAATTACAAAGTAGATACTGTAACTAGGTACAGAGCACAGTAGTAGACCAGCTCTTCTAATAATACAGAATCAAAGCATTATGATGCACAACTAGCCTTATTACAACAGCACATTTTATAACCATCTTTGTAAGAATCAAAATGCCCATTAAAGAATATACTCCTATCCATTCATGTATTGCTACGATTATTTTTAAAACTACTATTGCTAAATTCAAAATGCGAAAAGACAGTTGTATAAATATGAAGTATTTCTTCTTAGAACTATTTAACTCACCTATAAAAATATGTCATAAGAAGGGAGGTCTGTGCTGTTTAGAATATAGAAAGTCTCAAAAGAATATTGCTTCCACACTAACAACAAGAGCCAGATAATCTGCTAAATTACTAGTAACATTTTTGGACCTATAGGAAAGTTGTGGTTACAAGGCAATCAGGTGAACTGAATTCCAAAGGATGACATGCCGTTCTAAGGACAGAGAGACAGGACAGAATGCAGAATTTAGAATCTGAAACCCTGAGGAAGAAAAGGCCATTAAAGGCAGATACGAATAAAACAGCTGAAATTTTAAACTAATTCTTGAAGGCTAAGTGGGAGCTACTGTGACAGTTTAGACATTTCTGGGAACAATAAACACAAGAGAAGTATGTAGTCTCTCACTAGATCTTTCTCACAGGTCTCTACCAGTGGCTTACAAGAAATAATGAAGGTATAACAAGAGGCCTGAGAGTCCTTCTCAGTAGTACATGTGTACAAAACTCTGCACACATCTTAGATCCTTCTCTCATAGAAAGCAAAGGCTGAAACTACTAAGGAAAGGTCAGAAAACACTATCACCCAACTGTCTTACACAGTTTGGACTGCTACAACAAACTACCATAGACTGAGTGGCTTACAAACAACAGATATTTATTTCTCCCAGTTCTGGCAGCTGGAAGTCAGGGATCAGGGTGCCAGCATGGTTGGGTTCTGGTGAGGAGCCTCTTCCAGGTTGCAGACTGTTAACTTGGCCCTATATTTCTATGTCAGAGAAAGAGGGCTAGAGAGCTTCCTGGAGCCTCTTTTATAAGGACACTAATACCATTCATGAGTGCTCCATCCTCAAGACCTAATTACCTCCCAAAAGGCCTACCTCCTAATAAGACAATGGGGGATAAGATTCCAAAATATGAAATTTAGTGGGACACTAATATTCAGTGCATAACACCTACCTATGACCAGGGACAAAAACACTAGTAAAACCTGTCAGTACTCCAGGACCCACGCTAAGTACAAGATGGCAGACACCCACCACTAGAGAAATTTAAAGTCAGGTACATTGAAGGCAACTACAATTAACAATAAAACTGAAATTCACTTCAACTATTGACTAGAATAACTCAAACCACACACTAAATGCCTACCTGATAGAAGAGAGGGGCCCATTTCTGAGCATAAATATGACCTATCTCAGTGTCTGCAGTTCTTTAATACAATGTCAGACATTAAAGTAAATGTTAAGGAAAAAGAAACAAAAGCCGGGGTAGAGGGAAGGTGGAAATTCCATCAATACTCAAGAGATAAACTAGTCAACAAAAGTAGATTAAGATATGACTGAGACATTGGAATTAGCTAAAGGGAACTTTAAGATAATTAAAGTATTTAGTGAAAAAGATGGGCACATGCTCTAATAGATGGGGAATTTCAGCAAAAGGAAGCTTTATTAATAAGAATCAAATGGAAATGCCTGAAATAAAGAACACAATATAAGAAATAAACATTTGATGGCCTTATCAGAAGCTGGATACAGTATGGGAAAGAATATAACACAATATAAGAAACAAACATTTGATGGCCTTATCAGAAGCTGGATACAGTATGGGAAAGAATGTAAGAACTTGAAACTAAGGCAGCAGAAATTAACCAAAATGAAACACAAAGAAAATAAGAATAACAGACTATCACAGTTCTGTGGAAATATATCAAACATGTATAGTTGGATTTTAAGAAAGACACAGTGAGAGAAGGGAGCAGAAGGAACATCTGAAGAGAGAATGATTAAGAACTTTACAAAAGTAATGAAACACAATAACACAGAACAAAGAAGTTCAAAGAACTTCAAGCAGGATAAATGCACATGCGCACACACGTGCGTGCACACACACACACATATTCTCTCTCTCTCTCTCTCTCACCCCTATACATACCATAGATTCTGAAAACCAAAGCCAAAGAGAAAATGTTGAAGACATTAAAAAATTTTTGAAGTACTGAAACAAAAGTGTATCCTGCCAATGACAACAATATTCCACATTTGTGAGACTTAAAAACTACAAACAATAAAAGCAACAACAGATATTGTACTTACTAACCACTAATATACTAGACACTGTTCTAAGTGTCACAAAAACCCAAGAGGTACAATTATTTTCATTTTACAGATGAAGAAACTGAGATACAATAAAGTTAAGTAAATTACTCAGGATTACAGAGTTGGAAGCCATAGAACCAGGACTTGAATTCCAGCAGTGTCACACCAGAGTCCATACTCTTAATCACTAGACCATTCTGCCATTTCCACCCCAAAGGGGTCAATCTTTATCTCAATAAGGCACCACAGACAGCAACAATTAATATACTGCCAGCACTACCACCACCACCATACTCTCATACACATTCTGCCCAGTCAGTGCTCTTAAAACAGAAAGCAACACTGATATAATAAACAGAAACTACTTATATCCATACTGGGGCTTGCAGTAAGTATTAGCACAGGTGACACATTTCTTTCTAAATTAGATAAATGCTTCTACACCACAGAAAATCTGGGCTTTATTATATATATGTATTTCTGTGTTGAAATGCACCCACTTGTTCTTACGAGGGCACTCCCATCGAGAACAACTTCTCTCTTTCCTTTGTTTTTCTCCTTCTCTCTCTCTTTCTTTTTCTCTTTATTTCCTCTCTTTTTTCTTTCTTTCCCTTTCTGTCTTTCCTTGTTTCCTCCCTCCCCCCTTCCTTCTTTCCTTTCTTTCTTTTTCTTTCCTCCCTCTCTCTCTTCCTTCCACCCCACTCATTTCTTTTTTTCTTTCTTTATTTGAGACAGGGTCTCGCTCTGTCACTAAGGCTGGAATGCAGTGGCATTATCACAGCTCAGCTCACTACAGCCTCAACCTCTCAGGTTCAGGTTAATTTTCCCACCTCAACCTCCCAAATAGCTGGGATTACAGGCACATACCACCTTGCCTAGCAATTTTTTTTTTTTTTTTTTTGGTAGAGATGAGGTTTTGCCCTATTGCCCAGACTGGTCTTGAACACCTGAGCTCAAGTGATTTGCCTGTTGCTACCTTCCAAAGTATTGAAATTACAGGCGTGAGCCAGTGAATCTTGCTTCCTTCTTCCCTTAAATCACAGTGAAAATAATCATACCAAGGAAAAAGTTATTACTATTACCAAATTGTTCCTGCTCATTCTCCAAGTAACAATCATGCCATAGTGCTATGATCATTTTAATAAGCTTTTTATTTTAGAATTATGATACTACAGACAGTTCCCATATACCCTTATTCAGTTTTCTCTATTATTAATATTTTACATTATCATGGTACATTTGTCACACCTAAAACACCAACACTGTTACATTACTGACCCTTTTACGCTGATATGGTTGGATATTTGTCCTCTCCAAATCTCAAGTTAAAATGTGATTCCCAATGTTGAAGGTGGAGCCTGGTGGGAGGTAACTGAATCATGGGGGCAGATCCCTCATAAATGGCTTAGCACCAATCCCCTTGGTGATGAGTTCTCTCTCAGTTTGCAGAGATTTGGTTGTTTAAAAGAGTTTGGGACCTTCCCATTGTCTCTCTTGCTTCTACTCTTGCCATGTGCCATCCTGGCTCCCCATCACCTTCTGCCATGACTGTAAGCTTCCTGAGGCCCTTAGAAGAAGCAGATGCCAGCACAATGATTCCTATAAAGCCTGCAGAACCATGCGCCAATTACACGTCTTTTCTTTACAAATTAAGTAGCCTCAAGTATTCCTTTAGAGTAATGCAAGAATGGTCTAACACATACACCTACTCTGTAATGAACAGTAGCTTAAAAATCAATTAGCAAAATGAAAGAGAAGATACAAATGTTGTATGGAAGAATTTCAAATATATATGTACATTCTCCACCTTTAGGAGATGGACCTTAATTCCCATCTTCTACTCCAGAGAGTGATTTAGACTTAGTTACTTCACCTGAAGAGTAAAATATGGAAAGGGAAAAATACTACTACAGTGGAGAAACATGGAAAAAACTACTTAAACCAAGTGATCAAAGTATCACCAATACTTTGTGGGTCATGTGTCCCTGATACGATGTGTGAGAATGGTAGTGCACTTCTGTGGTGTTCTTTCCAAAAATAATAATTTAAAAAAGAGAGAGAGAGAGAAAGAAAAAGGAAGAAAGTGAGTGAAACCAGTTTTTCTCATTCCCGTTAATAATACAACGTTGCCTGGTGCTGCCATCTGCTATTAGAGATTACATCTCTGGAGGCTGAGGAAGGCATGGCAGCCAGGTATGTAGAAATAAGAATTATAAATTATTCTTGCTTAGACTATAAATATTTCCCATTTCTCAGATAATCTATCCTTCCTCCAATCAACTAGCACCCAAAAAACTTAACCCTTTTGAACAAGAAGCTTGCCTCATGGTAAACTAAACATGAAAATGTCTATAAAGCCCCACTCTCAGAAGACCTGTACTCAACAACAAAACAATACTAAGGAAAAAAAAAGTTGAGATAACTCATAAGAAAAGAAGAAATCAACGTGGAAAGGGGGTTGGAGAAGAGAGGAGGAGAAAGAGAAGAAACTAGATGAAATAAATACTACCTGCAAAACTAAGCATTCCAAAGAAGTCATTTGTACGAAACATATAAGGAGACCCAGGCTGGGCACGATGGCCTACGCCTGTAATCCAAGCACTGCGAAGCTGAGATAGGAGGATCACTTGTGGCCAGGAGAGTCTGAGATCAGTCTAGGCAAAAGACAGAGATCCCATCTCTTAAAAAAAAAAATTAAAAATTGGCCAGGCATGGTGGCATGCACCTGTAGTCCCAGCTGCTCAGCAGGCTGAGGTGTGAGGATCGCTTGAGCTCAGGAGGTTGAGGTTGCAATGAGCCATTGACGGCACCACTGCACTCCAGCCTGGGCAACAGAGTGAGATCCTATCTAAAAAAAAAAAAAAAAAAAAAAAAAAAAAAAGAACCAACTTTTTTGAAGAAGGCTAAAATGTAACTAATGTAATTAGTTTCAACAACAATGATCTATTTGTACTGTACAAAAAAAGAAAAAAGGTTCCAAATTTGTTTAGTGTATTCTAGATCTCCCCAGGAAGAACATATTCAATTCATGGTCTGCAAAACACCAATATTCTATTTCTTTTCCTCAGTCAGCTCAGCCCTTCTTCTTTCTTACCTCATATCTCCACTGTTCATATAATTCCAATGGGTCCTCTAGAATCCCTAGTATTCTGCCATCATATATCTTTATTATCTTCTGTTTTTACCTAAAATCCTCCCTCCCATTTCCTTATCTTAAATTTTTTATGTATAGATTTCACAAAAAACTAATCATAATTCTGTAAACTTCCAAAAAACTTTATAGAGTTGGCAAAATACTTTCTCTCATATTGCCATAAGTATCTTTATAATAAAAATACCATGGTGTATTATAATTTCACATATGAAACAAGTATAACTCACATGTGTGAAGGCCGCGTCAGTTCTCCCAAAGGGTATGCCCTTTACAAATTCACCGCAGCGTGAAGGTCTGAATTTGCTGGGTGTTTCAGAATACTTCGGAAAGGTCCCAAATGACTTCCTGTTCAACAAATCCAATATATGCTTACGGGTCTTTTATATGACTTCTCTGAACCAGCAACCCTCCTTGAAATGTTATCTTCTTTGGGCTCTTTTGGGAACCACCCTTTATTTTTCTTCTCTAGTTACTCATTTTCATTCTTATTCTAAGGCTCTATCTTTCTACACCTAATAAATATTGGGGTGTGTCCTTGGCTTTGATTTCTACATGCTGTATGTTCTCTCTGGGCAATCTTATCCAAATTCAAAGCTTCAAAAAGCCAACTATATTCTGGTGATGCCCAAAAGCACATACCTGATCCTGAGTTTTATCAACTCCAGACTCTTAATTAAATTGGGCCTATCTTTAAAGTTAATGTGGTCAAATTTATAGTCATACTCGTTTTCCCTTTTCAAAGTCCCTACATAATTCCTATCTTGTCTCCATATGCTTTTCCCCACGTAAGTCCTATCTTGTCTCTATATGCTCAATCCAGAAATCAGGGTCATTCAGATTTTGTTAGCTCCCACACCAAATCCTCCTATCTTTTTTCCTCTAAATAGCAGTCAAATGTCTCCTCCCTTATATGCTCATTGTCTCATTATAGCTCAGCCCTTACCACCACTCTCATCTGGACTAGTTGTCTGTTAGAGAGTGAGTTCATAAATACTGATTTCACCCCTCAAATCTACCTTTTATCCTGCCCCCAGAAATATTATTTTAAAACACAAATCAGATCAATTCACCAGCATCTACCCACACTAATCAAAACCAAACAAACACAAATCAGATCAACTCACCAGCATTTACCATCACTAATCAAAACCAAAAACCACCTCTCCACCCTAGCTGGTGTCCCCTAGGGTAAATCCAAACACCAATGCCATTGAAGACATTCAATGGTTTGGACTCAGTTTGCCCTTCCAGCATAATTCCCTTCCAACTTGCCTTTGCCACTTCCGTCTCACCACTGCAACCTACACTCTCATCAAATCAGAACTCCTTAAGTTTCCTAAACACATTATGATGGCTCTGTCCAACAGAACTTTGTTGAAGTGAATGTTATTTATGTTCTACATAATACCAGTCACATGTAGGTAAGTGATAACTTAAAATGTGGCAAATGTAGGCCGGGCGCGGTGGCTCAAGCCTGTAATCCCAGCACTTTGGGGGGCCGAGACGGGCGGATCACGAGGTCAGGAGATCGAGACCATCCTGGCTAATACGGTGAAACCCCGTCTCTACTAAAAAAATACAAAAAATTAGCCGGGCGAGATGGCGGGCGCCTGTAGTCCCAGCTACTCGGGAGGCTGAGGCGAGAGAATGGCGTAAACCCGGGAGGCGGAGCTTGCAGTGAGCTGAGATCCGGCCACTGCACTCCAGCCTGGGCGACAGAGCGAGACTCCGTCTCAAAAAAAAAAAAAAAAAAAAAAAAATGTGGCAAATGTGACAGGTACAAAATTTATTTTACTGAATTACAATTAATTTAAATTTAAATTGTCACATGTAGCTAGTGGCTACCATATTATACAGTGTAGCTCTATGCTTGGTATTTCTGTGTATCTTGGGATACGTCTCTCTGTCTAGAATGTTCTTTTCTTTACCTTTCGCTTGCTGGTTTTTAAGTACAAATACAATTTGTTTAATGATATACAGATATTCAACTTATCTACTTGTCCCTTTTATGTAAATTGTAAAGCTTATATGTATAAAGTTACTTATAATAATCCCCTTTTTTTTGAGATCTGTAGAATCTGTAGAGATGAGACCTCTGTCATTCCTAATTTGGTAATTTGTCTTCTCTCTTCTTTTGACTGATTAATATGACAGAATTTTAACAATATTATTATCTTCTCAAATAGCCAGGTTGACTTCATTGTCTTTATTGCTTTTCTGTTGTCTGTTTCATTGATTTCCTCCATGATCTTTATTATAATCCTTCTGTAAACTTCTGGTTTCATTTGTTTTGCTTTTACTAGTTTAAGGTGAAAGCCGATTTTACTGATTTGAGACCTTTCTTCTTTTCTAATGTAGGTTTTCAGTGGTAAAATTTCCCCTTAAGTACTGCTTTAGATACATCTAAGTAATTTTAATAGGTTGTGTCATGTTTTCATTTTCATTTAGTTCAAAATACTCTCTAATTTCAGTCCGGATTTCTTCTTTGATACATGAAGTCAAGAAGTGAAAAGTAAGAAAAACTAAAGGAAAAAACAATCATAAACATCTTCAACACTTCTTGACATGGAGGAATACTATATATAATATTAAAGTATATCAATATATTACGTATTGCAATACTTTAATAACAAAAGGCACCAAGACTCTTCTCAAGGCAGTATGTAAAATGACCCCCAAATAATCCCCACTATGAAAAAAAAATCTAACCTAAGTAACTTGAAAAATGAAACTCGAATATGCTCATATGCTCATTACCTCAACACTTGTATTCCCCATTAAATACTAAATGGTCCACCTTCTTGAGAATTCTGTTGACTTAAAAAGTTTTTTATTTTTAAAAAGGTACTCATAAAAGGAAAGAAAAAATTATCTGCCCAGGTCTAAATATAGACATTGTAAAATGTAACCAATTTAGAATGGCATTCGCAGGCCAGTCAAGTAAATCAGAATCAATTAAAAAAAAGCATCCTACGATAAAAGCACACAAACCCCTGTGGCAAAATATAAACAAACTTTTCAATAACTGAATCAGAAAGAATGATTAATATGATGGATATTAAATTATTAAATAATTATTAAATTATTCATGAATAATTTTCCATGATGATGTGGGAATATCCAAATATAAAATCTACTACTGAAAAAAATCAGCATATCAACTACATGCTTCAGTTAAATAGCCAGACCAAGTTGCCAACTGAGAGATGGTATTGGCAAAGGTGGATAGATATGTTTGAATCAAGTTAAAGTATGGAACTATACATACAATAAAAGGAAGACAAGGCAGAGCCTACCTACTTAAGAACTGTATGGTCAGGAGGGAGACAACTGCATTCCAGACACAGCAAACGACAATGGCATTAATACTTGGAAAAACCTAATAGTATTAAACGCTATTCCTATCCTGCTAAAATCTAGGTAATCTTCAAGAGAAAATTAAAAGAGAGTGCCATGACTTGACTAGCTACATATACATTGACTTTGTTTTAAAAAAAAGTATTCTCGGGAGGCTGAGGCAGGAGAATCGCTTGAAGTCGGGAGGTGGAGGTTTCAGTGAGGCAAGATCGCGCCATTGCACTCTGGCCTAGGGGACAAGAACAAGACTCTGTCTCAAAAAAAAAAAAAAAAAAAAAGTATATTCAAAAATTCCGAAACCACTTCTGAAATAAGTACTTTAAAATATGAGAATAAGGGAAAGTAAGTACTAGGGGTGGGTTCTTAGAATAAAACACAACCATAACTAGGGAGCTTGACAAAATTCAGTAACTTATATGAATCTTGGAAGATTCTGATAGTGAACAGAATGAACCACACAAGTCATAGTAAATCTGTAAATTGGATGTCTGTTAAAAATGTAAAGAAAAGGCCAGGCGTTGGGCTCATGCCTGTAATTCCAGCACTTTGGGAGGCCAAGGAGGGCAGATCATGAGGTCAGGAGATCAAGACCATCCTGGCTAACACAGTGAAACCCCATCTCTATTAAAAATACAAAAAAATGGCCGGGCGCGGTGGCTCAAGCCAGTAATCCCAGCACTTTGGGAGGCCGAGACGGGCGGATCACGAGGTCAGGAGATCGAGACCATCCTGGCTAATATGGTGAAACCCCGTCTCTATTAAAAAATACAACAACAACAAAAAAAAACTAGCCAGGCGAGGTGGCGGGCGTCTGTAGTCCCAGCTACTTGGGAGGCTGAGGCAGGAGAATGGCGTAAACCCGGGGGGCGGAGCTTGCAATGAGCTGAGATCCGGCCACGGCATTCCAGCCTGGGCGACAGAGCGAGACTCTGTCTCAAAAAAAAAAAAAAAAAAAAATTAGCTGGGCGTAATGGTGGGCGCCTGTAGTCCCAGCTACTCTACTCGGGAGGCTGAGGCAGCAGAATGGCATGAACCCAGGAGGCGGAGCTTGCAGTGAGCCGAGATCACGCCACTGTACTCCAGCCTGGGTGACAGAGCGAGACTCCGTCTCAAAAAAAAAAAAAAGTAAAGAAAATTATAACTCCTAATTTTATAGGCTATTTTTCTTCTCTAATTCATCTTCTATTGCTAAATTTATGAAATTTAAAATCAAAGATGGCTTACAGTAAAAATATATCTAGAATTTCATTCAACCTGATCTACAAAAAATTAAATAAAATAAAAAATAACCCTCTGGTAATCATGACCATAAATACTGTCTTTTCAGGAGCTTCTGCTTCTACCCAAGATTAATAAACTGGGACAAAATCGTCCTCATGCTATAAACAACTAGAAAAATGAAAAAAAAAATGTATGAAACAACAGTTTCAGACATTGGAGAAAGGACAGAGGAGGATATGCTGCCAGAGAAAAAGTAAAAAAATTGGGTGACTCCTACAATCATCCCAGTTTGTTGCCTTCAGACAGTTGCCAGGCCACAGCACAGTGAAAGGGAATACTAATGGAACCTGGTGGTCTTGCTGAGTTACACAGAGAGACTGGCATGCATGGAAGCTAAGGATGCTAGCTAGACTTCACAGGGCAGAGTACTAGAGAGGAGAAAGCTGCACAGAGAGCTCTGGGGGTCTGCAAAGGGATGCTCTGATCTTTGGCTGAGTATTAATCCATATACTTATGGAATGAAACACCCGTGGCCAATGGAAAAAAAACACTGGAAAGCAGAAGGCTGAACAACTGCTAGAGTTCACACAGGGCCAAAACCAGGTAGCACTATCATCAGCCAGAATACAAAAACTATATAACACACAAGATATTTGATAGGGTCCTCAGAGAGGCCATATCTTAGTAATGGGGCTAAATTAGCCCCAAGAGAAAGGTTGACCTGGACACATTCTAATAAAGCTTTAATGCAAGACCCACATTGATTCCAAGTAATTGTATGAACAAAGACTAAAACTTTGCAATCCTAAGCAAAAAGAGCAAAGCCAGAGGCATCACACTACCTGACTTCAAACTACACTACAAGGCTATAGTAACCACAATGGCACAGTACTGGCACACACACACACACACAAAAATGACACATAGATCAATGGAACAGAACAGAGAACCCAGAAATAAAGCTTCCCACTTAAAACCTCTAATCTTCCACAACGTTGACAATAATAAGCAATGGGGAAAGGACTCTCTACTCAATAAATGGTGTTGGGATAACTGGCTAGCCACATGCAGGAGAATGAACCTAGGTCTCTGTCTTCTACCATATACAAAAATTAACTCAACATGGATTAAAGACTTATAAGATCTCAAACTATAAAAATCCTAGATAAAAACCTAGGAAATACCATTCTGGATATTGGCCTTGGCAGAAAAATTATGACTGAGTTCCTAAAAGCAATTGCAACAAAAACAAAAATTGACAAGTAGGACCTCTGCCCAGCAAAAGAAACTATCGACAGAGTAAACAGATAACCTACAGAATGGGAGAAGATATCACAAACTACGCATCCAACAAAGGTCTAATATCTAGAATCTATAAGGAACTTAAAAAGTTAAACAAGCAAAAGCCAACTAACCCCATTTTAAAAAATGGGCAAAGGACATGAACAGATACTTCTCAAAGGAAGACATAGATGCAGCCAACAAATATATAAAAAAAAGTTCAACATCACTAATCATTAGAGAAATGCAAATCAAAACCACGATGTATCATTTCACTCTAGTCAGAATGGCTATCAATAAAAATAAAAAATAAAAGATGTTGGTGAGATTGTGGAGAAAAGGGAATGCTTATACACTGCTGGTGGGAATGTAAATTAGTTCAGCCACTTTGGAAGGCAGTTTGGAGATTTATCGAAGAACTTAAAGCAGAACTAACATTCGCCTCAGCAATCCCATCACTAGGTATGTACCCAAAGGAAAATAAATAATTCTAACAAAAAGACATGTACTTGCAACACTGTATGTTCCTTGCAACACTATTCACAGTAGCAAAGACATGGAATCAACAGTGGACTGCATGAAGAAAATGTGGTACAAAAGTGTAACAGACTAAAAAATCATGATCACAAGACAGGAATTGTTAGACTGTATAAAAAAGCAAGACCCCTCCCCCAATAAAATACACACACACATACATACATACAGCAAAATGTAACTACATGCTATAAGAGATACACTGAAAATAAAACAGACAAGCTGCAAGTATAGAGAATGAAACTAGACATAATGTACAAACAATAACCATAAGAGAGTTTTGTGACCATATTACTATCAAACAAAATGGATTTCATGAGAAGTATTAACAGGTATGAAGGAAAATTTCATGATGATAAAACCGATCATGCATGTATACTAATAATAAAGGAATAAAACCCTAGTAACATTGTTTTTTTTTTTTTTTTTTTTTTTTTTTTTTTTTTCGAGACGGAGTCTCGCTCTGTCGCCCAGGCTGGAGTGCAGTGGCCGGATCTCAGCTCACTGCAAGCTCCGCCTCCCGGGTTCCCGCCATTCTCCTGCCTCAGCCTCCCAAGTAGCTGGGACTACAGGCGCCCGCCAACGCGCCCGGCTAGTTTTTTGTATTTTTTTAGTAGAGACGGGGTTTCACCGTATTAGCCAGGATGGTCTCGATCTCCTGACCTCGTGATCCGCCCGTCTCGGCCTCCCAAAGTGCTGGGATTACAGGCTTGAGCCACCGCGCCCGGCCAACATTGTTTTAAATAACACCGTCAAGTACCTTAATGCAACTGACAATTAAATTAAGAAAACCCTACCCCAACAGCTGTAAAATATACAAGTGCACATAGAATATTCATCAAGACACACTACATACTAGGACATAACACAAGTTTCTCTAAATTTTAAAAGGCTAAAATTACACAGAGTATTCTCTCTAAACACAAAGAAATGTCAATAACAGTAAGAAATCAATAAGAATATACTTCAGAATAACTTATATCAAAGAAGGAATAAATCACCTGTTAAAATAATTCAAACCGAATGATAATGCAAATATAGTACTTCATAATTTGTGAGATATAGATAAAACAAAGCTTAAATGGATATTTATATCTTCAAATGCTTATTAAAAATATAGAAAGGTGGACACAGTGGCTCACACATGTAATCCTAGCACTTTGGGAGGCCAAGGCAGGAGGATCACTTGAGGTCAGGAGTTCAAAACCAGCCTGGCCCACATGATGAAACCCCATCTCTACTAAAAATACAAAACAGTTAGCCAGGCATGGTGGTGCATGCCTGTAATCACAGCTACTTGGGAGGCTGAGGCAGAAGAACTGCTTGAACCCGGGAGGTGGAGGTTGCAGTGAGCCAAGATCATACCACTGCACTCCAGCCTGGCTGACATAGCAAGACTCCGTACCCCCCCCAAAAAAAGGCTTAAAAACAATGATCTTCATTTCCATCTTAAGATGCTATAAAAAGATGAGCAAATTAAGCCCAAAGTAAATGGAAGGAAGGAAATAAATACTAGAGCACATATCAAAAAAGTAAAAAACAAACATGAAGGAAAAGTAAGAAAGTCAAAAGAAGGCTTTTTGAATATAAATAAAACTGATAATACTCTACAAGACTGATGAAAAAGGGGAAAAATCAGAGACTGATTAGATGCAAAAAAAGGGGGGAATATTTATTACCAGTATAAGGCAAAAAGAGGATGTGTTACTACAGATATGACACAAATCAAAAGAAAAATAACAGGAGTCCAACTTCCTGTAATGATGAAGTTGTCTCACAATATTGGAACCAATCCTCCCATAAAAAACAATTTAGAGCTCTAGACATAAAAACTCCAAAAATAAATAAATAAATAAATAAATAAACCCACAACTATCTAAAATAACTGGAGATGAGCCAGAAACAGGAAAAAGGGAGGGGAGTTGCCAACTAGAAGGGACTGACAGTGGGTGAATTTTCTGTTCTTACGACTTTGTGCCTGAGTGTAGGCCTCAGTCAATCCTGAGCAGAAAGGCTAAATCTCCGATAAAAATAGTCTTATCTGTTGTTAAATCAGAGAACAGAGTTAACGATGACAACGTCAGATGGAAACTGACGATGAATATTGAAGGAAGGAGAAAGGAACTGCACAAATCCTACATATTAAATTCTGTCTAAATCTCTGTCTGGCATATACACACACAGAGAAGTCTCCAGGCAGCTCAATTAGGACTAAATGAACTAATAAAAGATTTCAGCTACTGCCCAATCTCAGAAAACAGAGTTTGGAGTCTGAATTGAGGCAAAACAAAATTCAAAACTCCTCAGAGGCTTGACACTGTGGTTTGCGCCTATAATCACAGCTACTCAGGAGGCTGAGGCAGGAGGATTGCCTGAGGCCACAAGTTCAAGACTGACCTGAGCAACATAGTGAGACCCCATCTCTAAAAAGAAAATTTTTTTTAAGTAGCTGGGAGTGGTGGCACACAGCTGTAGTCCCAGCTACTCGGGAAGCTGAGGCAGGAGGATTGCTTGAGCTGCCAGGGTGACATATCAAGACCCTGCCTCTTAAAAACAAACAAGACAAAACAAGAAAATCCTCCTTAGAGGACTACAACAGAATATAAACTGTCTACTATACGTCATTCATAATATGGAGGAGATATTCCAAACTACAAGAAAATGTGACCCATGAAGGAAATCAATGGAAACTAAGCCTAAAATGACCCAGATTGTTCTTTTCCAGCTGGCTATTTTGACTTTGTTATAAAAATGCTCTGATCTTCCATCCATTCTAGAAGGAGGATGTTATGAGCAGGGATTTTTGATTCTCATTATTTTTCACCCAGTGGACTCTGATGCTAAGGATTTTTTGTTTTTGCTTTTTTAACCCAGGGAATTTTTTGTTTGTTTTCTTTTTAATAGTGGACCTTTTGACTCCATTACTTTTCTTTAAAAAATAAATAAATAAATAAAGTGAGCTGAGTACAGTAGTACATGCCTGTAGTCTCAGCTACTTGAGAGGCTGAGGTGGGAGGATCACTTGAGCACAGGAGTTTAAGGCCAGCAAGGGCAACATAGTAAGACTCCGCCTCTAAACAAACAAACAAAAAATGGCAGCTGTTTTAACAAATACGTAAGAAACCACATTCATTAACTGTTGTCAGGAAAGAATACTCCTCTCTGTACCTCCTTACTTATCTGTACGATGGAGATGATAATAGCTCCTGACCCACATGTAAGGATTAAATGGTTTTATTTCTATAAATCGCTTGGGACAATGACTGGTACAAGTGATCAGTAAATGGTAGCAGAATTTAAAAAATAAAAAACAACAACAAAAAAAATGACCCAGATTTAGGAGTTATCTAAAAGGGATTAAAAATAGCTACTATAATTATATTCGTAAAGAATAAAAAAGAGAAACTATAAAAATAGTAAAATGGATATTTTTAAATTGAAACATTCAGTATATGAAGTGAAAAATTTCACTGATAAAGTTTTAAAAAGAAAATGGGAGATGTCACAAGATTGAGTCAGTAAGCTTTAAGACAGATCAATATGCATCACGTAATCTAAGAAACAGAAAGACAAAGGATTTTAAAAATAAACAGATTCAATGAATTTTGCAACATTAGCAGAGATATATACACACACACACACATATATATATATAAATTGGAATCCCAGTGTGAGAAAAGCAAAATAAAAAGTTGGAAAATATACTGAAAGAAATAACAGCTGAAATTACTTCAAATAGTGGAAATATATAAATGTTTATGTTCAAAAAGCTCAGGGAACCCCTATAAAGAAAACAAAACTACATTTAGACACATACACTGAAAAGACAAAGTTACACACGAGTGAAAAATGATATGATAAATTCTAATGGGACATACTTATCAGAAACAAGGGATCTACCAGTTTGTATTCACTCACTCACTGAAAGACATTTGAGTTGTTTTAGTTGTTGGCAATTATGCATAGTGCTGCTACATACATGTTTCTACAGTATGTTGTGTGATCATAACTTTTCATTTCGGTAGGATGAATGCCTAGGAGTGGGATTGCTGAGCTAAAAAAATAAGTTTAACTTTTATAAGAAACTGCCAAATGTTTTATTAAAAGGCTATACCATTTTGTATATGTATGCCATGAGCAACATATGAGAATTTCAGTTCCTCTGCATCCCTGACAGCATTTAATATTGTCAATATTGTTTTTCACTTTACCTATTCTAGAAGGTGTGTAAGATAATACTATCTCACCGTAGTTTTCATTTGCATTTCCCTAATGAGTAAAGATTTTGGATATGTTTTCATGTGTTTATTGCCATATCTATGCTGTCCTTGGTGAAGTGTCACTTAAAACCTTTGCCTTTTTGTTAGATTGTTTTCTTAATGTGGAGTTTTCAGACTTCTTTAGATACTCTGAATATACCTCTGAATATTAATTTGCAAAATTCTTTTTCCCCAACCTATGGGAGAATAGTTTTTTTTCCCCCATTCTCTTTAACAATGTCTTTCAAAGATAAAACTTTTAAAACTAAATCCAATTAATCATGTTTTTTCTTTTATGTATCATACTTTTGGTATCATATTAGAAAATATTCTGTAACCCAGGTCACCACTGCAATTTTGTCAAAACCACTGACCATACTTGCATGGGTCCAGTTCTGGAATCTCAGTTTTGCTCCATTAATCTTTGGATCTGTTCTTTCACCAGTACTGTACTAGATTACTGTAGTGTTACAGTATGCCTTACAATTGGTTAGTGTGAGTTTTCTTTTTTCATCTTCTAAAAAATTGTTTTAGCATTCTAGCTCCTTTAACTTTCCATATAGATTTTAGAATCATCTTGTGAATAGCTGCAAAGAATCTTGCTAGAATTTTGACTGGGATCTCCTTACCAATCCAGAATAATTAACATCTTCACTATGTTGAATCCTCTACTCCACAAATATGGTCAATCTGTTCATTTCTTTCATAAGTATTTTGTAGCTTTCAGCATACAGATTCTGTGTATATTTAATACCTGTTTCATTTTGAGGTAAAGTATCATAAATAGTGCTATTTTTAAAATTTCAGTTTCCAATTTTTCCTTGTGATATTTGTATGTTTTTCTTAGATCCTATCTTATTATTATTATTTAATTTTTTTTATGAGACAGAGTTTCCCTCTTTTGCCCAGGCTGGAGTGCAGTGGCATGATCTCAGCTCACTGCAACCTCTGCCTTCTGGTTTCAAGCAATTCTCCTGACTCAGCCTCCTGAGTAGCTGGGATTACAGACGCCCACCACCACACCTGGCCAAATTTTATATTTTTAATAGAGATGGGATTTCATCATGTTGGCCAGGCTGGTCTTGAACTCCTGACCTTGTGATCCACCCACCTCGGCCTCCCAAAGTGCTGGGATTACAGGCATGAGCCACCACGCCCAGCCCTGGATCTTGTAATAGTATTAAACTCACTTAGTTCTAGGAGGTTTTCTGATTTTTGTTTTATAAAATTCCTTGAGGTTTTTATTAACATAATCAAAACTTAAAGCTAATACCTAATCCTCTTCTCCCACCAGGCCCAAGATTTTCTGCTGTCTTATCACAGCGCCTTCCCTTATGGAACACATGTTTATATGCTTTGGCACACAAAAAAGAGATAGATTTAGCTGAGCAGGCTTTGTTTCTCGCAATTCATACTATGGTAAGCAAATGAAAAACTAAAGTGGCTACACAAATCACCCTAAGAATTTGTTATCATGAGACTTTCTTCTTGTATATTTTCAGGTAAAATTTGTACCACTTACAAGGTACAAGATGACAATCGAGATTACAGAGATTACCACATGACAGCATCCACAAGGTACACGAAAAAAACTCAAATCTGCTTTGGATAAACCTACCTTAATCACAAGCCTCAAAAAATTCCAAAAGATAAAATCACAAAGCACACAAGCAATTCACAGTCAAAAATTCAGTAAAAACACAGGAAAACACTGATTGTGATCTTCTTTCAGATTCCACTTCTGACACCACTTGTCAACTTAAGTAACAGAAAGAGGCTCTCTAAAAGAAAATGATATATATTTGGGAATAGGGCATTGCAATGGGAATACACATGTCATAGTAAACTATGTGCATATTCACAGAGGTAAAGGAAAAAAGATTTTTAAAGGAAAAATGATCAGGATTACATAATTGCTTTGAGATAATAATCCTTGGCTACAAAGATCAATAACAAGGATGACTACTAGTCCAAGGTTGGGCAGTTGCTTTCCTCTAAGTAGTGTATTTTGTGTGTGTGTGTAAGGTTGTAATTGCCTTTGATCATCCAGGAAAGATTTATGGAAGAGCCTCTTATCAAAAAAAAAAAAAAAAAAAAAAAAATGAATCCCCAACATACACAGAAAATCTACAAGGTTCTTAAAAAGAAAACTTCTTTTGTAGAGACAGGGTTTCACTATGTTGTCCAAGCTGGTCTCAGACTCCTGGCCTCAAGTGATCCTCCCACCTTGGCCTCCCAAAGCACCGGGATTTACAGGTATGAGCCACTATACTCGGCCCCAAAGGTTCTTCAGAACATTATATAAACAGAAACACTGCCAGCTTAAATTGAAAGGGGGAAAGAGAAGACGACATTTTAAATAAAATTTCAAAAAAGACTCTCAGACTCCCAAAATACCACAGGCAGGAAACGGGCTGATGAAACTGCTCAGCCACAAACATGTGCCACCTTTCATGAAAAAGGATGATCTAAAGGTCAGAGCCCTGAGCCCACAAGGGTGGAGCCTCAAATCACAGAGGATGTTTTTCCCAGGCTGGATTACGAAATTGACTACAACAGGTAACTCCATTTCTCCTATTTTCTCCTTTTTTGAACGGGAATGCTTATAATTTCTATCCCATCGTTGCCCCACCATTTTGGGAGCAAATAACTTGTCTGAATTTCAGAACTTCACAGATAGATAGGAACTGTACCTTAGGAAAGATCACTCTCAGACTCTCACCCATGCCTAATCTAGATGACTGAATTCATAAGGGTTGAAACTATTGAGCTGATAAGATTTAAAAGAGATGTTGGACATTGAAATGATGCTGCAATGGGAATGCAGCATTAAACTTTGGGAATGTTGGGATGGGGTGAATATATTTTGCACGTGGAACAGACATAAATCTCTGGGGGCCAAAAGGCAGACTGTGGTAGGTAGGCAGAGTAACAGTACACCCACAGATGTCTACATCCTAATCCCCAAAACCTGGAAATATGCTACATTACTTGGCAAAAGGGACTTTGCAGATGTGATTAAATTAGGAATGAGAAGATTATCCGGGTAAGCCCAATGTAATCACAGGAGTCCTTATAATAAGAAGAAAAGAGAGTCAGAAAAGGAGATGTGGCCGGGCGCCGTGGCTCAAGCCTGTAATCCCAGCACTTTGGGAGGCCGAGACGGGCGGATCACGAGGTCAGGAGATCGAGACCATCCTGGCTGACACGGTGAAACCTCGTCTCTACTAAAAAAATACAAAAACTAGCCGGGCGAGGTGGCGGGCGCCTGTAGTCCCAGCTACTCGGGAGGCTGGGGCAGGAGAATGGCATGAACCCGGGAGGCGGAGCTTGCAGTGAGCTGAGATCCGGCCACTGCACTCCAGCCCAGGCGACAGAGCGAGACTCCGCCTCAAAAAAAAAAAAAAGAAAAGAAAAGAAAAGGAGATGTGACAATGTTAGATGTTGAAGTGATACAGAGCCAGGAGCCAAGGAATATGGGCAGCCTGAAGACAGAAAGGAATTTTCAAATCAGACATCTTCCCTAGAGCCTCCAGAAGGGTAACAGCTTTGCTGACACCTTGATTTTAACCCATTGAGATTGATTTTGGATTTCTGACCACCAGAACTGTAAGATAAGAATTTCTTTTGTGTTAAGCCACTAAGTTTGTGGTAATTGATACTGTAATATGAAATGAATACACATACTTTCAAGAATGCATATAAACAGAAAATTTTAACTTGAAGATTAACAGAGATTTGAAGGGAAAAAAGGTGTTTCAAGGTCTTAGCAATAATCAACTAAAGAATATTAAACTTTAAAACATATAGAACCACGGAGAAAGAATAAGTAGTTTTTTCTCACTCAGGCCTTCAAAAATTTCTTGGATTTTCCTATTCCCAGTAAAATATTTAATAGTAACAGTAATAATTTTGATAATGATAATGTTAAGGAGCTCTTTCTGAGTGCTTACTCTGCACCAGGCACTGTGCTAAGCTTCTACATGCATTTGTTATAGCATATAATCTCAACTGTATAAGGTTGAAGCTGTTACATATCCACAGACCATAAAGGGATAAACTGTGGCTTAAAAAAGTAATTTGATAAAGTTCACGTAGCTAAAAAGGAATATATAGTTGTGTTGAATCTAAGTATGTCTTGTGCTTTATTCCACCACTATACTACACGGCTTCATAGTATGTCTTTCATTGAGTCTGTTTCTTGTCCCAATGCTTTAGAAAGCAGATGGCTTACTCCGTAAGAAAGTGAAGTAGTTCAAAAAAGGAGGTACTCTACATGGAATGCTTTTGTACAAGGTTACACTGAGGTAGTAGAAAGTTAAACCTAAAGAGAAAATAGAAATCTGGTTAATTGATATGTAACCAAGGCATTTTTTTATTTAAACACTCATTAGTATTCTCTCCTGCCTTGGAAAGCCAAGTATTTTAGAGTAAAGAATGTCATGCCTATTCGATGGCTTACAAGAATTCATAGTCACAATCTGAATTCCTAATTAGAGTATTCTCATAGAAGAGGTAGAATAGCAGGCTAAAAATGCCAAGACCTTAGGAATTACTGTAAGGTGATTCTAGTAATTTTTATAAACTAACCCTAGGCATTGTTTATTGTCTTAAAACATTATCTTTTTATCATAAGATAGTGTATAAAAACTAAGGGGGCTTTTGGTAGATCTGGGCAGCCTCTAGCATAAGGCTAGTTTTCCCTCACAATTTCTGCCAAACACTGAGGATGTGAAAGGGAAGAGGGTAAAATGTAATCTGTGGTTCGTAAGTCAGGAAAGCCACCATTGGAGGGTGGTAGTGATTGAAAGGAGGTACAAGGGGAGCTTTGGGGTACTGATAATATATGGCACATATCTACAGTGGGCAGCTAGGGGGTGGATTAGTTTCAGACTCTTCATTCTTTTCCTGGGTATATTTCTCATGATGATGACAGAAAAGCAAGAGGGCAAGCAGAAACACTCAATGCCTCTTGTTAAAGCACAGGTTTGAAAACAGCATATTAGCTATCACTTCAGCCTTATTCTATTTGGTCAGGGTAAGTTACTTGACTATACTCAAAGTCAACAGAAGGGTAGATATATGTATCTTCAAAGCCATATGGAAAATTTGATATAGGAAGCAGAAAAAGCACTGGGACCAAATCTACCATACAGACTGTGATTCAATTCTGGCACAACTAAGTAACCCTAGGTGGATAAGAAAGCTTACTCCAATTTGGCTTTGAAAACAGGGATTCTTCTGTGAACTTAAACTATAAATAAAGTTCATTTCACAATGCTGTACATTATAAAAAGGGGGAGAACTGCTCAATTAACATAAAATTTATTATAAATAATTCACAATTTTATGTTTGTATACAAATAATCAGTAATATATATTCTAGATTCACACAGCTGCAAATTCTGCTCTGCAATCCTAAATAAATATATTCACACTGGTCACACAGTCTCCCAAGTTAGTTTGCAACAACTCGGTAATAATTAGTTATTAAAAATCTTCATGGACCAGGTGCGGATCCCAGCACGTTGAGGCCAAGGGGGATACTGCTTGAGCCCAAAAGTTCAACCAGTCTGGGCAACACAGCGAGACCTTTCTTTCCACACACAAAAAAATTTAAATTAGTCAGATGTGGTGACACGCCAACTGTAGTCCTAGCTACTTGGGAGGCTGAGGTGAGAGGATTGCTTGAGCCAATGAGCTCGAGTTACAGTGAGTTATGATTGTGCCACTGCACTCCAGCCTGGGTGACAAAGCAAGACCCTGTCAAGAAAACAAAACAAAAAAAATTTATAGGTTCCAGACAGTCGAATTATCTGTAAGTTCCTAAAATAAATAAAAATAAATTATTTTAGCATCTTAAGAGCAATGTCTTCCTCAAGTCAACTATAATGACAAACAGCCATTCCTCCATAAGGAGAAAACAACTAAGTTTTACCTATTCCTTTTTTAAGTTAGAAAGAAATTTGCTGTTTTTATTGTAAGTTAGTTAAAATTGATATAATTTAATGAACCAATTCAGTTAATTCTTAAATTCCTCTATTACTCTAACTTGAGACATATAAATAAAAACAATGATAAAATTTTAAAAATTCCTTGAAACACAAACTACCAAAGCTTACTCAAGAAGAAATGGGTAATCTGAGTGGTTCCATATGGATTATTTCCATATAGGGCCTATAAGAAATCGAATTTGTAGTTTAAAATGCTTCCAACAGACAGGGGAAAAAACTCACTCCAGGCTCAGAGAGCTTCTTAGTAAATTTTAACACACATTTAAGAGAAGAGATTAAAACTCATTCTATACAAACTCTTGCAGGAAATTGAAGAGGGGGAAATGCTTCCCAACTCATTCCTTCAGGCCAGCACTATGATGCTACAAAATTAGATGAAATCATTCCAAGAAAACTAATGACTGTCTCTCATTAAGCAAAAATTCTTAACAACATATTAACTAATAAAATCCAGTAACACATAAAAGGATAACATTTCACATCAAGTGGGCTTCAGCCCAGAAATGCAAAGCTGGTTAATATTCAAAAATTAATCATTAGCAAAACTATATGATCACATCAACTGACACAAAAAGAGCTTTCAAGAAAATTCAACATCCATTTGTAACTAAAAACTATCAGCGGCCGGGCGCGGTGGCTCAAGCCTGTAATCCCAGCACTTTGGGAGGCCGAGATGGGCGGATCACGAGGTCAGGAGATCGAGACCATCCTGGCTAGCATGGCGAAACCCCGTCTCTACTAAAAATACAAAAAACTAGCCGGGCGAGGTGGCGGGCGCCTGTAGTCCCAGCTACTCGGGAGGCTGAGGCAGGAGAATGGCGTGAACCCGGGAGGCGGAGCTTGCAGTGAGCCGAGATTGCGCCACTGCACTCCAGTCTGGGCGACAGAGCGAGACTCCGCCTCAAAAAAAAAAAAACAAAAAAACAAAAAAAAAACTATCAGCACACTAGGAATAGAAAAGAACTTCCTTAACCTAAATAAAGGTATCTATGTTAAACTTATAGCTAAAAATCACACTTAATGGTAAGAGAGTAATTTGCTTTTCCACTAAGATCCAGAACAAGAAGAGGATGCCCTTTACCACAGCTTTTACTCAACATTGTACTGGAAGTTCTAGTTAGTGCAACAAGGCAAGAAAAAGAAATAAAACGCATACAGATTAGAAAGGAAAAGATGAAACTGTCCTTATTTACAGATAACACGATTGCTCACATAAAAACTGCAAAGAATCTACACACACACACACACAAAAAAAACCTCCTAAAACTAAAAAAATGAGTTTAGCAGTCATTGGACACTTTATTCCTTTATACCAGAAATGAAAATTTTGGGTCTGAAATCTTCAAAAAATACAAAAAAAAATAGTAATAAAGTATGACAACAGATGCATGATCTGCAAGCAGAAAACTACAAAACACAGAAGAAACTTTTTACATCTAAGTAACTTGAGAGATGTACCACGATCATGAATTGCAAAGCTCAATATTAAATTCAATTCTCCCTAATTGATATATACATTCAACACAATCTCAATCAAAATTTTACAGCCTCTTACAAAACTAAATACAGTGTTACCATACACTCCTGCTATCATGCCCCAGGTATTTACCTAACTGATTTGAAAACTTATGTCCACACAAAAACTTGCACATGAATGCTTATAGTAGCTCTTTCATAATTGCCAAAAGCAACCAAGATGTGCTTTAATAAATGAGTGGATTATTACACACTGCATGCTTATATCAAAATATCTCATGTACCCCATAAATATATATACCTACTAATGTACTACAAAAATTAAAAGTTAAAAAAAGTAGATTAACAAACTATGGTATATCCATATAATGGACTATTATTCACTCTTAAAAACAAATGAAATATTAGGCAATGAAAAAATATAGATGGATTTTAAATGCATATTGCTAACTTTAAAAAGCCAGTCTGAAAAGGCTAAACACTGTATGATTCCACTTATATAGCATTCTGCAAAAAGCAAAATCTATACAGATTCCAAATAAATCAGAGGTTGACTGAGGCTTGGGGAGAAGGCAGAGTTAAATAGGTGAAGCACAGAATATATTGTAAGGTGGTAGATTAGTTCTGTATGATACTGTATGGTGAATACATAACACTTTGCATTTGTCAAAACACAACTTTACAGCAAAAAAGTAAATCTTAGCGTAGGAAAATATTTTTAAAATCATTTAGGAGATTGGAGGATTCTAGGATGGAATACAAACTACTAGCTATATTACAAATGTATGGTATGTAATAATCTCATTGAAAGAGGGAAGGAAAGCTGTTTACCTAAGTTAACTTTAAAAATGAATGGTGATAGAGAGTAAGACTAAAGGTAGAAGGAAGTATACATTAGCACCGTAGTTTATAAGTTGTTTCCCATGGAAATATGAGTTAATAATTCTAAAATCACTATAAATCTATACTGGGACTGAGCAATTAAATAGATGGCAGAAATTGGGAGGCACGGTTCTCACTGAATGAGAAGTTACAGACCAGAAAGGCAAGAAAGCTAAAATAATCCATGTCTAAATTAATTGGCATTGAAGACATCAATCTGAGCTCATGTTTAGCTGACAACTTAACACTGTGGTCCTCAATCTCCATCTGCCATCATGATAACCTGAATACCTGTCAGCACTATGAGATGTTACCCAATAATTTCCAGATATAGAAGACAGTGGATGGGCTGTATCTTGAGGCAAAAAGGAAGGTGGTCAGTAGAACAAAGGGTAACCGCATTCATTGGTAGAAATGACAGTATAATGACAGTGGAGAAACATATTTTAAAAAATTGAACAGAAAAATACAACTTGCAAAATAAAGACATTTTTGTAAATTCAAAGACAATGAATTCAAAACTACAATAACTATTAATGAAAGTCTGCCAGATAGAAGGAAGTAATAACAAAAATGTGGACTATACGAAGTCACGCAGAGCACAGGAAGTAAATTTATTTTCCTTATTTAAATATCCTTACAAGGCCAGGCATAGTGGCTCACGCCTACAATCCCAACACGTCGGGAGACGAGGTGGGTGAATCACTTGAGGTCAGGAATTCGAGACAAGCCTGGCCAATATGGTGAAACTTGTCTCTACTAGAAATACAAAACTTAGCCGTGCCATTGTGGTGGATGCCTGTAGTCCCAGCTATTTGGGAGGCTGAGGCAGGAAAATCGCTTGAACCCAGGAGGCGGAGGTTGCAATGAGCCAAAATCACGCCACTGCACTCCAGCCTGGGAGACTGAGCAAGACTCTGTCT
This sequence comes from Trachypithecus francoisi, assembly GCF_009764315.1. Taxonomy (NCBI): domain Eukaryota; kingdom Metazoa; phylum Chordata; class Mammalia; order Primates; family Cercopithecidae; genus Trachypithecus; species Trachypithecus francoisi. Next base: position 19,050,244 of record NW_022681464.1, read on the forward strand.
CAATCAATCAATCAATCAATCAATCAATAAATAAATAAATAAATAAATATCTCCTTACAAGATAATTATTTAACAAAAATAAAAATAAAATGTGGGTATAAAATTAAAATGTATCTTGATAATAGCACAATGATCAGAAAGAGAAAATAGTATTATACTATAATAAAGTAGCTAAAGTAGTATAAGCCATCACTGGAAGGTTGATTTGTTAAAGGTGTATAGACACACCTTACAGCAACCACTAAATACAGAACAAAGCCACAGCTAATAAGCCAACAAAAGAGATAAAATAGAAATTTTAAAATATTCAATTGATCCAAAAGAACACAGAAAAAAAGGAAAAGAGGAACAAAGGTCAAATGGAACAAACTGTAAAACAAACTCAAACCTAACTGTATCAATAATCAAACAAACTGTAAGTGTTCTAAATATCCAAATTAAAAGTACAGATGTCAGATTGGAATAAAAAGCAAGAATCACATATGATCTGGCTATAAAAAATGCACACTAAATACAAAGGCACAATTAGTTTAAAAGTTATAGCATATAAAAAGATACACCATAATAACACGGATCAAAAGAAGCTAGAGTAGGTCAATAAACATTAGGTAATATAGATTTTAGGGCAAAGAATATTACCAGGAATAAACAAGGTCATTTCATAATGATAAAAGGGTCAATTCATTAGGAGAAGACAATAATCTCAAACTTTATGCATCTAAAAGTGGAATTTCAAAATATAAGAAGACAGAACTGTGAAGAGAATAGATAAATCCACAAATATATTATACTCAGAGATCTTAATACCCCTTTCTCAATAGCTGATACAAGTAGGTGAAAATCAATATGCATACAGAAGCTTTGAACCACACTTCTGACAATTTCAGGACAATCCACTTATATTAATAATATTATGCTATGCTAATACAGCAGCAAATATAAAGCTATGATAATAATAGTAGTAATAGCAGTAATATGCATGTTAATAGACTCCACATTCCATCATCGTCCAAAGCTACAAATTTGTGAGATCTTAGAAAAGAAAGCAAAAGTGAAAGCATATATTTAGCTACTGCCCATGTCTTTTACATTGTTTTTTGCAAGAAATGAGTACAAACAGTGCTTTAATGTACAGATCACCTGGGGATCTTATTAAAACACAGATCCTGAAAAAGTGAAGTCTGGCATGAGGCCTAAGCGTCTGCATTTCTAACAAGCTCCCTATATTGTTGGTGATGCTGACACTGCAAACCCATAGACTCAGCTTGTAATAGCAAGGAACTAGAAGATGGAAAGAAAAATAGTAAAGATGCCAGGGTCACTTTAGCTTTGCATACCTCTGGAGATTCAATGACAGAAAGTAAGTAACACTTTTTGAATGATTCTAATGTGCTCAGTCATGGTACAAAGCATTTAATATGCATTCTTTAATTTAATCTCCACAATAAACCTGCTGGAATGAGTACTATTATTTACTCCTCATTTTGCAGAGAAGAAACTAGAATTTTAGCGAGGTCAGTGATTTGTACACAATACAGAGTTCTTTACCTGCCTTAGCAGAGCACAGGTGTTGAAGCACTAAATGAACTCCATGGAAATTTTCTATTTCCAACATTTCCCCTTAAGTCACCTCAATTTTACATTTCCCTTTCTTTTCGGTCCTTCTTCCCTTCCCCACTGGAAAGACCTAATCATTTAACCACAAAACCGAGCAGAGAACTTTCACAATCGAACTGGCAAGAATTATGTTAAATATATGGCATTAAACTTCTTTTGGCTGATTTTTTCCATTGTATTTTAAAGAGATACTTAATATTCTGCCTTAAATAAAATATAATTGATACAAAATTCAAGGCAAGATATCTGAAAACTTCTAACTTTCACTGTAATGTCAAATGAGACCTACTGTTATTCATCTAGCTATTACAGTGATGATTAAGTGACAAACATGAATATGCCACACACACTGATGATTTTGGAATGAAGCAATATTCTATATTATTCTAAAATATTCCATAATAAACATGCATTGTTTTTAAAGTCAGGAAAACATGTTAAAATTTTTTAATTGAATAAGGCATTAATTATCAAGTAGTCCCTAATCTCCCATGTCCTTAAATATTAGCACTAGGCATAGAGTTAAGGAAAAATTAACAGATACATATTTGTAAATATCTCCAGAAGCTACAGAATTCTAAGGGTAATTATCCTAACAATGGAAAAAATAAAGAATATATTTGGTGAAAAATCAAATATTCAAATTAAAGTTTCCGTGAAAAGATGCAACACAGAGGATGCCAGAGAGTCCCCACAGCCTTGTAGAACAGGTGGAGCTCAGGCATCTAAGGGTGCTGGAGGTTTATTTCTAAGTACTTTCATCACCTCTAAAAAAGAGGTGGTAATTGTGTTTCCCTGGTTATAAAAGAGGAAATAAATATAACCAAGCAGGTAAAGTTCTCCCAATTGGTTGATATCTTATGGATAATACCTGACTTTGTCTAGAATATTTAACTTTACAAAAAACATACAGAGAAGCTATCATAAAACATAATGCAGAATTATTTTTCCTTCTGAGATCAAGGATTGAAAACCAATGGCATAGCACTTAAAACACACCTCCTTTGCTGTCTTGAAGGTGGTAAAGTGTTACAGCAACAGAGATATTCAGGGACATGCTGTTAGACTAAATATCACGGCACCTTAATACTAAAAAGGCAAATGAAATTTTCATTTCGATGTTAAACGTTTTTACAGAAAAAGAAGAAATCTGTAAAGGGAGAAAAAATGTAAATGGTATTTTTTGGTGACAGAATGTGTTTCTTCAGTTTTGTGGCAAACTGCCCCTACCACCACCCGCTGCCTCAAAAAAAAATTGTTGGTGAAGAATGCAACCACAAATAGCTTTATAAAGAGATGAAAATATTGCCTCACTTCTAAGTGAGGCTGGATTTTCAGAATTTTTTTTTTTTAACTTTCATATGATGTCCAGTCTGGCAACACATGTGGTAACAATGAAGGCTACATTTTTCCCTACATAGAAGAGCATGTCCAGTGTTTCCAACATGATAGTTCAGAAGATTCAACCACTGTGAAAAGTGCTAATGTCAGACTATTTTAAGAGATTATAGAGAAAAAATGAAAAATCTGGAATAAAAATAAACAGCTCTGAAACTCCACCTCTATAGTAGTTTCTTCAAAATCCTTACCATATTTCTTTCCTGGCAACTCCTCAAGAAACAGAAGTCACTGCAAAAATTTTGTTGCCTCCTGACCTGCTAAGCCAAATAACACTTCTATCCAAATAATCCTTTTATGCTGTATCAGTTTTATGCTATATCAGTTCTAACATATTTTTAGCAAGTAATTTGGGGCAGGAACTCCTCTCAAAGCTGCTTCTTTACTCGATCTTTCTAGACTGCCAACCTTGCATTTTGAACTGTGCAGACTCAGCTCTAGCACTGCAGGTCCATTAAGAGTCAACAGTAAAATGCCGCCCTGAGCTGTCAGACACAAGAAAGGAAGAGGACCATAAAGACCAAAAACTGGCAGTGACTTCATGTTCACCCTCTCACTGCCAAAAAGATCTGAAACAACTCTCAAAACAAATCTTTAGTTGGTGGCTCATGTTTAAAATTTTCCAGACATCTGACTGACAGCATTCACAAAAGCATCCACAAGTGTTGAAGAAACAAAAGCTAACAGTGCACATGGACAAACTGATAGTGCTCCAAAAGGCAGAAAGTTTTGCCATAAATCTGTCCTTCCATATTAGTTCTGCTGTCACATTTGACATGCCTCCTCAACCAAGTGACTCATAATTTTACAATAAACATTTTTAAAATGTAAACAAAAAGCTAAGATGTCCAAGAACATTAACACAACAGCTTCCACCATAAGGTATTACAATCAGGGTTAAGTGACTAAAGAAACAAAAACATAGAGAATACCTTAAGAACTAACATCGTGGCCAGACATATTCAAAGCCACTGAAAAACTCGCATCTCAAGATAAACATTTTAGAAGCAGAACTCTAAATATTCATAAGGAACATGATATTTATCAAGATTCACTTCTTCATTCAAGACAACAAAACCAAACCTAGTCAGATACATAATTACTCATAATGAAGCATTTTGAAGAGACAATCAGATTATAACATTTAATCCTGAAAGTTTTATTTCATAAACCTATTTATATAGAGACAGGCTCTGTATCTAAAAGTGCGAATTTTTAAAAATTTCCTTTGCCATTTGGGGGATGGAAAAGCATCCCTGATTTGTATATTAAAGCACAAGCATCTGTCCTACTGATGATATTCTAGGGAAGCACATTAGCATAAAATTTAACGATGTCAAATAAGTGGATGTGAAATAGGGACTGCGTAAAGACACTATTTCCAAGGCTGACAGAAACATCACTGTTTAGAAATGCAAATGAAACCATTATGTTCAATAATTATATGAAAATATGAACAGTTCAGCATGTTTTCCAGCCCTGATGGCGGTTAATGGGATGTACGCTTATGTAAATAACTACTATTAAAGCTAATGCTGAAAAAAACTAATAAATTCATACTAAAGCAACTGATTTAGTATGCTTTTAAACCCCAGCAGTGCTCACTTATTAGAAAAGAGTGCATTATTATGTTTAGAACTCATTACTGCTACAAGTCACTGCAACTCCATCAATTACCATGTATTAATAAAAATGGGACACAAACAAAAAAAATTATTGCCTCTCAGCAGTTTTTTTTAAAGATAAAATCTAGGGGCATTACCATCATGGGGCCTTGTAGGGAACTTATCCACATGATAATCTTTATTACTAAAACAGTACTTCCAACACTATCATCTCAGGGTATTTTGATCATAAGAAGGGCTAACCTTTATGTAAAATTATCAACATTTTACAATATTGACCATTTTAACAACAATAAGAAAATTTTAATATTTGAATTGTATCTCTAAAAACTTAAAATATATTTGGCACATGGTCTGTTTTTTCAGAGGGAGGCTAAAAAATGAAAATATGTAGTGGTAATCATAACAGTGTAGATGATAGATGATTTCATTCCAAGAAACTGTCTAACAGAAATCCCATTCCATTCTACACTTAAATCTCAGTGAATTCTGTGTAACCAAAGGATTGAATTTTTAAGAACAAGCATTAAATTTCACTCTTGGCCACAAGCTGGATTTTCTTGCAATATATTAAATATTTAATACAAGATATTAAGAACTTAAAAATTCTTATTCTTTAAAATTCAAATTTAGCTGGCACCTTACAGCAAGAAAATGCCGACAGAGCAGGAATTCAAATATAGAAAATACGCCTTTGCTCTTACTCGACTTCTGCCAACTTTCCCAATTTATTCTATTTTTTTTAACATATGTAATTTAACTGATCCTTCATTCTTTCCTAGCAGTCAGGAAAACAGAAAACATTTCAGCATCTTTTAAATGTGAAATACATTTGCTAAATCTCAAATGCAGACCTGATACATATCATGAGTATATGTATATTTTTAAATAATTGTCACATCAGTCCAATCATTTGCAGTTTTTAGCTCACATGTTTATTCATCTCCTGAGACGCTTTTATTGCAATTTAGATATACTATCACCAGGTGGCAGTAGAGTGCTAGATTATGCAGATTCAGCAATAAAGGGCAAGTTTTCTCTTGAATCAGATCTTTTCTGATCAAGTAACTCTGATTTAATAATTCATTCATGGCCGGGCGCGGTGGCTCAAGCCTGTAATCCCAGCACTTTGGGAGGCCGAGACGGGCGGATCACGAGATCAGGATATCGAGACCATCCTGGCTAACACGGTGAAACCCCGTCTCTACTAAAAAATACAAAAAAACTAGCCGGGCGAGGTGGCGGGCGCCTGTAGTCCCAGCTACTCCGGAGGCTGAGGCAGGAGAATAGCGTGAACCCGGGAGGCGGAGCTTGCAGTGAGCTGAGATCCGGCTACTGCACTCCAGCCTGGGCGACAGAGCAAGACTCCGACTCAAAAAAAAAAAAAAAAAAAAAATTCATTCATGTAGCATTTATTTATTTACTGACTACGTACTATGCATAAGGTAGTGTATTAGAGTCTCAGTATACAATAGTGTACAAGACAGAAATAATGCCTTATGAAGGAAACAGACAATAAACATATAGCAAAAGTCGAGTACTATAAATAATCGTGTCCATTCATGATTAGTAAAAGCAAAAAAACAAGAACAAAAATTCTTGGCAAACTAAGAATAAAAGAGAAATTATTCAATGTGATATAAAAGTCATCTACCAAAACCCAAAAACCTAAATGTGACATCAAACTTAAGGATGAAATATGTATTTCTTCCTAAGATACAGAACAAGACAAAGATGTTCTCTTCTCATCACTTTCAGTTAAGACCTAACTGGAGGTGTTGCAAGAAGGCAAGAAAAACAAAGGGCATAAAGATTTAAAAGAACTAAAATTCTTTTCATTTGCAGATGACGTGACTGCAAATGAAACCCTAAGAAATGTATAAAACAACTATTAGAATTAGTAAGTGAGAACTTAGCACGGTCAAAAGATACAAAATCAACATATAAAACTTAATTGTATTTCTAAGTTCAACAATGGAAAAACAAAATTAAAACCACAGTTAGAAGAAACTTTCCAAAATTAACAGAATCTGCTAACTAGAATCTGCAAATCATGGTGGAAGCTTGGAATGCCAAGATTTAAGAAAGGTGTGGCTCCTATAATCCGTGGAGTCACTACACCGGCCTAAAATTGCTGGCACCAGATGAGTTTTATATGAATAAAAAATAAACATATATCTTGTTTTGAATATTGTCACTTTGGCCGTTCCTCTTATCTGTGCAAGGAAGATTGATCCTGATATAGCTTCATAAAACACTCTCAAGTAGGTTCCATCTAATCAGAGCCTTCTCAGCTTGATTTCTGCATTATTGTCCTTGAGATCTCTTCAATGCCTTGTCAGAACACATGATGCTAAGACTCTTTAGCAATTCCTAGCTGACTTATTTTTAGCAACAAACATCCTTACAACTGCTTCAAAAATTCAAAGGGATGCTCCTCACATAATCAAAAAAATTTTTTGCTTCAAAAAGCATATTATCTCTTCAAAAACCAGAAAGCTACTTACTTTTCAGGCAAAAGAAATCTGAATGAGGACTCTAAAGGCAAAACAAAAAAAAATTCAAATAGAAGATAACATCTGAAATAAAAGATAACATTTGAAAGATATGTATCAAATATGTCTTCACATCCATTTTTTATGCTATAAATTTTTTCAGGCCAAGAAAATATTTTGTAGTCTTTATATATTTTCATAGAACTTCCTAATTCTAAACCAGTTACATATTTTGGATCATTTGATAATCCTGTGTGATAAACAGTTGAGTTTCCAAAATACTATTGTGCTTCTTATTTCATTGAGATAAGTCATATTTGAGACATCAATTTGTAATTAACTAAAGATTTAATTAATAGCCCTAATAGGGCTTTCCATGTAATTGTTTTTTTTAATTTAATAAGTGGGGGAAAAAAGCTCCCTTAGCAATATATCAAATTACTTCTCTGCCATGCCAAGTCACTATATAATGTTATACAAAGAATATACTTCTAAATGTTGTGACACCTCTCAATGATTAAGTTCACTATCATATTAAAGCCTCCTCTCACCCCCTTTTCCTCTACACTGCTGAACTAGTCCTTGTGCTTTTAGCCTGGCTCACTGATGCCTTGGGAATATTAATGTGAGACAGAGGTGACTACTTGGAAACTTTTCTCTGAACTCACTAGTAACCATTCTCTTGTGCCACCATATCATAGGTTGTGCTTATTGTCAACTTTTCTCCCATGCAAATTTCTCACTAGGGCAATTACTATATCTAACCTCCATTTCCGTTGGTTTTCTCTCTCTCTTGTCTTTTTTCCTCCTTTGCCTCTTGACACCTTTCCTGTGTTTATCAGTTTTGTGTGGAACAAAGTCGCATAGGTACAACTAAAAAAATAAAATACACACATTATAACAACTATTTGAAAAACTGACCGGTTTAACTGAAACACAATCTTGTCTTTAGACGCCTGGATTTTCCAGGCCACATTTATTTACAAATTCAAAAACTGCTTGGGGCTGTTTTGACAGGAAGAACTCTTTCTCCATTTGGCTCTGCTCTTCATAAGCCTGAGGGTTCAAGAAAATAAGATGCTCAATAGCCTGGTAATCTGTATTAAGAAAAGATAATAAAACTGGGGGAAGGTGATAATCCTTACCATCCTCTATAGGAAGATACAATTCAGATATTCTGTTGACTTCTAATTATTTCATGAGAATACCATAATTATATTTACTATTTCTAAAAAATTAGTTTTGAAATGCAAAATCTTGAGTACAATTTTTTTTTAAGTTATTGCATCAGTCTGTAACTGAAGTGAGAGTAATCTAAATCATTTATTCAGAAGTTAAGGCCATCCTAAGGTTAAGAATACTAAGACAAATTTGCTACTGATTAATAATAGTCATTCTTTATATTCTTCAAATGTAAAGCAATTACAAGCTGTGGTATGGCAAATAGATTTAGCTGAAAAGAGTACATCAGATAGCCCTTTAAGGAAAATCAGTAATGTAAAAGGCTAAACAATAATCCTAAATAATACCCTGAATGATAATTATGAGATTGATTTACTGATTTATTTAAAGTCTATTTCTTCATACAAGAACTGTTGAAACTTTCCAAAGTAATTTTAAATGATGCTATACAGGTTTAGTACCATTTACCCAGAACAGAACCATCACTGAAAAAAGATAATTAAAGATGTAGCAAATAAATGTATTTTGAATTTCAGTTTGCTGAGCTTATTTACATGTGAGTATCAAAAAGAAATGAAATCCGTAGCCACTAGAGCCAGCTGAGAAGCCCCAATCCACATTTATTTGAATTGCAGTATCACTCACTATAAAGCAACATAGAAGTTGTTCTGTGAGGATGTTAAGGTTCCACGTCTGGAGCCTTCAGTAAATCGAAGACATCAAAACCAAAGCAAAATCAAGCTTGGAAAGTTAAGCTATTTTTTAATTATAAAATGAGTACATCATATATATTAAAAGGGTCTCAGAAAATAAGGCAACGAGATTGCCAAAAATCAAATCTCATCAAAAAATACAAAATATTTAAAAATTATTGTTCAAAAATGTATTAACACCCAACCAAGAAAACAAAGTAAAATGATCAGAGAACGGTATCTGAAAATACACTAATACTAGAAACACTACCCTCCACAAATACACTGAAAAGCCTTTTAAGTTGATACTTAGAATAAAAATTAGCAAAGAACTAAGTACATATTACGTACTGTCTTAGTCTGCTCAGACTGCCATAAAATACCACAGACCGGGAGGCTTAAACAACAGAAATTTATTTTCTCACAGTTCTGGAGGCTGGAAGTCCAAAATAAGGTTTGATCAGGTTTGGTTTCTGGTGAGGGCTCTCTTAGCCTTCAGGCTGCTACCTTCTTGCTGTGGCCTCACACAGGACAACGTGGGGGTGTGGTGTGTGACAGAGATCTCTCTACTCTTCTTATAGGACAACAGTCATTGGATTAGGGCTCTACCATTATGACCTCATTTAACCTTAATTGCCTCCTAAAAACCCTGTCTTCAGCTATAGTCTCACTGGGGGTCAGAGCTTCAACGTATGAATTTTGAAGGGACATAATTCAGTCCACAGCGAATACTTAAGTAACAAATACATAAGCAAACAAACCTTGCTAAGCCCAGAATAGCAGGCAAAGGGGCTGAAAAGCACAATCTCTTCTCACACTACTCCAAAAAATACATGTTTAGCAGTTACATAAACTTATTAGAATTTTAAAAAAATATTTGTCTCATTCTTACAGAAGAAAAACTGAAAATCAGAAAAGGTGCTAGATGAAGCAGATCTTTAAAATCTCTTCCAGCCTTAAAACAAACCCCAAAACATGCCTTCACATAGATGCCCTTTGGCATGAGAGTATCTCCTTTTCTTCATGGCCTTCACTTTCTTACTCCTACTCTAGCCTAAAGCCTTTGCAAAGCAGCTTATTATTTTAAAATGTCATTGAAATGCTCCTGCATTTAACGATTTATCAAAGTCACAAAGGCATAAAGTAGCTTCCAAGATCTCTTACAAGTTTTCTTACTAAAAATTCAGGGCTGTTTCAAGTACACTACAGTGCCCAAAGAACTGTAAGAAGATATACAAGTTAGGGCAGCTGGTACAGGTATGAATGCTGAGAGCCAAATACTATTTTTAAAAATGTATTGGGGAAGATGACTTTAAACATTTTTGAAGAAGGAAAGTAGTAAAATGAGCAATGACAAAGAAACAGAAATTAGATGTAATAAGTAGGAAAATCCAATGAGCCTTCCTTAGCTGGTATGTGGGGGCTATAACAATGAAGGTCACACATGTTACTTGACACCAGTAATGGAGGGCTTGAATGTCAAAATCAAGACTATGTATTTGGTCCTTCAGGCCATTAGAAGCTATGGAATGGTATGAAAAAGCCAAGAGATGTAATAAAAACAGAACTTAAAGCCAGACACAGTGGCTCACGTCTGTAATCCCAGTACTTTAGGATGCTGAGGTGAGAGGATCACTTGAGCCCAGAAGTTCGAGACCAGCCTGAGCAACAGAGGGAGACCCCATCTCTACAAAAATTAGCCAGGCGGCCGGGCGCGGTGGCTCAAGCCTGTAATCCCAGCACTTTGGGAGGCCGAGATGGGCGGATCACGAGGTCAGGAGATCGAGACCATCCTGGCTAACACGGTGAAACCCCGTCTCTACTAAAAAATATAAAAAAACTAGCCAGGCGAGGTGGCGGGCGCCTGTAGTCCCAGCTACTCGGGAGGCTGAGGCAGGAGAATGGTGTGAACCCGGGAGGCAGAGCTTGCAGTGAGCTGAGATCCGGCCACTGCACTCCAGCTCGGGCCACACAGCGAGACCCCGTCTCAAAAAAAAAAAAAAAAATTAGCCAGGCATGGTGATGCATGCCTCTGGTCCCAGTTACTTGAGAGGGCTGAGGTGGGAGGACTGCTTGGGCCTGGGAGTTAAAGGCTGCAGTGAGCCATGACTGCACCACTGCACTCCAACTAGATGACCTAGTATGACTCTGTCTCAAAGAAAAAAAAAAAAAAAAGAAAGAAAAGTAGTCCTTAAGAAAAATTAATCTGGCAACAGTAATGGAATGAATTCTTTCAAAGGACAGTTGGAAACAATGGAGGCAAGCACACAAGGACACTATACAGTAACAGAGGAATGAAGTGAGGTAGCAGTGAAAATAGCAAGGAATAAGGTTTCAAGGGAAAATGAGTAGGATGTGGTGACTGAATGGAGATGTCAAAATACAAGAAAATTGCTGAAACATTCTATGTATCTGGATTTTCTGGTAACTTAAGGTATATGCTTTTGAGTACCAAAATTTTTTAACCAACTTTGAATAAAAAGCACCACAAAATCTATTACACATTTTTATAAAATTGTGCTTTAAAAAGTAAGGTTTATTGATATTTGTATCATTCACTGCTGCAGAGATAATTTGGTACAGTGAAAAAAGCAGAACACTTGGTGTCAAGAAATTTCAGTCTTAGCTCTGCAATGGGCTGTTTCATTACCTTTCCAGACCTGTAAAATGACAGTAAGAGTATCTGCCTCATCTAAGTTAACCAGGTTATTATGAAGATTAAAAATGCATAAGTGAAAGTGCTCTGTAAATAGAAAAGCAATATAAAAATGCAAGACGTCTTAGTAATAAAAGCACTACTAGTTCTAAAAGAATAAAAACAATTTAACATTGTCCTGCCTCTGAATACTAAGTTGTATTTAATATATGATGTCCTTGAGATATATCTAAGTGGGCAGAGTTCTATAGGCTGCTGTGTATTTTTAGTTCTTATGTGCTTTTTAGTAGTTTTTCTATCAACTCCTCTGTCAACTTCAATAGTCTCATTGCAGCTCCATTCTCTACTTCTAATTTTCTGCTTTAAATCTGCAATTAGCTTTAAAACTAGATACCAAATAATAAGTTTATTATTATCCATATGACAGCTTTAAAAATTCTCATATAAGAAAAGTTCTACTGGGTGTGGTGGCTCATGTCTGTAGTATCAGCACTTTGGGAGGCCAAGATGGGAGGATCACTTGAGCCCAGAGGTTTTAGCCCAGCCTAGGCAACGTAATGAGACCCTTCTCTCTCTCTCTCTCTCACACACACACACACACACAACACACACACACACACACACAAACAGCTAGGTGGGGTAGGGTACACCTGTAGTTCCAGTGACTATGATGGCTGAGGTGGGAGGACTACTAGAGCCCACGAGATCCAGGCTGCAGTGAGTCCTGATCACACCACTCCAGCCTAGGCGACACAGCAAGATTCTATCTCAAAAGAAAAAAAAAAAAGTTAGAAAGAGAGAGAGAAAAACAGAGAGAAAGTAAGTTCATACATTCATACATAGGGGGCTAGAGTGGATGAGGAGTGCCTCTTTTTATTCTTATTTACTGGATGAATTCCAAAAAAGTAAAGTGTAAATATAACTCATTATTAAAGAGTAACTTAACCCCTAGAGACTCTTATTGGGATGAATTTTAGTATAGGGTTACATTTATATAATTTTAAAAAATAATTCCGACTTTTATTTTAGATTCAGGGATACCTGTGCAGGTTTGTTACGTGGGTATATTCATGATGCTGAAGTTAGGGGTATGGTCACCCAGGTAAGTACATAGTACCCAATAGTGAACATATAATTTCTTTACTTTCTACAAACTTTTGTCACAATTTCTTCCTGTGGTTAGCATTAATAACTAAATATTTTTAAGAGAACAAAAATAATCTTTAAGAATGGTTTAGACAACAATAAAATAACTAACAATCAGTTCTTTCTTTAAGAATGCTTATTTCTCTGTAATACAAATGGAAAGAATCATTCAAACTGTTAGTTTGATATAAAATGTCATTCCAGGACAATTTATAATAACAATGGTCCAAAATCTGCTAAATTTATACAGCAACATAGAGTAAATAAAATGGCCTCAAGAAATACAACTTCTGTAGTATTCAAGATGATTATCAGATCAGTAAAACAGTATTTTCTAGGGCTTGTTAAATGGAACAAAATGGCCCTATCCAAGTACACAATATATTCTTTCACTAAATAATTCAATTTGTAAACAAACAAACAAAAAAACCAAATACTTATTCAAAACAAAAAGGTCAAGATTCATCAAAGTTGATAACGTGTTTATATTAGTATACCACACTGCCAAACACCAAAATACCCTTTCTTCTTCCATATTCCTTCTCTTCTACTTACAGTTTTCTTCATTTTAAGAACTTTAGGTTTTTTATTTTCCCAAAACTATTTCAAAGACTAGAACATCTGCCTTCTCTTCTGAAGGGCCAGAAAGATACATTAAAAAGGAGAGACCTTTTCTCTTGACACATTTTTTTGTGTGTGAAAATGTTTTCTACCTCTCCTCACATACCACTCCACCGAGATCTACGATACAGCCTCGTGCAGTATGGTTCCTATCCTTGTTAAAAGTCTAACAGATGATGGTGACAAATCAAGATAGTCTGGCTCCTATGCAGGGATGAGTTAAATACAAAGCTTTGGATAGCTCCAGGGTATTACTGTTATTAGCAACCAATGATCTCTTTCACAGAATCATATAAAAATCTTGTGAATTTTCTCTTACCTATTTTCAGCACAGACACTGTGGGATCTTTGGCTCATTCTTAATACAGTCCTCGGAAAGATTAAAGCTAGTTTCTTTAATGTGAACTAGTTCAACTATTATGGAAAACATTATGGAGATTCCTTAAAGAACTAAATGTAGAACTAATATTTAATCCAGCAATCCCACTACTGGGTATCCACCCAAAGGAAAACAAGTCATTATATGAAAAGGACACATGCACATGGATGTTTATAGCAGTACAATTCATAATAGCAAAAATATGGGCCCAACCTAAGTGGCCACCAACCAACAAGTGGATAAAGAAGATGTGGTATATATACACCATGGAATACTGCTAAGCCAGAAAACAGAATGGAATAATGACCTTTGCTGCCACTTGGATGGAGCTGGAGGCCATTATTCTAAATGAAGTAACTCTGGAATGGAAAACCAAACAGCGTTATGTTCTCATTTACAAGTGAGAGCTAAGTTATGAGGATGCAAAGGCATAAGAATGATATAATGGACTTTGGGGACTCAGCAGAGGGGGGAAGAGTGAAAGTGGGTGAGGGATAAAAGACTAAATATTGGGTACAATGTACACTGCTCCAGTGACAGGTGCACCAAAATCTCAGAAATCAGTTATTAAAATAACTTATCCATGTAACCAAAAGCCATCTGTACCTCAAAAACTACTGAAATAAAATAATTAAAACAATTTTTAAAATTATATGTATTTCTTGAATTTCAGATATGTGTACATAATTCATATTTTCACTTTTTGGACTTCTGATTCTTAGGGTTTATTCTGGCGTATGGTATGAGGCGTGAGCTCCAATTTTATCTCTTTCCAAATGACTCTCCAGTTGTCACAATACTATTTATTACAAAGTTCATCCTGCTGTCACAGTTGTGAAATGCTATCTCAATTATATTCTTAATTTGTGTATGTAATTGAATTTACATTTAAACTTTCTATTCTTCTATAGTAGTCTGGTTGTTTATTCATGTACCATGTTTTGATAGAGAGCTAATCACTTCCTTCTTGGCTCTTCTTTATAAGAGGCTGATTAGTTAATTTTGCATATTTCTCTACATGGATTTCATAGCCAACTTGTCTAGCTCCAGAAAAAATCTCATTCATATATACATTTTTGGAAAATCACGTTACACATATATGAATTAGGAGAATATCTGATACCATTTTTTGTTGAGTCATCCAAATGAACAACAAGGGCTGTCTTTCCATTCATTCAACTCTGCTTTTGTCTTTCAGGAGTCTTTGAAATGTTCCTCCTAAAGGTTTTGTACATTACTGTTAGGTTTATTTTATTACTGAGACGGAGCCTCACTTTGTCACCTATGCTGGAATCCAGTGGCACAATCTCAGCTCTCTGCAACCTCTGCCTCCCAGGTTCAAGTGATTCTCATGCTTCAGCCTTCCAAGTAGCTGGGACCACAGGCATGCACCACCTTGCCCGGCTAATTTTTGTAGTTTTAGTAGAGACGGGGTTTCACCATGTTGGCCAGGTTGGTCTTGAACTCCTGATCTCAGGTGATCCGCCTGCCTTGGCCTCCCAAAGTGCTGGGATTACAAGAGTAAGCCACGGTGCCCAGCCATATTTTTTTGTTGACATTTTAAACTTCTTTTTCTGCCATTTTAATCTTCTGACTGGTTATTACTTTTACATAGATAGTATCATTGATTTGGATTTGCCAAATTAAGTTTCATACCATATGCAAATAAAGGTGATTTTGCTAGAAAGCAAGCAAGCTAGTTCCTTTAAAATTCTTCCTTTGAAGAGCAGTTTCTAAAATGACGACCCAAGAAATGGGCTCAAGGATGTGAGCTACAAGCACCTCTAAAGTCCTTCAGTTTACCAAGTCCTAGTCAGAGAGGTAACAGAAACAAACCAAAATGTGGGGCGGGGGAAGAAAAAATAAAAAACAACACAACTCAGTTTGATTTCTGGGAGAGGAAACTAAAACTTGGTTTCCTCCCAGTGAGCACTCAACAGGTGCTAGTGGTACAGAGAGGTTTTTCCTTCCAGAGAGATCAGAAGATAAAGCAGATAAAGCAGAAGACAAAGCATTCTTCTACTGGGCTACTAAGCAGCCCAACCCTTGCATAATCTAATGAAAATCAACAAAATCCCAATGAAGAAAGGCACAGAAATGAGAAACCTGGGCTAGTCATCTCATCCCTGCTCCGTATTAATAATAGTAGAAATGAGAATTGCTATTTTTTATTCAGTGGCTACTTAGACTAGGTCCTTTACACATATAATGTAAAGAATCTACCAAATTCCAATAGGCCTGCAAAAAAGGCATGTTAGTTATCTACATATTATAGATGAAAGACTCAGAGAAGTTGAGTAACTTTCCCAAGGGATCAGATAGCTAGTCAGTGCTAAAATGGGATTATGACTCTAAATCCCACTGTGCTTTCTTTGCTGTCACTTTCCTTTGCTATGCCAGTTAAAACAGTGAAGTCAGCAAACATTAGACTTTAATACTTTTCTAATATAAGCTTTTAATACCACTGCTCACCACTGATCTGAGTCATATGTTCTAGAAATACAATTAGCTTAAATATTAATCAAATTTTATAATGGCTACATCCTCTGTGTCTTACACTATTACATGCTAACATGTTTCAGAATTATTGTGATTGTACATATTTCTCTTTAAGTTTCAGATTTATCTTTCTTTTCATACTCATCCAGACAGGCAAAAACCTACTAAGTTCATCAGACTGCTTGGCTTTGTAAATGGCACATTCATTTATATGGTTAAGTTATCCAGAAATAAACTTCCTTTGCTTAAAGACTGAACGTTACTAAGACTTTTTATGTTTTAATAATAAATGCACAATTTTCTACAAGAACAAACCCTTCAGCAGGCTGATCCTGATGCACACACGTAAAATATCTTTTCCTTTTTACTAAGGCACTGGTCTGTGTTTGTACAGTTGATCAATAAATCAAGTTACTCAAACTTTTAAAATAAAAATCCCATAAATGTTGGTATAATACATCTTTAAAATGCCAAAAATCAGAATTAATGGATATAGTTTCTCACACAGAAACAGACTTTAAAATGATCTGAAATTATCTGATTTCATGTATACGTTAAGAGTCTGAATCATTCATACATGATAGGTAAATGTATCCGTAGTTAGAATTATATTATTTTAAATTATAATCTTGTTTTATGTTTCTAAGTTTTATAGAAGTTTATGTACTATAAAATCATCTATATTAACCTTTGACAGGTTTATTCTGGTTAAAGGAGATTTGCACCTGAGTGATCTACTCAGAATAAAAACCATAAATATCATTTCAAAAAAATCATGTCTTCCTTTCTTCCTTCTTTGATAATAAAGTTTTATAAATACTACCTATATTTTAGTGCTTAAAAAAAAAGCTTAAACCAGTTAGACCAACTAAAACATTTTAATTTTTGACAATGGTATAACATTTACTCCAATTCTTATTCACAATAATAAAGAAATGCCTATTTTACTATATGTAAAATAAATCTGACTATGCCACATGACTAAAAGTCTTTGAGTTTACTCACATATCTTTTCCTTTCCTTTCTTAGCTTGTAAGCTAAATCATGAACCAGCAAACCTTTACTGTAGAGTCAAATAATAAATATTTTAGGTTAGGAAACGCATAGGGTGTTTGCTGCAATTACTCTGCTGTTGTTGCACAATAGCAGCCACGGACAATACATAAAGCAATGGGTATGGCTGGAATTAGCTGGCATCCTACTGGATGTGGCCCACGGTAGTAGTGTGTTCACCCCTGAGTTAAATTATGAGGAAAACATGAAAAATAGTGTCACTACAATCACCCAGGTATCATAACATTTAGCCTGACAAAAGAAACCATTCACAGCCATGCAAAGTATAGACTGGTTTAGCACTGAATAGAATTAATCCTGATCCAGAAAGTGCTAAATATAACAGTCTACTTGAGTTAGATTCTACTTTTCCAGATAACCACAAAATTTTCTTAAGTATTTTACCAAACAAGGGCCCACTCTAACCGTGGCCAGGTTTTCTAAACTGTCTACTACCAACCTCTCTCACCTTTCCCCAACTCATCCCAATTCTACTGTATGCTGCAGATTTTTTGTACCAGGAAGGTTAAAGTATCACCACCTCCTCTCCATACAAAGAGTGAATTGTATTTCCCTTACCTCTGCTACCAGACTTGGGGGCTGACTTCACTTCCAGTCTTCTCCAGTGCTGCCTTCTACTATGTAAGTTGGACAAGTTAAATGCTCACTTTCTTAGCCTCCTTTGCAGCCTACCATGGCCACATCATAAAATGCAGGACCTTTATAAATATCATATAAAAGACCACTGGGTGGGGAGTAGAGAGTGCTCTCATAAAGTTTTTATGTTTTTTAAAGGAGGGAGAGGGAGTCATAATTACCAGGACCTCTTCCCCTTTTCTGCCTGCCTTAATGGAAATGTAATGCCTAGAATCTGAGCAACCATTAAAAAAACCTGAGAGAATTGTAAAGATGCCAGCACTGAAAATATTAAACCACTGAATCTTCCATGATCTCCAGAGTTCTTGTTATGTGAGAAATAAAGGAGTTTGTAAATTGAATTTTTTTCTGCAAATGAAAGCATTCCTAACCCACCATCTCTAGAAAATGCTAGGACCTGGAGTACTACTCCTCATGAGAAGTAGAAGAGTAAATAAAACTGGCTGAGCACTTTGTTATGAATTCTGACTAAACAGCATTCCTTTAAATCTGGAGAAAAAAGTAGCAGGAAGAAAAACACAAAAGACAATCTACCTGGAGGGTCAACAACCAATGGCAATGAAGTCAAAGTGGGCAAAAAAAAAAAAAAAAAAAAAAAGAGAACGTGGGAGATCATTATCCAAATGCTAGAGATGTAGAAAAAAATAATTACTGAAAAAGCACTGATCTAGGATTGTGGGGCCAACACGCCTTCTTAATGTTATACCCAGCAAATCAATTCTGAGAATTCTGATTATATTATTTTTCTTTTCTTTTTTTTTTTTTTTTTTGAGACGGAGTCTCCCTCTGTCGCCCAAGCTGGAGTGCAGTGGCCGGATCTCAGCTTACTGCAATCTCCGCCTCCCGGGTTCATGCCATTCTCCTGCCTCAGCCTCCCGAGTAGCTGGGACTACAGGCGCCCGCCACCTCACCCGGCTAGTTTTTTGTACTTTTTAGTAGAGACGGGGTTTCACCGTGTTAGCCAGGATGGTCTCGATCTCCTGACCTTGTGATCCGCCCACCTCGGCCTCCCAAAGTGCTGGGATTACAGGCTTGAGCCACCGCGCCCGGCCTATATTATTCTTCTATCATGAACTTCCACTGATTGGAAAATAAAAGTTCAGGACTCTGTTTTTGTAGCTACAGTCTTGTGTTTTTCAAGCTAATTATTATAATTTATCTTTATGCTTCCATTTCTCTGGTATTCACAAAGGCATAGTTACTGTCAGTACATGACTATTTTTGACATTTGCAGAATCTTTGAAACAATTATTAACAATCAAGTTAATGATGATACTGCCAATAAAAACAATGGTTGTTTCATGCATTCACGCACTAGTTTAGCTGACAACTCCATCACTCTAACTTTAGGGACTTCTCTTCTACATGAGTATTGCTGCATACAATACCCAAAAGATAAGTAATTCTAACTATTCAAAAGAAATTTCAGAAATAGCTTATTTTAACACATCCCTAAAATATGTTTTTACTTACAAATAATGCTATACACACACGCGCACACACACACACACACCCCCTCTAGGTCTAAACCCAATAGTTTTCTGCTCCATAAGAAGGATTTGGAAGCTTTATGTTGCCATGTAGACACTTATCAATTACAACATCTTTACAGTAAAAAGAATTTTTTTTAAATTTTTATGATTTCAGAGAATTCCTAGGACTGTCAAAGCTTTAACTAGAAAGAATACTAAACAGAGGTTCCAGCTCAATTACAGCAGAGGAACACAATTTAATAAAGTTCCAACACTATATTTAAATGACCAAATTTCTTATTGTCCTTTTTAGTTGACAAGTATGTGCTTAGCAGCATAACAGCAGCAGCAAAACAGCTGGAGGGCATTATCAGGCACAAAGGAAGCCAGAGCACATACTGGTAAGTGTCGTTCTGATTGCCTAGAAACAGCAGCACATGCAGATTTACTCCCTGTTACAAATTAGAACAACTATTTCTCTGGAGTTTACATTGTCTTCATGAAATAGTCAAACTTCCTGCACATTAAAAAAGAAGACTTTCAAAAGGATATCTTCCCTTTCTTTGATGATCAGTTCATTCTGTTCTTCCAACTGCCTGATCTTCTTCTCAAATGACTCCTGCTCAGCTTTCAGTCTTTCCTCCGTCACTTCCTTTTCCTCACTTACTCTGAAAGAAATAATAGAAAAAAATTTTAACATCTATCAGAATAAAATTAAATATGTGCCTATAGCTGCAGTTTACAAAAACCAGACTTCTTCCAAAGGTATGAAGAATTCTTCAGGAACACTCTGTTCTGTTTTTGTTGTTGCTTTTTTAAAAACTTAATCTCTCATAAGGCAATCTTTTTCACCTTTGTAATAAAAGACGCATGTAAGTTTTACATTAAAAATGTTTTCAATCATCAGAGACATCTTAAATATGGAAAGTCCTACAAAGGACGCAGGTGCCAAATTATACTCCAGGACAGAAATATATTCCAATTTTTAAAACATGGGTTTCATTTTTTTTGTTACCAAAACAGGTACAATCAATGGATTTTGATTTACATTTTGTATACGTTTGTTTAAATCCTATTAATAAAATAAACAAAATATGTACTTTAAATATTTTACTAAATATACACGGGCAATTTTACTTTTTCCTGGTACCAATACTCTGCATTCTTTTTTTTTTTTTATTTTTTTTTTATTTTTTTTTTATTATACTTTAAGTTCTAGGGTACATGTGCATGACGTTTATATCATGTATAACTTCCCCAATGCAATCCCTCCCTCCTCCCCCCTCCCCATGATAGGCCCCAGTGTGTGATGTTCCCCTTCCCGAGTCCAAGTGATCTCATTGTTCAGTTCCCACCTATGAGTGAGAACATGCGGTGTTTGGTTTCTCTTCTTGTGATAGTTTGCTAAGAATGATGGTTTCCAGCTGCATCCATGTCCCTACAAAGGACGCAAACTCATCCTTTTTTATGGCTGCATAGTATTCCATGGTGTATATGTGCCACATTTTCTTAATCCAGTCTGTCACAGATGGACATTTGGGTTGATTCCAAGTCTTTGCTATTGTGAATAGTGCCGCAATAAACATACGTGTGCATGTGTCTTTGTAGTAGAGTAATTTATAATCCTTTGGGTATATACCCAGTAGTGGGATGGCTGGGTCATATGGTACATCTAGTTCTAGATCCTTGAGGAATCGCCATACTGTTTTCCATAATGGTTGAACTAGTTTACAATCCCACCAACAGTGTAAAAGTGTTCCTATTTCTCCACATCCTCTCCAACACCTGTTGTTTCCTGACTTCTTAATGATTGCCATTCTAACTGGTGTGAGATGGTATCTCATTGTGGTTTTGATTTGCATTTCTCTGATGGCCAGTGATGATGAGCATTTTTTCATGTGTCTGTTGGCGGTATGGATGTCTTCTTTTGAGAAATGTCTGTTCATATCCTTTCCCCACTTTTTGATGGGGTTGTTTGTTTTTTTCTTGTATATTTGTTTGAGTTCTTTGTAGATTCTGGATATTAGCCCTTTGTCAGATGAGTAGGTTGCAAAAATTTTCTCCCATTCTGTAGGTTGCCTGTTCACTCTGATGGTAGTTTCTTTAGCTGTGCAAAAGCTCTTTAGTTTAATTAGATCCCATGTGTCAATTTTTGCTTTTGCTGCCGTTGCTTTTGGTGTTTTAGACATGAAGTCCTTGCCCATGCCTATGTCCTGAATGGTACTACCTAGATTTTCTTCTAGGGTTTTTATGGTATTAGGTCTAACATTTAAGTCTCTAATCCATCTTGAATTAATTTTCGTATAAGGGGTAAGGAAAGGATCCAGTTTCAGCTTTCTACTTATGGCTAGCCAATTTTCCCAGCACCATTTATTAAATAGGGAATCCTTTCCCCATTTCTTGTTTCTCTCAGGTTTGTCAAAGATCAGATGGCTGTAGATGTGTGGTATTATTTCTGAGGACTCTGTTCTGTTCCATTGGTCTATATCTCTGTTGTGGTACCAGTACCATGCTGTTTTGGTTACTGTAGCCTTGTAGTATAGTTTGAAGTCAGGTAGCGTGACGCCTCCAGCTTTGTCCTTTTGACTTAGGATTGTCTTGGCAATGCGGGCTCTTTTTTGGTTCCATATGAACTTTAAAGCCGTTTTTTCCAATTCTGTGAAGAAAGTCATTGGTAGCTTGATGGGGATGGCATTGAATCTATAAATCACCTTGGGCAGTATGGCCGTTTTCACGATATTGATTCTTCCTATCCATGAGCATGGTATGTTCTTCCATTTGTTTGTGTCCTCTTTGATTTCACTGAGCAGTGGTTTGTAGTTCTCCTTGAAGAGGTCCTTTACATCCCTTGTAAGCTGGATTCCTAGGTATTTTATTCTCTTTGAAGCAATTGTGAATGGAAGTTCATTCCTGATTTGGCTCTCTGCTTGTCTGTTACTGGTGTATAAGAATGCTTGTGATTTTTGCACATTAATTTTGTATCCTGAGACTTTGCTGAAGTTGCTTATCAGCTTAAGGAGATTTTGGGCTGAGACCATGGGGTTTTCTAAATATACAATCATGTCATCTGCAAACAGGGACAATTTGACTTCTTCTTTTCCTAACTGGATACCCTTGATTTCTTTCTCTTGCCTGATTGCCCTAGCCAGAACTTCCAACACGATGTTGAATAGGAGTGGTGAGAGAGGGCATCCCTGTCTTGTGCCAGTTTTCAAAGGGAATTTTTCCAGTTTTTGCCCATTCAGTATGATATTAGCTGTGGGTTTGTCATAAATAGCTCTTATTATTTTGAGGTACGTTCCATCAATACCAAATTTATTGAGAGTTTTTAGCATAAAGGGCTGTTGAATTTTGTCAAAAGCCTTTTCTGCATCTATTGAGATAATTATGTGGTTCTTGTCTTTGGTTCTGTTTATATGCTGGATTACGTTTATTGATTTGCGAATGTTGAACCAGCCTTGCATCCCAGGGATGAAGCCCACTTGATCATGGTGGATAAGCTTTTTGATGTGCTGCTGAATCCGGTTTGCCAGTATTTTATTGAGGATTTTTGCATCGATGTTCATCAGGGATATTGGTCTAAAATTCTCTTTTTTTGTTGTGTCTCTGCCAGGCTTTGGTATCAGGATGATGTTGGCCTCATAAAAAGAGTTAGGGAGGATTCCCTCTTTTTCTATTGATTGAAATAGTTTCAGAAGGAATGGTACCAGCTCCTCCTTGTACCTCTGGTAGAATTCAGCTGTGAATCCATCTGGTCCTGGACTTTTTTTGGTGGGTAGGCTATTAATTGTTGCCTCAATTTCAGAGCCTGCTATTGGTCTATTCAGGGATTCAACTTCTTCCTGGTTTAGTCTTGGGAGAGTGTAAGTGTCCAGGAAATTATCCATTTCTTCTAGATTTTCTAGTTGATTTGCGTAGAGGCATTTATAGTATTCTCTGATGGTTGTTTGTATTTCTGTGGGGTCGGTGGTGATATCCCCTTTATCATTTTTTATTGCGTCTATTTGATTCCTCTCTCTTTTCTTCTTTATTAGTCTAGCTAGCGGTCTGTCAATTTTGTTGATCTTTTCAAAAAACCAACTCCTGGATTCATTGATTTTTTGGAGGGTTTTTTGTGTCTCTATCTCCTTCAGTTCTGCTCTGATCTTAGTTATTTCTTGCCTTCTGCTAGCTTTTGAATGTGTTTGCTCTTGCCTCTCTAGTTCTTTTAATTGTGATGTTAGAGTGTCAATTTTAGATCTCTCCTGCTTTCTCTTGTGGGCATTTAGTGCTATAAATTTCCCTCTACACACTGCTTTAAATGTGTCCCAGAGATTCTGGTATGTTGTATCTTTGTTCTCATTGGTTTCAAAGAACATCTTTATTTCTGCTTTCATTTCGTTATGTACCCAGTAGTCATTCAGGAGCAGGTTGTTCAGTTTCCATGTAGTTGAGCGGTTTTGATTGAGTTTCTTAGTCCTGAGTTCTAGTTTGATTGCACTGTGGTCTGAGAGACAGTTTGTTATAATTTCTGTTCTTGTACATTTGCTGAGGAGTGCTTTACTTCCAATTATGTGGTCAATTTTGGAATAAGTGCGATGTGGTGCTGAGAAGAATGTATATTCTGTTGATTTGGGGTGGAGAGTTCTATAGATGTCTATTAGGTCCGCTTGGTGCAGAGATGAGTTCAATTCCTGGATATCCTTGTTAACTTTCTGTCTCGTTGATCTGTCTAATGTTGACAGTGGAGTGTTGAAGTCTCCCATTATTATTGTATGGGAGTCTAAGTCTCTTTGTAGGTCTCTAAGGACTTGCTTTATGAATCTGGGTGCTCCTGTATTGGGTGCATAGATATTTAGGAGAGTTAGCTCTTCCTGTTGAATTGATCCCTTTACCATTATGTAATGGCCTTCTTTGTCTCTTTTGATCTTGGATGGTTTAAAGTCTGTTTTATCAGAGACTAGGATTGCAACCCCTGCTTTTTTTTGTTCTCCATTTGCTTGGTAGATCTTCCTCCATCCCTTTATTTTGAGCCTATGTATGTCTCTGCATGTGAGATGGGTCTCCTGAATACAGCAGACTGATGGGTCTTGACTCTTGATCCAGTTTGCCAGTCTGTGTCTTTTAATTGGAGCATTTAGTCCATTTACATTTAAGGTTAATATTGTTATGTGTGAACTTGATCCTGTCATTATGATATTAACTGGTTATTTTGCTCGTTAGTTGATGCAGTTTCTTCCTAGCCTCGATGGTCTTTACATTTTGGCATGTTTTTGCAATGGCTGGTACCGGTTGTTCCTTTCCATGTTTAGGGCTTCCTTCAGGGTCTCTTGTAAGGCAGGCCTGGTGGTGACAAAATCTCTAAGCATTTGCTTATCTGTAAAGGATTTTATTTCTCCTTCACTGATGAAACTTAGTTTGGCTGGATATGAAATTCTGGGTTGAAAATTCTTTTCTTTAAGAACGTTGAATATTGGCCCCCACTCTCTTCTGGCTTGTAGAGTTTCTGCCGAGAGGTCTGCTGTTATTCTGATGGGCTTCCCTTTGTGGGTAACCCGACCTTTCTCTCTGGCTGCCCTTAAGATTTTTTCCTTCATTTCAACTTTGGTGAATCTGGCAATTATGTGTCTTGGAGTTGCTCTTCTGGAGGAGTATCTTTGTGGAGTTCTCTGTATTTCCTGAATTTGAATGTTGGCCTGCCCTACTAGGTTGGGGAAGTTCTCCTGGATGATATCCTGAAGAGTGTTTTCCAACTTGGTTCCATTTTCCCCCTCACTTTCAGGCACCCCAATCAGACGTAGATTTGGTCTTTTTACATAATCCCATACTTCTTGCAGGCTTTGTTCATTTCTTTTTCTTCTTTTTTCTTTTGGTTTCTCTTCTCGCTTCATTTCATTCATTTGATCCTCAATCGCTGATACTCTTTCTTCCAGTTGATCGAGTCGGTTACTGAAGCTTGTGCATTTGTCACGTATTTCTCGTGTCATGGTTTTCATCTCTGTCATTTCGTTTATGATCTTCTCTGCATTAATTAGTCTAGCTGTCAATTCTTCCACTTTTTTTTCAAGATTTTTAGTTTCTTTGCGCTGAGTACGTAATTCCTCCTTTAGCTCTGAGAGGTTTGATGGACTGAAGCCTTCTTCTCTCATCTCGTCAAAGTCATTCTCTGACCAGCTTTGATCCGTTGCTGGCGATGGGCTGCGCTCCGTTGCAGGGGGAGATGCGCTCTTATTTTTTGAATTTCCAGCTTTTCTGCCCTGCTTCTTCCCCATCTTTGTGGTTTTCTCTGTCTCTGGACTTTGATGATGGTGACGTACTGATGGGGTTTTGGTATAGGTGTCCTTCCTGTTTGATAGTTTTCCGTCTGACAGTCAGAAGGACTGTCTGTTGGTCTGTTGGAGATTGCTTGAGGTCCACTCCAGACCCTGTTTGCCTGGGTATCAGCAGCAGAGGTTGCCGAAGATAGAATATTGCTGAACAGCGAGTGTACCTATCTGATTCTTTCTTTGGAAGTTTCCTCTCAGGGGTGACGCCACCCTGTGAGGTGTGGGGTGTCAGACTGCCCCTAGTGGGGGATGTCTCCCAGCTAGGCTACTCAGGGGTCAGGGACCCACCTGAGCAGGCAGTCTGTCCGTTCTCAGATCTCAACCTCCACGTTAGGAGATCCTCGGCTCTCCCCAAAGCTGTCAGACAGAGTCGTTCGCGTCTGCACCGCCCCGCTCTTTCCCCTAATGGACTGCAGCTGTGCGCTGTCCGCAGAGGTAGAGTCTACAGAGACAGGCAGGCTTCCTTGAGCTGCTGTGAACTCCACCCAGTTCGAGCTTCCCAGCGGCTTTGTTTACCTACTTAAGCCTCAGCAAAGGCGGGCGCCCCTCCCCCAGCCTCGCTGCTACCTTGCGGATAGATCCCCGCAGATGGCTGTGTTAGCAGTGAGGGAGGCTCCGTGGGTGTGGGACCCTCCCGGCCAGGTGTGGGATATATTCTCCTGGTGTGCCTGTTTCCTTAAAGCGCAGTATTGGGGTGGGAGTTACCCGATTTTCCAGGTGTTGTGTGTCTCAGTTCCCCTGGCTAGGAAAAGGGATTCCCTTCCCCCTTGCGCTTCCAGGTGAGGCGATGCCTCGCCCTGCTTCAGCTCACGCTGGTCAGGCTGCAGCAGCTGACCCGCACCGATTGTCCGGCACTCCCTAGAGAGATGACCCCAGTACCTCAGTTGAAAATGCAGAAATCACCGGTCTTCTGTGTCACTCGCGCTGGGAGTTGGAGACTGGAGCTGTTCCTATTCGGCCATCTTGCTCCGCCCCCCTCTACTCTGCATTCTTTAGTAGCATATAAATAGTATGATTAAATAAAAAGATGACAGTAACGTAAAGGAAGGTTTGCAGTACATGTTATTCTTAGTCCAAAAAAAATTATAAAGTTAAAAACATTAACTAAGAAAATGTTTAACTCTGAAAACGATTCCAACTTAATCAAACCAGAAAGGGATGATTTCTGACAAGAGCACAGACAGAAAAAACAAAAATCTAGGAACAAACAAACATGAACAACACCAACACTTTATTTGCAATTCACTGACGTTATGTATTGGGACAACCCTAATTTTCATTCTACTCTGTGTGCAGAGACATTAACCCCAAATTTCTGTTACTGGTACTTATTTCTCCAAAGCTCATAGAATGCACATATCCTATAAGACAACAGGAATAGGTGTAAGTGAAGCCCACAGGGAATCTAAACCTTTTCTCTGAGCTACTAAATTTACTTCTGCCCAGAACCCTATACTACTAGAGCAACTTCTGTATAACATGAATCCCATAGGTTTTCCTTCTTGCCTGCCCTCTGGTAGAGATACTGTAATCAACCGGATAACTGAAAACTTGAATCATGAATGTTCAAGAGTTGATTGTATCTTGTCTTTGAAATAATTTGTGTGAAAGCACATGGCACATAGTACTGCTCAATAAATAGGTTTATTTCTTCTTACTTATCATAGCATTCAAGTCATTTTCCCTGGCCTGTATATTATTTATGTTTAGCATACCATTAGGCCCATGAATGGGACCCAGGCCCTTCTTTCAAAGAGGGTAATCTCAAAGACTGATATATTTACAAAGAATTCAGACAACTAAACAAATATATACACACAAAGAGACTTTATGCTCTGTTAGCAGGTTATCCTGCTTCCTTTGTTCCCATCTCTTTACAATGCCTTCCCTTTTCCTGTTATTGCAATAAGATCTTTCAAAGTAACTTTGACAAAGTCTGCTTATCTCTCTGGGCATTATTAATCTCACTAAGAAAGAAAAAAGGCTAGACTAGACAATTTTAAAAATCTTTTCCCACTGAAGTTCCAGAATTTCTTTCACTATATTATAAATATTTGACTCTGTGTGTGTGTGTATCCTTTATAAATATGGAAACCATTTGTAAAGAAGGAAAATGTTACCAAACATTTGGTCATGGAACAAGACATATAATACTATGGTTTAGGTAAAAGCTATGCTGATAGCATGACAGAGTAATAAGTAGATTAGAGAAATATTAAAAAGTATAAAGACGTGAAATTTGGCATGAGACTACAGAAATGCAAAACAAAGTGATGAATCTGTAGGACGATGCATAAAACAAAGAAATCAGTGATGCTGTATACAGGTTGGGTGGCCCTTATCTAAAATACTTGGGACCAGAAGTGTTTCAGATTTGAAATAGTTTCCAATTTGGGAATATGGACATTACCTGATGGGTATGATGCAGGCCTTCTTTTTTTTTTTTTTTTTTTTACATTTTAAACAGTATCTTTAAATCACAGAGCATAGAATAAGCAAACAAACAGTGAGTAATGCAAGGAGGTCTTGTTCCCACGTGGGACACTGTGAGGGGTCTGCTGTTGGCATGCCCAGCCTGCTCAGATGCCTCTATAGGATTGCTGGCGCAAGAGAATCTGGGCAGGCTCAAATATGCTCTATCACAGCTACAGGGGTTTTGGGAGAGTCTTTTTTCCCTTGTGGAGGTACACTAAATAAACTGTGTGCTGTATGCCTGTGTTGTGACTGTGACCTGTCACATAAGGTGTGGTGTGAAATTTTCCACTTTTAGCATCACGCCAGTGCTAAAAAAATTTCAAATTTTGAAGCATTTCAGATTTCGAATTTTTGTATCAGGGATACCCAATCCGTATTGTGAGCAAAGAATAAACACTGTCAAGGTAAGAAAATATGTAACAAAATCCCTCCCAGTTTAGACTGGTAAAATCTTGAAGACACGATGAAACAGGAAAATCTATAAGTAGATATTGAAACATTTTTTTTCATTTATTTATTAAAAGGTATTTAGTGAACACCTACTAAAGGAAAAAGTAATCACAATAATTCTGTTCAGTAAAGAGTTTCCAAAAGGGATCTAAAAAATGGCTTTCTGTAGTTTCAGTCCCATTCATAAAAGCCATTAGAGATATGAAGAATGTCCCAAAGATTCGTTTCTTCAACAAACAATGTTCCATGGTCATAGAAAACAGTAACAGAAAAGCAGATCGCAGGTTTACCTTAACATTAATCTAAATGCACAGATTATCTCTAGAGTCCAGCCAGGTCAGAAATTCCCTAATGTCAGAGTCTGTGATGAGCTCTTCCCAAAATGTATTCTATCCAGATAAAATCATTCTTTTCTAAATTTAGTTTCTGGAGTATATTTGAAATATTTATTGCTATGTTATTAAGCAGGGCTTTTTCTTTTTAATCTTTTCTGTTATGCTGCTATGATTTGACTATCCTATAGCAATTATTAAGCCCTAGAAGGCTATAAAATTAACAAGCTGTATTAAGAAAAAAGAGCAACATTTTTTGGATAGGCCTATCTAAAGATATGCATGGCTTCTTTGTGGTCCATTAGCATACTTAATATAAGCTAGTATATTAATATAGATTTTCAATGTAGAAGACCTGCCAATAAAGCAACCTCAAGATTTGATATTCATTATGAAATCTGTCTTCTTATGTTCAACAGTATTTCCAATGAAGTATATGTAACAAGAAAATATTTGGTATCATGGTCATATTTTTCATCTAAGTATTCTCAGACCACAAAGTAAAATAAAAAGACCTAATTCTGTATCACATTTTAAAGTACAATAGTTAGTCCTCACTTCTCCATAGTTTCACTTTCTGTGGTTTCTGTTACCTAATGTCAACAGTGGTCCAAAAACATTAAATGGCAAATAGCAGAAATAAATAATTCTTAAGTTTTAAACTGTGCACCCTTCTTAGTAGCATGATGAAATCTTCAGCCAGCCCGCTTATGTCCCACCTGGAACATGAATCATCCCTTTGTTCAGCATATCCACACTGTGTACGATTCCTGCCTGTGAGTAGCCATATGGGTTATCAGACTGACTGCTGAGGTATATCACAGTGCTAGTGTTCAAGTAACCCTTGTTTTACTTTCATTACAGTACATTGTTACATTCATTCTATTTATGAGTAGTTACTGATGTTAATCTCTTACTATGCCTAATTTAGAAATTAAATTTTATCATCAGTATGTGCATACAGGAAAAAGCATAATATATACAGAGTTTCAGGGGGTCTTGGAACATATCTCCTGCAAATAAGGGAGGACTACTGTACAGCAAAAAGCTACTTAACACAATGAAAATCTAAATATATAAAAGTGAACTATTTGACTAATAGGATAAAATACATCTCCTTCCAGACAGAAGGAAATGTAGTGTTGATTTGTTAATTATCTACAAGAAGGGCAACAACCTGGTCATAAAGAAATCATCATTGTTGGTAATACCTCAGAGTAGTTCTCAAAAACTTTCACAAAATGTACTCTTATCTAAGGGGTAGGAGAACTGGGTGGTTGGGCTGAAAATCAGGCCAAAGTACTGAATTTATTTGAAGTCTTATGCTTTACCTTAAACATTCATGCATATTTTGTATTCCTCACCATAAAACTATTCTATTTTAATATAAAAAGTTTCCCCATACTCACCTATTCCAAATTTTTTAATAAAACTAATGTTTTAGAAAGGGATTTATTTTATGACTTTGCACACTCCTGATATTCTTCCAAATACTCCAGAAATTGGTACTTTTAAACGAATGTGAAAGACAACATCAAGTCAGCAAACCTATCTCAAAGAGAATTCTAGCTCATCTAATAGTCAAACAGATAAGTTTCTTCCCTATTTAAATATCTACCATTTGGGAGCTGGGTATGTTGCTTGTATTTTGTAAATTATGATGATCAACTTAGTGGGTAAGATTTGGAAAAGGAAGGAACAGATTTCAGAGTATGCCTAACAAATAGAAAAAAATTAAATTGTTTTCAAGCAAAAATAATTGCATTGATAAAGAAGGGATCTCTCATTACAAAGAAATATTTCAATGAAATCAATTTAACTCCCTCTTTACAAATTTTAATGTTTGGCTGTTATTTAAAATGTACTGCCTAAAGTAACATAAGTGCTTTCAGGCATCAAAGATACAGCAATACATGTGTAAAAGGGCTCTATGAACTACAAACCAATATCTCTTATGAATACAGACACAAAATTCCTTAACAAAATACTAGCAAACAGAATCTAGGTAGATAAAAATAATTCTGCATGATTACAAATTAGGATTTATCCCAAGAATGCAAAGTAGTTTTAATATCCAAAAGCCAATTAATGTAATATACAATATCAATAGAATAAAAGACAAAAATCACATGATCATTTAAATAGATGTAGAAAAGCATTTGAAAAAAATCCAGGATCAATTTATAATTTTAAAAAACTCAATAAAGAGAAGAGAAGGTAACCTCCTCAATCTGATAAAAGCCATCTATGAAATAACCCACACCTAACGTTATCTTAATAGTGAAAGACTGAATGCTTTCCTCCATGTTCAGGAACAAAATAAGGATACCTGCCATTATTGTTTCAATTCAACACAGTGCTACAGTGATAGTAAAAATATTAAAGAAAATAATGAACAATTCTTAACAATTACATTGGGGGAAAAAGGAAAGACATCCAGATTCCAAAGGAAGACATAAAACCATCACTATTTCATATGATGTGATTGTGCATAGAAAAACTGAGGAAACTCACTAAAAAACTATTAGAACCAACAAGGGAGTTTCGCAATGTTACAGGATCCCAGAAAAATGTATATTCATATTCTAGCAGAGAATAATCCCAAAATGAAATTAAGGAAACAATTCCATTTACAATTTCATCAAGAATAAAGTTCAAAGGAACAAAAATCATACCTGAGAGTAACTAAACACTTGAAACAAATTAAGACCTAATTAAATAAAAACCACATTCATCATTGGAAGACAATATTGTTAAAACAGCAGTCTCAAAGTTGATGTACAGATTAAGTGTAAAAATCTCAACTGGCTTCTCTGCAGAAAGTGATTCCAAAATTCATACGGAAATGAAAGGGACACATAATATCCAGAACACTCTTGAGGAAGGGAGAACACAAAAGATTTGCAATTCCCAATTTCAAAACTTACTGCAAACTACAGTAATCAAAACGGTGTGGTACTGGCATGAAGACTTAACACATGGATCAGTGGAACAGAACTGAGAGACCCAAAATAAACCTTCATATTTCTAGTAAACTGATTTTCAATGAAAGTACCAAGAAAATTGAAGAAAAAATAATAACCTTTCAAAAAAAATGCTGAGGTAACTTGATGTCTACATGCAAAGGAATAAAGTTGGACCCCTACATCACACTATATACAAAAATTAACTCAAAATTAATCAAAGACCAAAATGTAAGAGCTAAAACTATATACTCTAGAAGAAAACAAAGGCATATATCTTGAAGGGACTGGTGTATGAAACAGATTAAGCCTGAAAAACTCAACAATAAAAAAATCCTATTGAAAAGGATATAAACAGACACTTCTTCAAAGTAGAAACACAAATGGCCAACAAGCACATAAAAATATGTTCAACATCAGTAGCCATTAGGTAAATCCAAATTAAACCAATAATTAGATACCACTTCGTACCTACTAGGATAATTATAATTAAAAAAAGATAATAACAAATGTTGACAAAGCTGCAGAAAAACAAAAACCCTTGTACAGTGCTAGTAGGGATGTAAAATGGCACAATCACTTTAAGTCTGGCAGTTCTTCAAAAAGTTAAACACAGAGTTACCATACAACCCAGCAATTCTACTCCTAGGTAGATACTCAAGAGAAATGAAAACATATGTCCACATAAAAACTTGTACATATATGTTCATAGCAGTATTATCCACAATAAAAGTACAACAACCTGACATCTATCAATGGATGAATAGATAAACAAAGTGTGTCATTGTCTATACAATGGAATGTTATTCAGCAACAAAGAGAAATTAGGTAGTAATACATGCTACCTACCATGTGAATAAACCTTGAAATCACTATGCTGAGTTTTAAAAACTAGTTTTAAAAGATCACATGTATGATTCCATTTACATAAGACATCTAGAATGGGCAAATTCACCGAGAAAGAAATCAGAGTGGTGGTAATCTGGGGCTAGGAAGGATTGGTGGGAAGTGCGCAGTGAGTGCTAATGCATATAGGGTTTCATTTTGGTGTGATGAAAACGTACTAAAACTGATTGTGGTGATGGGTACACAACTGTGAATATGCTGTTTAATAAATGGAATTATACATTTTATTCCTACTAAGGAATGACCTTCTTCTTTCCTTTTAAGTAAAGTTTAAATAGTTAAAAACTCTAAATGAAATAAGAATTTTTAGATGAAAAGTGAAATACATAAATTTCTATACAATGAATATGGTAGATTCGATATTAAAAATGGAAATAACAAAAATAAATGTAAATACAGGAAAAATATTAGATATAAAGAAAACTGATCAAAGTACATACTGTTTTAAAAACTCTAAGAATAGGGTCAGGTGCGGTGGCTCACGCCTGTAATCCCAGCACTCTGGGAGGCTGAGGCGGGTGGATCACGAGGTCATGAGATCGAGATCATCCTGGCTAACACGGTGAAACTCCGTCTCTGCTAAAAAATAGCTGAGCATGGTGGTGGGCACCTGTAGTCCCAGCTACTCAGGAGGCTGAGGCAGGAGAACGGCATGAAACCAGGAGGCGGAGCTTGCAGTGAGCTGACATCGCACCACTGCACTCCAGCCTGGGTGACAGAGCAAGACTCCATCTCAAAAAAAAAAAAAAAAAAAAAAACTCTAAGCATAAAACTCATTTTTCAAGAAACAAAGGATAAGAGGTAGTATGATAATAGTACTTAAAGCTGATCAGATATTTGATTATTTACATGCTTAAGTTGGTAACCAAGAAAAAAATGTTAACTTTCTAATACTTACTGGTTATCACTTTTAGTTCATACATACTCATTTTATAATGCAGCCATACCTTGATACCAAAATTTGACTAGGGTATTATGAAAAACAAAAATTATAATCCAATCTATCTGATAAGTATAGCTGAAAAATATTCTAAAAAACAATTCACAAGATGAATCCAGATACATAAAAAAAGATAATATGTCTGACGTGGGTTTACTCCAGGAAGGCAAGATTTGTTTAACAGTTGAAAATTAATTTATGTGTATTTCGCTATGTTAACAGAATAAAGGAAAAATCTCATATGCTCATCTATAATAGCAGAAAAGGCATTTGTCAAAATTCAATCTATTTACAATAAAAACTCAACAACCTAGAAACAGAAGAAACTACCTCAATCTAATAAAAAGAATCTTTAAAAATAAAAAATCCTACAGTTAACATATGTCTCAGGGTAAAACAAAAATTTGTCCCTCCCTACCTTTGCACTTCAGGAATAAGGCAAAAATGTCAGTTATTACTATCTCCCTCTGTTCATTATTGACTGGATGTCATAGCCAGCACAATAACACAAGAAAATAAAATGCCTATAGACCAAGAAAAAGTAAAATTTTTATGTGCTGATGACATGATTGTATAGAAAATATTAAGAAATCTCCAGGCAAGATGGCCAAACAGAAACAGCTCTGGTCTGCAGCTCCAGTGAGACCAACACAGAAGGTGGGGGATTTCTGCATTTCGAACTGAGGTACCTGGTTTATCTCATTGGACTGGTTAGACAGTAGGTGCACCCCACGCATGGCGAGCAGACGCAGGATGGTGCATTACCTCACCCAGAAGCACAAGGGGTTGGGGAACTCCCTCCACTAGCAAAGGGAAGCCCTGAGGGACTGTGCCATGAGGGATGGTGCTATCTGGCGCAGACACTACGCTTATCCAACGGTCTTCACAACCCACAGACCAGGAGATTCCCTCGGGTGCCTACACCACCAGGGCCCTGGGTTTCAAGCACAAAACTGGGCGGCAATCTGAGCAGACACCAAGCTAGCTACAGGAGTTTTTTCATACGCCAGTGGTACCTGGAACACCAGCAAGACAGAACAATTCACTCCCCTGGAAAGGGGGTTGAAGCCTGGGAGTTGAGTGGCCTTGCTCAGTAGATCCCACACACACACAGAGCCCAACAAGCTAAGATCCACCGGCTTGAAATTCTCGCTACCAGCACAGCACTCTGAAGTCAACCTGGGACTCTCCAGCTTGGTGGGGGAAGGGGCACCCACCATTACTGAGGCTTGAGTAGGCAATTTTCTCCTCAGAATGTAAACAAAGCCACTGGGAAGTTCGAACTGGGTGCAGAACCCACCACAACACAGCAAAGCCGCTGTAGCCAGACTGCCTCTCTAGATTCTTCCTCTCTGGGCAGGGCATCTCTGAAAGAAAGGCAGCAGCCCCAGCCAAGGACTTACAGATAACACTCCCATCTCCCTGTGTCAGAGCACCTGGGGGAAGGAGTGGCTGTGGGCACAGCTTTGGCAGACTTAAACATTCCTGCCTGCTGGCTCTGAAAAGAGGAGCGGATTTCCCAGCACAGTGCTCAAGCTCTGCTAAGGGACAGACTGCCTCTTCAAGTGGGTCTCTGACCCCCATGCCTCCTGACCAAGAGATACCTCCCAGCAGGCATTGATAGACACCTCATACAGGAGAGCTGCAGCTGGCATCTGGTGGCTGCCCCTCTGGGAGGAAGCTTCCAGAGGAAGGAGCAGGTAGCACTCTTTGCTGTTCTGCAGCCCCCCCGGTGATACTCAGACAAATAGAGTCTAGAGTGGACCTCAAGCAAACTCCAGCAGACCTGCGGAAGAGGGGCCTGACTGTTAGGAGGCAAACTAATGAACAGAAAGCAATAGCATCAACATCAACGAAAAGGATATCCATGAAAAAAACCCATTCAAAGGTTACTAACATCAAAGACTAAAGGTAGATAAATCCACGAAGGTGGGGAAAAACCAGCACACAAAGACTGAAAATTCCAAAAACCAGAATGCCTCTTTTCTTCCAAAGGATCACAACTCCTCACCAGCAAGGGAACAAAACTGGACAAAGAATGAGTTTGACGAATTGACAGAAGTAGGCTTCAGAAGGTGGGTAATAATAAACTCCTCCGAGCTAAAGAAGCATGTTCTAACCCAATGCAAGGAAGCTAAGAACCTTGATAAAAGGTTACAGGAACTGCTAACTAGAATAACCAGTTTAGAGAAGAACATAAATGACCTGATGGAGTTGAAAAACACAGCACGAGAATGTCGTGAAGCATACACAAGTATCAACAGCCGAGTTGATCAACCGGAAGAAAGGCTATCAGAGATTGAAGATCAACTTAATGAAACAAAGCGTGAAGACAAGATTAGAGAAAAAGGAATGAAAAGAAATGAACAAAGCCTCCAAGAAATATGGGACTATGTGAAAAAACCAAGCCTATGTTTGATTGGTGTACCTGAAAGTGATGGGGAAAATGGAACCAAGTTGGAAAACATACTTTAGGATATTATCCAGGAGAACTTCCCCAACCTAGCAGGACAGGCCAACATTCAAGTTCAGAAAAACAGAGAACACAACAAAGATATTCCTCGAGAAGAGCAACCCCAAGACACATAATTGTCAGATTCATCAAGGTTGAAATGAAGGAAAAAATGTTAAGGGCAGCCAGAGAGAAAGATCGGGTTACCCACAAAAAGAAGCCCACCAGACTAACAACGGATCTTTCTGCAGAAACCCTACAAGCCAGAGGAGAGTGGGGGCCAATATTCAACATTCTTAAAAGAATTTTCAACCCAGAATTTCATATCCAGCCAAACTAAGCATCATAAGCAAAGGAGAAATAAAATCCTTTATAGACAAGCAAATGCTGAGAGATTCTGGCACCACCAGGCCTGCCTTACAAGAGCCCCCAGGAAGCACGAAACATGGAAAGGAAAAACTGGTATCAACCAATGCAAAACTCTTTGGTATGCAAAAACATACCAAAATGTGAAGACCATTGACACTATGAAGCAACTGCATCAACTAATAGGCAAAATAACCATCTAACATCACGACAGGATCAAATTCACACATAACAATATTAACCTTAAATGTAAATGGGCTAAATGCCCCAATTAAAAGACACAGACTGACAAATTGGATAAAGAGTCAAGACCCATCGGTGTGCTGTATTCAGAACACCCAACTCATGTGCAAAGACACAGAGGCTCAAAATAAAGGGATGGAGGAATATTTACCAAGTAAGTAGAAAGCAAAACAAACAAAAACAAAAACAAACAAAAAAAACAAGGTTGCAATCCTATTCTCTGATAAAACAGACTTTAAACCAACAAAGGTCAAAAAAGACAAAGAAGGGCATTACATAACGGTAAAGGGATCAATGCAACAAGAGCTAACTATCCTAAATATATATGCACCCGATACAGGAGCACCCAGATTCATAAAGAAAGTTCTTGGAGACCTACAAAGAGACTTAGACTCCCACACAATAATAGTGGGAGACTTTAACACCCCACTTTCAAAATCAGATCAATGAGAGAGAAAACTGACATGGATATTCAGGACTTGAACTCAGGTCTGGACCAAGCAGACCTAATAGACATCTACAGAACTCTCCATGCCAAATCAACAGAATATATATTCTTCTCAGCACCACATAGCACTTATTCTAAAATTGACCACATAATTGGAAGTAAAACACTCCCCAGCAAACACAAAAGAACGGAAATCATAATAAACAGTCTCATAGACCACAGGGCAATCTAATCAGAACTCAGGATTAAGAAACTCACTCAAAACCACGTAAGTACTTGGAAACTGAACAATCTGCTTCTGAATGACTACTGGGTAAATAATGAAATGAAGACAGAAATAAGTAAGTTCTTTGAAACCAATGAGAATAATTACACAACGTACCAGAATCTCTGGGATACAGCTATAGCAGTGCTTAGAGGGAAATTCATAGAACTAAATGCCTATATGAGAAAGTGGGAAAGATCTAAAATCAACATCTTAACATCACAGTTAAAAGAACTAGAGAAGCAAAAGCAAACAAATTCAAAAGCTAGCTGAAGACAAGAAATAACTAAGATCAGAGCAGAACGAAGGAGATAGAGACGTGAAAAACCCTTCAAAAAAAAGAGTAGTGAATCCAGGAGCTGGTTTTTTGAAAAGATCAACAAAATAGACTGCTAGCCAGACTAATAAAGAAGAAAAAAGAGAAGAATGAAATAGACACAGCAAAAAATGATAAAGGGGATATCACCACTGATCCCACAGAAATACAAATTACCATCAGAGAATACTATAAACACCTCTACGCAAATAAACTAGAAAATCTAGAGGAAATGGATAAATTCCTAGACACATACACCTTCCCAAGACTAAACCAGAAAGAAGTTGAATCTCTGAATAGACCAATAACAACTCCTGAAATTGAGGCAGTAATTAATAGCCTACCAACCAAAAAATGCCCAGGACCAGATGGATTCACAGCCGAATTCTACCAGAGGTACAAAGAGGAGCTGGTATCATTCCTTCTGAAACTATTCCAAACAACAGAAAAACAGGGATTCCTCCCTAACGCATTTTATGAGGCCAGTATCATCCTGATACCAAAACTCGGCAGAGACACAACAAAAAAAGAAAATTCTAGGCCAATATCCCTGATGAATATCGATGGGAAAATCCTCAATAAAATACTGGAAAACTGAATCCAGCAGCACATTAAAAAGCTTACCTACCACGATCAAGTCAGCTTCATCCCTGGGATGCAAGGCTGGTTCAACATACACAAATCAATAAACGTAATCCATCACAAAACAGAACCAATGACAAAAACCACATGATTATCTCAATAGATGCTGAAAAGGCCTTGGATAAAATTCAACACCTTTTCATGCTAAAAACACTTAATATACTAGGTATTGATGAAACGTATCTCAAAATTAAGACCTATTTATGACACGCCCACAGCCAATATCATACTGATTGGGGAAAAGCTGGAAGCATTCCCTTTGAAAACCTGCACAAGATAAGGATTCCCTCTCTCACCGTTCCTATTCAACATAGTATTGGAATTTCTGGCCACAGCAATCAGAGAAGAGAAAGAAATAAGGGGTATTCGAAGAGGAAAAGAGGAAGTCAAATTGTCTCTGTTTGCAGATGACATGATTGCATATTTATAAAACCCCATCGTCTCAGCCCAAAAGCTCCTTAAGCTGACAAGCAACTTCAGCAAAGTCTCAGGATACAAAATCAATGTGCAAAAATCACCAGCATTCCTATACACCAATAATAGACAAAAAAGAGCCAAATCATGAGTGAACTCCCAGTCACCATTGCTATAAAGAGAATAAAATACCTAGGAATATAATTTACAAGGGTTGTGAAGGACCTCTTCAAGGAGAACTACAAACCACTACTCAAGGAAATAAGAGAGAACACAAATGGAAAAACATTCCATGCTCAAAGATAGAATCAATATTGCGAAAATGGCCATACTGCCCAAAGTAATTTATAGATTCATTGCTATTCCCTTCAAGCTACAACTGACTTTCTTCACAGAATTAGAAAAAACTACTTTAAATTTCATATGAAACCTAAAAGAGCCCATATAGCCAAGACAATCCTACGCAAAAAGAACAAAGCTGAAGGCATCATGCTACCTGACTTCAAACTATACTAGAAGGCTACAGTAACCAAAACAGCATGGTACTGCTACCAAAACAGATACATAGGCCAATGAAACAAACAGAGGCCTCAGAAATAATACCACACATCTACAACCATCTAATCTTTGACAAACCTGACAAAAACAAGCAATGGGGAAAGGATTCCCTATTAAATAAATAGTGTTGCGAAAACTGGCTAGTCATATGCAGAAAACTGAAACTGGACCCCTTCCTTATACCTTATACAAAAATTAACTCAAGATGGATTAAAGACTTAAACGTAAGATCTAAAACCATAAAAACCCTAGAAGAAACCCTAGGAAATACCAGTCAGGACATAGGCATGGGCAAAAGCTTCATGACTAAAACACCAAAAGCAATGGCAAACAAAAGCCAAAATTTACAAATGGGATCTAATTAAACTAAAGAGCTTCTGCGCCATAAAAGAAACTATCATCAGAGTGAACAGGCAACCTACAGAATGGGAGAAATTTTTGCAATCTATCCATCTGACAAAGGACTAATATCCAGAATCTACAAGGAACTTAAATTTACAAGAAAAAAAAAACCCCATCAAAAAGTGGGCGAAGGATATGAACAGACACTTCTCAAAAGAAGACATTTATGGGGCTAGCAAACATAAGATAAAAGGCTCATCATCACTGGTCATTAGAGAAATGCAAATCAAAACCACAATGAGACACCATCTCACGTCAGTTAGAATGGCGATCATTAAAAAGTCAGGAAACAGATGCTGGAGAGGATGTGGAGAAATAGGAACACTTTTATACCACTGGTGGGAGGGTAAATTAGTTCAACTACTGTGGAAGACAGTGTGGCGATTCCTCAAGGATCTAGAACCAGAAATAATATCTGACCCAGCAATCCCATTACTGGGTATATGCCCAAAGGATAATAAATTGTTCTACTATAAAGACACATACACACATATGTTTATTACAGCGCTATTCACAATAGCAATGACTTAGAACCAACCCAAATGCTGATCAATGATAGACTGGATAAAGAAAATGTGATACATTTATACAATGTAATACTATGCAACCATAAAAAAGGAGGAGTTCATGCCCTTTGCAGGGACATGGATGAAGCTGGAAACCATCATTCTCAGCAAACTAACACAGGAACAGAAAACCAAACACTGCATGTTCTCACTCGTAAGTAGGAACTGAACCATGAGAACATATGGGCACAGGGAGGGGAACATCACACACTGGGGCCGGTAGGGGGATTGAGGGACAAGGGGAAGGATAGCATTAGGAGAAATACCTAATGTAGATGACTGTTGATGGGTGCAGCAAACTACCATGGCACATGTATATTTATGTAACAAACCTGCACGTTCTGCACATGTATCCCAGAACTTAAAGTATAATAAAAAATAAAACAGAAAAAAAATTAATTAAGGAATCTACAGAAAATATATTAAAACAAGCAAATTAAGGAAGATCAGTTATTGTGGTAGGCAACCTCTGCAATACAAACCAATGATCCCTGTTTCCTGTTTCCTGGTATCATGCCCTTGTTTAATACCCTATCCTCAAGTATAGCCTTGATCTAGTGACTCTCAAAATTAATGAGATGTCACATCTGAGATTAGTTTACAAAAAGATAGGGACTGCTGTGTTGTTTACTCTTGCTCATTCTGATGGAAGCCAGCTGCCATGTTGTAAGCCACCACAAGGAGAGGCCCTGGAAACATGTTTCTGGAAATTGCAGGAAGGGTAATC
Organism: Trachypithecus francoisi; assembly: GCF_009764315.1. Lineage (NCBI taxonomy): Eukaryota > Metazoa > Chordata > Mammalia > Primates > Cercopithecidae > Trachypithecus > Trachypithecus francoisi. The sequence goes on from NW_022681464.1 coordinate 19,091,506, forward strand.
ATTGCATGTGGTAGGTAGCACAATGTTTACCAACACTATCATGTTTAACAATGTGTAGAGTAGGAAATATGCCAAATGATCTGGGTGACTTATTTACTTAAGATTTCCAAGTACCTGCTGAAGATGCCACCTGGTTTCTTTTTGGTGCTTATAGTAAACTGGGAGAAGAAAGAGATAAATTGAAGGAAAGATATTAAACCAAAATGAGCCAGGACTTCACACTCAGCCTGCCCATAACGAAAAACATGCTAAAATTAAGAAATGTCTTCTGAGAAAATTCCAAATCCAGGAGAATACCTGGAAAAACATGCTCTAGAGATAAAACCAAGGGTGAATCTTTCATTAAGACCTCAGAAAGATCAAAGTTGATGCCTCAATACAGTCACACAAAAGGCACTTTAACGTTATTAAAGTTGGGCCTCACAAAACCTTTCAATCAAACAATAGGGCCTCCAGGAAGCTTACCAGGGTTTTAAGTTGCTAAATTTTGTGATAATGTATTAGGCAGCCATAAATAACTAATACAGATTTTAGCATATTAATCAGTTATTTTAAATTCCTCATCAGACTGTTTCAACATTTATGCCATAACTGCACCGGTGTCTGTTGCTCTCTTTGTGTACATGTTGTTTTCTCTACGTTTTCATATGACTCATATTTTATTGCTATCTGGACACCTTGGGTAGGAAGTAGAGACTGAAGTAAATAATTTCTATTCTTGGTAATGGGGAGACTTTCACTTTGGCTTGGTTTTCAGTGTATGGGTTGTGTTACTTTAACAGATGTTAGGCTGGTTTGAGGTTTATTGTTGCCATAGTTAGCCACAGTGCACCACAAGTTTCAAATTCCTTCAGGGATAACTTCCCTTCAGGTGGGCCAGGTATTCCTTCTCAATGTCTGTTCCATGTTCAGCTTTATGAGTTCCCTCTTAGAGGGTCCATCTAATGAGTTTCTCATCAGTATTTATCTACTACTTTTACTAGATTCTTGTTAGTCTGATGGTGGGGGTCTGGGTTGGGGTGATATTTTCTGTTATTCTAATCAGGCCTGTGCTAATCAGACTGGTATGCCTAGGGTCTTAGAAGTGCTACTGTTCCTCTTCCATAGTTCTCGGACCAGCATATAACTCTGCCCTCCCCACAGGTTATTTTTTGCCTCCCCGTGGACCCTCCACCCAGCCCCACCACCACCCAGTGGTTTTTACGAGTATCCTAAGGATAACAGTTTATGTTGCTCATCTTCCTGAGGTTATGTTTTTTTGTCGCATAGGGCAGATAGAGAAGGACTCAGGAGTTTTGTTTCTTTTCCACGGCAACTACTGTTCCCCTCCCCCAGGCCTGGACCAAGAGAGATGCTTTAGCAGGGCTCTCACCAAGTGGGGCCTAAGGAGAAAAAGCCTGCAAGAGAGTTCAAGCTCTCCCATATTTGCTGCCCACCCATGGGGCTCTCCACTCTTACTTGCCCACATGTGGCCTCCATCAAGTTGAAATCTTACCCATTTCCAGTTGTGTCTGCTGCAGTTTAGCTGGGACTCACACCTGTCTTTCGCTATCAGCATAAGTTTCCTTAGATTTCTGCTTGATTGGTTGCCCTTCAACCTTAGCTCTCTGATCGTTTCAAGAAATGTCCTGGGGGCCGGGCGTGGTGGCTCAAGCCTGTAATCCCAGCACTTTGGGAGGCCGAGACGGGCGGATCACGAGGTCAGGAGATCGAGACCATCCTGGCTAACACGGTGAAACCCCGTCTCTACTAAAAATACAAAAAAAAACTAGCCGGGCGAGGTGGCGGGCGCCTGTAGTCCCAGCTACTCAGGAGGCTGAGGCAGGAGAATGGCGTAAACCTGGGAGACGGAGCTTGCAGTGAGCTGAGATCCGGCCACTGCACTCCAGTCCGGGCGACAGAGCGAGACTCCGCCACAAAAAAAAAAAAAAAAAAAGAAATGTCCTGGGGCCAGGCGCGGTGGCTCAAGCCTGTAATCCCAGCACTTTGGGAGGCCGAGACGGGTGGATCACGAGGTCAGGAGATCGAGACCATCCTGGCGAACACTGTGAAACCCCGTCTCTACTAAAAAATACAAAAAACTAGCTGGGCGAGGTGGCGGGCGCCTGTAGTCCCAGCTACTCGGAGGCTGAGGCGGGAGAATGGCGGTAAACCCGGGAGGCGGAGCTTGCAGTGAGCTGAGATCCGGCCACTGCACTCCAGCCCGGGCGACAGAGCGAGACTCCGTCTCAAAAAAAAAAAAAAAAAAAGAAATGTCCTGGGTTTTCAGTCTCTTCCACCTTCTTTTTAAACTGTAATACTGGCAGCAATGTTCTTTACTATCACTCAGACATACCTACATAATTATTTACACATACCTACCTACTTGCTTACATATTCAATTGTTTTCACTCTTATGTTCCTAACATTTCCTATTTCCAAAGCTGGAACAATTTTAACAACAAAATAAATAACAATATTAGATTATAATCAATAGAACTGTATTAATTATTTAAAAAAAAAATTTCACAGTGGAGAAACCTGCAGACACCACCTTAATCAGGTAATCAAGTTTAACATCATCAGCAAAAAGGCATGTCAATTTCAGGTTGCCCCTGATATGACCTATTGAAAAGGCACATCACTTCTGTTGTTATCTTGCCAAAAAATGTATAATCTGAAGTAGAGATGGAAGTAAATTAATTTCCATACTTGATAGTGAGCAGACTTTTCCTTTGGCTAGCCTAGATTTTTAGTGTAGGAGTTGAGTTACTCTAACAGATATTAGGCTGATTTGAGGTATATAGTTGATGTAAGTTACCCACAGTGCACTATAGGTTTCACATTCCTCTAGGCACAACTTCCCTTCACGTGGGCCAGATATTCCTTCTCAATTTCCAATTGAGAGCTAAGGTTGAAGGGCAACCAACCAACCAGAAATCTAAGGAGACTTACATTGACGGGAAAATACAGGTGTGAGCCCCAGCTAACCTAGGGCAGCCACACTGGAAATGCGTAAGGCAATTTCAGCTTTATGGAGGCCAAATATAGGCAGGTAAGAGTGGGGAGCCCCTTGGGCATTCTAACACCCATTTGAATCTAATCTAGAGAGAACATCACATAAATCTGTATTAAAGAACATTCTACAAAACACATAAGCGTCAAGGTTATGAAAGACTGAATTGAAGAAGACTAAGGAGATGTGACAACTACATACAACTTGAGATCTTGAGTTGACTATTGAATCAAAAAAGTGACATCAGTCAAATGACACTGGTGAGATATGAGTTTAGTTAAAAATACTGCACCAATGTTAATTTCTTAGTTTTGATCACTGTACTTCTGTAATGCAAAATGTATGCAAAGCTGGGTGAACCTTTCCATAAGTTCTAAATTACTTCAAATAAAAAGTTAAAAATAAATAAATCCCACCCAAACATAATATGCAGCGTATCTATGGGGAGGATAGGAAGGGATGCATTGTCAAAGAGGAATTTTACTTCATCTGCCACTATTTTATTTTAGTTTTATTTTTTAATGGAATAATTTTAATATGTATATTACCATAAATAAATTAAAATTAGAAGAAAAGTCATATTTCAGAATAAATAAAGATGCAATGTTTTGGCCTCTTCAAGAGCTAACATAAAATGTCACTCAAGTGTATATAGGTATCTTAAATTAATCAATTACTCTAAAAACTACCAAAACAAATTCAGTATTACTTGACAAAAACTGATTATCTCTTCCACAAATGCTTTAAAACATCAGATCACAGAGCAAAGGATCAATAATTGTTTTTCAATCAAAACCTGAAAATTAATATGGTAAGAATAAACACTTTCAGGCCAGGCACAGTGGCTCATGCCTGTAATCCCAGCACTTTGGGAGGCTGAGGTGGGCAGATCATGAGGTCAAGAGATTGAGACCATCCGGGCCAACATGGTGAAACTCTGTCTCTACCAAAAAATACAAAAATCAGCTGGACGTGGTGGTGCGCACCTATAATCCCAGATACTTGGGAGGCTGAGGCAGGAGAATCGCTTGAACCCAGGAGGCGGAGGATGCAGTGAGCCCAAATCACGCCATTGCACTCCAGCCTGGTGACAGAGTGAGACTCTGGTCTCAAAAAAAAAAAAAAAAAAAGAATAAACACTTTTAATTATCAAGTACTAACATGAGAATACTCAATTCTCAAATGTCCTAAATTCAAGCCATAGTTCCAATTTTGAGGTAGCAACTTAAATAAGTGCCATATATATATTTCTGGTTACCTCTTCTCTTCTCCCTTCCCTTAGCTCAGTGCTACTTCCGTTCTTCTGTTTATTTCAGGTCTAAGAAACCTAAATTCACTACAAGCGGCATATAAAAAGTAAACTATGAAAGAGAAAAACATGCACATGAACATGAAAACTGCCTGAGACTAGCTATAGCATATACTTGCATATCAGATGTACCTATAGTGGTAGCCTTTCAGCTTTTCATAACCAAAATTTGACCCGAGCATAATTCTGAGTAGATCTAGCAAGGTCACAGGAAATTATTCACATTCATATGGCACTGTACATGTTTCCAGATACTATGTAAAAGAAAAAAAAATGCTATAGAAAACTAACTTCTTTTAGGAGGTAGGGTCTGGTTAGAACCAGAAGAAAGAATGTTGCGTGTACACTAGTTACTCAAAAGATGTTCTTTTGATTACAGAGCTCAGAACAGACCACCTGAAAATGGATTTTGACATACTGCCTATAGTATAAATTCCACTAAAATTCAGAGAATGCCTTTCTACCTAAAACAAATTCAAGGTTCAAGGTTCCTTTTCTTAAAATTTTCTATGTAATCCATTATAAAGACCATTGTATACTACTCCCTTGACCCCAAACAAAATCCATAAAGGCTTCTGATGGGAAGACAAAAAAAAAAGAAAGAAAGAAACCTGAGCCACTGAAAACTTAAGCCCCCTAATTGTCATACTGCACTGCAATCAATGCACATTTAATTTCAACAAAAAATTTACAATCAGTTTAAAAAAATAAAGACCAGAATAAATATAAAATAATAATGATTTACTCATTTTACAATGGGAAACTAATGGTGCTACACTTTCTATTTTTCTTCTGAGAAATGTCAAGTACAAATAGCAAACTGTCCTCTGGGAAAAATCAAAGTATCTGCGTCTAAAAAAGAAACATGTCCTCAAATGAGTTAGTGCCCAAGTATTCACTGGGGAACAATGCATTACTTGACAGTATGGGCTTAGAACATGAAATACTGTAGAGTTTTTTTAAGGCCTCTTAGAGCATAGCTCATATACATCAAAAATTGCAATTGTGGCCTACATTGTTCTACAACTTTGAAACTTTTTTCCTTTAAAGACCAGGTCTACAGTACAATCTGTGCAGTAGTCTATGGTATCCCTCCCTATCTTAAAAAGTCTCAGTAACAAAATGCAAATGAATATATAGAGAATTATAAGCATCTTTCAACACAAACTGTAGTATTTTGCAAAGCCATTCATTTTTCAAGTCTCCAAAAATGACAGTGCTTTCCCCAGCTATGCAAACAATTCATTAATTTTATTGAAAAAGACTTTCTGAGGTAACTTAATTTTGCAATCTTGAACAAAAAGAATTCTTTCTATCTTAATACCTCCTAGAAAGATCAATCAATATTCCACTTATCCTTCTACAAATGTAAATCAATGCTGGACACCTCAGGGAAACCCCTTCATTTACTTGAAACCCATATATCAACTCATCCCTTAGCACTCTCTTCTACAAGCTAAATAATTCACTATACCCCTAATTTATCTTTGTGGCTTCTGTCTTTCATTAGCCCATAAATTCAGACTCACATTTGTATTCTATTCTTTTATTAGCATGGCTAAAACAAGCAAAAAAGTTTCCTGAGCATATCCATAGATTACAGAAAACCATCCCAGGCATTTTCATGTTTTCTTGTCAAATAGCACAAATGGCTGAATCACATTCAAGTGAAATTTAACTATGAACCAGAGATTTCTTTATGTTAGTCTATGGGGCCTAACCAGTAAGTCTTTCTTTAATATAAATTTCTAATTTATTTTTATTCTTAGACACATAATATCCTGCACTTGTTACTAATGTCTTTCACCCTGTTTGAATGAATCATTATTCCGTCTATTATAGCAATTCTAAAATTTATATATTTTATTCACTTTTATTTTCACTCTTATTCACATTTATATAGGCATCTTTACTGTTCTTTCATATATTGTATCAATAAAGACACTAACTAAAGAGGACCTCACAGAGAGGGCTTCAATTAAACCCTCCAAGATACATGAAAGCCACTCTTGGCCATGCTCTTGTAAGAATGCTTCAAACTTCACATCATTAAAAAGAAGTTATAGTTTTTGCTTTGACTTTATACTGCATGTCACTCTGTAATTGAAAAGCATGCTGTATTAGGCCATTCTTGCACTGCTATGAAGAAATACCTGAGACTAGGTAACATATAACAAAAGAAGTGTCATTGGCTCCTGGTTTTGCAGGCTATACAGAAAACACAGTGCTGGCATCTGCTTCTGGGGAGGCCTCAGAAAGCTTTTACTCACAGCAGAAGGCAAACTGGCATTTCACATGGTGAAAGCAAGAGCAAGATGGTGGGGGAGGTGCCACATACTTTTAAACAATGAGATTCTGTTGTTGTTTAAAAGCTAAACCATTCATTTCTCGTGTGCTCTCTGTGCTGTTCTTGTGATAGTGAGTTCAGTATCACAACAGCACAGAGAGGATGGTGCTAAGCCATTCATAAGAAATCCACCCCCATGATCCAATCACTCCCCGCCAGGGCCCACCTCCAACACTGGGAATCACATTTCAACATGAGATTTGGGAAGGGACAAATATCCAAACTATATCACATGTTATTTGTTTTATATGTTGTGTTGAGAGCTGCTGAATATTATCTCCTTCTGAAAATGTGCTTGTCAATAGACTGTGTTGGGTACCAAGCACTCTCAGTGACTTCTCCTCCAAAATAATGTTAGTGGATGTGCCTAAGAGTTGAAACTCTTTAAGTATGCTATACTTGAATATGTCATAGCAATACATAAGTTTTTTTAAATCTTCTGACATTTTTCTCCCACTTGGTTTGACCTTTAATATAAATTAAACATCCTTCATGCCTCACAGCTATTATTTTCTAAAAAGATGTAAATCAAGACAACTTTTAAAACTTAAGCCTCCTAGTCATTCTCTATTAATACTTTCTTATTATTCTCTATTTATCCAAAAGTTGACTGATTAAAAATCCAACATATCAGGCAAGATAGGCAGAATACAAAAGAAGCAGAGGGTTTGTCTTATTTTATATGACATAATTGGGAAAAAAGTATATAATGTGCTTATTCATTAACAAGGAAATACACTTAATGTCTTTACTCAAAGAGACAACTTTTTTCTCATCTGAAAGTTGAGCTTTCATTCCTTTTTTTTTTTTCATTTATTTTCCACTTTCCTTTTCCTTCCTGAACAATTAAATCCTAAGACCATAATGACAAGTAGAGTCAGAATCTGAGTGGGATAAAGAGAACATCTGTACAGAAGAGTTTCCTGGGGTGGGGTGTCGGGGCTCAAGCATCCCTTGGCTGACAAGGGCATCCACACATGGGGGTGGTCTAATACCAGCCCAGTGTTAGAACCTAAGTAAGAGAAGAAGGACATCCATGTGGAGAAGCAGCCAAGCGCAATGTGGCAGAACCAAAGTAAGGTGAGGTGGGTGTCCTTGCAGGAGGACTGGGGTGACTGAGCATGGAGATTCAGAGCCCAAGTATGGGGAGGAGCGGATCTGTGTAGGGGTTGGTAGTGGGTACTGGTGAAGATTAGCCAACAAAGGCTTAACCTGAAACAGGGTATTAGAGCTCAAAGAGGATGAGGACATATACTCAGGGGGGCAGCCCCATGTGTAGCATCAGAGCCCAGGCAGACAGCAGGGTTATCCTCAAAAAGGGGCAGTCTGATGTGGAATGACAAAGTCTGAGGTGGGTAAAGAGGACATCCACACAAGGGAGCAGACCAACAGGCAGAGTCAGAGCCAGAAAAAGTGTAAGGAGGACATGACCACAAAGCAGTGGCCTGGTGTGGGATATGACAGCATAAAGTGAGTGGATGATCTAACATGAAGAGTCAGAACCAGAAAGGTATAAGGAGGGCATTCAGGCAGCATGTATCCTGAACTGGTGTGCTGCAACACAAGCAGGGAGAAGAGGGCATCCACCAGGGGGTGATGGACTGAAACAGGAGTCAGAGTTTCAGCAAAATAAACATGACTTATGTGCAGCAGAGGGAGTAGCAGCACAGATGAAAAGATTAGTTACATATAGGATTACTAAACAAACCAAAACAGGAGGGGGAGAATATATTAAAGCTAACAGGAAGCAGATCTCTCAAAGTCACTCAAGAGAGTTACAATTATAAATGTTTTCTTCAAGCACTCATGAACATTTACCAAGATCAACTATATACTACATCATAAAACAAGGCTCAAAAACATTTTACAAGTTATTCTCTATTCATAATAGAACTAAACTAGGAATCAGTGATAGAAAGATGAGAAAAATCTCCATACGATTGGAAATTACATGGCATGACTTAAAAAACTGACGGATCAAAGAAGTCTCAAGGGAAATTTTAAAAAATGCATACAATTGAATGAAAATAAAATCAAAGAAGAATGAAATAAAAATGAAAACAATGAATTAAAATAGCTAGGGTACAGTAAAAGTAGTGCTGAGAAGAAGGTGTATAGCATTAAATGCTTACACTGAAAAAGAATGATCTCTAAGTTCCTACTATAAGACATAAAAAAAAAAAGAAGAGGAAAATAAGTCCAAAGCAATGAGAAGGAAGGAAATAATAGAGGTAAGAGTAAAAAAAAAAAAAAAAAAAAAAAAATCAATGAAAAAGAGAACAAAAATTGAGAAAAATCAACAAAATAAAAAGCTAGTTCTTTGAAGAAAACATCAATAAACTAAACCTAGCAAAACAAAGGTAAAAAAATTAAACAAATCACTAATGTCAGAAATGAAAGTGCAGATCCTGAAGTCATTAACTTAAAAACTAGCTTAAAAAAAAAAAAGAAACAATTGTTGAAAACCACAAGCTCCTAAAGTTCAACCAAGATGAAATAGACAACTTGAATAATCTTAAAGCCATTAAAGAAATTGAATTTTTTAACTAAAAAGTTATATTAAATCTCCAAGCCTAGATGGTTTCACTGAATATTTAAATAAGAATTAGCAACATTTTTCCACAGTTTATTCCAGAAAATAGAAGAGGGAACACTTCCTAACTCATTTTGAGACTAGTATTACTATAATACCAAAAACAGACCAAGACAGTACCAAAAAAAAAAAAAAAAAAAAAACTACAGACCACTTTGATATAAAAATTACCAACAAAATCACAGAAAATCAAATCCTGCAACACCTAAAAACAATTATAACAAGTGAGGCACTACAGGTATGCAAGGCTGATTCAACTTTCAAAAATCAATGTAATCTACCATATCAATAGGCTAAAGGAGAAAACTCGTGATCATATCAATTGACAGAGAAAAAGCATTTAACAAAATTCAGCATGCAATCATAATAAAAATCTTATAAAACTAGGAATAATGGTGATAAGTTGAATGCCTTCCACCTAAAATCAAGAACACAACAAGGATGTCCTCGCTCATTATTCTTACTCACAGAGCACTGGAAATCCTACTTAGGACCAGAAGTTTAGAAAAAGAAATAAAAGAGATACCCATTGGAAAGGAAGTCAAAAAACTGTCCCTATTTGCAAATGACATGATAGTCTACAGAAAAGAATCCCAAAGAATAAACAGCAAAACTCCTAGAATTAATAAGTGAGTTCAGCAAGGTTGTAGGAGTCAAGATCAACAGACGAAATTCAATCATATTTCTATACACTGTCAACAAAATGTGAACAGCAGAATAAAAAATATAATACCTTTTACAATTGCTCCAAAGAAAATTAAATATTTAGGCCGGGCGCGGTGGCTCAAGCCTGTAATCCCAGCACTTTGGGAGGCCGAGACGGGCGGATCACGAGGTCAGGAGATCGAGACCATCCTGGCGAACACTGTGAAACCCCGTCTCTACTAAAAAATACAAAAAACTAGCCGGGCGAGGTGGCGGGCGTCTGTAGTCCCAGCTACTCGGGAGGCTGAGGCAGGAGAATGGCGTGAACCCGGGAGGCGGAGCTTGCAGTGAGCTGAGATCCGGCCACTGCACTCCAGCCCCGGCGACAGAGCAAGACTCCGTCTCAAAAAAAAAAAAAAAAAAGAAAATTAAATATTTAGATATCAGAAAATATGTACAGTATCTGTATCCTGAAAATTAAGAAAAGCTATTGTAAGAAATCAAAGACCTAAATAATTGGAGCAATATACCATGTTCATAGATGAGAAGACCCAATACAGCAAAGGCAGTGATTCTTCCCAAATTTGATCTATAGTTTAACGTTAACACCTATTAATGTAACAGCAGAATTTTTTTTTTTTTTTTTTTTTTTGAGGCGGAGTCTCGCTCTGTCGCCCGGACTGGAGTGCAGTGGCCAGATCTCAGCTCACTGCAAGCTCCGCCTCCTGGGTTTCCGCCATTCTCCTGCCTCAGCCTCCCAAGTAGCTGGGACTACAGGCGCCCGCCACCTCGCCCGGCTAGTTTTTGTATTTTTAGTAGAGACGGGGTTTCACCATATTAGCCAGGATGGTCTCGATCTCCTGACCTCGTGATCCGCCCGTCTCGGCCTCCCAAAGTGCTGGGATTACAGGCTTGAGCCACCGTGCCCGGCCAACAGCAGAATTTTTTGTAGACATTAATAAGCTTATTCCAAAATTATTATGGAAAGGCACAGGATGAGAAGAGTTAAAATAATTTTGAAAAAGAAGAATAATATAGGAAAAGTCATTCTACTTAGTATTAAGGCTTACTATATAGTTATCGTAATCAAAGCAGTTGGCAGAGAAATAGACACATAGGCCAGTGGAACAGAAAAAAGAACCCAGACAAAGACCCATATGAATATGCCAATTTCTGACAAAAGTACAAAAAAGATTTCAACAAATGGTGCTGGAATAACTGCACATCAATCGGAAAAAAAACCTCAACCTCACATGTTATTCAAAAGTTAACTCGAAATGGTCATGGGCTTAAAAAGGAAAAAAAACTGGACCTGGTTAAATTAAAAACTTTTATTCTGGGAAAAATCCAGTCAAGGGGGATGAAAGGCAAGCTACTGACTAGATAAAAGTATTCGCAAAGTACATATCCAATAAAGGATTTTTATCTAGAACATATAAAGAACTCTCAAAATTCAAAAGTTACAACAACAAAAAAAATTCCAATAAGAAGTGGGGCAAAAGGAATGAATAGACATTTCACTGAAGAAGATACAGAAGGAAATAATAAGCACATGAAACAATGTCCAACATCACTGCCCATTAGAGAAATGCAAATTAAAATCGAGATGGGATATCCCTTAGCACCTACCAGAATGACTAGACTAGAAATTAATTATAATAAATGTTAGCAAGAATGCAAGAAGACCTCTTGCATTGCTGTTGGGAATGTAAAATGGTGTAATAATTCTGGAAAATAGTTCAGTAGTTTCTTATGAAACTAAACATTAGTTACAGTATCCCAAAGAAATTAAAATGTGATGTTCACACAAAAACCTACATATGAATGTTCATAGCAGCTTCATTTATAACACTGGAGACAACATGAATGTCTTTCAACAGGTGAATGATCAAACAAACTGCGGGACATCTGTATCATGGAATATCGGTCAGCAGTAAAAAGGAACAAATTATTGATACATGCAACAACATGAATGGACCTAAAGAGAATTACGCTGAGTTAGAAAAAAAAGTCAGTCACAAAATGTTACATACTGTATGATTCCACTTACATAGCTTTCTTGAAATGACAAAATCATAGAGACAGCTGATTAGTGGTTTCTAGAGATTAGAGAAGGCAGATAGGAAAGAATCTGTGTCTACAAAAAGGTAACATAAGTAATCCTTGTAAAAAAAAAAAAAAAAAAAACTGTTTCATATCTTGACTATGACAACGGTACACAAATCTACACATGAAAAAATTGCACTGAATTAAAGACATACACAAATAAACACATGTAAAATTGGTGAAATCTGTACACAATTGATGAATTCTATCAATGTCAATTTCCTGTGATATAGTACCGTAATCCAAACATTACCATTGGTAAAAGGTACCTGGGCTTTCTCTATGTTATGTCTAACAACTGCAGGTGAATCTACAATTATCTCAAAATAAAAAGTTGTTTCTTTTTTAATGTAACATCTTATTATTTCATTTTTGTCTTTGTGAGTCCTGGGTTAGAATAAAATAAATGGGACTGGGCACAGTGACTCATGCCTGTAATCCCAGCACTTTTTGAGGGCCAAGGTTGGTAGATGGCGTGAGCCCAGGAGTTCAAGACCAACCTGGGCAACACGATGAAACCCCATATGTACAAAAGAATAAAAAAATTAGTTGAGCGTGATGATGCAGGCCTGTAGTCTCAGCTATTTGGGAAGCTAAGATGGGAGGACTGCTTGGCCCAGGAGGTTGAGGCTGCATTAGGCCATAATCACATCACTACTTCAGCCTGGGCAACAGAGCAAGATCCTGTCTAAACAGAAAAAAAGAAGAAAATAAATGTTCATGAGTTTGATACTGATAAAAATAAATAAAATAAATACTGTAACAAATAAAGAAATAATAATAAGGGAGAGTTCATCCTTAAATATGAATTCCAATTAATAAATGCAAAACAAAGGAAATATAAAGTAACCATTAGAACATCACTGTAATAATTGCAGGCAAGTTTCTTGGATGGATGTTTATAGTGGTGGGTAAAAGTTTCAGAACAAACAATATATTTGAATAGTCTCAATGGATCTCCCCCAGGATATTAAATAATTACACAGAGAAAAATAATAACTTTTCAGGGGAGAAACCTAGCACACTATACACTGGCCAAGTGACAAAAGTTAAAACCACCAGTGATAAGACATATCAACACATCAACTTCATGTACCCCCTGACATAATGTATCGGAAAACAATATAATCATGAGAAAAAACTAAATCGAAGGAATTACTACAAAACATCTTACTAGTACTCTTCAAAAGTGTCAAGACTTGGAAGGCAAGAAAAAACTAAGGAATTGCCACAAACAAGAGGAGACTAAAGAAACATGAAAACTGAATGCAAAACAGAATACTAGAAAAGAACATAGTTGTTTAAAAAAAAAAAAAAACTAGTAAAATCTGAATAAACCCTGTAGCAATTAATGCTACAGTACCAAGGTTAATTTTTTATAATTTCACCATGATTATTCGGGATGTTATCATTAGAGAAAGCTAGGGGAAGGGAAGAGAACCCTCTGTATTATTTTTTTTTAAAAACAGCTTTATTGAGATATTTTTTCCATATCATAAAGTTCACCCATTTAGAATATCCAATTAAATGGCTTTTAGTATATTTTATGGAGTTCTGTAATCATCACCATAACCTAATTTTAAACATTTTCATTCTGCCAAAAAGTTTTGTACATATTAGGAGTTCATTTCCTATTCTCCTACCCTGTGATATTTTTACTTTTCTATAAGCTTAAAATTATTTTAAAATATTACAAAGAGCAGTGATATTATGCTGAGTTAAAATTTAAATATACATATAAACGCACAGAACTGTAACATGTAACATAATATATACCAAGAAAGGAAAATGTAGCTCTTGTGTTCTAAAGTTCTTGCACTGTTTAGAAAAGCTAAAAGTGCCAATTAATATTCAACGATTGTGATTAGTGAAGAATGCGTACTACAAATCTCCAGGGTAACCAGAGGTTCATTTAACAACAATGAAAAAAAAAACAAACTATAATTGTATAAAACTAATAAATACAGAGTCAAACACACAAGGCAAAATTGATAAAACTAAGAGAAATAAGTCTCAAATCACAGTGGGAAACTTTAAAACATCTTTCTCAGAAATTTATAAGTTAAAAAAATCACTAAGTAAATAGAAGATTTGAACATAATCAAGATGACTTAATGAATATAAAAAGAACGACACCCTCAACAAGCAAAAACATGTATTGTTTTAAACATATATGAACATATTCAAAATACAACCATATGGTAGGCTAGTAAAGCAAGTTCCGAGATTTTTTCAAACTAGTAAAATCACGTAAAATACATTCTTTTCACAATTCAATTCAGATAGCTATCAAATATACACAGATCCCCAATTTGTTTACAAATTAAGAAGTAAGCATTTAAATAAAACATGTCAAAAATTAAAGAAAATTTTAAATGGTAAAATAGTAAAATATACAGATCAAATATATATATTTGTAAAATATAATATTAGTAAAATATTACATATCAAAATATGTGGAATAAGAAAACGTTTAGAGGGAAATACAGTTTTATAAGCATACATTAAAAAAGAAAAAAGGAAATGAAAATCAATGAGTTACATATCTATTATAAAAAGTTACGGATAGAAGAATAAATTCAACTCCTGTAAAAAAAAAAAAAGGACAGTAAAGATAGAAGAATAAATTCCACTCCTGTAAAAAAAAAAAAAGACAAGAATAATAAAGAGCAGAATTTTTCAAAGCAAAAAATACAAGAAGGCAGAGTGCAGTGGCTCACACCTATAATCCCAACACTGTGGGAGGCTGAGGCAGGAGGAGAGCTTGAGCCCAGGGGTTCAAGACTAGCCTGGGCAACACAGCAAGGCACTGTCCCCAAAGAGAGAAAGAGAAAGAGAGTGAGAGAGTGAGACAGAGGGAGAAAGGGAGAGAGGGAGGGAGGAAGGGAGGGAAGGAGGGAGGGAGAGATGGAGGAAAAGAAGGGAGGGAGGCAGAGAGTGAGGGAGGGAATTAATCATTTTTTTTAAAGGCACATCATTTAGATATAGACATTAAAAAATAATCAACTCTGAACAACTTCATGCCAATATATATGAAAATTGAAATAAATTAATCCAATAATAAGATTGAGAACAGAAAAAAGAACTCAACAAACATAAATTTATTAAAATAAGAAAACAAAACAAAGTCATCAGAACTCTTCAGGTGATGAAAGAAAATTAAAAAATAAAAGAGACATATTGAAACAAGAATAGAGAGGAAACTGCACTTGTTAAAATGAACAATGAAGGTGGGGAGGAGTATAAAGATACACACAAATATTAAGATATAATAAAAATAGTTCAATACTGGCATGCAAATGGATAGAATTATAAACATACAAAAGATTCAACTGCTTATGGAACATATTATAAAAACATAGATTTAATTGCTCATGAAGTTGTATGTACAAAAAAAGACTGTATCTCAATCCAAGGGGAAAAAATGAAAAATTTAATAAGTGGTACTAGAATTCTTGGAAAGTCATATAAAAAAATTAAATCCATTCACTAGGAAAAATTACAAATGGATCAGAGATTTAAGTGTAAAAAAAGGCAACCATAAAATACTTACTAAAAGTATTAAGAGAAAACATGTGTTAATCAAGCATACTAGGTCATGCTGGTATCATATGCTGATGATGCATCATGTGGGATAGAAAGGGAACCTAACCTCTGTGGAATTCTTCCCAAAAACCCAGTCTAGTCCTAGAAGATACAAATTCCAAATTAAGGAGCAGTCTACAAGAAAACTGACCAGTATTTTTCAAAAGTGTCAAGGTCATGAAAAATAAGGAAAGCTGTATATAATGGGGAAGATTAAGAAGATATGACAACTAAATGCAATGTGGCATACTGAATTGGATCCTGGAATGGAAATAGGTTAAGGGTTAAAAACCAGGAAAACCCAAACAAAGTTGACAGGCTAATTAACAGTACTATACCAGTGTTAACTTCTTAGTTGTAATAAATATACTATAGCTATATGAGCTGTAGATACTAGAGAAAGCTGAATGAAAGCTAAATGGGAACTCTCTGAACTATCTGTTACTCATGTGTAAGTCTAAAATTATTTCAAGATAAAATGCTTAAAGAAAAAAATAAAGTATACCATGCAAATGCTAATTTAAAAAAAAAAAGCTGCCATGGATATATTAATATCAGAAAAAGCAGACTACAGGACCACTAATATTAGCAGAGATAAATCATATGATGATAAAATAGTCTATCAGGAAAATATAATAATTGTAAAAGTACATTAATCTATTATTACAAGTTCAATATAATTGAAGCAAAACCGACAAAAATGGAAGGAGAAACAGACAAATCTACAAGTACAGCTGGAGATAACGGCATTCCTTTTTTGGTAATATGAATACCATATATAAAGAGAAAAAAATCACTATAAATAATGAAAACTTGAATAAAACTATCACTCAACTTGACCTAATTGGCAACCATAGACCACTATAAACAATGATAGAACAAACATTATTTTCAAAAGCACACGAAACATTTTTCAAAATTGGTCATAGCCTAGCACTAAAAACAAGTTTCAATAAATATAGAAAGGCCAAAATCATATAAAGAATAGTCTCTGACCATAAAATAATTAAATTAGAAACAAATTTTTAAAAAAAATTTCTGGAAAATCCCAAAGTATTTAAAACCACCACCATGGAAGGGTAACATCGCAAAACATAGCAGAGTAGGGAGCTCCAAAAATTTCTCTCTCCACTGAAGTGACTGTTAAGCTGGCGAAAACTAACCAAATCAACTTTTTCAGAACTCTGAAAGCTAATCAAAACTCATAGTAACCATGGGAGCTCTTAATGAGGAAAGAGGCTGGGAAATTTTGGTAAAAGTATGGTATGGTGTTTTCACTTGTCCACCTACCATTCATCCCCCATTCCCCAGATCAATGGTGGCCGCCAGGATGATGGCTCAATCTTGGTGAGGATTGCTGGTACTAATGGGACAATATGGACCTTGTTATCAAATATTTGTGGTTATTTATTTTGACCTGACAGATTGGAAGAGACGCTTGCTTTTGTGTCAGCTCCTTCAGGCTAGAGCAGATTTCCAAGCACTGTCTGTCAAAATCATTTAAAGACATATACTACTCACACATACCTGGCAAAAGAGACAGCAGGTGGGGCAAGTAGATGGACCAAAAACCTTAGGAAAGAGAAGAATGAAAAAGAAGATATTTGGTAAAATAAGGACTTCGAGTGACTTCCACATATACCAGGGAATCCAGAGTGTAATGCATATGCTGATAGCCATACACATGCTCAGAAAAAACCTTAGAAAAGGTACACACCTCCGGCTGATCTTTAGGCTCAGTGCAAGCAGTAGCTGGAGGCTAATGCAGAGTTGTAGACTAACTGGCTGACTATTGAAGGAATACACCTGATTAGAGCCAATGTAAAATGATTGGGAGAGTATGTTTTTCTCTTTTTGGCTTCAGTGGTTCAAGGTCAAGTCACTGGCTGACATTGAAATAACAAAACAAAGACCTCAGAGACTCTACATGACAAGGAAGTCTTTGTAAAAATACTCTGGAAAAGTCACTAAGCAAACAGGAAACAGCAAACCTCAACAAGCAACAAGTGCAAACTCTGGGAAGGTGAAGGAAATCTAGTTCCACAATTACCATATTATAACATTCACAATGCTAGCTGTGAATAAAAACTACAAGGCATAAAAAGAAATAAGAATTTTTTACCCATTAATAGGAGAACAAGAAGAAAGAAACAGGCAAAAAGGCATACCTGAAGAAATAATGTTCAAAAAACTTTCCAAATTAGATAAAAGACATGACTACACATCCAAAAATGTCAACAAACTCCAAGGAGGATAAACAAAGAAATCTGCACCAACACATATTACAATAAAACTGTCTAGAATCAGACAAGAGAAAATCTTAAAAACAACAAGAGGGAAATGATTCATCATACACAAGGAATCTTCAGTAAGACAGTCAATTCCTAATGAGAAATGATGAAGGCCAGAAGGTGACAAAATGATATATTTTAAATTCTGAAAGAAAAAAAAAAACCTGTTAACCAAGAATCCAATATCTGGAAAAACTATCCTTCAAAAATGAAAGGAGAGCTGGGACAACTGGGTATCTTCCTGCAAAAGAAAGACAGTGGATGCCTCCATCACATCATATATAAAAATTAACTCAAAATGAATTAACTACTTAAATATAACAGTTAAAACCATAAATCTCTCAGAAGAAAACACAGGGATGTAAATCTTCACGACCTTAGATTTAGCAACAGATTCTTACATCTGACACTAGAAACACAAGCAACAAAATAAAAAATTAAGAATTTAGACTTAATCAAAATTTAAAACTTTTGTAATTCAAAGGACACCACCAAGAAACTGAAAAGAAAACTCAAAAGAATTGGCAGAAAATATCTGTAAGTCATATAATCTGATAAAAGTCTAGTAACCAAACATACAAAGAAATCTTACAACTCAACAACAACAAACAATCCAATTTAAAAATGGAGAAAGGACTTGAACAGATATTTCTTCAAGGGAGATACACAAATGGATAACGAGCACATGAAAAGACCCTCAACATAAACAGTCATTAAAGAAATACAAATCAAAACTACTATATCATTTAAATCTATCATTTAATATAATAAATGGAAAATAAGAAGTGTTGGCAAGCATATGAAGAGACCAGAATCCTTGTACATTGATGGTAGGACTATTAAAACACTCTGCAGCTGCAGAAAACATTTTCACAGCTCTTCACAAACTTCAACATAGAATTACCATGCAATCCAGCAATCCCATTCCTAGGTATATACCCACAGGAATTTGAAAATGTACTCAAAATACATCCTTGTACATATTCATAGCTGCACTATATACAATAGTCAAAAAGTGAAAACAAGCAAAAAAGGCTATCAACAGATGAATAAATCAATAAATCGTGGTAAAACTTTACAATAGAATCTGATTTAGCATAAAAAGAAATGAAGTACTGCTACATATTACAACACAGATTCACCTTGAAAACATTGTGAAAGAAGCTAGACACAAAAGATCACACTATATAATTACATTTATATAAAATATCAAGAATAGGTAATCAATAGAAACAGTAAACTAGTGGTTGCCAGGGGTTGAAGGGAGGAGATATAAATATAGTAACTGTTAAATGAGTATGAAGATTTTTTTGGAGTGATGAAAATGTTCTCAAACTAGATAAAGATTGTAGTTGCACAACACTGTGTATATACTAAATGCCACTGCCTTGTGTACTTAAAATGAATGATTTAACATTACGTGAACTTAACTCTCAAAATTAAAAAAAAAGGGAGGGGATGGGAAAATTAAGATATTCACAATGGAACAAAAGCTGAGTGGGTTCATCACCAGTAGACCCGTCCCACAAGAAATGCTAACAGGGGTCCTTCAGGCTAAAATGAACAAATATTAAACAATAACTCACAGCCATTCAAAGAAATAAAGAAAACTGGTAAAGGTAACTAGATAAGTAAATACAAAAGTCAGTAGTATTGTATTTTTGATATGGAACTTCTCTTATTTTGAATATGATTCAAAAGAGAACTTAAACAATAATCATCAATCCAAGTTAATGAGCAACATATTAATTCATTCGGGCTGCCATACAAAGTGTGACCACAGACTGAGTAGCTTGAACAACTGAAACTTATTTCCTCACATTTCTGGAGGCTAGAAGTCCAAGATCAAGGTATCAGCAGGATTAGTTTCTTGTGAAGTCTCTCCCAGATGGCTGGCAGATGGCTGCCTTCTTGCTGTGTCCTCACATAGTCTTTCTACTGCATACATGCATGTCTGGGTTCTAATCTACTCTTCTTACACAGGTAACAGTTATGTTGGATTAAGGCTCACCCATATTATCTCACATCACCTTAATAACCATTTTGAAGGACCTGTCTCCAAACACAATTACCTTCTGAAATATTGAGGATTAACACTTCAACATATGAATTTAGGGAGGACACAATTCAGCCCATAAAAAGCACACAGTGGGCCAGGCACAGTGGCTAACGCCTGTAATCCCAGTACTTTGGGAAGCTGAGGTGGGTGGATCACCTGAGGTCAGGAGTTCGAGACCAGCCTGGCTAACCTGGTGAAACCCTGTCTCTATTAAAAATACAAAAAAATTAGCTGGGCTTGGTGGCAGGCGCCTGTAACAGCTACCCGGGAGGCTGAGGCAGGAGAATCACTTGAACCCAGGAGGCAGAGGTTGCAGTGAGCTGGGATTGTGCCACTGCCCTCCAGCCTGGGTGACAGAGCAAGACTTTGTCTCAAAAAAAAAAAAAAAAAAAAAAGCACAGTGTATAAAAATGTAACTAATGACAATAACAACACGGGATAGAAGATACAGCTGTGTAAAGGCAGAGTTTTTAATGTGCCACTGAAGCTAAATTGGTAAAAATTCAAATTAGAGCGTCACAAATTTACTGTGTTAACTGTAATTCCCAGGGTAATCACTAATAAAATAACTTTAAAAATATATAGAAAAAGAAATGAAGAGGGAATCAAAATGACATATTAGAAAAAAATCAAACAAATGACAGCACTACTGGGCTAACTGAGGAACAAATAAAGAAATGTCTTTTCATACACATATGCAAAATAGTAATTCCTTCTAAGTAATTATTTAAATGTAAATGGGTTATACTCAACAAACAAAAGGTGGAGATAAATCTTTAAAAATCATAATCTAACTATAGGATCTTTAAAAATCATAATCTAACTACAGGTTTGTATTCCCCAGAAGACAATCACTTTAAATTGAAAGACATAAAGGTTGAAAGTTAAAAGATGAAAAAATGTATTCCATACAACATGCAAATATTAACCAAAAGACAGTTTAGTTTGCTATATTAATATCAAACAAATAGCCTTTAAAACAAAGAATGCTATAATAGGCAGAGATAGTCAATTCCTTAAGAAGATACAAAAATTATAAAAATATACACCAAACAGCACCTCAAAATATATGAAGAAAATATTAACATAGCTGAAGATAAAATAAAGTTCTAGAATAATACAGAATTCAATAACACACTTTCAATAACATATAGAACATCTAGACAGAAAAAGAATAACAAAGTGTGGCAGACTGCCACAATTACTATTGCGGACCTTCATTACAGCTGCTCCTACTGTTACTGTTTGAGACCATCATTACAGCAGTTACTACTGTTACTGTTTGAGACCATCATTACAGCAGTTACTATGGTTACTGCTGGAGACTGTCATTACAGCAGTACTGTTACTGCTTGAGACTGTCATTACTAGACTAAACAAAGAGATGAACATAGAAATGATAACAAAAAAACAAAGAAACTGTTTTAAAGAAAGTTCCAGGGGAAAAAAAGAGCTCCCTGCTTCTAGTGAGCAAACGCAGCCCCTGAGCTTCCACAGCCCTTCCTATTTATTGGGTAGCAAGGGCAGGGAAGAGGAGGTAACGATTGGTCAGCTGCTTCATTGATCACAGGTTCAAGTTATTGCTAACAGGCTTCAGATTTGCCTAATCACAAGAAACACTTGTGCCTCAGTCGTGACTGCCCTCAGCATTCCTTCTGGGCGGCAGACGCAGTTTGTCAGTTTGCCAACATTCTGCATTTCAAGATACTTTCTAATTTTCCTTGTGATTTCTTCTTTGACCTATTGATTGTTTAAAAGAATCATTCTGCATTTATGAGAAGCAGTTTGCTGTTTACTCATATAACCTCCAGTGGCATACGGAGTTGATCACAACCCTCATTCTTTCGGCCTATAACAAGAAAGGACTTGAACAACACTATAACCAACTAGACCTAAAAGACATATACAGAACGCTCGACCAAGTAATAGCTAAATACATATTATTCCCAAGTGCACATAGAACATTCTCCAGGATAAACCATATGTTAGGTCATAAAACAAGTCTCAATATGTTTTAAAAAACTGAAAACATACAAAGTACCTTTTCCACCATAATAGAATAAAATTCTAAATCAATAACAAAAGAAAAAACAAAAAAATGCACAAATATGTGGAAATTAATACACTTTTAAACAATCAGTAGGTCAAAGAAGAAATCACAAGGAAAATTAGAAAGTATCTTGAAATGAATGAAAACAAAAACACAACATACCAAAACTATGGGATGAAGCAAAAGCAGTGCTCAGAGGAAAATTTATGGCTATAAATTCCTACCTTAAATTAAAAAAGAGATCTCAAATCAGTAACTTAACTTTACCCCTTAAGGAACTAGAAACCAAAAGCAAACTAAATAAAAACCTAGCAAAAGGAAGAAAATAAAGATTAGAATAAAGACAGAGAACTAAAAAAAATACAATATATAAAAACAAAACTTGGTTCTTTGAAAATATCAACAAAACAGACAAATTTTTAGCTAGGCTTATGAAGAAAATAAGAGATAATGTAAATAAAATTAGAAATAAAAGTGGAGACATTATTACCAACTTTACAGAAATTAAAAAGTATTATAACAGAATACTATGAACAAGTGTATGTCAACAAATTAGATAACCTAGATAACAAGGACAAATTTCTTAAAAAAAAATTAAATAACCAAAACTGCGTCAAGAACAAACAGAACATCTGAATGGACCTATACCAAGTAAAATGATTGACTCAGTAATCAGAACCTTCCCAACAAAGACAATCCAGGGACCAGACGGCTTCACTGATCAATTCTACCAAACACTTAAAGAATTAACAGCAATCCATCTCGATCTCTTCCAAAAAAACATAAAGTGAGGAAATACTTTCTAATTCATGTTATGAGGCCAGCATTACCTGATGCCAAAGCCAGATAACGACGTTATGAGAAAAGAAAACTACAGACAATATCCTTTATGAACACAGATTCAAAAATCCCCAACAAAATGCCAGGAAACCAAATCCAAAAGCGTATTAAGTGATTTTATAACATAACCAATTGGTGTTTATCTCAGGAATACAAGGATGATTCAACACAAGAAAATTAATCAATGTAATACAGCATATCAGCAGGAAAAACAAAAACAAAAACATGACCACATCAATTGATGCAGAAAAGCGTTTGACAAAATCTAAAACCCTTTCATGACAAAAAACACTCAAACTAAGAAAAGCATGAAAGTTTCTTAACATGGTAAAGGGCACTTACGAAAAACCCACAGCTAACATGTTATTCCACTGATGAAAAACAGAGCTTTCCCACTTAGATCAGGAAAAAGATGCCTGCTTCTGCCACTCCACTCATCCATGTACTAGAAATTCTAGGCAGAGCACTAAGGTAAGAAAGAGAAATAATGAATGCTGGTGCAGCCCAACTCAGTCCTGCCTGGGACATGATTCATCCTTTGGCCAGCACATCCACAGTGTATAGGCGTTAGTCATGTAGTATCCCTCTCGGTTATCAGATTGAGGTATGACGGTGCTTGTGGTTAAGTAACTCTTATTTTAGTAAATAATGGCTCCACAGCACAAGAATAGTGATGTTGGCATATTGTGCTTATTGATCTATTTGATTATTAGTTATTGTTGTTAATCCCCTATTGTGCCTAACTCACAAATTAAACTTTATTATAGGTATGTAAGTATAGGAAAAAATATATATAGGACTTGGTATTATCAGCAGTTTCAGGCATCCACTGAAGGTCTTGGAACATATTCCCCAATAAGGGGAGACTACTGTATTTAGAAAAGCCTAGAGAATCCTCAATAAATAAATAAATAAGACTATTACTGCTAATAAACAAATTCAGTAAAGTTTCAGAGTATAAGATCAACACACAATAGCCATTTGTGTTCCTCTACATCAGCAATGAACAATCTGAAAGGATATTAAGAAAACCATCTCATTTACAAAAGCATCAAAATGAATAAAATACTTACAAATAAATTTAACCAAAAAGATAAAAAACTTATACACTGAAAACTATAAACACTGCTAAAAGAAATTACACAAGACCTAAATATCGAAGACATTCCATGCTCACAGACAGGAAGACTGAATATTGTTAAGGTGACATTGACAGGTTTAACACAATCCTATCAAAATGCCAACTGCCTTTTTTGCAGAAATGGAAAATTCACATGGCAATGTAAGGGATTCCGAATAGCCAAAACAATCTTGAAAAGGACAAAGT
Source organism: Trachypithecus francoisi (assembly GCF_009764315.1). NCBI lineage: Eukaryota > Metazoa > Chordata > Mammalia > Primates > Cercopithecidae > Trachypithecus > Trachypithecus francoisi. Next base: position 19,115,653 of record NW_022681464.1, read on the forward strand.
TGGAGGTCTTGTACTTCTTGATTTCAGTGCTTACTACAAAGCTATACTAATTAAAACAGTCCATTAATGGCATAAGAACAGATATGCAGATCAATGTAATAGATCTGAGAGTCCAGAAATAAACTTGTATACCTCTAGTAGGTCAATTTTTGACAAGAATGTCAAGACCATTAAATGGGAAAAGAATAGTCTCTTAAATAAATGGTGATGAAACAAATGAATTTCCACATGCAATAGAATAAAGTTGGAACACTATGTCTCACCATATACAAAAATGAACTCAAAATGGACCGAAGTTCTACATATGGGATCTAAAACCATGAAATTCTTAGAAGAAAACATGAAGGTAAATCTTCATGACCTTTGATTTAGCAGTAGTTTCTTATACATGATACCAAAAGCAATTATCAACAAAATAAAAGGTAGAGAATTTAGTAATTTCTCTACCTTTTCTTTTGTACTTCAAAGAACACCACTGAGAAAATGAAAAGACAACCCACAGAATGGGAGAAATATTTGTAAATCATACATCTGATAATGATCTATCATCCAGAATATCTAAAAAACCAGTTACAATAACAAAAAAGAAAAACACCTCCAATTTTTTTTAAGTGGGCAAAAGATTTGAATAGACATTTATTCAAAGAGGATATATACAAATGGCCAAAAAGCACATGAAAAGATTTTTCAGCATCATTAGCCACCTTGGAAATGTAAATCAAAACCACACAATACCACTGCATATCTACTAGGATGGCCATAATCCAAAAAATGGTGGCAAGAATGTGGAGAAACTAGAATCCTCACACATTGATAGGAATGTAAGATGGTTTGGCTGTTGTAAAAATACTTTGGCATTTCCTCAAAAAGTTCAACATAGAATTACCATTAGACTCAACAATTCCACTCCTGGGTATATACAAAACAACTGAAACACATTCTCAAACAAAACTTGTATTCAAATATTCATGTAGTTTAAATAGCCAAAAGGTGGAAACAACCCAAATGACCATCAAAGTATAAATGGATAAACAAAATGTGGCATATCCACACAATGAACTGTTACTCAGTCAACCTTGAAATTATGCTAATAGAAAGAAGCTGGACATATTAGGCCCCATATTCTATAATTCCAGTTAGAATAACCAGAGTCAGCAAATCCTTAGAGACAGAAAACAGATTAGAAGCTGCCAGAGTCACAGGGGAATAGGAAAATGGGGAGTAACTGGTGAACAGAGTTTCCTTTGGGATTATGGAAAATGTTCTAGAACTAGAAAATGGTGATGGTTGTATAAAACTGTAAGTATACTAAACATCACTAATGATCAATTTATGTCATGTGTATTTTACCACATTAAAAATACATACATACTATTTTCACTTAAATGATGTGGTAAAATTCCTGGCTATACAAAGTAGAACAGTGGTTACTAGGGGCTGGTGAGAGGAGTAATGAGAAGTTGTTTAATGGACATTGAGTTTTACAGCAGATGAAGAAGTTCTGAAGACTGGTTGCACAACAATGTGAATGCACTTACCACTACCAAACTGTACACTAAAACACTGGTTAGAATAGTAAATTTTATGTATATCTCACTGTAATTTTAAAAATTAAATTAAAATATAGTAAGACATTTCATGAACACTACAAATATTTCTGATGATACAAATATATTTAACAAAATAACAGGTAATCAATTCAACAGAGTAAAAATAAAAATAAACAAAACATGACCAAATGAGGCTTAAGCCAGGAACACAAGGTAAATTAAACATTCAAAAATCAATCAATGTAGTTTACCTCATTAACGGAAAAAAGGAATAAAAAAATTACATGTTCAGCAATAAAAGATAAAAAAATTGGCAAAATTCTACTCCAATTTATGACTAAAGATAAAAACTCTCAATAAACTAGAAAGAAAACTAAATTTTCTCAATTTGATAAAGAACATCTATTAAAAAATCTACAGCTTACATTGTACCTAATAGTGAAAGCTTTAAGATCAAGAACAAGAAAAGGCAAAGATGTCTACTTACCACTTTCATTCAACATTGTACTGGAAGTACTACCCAATGCAAAAGGGCAAAAAAAAAAAAAAAAAAAAAAGCATCTATGGATTGGAAAGGAAAAAAGCAAAACTGTTTTTATTTGTAGATGACATCTTTTATGCGCAAAATCCAAAGGATTCTACCAAAAAGTGACTGTAACAAGCAAATTTTAAAAGGTTGAAGGATACCAAGTCAATATATGTTTTTTTTTTTTTTTTTTTTTTTTTTTTTTGAGACGGAGTCTCGCTCTGTCGCCCAGGCTGGAGTGCAGTGGCCGATCTCAGCTCCGCCTCCTGGGTTTACGCCATTCTCTCGCCTCAGCCTCCCGAGTAGCTGGGACTACAGGCGCCCGCCATCTCGGCCGGCTAATTTTTTGTATTTTTTTAGTAGAGACGGGGTTTCACCATGTTAGCCAGGATGGTCTCGATCTCCTGACCTCGTGATCCGCCCGTCTCGGCCTCCCAAAGTGCTGGGATTACAGGCTTGAGCCACCGCGCCCGGCCCAAGTCAATATATGTTTAAAAATCTATTTTTTCAAATGAGCAATCAAAAAATTGAAAATTGAATGTATAATAAAATTTTAAATAACACCATTTACAATAGTATAAAAGCCACAAAAAAAAAACTTTAGGATACATATAACAAAACCTGTAACCTGAAAATTACATATCTCTGCCTAGAAAAATTAAAGAAAATTTAAATAAATAACTTTTTGTGAATTGGAAGACTCAATAATGTTAGTTTTCTTCAAATTGATCTGTATGTCCAAAACACTTCATCTAAAACTCCAGGAAACAATTTTCTGTTAGAAATTGACAAGCTGATTCTAAAATTTACAATGAAATGCAAAGGACCTCAAAGAGTCAAAACAATTTTCAAAATTAAGAACAAAGCTAAAGGATTTACCTGATTTTAAGACACTACAGAATTAATCAAGTCAGTGCAGTGTTGGCATAAGAATAGACATATACATCAGTGAACGAAACAGAAAGTCCAGAAATAAACCATGCATATATGTTCAATTGAGTTTGACAAGGAGGCTAAGGTAATTCTGTAGGAAGTCTTTTCTAACATAGAAAAAAAAATATTTGCAATTTGTGATGGGCAGGATTTCATATACAGAGCACTAAAAACATGGACCACGAAAGGAAAAAATTGATAAATCGAACTTTGTTTTTTTTTTTTTTTTTTTTTTTTTTTTTTTTTTTTTTTGAGACGGAGTCTCACTCTGTCACCCAGGCTGGAGTGCAGTGGCCGGATCTCAGCTCACTGCAAGCTCCGCCTCCCGGGTTCACGCCATTCTCCTGCCTCAGCCTCCCGAGTAGCTGGGACTACAGGCGCCCGCCACCTCGCCCGGCTAGTTTTTTGTATTTTTTAGTAGAGACGGGGTTTCACCGTATTAGCCAGGATGGTCTCGATCTCCTGACCTCGTGATCCGCCCGTCTCGGCCTCCCAAAGTGCTGGGATTACAGGCTTGAGCCACCGCGCCCAGCCGATAAATCGAACTTTGTCAAGATCCAAACTTTTATCGAAAACATTAAGATAATTATAAAGGAAGCTGCAGACTGAGAATAAAATGCATATTTGACAACTCATGTACAGAACATATAAAGAACTCTAATACCTCAATATTAAGAAGAGAATATGATGGGTGAAAAATAGGGGAAAAAGATTTGACAGACACTTCACAAAGGAAGAATGACACATTAGTCACATTATTATAATGTGATTATCACACCAATAATCACATTAGTTACCAGGGAAACAGTAATTAATTCTACAAGGAGAAACCACTATACTCATTAGAAGGGCTAAAATTTAAAATGACAATACCAAGAGTTGATGAGTATACAGAATAATGGAACTCACATAAGTTGCTAGTGGAAATGTGAATTGGCACAATCACGTTGGGAAGCGGTTTGGAAGTTTCTTACAAAGTTATAGACATACTTAACATATAATTCAGTATTTACTGAAGAAAAATAATTATGTTCATGCAAAAACTTGTACATGAATGTTTATGGAAGCTTCATTCATAAAAGGCAACAATCTAAAGAACCCAAATGCCCATTAATAGATGAAGAGATAAACAAATTAAAGTATGGGCATATGATGAAATACTATTCAACAATAAAAAATGAACACTCATACACAACAACTTGAAAACAACTAAAAACATTATGCTGTAAAATAAGCCAGACACAGAGGTCAAATATTGTATGATTTCACTTACATGAGTTACCTAGATTACTCAAATTTATAGAGACACACAGAGAAGTTATTACTAGGGGCAAGAGGGAAAGGAGAAGGAGGAGGTATTATTGAATGGGTACAGTTTCAGTTTGTGATGATAAAGTTCTGGAGATGGATGGTAGAGATGGTTGCACAGCACTGTGAATGTACTTAATGCCACTTAACTGTACACTTAAAAACGGTTATGATGGTAAATTTTACGCTAGGTGTATTTTACCACCCCCCATCCAAACCATTAGGTAGAGGGAAAAAAGACAGTAAAAGAGTATATACTGTGTGGCCATTTATGTGGTGTACCAGAACATGTAAAACTAAACTATAATAATGGAAACTATATTAATGGTTGCCTGGGATGGGGGAGAAAGGGAAAACTAACTGGGATGGGGGAGAAAGGGAAAACAGACTATAAAAGGTCTAGAGGAAACTATTTGGAGTAACATGAATGCTGTATATCATGAAAAGGAAATCTTGTATATCTTACATTTGTCAAACTCATTGAAATTTACACTTAAAATTGGCTCATGTTATTGCATGCAATTTGCACTTTGACATATTTATAAATAAACAGATTGATAAGCAAGCAAGTATGCTTGATAAAAAAATAAAATGCAACAGAGTAGAAAATAATATAGACTATTCTTTCTAGAAAAAAGGTTATGTCTTGTAATGCAAAGAAGGCAGTGACTAGGGGGAAATATATAAGGAAAGGAGTACTTTTAAGATAAAAGAGATATAAGTATATTTAACTATTTCAAACCAGATTGAAAATTCAGAGGGAAAAGAATATAAAAACTGGAAATGTTTTGTTGCCACTGCTTTATATGAGATTCTGTTCTCTACATTCCCACCTCAATTGAACAGTCTTACAAATAAAAAAACAAAAAAGCGAAGAAAACATTTCAAAGTATGAGTAGACAAAAGTAGACAAAGTAGACTGAAATATCCAATAGAGGAAACTCAGCAAATTTTAAGAAATCAAGAACACATTATTCCCATATACTTATATGTTAACAGTAAATATAGTAATAATGGGATTCTTTAGCAGTATAAGCAGATTTTTACTAACACTGACCTTGTATGAACACACTGACCTTCTACAAAGAAATTACAAAAAAAGAAAACCTAGTATATTTTATAGGAAGTAGAGGGTTATTAAATACCAAAATGACATGCTCTAATATTTCAGGTATTCTCCAAGCTTGGCAGCTCAAATAAAATGGGTCAGCAGGACAATAATGGCAACTTAGGACCATTAACAAACAGAGTCAAACAAATAGCAATAGCTTTTCAATACCATCAAAACATATTTAATAACTCCTCGTCAAAGGACTTGTTACGTATTAAATAGCCTCACAAGAACATCATCTTCAAATACTGAGGATAACAATGAAATGTTTTCCCAATAAAAGAACACTGAAGTTAATGAAAACTCTACTTTAGAAAGTAGGACAGCCAAAGAATTCTAATGAAAGAGATCACTACTTATCTCAGGTAGCATATCAAATTCAGACTAAGGCATGTACTTTGAATTCTCACACCGTATATTCTGGCTTCCAAAACATCACTTTTTTATAGTCATCTTTGATACCCATGATTCTATGATTTAGAGTAAGGTAATTTTTTAACTTCAGTCTTTTTAAAAGCCTCTACAAACTTTATGTCAAGGCTTCAACACGAAATACATTCAAAACATACCTAATATTGTTATCTTTATTTGCAATTCAATGACAAAAAGTAGTACTATTTTATCAACTTTTATCAACTTTTATGGTCTCTCCATAAATTTAACTTTTACAATTTATTTTCATCCATTTCTCTACAGATACCTTCATTTATTAAGTACTTTTTAAGACCCCCAAAACTGGGGATGTATATCTGACAAAGAAATTACACGTACAAAGTAGATGTGCCTCATACACATCATTAATAAACTGGAATAGTACTCCCAAAGAGCTAAGAAATATCATTCTCAAAATTCAAAATCCATTAATTGAAAAGCATTAGGAGTTAGCAAGGCAACAATAGATAGTCTTGGGAGTGAAATATTTTTTCTTCAGATGCTGACGAAAAATCAAAGGTAACTGCTATGCCTCTGGTTACAACAATATCAACCTACTTCAACAGTAGTTTCCAAAACTTCCCTTAATAGAGGACTGCTACAAATCTTTGCATCAAAAAATTTGGAAAGTTAAGTAAATAAGAAAATGTAAATTGGAAAGTCGTTTGCTTTTGATGCTTGTTTTTTAACTTTTTTGGGGGGATTCTGGCATCACAGAATGTCTTTTTTCTAAAACTCTTTGCTACCATAAGATCAAAGATATTACGTCATCAAAATATATTTGCAATTTTCTGTTTTCAATCAGAATTGTCTTTTGTATAATAAGTCATTTCATATAAGGTTTTATCTCACCTGGCCAATTCTTTAATTAAGTTTGCAATGCGTCTTTTGTCTTCAAGACATAAATCCTTCAGTGATGCACTCTTTATTTCTCCCCTGCAGGAATTCTTAAAAAAAAAAAAAAAAAAATTTAGTTACACTTTTTCTAAAGCCAATTTTTAAAGTCTTTTCGAGAAACCTAGGTTCAAGGTGAAATTTCTTAGATATCTTTTATCTGGTGGAACACTATCTACCTGTTTCAATTTAAACCTACTGTGAACTAAAAACAGGCTAAGGAACTGACTGTCCACTAGGACACTTCATGAGATTTACACAGAGAAGCAAACAGAAAGAAACTAAACGCAGATGTCCCCCACTTAAATACTAGGGTGTATTAGGGAAACAACTTTCCCTTTGTGAATGTCATAGAAACAAACACTCAACAGAAGATACTGAGAACTGTTATTATGCCATAGTCCCCACGCTGCTTAAGGGTATACTAACAGCAGTAGAGGCACCAGTTACTAAGCATTCAAAATATCCTAATGTTCACCCCAAAGACTACTAAACCAAAGAGTAATAATAGCAATAGCTAACAATTACATCTAGTGCTCACTGCATGCCAGGAATATCGTTAAGTACTTTGTACTTACTATTCCATTTTATTTGCATAACAATGCTATTGAGTATTAACAGTTACTATTCCTATTCTACTTTAAGGGTACGTATCCAGGATTATAGCAATTACACAGCAGAATCAAGACTCAAACACAGGTTCCAGAGTCTATGCTCTTTAAACGCCATATTATTCTAATCTTTTGTGCTACAAAAAGTTTTCCCCGGTACCTCAGCATCATGAAGAGGAGTCCTTAAAGAGACATAAACTCAGGAAGTCATGAAGGAATCATAGGTAACATGTAAAAGGAAGGAGCTACAATCCTTGACATTTGCACAACCACCAAAGTTAAGTTTGTCCAATTACCTCAGGTAGCCAAGAATAACTGAAAACCCCTAAAGTGAATTCTGGAAATAGTAATAGCCGAAGGTGGGAAAGAGAGTAGGAAAAAAATGGAGAAAAGAAGATAATAATAAAATAAGTTCAGTTTTAGAAATGCTCAATGTAAGATGCCAGCAAGCCATTCATGTGGAAATGTCTAGGCAGGAAGCTGGAAAGGTAGGTCTAGCTTTCAAGCTAGAGAAAATCATAAAGATTTAAAAGTCAGTTGTATGGTATTATGGACAATGTTGAGATTTTTAAATTATTCTTTATACTTTTCTATGTTTTAAATTTTTCATTAATATGTATTTAAAATTAAGAAAACAATATTAGTATTTTAAAAATCATCTACAAGTCCAAGAAAATTGGCATTTGATTTCTTTTTTTTTTTTTGAGACAGAGTCTCGCTCTGTCGCCCAGGCTGGAGTGCAGTGGCCGGATCTCAGCTCACTGCAAGCTCCGCCTCCCGGGTTCACGCCATTCTCCTGCCTCAGCCTCCCGAGCAGCTGGGACTACAGGCGCCCACCACCACGCCCGGCTAGTTTTTTGTATTTTTTAGTAGAGACGGGGTTTCACCGCGTTAGCCAGGATGGTCTCGATCTCCTGACCTCGTGATCCGCCCGTCTCGGCCTCCCAAAGTGCTGGGATTACAGGCTTGAGCCACCGCGCCCGGTCGATTTTAATTTCAATTTAAGTAATTGGATTTTAATTTAATTTAAAGTGGCATTTGAAAGGACAAGTGGAGAATCAGAAGCATATAACATTGTAGGAGAAGGAGAAAACAAGAAAGAAAAAGTTTCAAGAACGGTGTGGGTTCAACAGTGCTAATGATCAAAAAAGACAGATAGACTGGGGGAAGAAGGCAATGGATTTGGCAATGGAAGAAGTTGCCGATAACCCACGAAAAGGCATTTCATTAGTGATGCACTGAGTAAAAGAACAAAAGAGAAATCTTTGTACCTAGGCAAAAAAAAATTAGCGGCATTGTGTTTACAACAGCAAAAATCTGAAAACACAAATGTCTATTAACCAGAAAATAGTAAAACTGTGGCTGGCATATTGATACAATGAAAATCTAGAGGTACTAGCAGCTATGCTACTAACTTTCCCCCTCAAAACTACCCTTCCATCCTCTGCTTTGAGTGCTAAGGCTAAGACTCTGGAAACATCATTTCTCCTTTGCCACCTGGTGCTCTCTTGAACCTACCAACACAAAGAACTAGATGAAGACCAGGAAGAAAGAACGAAGGATATTTCCTTCCTGTTACTGACAGTGTCACCCCTGAGTTCCTTACCCTGGCAAGTACTGCTGATTCCAGTTTGCAATTTTTTCCAGCCCTTACAGAACCAGCCTTTATCAGGCCTCCTCAGGAATGACAGAACCAGCCTTTATCAGGCCTCCTCAGGAATGTCAGTACCAGCCAGGTTAGTGTCCCATCACCAGAGGTCCAAGTTGCAGCTTTAAGGGGCCCCTCCTCTAAGCTTTTAAGTTTCAATAATTCCAACTTATTCTGCCCTCTCATCCAGTTCTAGAGATTGTGGTTGTTTCTTACAGTTACTACTTTCATGCTACCTTAATGTTCCCTTTTTGCCTTTTTGGTTCTCTAGCACTATTCAATAATTTTTTCTTTAAAATATTCTAAGTTAAAATAACTGACTAAACCCTGAGACATCAGTGAAAAGAAATGAAATATAACTACATACAACATAAAGAAATCTCACATAACATTGGAAGAGCCATAGAGAGGAAAAAAAAAAAAAAAAAAACAAGAAATCTCATAAACATAATATGAAATAAAAAAGCAAATCACACAATACAAATGGACATGAGCTCATTTATATAAAGTTCCAAATATATATGAAATTAAACACTGTTTCAAAAAAAATGTATTTACACTATAGGATAGGGCTTGGTAAACCATGGCTGCAAGCCCAATCTGGCCCACTGCCTGTTTTTGTAAACAAAGGTTTATTAAAACACAGCCATGCTCATTCATTTGCATATTGCTCATGGCTCTTTTAATGCTACTGTGGCAGAGTTGAGTTGTTGAGACAAATATTATGGCCTGCAAAAGCTAAAGCATTTACTATCTGTCCAATTTACAGAAAAAGTCTGCCAACCCCTGATATAGAAAAACAAAAGAATTATAAACATAAAGTTCAGAATAGGAATTACCAAAGAAGAAGACATGATAAGGAAAGGCCACATATCTACAGTCACTTGACTGAGAACAACGGCATCATCGCAATTCAGAGGAGAAAAAGAATCCTCTTCCCAATAGATGGTGTTGGGCCAAAACTGACAGTCTATTGACCCAATACTGGCAGTCTATGGGCCCAACACCATCTATTGGGAAGAAGATTTTTTTCTCCTCTGAATTGCAATGAACTGTGACCCTTACTTTACACTACACGTGCATATTACTTCCTGATGAATAGTAGGCTTAACTGTGAAAAATAAAGCAATATGGCCACAAAAGAGAGGAACTTGCTGCAGAGTATAATCAGCTAACAGTCTCCAGTTGCCAAACCTTTGGGATCCACTGCAGTGTTCGTGCCAATGACAATGACTGGGAAAAGTAGAGACATTAGAACTGAGCTATTTCTGATCCAAATGGCATCCTCAAAAGTCAGTACTTGCTCTGGGGTTCCTCACTAGCAAAATGGACACTATCTCAGATTGCACGGCAATATGAAGTCTGAGGTTCTTCCTAGTCAATCTTCCTTCTTTTCCTCTCCTGTCACAGGTGCCAAACTGTAGTGAAATCTGAAAACTCCCCTTTTCTATTCCTGCTCATTCTACTCTTTATGCTTTATAGGCTTTTCCTTCATTAAATCTCTTCCATTTCTAATTCCATCTTGCGGTCTGCTTCCCAGAAGACTAGAACTGACCTAATTACCACTGTGAAATCCTAATGAATTAAGGATACTGAACATCAATACCAACAAAAACTACATGCAGAAAAAATCACAAGATGGCCAGGCGTGGTGGCTCACGCCTGTAATCCCAGCACTTTGGGAGGCCGACGTGGGTGGATCACGAGGTCAGGAGTTCAAGACCAGCCTGGTCAACATGGTGAAACCCTGTCTCTATTTATACAAAAATCCGCTGGGCATTGTGGTGCATTCCTGTAATCCCAGCTAGTTGGGAAGCTGAGGCATGAAAATTGCTTGAATCAGAACCCGGGAGGCAGAGGTTGCAGTGAGCCGAGATCGCACCACTTCACCTAGGCTATAGAGCAAGACTCTGTCAAAAAAAAAAAATCTCAAGACATGCTCTTCAATGAAAAAAAGGGAAAAAAATGCACATCACCATTTCTAGTCTTAAGAAAAAGCATACACAGGCACACATACCCCCTATGTAAGACATCCTCTTCTAGCCCAGATGGAGTAACAGGAACCAGATTTACCCTAGTTTCAGAAAACAAAACAAAAACCTGACAAAAGACAGGAAACAATAGTTTTCATTGGATAGCAGGCAACACAGAATTATGATCACTGGAACAAACAAGGTGAGCCCTACAACTGTCCCAGCTAACTGCTGTGGAGAGTTTTCAGGGCTAAGGTCGGTAAACCCAGACAGAGCCCAGCAATCTTCCTGAGTTGAAAAGATACAGCTGGGAGTCCAGGAAAGCCAAGGTTTCTAGCGTTTGCAGGGCAAAGTAATGGCAAGGATAGAGCTGTATAGGAGAGCTCCAGGGATCTGCATAATCCCTTCGCGTCAGCTACTGAGCACTGACCAGCATATGTATGTGAGAAAACTACTCATCCCAGGGAAAAAGTCGAAAATGAACAGTGGAAACAATGTCTGTAGCTAATACAGCATAGGAGAACAGTCTGTTCCCACCAACCAGAGTGGAAAACCTTGTAATTTAAGGGGCATCAGGAAGAGTATTCAAAAGGGTATGCCCTACAATGGGCAAAATTACCCCTATACTAAAAGCTGCTCTGGCACCACCTTTAAAAGCTCAAAACCAAGCTTGGAAAGAATCAAATTACTTCCAAATAACTTATCACTGTCTCAGAACCCAAAAAGGCAAAATGCACACTGTCTTGTGACATCTAATAAAAAACAACCAAGCAGGCAAAGAAGCAGAAAAATACAGCCTATAATTAGGAGAAAAATTGCTCAATTGAAACCTACCCACAAATGACTTGGATGATAGAACTCATAGTCAAGAATATTGAAACAATTATTATAACTGTGTTTCATATGTTCAAGAACCTAGAAGAAAGCATGTCAAGTGCGACATGGAAGATGTAAATAAAAATAAGAGACCAAAACTGAATTTCTAGAGATAAAACTACATTGTTTCATATGAAAAATACACTGGATGACATTAGTGGCAGGTTAGACATTGCAGAAGGTTAATGAATTTGAAGACACAGCAACAGCAATACAAACTATCCAAGGATAAAAAAAAAATTTAATGAAAAAAATATGAACAGAGGATCAGAGAGCTGAGAGGGTAACTTCAAAAGGCCTAATATTTTGTAACTAAGGTCACTAGAAAGAGAGGGAAGCACAAAAATATCTGGAGAAACAATGGCTGAAACATTTCCCAATTTGATGAAAACTATAAACCCACAGTTCCAAAAAGCTCAACAAACCTCAAACAAAACAGATACTTAAAAAATTACTCCAAGTTAGGTTGGGCATGATGGCTCATGCCTGTAATCCCAGCACTTTGGGAGGCCAAGGCGGGCGGATAACGAGGTCAGGAGTTCAAGATCAGCCTGACCAACATGGTGAAACCCCATCTCTATAAAAATACAAAAATTAGCCGGGTGTGGTGGTGCTTGCCTATAATCCCAGCTACTCAGGAGGCTGAGGTAGGAGAATTGCTTGAACCCGGGAAGCGGAGGTTGCTGTGAACCAAGATCGTGCCACTGCACTCTAGTCTGGGCAACAGAGCAACATTCTGTCTCAAAAAAAAAAAAAAAAAAATTACTCCAGTGTATACTGTAACCAAATTGCTCAAAACCAGTGATAAGAAAAAAATCTTAAAAGCAGCCAAATTTAAACACACACATACACAAAAATAAAGAGGAATAAAAATGACAGCCAACTTCTCAAAAACAATACAAGCCAGGCAACAGTGCAACAACATCTTTAAAGCACTAAATGAATAAAACTATCAACTCAGAATTTTATAACCAGTAAAAATATCTTTTAAAAAGAAAAGAGAAATAAAGACTTTTCAGGCATACATGAGCTAAAAAAATTCTTTCCTAGTATACCTGAACCAATGTTAAAGGAAGTCTTTTAGGAAATCTGGATACATGCAAAAGAATGAAATCACGAGATTTCTAATTGTAACTACATGAGTAGATTTAAAAGACTTCTGGTGCATTTGTAAAATTTCTTTAAAAGGCAAGTAAAATAAAATGCATCAAAAATGGAATAAAGGCATCCAATAAGAATATGTAAACTATCTCTATTCACAGACAACTTCATCTTATATAGAGAAAATGGTAAGGAATTCACAAAAGAACTATTGGATTAGAAATAGTTTGATAAAGTTGCAGGATACAAGATCAATTCACAAATCAACTGAATTTCTATACACTAGCAATAAACAATCCAACAGGGAAATTCAAAAACAACTGTGTTTCTAATAACATCAAAAAGTATAAAACATTTCCTGACTCTATAATGCCTACGGAAACAGAGGGACCCAAAATAGCCAAAACAATCTTGAAAAAGAAGTTGGAGGACTTATACTTCCTAATTCCAAAAATAAAAATATAAAGCAATGGAACAGAATACAGAGAGTCCAGAAATAAACCCTTGCACTTATGGTCAACAGATATTTGACAAGGGTGCTGAGAAATGCAAAGGGGAAAGGACAGTTTTTTTAACAAATGCTGGGACAACTGGATAGCTACATGCAAAGGAATAAAGTTAAGCTACCACCTCACACCATATATAAAAATTAACTCAAAATGGAATGAGAACTAAATACAGGAGCTAAACCTTTAAAACTCTTAGAAAAAAATGTAGGCACAAATATTTGTGACCTTGGATTAGGCAACAATTTCTCAGATATGACACCAAAGCAAAGGAGACAAAACACTAGATAAATTGAACTTCATCAAAATTTTAAACTTCTGTGCTTCAAAGAACAACAATAAAAAAGTGAAAAGGCAATGCATAGAATGAGAAAAAATATTAGCACATAATGTATCTGATAAGGGACTTGTAGATGGAATTTAGAAAGAACTCATAATTTAACAGAGCAAAGACAAGTAACCCAGTTAAAAAAGGATATGACTAGATATTTGTCTGAAGAAGATATACAAATAGCCAAGAAGCACATAAAAACATGCTCATCATCATTTAGTCACTAGGGAAATGCAAATCAAAATCACACTGAAATACCACTTCACACCCACTAGGATGGCCATCCTCAAAAAACACAGACATAAATGTTGGCAAGAATGTGAAGAAATCTGAATCCTCATACAGTGCTAGTCAAATGTAACATGGTGTAACCACTTTAAAAAATAGTTTGGAATTTTGTCAAAAGGTTAAACATAAAATTACATGACACAGCAATTTACTTATAGGTATATACACAAGAGAACTGAAAACATATGTCTACACAAAAATGTGTATATGCATGTTCATGGCAGAATTATTCATAATAGCTAAAAAGTTGAACATGTCCACTGACTGATAAATTGATAAACAAAATGTATATTCAGACATAAAAAGGAATAAAGTAATGATACAGCATAGATAAACCTTGAAATCATTACGCTAAATCAAAGAAGCCAGTCACAAAAGGCAACATATTATATGATTTCCTTTTATATGCAACATCAATAACAAGCAAATCTATAGAGACTGAAAGCAGATTAGTGTTTGCTAGGGGCTGAAATGACTAGGTAATGAGGAGTGCCTGCTAATTGGTATAGGGGTTCTTCCTAGAGTGATAAAAATGTTTTGAAAATAGACTCTGGTGATGGAGCCACAACTCTGTGAATATAAACACACACAAAATCAAAATAATAAATCGTACACTTAAAAGGGTGAATTTTATATGCAAATTACATCTCAATTTGAAAAAAAAGACAGTTAACTATTTAAAGCAAAAGTAATACATGTTTTGGGGTCTGTGCATACAAGTAAAATGTATGACAACAATATCAAAAAAGTCAGGAGGGGAGAAATAAAGTACAATGTTGAAAGGTCCTTAAACTATAGGTGATGTGGGAAAGTATCACTTGATAATAGGCTATGATAAATTAAAGATGTATACTATAATCTCTAAAGAAGGCACTGAAATAATCCAATCCAAAGTTACAGCCAATAGGACAAAAACATGAACTTAATCTAAAAAGAAGGCTATTGTTCAATGTAAAACAAATCAATCATTATGTGAAAAAACATTTTTAACTTTTTTTGATAAAAACTTGCAAATTCAACTATTCACACCCTAGTGTGAAGTGAGTACACTGGTACAAGAAACATAAAGTAGGCCTTTTGATTCAATCACAGTAAAATCCTATAGTAATAAAAGACACACTGGAAATATCTTTGAGAACATAATTCACAGACTAAAAAAAGTTTTCTATAAAAGGTCTGATAGCAAATGTTTTTAGCTTGTTGGCACGCAGTCTCTGTAGCAACTCTGCCATTGTAACACAAAAGCAGCCATAGACAATTATGTAAAACAATGAGCACAGTTGTATTCCAAAAAAACAGTTATTTATAAAACAGGCAGGAGAAGGATTTGGTCCACAGGTTATAGATTCCAGAACATTTATATACATGTTTTGTGTAGACATCCTAGTGAGTGTGAAGTGGTACTGAACAACTCTGGTTGCAGAGGGTAAACATAACAAAACTTAAAGTAAAATAAACTGGTCAGATAGGACATGTGCCAAAGGAATGCACCGATACTATTAATATGCCCAGACACTGATTTGTCCCTCAACTTTACAAGGGACAAATCAATAATGTGGCATAGTAATAGTAAGAAAAATAAAGATATCATAAAGATTCAAAAGTAATAATCTTTATGATACTATTTTCCAACTGAGGGAAATAATAAGGGCTAATTTTCTTTAATAATGTATCTTTCTTATGTAAAAGGGTTCATCCATCAAATAAATTCACAAGAATAAAAATCAAAAAGGATGCCTAATTAAAAAAAGCAATTCTTGTCAGTTTGATTTACTAATGCCACACAGATCAGAAGGTAGTTCTTTTGAGACATATCAAGATAATACATCATCATGGCTAATGCTTAAAGCAAGTCATATGTTTTGGAGCAAAACCCTTGAGTAATCTAGATAATTTAGGCTCAAACTTGGCATCATCAAAGGATACTGGAATCCCCTTTTTAAGAATGTTTGTTTATCACCTAGTATACTTCCAAAGGTTCTTCTACCCTTTTTGGTCAGCACTCATAAAGACTGGAGAACAAGGAAAAAAAAGACTAAAAAAATACTAACCTGTTCATCTACTGAATCTCCTGTGCCTTTTAAGGACTCCATAGAGATTGAAGCATCAGTCGCCTTGGAAGTCTTAAGTTTAACATCAGCTTTTGGACTTGTCAGCTTGTGTCTTGATCTGACATTTCCTTCAGTAGAAATGCCTAAGGATTTCCATTAAACAAGATTTCAAAATTATATCTTATTATCTTAAAGCCGCCCCCATCACCTGCTTCCTTGGAATCCTCTACTTTAAGGGATGTGATGGAAGAAACTCTCTTTATACTTTATAAACTTAATTTTAAAGCTCTTAATATATGAATCATAAAAAGAATATGTTTTAAAGAAATACACTAAAGATTGAATTGAAATTTGTTTTTATTTTTATTTTTTTAAAGAGACAGGGTCTTCCTATGTTTATCCAGGCTGGACTCGAATTCCTGGGCTCAAGCAATCCTCCCACCTCAGCCTCTGGAGTAGCTGGAACTACAGGATCAAGCAACCATGTCCAGCTTAACTGAAATATTTGTAAAGGGTACTGTTAATGTTCATAAGTCATATTAAAACCAATAAATTACAATATGCCAAATATACGTTAACTTAGGGGAAATCTATATTTTTCACCCTATATAATGAGGGTGCCTTCAATAGTTGCTTTACTACCATCTAGTTACAACCATTAAACTCAAAGTGTCTCTTACATATACCCTGTATCAAGCAGTGGTCATACTTTTCTTTGAAATATTAAATTTGGCTATTATTTGTAAAAGAAAAAATAAGAGAAGAATCTTCGCCCCTTACCACATGAAATGTTCTACAAGTTCGTTAAAAGCTGATTGGGCCAGCCAATCCCAAAGATAAGCCAGTATTTCAAACCTTAATAGGGCTATGCCAAATATTCAAAAAACAAATTTTAGGTTTTGATGTACTGCTCTGCATCCAGTTAGTTATACCTGCAACACTGTTCTAATAGCTTTATTTTCTTCTAACATTTAAGGACCAAAGTAAGCTTCCCAAATTTTAACATAGAAAAATCATACCTGGAACATACACTACTGATTGTTCTTCATCAGAAACTATGCAGGAGAACATGAAGGAAAATACAATAATATTATCCAGCATCCAAATGCCATTTCTGTTCTGTATAACTCTTATAATTCATAATTTCTTTTGACCTGGGAATTTATAACTAACTTTTAAAAACAAAGTTAGAAAGCAAAGTAATTGAATTAAAAACAAAGTTAGAAAGCAAAGTAATTGAATTAAATATAACAAAATTAATATTCTCTAAAAATTCACCTTTATATATTTACAACTACACATCTTATAAAAATCTTGGAAGGTCTTGTTCCATGAAACTTTTATCCACTCTCAAGTGTGTTACCCTGCAATATATATTCTACTATTAGGTTCCTTTCCTTTCCCTTTCCTTTTGTACACAAAAAGTTAAGTGCTCCAGTTTGGTAATATTGGGGAACTGACAATTCTGAAGAGTAAATAATTTCAAGATGGTTTTTAGCTTTGAAGAAAAAACGCTGAGGGCAAGTCAATCATGCAAACACAAAGACATTATTCAATCTTCTACGGTGCATTCATAAAATATCCCAAGAAGCCCTACTATTTAAAAAGTGGAAGAAATTTAAGACAAAAAGAACCATTATGAGTTTCAAAGGGAGAAATTTAGAAAGGCTATGATTGTAACACACCATTTTCAACTGTCACCTTGATCCAACTCAACTTTTCTCTCCCAGAATTATTGCAATAAGCTCCTAACTGCTCTCTGTCACTTCTGGGCATGTTCCCTTAACAGCCTATTTTTTTACACAGTGGTTAGAATGATCATTTTAATACTTACGTCATTCCTAATTTAGATTAAAAGCCAAAGTATTAACAACAGCCTACCATGCTCAAGATCTGATGCCTATTAACTTGTTACATCTCTGATCTCACTCCCTACTACTATTCCTCTCACTCATTCCTGGCTTTCTTAAAATTGTTAACGAGCTATGCAACCTCCTACCTTATAGCTTCTGCATGTATGATTTATTCTACCCAGGAAGCTCTTTCCCCAAATATCTTCATGGCTCACTTTAGGACTTAATGTCACATGTCATGTCATGTCACCTTCTGATTGAAGCTCTCACTTCCTAACCATATAGGTACCTGAAATTGCAAAACTCTCTCTTCCCACAACCTACCTACCTCCCCTACTAACTGTCTCTTTCCTGCTTTATTTTTTCTCCACAGCACCAATAATCAATGAACATATATTTTCCTTATCCATGACCTAATCTCATCTCACTAAAATGTAAGCACCAAGAAGGTGATGACTTATGTTTTATTTTGTTTTATTTTATCTCAAACATAAAAGAATGTCTGGCTCCATCTATGAAAGAATAAAATTAGTATTTATTTAATTTTATGAGGCATTGTCCAACAACCTTCAATGTTATTTTTCTCTGATTCAAAATATGCAAACAAAACTTTTTTTTTTTTTGAGACGGAGTCTCGCTGCGTTGCTCAGGCTGGAGTGTAGCGGTGTGATCTCAGCTCACTGCAACCTCCACCTCCCAGGTTCAAGCAATTCTCTGCCTCAGCCTCCCAAGCAGCTGGAATTACAGGCACCTGCCACCATGCCCAGCTAATTTTTTTGTAGTTTTAGTAGAGACAGGAGATTCATCACGTTGGCCAGACTGGTCTTGAACTAATGACCTCGTGATCCACCTGCCTTGGCTTCCCAAAGTGTTGGCATTACAGGTGTGAGCCACCGCAACCGGCCAACAAAATCTTTCAGCAACATCCATGCCAAACTTCTTTTCGACTATATAAAACTCTAAATACACAACTTCAATTTTTTAAAATAAGGATATCTGAAATTGCCTCTATCCTTTCTAATAATTTGTAATGTATTTTCATCTCATTATATTAAGAACCCAAATATTTACCTCCTTCAAATGTAGAATTTCCCAACAAATGTATATTTTATGGGGAAGTCAAACAGACACATTATATACCAAATGTATAGTGGCCCTACTAGTGGGTCATTTCTAGATTATTTATAATACCTAAAACAATGTACATGCTATATAAATAGTTACATTGTATAGTTTAATTTGGTTTTTGTTGTTGTTGTTGTGTCATTTCTTTTTTTTTCTTAAATATTTTCCATCCACATTTCAATGAATCAGCAGATACAGAGGGCTAACTATAATTAGAAATCCAGGCAGAAGTGGTAGAGAGGAAGATGTACCTCTATTCCAGACCTCAGGATTTGAAGGAAATAAGCTCAGTACTGCCCATTCTACTCTTAATTTGCTGAGTTTTACCAGCAATACATGTATATGTAATTACTTTCAACCACAGAGACTTTCTGGGTATTATTTTTACCACAACATAAAGTCTTTGTTTCCATTTGAAAACTCAACAGTAGAGATTATATTGTTATGTTTTGACCAAGTAACTTGCAGTTCATATATTTTAATATCAAGTCCCTGATACTGCTAATGATAATACACTTGAGTGCATTTAAGCAGTCAAATTTAGGTACTGCTGAAACACTAACTCATTCTGACATTACTAGGAACTGTAACGAAGGTCAAAGGCAACTTAAACTGAAGGAGCATATTTTGCTGGAAGATTTAACCCATAAAATGACAACCCCACACACTCATTGTTTACACATGAGGTACTAAAACATACCTTATGCAAAACAGCACTGCTGAATCACACTGTGCAGGAGATGCATAACTCACAAGAACAACAGTTAAAAAAAAGCGGGGGGGCATTCAGTCACAGATGATCTGTCCTCTCATAATGGAAACATCAAGGACTAAGAAATCTCTCCATCACATTTCTCTAATTGTTTACGTGAAGTATTGAAAATCTTTTTTCAATAATGTGGAAAGAATACCAGATTATAGGTACATACTTTTTGGTCTTTTTCTATTGAAAATTCTACTATAAAGGCTCTAGGGTGGTCTGGGAAATAATCAATATGACAAAGGGATCAAGATCCAAAGACATGTAGCTAAATCAAATGATGAATAACTATCACTATGCTTTTCAGCAAACAGTAACAAATTTACATTTGACATTGCTTACAGTGACATTCTCTATGGAGATTTAAAATGAAAATATCTGAGGCTCGATGTTAACTGGTCATTATGTGGAATAGACTGGGGGAAAAGGTGACACTAGTAACCTTGCAATTCCTTTCATACATCTGAATTAGATCTTATAGGATATAATCACCACCATTTTTCCCCTGTACAATTTCAATTCCTCACTATCAATGAGAAGACAAATATTTTACATTAAATGTTGGGAGTCAGAATACAGGAGATAAGGGAGTATATACGACTTCTACATAAAACAGGGAGTGATGTAACTACATGAGTAAGTGAAAGTACTGGGTGCGAAGACCAAGAGCATAAGTTCAGTCCATATATCTATTAATTAACTTATTCAGTCCCACTGCAATAGCTTGTTCCCCCCAACCATTGATTCTATATTTGAACAATACCATAGGATGCTATAAGCTAATAATCTTCAAGTATCTCCTCCATCACAAAATCCTGTCAATGAGAAGCAGCGTTTCTTGAGAAAAGACTTATCCCAATTTCCTAACTTCCTAATTCAGCCCAGTTGTCCACAGTGCACATATTCTCTTCTGATAGGTAAAGGAAAAAATGTTTAATTTGCACACTGCACTAGTATGCTCTCATCCACAGTGTATGTACATGATTTCATTTCCTTTTCACCAATCTATCAGAGACAAATGGTAAGTGCAATGGTCTAGTAAGTGCAAACACTAAACACCAGCAGCACAGAATACAAACATATCCCTCTCTCTACACAAGACACTAATCCTAGTAACTCAACAGGGGAGTTGATAACACAGTTTTGGAAGTTTCACCGGGAGCTAAGAAGAATGCCCAAAGAGTGATTCTACCAAAGGTGACAGCAACGCCTCAAATAAAGCCATCACCAATCCTAACCAACAGAAAAAGAGCTGCCTCTGCAAGCGCTCAGTAACACTGACTGCCCTCCCTCTCTCAAGTAACCCATCTAAGGAACGTGAAGTAAATTATCAGGACCAAAGCTCAAGCGATAAGAGTCTACCTATTCCAGGAAAAAAAACACTCCTGTCACACAAACATCTCATCACTGCCGCTGAACTGGTAATACTACCACCGGACTAAAAAGTTCCACTGCTTCTCCACCTCACAACGATCCAAGAACTTCAATGACTGCCAGTGACCCACACCCTACACGTAAGTCAGCAATACTTGCAGGCACAATGATTCCCATCTTACGCAGTAACCAGCACCACCAGACCACATCCCAGTAACCAAGCTCCAAACCTCTCCTAAAATCCCAGTATTAAAATATATCATCACTGGAGGGCCTTTGAAGTCCGACAAGGTCCTGACTTGTTCCTACCAACGCAGACTAAACAAAAAGGCTCCCTGTCCAGCCAACACCCACTCCTCCCTTAACCTCGAGCTCGTTTCGCACAGTCAGCGTGGGGGCACTCTGAGAGGGTGGGGAGAGGGACCTCGCAGGGCCCTCCCAGCTCCAGGCTGAGCCTGGACTCTAGGTTATCTTTCTCGAGCTCACCGCTAGTGGGAAGCATCTGCGCCGTGTCCCCGCACCTGGAGACAGTACCAGTCTCTCGGCCACCTAACACCCAAGCAAGGGGAAAGCCCAGCACCTAGACTGAGGCCGAGCAGCACGTCCTCGTCCCCGGGGTTAGTTCGGAGCTTCTCCTCCGCTCTCAGACTGCCACGCGACGGCTCGCCCCTCGCCGCCCCGTGGAGGGCGCCGGCGCCCCCTGTCAGGCGGGCAAAGGATACAGTCCCGGCTCCAGAACGCCGCGGCACCGGGGCGGGAGGGGCCCGCCACGTCCGCCATCTTGAAACAACCGCCACTCGGGGCTTCGAGCCGGGGCCGCCACGCCTCGGCCTGCAGGCTCGGTCCCGATTGGCCGCACCACGCAGAGGCCCGCCCCCTCCTGCGCGGCCGGCCCTTGCGGGGCGAGAGGGTCGGAGCGAAAGGGAAGCTGCGTCCGGGAGGTGCGGTGTGGGGCACCGGGCGGGGCCGCGGGAATCGGCGCCCCGCGGAGCTGCTGCTGTCAGACCAACCCCGGGCCCCTATCATCACTGCGCCGCGCTCTCAGGCGCCGAGAACTACAGTTCCCGGCATGCCATGAACTTGGCCTCGGCGCTGAGGCGGGGTCCGGTCCTCCACCCGCTCCCGCCGCGCGCGGATCGGGTTCGCGAGCCATGGAGGAGGAAGCGTCGCCCCCGGGGCTGGGCTGCAGCAAGCCGCACCTGGAGAAGCTCACCCTGGGCATCACGCGCATCCTAGGTGAGGGGTGGGGGCACGGTGCCGAGAGGGTGTGGAGGAGAAGGAAGGAGGAGCGGAGGGATGAGGTGTGGGGTGGACGGCGCGACGCTGGCCCCTGAACAGGAGTGGACATCGCTGTTGTGACTTCCGTTGTTACGGAGGAAAATGGGGGACCTGGGTTTGTGATTAGGCCTTGGAAGTGTTTGCCAGGAGTGTTCGGAGGCAGAACTGGGAAGCCTGAAGGTTCCTCCACTTACCGCCACCCAAGGTCCCACCCTGGAAGGACGTACAAAGTCGTGCAAAGGGAACACAGCAAGCACCTGACGGCTGGGAGGTTGGATCTCCCCCTAGGAGCTATTCTCAGCCAGGGCATTCTCAGCCAGGGCATTCTCCCCGAGACCCAAGCCCTTTCTCTGAGAGAAGTGATGCACCCGACCCGCCAGGGCGACAACTACTTCGGGTCTGAAAGGATTCCAACCTTGCACCACTGAATGACTTAGAGTGTTTCTTTTATCGAACATTTCTTTCTTTCTTTGTTTTTTGAGACAGTTTTGCTCTTGTTGGCCAGGCTGGAGTGCAATGGCGCGATCTCGGCTCACTGCAACCTGCGCCTCCCTGGTTCAAGCAATTCTCCTGCCTCGCCCAGCTAATTTTTTGTATTTTTAGTAAAGACGGGGTTCCACCATGTTGGCCAGGCTGGTCTCGAACTCCTGACCTCAGGTGATCCACCCGCCTCGACCTCCCAAAGTGCTGGGATTACAGGCGTGAGCCACCGCGCTTGGCCTATCAAACGTTTCTTTAGTACTCACCACTATGTTAGACTGTGAGGTTAAAATATGAAAAAGACACAGTTCTGTGAAAAAATAAACAAATGAGGGCCCTAGGAGTGTGAAGAGAGATCAGTAATCTGCTGTTACTCAGAGATGTCACAGAGGAAGGGACTGATCTTATCAGGGATGTTAAAGAACATGTCACAGAGGAGATGATGCTAGATTTTGAGAGACATATGGGAGTTAGCCAGAAAACCAAGGAGGAGAAAGGTCTTTTAAGAAGGCTGAAAACCATGCTTCAGTGCCTTCCCATCACAATTACAATAAATCCAAATGTCTGTACCATGACCTGCAAGTCCCTGTATGATCTGCTCTAATCTCTTTCTGACTTTATTTCCACTCTTTTGCCCACATGGCCTTCTAGCTGTATCTTAAACACACTAAGAGGGTTCCTGCTTCAAGGCTTTTGCAATTTGCTAGTCCTTGCACCTGGAATTATCTTTCTCTGAATGTCTCACTTCTTCAGGTCATTCAGATCTCTGATCAAATGTCATCGCTTCAGAGAAACCTTCCCTGAATATAGTTTGAATAACCACCGTCTTTCTTGCTCTCTCTTTCCTTACCCTGCTTTTTCTTTTATCCCTATAGCACTTTCACTACTTGAAATTATGTATTTGTTCGGTTGATTTTTAAAATGTGTGTCTCTTTTAATAGAAGAAGTCCAAGACCAAGTGTGATTTAGGAATGCGTGGTTTTAACATACGAAAATCAATTAATAGCTGGGCAGGGCAGCCCATGTCTTTAGTTCTAGCTACTGGGGAGGCTGCGGTGGGAGGGTCACTAGAGTCCAGTACAAGTGCAGCTGGGCAACATAGCAAGACTGTGTCACTAAAAAAAAAGAAACTTAAAAAAAAAGAAAATCAATTAATATAATACAACTTACGAATGGAATAAGACAAAAACTGCATAATCATCTTAAAGAAAAAGCACTTGACAAAATCTAACATCCTTTCTTGATTAAAAAAAAAAAAAACAAACTAGAAATAGGATAGGATAAAGGACCTAGACAACCTGATAAAGGGCATCTATGAAAAACCCACATCTAACATCATATGTAATGGTGAAAGACTGGCAGCTTTCCCCTTAAAATCAGGAACAAAAATTGTATTAGGGTTCCCCAAGATCACACCAGATTCAATGATTTGATGCAAGGATTACAGGACTCAGGAGATAGTCCTACTCATGGCTATGATTCATTACAACAAAAGGATTTTGGCAGCCCGATTGGCAGGCCTTTCTAAGGATTATTGTCTCAGGCCTGCTATGTTCACTCTTTTATGCACAGCAAGAATTCCACTTTTATCACTTCTCTTCAACATTGTACTGGAGTTTCTAGCTAGGGCATTAGGCAAGAAAATGAAATAAAGACATCCAGTTGAAAAGGAAGAAATTAAACTATCTATTTGCCGATAACATGATCTCGTATATAAAAAGTCCTAAGGAATCCACAAAAAAAGAAAAAACCTATACACCAGCAATGAACAATACAAAAATAAAACTAAGAGAACAACTTAATTTATAATAGTATCAAAAAGAATAAGATGTAGCTGGCACAGTGGCTTACACCTGTAATCCCAACACTGGGAGGCCAAAGTGAGAGGATTGCTTGAAACCAGGAGCTGCAGACCAGCCTGGGCAACATAGTCTTTATAAAATATTTTTTAATTAGCCATGTGTAGTGGTGCATGCCTTAGTCCTAGCTACTCAGGAGGCTGAGACAGGAGGATCACTTGAGCCCAGGAGTTTGAAGCTACAGTGAACTATGATCATATCACAGCACTCCAGCCCAGGTGACAAGAGTGAGACCCTATCTCAAAAAAAAAATAAAATAAAATAGGAATAAGTTAACACAAGATGTCCATGACTTATGTACTGAAAAGTACATAAGACTGTGGAAAGAAATTGAAGAAGACCAAAATAAATAAGAAGGCATACCATGCTTATGGATTGGAAGAGTTAATATTGTTAAAATCTGTTGCTCCCCAAATTGATCTACAAATCTCAGATCTACAGTTTCCATCAAAATCTCAACTGTCTGTTTTGTAGAAATCGAGAAGCTGATTTAATCCTAAGATATAATATAGAAATGCAAGAGACCCAGAGTAGCCAAGACAAACTTTTCTTTCCAAAACAGGAAAAAAGTTCCTCTTACTCACATTTCCCTATACTATATTTGAGATGATGGAAAAGTTCTGGTGATGTTTGTACAACCGTGTGAATGTACTTTATGCCACTTAACTGTACACTTAAAATTGACCAAAATGATGGATTTTATGTTATGTGTATTTTACTACAATTTTAAAAATTTAAAACCACAGTTGTCTTCACAGTGGTTGTGGCATAAAAATAGAAATCTAGATTGATGAAATAAGATTGAAAGTCCACAAATAAACATCATATTTATGATTCATTGATATATATTTTTTTGAGACGGAGTCTCGCTCTGTTGCCCAGGCTGGAGTGCAGTGGCATGATCTCGGCTTACTGCAAGATCTGCCTCCTGGGTTCTGGCCATTCTCCTGCTTCAGCCTCCTGAGCAGCTAGGACTCCAGGTGCCTGCCACCACACCCGGCGAATTTTTTGTATTTTTATTAGAGACGGGGTTTCACCAGGATGTTAGCCAGGATGGTCTTGATCTCCGGACCTCATGATCCACCTGCCTCGGCCTCCCAAAGTGCTAGGATTACAGGTGTGAGGCACTGCGCTCAGCCTAATTCATTGATTTTTGACAAATATGTTAAGACTTCTCAATGGGAAAAAATAGTTTTCCAACAAATGGTTCTAGATTTCCACATGTAAAATAATGAAATTGGACCTCTACCTCAAATGATATACAAAAATTAACTCCAAAAGTATCTTAGACCTACATGTAACAGCCAAAACCATAAGACTCTTGGAAGAAAACAGGCCTTAGGTTACTTTTTAAAGTGACCTTGAATTAGGCACTGAATTCTTACATATCACAAAAGCATAAGCGACAAAAGAAAAAGGGCTTAATCAAAATTTAAAATGTGCTTTTAAGGATACAGTCAAGACAGTGACAAAACAATCCAAAGAAATAGGAGAGGATATTTGTAAATCATATATATGAAAAGGGACTTACAGATCTGCAAAGAACTCTTACAACTCAATAAAAGACAAATAATTCAATTTTAAAGGATCAGGGTAGACATTTCTCCAAAGATACACAAATGGCCAGTGAGCACACATAAAGATGATTATCACCATTAGCCATTAGGTAAATACAAATCAAAACCATAATGAGATTTCACTTCATACCCACTAAGATCGTTATAGTCAAAAAGACAGATACAGCAATTGTTGGTGGGGGTATGGAGATATCATACACTGCTGGTGGGGATGTAAAATGTAAAATGGCACAGCAGCTTTGAAAACTAGTCTGGCACTTCCTCAAAAGATTAGAGTTACCATATGTCCCAGCAATTCCATTTTTGGATTCCTTTTCTGGATTTCATTTCTCCAAGAGAAATGAAAAGATATTTACATGAAAACACTTGCAGACAAATGTTCATAGCTGCATTATTCATAATTGTCAAAAGTGAAAACAACTCAACATCCATCAATTGATGATGTATAAATGTATTGATCATCATCGATTGATTGATGATGTATAAATGTGATATATCCATATAACAAAAAAAAAATGTATCCATAAAAAGGAATGAAGTACTGATCCTGCAACATGGATGATCTTGAAATCAAAGTGAGAGAAGCCACTTGCAAAAGCCACGTGTATGATTCCATTTATATGAAATGTCCAGAGTAGACCAATCTGTAGAAACTGAAAGTAGATTAGTGGTTGCCAGAGGCTGGTAGGAAAGGGGACTGCTAATATAATAGGTATGGGTTTCTTTTGGGGGAAAGGATGCATAACTGAATATAGAAGTCACTTTATAAGGGTGAATTATGGTATGCGAATTATGTCTCAGTAAAGCTATTTTTAAAAAGGAATTCTAAACACGGTACTATTAGAATTCCTACTCTAATCCACAGGACTGTGAAGATGATGAGACACCACACCTCAATTATGTTACATTAAATGGCAAAAGCAAGATTATCCAGGTAGGCCCGATCTAATCACATAAGCCCTTTAAAACAAGCTGTTAACAGGGAAGTCAAAGAGATTTGAGGCAGGAAAAGAATTTGTTAGGCTGTTGCTGACTTGAAGATGGATGGGACCTTTTAACAAGAAATACAGGTGGCCTCTGCAAGCCGAGAGTGGCCCCAGCTGACGACAAGCAAGGAAATGGAAACTTCAGTCCTGCAACCAAAAGGAATTGAATTCTGTCAACAACAGAAATGAGTTTCCAAGATGACCCCAAGATCCAGATGAAAATAGAACAGTTGAAATACCTGTCAGCGCACCTGGTGTAAAGAAAGACCAGTGATTTCAGCCTAAGCAGAGTATCCAATGATGCCATGCCAGACTTGTGAGCTACAGAACCGTGACTTAATAAAAGGGTGTTGTTTAAAGCTGCTAATTCGTGGTAATTTATTACTCAGCAATAGAAAATGTTCCCCCAAATGTTTGAAAGAAAAGAGCAAATGATGTGCACGTCAAAAAGAAACACAAGTGTAATACAGCACACATAATTATGAACTATTATGATAGCGTTTAGACCAAACATATCTGTCATAACAATAAATATAAATGGTCATGGCTGGACACGGCGGCTCATGCCTGTAATCACAGTGCTTTGGGAGGCCAAAGTGGGAAGATCACTTGAGACCAGAAGTTCAAGACAAGCCTGGGCAACATAGTGAGACCCCTGTCTCTACAAAAAAAAAAAAAAAGAAATTTAAAATTAGCCCAGTGTGGTGGTATGCACCTGTAGTCCCAGCTACTTGGGAGGCTAAGATGGGAGGATCACTTGAGTCCAGAAGTTTGAGGCTGAAGTGAGCTATGATTACATCACAGCACTCCAGCCTGGGTGACAGCAAGACCCTGTCTCTTAAGTATATACATATAGGTTTATGTCACCTACTAATAGAAAAAGATTTAAACCTGACTCACAAAACCCAGTTATTTGCTGTTTTCAAAAACATACCTAAATCAAACTAAATCAGAAATGTTAAATATAAAAAGATGGATGCATGTTTCTGGGATCCCACAACCACCCACACATTTAGATCCACCAGATCCACTGCAAAGACTCACAGGACTCAGAAACAGTTTTAATCCCAAGTATAATTTATTACATTGATTAGCAGGAGGAAAAGACATAGAATCTAGAGGAATCCATGCACAATCTTCTGAAGTGTTCCATCTTGGTGGTGGTCACATACAATACACTTCTTCCTTAAATAGTGAAATTCAACAATATATGTGCACTGTTTCTTCCCTGGAAAGCCTGTTTAAGCCTCAACTTCCAGGGGTTTATTGAATGCTGTTCACATTGGCAAAACAACCAGCCACAGCTCTCAAAATTTCAGATTCCCAGAAGGATAGCTGCAGAATCAAAAACTGTTACTGCTTTTGCTGCCACAGCCACCGCTACAACTTCCAGCCCGCTGAGACCAAAACACCTGTGAAACTATGCTTGCAAGAAGACCTGGTCTCCCCATTTTTTCTCTTCCTCATCTACTGATTCCCTTCTTCCAGGTTTTATGAGTGTATGTTTCCATGCAGGCATCGCAGTCACCAGAGGGAGTCTAACTGCAATGGAATCTAGGAAATGAAGTCTTTAGCTAACCAGTCTAAAATAAAGGAAAGCACGCCAGCGGGGAACAGGAGGTGTTAATTGAGCCGGTCTGCAGTAACTGCCACATCATCCTTCAAGGCCCAGATCAGCTGTGTGCAGTTTCTGATGTTTTCTATCACTTGTTCAGTCTTTGTCAACCTCCCTCTGCCTTCAACTCCTGTGGCCCTGACAGTCAGTATCACCTAGTTTAACACATAATTACATATTATCTTGAGTTTTCACTTTTGTTTCATGTTTGCCTTATTTATCTAACTAAGCAATAAGTTTCTTCAAACAGTATCTCCTACTTAAGTTCCTAATCTCTGGTAGTAATTTCCCAAAGCTTAGGACATAGCAGGTCCTCATTAAATACCTCAGAGAGACTGTTTTTCACTAGAAAATATATTCCAGTTATCAATAACTGAATAACAAATCATCCCAAAACATAGTTTGCTTGAAACAACAATTAACCATCTCTCCCAGCTCTGTGGATTGACTGAATCAGCTGGGGTAGTTCTCATTTGGGGTCTCTCAAGTGGTCACAGTTAGATAGCAGCTGGGACTGGGATCATCAAATGGCTTCTGCACTCGAATGTCTGCCCCCCTCAGTACTTCTCAGTATGCCCTCTGTCTCCAGGAGAGTAGTTTGGATTTAGTATGTGATGGCTCAGGAATCAAAGAAAGGCAAAGGGAAACTGCCAGTTCTCTTAAATTTTAAGTCCAAAACTGGCCCACCATTTCTTCACCATATTTTATAGGGCAAGGCACTCTCAGGCCAACTCCAAACTCAAGAAGTTGGAGAAATAGACTCAGTTCTCAATAAGAAGTGCTATGGGCATGCAGGGAAGGAAGGAATTGATAGCACCCACCTTTGGAGTAAGCCACCACAGAGAGTTTTAATCCACGGCATATCACGCAGTTACTTAGAGTGGACTGTGCTGAGTCTAAAGATCTGAGTTTCATATCTCTTACTCTTGCCATGCAGGTTATTCCAGCCAGGCGGCTGACAAATGCTTGTCATTGGTCACAAAGGCAGGACAGGGAGAATGGCTATGCGTATTCAGATATTGCTTGTCATATATGGCATCCTGATAGGCCAAGGACAATGTATAATTTCTTTTGCTTTCCAGTACATCCGCAAATGTTTTTAGTTATCTTACCAAAATGATAGGCTACTAAGACAACATGATAAAAACAGCATTAGGCTTGGTGTCCACAACTTTGGTCAGATATTTCATTTTATGAATTATTTCACACCCTTGAACCTCAGTTTCCTTATCTTTTAAAACGAGGGTAAGGATACCTGCTTCACAAGATTGTTGAAAGATTAAATGGGATAATTTATGCCAATTTCCTGTAACAGAGCATTATACAAATGGAATTTACTGCATGCCCTTCTCTTCCATATCCCCAATACCTTCTCCTCACCAATTCTGAAGTACTATATTGGATATAGGAGTCTCTACAATGGATACTTCCTAAGCAACTTACTATCTGAAAGTTATTAAAGTCAATATGTTGGCCAATTACTTTATCATGAGTATTCCAAGCTTAACTATGATATGATCCTATCTGCAGTAGCATCACAGTAGTTTTGTCTGAACCTATAAGCCTTCCATGTAGGCCTGTTATAAACAGTAAATAATTGTATGTGTCCTCTTTCAAACCTAAGGTCTCTTGTGACTTACTGAAGGTGAAGGGAAGTGAAGACCCATCTAAGGTCATACAACTAGTAAATGTATAAAGCAAGACTAGAATAGGTAGAGTCTAGAATTCTTAGTTCCTATATTGGGCTATTGCTGCATCCCAAGATTTGAGTTCCTGGCAACTTGGAGGAAATTGTATATGCATGAAAAGGGCACTGGCTTAATTATAGGATCAGTGAACCACATAAAATGATTAGAAGTCTCTGTCATAGTCCTAGAGATTTTAAAAACTGAAGCTACCCTCCTGTGTCAGCCTCCCAAGTAGCTGGGAGTACACGTATGCACTGCCATACCTAGCTACATGTTGTCCTGTTTATGAGGGCACCAATGACTGGACTAGGGGTCTACTCTACTTCACTATGACCTCATCTAAACTAATCATGTCTGCAGTAACTCTATTTCCAAATAAGGTCATATTCTGAGGTACTGGGGGTTAGGACTTCGACATCTTTTTTTGTGGGGGTGGGGACAGAATTCAAGTCATAACAGCTTTTATGACAAATTTTAAGTCTTGGATTAAGGACTTCAGAATCTTGAGTCTGCATGGCCACAGACAAATGGAGAATGTTGTTGGAGGTATTGAACTCTGTAGTATTCCCAGGTGGCTTCTGCTGTCCCTCAGAGTGAATGATAGAACACAGCTCCACAAAGAGAAGCAGACCAGATTATTTGGAGACCTTTTCCTACTTCAAGGATTTAGAAATATGACTTACTTTTTTTCTTAGTATATTTTTGGATAGATCTATTTTTTATGTTAACCCAGCTTTGAAATCCTAGACCTCATAGAGTAGAAGGTTATGTTCAAGATGAGTTTTATTTAGAAGAAAAGTTAATAAACAAGTTTTATGTCTTATAAAAGTTAGTGGGTTGCTATTCTTCATTTCTTTTCACTTTATCCTGAGTATGTAGATTTAGCTCACTGAGAATTTCAGTGTAAAATCACTAGGAATCTACAATCTCTTTTTTGTTCAATAAGATTAATGACTGAGCAATGACAGTATAGAGCACAGTCTGTGCATATCCTTTCTATCAGGTAGACTACATTGTCCTAGGTTATGGGACCATGCCTTTCAGAGGCCAACCAGTTCTCTGCTTTGATCACAGTGTTTATGAGAATAATAATAAGTGTTTATGAGAAGGAGTGGGTGTTCTTAGAGCAGTCATCAACAGTTAGTCAATATCTAACATAGAAATGTATAACAGTGGACCAGCTGCAACTCTACAGACTCTTTTTTCTCCTCCAGAATCTTCCCCAGGTGTGACAGAGGTGACCATCATAGAAAAGCCTCCTGCTGAACGTCATATGATTTCTTCCTGGGAACAAGTAAGTGTTGCCATGTGAAGTCTTTACCTCCCAACAAAGAGAGGTCAATGTAAATGTCCCTGAGAAGGAAAGATTAGGGGAGGAAAAGTACTTATCTCAGACCACAGCTGCTTTCA
Organism: Trachypithecus francoisi; assembly: GCF_009764315.1. Lineage (NCBI taxonomy): Eukaryota > Metazoa > Chordata > Mammalia > Primates > Cercopithecidae > Trachypithecus > Trachypithecus francoisi. The sequence goes on from NW_022681464.1 coordinate 19,147,797, forward strand.
ACGTAGAGTTTACCTTTTCTATGTTTCTGTCCAGCCCACTTAACAGTTCCTTTCGTTCTATGCCACTTACCCAGCATGGAGTGTCTCCCCTGAGCCCTGCTCTCCTATAGAAGCAGTGGACATTCAAAGTTGTATAGAACAAAGCTAAAAATCAATTAAGGAAAGAAAAGGATATATATTAATAAGTGTCATGCTGTCCAGAACATGGTTAAGTGTTGCACATAACTACTAAGCAGATTAAAAGCTAATGCTTTCCAGTTTTCCTCTGAACTTCAATTCATTTATTCAATAAAAGTTTTAAGCTTCTACAGTGGGCCAGACATTGTGCTTGGTGTTGAGCTGTGGGTATTAAATGGTAATTTTTTTAAAAGGCACTGTTTTTACCTCTTGATCTTACTGCCAAAGACATAGTATAGATTGTTATGAATGTAATTACAAACTGGCCTGAGTACTGTGAAAGACAGGTAAAGGGAGCATTGCCTGGAGACCTGCACTAGTCTAGAGGTTGAGAAAAGTTTTCCCAAAGAAGCAATAAGAAGTTGTTAACCAGGTATATGGGATCTAGGAAGATGAGACTTTCAACCTCTATGAAGGCTTCAAGATAAGAAGGATTACATTGTTCTGAGATCACGAAGAAGGAGCATAGGAGAGCAAGGGAGAGAGAGCTCACCAAAGACCAGGAAATCCGGAGCTTCATAGGTTTTCAGCAGTTTGCTCTTTATCTTAGAAGCAAAGGGGAGTCATTGAAATGTTTCAAATAGGGAACTATGAAGTTAGATTTATACTTTGGAAAGACCACTGTGGCTGTAGAGTAACAAATGGATTTGACTGGGGCAAGTGGCAACAAATTGCCCTACCATTTAATAAGTACCTGCTAACACTTACCCCATAAGTCATTCCATACTAAATAAATAAAAACCCTGCAAGGTGGGTATTGGTATCTCCATTTTATAGATGAAGAAACTGAGGCTGAAAGAGTTTAAAGAATTTGGCTGGCACAGTGGCTTACACGTGTAATCCCAGTGTTTTGGAAGGCCAGGGCAGAGGATTGCTTGAGGCCAGGAGTTCAAGACAAGCCTGGACAACATGGCAAGACTCCAACTCTACACAACAATAATGTTAATTAGCCAGGTATGGTAGCACACACCTTTACTCCCAGCTACTGGGGAGGCTGAGGTGGGAGGATCCTGTGACCCCAGGAGGTTGAGGCTGCAGTGAGCTATGATCACAGCACTGCACTCTAGCCTGAGCAACAGGGCGAGACCTTGTTTCGTTGAAAGAAAGAGAGAAAGAGAAGAAAGAAAGAAAGAAAGAAAGAAAGAAAAGAAAGAAGAAAGATTTGTTCCGAGTCACATAGCGAAAGAGAGAGAGAAAGAAAGAAAAAGAAAGAAAGATTTGTTCCAAGTCACATAGCGAAAGAAAGAAAGAGAGACAGAAAGAAAGAAAGAAAGAAAGAAAGAAAGATTTGTTCCCAGTCACATAGCGAAAGAAAGAAAGAGAGACAGAAAGAGAGAGAGAGAGAGAGAGAGAGAGAGAGAGAGAGAGAAAGAGAAAGAAAGAAAGAAAGAAAGAAAGAAAGAAAGAAAGAAAGAAAGAAAGAAAGAAAGAAATTTGTTCCGAGTCACATAGCGACCAAGTGGCAGAGCCTGAATTTGAACTTACAGTTGCCTGCCTCTAAGAACATGTCCTTTCTGCTCTGCCAGGCTGCCGCTCTGACAGAGGACAACACCATGGGAGTCTTGCCCTCAGCAGGCAAGCAGTCCTACCAGCCTGACTCCCCTCCCTGGGCTGAGCCAGCAGCAGCTTTTCTGGCAGCTCAGTAACTGGGAGTTGATCCAGGACCTCAGCTCAGCAGCATCCCAACTCTTCTCGTTCAGCCCCCACCTCCATTTCCACTCACAGCCCATCATAGGAAAAGGGAATTCCAGAACAGTGTCTATGAAACTCTTATTGGCTGATTCTGTCAACACCTGTTCCTGGTACTTGTGTGACTATGCCATTGTGGCCTCGTTGACATTTTGTTTGTTATAAATAACAGTAAGAGGCCGGGCGCGGTGGCTCAAGCCTGTAATCCCAGCACTTTGGGAGGCCGAGACGGGCGGATCACGAGGTCAGGAGATCGAGACCATCCTGGCTAACACGGTGAAACCCCGTCTCTACTAAAAAAATACAAAAAATTAGCCGGGCGAGATGGCGGGCGCCTGTAGTCCTAGCTACTCGGGAGGCTGAGGCGAGAGAATGGCGTAAACCCAGGAGGCGGAGCTTGCAGTGAACTGAGATCCGGCCACTGCACTCCAGCCTGGGCGACAGAGCGAGACTCCGTCTCAAAAAAAAAAAAAATAACAGTAAGAGAAAAGATATGATGGAGGACATTCCTCTTGATTCTTTTTGGGCTTAAGTCAGCCCTTTAGGTATTAGTAGAACTGCCAGGCCGGCGCGGTGGCTCACGCCTGTAATCCCAGCACTTTGGGAAGCTGAGGCAGGCAGATCACGAGGTCAGGAGTTCGAGACCAGCCTGGCCAATATGGTGAAACCCTGTCTCTACTAAAAATACAAAAATTAGCCAGGTGTGGTGGTGCACGCCTGTAGTCCTAGCTACTTGGGAGGTTGAGGCAGAAGAATCACTTGAACCCGGGAGGCAGAGGTTGTAGTGAGCTGAGATTGCGCCACTGCACTCCAGCCTGGGCGAGAGCAAGACTCCATCTTTGAGTCTTGCTTTGAGACAGAGCAAGACTCCATCTCAAAAAAAAAAAAAAGAACTGCCTTAGGGCTCTTTTGTGAGAGTCAGATCCTGGTGTTTTCGTGTCTGCTGAGGACCTGCATTGGAAGATGAGAGGACAGGATGCCTTGTCTAGGGTGGAACACTATTAAGTTTCTTTGGAATAAAGTGATTTCTGAGGCATATTCTTCCTTGTGTCTTGTACCATACAGTCCTTAGAACTCTTTAAGGAGAAGACATTACCCATTTGTCCCAGTTTTACTTATACTGTAGTTTCTTCATTTGGAGCTGCCTTCCATAGCTGTGTTTCAGGGATAGAGTCTGCAGGGGATCTCTTGGGGTCTAATCTGCCTCCTGGACAATGCAACTTTATTGGGTTCCCTTTTAGCTTAGACTGACACTTAGGGAAATGCAGTTGTAGTGCTAGATAAATAGCCATCAGAGGTCTAAAAGGATTAAGGGGTAAGCATGAGAGAAAGAGATTTTTAACTAACTGAGACAGTTAATGGAACATTTTCTTCAGACATATTCAGTTGGGAGAATACCTGTGAAGGTACCTAAAATTATCAGATATATAGATTTGGAATTTTCCTTTGAGTTCTTTAGTTAAAGTATCTCAGATCTAAGTTCAAATATGCCAAATCTAATACACAAGCTAGGTGTGGTGGTGCACACCTGCAGTCCCAGCTGCTTGGGAGGCCAAGGTAGGAGGATAGCTTGAGGCCAGGAGTTCAAGAACAGCCTGGGCAACATAATGAGACAACTCCTTAACCCCTGTCTCTTAAAAAGTAAATAAGTAATAAAAATTTTTAAAATAAGATACGAACAGTATCTGGATCAGTAATGTAAAAACGTTTCTTTCACCTGAGTTCAGCATGTCTGGGCTTGTAAAGGCCTGTGGGATGCTTGGAAGATAGCCTTTGGGGTGTGTACTTTTGTTTTAAGATTCAGTTTTTATGTAACACTATTTTTTTCTGATTATGCTAAACAAAACAGTCAAAAAGGTGTATTGAAAATAAAAAAAAAGATTTTAAAAAATATCTTCTAGGATTTTATCACCTAGACATAACCACAGTTGGTGTATTTTTGGTTATGTGTGTGGGTGGAGGGTAGGCAATGGGATCCTTACAAGTCCATGAATGGGAAGTGGTCCATGGACTCCTTGAAATGTATGTCAGATATGTTTTTTGGGGGAAGTGGGAGGAAAAGGCTTTTTCAGATTCTCAAAGGGACTCATAACCCCAAAAGTTTAAAACAAGTTTTTGTATAATTTTTTCATTCAAAATGGGGCAATACTCGATGTGCTATTTTCTTACCTACTTTTGCCTCCTAAGCAGTGGAGGGTAGAAGTTTTGGACTGCTCTGAAACTCCCTTGTCTCACTTTCTCACCCTAGAGGTTACTAAAGAGCATGTTGCCACAGGAGCAGGCTTGATAAGCCACCCCTGCTGTGTGCCTGCTTCCAGAAGTGCTTGTACCAGAGAAGCAGGAGGATCCCAAGGGGCTGATAATTCCTGCTTCTCTAGAGAACTGAGCCTAGAGACCCATCTCCTTGGAGACACCTCATTTAGAGCCCAACCTCCCTCTGGTGTACCTGGTAACCACAGCTGCATAAATACATTCAGATAAAGCCCCCCGAGAAGGGGCCCTCTGCCCCTTTAGGCAAATATAGCTCTGTGGGAAGCTCACAGATACATTATACTAGTAAGGATATGGAAGCATTTTGATGTGGGAAAAACAGACTAGAGTAGAAGTCTTATGCCAGCTCTGGACCCTTGGCTAAGTCATGTAACTTCTCTGGATCTCATGTTCATCATATATGAAATAAGTAATTTGAAATCATTGTTATTGAAGGACTCGTCCAGCTGTAATCTAGTCTTTCATGATTCTGTACTACAAATCCAGTAAGAAAAGTTTACAACTGAAACCTAAATGATCATATACCTGCTGTAGTCCCCTGAGGTTGGAGGGAAATGTGAACAGCCTTTTTCCATTTTTATATATTTCACCATTTTTTCTTCTTAAATACACAATTTCAGTTTGCCTGCCTCTGTGCAGCTGTATGATTCATGTTCATTGTGCCTGCTACCTGCCTTTTGTCATGATGGTCCATAGTAAGGCCCAGTGCCTACACTGAGCTTTTCATCTTTCAAGCACCAGGAAAGCATCTGCCTCTTAGTTCTAATGGCATCCTGATGCCAGGAGAGTTATTATTAAGCATTTCAGTGACATTTCATAGTTGCAGGTGGCTTTACAATTCTTGATTGGTTACACCCACCAATCCCCAGATAAAAATTCAGTTTACTGATAGTGAAACCATGGTCCACAGAAACCAAACGATTTAGCAGAATATCTCCTTTTTTTCAGGCTCAGTTTTTCTACAGTCTACAGAGTGGGTTCTGAACCTTCTTGAAGAGCTGTTCCTTACATGCCCCACTGTGAATTTATGATAAGCATTTCCAGTAGAAGAAATCACCCTGCGACACCATGTCACTAGTGACCCCCTCACCTCATGCTCTTATTCTGCCTGGGAGATTCTCTATGTTCTCCACCAGTCAACCCTTCTCTCTAGCACTTCTCTTCTTTCTGCTGGCAGCTTCCCCATAGGGGCGTCCCATCTCTTTAAAATTAAAAACAAAAAACCTTCAACGTATGTCTCCTTCTAGCTATTTAGCTATTTGTTCCTTTTCATGCCAAGTGTGTAGAAAAATTGTCTACACCAGGGGTTGGGAAATGTTTTCTTTAGAGTACCAGATAGTTTATGCTCTGGGGTTACAGTCTCTGTCACAGCTATTCATTTCTGCCATTGTAGCTGTGAAAGCAGCCATCAGAAGTACTGATATGCATGAGTGTGACTGTGTTCAAATGAAACATTTTTACAAAAACAAGTGACAGGGTAGATCCAGTGGCCATAGTTTACGAATTACCATCCTTCCTTCATTTCCCAATTATTCATCCTGCCACAGCCTCTCTTTAGTCAGCACCATTCTTGGATACCATTCTGTCAAAATCACTAGGACCTCTCCATGGCTAAAGACTGACTTCATCTCACTTGGTATCGCTCCTGCATGCCTCCCAGTTAGCCAGTCCCTTCTCTGCTAGCCTCTCCTCCCTTGGATGCAGAAGCACAACTCTGATTCTTTCCTTCCTCGCAGACTCTTCCCTCCTAGTTCTCTTTGCCCCTTCAGCTCCACAACACTTACCTGTTCAACATTTGTCTCTATATAAATAGGAATATGTTTGACCTAAGGAAAGATAAACTAGCAATAGCTTAAGCAAATAGGAATTGATACTTTTCATGTAACAAGTCCTGAGGTAGACAGTTGCAGTTGGTTCATCAGCCCTGATAATGTTAAGCTGTTATCTCTGTAATTCTTTTGTCCTTTTTCTTTATGGTGCCTCTGAGTAGAAGAAACACACACTGTTTTTCCTCTCCTGTTATTCCGCAACAATCAACACAGAAAATTTCCATGACCAAATGTGTGTGTGTTGCAAGGGGGAGTTCTCAAACACATCAACAAGCAATCAGTTCTGCAGTGAATGCCAGCTGGGTGTCCTCCAATTCAATTCCGACACTGTCTCCCTGGAGATAGTGTCAGATCCCGTAGGTTAAGGGCTCAGTCTCCCAGGACTGCCCCTCACTTCCGATGCCAACTGCAAGTCCCAGGTTGTTTTACCTGTGCTGCTGACCCACCAGCTATAAATTGGGGTTCCTATGACCCCCTCCTCAGGTTCAGTTAATTTGCTGGAGTGACTCACAGAACTCAGAGGAACACTCACTTAACATTTACAGGTTTATTACAAAGGAAACAGATGAAGAGATGCCCAGGGCAAGGTGTGGTGGGAGGGCGGGGAACTTCCCTGCCATCCGAGAGCATGCCACCCTACAGGAACTTCCATGTGCTCAGCTGTCCGGAAGCTCTTCAAACTCTGTCTTTTGCCGTTTTATGGAGGATTCATTATGTAGACATGATTGATTAAACCATTGGCCATTGATGATCAACTTACCCTTCAGCCCCTCTTCCCTCCCTGAGGTTAGGGGGTGGGGCTGAAAGTTCCAACCCACTCCCTGCCTTGGTTGTTCTGGTGATAATCCCCCATCCTGCAGCTACCTTGGAGATGCCAGTCATTTGTGAACTCTTTAGCACACAAAAAGATATCACTTTGGAGATTCCAAGGATTTTAGAAATTGTATGCCAGGAATCTGGGACAGAGACCAAATATGTATTTCACAATATCATAGTGGCAAAATAACTGCTAAAGTCTCAGCTCTCATTTTCAAGCTCAAAAAACAAAAAAGAGGTAAGGGATGTTACTAGGCACATCTGTCACCTTTTAACAGGACAGTGAAAGTTTTCTTAGAAACCTTGTCTTTTTGGACTTGTGTTTACATTTTTTAATGTCCAGCACTAATTGCAGGAGATTCTGCAACCTAAGCAAAACAAAAGGGTTCAGTTAACGAAGCCCTCCACCTCCCCTAAGGTGGAAGTTTGAGAATATATTCAGGAATTATCTTGGGGATCTCACACCATCCCTCCACAGCTCATCCAGGTTTTCCTCTTCATGGAGTGTCCTCCCTCAGAAGAGTTTCAGGAGGTGCCGTCGTGCTCACTGCCACAATTTCCAGCAGTGTTCTCATGCTTCTTGATGGATGTCCTGGGCAGCTCTTCACCCCTGACCGTGGTTGCAGACCAGCCAGAGAGCCAGCTCAGCGAGGACCAGTACCTACAGAAACATTGATTTCTGTCCTGTGGCCCCTATGCTGACCTGATCCTGCATCTGCTCCCAAGTTGGGAAGTGGCCTCTAAAAGTAAGGGGAACAGTGGGGTGCAGGATTGTCCAGGAGTAGAAAAGGTGAGTAGAAGGCAATGGACAGCCCCTAGCCCTTCCCTTAAGGCCCAGTGCTATTGATTTTCTGGAGTCTTGTTGATAGCTCCCAAAACAAAAAAGTGGCTCAGGTCCTTCATCCAATGAAGGAGTAACAGAGCTTGTGGTGGACTCTTTCTAAAGTAGCTTAAAGAAACCATTGTAGATTGTCTCAGGAGAAGAAAGACAGCTTAAAAATTAGGAACTATGTGACAGAATCACCATTGGGCTAGAGATTGCAGATACCATCTTGATGCAATCAGCTGTTATTTCAGACACCAGTTGGTGTTATTCTTCCTTGTTGGCTTTCTCCCCAGACCCTCCCTCCAATCCTGATAATACCCTTGTCCATTCACTTTCTGCCAGTCTTCCTCCTCCCCACCCTCCTATTACAGCCCCCAAAATATAGACTGAGCATGAATCTGTGCAGGAAGAAGCCCTCTGATGTGGGCAAATTGCCCCCTGTGGAAAAGCAAACTCTTTTCAGGTTGGTTAGAGGAGAAATTTTAAAATGGCAGTAACTGAGTCACTGGCCAGAAAAAAAAATGGTGAAATACCTTAAAATTAGGAGAGGTTGTTTACGTTTCTCTCCATCCTGAAAGGACTAAAGCAGGTATGTGGTCATTTAAGTTTTGGTTGTGAACCTTTCTTCCTGGATTTGCCCCACTCGGAAGAGCTCCATGCAGTAGGGAGGCTGGAGCACTGCAGAGCCAGCAACTGTCCCAGGGGTGCTTGGGGCAGAAGGGTCTGCAGCAAAGAGCAGCAGAGCCAAGGCCGCTAGTCATTTAAATTAGAATGACAGTGAGGGATTGATGTTTTTCATGAAGTTGGTTTACTTGAAAATGTTTAGGTATATTAGTATGTGAAATGTGTATTAAATATTGGATTTCACAGATTTTTTTCTATTTGTATGAATTTTGAATAATTGTAAAAATTACTGGCATAAAATAATACCAAAATCTCTTTCTTGGGTGAAATAAATACCATAACAAATGTTATAATTACTGTTACTGAAATTATTCAGCCTGACTTACATATGAAAAATGCCAAATAGTCCACCAGCCCTCAGCCTGGATCTCATGGAATCCCCATTAAGACAGGCTGACAGACAGTAGGTTCCTCGTCTTCACCACTAGATGGCACTAGTGATCAAAATGTCAGAGGGATGCTGGCCTTTTGGAGTGACAAGAGGAGCAAGGACCTCGTCAGAACACTGGTAACTGTAGGCTTCCTGTACCAGGGTTTTAGGGGTGGGAGAAAGGCATTCTGCAAGTGCATTTTTTCTGCTGAAAGCACAGATAATGTGGCCACACAGGAGGCAATAGGAGCAAGCCCCTAACTCCAAATAGTAGGAAAACAAATTAGTCCAAGGAGTCTGAGAGTCTCTTAAATTTCACATCTGTGAGACTGGGTACTAAATAGTGGACACAGAAAAAACAAAACTTGATCAGAACATACATTTTAGTTCACAAATAAAGGAAATTTAAAACATGTTTCATTAAAATGACAGCTGTTGTCCATTTAATAATCTAAAAACACTGCTTAAAATCTCTGGCAAGCTTGAAGCTTTCTCTTTATCTATAGTTCCTGAAGATGCTGTGGCTGTGAATAATAATAATTTCCTAGTCTCCTCTCTTCCTGTCAAACTCACACCCTGTCAAACTCACACCCCCTCATACTGCCAGTGTTCTGTATATTAAGTCTTAGAGTTTATTCTTGAACATAGATTCACAGAGTGACATGTTCAAGGTCACTCAGCTGCTGGCAGAGTTGGGAAGTGAACTCAGATCATCCTACATGATGCTTTCCCACGCATTGGGTACCTAGAACTGACTGACAGGATGACCTAATGCAATCCTGACATAAGCAGTTGTCAGTATCACATCTCAGAAGGGTCCAGTAAGCCACAAGCTTGGATAGTTATTAACATGTTGCCTCTTTGCCTCTATAACTACATCAAGAAGTCACTCTACGGGGCCTAGGAAATGAATTGGAGAACTCATCCTTTGCACACTCCAGGGATTTGAGTTGGCTAGGGAAGACTGGTCATACACACACACAGATGTGAGTTACTTAGAATATAGGGCTTGTTCCTGGCACCTCCTGAAAGGATACTAAGCTCCTTCTTTGTTCTCTCCGCCAACAGTTTGGATGATTTCTTATCCAACAGTTTTGGATGATTTCGTATCCATGGATATGTGAAATATTTGAGTATATATGGTTACCTTCTAAGAGCTGTCAGAACTTAGACATTGCATAAGTCTTCTGGGAATGATATACTCTTCACTTTTAAGATGCTCTTATTTGTCCAATAATTTGTTTCAGAAAATAATATATGAGCATGGGTCTGAAATATATGGCATTGATTGCTTTGCTTGAACATTGTCAGACTTTACCTAGGACTTCCCCTCTCACCATGTTCCCCTGTCTCCTCTTCAGCTTGATCCCTTTGAGCTCCGTTGCCAGGTGGCTGCTCATTGAGGCATAATCATGGCAGAGCAGATACCTGGTTTGCTTTAGCTGCTGAAGAAAAAAAAAGGCAAACTGGAACTCTGCTTGCAAGACCCCAAGTGCCTCTCTAATAGAGTTTTGTAGGTAACTATCAGAGCCTTCCTATTTCCGGGACCTATAACATGGTAAACATGTCTCCAATGCCTTGAGGCATAGCCCTGTAGCCTCTTTCCCAGCCCTGACCTGACACTTAGCTGCTTTATGATTCTAGAAGAATAACTGTGTGATGCCTGAAGATGTGAAGAACTTTTACCTGATGACCAATGGCTTCCACATGACATGGAGTGTGAAGTTGGATGGTGAGTCAGTCTCCTTGCTGTAGGGGAACATTTCCCTGGCTGAGAGATTGAATGGGACAACTCTGAGGGCCGTTTGATTTTTGAGTCTTTGAATCTGGATGGTTTTCATGGGTACTCCTCAAGTGTCATGTCCAGAAGCTGTGATTATGTCCCAAAACTAACAGATACCATCATTGCTTCACCCACCACAAACCCCATGACAGTCTAGCAGTATGGAACTGGATGTTCAATTTAGAGTCTACCTGTAGGAATAGGGTGGAGAAAATCATTAATTACTACATAAAAAACCCTAGCCCCCTCAAACGTAAAGCCTCAGAAGACTCCACCTTGGAGCAAACCCCTCTGGGTAGGCTGCATTGACGGTCTCTAGTGTCTATGATGGGGGCCACTTAATCTCTTTCAGGCTCCTTCCTTTATTCCCACCATCATAAAGAACTCAGGGCCCTAACCCTCAAACCAGAATCTTTGCTTCTCTCCTTCACATCACCTCAGCCTAAGTCACCAGCTATCTCAATTCACAGGCTGCCATCTTTATCCTTTAATGTGTCTAGGACAAAACGTGTGTGAGGATGTGGGAACTCACAAGTTTGTACATGTCAGATTGTTAAGTACTACGTAGGCATGAAAGGCAGTGCTGAACATTTAGGTGAAAACTCTTGAAAACATTTCATAGGCTAGAAAGCCCTGTCCAGCCACAGGAGCCCAGCCCATTTCTGGCACAGATTCCCCAGTCCCTCCCCTCCAGTCCATTATTGTCTCTGACTCCAACCAACTCTACTTTGGCCTTGGGAAGTACCCTACATTTCCCCACTGTGACTTCTGTTGCACTGCATATCTACAGAGCAGACCTCTCCCCTTCGTTGCCTCGGCCTTCTACCTACACACCTGAGTCCCCTGTTTGGGTGATTTCCAAAGCCTTCCTGTCTGTCATGCACTACTGGGAGGTACTTTTTTTTTTTTTTTTTTTTTTGAGATGGAGTCTCCCTCTATTGCCCAAGCTGGAGTGCAGTGGTGCGATCTCTGCTCACTGCAACCTCCGCCTCCTAGGTTCAAGAGATTCTCCTGCCTCAACCTCCTGAGTAGCTGGGATTACAGGCATGTGCCACCACACCTGGCTAATTTTTGAATTTTTAGTAGAGACAGGGTTTCACCATGTTGGTCAGACTGGTCTTGAACTCCTGAACTCATGATCTGCCCACCTCGGCCTCCCAAAGTACTGGGATTACAGGTGTGAGGCACCGTGCCCAGCCTGAGGTACTTTTTTATAGCTTGCTAGTGAATATTGAACATTAGCTTTTATCTTAGAATCATTTCCTCCTATGGCTTAGAAACCATCCTTGTCACCAGCATCAGAACATGGCTGTGGCTTTTGGTATCTGGAGCAACACAGAGGGGACAGAGACTAAGCCAACTGGCGGACTCTCCCTGGCCCACATCCTTGGAACAGGCTAGCCCCTTCACAAGCCTGCTTCAGAAAATAAAAGTTTCATGAATGAGTCCCAGTTCATTGTTGTAAAACCTTCTCTAATTTAACTCCCCAAGCCCAGTCCTCTTATCCTATTACCATAACCATTATATACTGAACAGCCTAAGTCAGTGACAGAAAAGGCAACAGAGGCATCTTCTGCTGTTTGCCTGTTTAGTGGTCTTTTCTTCTTAGATATTCCATGGTCTATACACAGGTTGTTTTATTGCTTTAAGCCATTCCAGTTTTTTCAGCAGTCAAATAAAGAAAATATGCAGCTTCCTAGTCCATATGTACACCCTAATCACAGAAGACTAGAACCAAGCAAGAAGGCTGCCAAATTCTTATCACTGAGTAAGGGAAAATGATAAAGAGAAGGGAGGAAATTTTTTATCATGAAAGCTTATAACAAGAAGAATAGAAGGGGTCCATTATATAATCAAAGGTATTACTCCTTCAGAAAATGTTTATGCAGAATACTTCCTAAACAAAGGAGAAAGGAAGGAAAAACATTTTAAAGTCCTTTACCCTTCAGATGTCCCTAAGCTCAGATTTCCCAGTTCTTTCTTGGTATTCCTTTTGAAAATTTTCTTCAACTCTACCCTAATACATACAGTGGGGGCTCTTCATCACCCGTGGCCCCCACTTCCTTTTTTGTATGAAAGGTTGGTACTTTGGAATATGCAGTGAGTAATCCTCTTCTTCCCACCTTCCATCAGATTCCTCAGCCATGGGGCCAAACAATACCTGGGCTTAGGTTATTCAAGCAGAATCTTGTGATAACCATTGTAACTAGGCTGTTACTCCATGTAATTCTCCTTACACATGTTCCCCTAGAGCACATCATTCCACTGGGCAGCATGGCAATTAACAGCATCTCAAAACTGACTCAGCTCACCCAGTCTTCCATGTATTCACTTCCTAATGCACCCACTCTGGCAGACCTGGAGGACGATACACATGAAGGTAGGAAGAAGATGCCAGGGTTGGTATCTTTGTTTTGTTTCCAACATCCAGCTCCATGCCTGGCACATAGTAGGTACTTAATGAATCTTGGTGCATGAATGGCACATAGTAGGTACTTAATGAATCTTGGTGCATGAATGAATGTTAAAGATTAAACTTCACTCAACATTTCAGTATCAGGAGGATTCAGAGAACACAGCAATCTAAATACAGCTCCTTTCCTCTCCATTCTTACCTCCAGGCTCTTTGCCACTTCTCAGTGAAATGGCTCATAAGTCAAGCTAAAACCTAGGAGCAGCTGGGTATAAGTGAGGACTTAGAGTTGTTTTAGTCGTATATAACAGATGTAGTTACAATGTTTAAATAGCAATTTATTTTTCTCATAACAAGATATCTGGAACTAGGCTGATGTAGCTGCTTGAGAAAGTCAGTGATAAAGTCTCCCTCTGGCACTGTGCTGCACCAGCTTTTGGATTTGGTTTTCATCCATATGGTTGAGGAAGGTGGGCTTTTCCTGTCAGGAAAAAGACCAGTAAAAGGCAAAGGGCAAAATACCAGGCTGTTTGCAGAATCTCTCCCTTTTGATCAAGAAAACAATAGTTTTCTCCACAGCACCTCCTGATAGCTATTAGAAGAGTCAAATGGCAACCCAGGTTGCCAGGGGTCTGAGAAGGTAAATACTTTTAGTTGTGCAGTATGGCTTCCTTGAACAGAACTGGGCTTTCATTAAGAAAGGAGGAACAAACAGTGAATAGTCAACTAATGTCTCCAATACTGACCTGGGGGTTCACTAAGCCCTGGCAGAGAAAATGGGTGTAAGGCTTTCTCCTCTGATTGGATGAGCAATTGAAGAATAGTACCAGAGGAGTTCAGGGGCAGAGGCTGGACAGTGATGGGTCCTGGAAAGAGCCTGTCACACAAAGATCTGTGGAATTTCCAGGGGTAGGAAAAAGGTCTCACTGTCTTTATATGTGTGGGGTGGGCTTCTCTAAAAGGTGAAGAAGTAGTCAAATAGGTGGGCTAAGTCTTCCCTGCTCTTGAGGCTGGAAGAGAAGTGGTAGAGTAGATAACAGAGAGGCTTCCTGGGATCACATTGTTCCACATACAATTGGAGATAAAAACCACTTGGCCTTCTGACACCTGCTAGATTCATGCATTTTAGGATAGTGCAACAAGTATACCTAAGTCTCATTAAACCTAAATGGAAAAACAGTGGCTTTTCTCAGGGGACTCAGCAGTCAGAGAGAGGATGATCAGGAAAAAATAGAATACACAATCAGCTGGGTGCAGTGGTATGAGCCTATATTCCTAGCTACCTGTAAGGCTGAGGCAAGAGGATCACTGGATCCCAGGAGATTGAGGCTGTAGTGTGCTATCATCACATCTGTAAATCACCACTGATCGCTTGAGCCCACGAGTTTGAGGCTGTAGCATGCTGTGATCACACCTGTGAATAGCCACCACACTCTAGCCTGGGCAAAATAGTGAGATCCCATCACTATTTTAAAAAAAATATACAACCAGAGAAATAAAACTGCTAGAGGACACAGATAAAAATATAAATAAGAACAAGAATACTTAAGGAGATTTAAGACAACATAAAGTGTTCTATGGATAAAAACAAAGATTATCAAACAATTGACTACATGAATTGAAGAAGAGTATATGTATTTTATTGAGACCTGAATTAGCCTGAAAAATCAAGTGCAAGAATATCTTAAAGCATAGATGAATAAATTTAAAAGAGGGGAATTATGAGGGAAAAGGTAGGAATTAAGAGAAGTGGAAAATAGATTCAGGATACTTTCCATTGGAATTATAGGTGCTCAAAAAAGAGAGAATGGATGGAAAGGCAGTAAATACATACTAATAAAAAAAAACCTCTCTGCAGATGGAAAGGGCTCACCTAGACCCAAGTTGAGCAGATGAGAAAACACAGACACCTATGCATATCCTGATATGGAGAAAATTACAAGCTTCTAGGCAAAAATAACAAATTACTTGTGAGGGAATAATAAGCAGACTGACAATAACTCAGTAGATGAGGACACACAACCCCATGAATGAGAACCAGCACAGAGAACATGTAACACATCAGCAGTGGTTACCAGAGGCTTGGGGTGGGGAAACTGGACAAGGAAAGGGGGAACGTTGGTCAACAGGCACAGTTTCAGTGAGACAGGAGGAATAAGTTCTGGTGATCTATTGCACAGCATAATGACTATAGCTAATAATGTGTATTTCAAAATAGCTAAAAGAAAGGATTTTAAATGTTCTCACCACAAAGAAATGATAAATACTAGTGGTGGGTATGCTAATTAGCCCAATGTGATCTTTCAACAATGCATAGACGTCTTAAAATAGCATGTTGTTCTCCATCAATATATACAATTATTATTTGTCAATTAAAAATAAAACTTAAAAAAAAATTAATTAAGAAAAAAAAAGAGGGCCAGATGCGGTAGCTCACACCTGCAATCCCAGCACTTTGGGAGGCCAAGGTGGGCAAATCATGAGGTCAGGAGATCAAGACCATCCTGGCCAACATGGTAAAACCCCGATTCTACTGAAAATACAAAAATTAGCCAGGTGTGGTGGCGTGCACCTGTAATCCCAGCTACTCGGGAGGCAGAGGTTGCAGTGAGCCAAGATCATGCCACTGCACTCCAGCCCGGCAACAGAGCAAGACTCCATCTCAAAAAAAAAAATTAATAAAGCAAAAGAGATCCATTGGTACTACTAAGAGTGACGTCATTAGATATGGAGTACAAAACGATAGGCTTATATGCCCCCATGGAGGTAAAACCAAACTAAAATTTCAGGGAGGAACTGAAAAAAAAACAGTGACATTGTAGATTTGAAGAAAAAAAAAAATCAAATATTGACATTGGGTTTATAATATGGCAGAATCTCTTTTACCAGAGCAAGGCTTCTGCAGATAATACTCTGCACTCTGGAAGGAGTTTAAAAACATGTGTCTTAAAGGACTGGAGAGTAGTCAAAAGCAGGCAGAAGCTGAAGTGGTGTCTACAGTTGGCAGAAAGGAGCCACATTGAGTTTTCTGTTCTTACAACTTTTCACCTAAGGGCAGACAGACCTCAGTCAGCACCAGGCAGGGCTGCTAAAACTTGGTGGGAACATATCGACTGGACTTTTTATTTCATCCAAGATGGAGTAACAGAACAGATTTATCTACCCACCTGGAGCAACAGTGACAAAGAACACAGACAAAATACATAAAACAGTGATTTTCAAGCACTGGCCATCAGGCAACAAAGGACAGTGAGCCCTGAGAGATGGGAAACAAATAAGGTGAGCCCTACAATTTCCCTAAAGAGAGATTCCAATCCACAGCATAAAGAGGGAGACATGGACGGCGCAGTGGCTCACACTTGTAATCCTAGCACTTTGGGAGGCCAAGGCGGGCGGATCACCAGGTCAGGAGATCGAGAGCATCCTGGTCAACACGGTGAAACCCCATCTCTACGAAAAATACAAAAATTAGCTGGGCCTGGTGGCATGTGCCTGCAATCCCAGCTACTCGGGAGGCTAAGGCAGGAGAATCGCTTGAACCAGGGAGTCAGAGGTTGCAGTGAGCTGAGATCATGCCACTGCACTCCAGCCTGGTGACAGAGCAAGACTCCCTCTCTAAATAAATAAATAAATAAACAAACAAACAAACAAACCCAGCAGGACCCATAGCACTCCCTGAGTTAGAAGACAGAGCTGAGAGTCTAGACATCTAGAGTTCACAGGACTAACAGATAGGTGAATGCTGCATAAAGGGAAAACCCTAGAGATCTGCAATATTTGGAAAAGAATTGATAAGCACATGTATGCGAAGAAACTGTCCAAGGCCAGAGGACAAAACCACTCATGGTGATTAGGAGGAATAATGCCCAGTGCTCACACAGGACCAGGAATAGTGCCTGCATCAGCCAGACAGGCTAAGACACCTCATGATTTGGACAGCATTAGATAGAGTACTCAAAAGAATGTTGCCGCAGCAATGGAAAATAATTAGCCCTAAGTAAATACTGCCCTAGTCCTGCCCGACAGATCTTAAGAGGGGTTTCTTGTTATCATTTGTGTTTCTTGATTACGCCTGTAATCCCAGCACTTTAGGAGGCCGAGGCCAGAGGATCACTAGAGCCCAGGAGTTTGAGATCAGCCTAGGCACCATAGTGAAACTCCATCTCTACAAAAAATTTAAAAATTACCCAGGTGTGGTGGCCACGCCGGTGGTCCCCAGCTACCTGGGAGTGTGAGGCAGAAGGATTGCTTGAACCCAGGTCAAGGCTAAGAAGGAGGAGGGCCTAAAGTATCTGTTTCCAAGTAACTTAACTGTGTCAGAGAACAAAGCTCAAGAATATTTACAGAAATATAAAAATATCCAACACTCAGCAATGCATATATAGTAATAGTTACTATAACTATATTCTCTATGTCAAAAAAATAAGAACAGACATGGAAGATACGTGTGTGTATGTATTTGTATGTGTGTATAGAGAGAATATATACCCCCAAATTATATGTATATAATGTTATGTATTATATATGGAATATATATATATATCCATCCCAAATTTAACTTTTAGAGATGGCAACTAGTTTCTGATATGAAAAATGCAGTGGACTGGATTATTAGTGGCTAAGACATTGCAGAAGAAAAGACTAGAGAACTTCAACACATAATGGAAGCTATCTAAAGTTACACAGAAAAAAAAAGTATTTATATTGAAAAGAGTATCAGTGACCTGAGGGATAACACGTGGTATAACGTATGTGTAATTGAAGTCTTTGAGAAGAGGGGTCAGGGGCTAGAAAATATTTGAAGAAATAATGGCTCAAAAGCTTACCAATTTCATGGTAACTATAAATCAACATATCCAATAACCTTCATAAGCAAGGAACAAGAAGCGTAAATGGTAACAAGAAACACCATAATCAGATTTTTCAAAATCAAAGATACAGAGAAAATCATAAATGCAGCCAAAAGGAAAAGAGAAATTACATACAAAAGAACAAAGATAAGGATAACAGCATATTTCTCCTTAAAAGCAATTCAAGTGAGATCAAATACTCAAAGGAAAAAATAGGTTGGTCAGTGGTTCACACCTGTAATCCCAGCACTTTAGGAGGCCGAGGCCAGAGGATCACTAGAGCCTAGGAATTTGAGATCAGCCTAGGCACCATAGCAAAACTCCATCTCTACAAAAATTTAAAAATTACCCGGGTGTGGTGGCCACGCCTGTGGTCCCCAGCTACTTGGGAGTCTGAGGCAGGAGGATTGCTTGAACCCAGGAAGTCGAGGCTACAGTGAACCATGTTCACATGCCACTGCACTCCAGCCCAGGTGACAGAGTGAAGACCCTGTCTCAAAATAAAATAAAATTAAATAAAATTAAATTTAAAAATCAACCCACAATTCTATACCCATTGAAAATATCTTTCAAAAACAAAGGACTTCCAGTCTGTCTCCCTGGATCTTAAAAAGGTCTTTTTGAAAAACAATCTGGCAACATCTATTCTGTTGCAGGGAATCTGTCCCATATAATGAAAGCACAAGAATATAAGGGCATGTACCGAGATTATTGTAGCATTCACAACCAAGTAATGGTAGGTAAGTGCCTATCAATAGAGGAATGGTGGAATAAATGAGGGTACTTCACTCCCACAGACTATGAAATAGTCATTTAAAAAGAATGAATTAGTTATACCACATGACTTAGAGGGCTTTTCCATGACTGGCCAGGCGTGGTGGCTCTTGCCTGTAATCCCAGCACTTTGGGAGGCTGAGACGGGCGGATCACTTGGGGTCAGGAGTTCGAGACCAGTCTGGCCAACATGCTGAAACCCTGTCTCTACTAAAAAGACAAAAATTAGCCAGGCGTGGTGGCACACACCGGTAGTCCCAGCTTCTCAGGAGGCTGAGGTGGGAGAATTGCTTCAACTCGGGAGGTGGAGGTTGCAGTGAGCCGAGATCACCCCATTGCACTCCAGCCTGGGCAACAGAGCGAGACTCCATCTCAGAAAAAAAAAAAAGAAAGATTCAGATAATGTGTTTGCAATCCCACTTTTATAGAATAAACAATCTCAGGAAAGGAAATGAAGTTATGTCAGCATCAAGCCATTCAGATTGCTCTGTGGTCCCACTTCCAAGATGTTAAGTTTGGTTTTCTCATGCCTCCTTTTCCCAGATTCCCTGACATTGTCTGTTGCTGACAGAAAAACCCAGACAGAAGGCCTAGTCCATGAATGAGATCAGGGCTTTAATTCAAATACAGAATTTATTTGAAAATACTACTTAAGTATATGTCTGAGATAAGGCTTTTTCCTTCGGTTTTTTCCACCTGGCAAAGTTGGATATATAAATATGTGTTTGAGTTGAGTTTGTTTGAACATTACCATTAACTTCTGGGTTTGCAGCCAGTGATGATCAGCCAGAGAAGCCTCACTTTGACTCTCGCAGTGTGATATTTGAGCTGGATTCATGCAATGGCAATGGGAAAGTTTGCCTTGTCTACAAAAGTGGGAAACCAGGTAAGAATCATTTACAAGTGTGGTCCTGTAGTTTGGCTAGGGTCTTGTCTGACTTGCTTGTCAGCCATGGCTCAGGAGACACATACCTCCTTGGCCTCTTGAGATGCTTCCAGGTTCCTTGTGTGTCCCAAACCCAGAAACCCCTTTGGTTCTCTCTGAGTATCTCCCTCTGGGCTAGTTACTAGACCTTTTATCCATCTTCATTTGTGAGTTATTGCCAAATAGTTGATGGGATTAGGATAATAGGGAGTAAAAACTAAAAGAAATAGACATTTTGTTTATAGACTCCTATAGCAAGTTCATGCACTAGATAAGCATTCAGAAAATACATTATCTTTTATCTTTCTTTTATACTTCTCTGTCTAGGCCAATTAACAGCAATAAAATGAATTACTAGACCAAAGACCCCAGATGGGAATGCCCTCAAGCAGCAGCTGCCACCTAGCCCCCAACAGCACTTCAGACCCTAGCCTAGGGACTGTGAAACTACAGAGCTGGACAGTGGCAAGCCCTCTTCAGCTAGCTGTCTGGTAGGGGTGACAGGATGCAGACACTAGGATTTACCTCTAGGGGAAGGAGAAATCATCCAGCTGGAGGAATTGTTGCAAAGTAGTCTTGGAGCTTGCATCTTGAACTTGGGGTAGGAATTAGATACTGGGTGGGGAGGAGGATTTGGTGGAGTAAAAGAGACAAGGGAGCATCCAAGCAAAGGGACAAATGGGTAAAAGCCAAGACATGGGAAAATACAACTGATTTGTGGGGAATGACAAATAATTCCAATTCAGTGGACCACATGGTTCATGTAGGGGATGAGGAGGAGATTAAGCCAGAAGGCCAATTGCTGTCTCTCAGGCACAGCTTTGAAAGCCAAGCAAAGGAGTTTGGACATAATGTGGAAGACAGTGGGGAGTCAATGAAGGCTGTTTAGTAAAATGGCAGGGATCATGACCACCAGCAGTTTTGACAAAGAAAGAGACTGGATGGATAATGGAGGGCACTTAGGGAGATGTTACAGCTATCTAGAGAGCAGAGGAAGTAGGATAGGCTTGAAGTAGTGAGAATGGAAAGTCAGAAACTGTGAGGCAGGACATCACACCACAGTATTGGCAAGACTCCCAGGAGTGAACTAGGCTAGGCTCCTTCATGGTGGTTTTTTGTGGCGCTTTTTGTTTTTCATGGCACTGATAGAGACCTCTTCCAAAAAAACCCAAGCCATTCAATGTTTTTCTCTGTCAGGAAAGCTGAGACCACAGTATTCCGCCCCCCTACCAGGGAAGGGGAGTGCTGATGACACACAGAAAAGGAGCAGCTGCCTGGATAGCCTGACTGGACTTCCAGATGGTCAGAGACCAGCAGATAGATCAATCTACCAATCTAGCAAAAATTTGTAAGAGTATCAAAGGAATTGGTAAAGTGGCCACTAGAGAAGGAGACTGGAGGGTTATAAGTGGGGCAGAAGGGGAACTTTTACTTTACATTTTCCATTCTCTCTGTTGGGATTTATTTTTTTAGACCATGAATATAACCTTTTATAGTTAAAAAGAAAACACTGTAAAGCTATTCCTTATCTTTTACTTCCTTTGTCTTCTAATTCAGCATTAGCAGAAGACACCGAGATCTGGTTCCTGGACAGAGCGTTATACTGGCATTTTCTCACAGACACCTTTACTGCCTATTACCGCCTGCTCATCACCCACCTGGGCCTGCCCCAGTGGCAGTATGCCTTCACCAGCTATGGCATTAGCCCACAGGCCAAGGTAAGGGAGGAACACCTGCCATTGCAAACTATGGTATATAACAAAATCTACTGAGGAAATGGTTATGTTGCAGGTTCCCAACTTCCCCATCTGATTCAGGAGATCTAGGGTGGGGCCCAGGAACCTGAATTTTCAATAAGCAAGACAGGTCATTCCAATGGACAGCCTCACTTTATACTCATCTAGTTAAGTGGTTCCCAAATTTGACCGATCCTCAGAATTAACTCGGGAGTTTTATTTTTAATTAAATTCTATTGGATAATTTATGTCCCATGGCTTGTTCTGGGTTGGCAGTACATGCACCCAGGAAGAGTGAAAAGTCAGACTCTCACTCCCCTGTTCTCCAAGTGTGCTTCCCTAGTGGCAGCTGCTATTACGAGTTTCCTGTATACCTTTCCCAAGAGGAAAGGTATGTGCAAGATACTCATTGCACATAAAGCATGCATGCACGCTCTTGTTGTTCATTTTTTCTAAATCTCAAATGATGTACTGTCCACATGATTCTGCATCTTGTTCTTTTCACATAACTCTCCATCTTGGGGCTTATTCCCTTTCAGTGCATTTAGAGCACTTGTCCTCCTCAGTGGCTACAGGGTAGTCCATTGTGTGGGTGTGCCTCATTTATATTACAGGTCTGGTCACCATTTCAGACACAGAGATGCCACGTATACAACCTGGTTTGAAAACACCAAGTGTGGCTGTAAAAACTTTTGACTAGAGTGAGCTCATCTGGGCTCCTTCATGGTGGTTTCTTGCAGCTCTAAATTAGCAACAAATTAGGAACTCAGCTTCAGCTCACCTTACTATGTATGTATTCATCTAGTAGGCTTCATTTTCTTCAAACGTCACATAATTATTTATCTGGTCAACATTGGGAGGCGGCTGTGATTTAAAAGGTAAATAAATGTGGATGCCCTTTGCCCTTGGCTGCCTAAGAAAACAGTAGGAAACAGAACATCAACAAGATATAACATCCCTCAGCAGAGGCCCACACTGGCCTCTGTCTTCTGCCTTTCCTGGGGAAATTATGCTGCCAGAATCCACCTGATGGGGAGTAGCTGGTTTGAGGACAGAACAATAGACGCTGTCCTCTAGTGCTTTTGGATCTAGCATCCCAGGCTCAGGACTCACTAAATCAGAAGAAAGTATACTCAGATTCTTAGTTCTCATACTGCATTTATCTTAAAGGTCATGAGACCTCAAAGCAATGTGTGTATCTTACCAGAGGTTGATGGAATCTGTTATCACTTCCACTTAAAGGAAGAGCAAATAGATTTTTAGGCAGTTTTTCATGAAAATGTGCCTCTACCTCCTGTTCCCAGCTCTCCTGCATCCCCCAAAAAGAGCATACAGAATGGCATTTCTCCTTTGAATTGTGACCTTCTCTTCCAATTCTGCCTTACAGCAATGGTTCAGCATGTATAAACCTATCACCTACAACACAAACCTGCTCACAGAAGAGACCGACTCCTTTGTGAATAAGCTAGATCCTAGCAAAGTGTTTAAGAGCAAGAACAAGATCGTAATCCCAACAAAGAAAGGGCCTCTGCAGCCTGCAGGTGGCCAGAAAGGGCCCTCAGGACCCTCCGGTCCCTCCACTTCCTCTACTTCTAAATCCGCCTCTGGCTCTGGAAACCCCATCCGGAAGTGAGCACCCCTCCCTCCAGCTCTCTACCAGCTCCAGAGTGGTGGTTTCCATGCACAGATGGCCCTAGGGGTGACCTCCAGTTTTGCGTGTGAACCATAGGCCTTTTTCCAGCTGAATGACCAAAATTGTAAGCCTTTTAGTCCCACTGACATTAGCCAGACTCCTAGTGAGGCCTTCACGGCACATTGTGCTGTCCCCTGCCTCTGGAAGCAATGGGGAATTTGGGATCTTGTTTAAGTGCCCAAATAAGAGTGTTCTCCTCTTCTTCAACACTCAACCCTCAATCCCTTAGCACTGATTAGAGAAGTCCCCCAAAAAGAAACTACTGGTTTTGACCCATGAAGCATTAGAACTGCATCATTCATTCAGGAGCCACTAGTCACATATGACTATTTAAATTTAAATTAAATTATATGAAAAATTCATTTCTTCAGTTTCATTAGCCACATTTCGAGAATTCATGTGGCTGGTAGATTCTGTATTAGCACAGAGATATGGAACATTTCCATCGCCACAGAAAGTTCTGTTGGACAGCACTGCATTAATATTTTCGTACTGCTCTTCTTCAGATCAATTAATTTTTGTTGTTAAATAATGTTGATGTCTTCATCTGATGGGTCATAATGTTCCATGAAACCTCTCAAATACACAGTTGTATGTTTTCTGTATCCCTTACCACGAATATCTCGCTCTGCTCATTTCTTTTGTAGCTTCCTATAAAGTTTGTCTTCCTCATCAGTTTGCAGTGAAGTTTCTTGCTTCCAGTTTTGTGTTATGTTGTTTATACATGTTCCACAATTATCTTCCTTATTAACTTTTTTAAAAAGGTGTACTTCTGCTGTGCTCTATTCTTACCATTTAAAAACAAAAAATTCCCAAGCATTGCTTTGCGCAACTCTTCATAAAGAAAAAGTTTTAATGGTGCCTGTCACTGTTAACAGAAGCTTTCCACCTGCTCTGCCTGACTCTCCACAGCTCTGAGTTGTCCAGCGTCACTTTGCCTGGTCCCTGGCCATCCTTAGGACAAGCAGTCTCCTGCTTAGCACAGGGTGGGCTTCCAAGAGTTCTTTTGGAAGCAAGTTGCCTGTAATTCAGAAATCACTTTCCCATTGACATATGGGGGTACTAGACCTCTAGCCTACATATGCTTAATATTTGACACAAGATAAATCTGACATACCTACTACATTTAATGAAATTTTTACAGAGAAAGTTGCTCAGATTTTCAGTTAGGAATGCCTATTTATTGCCTCCCTCTACAGTCCTGGCTGTGGGCAGAAGCAAGGCCTTCATCCTACTTCCCAACAGGGAAAGTGGGGAGTCACCCACCTAGCCCCAAGTTCTTGGGGTGGCTGCAGTTTTTGTACTGAAGTCCCAAAGGTTACAGAATTAATTAGGAGTTTTGAGGAATGAGGTGCAGGGGCCTGTACCATCTGCACACTTCAGTCCCAGCTGGCTCACTCGCTCTTTCCTGACTTCTCTCTACCCCAGTGATTGGCCAGGCTTCCTTCCTTTGCACTGTGTCTATCTGCTAATCAACCCAGGATTTCCCTTTTCCAAACCCACTGGGGAACTAAGAGCAGTCCGCAGGATTCTCCACATGCACTTTTGCTCTGAAACATGTTTATTTTGATTGTTGACAATAATGATAGATGTTCATGAGAAAGAGGCTTCGATATCTCCTCCACCTACCACTTTCCATAGCCCCTGAGGAAAACCAAGGTGAAAAGTTAGGCTTCAAGGATCAGGGCAAGCTCTAACTGGCTGCTTCCCCATTCTTGTAATAGTTCAAAGTCTTGAAATATTAGTGCTTGAAAGTCTTTGGGAGCATAAACTGAGCTTCATATTAACAGCTTATTCATTTGCTTTAAAATAGCGAGACTTCTTACCTTTGCAATCCCAAAACTAACCACTTATAATTCAGTGTGGTCATTTAAACGTGTGTGTGTGTGTGTGTGTGTGTGTGTTTTAACCATAACATGACTCTGTCACATATTCTCTAGGAGACATTTTGGCCCTTTTAATTGTTTGTTTAGGTTATTATACTTCAAGGATTTATAAATGTGCAACAATTCATAGAGTGGCAGAAAAGGCTATAGAGAGACCAAGTTGTTGAGGACAATAGCTGGAGTTTAGCCTTCCAGAAGTATTTTTCTTGCCAGAACTGATCAAAGGAAGAACCACCAGCACTGGATAAGAGATTCTAGCATTTGGCTGCTTCTCCAAGACAAGCGAGGTTAGAAGGGAGTTGAGAAGTTACGTCATCTTCCACTGCAGCAGATACCCTTTTTTTTTTTTAGTACTTGAGGATCCCCTGAATCACAGAATTTCTAAATCAGTCCTGGATTCCACAAGTGAAGCAGCGGAGGAACCAGGAGGTCAGTGGTGCCCCTCAAATCCGTGGCAATCAAGTGGGAGTTCTCAAAAGGCTATCAAAGGAAGGGGGTTATGATAAGGAAAGGCTCAAGACCTGCCTCAGAAGGATTGAGCAGGGAAAAGCAGAACTGACTCCATGATACGCAGGATCCAGTACAAAATGAACATGTGGGGCTTTTGTGCATACAGCAGGAAAACATTGCCTTTACAGGTACTAAAATGTAATGTTTTTCCTTTCTTGCATAGTGTCTTTCTCAACTTGTTATGGCGGTGTTTTTTATTTGCTACTTAATGCTGTTCTAACTAAAAACTTAAATGTTAAATTCCTATCATGCATTTTACTATTCATCTTTATATTATGCAATTCCAGTTTTAAATGAAAATATGAGCATTTATTTAACTCATGCAGAATCACCAAAATTACACAATTTGTATTTTATAGCTTATGTTTACATACTGTATGCATAATTATTTCATTCTTACCACAACAGTAGAAACACTGTACAAAACTAACTCAACTGTTACTGTTTCACTTCTTGGTATTTTCAGCATAAGTGGTTGACTAACATAGGAATGTACCTGAGTAAAACAGGATATGATAGGGCTCCTTGGTCATTCGTGTTTCTTAGAATGCCATTGCCTTCTTTCTGTGTTTGAAGCCAGTCTGGTTCAGATGGGAAGTGCAGCCTTTTGGGGCTCTCAGCATCCCCCACTTACTCAGTTGTAGATATAAGATGCTTACTTTGTACTCACTTTGAATCTCTTCGAGCTCTGACACATCATGGGTCCAGTGGAGTTCTCTGCTCACAGGGGATCACAAAGGCTACATGTGAATGGGGCAGTAAGGAACACTGGATATGTGTTGCACATGTCTCCTCTGCTCATGCGTATATTCTGTTGTCCCATCAGACTTCACTTACAGAACACAGGTTCAAAGATAAAATAGGGCCAGAAGAGAACTAAACTAAGTGTGAGGCCCTTCTGAGTATGGGCCCTGTGTGACTGCACAGGTGGCCCACCCATGAAGCTGGCTCTGGTAAAGGAGGAAGGGAGCACTTCTGGCAAAAGACCCAACAACAGGAGGTTGAGTGGGTTAAATTGGGAAAAAATACCCATGAAATTTATGTTTTGAAACTAAAGCTATTAAAATGGAAATGGGCTGTATTATAAATCAACTGCCCAGGAAAAAGAAAGTATGCTGCAGTCACAAAATGAGAATAAATGGCAGAACCTTATGATGCATCGATGTAGTTAAGATTGTACATAAAGTGCTACATCATCATGCTGCTGGCAGGGAAGTAACTAAGCCAAAGATAGGAATGAAAAGGGGCAGCCTGCACCTGATAATCCATAGAATCTAGCCCTTAAAGCTGACATGCACCAGTGCCACTAGAATCGTGTGTAGAAAGTAAGATACCCAGATTCCCCTCCAGACCTACTAAATCAAAATTGCCAGGAAAGGGTCCAGCCATCAAGATTTTTAATCAACTGAAGTGGTGACAGTGATGCTCACCGAGTCTGAAATTTGTTACTTAATGGGTCTGGGTGGTTTTGCTTTTATTGCATGAATAATAATTCAAAATCTGTCTTTATATATGCTATAGTAAAGCATATATAATGACTAGAATGGAAGGACCAAGGGACCTTTATAGTTTCTGCATAAATGCATGTATTTTTCTAAACCTTTTATTATGGAGAGTTTTTAATGTTTACAAAGATAGAAGAGCATAATGAATTCCCCTGTATCCATCATCCAGTTTCATCAATTATCAACTCATGACCAGGCATGCCGTAGGTAGACCCATATTTACTCCTTCAGTTTTGTTTAAATAATTCTGTTGAATTTATCTATTGGTTTTTACACAACACTGCTTTATGTTTTAGCAATTGCTCCATACGTTTCTTTCTCTCCAGTAGGCACTCCCAGAGTCCCTGGTAGCTATATTTGTCCAGTAAAGTCTGGCTCCTTCATTACAGTTGATTGAACACCAGGTGGGTTTCCAATCCAAGTTGACTGTGCTCTTACCCTTGGGATCTTGAGATGAATTTGCCTATTTCTTTTCTTTTCTTTTTTTCTGGAAACAGGGTCTCACTCTGTTGCCCAGGCTGGAGTGCAGTGGTGCAATCATGGCTCACTGCAGCCTTGACTTCCCGGGCTCAAGCAATCCTCCCACCTCAGTTTCTCAAGTACCTGGGACCAGAGGCATACACCACCTGATTAATTTTTTATTATCATTTATAGAGATGCAGTCTCCTTATGTTGCCCAGACTTGTCTCAAATTCCTGGGCTCAAGCAATCCTCCCACCTCAGCTTCCCAAAATGCTGGGATTAGAGGCATGAGCCACCACACCAAGCCAGATTTCCTTCTTTGGCTTAAGCAACCAGACTGGATTCTGGTTTTCCAGCCATGCATTATCTTGTTAATACATATGACCTCCATTATGGAGTTAACTGTGACCATTAAAAGAGCTAATATATAGTTGAGAATTCAGAAAGGTTAGCTCCTCTTTTGCCCCTTCTTTTATAATGTTATCCCAACCTTTGTTTCCAGCCATTGACTTTCTGTATTACCTAACTGGCCCTGCTCTCCTGAACCATTCACTCTCCAAAACTCCAGCTTGGTCTCTTTCTGTGCCTTTACACCTAGAGTTTCCTCCCAAGGTCCAGCTGCAGTCCACCTCCATCTCAGAGGCCTCTGGGAAGCCCTAGCCCACAAGGAGAACCCTCCTTGAGGTGAAGTGCTTCATGCCAGTACCACTCAATTAACTTTTGGTCACCTTGCCTATGTCCTCTGTGTCTTCAGTGTTGAGATGGTATATTAATCCGTTCTCACATTGCTATAAAGAACTGCCTAAAGCTGGGTAATTTATAAAGAAGAGAGGTTTAATTGACTTGAAGTTCTGCAGGCTGTACAAGAAGCACAGCTGGGGAGGCCTCAGGAAACTTACAATCATGGCAGAAGGCAAAGAGGAAGCAAGCACGTCTTACATGGCTGGAGGAGGAGGAATAGAGTGAACGGGGAGGTGCTACACACTATTAAGCGCCCAGATCTCATGAGAACTCACTATCACAAGAATGGCAAGGCAGAAATCACCCCCATGATTCAGTCACCTCCCACCAGGCCCCTCCTCCAACACGGGGGATTACAATTTGACATGAGATTTGGGCAGGGACACAAATCCAGACCATATCAGATAGGGACTTTATGTTACGCTAGCAAATCCATTGCTACTTAGTATGGAACCCTGTGAACCATTAATAAACCTAAAATCAGTTAATATATAATCTTGTGCTAAATCAAGAACTGCTTCATGCTTCAGGATAGACCAGTAGGAACAGACAACAAGCAAAATTGAGAAAAAAACAAAAAAAGGAAAAATGCTGTTAATTTAAATGTTTATGCAAATTTATATAAAAAGACAGTCACTACTTTAAAGGCAGGATACCTTAGTTCAGCCCACAGACCATCCCTGTCATAAAACTGTGCCATAATGAAATATGTTAGCAATGTTCCAATGTCTTGGCATCCAAACATTGTCTCCCAGACTGCCTCTTGCCACTCACTAGCTGTGGCTCAAAACTCTTATCTGACAGTGTACCTTTGTGGTTCTGAAAATGGGATCTTTGTAATCTCACATCCTTATGTTCCCTATAGCTCTTAGCACCCAGGCCTTGTCCAATACCATCCTTGATAAATGTAGCGAGCATTATGAAAGAAACCATCTATCTGGATGATTTCAGTATCCAACCAACTACATAGTCTCACATGGATAAAATATTTTGTGAACAGAATTCCCAGGTGACAAGGGTGATATGCAGTAGTGAAGACCAGCCACAGTGTGACATGGTGAAAACACATACCACCACCACAATAACTGAAATGCTGCTTTTTAAAGCATTATTGTAAGGTGGATTTAGCTGTTAAAGATGTGCGTTCTGCCATGGCATGTATTATAATCACAGGGTTATACTCACAGGTCTGATGTGGACTCTGCTGAGGAGAGATTGCATCTTCTAGGTGGGATATGTCAAGAGAGGAGTGTATATTTGATAGTACTGACTTCACATAGAATTCTCCTTTGTGGATAAGAATTCCCAAGACTCAGAACACAATGTAGGCAGAGGGTGGACACAGTGTATTAGTCCATTTTCATGCTGCTGATAAAGACATACCCAAGACAGGGTAATTTTTTAAGAAAAAGGTTTAATGGACTCACAGTTCCACGTGGCTGGGGAGGCCTCACAATCATGGTAGAAGGCAAAAGGCACATCTTACATGGCGGCAGGCAAAGAGAGAATGAGAGCCAGGTGAAAGAGGAAACCCCTTATAAAATCATCAGACCTTGTGAGACTTATTCACTACCACAAGTACAGTATGGCAGAAACCACCCCCATGATTCAGTTATCTCCCACTGGGTCCCTCCCACAACATACGGGAATTATGGGAGCTACAATTCAATATGAGATTTGGGTAGGGACACAGCCAAACCATATCATAGAGTTTCTTACCCATTGTTTCATGTGCTTGATGGAGGAAACTGCAGTCCAAAGCTATTTTATACAAAATTAAATTTAACATAAAAACTTCCTGTGTATAAAAGGAATAAATAGCAATAAAGTACATATAAAGGTATGTATTCTCTCAGACCTGTGCTAATACATAGCCATAAACTAAAATAAAAATTTTAAATTTGTTCCTCAATCTCCAGCCACATTTCAAGTATAAAGTAATCACATATGTCTAGTGGCTACCATATTAGATAGTTATATATAGAACATTTCTATCATCACAGAATGTTACACTGGGCAGCCCTAGTCAGAGCAAGCATGGCTTGTTTTATATTATAATTTTCAGAATAACTCTGAAAATTCAGAAAAGCCATAATGCTATAGTCAACAAAGAATAAGGATATTTACCTAAAGACTTTTTTTTTTTTTTTTTTTTTACCTAAAACACAACATCCTTTTCTACTTCACATATTACTTTTGCAGCCCGTGGCTCATAGGAAAAGCCAAGGATGAGTTAGCCTGCTGCTACCCATTTTAGCTGCAGAGTGGGCTGTGCAGGTTCTGAGCTTTCGCCATGTGATAGTCAAAGACCCCAAGGCAGCCCCAGTCTCTCTGGGTCTCTGCACAGTCTCCAGTATGGAAAGCTGTGGGAAAGTAAGGAGCAGGTTCTAGGTCTTCAGGATTTTCTGCATCTTAAAGCAGCTCATTTCCTTTGCCCTCCTAGGGAGCAGAGGGGGCTAGGTTTGGGATCATCCTCCTAGCCTCAGAAATAATTGTTCAAGAAATAATATTTCTCACAGAAAGGATAAATGCTTGAGGGGATGGATACCCCATCTTCCATGATTTGATTATTACACATTGCATGCCTGTTATCAAAATATCTCATATATACACCTACTATGTACCCACAAAAATTTAAAATTTAAAATTAAAAAAAAAACAAAACATGTTTTGCGGTAACTGGTACTCCCCTGAAGACCAGCTAGGTTCATTTTTCTTCCCCAGCATAAAAACTAGAAAAGAATGTGTCCCCAGGGCAGGGACACAAACAGCCTGAGCATAGTTGAGTGTAAAGGAGAAACCCCATCCCTCAAGCAAAAGCTTTAAGTGTAGAACACACTAAGGACAAGATTAAACCTCTGGAAAAACAGCTCACCTTTACCAAGGCCCCAGCGCCCAGCTTTATACTTTCCAGTTTCATTTTGAAAACAAGGTCATCTCATGGGATAGAGACGGCGATATGGGTGGTGCTTGAGGGTTAAGTGCCTGGCGGTTCCAGGCCACATCTGCTACCACAGGTGGTTCTAGATCCTGGCTACACAGGTTCTGGGACATGACGCTGGGGCTCTAGAATGTATGTTTATTGAGCAACTCAGTGTTCATCAGAAAAACTCAATTTTCCTTTGAAAATTAGATTCTAAAATAGATGACTGTGGCCTTAATAACTATCTTCACAAATCAGGTTTTTAGGCCATTAAAAAATGGTAATCCATCTTCAATATATCAGAAACAGAATTCAAGTACAAGACAAATTCAAACATCTGTCTTACATTTGTTCACAAACACAAGTCCATATAGTTTCATTTAACCCAACAGTTAGTGAACTTCTATATGTGTATACACTTGCACACATACACACACGTAGATTGATCAATAGACAGATAGGTTGAGAAAGTTCTAAACTACCACAACCCTTAGAATTTCAGGCAATTTTTTCTTCCAAAGACATGTGATTTTTTCATACCACCTGCTCATAGAGGGACAGCTAGCTGGATTAGAGCTCATTTCCTTCTATTGAGGCCGCATTTCTGAGGATGTGCTGCATCTCTGTGAATGAGCTCCATTTATTCTCACGACATTCCTAATCGCATGCCTAATCATCTAAGCCAAGAAGCCTCTGAAGTTGACTGAATTGCTCTATTCTGTAGCCAGTTTACCACCTGCTGCTGTGTGCTGAGTTCCAGTAAAATCACCTTGTCTAAATAAGTGTACCATCAAGGATCCCTCTTTACAGGGACTGGATAAAATGGCTACAAGAACTGTCCCAGGCAGCCAGCTCTTCCTGTATAACTACCACATTTTTATTCGGTTCTTATTTGAAAATTGGAATTTAAAAAACTATAATTATTCCCTTGAGTACATGACAAGTGTTTTTTGGAAAGGCAGCTTTATCTATTTCCTAGCCCATTGCCCTGCCCAAAAGCATCTGGCTGTTCCCCAGTGGGATCGCTCTCCCCAAAGAGCAGTGAGGGTTTAAAAGCATTTTTAGGCAGGTACTATTAGGGGTGGAGTCTCTCTCTGAAGGGAAACAAAATTTCTGGTTAGTTTTCTTAAAGTGAAAAAGCCAAATCCTCTGCTTAGCTGGGCCAACTGAATAGTCCACGTACCGCAGTGACCTCTCATAGTTCAGGAAAACTGCTGCTGACACAGAGGAACACAAGGCCCTCTATTACCTTGTGGCTGATTTAATGTGCTACCTGTAACATGCTATGCATGCTATGCATGACTCTGGAATATCTTTATTAAATTCTGAACCAAGACCCATGTATTCCTATTTCCACCTACACCAGATAACTTACAATATCAAAATGAATAGAAGAAAATGTGTTCACTGGAAACTGGCTGTTGAGTCCCTCCAATGGGAACTGAGGAGCTGTGTCTCTGCAGGCATGGGGACTGGCGCAGTGTGTGCAGCAGGCACCAATCCAACGGCATGGGAACAGCAGTGTTGCAATCATTCCTCAGTTATGGCAAGAATGTGCTATTTTTCACTGTTAGGTGTTGCTTCTGAGAACTACAAATAAAACTCTCCAAAAAAGCGAACAGACTCTCTGTTGGCCAAGGGGACTCTAGATAGCCTTACAAACTGAGTTCCTGACCATAACAGGATGGGAGGTCAGACACACCTCATCATACCCCCTCACTTTTGTGGTTTTAGACACAACAACTGATCAGCATTGATTTTAAAATAGACATCATAAGACTGATGGAACAACTCTGAAAATAAGATACCAAATAATAAACAGGACCTAAGGCCATGTCAGCCAAGGGTTAAGTCATGCACCCTCCCTACACTTAAAAAGAATAAAACAATTGGCCGGGCACGGTGGCTCAGGCCTGTAATCCCAGCACTTCGGGAGGCCGAGGCGGGTGGATCACAAGGTCAGGAGATCAAGACCATCCTAAGATGGTGAAACCCCGTCTCTACTAAAAATACAAACAAATTAGCCTGGCGTGGTGGTGGGCACCTGTAGTCCCAGCTACTCAGGAGGCTGAGGCAGGAGAATGGCTTGAACCCGGGAGGCAGAGGTTACAGTGAGCCGAGATTGCACCACTGCACTCTAGCCTGGGTGACAGAGCACCACCAGATGCTAACTGACCCCTTATTCTATCAGCCATAACTATGCTTTGATTGGACAAGACATTTATTTCTGTAACTTTCTCTTGGTAAAAGACCACCAACCATGGACTGGTCCTGGCCAGTTTCACAGAGGCTGCACACTTGAGTGCCTTCATGTCTCTGCTTCACCTTTTGATGTATAGGGCTTAATTGTAATACATTTAAAAGTCTCCACCCCTAAGTGAACATGGGCCATATGTAACACATGTTTATTCAGTACATATGCATCAGGACCACCTTCGTGAATATTCATAGCTTCTCCTGTAACCGTTGAGTATGTATACTTGGCCAACCCATTCAGCATAAATCCCTGTTCTACCCTCCTCTCCCTCAAAGTGCCTGTCTTTTGGTTGACCCTTTATAAGAAATAGTTTCCTCTCCAGAGTTACAGATCCTATTCTTTTTGTTGACACTTCTAATTATCCAGCCTATTTAATTTTCCTGTACATATAATGCTGTAGTTTTAAATGTCAAAACATTCTGGAATCATTGTCACTAATCCAGTAATTAGGAACAGTCTCTATTGTCAACAACTGAACTGTGTTTGAACTACAAATCCCCCAAAATCCTAAATCTTAACTTCCTCAAGTGAATCCTCTTAAACAAAAATTATTCTTAAAGACATTAAGTAGTGCTTATTAGGAGAATAAAATGGGCTTGGTCCTCCCTCAGGCAAGTCTCAGCAATCCAAATAACCTCTCACCATATCCGTTCACCAATCAGAGTGGGAATGACTCTATCATCAAAGCACAAAAAAATATTTTCTACTTCTGAACCTTCCGACTGGTGCTGAACCTACATAGATGGAGCAATGGCTGGATGTGGGATGGATTACCAATTAAGTATAATTGATGTGAAATTTGTACATGATTGCCAACCTTGAACAAAATTTTCAGTGTTCAGGAAATTTTTTTTTTTTTTTTGAGACAGAGTTTCGCTCTTGTTACCCAGATTGGAGTGCAATGGCACAATTTCAGCTCACTGCAACCTCCACCTCCCCAGTTCAAGCGATTCTCCTGCCTCAGCCTCCTGAGTAACTGGGATTACAGGCACATGCCACCACGCCCAGCTAATTTTTGTACTTTTAGTAGAGATGGGGTTTCATCATATTGTTCAGGCTGGTCTCGAACTCCTGACCTCAGGTGATCCGCCCACCTTGGCCTCCCAAAGTGCTGGGATTACAGGCGTGAGCCACCGCGCCTGGCCAGGAAAATTTTAAGGTATAGTGCTTCCACCCTGTACACAACTAGGCCTCCACGACTTTTCAGCTTGGTCAAGGTAGGACTGGCTGGCTCCCCACCCACCAGGCCCACCCCAGTTCAGACTGGGCTGCATATTTTGTGCCCCAAAGCATAGCTGACTATTGATATTAAACTAGCAGCTGTCTTAAGATGTCTAAAAGAACAAGAAAATAACCAGGTACTAGTGAGACAAGCCAGGATATATCACTTCTTATTGTCTGTCCTTGGAGAGTTTATTCAGTATGTCTCATCCTGTTTCTTTATATGAAAAATGAAAATGCAGAGTGGCTATAAGGATTCTATTAAATAATACATTATGAAGTGCTCACACAGAGATGCCTCCAATAAATAACATTTTAGCTATTTTTAGAAATCACTCAGAAAGTCCATTTTCCCTCCACAAATTGTCTAGCAAACACAACTGATTTTTCTACCAAATAGACCTTTTTTGACAAACTGAATGGTGCATTTTAATATCATATACCTTCACTGCATTTGCAAAGGCATTTCATCCCCTATCTTAGGCAATTTGGTGTTATTTGTACTTCTCTCTCTGATAAAATGATTTCTGATTTTAAAAATCTAGATATGGCTACAGAGTGGTAGATGAATTAAAATTTTAATTTCAGTAGATGATTCCTTCCCAGGCCCCAGGAAAGGGCCCTAAGGGGAAGGACCATGACTCTCCTTTTTCCCAGATGAATCCCAAGTGCCTGGCGCACAGTTACCTCCGTAACGGGCGTGCAGTGCACATTTGGGGTGGTTGTATTGTTTCTTAGAGGGTACCGTGAGGAATCACCACAAACTTGGTGGTTTAGGACAACAGAAATTTATTTTATCATATTTCTGGAGGCTAGCGGTTCAATATTAGTTTTATTGAGCCAAAATCAAGGTGTCGAGCGGGCTGTGCTGTTCCTGGAGGCTCCAGGCAGCACCTGTTCCTTGCCTTTTACAGCTGTTCCTTGCTTTTTACCGCTCTTAGTGGCTGCCAGCGTTTCATGGTTTGTGGCCAGGTCACTCCAATCTCCACATCTGTCTTCACGTTGCCTATAGTGTGTATCAAATCTCACTCTGCCTTTCTCTTATAAGGATACTCATCACTGAGTTTAGGGAATACCCGGATGATCCAAGAGAATCCCCATATATCAGGATCCTTAATTTAATCACATTTGCAAAGACCTTCCTCAGAAGGTAACATTTCTAGGTTCCAGGGATTAGGACCTGCTACTGTTAGATGGCCGTCATTCAACCTGTTACAGTGGTATTTGGTGATACACCATCTTACGTGCATCCATGAACACAGAAATAGTGGATTTGGGAGCCATGGACAATGTAGAGGCCACTCACAGACCAGGAGCCTAGAAACCAAGTCTCCTACTCCTGGCCTCTGTTCTTCCCCACTGCACTGTGTTAACAATGGACTTGGAAGAAAACTAAACTGGGTCATCAGCCCTCCAAGGCCCTGTGCACCCTCCCACTCCATCCCCAGATCCTTAAGTTATTTTTTAAACAGAAAGAAAAAAACCTTAATATTCCAAAGAAACCCAAATCCAAACACCTTTGAAAAGCGTTTACCTTTTTTTTCTGGCAGTTTTGTAATTTCAATACATACTAGGACATAGGTGCTAAGACACAGGGGCAAGAACATCTATGGTCATTACCAGCAGATGAGGAATAGCATCTTATAAGTGTAAGGTACTCTTCACTTTCATGCTTCTTGAAGGTCTTTTAGAAAAATTTAACATCCTGAATTAAGAATTGCTCATAGAGGCCGTCAGAATGAGTGGCATCAAGAGAGGGGAAACAAACAATAGGAAACACCCCTTAGTTTCACTAAAAACTAATGAACCACTAAGTTTAGCAACACAAATTGATTTTTCTTATCGGCTCTTCTAGGCCTTTTTTGATGGATCTAGTCCCCCAGTGGATTTGAATAATCCAAGAGGAAGAGCAGGAATCTGGAGCAGAAGGTTCTAGAGCTCCCAGGACTTGCTGGCACACCCTGACTGCTCCTTGATATTTGTGGACAGGGCTCTGGGTTCACCTCTGTCTCAGCATGTCTGTCCTGCCACTGAGCTGGCAGGCATTTCTGTAGGTGAAGAAAAAAGAGAGGTGGCAAGAGCTGGCCTTCCGATGTTCCTCCCATGTTACTGGGGATTTTTCCAATGTTCATTTCATTTCCAAATGTTTAGTGAGGGACTCAGTTGCCACTGCCTCCTGGCTTTCGGGGCAGGCAAGGAAGCAGCAGAGATCTCTGGGCACACAGTGTGAGGGCAGCTTTGCTCAAACGTGTCCTAGCTGATCAGTTACCTGATAGTGATTAAAAACCAGTCCTGTCTTGGGGGGGAATTATTATTGGTTTTGCAAAGTTCTCAAAAACATCATCTTCAGTCTCTAACTCCCACTCCATCTCCCCCCAACAAAAAAGAGAGAGAAAAATACCCAGTGAGTTCCACATCTATCTTCTTATTAGAATTGGGGGGAAGGAGATGAGAAGATCTTTTAAATGTTCCAAAGTCCAGGCCACACTTGACACCAATTAAACCACGATCTCTGGTAGAGGGACAGAAATATCAGTAGTGCTCAAAGCACCCAGGTCAGTCCGATGTGTAGACTGGGCTGGGAACCACCACCCTATCTTATTCCCATACTACAGTGGCACTATTCAAGCTGCTGGGCCCAATAAAAGAGACCCTATTTACTTAGCTGTAAGCAAGAAATTAGTTGACCTTGCTTGCTGCTTCTGAGAACTTTTTGATCCCTAAAACAAAATTAAATTAGGTTTATTTAATCACTTCCTTCTAAATGTGACCTTCCATTCTAAAGCAACAATTCAGCAGAATACCAAGGACTCTCAGGAGGACATTGACATATTTGTTCACTAAACAGTGTGAAAAAATTCAGCTTCCTTTTGTCTGTGCATCATTATCTCATGTCATACAAATATTCCAAATCTGCATTCGGTGCCAAGCAATAGGCGAACACTCTCACAAACTATTAAACCATAAGCGGAATATTGGACCTGTTATTTAGAAGCATATGGAAAATGACTATTACTACCCTATGTATTCTTTTCAGTAAGGTGATTAAACTCAACAGTCTATAATGTACAGACCCAACTCTTGCAAGTTCTAGCCTCTCCTGGGGTGTTCACATCCATCATGTACTATT
This sequence comes from Trachypithecus francoisi, assembly GCF_009764315.1. Classification (NCBI taxonomy): domain Eukaryota; kingdom Metazoa; phylum Chordata; class Mammalia; order Primates; family Cercopithecidae; genus Trachypithecus; species Trachypithecus francoisi. The sequence continues at coordinate 19,185,268 of NW_022681464.1, forward strand.
TGACAAATGTCTGCTTCAACAAGCTCCCTGTCTCCATAAGAGGGGTTAGAGCAGAGAGGGGAACACAGGCACAGAGGCCTATGGGGAAAATATATTATCTTTGGCTTGTTAAGCAATGCTACTGCACATTGCCTATAAATCACATATCCCCAGATTCAGGAATGCAGACTCACAGAGGCTTTTTCTTTTTTTTCTTTTGAGACAGAGTCTCACTATGTCACCAGCTGGAGTGCAGTGGTGTGATCCTACAACCTCTGACTCCCTGGTTCAAACAATTCTCCTGCTTCAGCCTCCTGAGTGGCTGGGATTATAGGGATGCGCCACCACACCCGGCTAATTTTTGTACTTTTAGTAGAGACGGGGTTTCACCATGTTGCCCAGGATGGTCTCGATCTCCTGACCTTGTGATCCACCTGCCTTGGCCTCCCAAAGTGCTGGGATTACAGGTGTGAGCCACCGTACCTGGCCTACAGAGGTTTTAAAAGTGGGGCAAAGATGGAATTAGTGACCTGATGATTTTTCAGCCCCTCAAAATACCTGCTGCAATGGTTTACCTTTCCTGTTTTCAGAGGCAGAGGTTCCTCATAGGGGACCATGTGACCCCAGGCCAAGGGGCTTGTGGAGGGTATGACCACCACCTGGGCCTCAGCCCCCTCAGTATTGCTCTACAGTTGCTTAGAGCCTCTCCTGGTGCCTTCCCCTCTGATCTTAGCTGTTGATGACCTGCACTTGAGAAGCATGCATAGTCATGTGCCACAGAGCAGTGATTTGGTTCACTATAGACCACATATATGCCAGTGGTCCCGTAAGATTATAATGGAGATGAAAAATTCCTATCACCAGTGACATTGTAGCCGTCATAATGTCACAGTGCACTGCAATACTCACGCGTTTGTGGTGATGCTGGTGTAAACAAACCTATTATGCTGCCAGATGTATAAAAGTGCACAGTAATGTACCAGGCCTTCACATTCACTCACCACTCACCTGCCCAGAGCAGCTTCCAGTTCTGCAAGCTCTATTCATAGTAAGTGCCCTATAGAGGTGCACCTTTTATCTTTGATACTGTATTTTTACTGTACCTTTTCTATGTTTAGGGATATTTACAAACACAAATACCACTATTACAACTGCCTCCAGTATTCAGTCAGTCACATGCTGTATGGATTTGTGACTTAGGAGCAACAGACTGTATCAAATAGCCTAGGTACATAATAGGCTGTACCATCTAGGTTTGTGTAAGTATGGTCTATAATATTTGCACAATGATGAAATTGCCTAACAACACATTTCTCAGAACATATCCCCATCATTAAGTGATGCATGGCTATACTAAGTATGCGATTCTGCGGCTCTCTGTACACAAAGCTTTACATTTCCATTTTGTTTTGGTGATTTAGTAAATTTTTTGAGAAAATGAATTTTGACATAAGAGGCCAGTGAGTGAGTTGTGGCATAGTTCACATTTGTAAACTGCTACTCTCATTTTTGCTTCCACATCATGATGGGGCAAAAAAAAACTACACAGGTAAGGTGATAGATGTTAGGTTAACAACAGCTAACATGTCCCATAACAAGAACTTAGGCCCAATTATAAAAGGAGTTCCAAAGAGCACACTGTTGATGCTACTCACTCTATTAACAAAATATAGCCCAAAGGATCTGAAGGCCGTTCCAAGCGAGGGTGCTTCTGATGACACTGAGAAGAGTTTTGCCATTCTGAAGAGGCGAGCCTGTGGAACTGTTTAAGGTCCTGTTCCCAGGAGAATAAAAGTTTCTCATTATGGCATTAAACTCTATTTATTTAGTATTTGAAACATGGTGTACATTTATGTATTTGTATAAACATTTGGTACATCTAAAATCCACAACTGGTAAACAATCTGTGCTTTCTTTTGTGTACAAGTTTGGGGTTTACATCTGGATATTTTGGTGTTGTGGAGACTCAGTCTATGAAGCTAATCAGATTGCCTCATATTATTGTAATAACTGTGACAGAAGTGATTTGCTCCTTAAAGGGGCTGTTCCTTGCCCAGAAAAGGTGTCACACTTTGGAACTAATAAAACCGGGTGTCATGGAATCAAGAAAAACACAGCTGACACGATGGAGAAGGTATGTGCAGGGGACTCCTGGAGATCCAAGTCAATGCGTAGCAGGCAACACAAGCCATGGGGTGACACTGGGAATTGAGCTCTCCCTTTTCAAACTGTTGGATGTTAATGTCAAGTCTCCCCAACCCCACCTGGAGAGGTTTCATCCAGCAAGAGCTTGCCTTCTGCTCAGCACACTCCTGGGAGTACCCCATGAGTGTCACAGCTGCAACTCTGAGGTGCCAACCAAGCCCAGGGCTCTGGCTTCTTCCGGGGTCAGGCCGCTCTTCAGGGTTCTTCGCACTGCAGTGGTGGCGCAGGCCGCAGCCAAAGGGATGAAAAGAAAAGGAAGTATGAGCAGCAAGGCACGGGACAGTCAACACCCCAGTCCCCCCCTTCTCCCCAGGGACTTCCAGAGAAGCAGAGGGTTCACACTGCACCTTCCTGCTCTTGCTGAAGTGCCCTGCAGTCTGTCTGCCAGGGCAAACGTTTGGGGCTACACAGGCTGGCCTAACAATGCCACAGGTGCTGATCTGGAGGGCCGCAAGGAGTGGTGGGGGCACTTATAAAGAGGAGAGAAAGGAGGGGCTCACCCTCACGAGGCTTCTGAGAAGGGGGTACAAACTGCACAAGTGCAGAAGGCAGGAGAGACCTCAGCGTCTGCACCGTATGAGGAGTGTATCAGAGCTGGGAAGGTGATTCCAGAGAGGAAAATGCAAGCTCCACTAATATAAATGAGGTGAGGTAACCAGTGCACAGCGGGGGGTTCTGCAAGACCCAGCAACCTCACAAATCCAAGGCAGGACCAGCGATAGCTGGGGACATGCTCAAGAACCATGTCCCCACAGAGCAAGTTCACGAAGCCAGGGCAAGGGGCAGCAGTGAGGCCGGATCTCTCCATGAGTACTGTGCGTCTTTAGTCTCAACTCATTAAAAGGCCTCTAGAGACAATAATTAAAATAATCAGTGGCTCCTCGAGGAATGGAGGCTAAGGAGCAAACTGCCAAACTTATTCTGGGTGGAATTGGTCACTGTTTTCTATGGAACACACAAGACTCAAGAAGGGCCAATGATCACTCTCACTGGGGGGTTGCAGTTGGCAACTGGAGGGATGCTCATACTTAACTGACTTAGAATTGGCTTGTGTTTAGCTTGGCATGATGGTATTCCCATTGTTTAGTATTTCAATTTCAACATCAAAATAAAGGCTGGATAAGGGTGAATGAGGAGGTAGCTGCCTCACCCAAGACAAGTCTTCATTTGAAAGGGTGGCTGATTATATTTTCCTTAATTTACAAATTGTATTTGACCCACTGTGCCTTTCTTTAAAGGTCACACAGAGTTTGGGGTATTCATTTTCAGAAGAGAAACGTTATGGATCTGCCTTCACTCTAAATCCCAAATCAGCCAGAGTTCCTGAGATGACCAGGGCAGGCTGTTGATCAAAGTTCAGAGAAAGTAAGCTCACCTTAATGTCTCCCCATTTCCTTTGACAACTCCCCTCATCCACTCCCCAGAGGCCAGGGCCCACCTCATGCATCTGCAGGCCACACCACGTGGTCTATGCCTCCCCATCATCCCCTAAACAAAGGTTCACTCAGCCTGCGGACAAAAGATCTGAAAGACCTATGTCCATGGCAGAATCAATGGGGACTAATATCTGTGATGAAAATAAAGGGCTCCTTCTCTTCCAGGAATCAGCACTTGGAACAGGGGTCAACATCATATCCATCAGTTGGTCAATCAACAAGTGATTTATTGAGAACTCATTGTGTGCTCAGCATTTAACTCAAAGAATCAAAACACAGACATCAAGTATGGATTTTTAGAGAGACATGGGATATGTGGTGAGAGGTTCTCTCAAATCGTGTCACTGCAACTACTGTATTTCCAAGCCTAGCTTTGAGCCCCAGAGCCATCTATCTGTAGCTGTTCTTGCACTAGCTACTATTTCCCCCACCCCTGATCCCTTGACCTCCAGACTGAATGTCTGGCTCAGCAACACAAAATGCTTGGCTCCTAAGTCTCAGCTGGAGGCAGATTACATTCAACTGAGTAATAGAATTTGTTCTATGGGGCAGCAGTAAAAATACTAGTTTGTAATAACCTTTTACATTCTTTAAAGACTCCTTAGAGTGTTTGTTAAAGAAAGATAATTTTAACAACAGTAAGTAAGATAAAATATCTCTCTTGACAAGGAAGACCTCTTGCTGAGACTTATTAACCAAGATACAAAATACTTCCTAAAGAAGTCCATGCTGACTGGGCACGGTGGCTCACACCTGTAATCCTAGCACTTTGGGAGGCTGAGGCAGGTGGATCACTTGAGGTCAGCAGTTTGAGACCAACATGGTGAAGCTCCATCTCTACTAAAAATACAAAAATTAGCCAGACATGGTGGCACACGTCTCTGTAGTCCCAGCTACTCGCAAGGCTGAGGCAGAGAATTGCTTGAACCTGGGAGGTGGAGGTTGCAGTGAGCTGAGATCGTGCCACTGCACTCCAGCCTGGGTGACAGAGTGAGGCCCCATCTCAAAAAAAAAAAAAAAGAAGAAGTTCATGCTGCACTAGCTGGGCATCTTAAATTTCACCAGCCACAGAAGGTGGTGTGGACATCAGTCTATGAATCTTTGTCCGTTTAGGTATATATTTTGGCCAAATGACTACAGAAGACCCCACAGACATTTTACCCATGAAGGTATTTAGAGATGCTCAACACTTCTGTTTGCATTTGCTTTAGTCCTGTAACTGCTCAGTTCAGTTGATATAAATATTAATACTTGAATAAGGGCCCTGTCACCTTACAGCTCATGTAACAGTCTTTTAATAGCTTTGGGCATTGGGCCAGCCTATCTGGGACAGGCTCAGGGAACAGAACTAAATGGTACCTGCATGGGCCTTGCTGCCTGACAGCACAGAGCCTGTGCCCTCTCCCTCGTGGGTCTACTCATGGTTTGGATATTCCAGACCCCTTGGGACCCTCATTCACGCTCTGGTCGGGGCTCATGTGTCCTCTGCTGTGAGGGAAAAGCCAACATAGGCTTCATTCCCTGAGCTTACCAGATGTATCCCTGAAAAGCGAGTATTCACGGAAAAGTCTTCCTCATTTATGAAATCCTACTTTCTATGGACCTCCATGGCAATGTGAAAAATAAATTCTCTTAGATATATGTCAGCCCCTTGGTATAATGAAAAATACCTTGAGAATCTGAACCCTTCCTTTGTTATCCAAAGTTAATTCACCTTACCACTTGAAAGACCACGTGAAAAAAAGTAATCAGCTGAAATCAGTCTTGCACCCAATTCAAGTCACGTGCAACAAGGGCCCCCTTGGGTGTCTGGTCAACCATCTGTCTGCTGAGCAGTTCCTTTGCCATTCATCAAACATCATGTGCATATGCACCCTAAGCCTCTGCAGTGCGAGCCTCTGCGGAGAAAGGCAGGGGCCTGACACGGATACAGTGTGGGGAGAAACACTCAGGGCAGTGGACCGGGTCCAGACAGGGAGCTGGCTCTCAGAAAGTTTCCAGAAAGCAAAAAAAAAAAGGCTGGGGACATAAGAGAACAAAAGAAGGGGGCTAGCAAACAGGTGCTGGCAAGGTATGAAATGGTACCCAGCAAACTTCCACAGCAGAAATAACTCTGCCACCCAGTAGAGAGGCTTCTCCAGCACGGCGGCAAGGTGGGCCGGCTGCGGTCTGATGACACCTGGGCCTCCCCCCACTCATTTCTGCTTCCCACTCAAATGCTCTAGCTGAATCAAAGCTGCTCTCCAGCCTTTCCCACGGGACGGCCTCCCCCGAAAGCTCATAACAGAGAACAGACTGGAAATGTTTATCCCTGTCTGTCTCGCAACTCTGCCATAGATGGCATGGGTCACTCTGAAGGCACCAGCAGCCACCCTGCACCCCAGGCCCTGGTGACAGTTCTCACAGTGTCAGTGATGGTAGACGAATCTGATGCGGGGTGCCTCTGCTGCCAGCATGCAGCACAGGACTGTCTGGGAACTCAGGAAAAAAACACCCAAGTTCTTTTTCTTCCTCCCTAGAAATGAAAACATTAAAAAAACCCACAAAGGGTTCGCAGGTGATTCTACTAAGATGGGTCGCATCCGAGAACAATGGCAATGGCAGCCGCCATTTACTGAGTGTTTACATGGGTTGTTCCACCTAATCTTTATAGAAACACTATGAGATGTGAACTCTTGTTTTATCTTCAATAAGCAAGCAAACCCGGACCAGAGAACCTGGTCACTGGCCCGCAGGCTCACAAGTAAGTGGTAGAGAAGGGTGTGAGTCGACTTTGGATCACAGCCCACATTGGAAACAGCTGTGCACTGCCGATGCTTGGCAGGACCGTTCCTGACCATCTTTCACATCAACAGGAAATCGACCCAACTTTACTTTCAGGTGACAGAAATCCATCTGTGCGCTTTCACCTTTGCAGCACTGGCAGATGTTATTTCTGGGTTTTTTGCACATAATTGTCAAGTGTAATTTGAAAATCAGTTTTTTGGGTTTTTTTAATCCCTAAGATCCCAAAGATTTTCTACCAGGTATATTGGGAGCAATGTGTCTAGGATTCTAGTTGACGAATGTCGGAACTTAAAGATGCCTTAAATGTCCATGTCTTGTGGCTGGGAGGTCCCTGGCTCGGCCACTGTTCACACCATCCATTCACGCCCGCCTTGTTCTGAGTGGAGGTAAAATGGTAGGGCCAGATGTGCTCCCTGGGACTTCCTTTTTTTTCACATAAAATCCTGTTCATCATATGCACAGCTTCCCAAATGGAAAGACATTCTACAAAATAACTGACCGGTACTTTTCAAAAACACCAAGGTCACAAACTGTCCCTACAGATTAGAGGAGACTAAGCAGACATGAGGGCTAAATGCAATGTGGAATCCTGGGTAGGATCATGGAGCAAAAATAGGACCTTCGTGGAGAAACGGGTGAAATCTGAATAAAGCCTACAGTTCGGTTAATAGTACTGTACCAAAAATTGTCCTACTATTTTTGTAACTTTTCTGTAAGTCTAATATTTTTTCAGAATAAAAAGTTGAAGCAATAAAACCCAGGACAACAACAAAAAGCAGACATTCCCAAATCTAGTTGACTGAAATTCAATTTCTTGGACTCACCAAGAGTCTCCTGGAGAGGTTCAGGCACTGCATTTGAACCTTCCCTGGGTAACCAGATGACCAGGTTTGGGGCCCCTGACTTAAATCACTGTCATCTGAGATGCAGGAAGAGGCGGGGTTTTCAGGATAGTGACAGTCTGTGGTGCCAAGGTTGAAGTCTCCTAGTTCCATCTAACCCAAAATGAAGTTCCCTCAGGCTGAGATAGCACTCAGAAATACTCGTTCTGCCGTCACTGGTCTGGCTGTGGCTTCCTTGGCCTTGCAGAGCCCAGCCCATGCCCTCCTCCTGTACCTGTGGTTACATTAGCATCCTGTACTCTTGAAGAGTCTTTTTGGTTCCTAGGTAGGAACAGAACAGAAAGCTGTTGGGTAAAATGCGAGCACCAACTGCCTCCTCCTGTGAGGGTGGGCAAAGGGAGAGTTGGGGGTGGGCAAAGGGAGAGTTTGGCCTGAAAGGAAAAATAAGTTCTGCCCATTGTTTTCTGGGAGAATTTACCTAAACTAAGGATAGAAAGGAAAGGCAGCTCAGAAAACTACAGACTCAGAGTTTTCCACAATATTTTAAGTTCTGGGCAGGACAAAACTGCCTTTCCCCTTCCCAGATTGAGAGTGTCAGCCCTCTGCCTGGGTATCTCAACAGTGCTAGCCAAGTGCTATGGCTGACAATGCAGCCTTTATGTGCACAGGCGCAAGCATTCTGGGGGTAAAAAGTGGTGAAGATCGGTCTAGGCTATTAACTGCAGCAGGCCAGAGTGAAGTGGACGGTGTGGTGGGGAGTGAGGTGGGTGAAAGGAGCAGACAGTTAGGTCAGGATGTGCACAGCAGACCCTAAGCACCTTCAGGCAGCAACGAATTCACATCAGCAACCTGTCCCTTGGGCAGCAGTGAGACACAGCCTGGAAGGGAAGAAAGGTGGTGGGAATCTGTCATAGATGCCTCACTTAACCCCACAACCGCCTTGGGAAGCTGGCACTACTGCCTTCATCGTACAAAAGATGACTGATGCTCGGTAAGGCCAAGTCGCTCACATGAGACCCAGGCCCCATCCCTGCTGTGGGCATGTGTGCATTCCTGAGCATGGAAATGGATTCCATTTGAACTTGGAGTAAAATGTTTCAAATCGTCCAGGGGATCTCTAGCCTGTGAAATGGCTGATCCAGCTTACTTCAGGTGCCCCCCCTCCCTGCCCCCACTGCCCAGATTCTACCCACAGATCTCCAGTAGCACCTAATGATTTCTAGAGCTGATTAAAGATGGACTGGCTCCTCCTGTAAAGACAGCGGAGGGTCTGTCATTTTTATTCAGGAAAAATGATGAAATACTGTAACATCCATTGGTCAGTACCACCATGGGAACCCTATGCCTCCCCTCAAAAACGCTCTCAGAGGCAGGAAAGACAGGTTCTTGGATTCATCTTTTTATTGCTCCTTCATCCTTTTGAACCTGGCACTCAGATGGACACTGCCGGGGGGACTTATAGACAAACCTCCTCTTTAATGTGCCAGTTCCCCTTGTTTGGGAGGGTGATTTGTCTAAAAGTGAAACCACCAGAGAGCCATGTAATGCATTGAAACACTTCAAAACTCTTCCTGCATCCGCCTCACTAACCCCGAGGCTTCCACCTGAGCCCCGACTTTCTGACTTAGCATATCAGTGTCCTGGCCTCCAGCCTGGCCCTGCTCTGCAGCAAGGGATGCCCTCTAAAAGGCAGTGACTCTCCACCGGGGTTTAGGGAAGAGACCTCAGTTCTCTCTTGAACTTGCTCTGTTTATCCTCTTGTCCCATGTCTTGTGCTCATGCACAGGCACCCTCTGCTGTCATTACAGGAGGGGCTAGTCCATCTTTAATCAGCTCTAGAAATCATTAGGTGCTACTGGAGATCCTCGGGTAGAATCCGGTGCGGCGGGGGGGGGGGGGGGGGGCGCCGGAGATAAGCTGGATCAGCCATTTCACAGGCTAGAGATCACCTGGACGATTTGAAACATTTTACTCAATGTGCCCCTGATTGGCACCAGCTGGGAGAGCAGACGACGTGAGCCATGGGAACCTGTGAATCGATTATGATGCCCTTGGCTATCCCAGCTGACTGCAAAGTTCAGGCTTCAGGGACGTTCAGCACATGTGGGCCCAGTCACCAGCATCAAACATGAAAGCAGACATTTAATTATCTCTGATCCTTGAGTGGCTTGCCTTGCGGGCCATAAATTTCAAGGTTATGGGATGGATTCTGTTTCGTTTCCTGCAAGAGCAGAACTATTATTGTCTTTAGCCAAATGAGTTATGGCCCAAATATGTTGGTTATGCATTATCCACTTGCCTCATTGCCATCATTAAACAAATCAAATACAGCACTGTTTCAGCATGAGGCCCAAACCGCTAAACTTCACATTGATTTTGCAAATTGCTTTTTCTTGTTCCTTTAACCTCTGTGAAAAGCTGGAGTTTATCATCCCTTTATAACAGAAATCAAAGTCTAACTTCTCCCTTCTTAAATTTCTGTTGATAATGCCATTACTAATAAACCCATTACAGATAAACACATACATTCTGTGCTGTACTTGTTATAGTAACTGTATCACAGGAAAAATGTGTTTGGCTAAATAAAAAGAGTATATGGCTGTTTTGCATAAAATTGAAATGGCAATGATACCACAGGAAATTATTTTATGTCAGCCACAAAAACAGGCAAAACATCTCTCTGGCCAGATTGAAGAGGAAAATTAATTATGACTGTGTTATTGTGCCCAGTGAAATTAGGAGTCTAAGAATTTGGATCTCTGTAGACCAGAGGATGGGGCCATGCAGGCTTGGAGGAGAACATGCTCTGGGCCTCCAGGGACCAGCCAGTCCAATGTCCTATGCTGTCTCCTGTCTGAGGTCCCTCATCCAAACCTTCCAACCCTCTGTCAGGGTGCCATGCACCTGACAAATGGGATGTCTCTGTCTTCACAGCCTTAGTCCAACTCTCTCCCTTGGCCCACCTCTCCATGGCTCTTCCCAGCTCCTCCCCCATGGTGAGCCCTGCAATGAGGTTGCCCACACCAGAAAGACCAGAAGTTAACTGGTGTGCAGGTTCCTGCCATGTGGTAACCTTGAAGTAGCCATTGGCCTCCTTGAATGAACAGGAGGCCAATAAAGGGCAACTACTGAAGATAACCTACTTAAGACCTCAAAAAGTCTTTTGGAAGTTTCATTTCAAAAGCTATTTAAGGAGATTTCCAATCACAAAAAAAATGAGCCAATGATATAGACAAACCATACACAAAAGGAGAGATGGATGTAAATGGTAATAGGCTCAACCTCCTTAGAGTGAAGGGAAATGTAAATTAAAACCACAGGAAATATTATTTCACACCCTGCAGCAGGCAAAAATGGAAGCGTTGCCTTGGCCTAGAGGAACTGAGATGCAGCTGAGAGTGTGAGTAGATTAGCCTCGCCCCTTCGGAGAAGAGTTTCCACTCCTGGTCTCACGCCCCAGTGCTGTCCATCTTATGAACTTGAATCACCTGGGGATCTCATTAAATGCAGATTTGAATCAGTTGCCCTGGAAAGAGGCCCCCCCCCCCACCCATAAATCTGTAATTCCAACAAGCCTCCAGGAGATACTCATATTGTCTGAGGTCCAACTTTGAGTTGCAAGCCCCTAGCCAAGTTCTTACAAGTGCACCAGAAGACAAGCAAAAAATTCATAGTAGCACTGAGAATATAGGAAAATATCAGAAGAAAGAAATGCCTTAGATATTGATGTTGGAATCTATAAACATATTCTTGAATATGTACAAGCCAGTCTCCCTGAATGATAGTTCTCCATTTAAAAAATGAAATAAACGTGGTGGAGAGCAGAGAAAGGCATACAGTAAAGAAAGCCCACACCTAATGCCACTAATCCAAGGGGCAGGGACCCACACCTCAAGGCCTCACGCCTGAGGTTCTGAAGTAGTGGGTGTGGGTGCAGCCCAAATATCAGGAATTTAAGCATCTCCGCAGAACATTCTAATGTGCATCCAGGGTTGAGAACCACAGCTCAAGAACCTTGTTACTCAGTGTGTACCAAGGGCCAGAGGCATTAACCTCATCTAGGAGCTTGTCAGAAACAGACGCTCAGTCCACCCGTCTTACTGAATGAGAATCCCATTCCCCGCTCCCCATCCCATTCCCATCTGCACTCCCACCCTCAACTCCAGTGTTATTTTCCTTTCTGGGGAAAAATTCTCATCAGAAACTAAAGCAGATCATAGGAAAGGAGCAGGGGACGACAGGAATGTGGGTTAGTGTTCTGTATCCTGGAAACGTCTGTAAATGGGTCAAGCAGAACCACTGGGTCCAACATACACAGGCCACACCCTGGTCACCTCCTGTGTGAATCTCAAGGGTGGAACACATTCAGGGCTCTCTGAATTTGAGTCCTTACTCAACTCCCTGCCTAGCTGGACTCACATTCATTTCACTTTTGGGAGAAAACAGGAGGAAGCCACTGGTTTTCTTCCCTTGTCATTAGCCCTTATTCTCAGAGGCAAAGCCAGTGGAGACTAAAGCAGCCTCTAGAGTGACCCAGCAGCACGCTGAGCACTCAGCGTGAGAAAAGGAAAAAATGGGCAACCTAGGCCACGTTAAATGTTTCAAGCATCCCAGTGACCATCAAATCACTTGCTACCCCTGATTTTTGCCTTCAACATGCTTGTGGGCAGCGATGAACCCAGGAGGGCCAGTCTCCAGCCCCACAAGCGCCCCCTGGTGCTGGGTGCAAGGCAGAAACACAGCCTCCAGCAGAGCATCTTGGCTGGACTTAACGATGGGCTCCACTAGTGCTCACTCCTATACCCCACAGACACTTAAGGACTTTTCATACCTTCCTGGGAACAAAGTATGCATTGAGAGAGGCCTAGCCACCAATGGCAGATACACTGAACAGGTGTGACTGCAGCTCCCCTCCTCCACAATGGCCAACGTTGACAGCCAACCCTGAAACCTTCTGTGGAGGAGTGCAAGTAGGCACTCTGGGAGCCACTGACAATTCACTGGAGCTGTGTCGCCACCTTTCCCAGTTCACATAGAATGGGAGGGCAGATCCCTGCAGGGGTGAACACTCACACCTCCTTTAATGCACTCACAAGATTTCCGGTTGGCCCGGGATCGTTTCCTCTCCCTCGGCACCACTCGCTGACTAGGCACTTGGGTGGCCGACTTGACGATGCGGTCCATGATCTCATCAGCTGCATCGTCTGTGACATTGGGCGAGTCATCAGTTCCCATAGTCCAGGAACTAGTGGATCCTAAGAATTAAACAGCCAGAGTGCACAACATACTCAGAAGGAAAATACGAAAGATGATGCGCAGCACTATTCCTCCAAGCAACTGAGTTCTTTCAGCAACAGATCACAGGGAAGGCCACAGTTAGAGCCCCAGAGCTAGTGATAGATCCAGAGGGCTAACCTGTCCCCACTGCAGGGAGCACTCTACCCTGCAGGCCCTGTGACCGCTACCCCACAGGCTCTGATCAAACCCATACACAGGGCACTTATTTCATACCACCCTGTAACACAGCTGTGTCCTTGTCTCTCATTATTATTTAACTCTCCAACCCAAGTGTGTTGTCTTTACCTGCCAGGTCCTGTGATCATCTGAGGGCAGATGACCCAAGCCACACCCTGCTGCACAGTCATCAATATCTGGTGGTGCACACCCAGTAATGTAGAGACCCACTGCAGGTCTTATTGAGACAGCTCTCTATCTGTGGTTGTATGTGCCTAGTCAATGTCAGCTGACCCTAAATTCTAAGTAGAAAGCAATAGATTTTTATAATACACAGTTTATCTTTGAATTATCTAGCCTTTAATAGACAACTGTAACAGGATTGCCCTCTCTAAACAGCAAAGGGGTTGTTAACTTAAATTTTCTCTGGTACATAAATCTCCTCCCTCAACCACATTTTCTGTCATTTATAAATAACTACATATTAAAACAAGTCAGAAGAAAGCATCACCAAAACACGGGTCCCGTGTACAGTCATCCCTCAGTATACAGAGGGACTGGTTCCAGCACCCCCAAGTACATCCAAATCTGTGCATAATCAAGTTCCACAGTCAACCCTGCAGAACCTGAGTTTACAGCCCTTTATATACATGGGCTTCACATCCTGTAAATACTCTATTTTTGATCTGTATTGTTGGAAAAAATCTGCATGTAGGTAGATGTGCTCCATCAAATCCAAGTTGTTCAAAGGTCAACTGCAACGTTAAACAGTTAGAAATTAATGCTAATGTAATATATCCAGAACTACATCTTTGTAATTGACCAGCCTTTTTGTGAAATCTCTTCTATACAATAGTGAATATATGTTGCTACAAGAGGAAAGGTGTACAATATGCTCAAAATTGTTAATTTCTACCACCTACACTTCATTTTATAGTAGATGCACAACAACTTCAGAAACCTGTAGGTGAGAATTCTCAGAATCATTGCCTATGGCACAAAAGTACCCCCAGCCTGACTAAAGTATAACACAGGCTAGGGAACTGCCAGCTTTTCCCAACTTGGAGGAAAAAAGGGTTAATAAATAGTTAAAATGTTTGAGTTCTCCCACACTAATTTTTTTTAAGTGCATACAACCACCTGACTGGTAATGAATGAACCAAGAAAAATAGGTATCAATGGAAATGGTTGGGGACAGTGGATCACAGTTCAATGGACTGTGATTTTCGTGTGTGTGTGTGTGTGTGTGTGTGTTGAAATATTGCTGCAAATACATACTGTGCTATAAAGTAGTCATAATTTCTAATAGTAAAATTCATGACTGAATTAAATACATAAATATTTCACACTTTGCAAAAGGAGAGCCAGGATACCAGGTCCCCGGTCACCTGCATGTACGTAAAACCTGTGGCTATAGAACAATGATGTTTTCAAATGGTAAGATTTATGTTGGTTGGGCACGGTGGCTCACACCTGTAATCTCAGCACTTTAGGAGGCTGAGGCGGGCAGATCACTTGATGTCAGGAGTTCAAGAACAGCCTGGCCAACACAGTGAAACCCCGTCTCTACTAAAAATACAAAAATTTGCTGAGCGTGATGGCGTGCACCCACAGTCCCAGCTACTCAGGAGGCTGAGACAGGAGAATCGCTTGAACCCAGGAGGCAGAAGTTGCAGTGAGCTGAGATCACGCCACTATGTTCCAGCCTAGGCAACAAAGTGAGACTCTGATTTCTGTTATTATTGATACAGGTTTTTTTTTTTAAATTTGTTTTGGTTAGCTTTTATTATTATTATTTTTTAAATGATAGCATACCTACAGCATGGGCACATGCAAAAACAGTAAATTGTACTTTTTGTGCTTATACCCAAGGGAATTTGATCTACTTCCCTTTAAAAATTAGGTCAGTTTTTTCAGCATTATAAACCCTTTAAAAAATAGACTCTTTTCAAAAATAAACTGTTGAAATTGCTGCTGAATGCGTCTGCATTCTCAGAATGGTCGAGGTATTCTAATCGGAAGTAAAAGTCCTTATAATGCCACAGCTTTTAGACTGGGCCTCTGCAGATCCTCTGAACAATGGTCCTCCTCAGAGGAGAGCAATCAATCGTGCAATTGTGTTTTACCCCGCAATTTCCTGTGTTCCCTTTTACCTACTGATGTATAATTCTCTGTCTTACTTTAAAATGCCAAACTACCTTCTAAAAACATGCAAAGCTCAATAAATTGTCTTTGCTCATAATACATTATCAGAGCACTGGGCCAGAAATGAAGGCATCATCTAATCTTCCCTCTGAGAATTACCTATACTTTTCCATCTTACACAACCCTAAGGATCTTCTGTCAGTGTAACGTGTCAGGAGATGCTGAAAGGAAACATCTTGCCATAGGTCCAAGATTGTCAAACTCAATTTTATGATGACTTCATTCTCTTAAGACTTCATGCCTGGTTCTACTTTATGTCCGCTCCTGTTGGTTACTTTCCCACTGCCTGATTACCATTTATTTCCATTCTTCTTAGTCATGTATACATTCCTCTTCCTGGAACCCTTGCACCCACACCGTAGCCATCAGGGTAATACTGCACACACATTTTACATACCCAAGGGACCATGTTAGTTAGTAAGTGTTAGCAAGACATTTGAGATGTGGTGGAGAGGATAAAGCATTCTAGACCATAATAGCACACTATCGCTTTACTTTTATATTTCTAAAACATGAAAACTGAGATTTGAAAGCACTGAAATTTGTTTTTCCCTTTATAGAAATCTAATCTAAAGAGTCTACAAGGAAAACACTTAAGTCAAAATAGATATTGTACTGTTTTAATGTAAAAAGTTTGCTTTCATTTCTGAAAGATAATTTCTCTGAAGACAGACTTCTGTAGTTGAAGTTATTTCTTCTGGCAGTTTAAAGGTATCCTTCCTTTTTTTTCTGGCTTCTATAGTTCCTTTTGAAAATTGAGCCATCATTATTACCATTGCTCCATAGGAGGTAATGTATCTTTCTTTTCTGTTTTCAAGATTTTATCTTTATTTATTTTAGCACTTTGTTTATGGTATGGTTCTCCTTGTACTTACTCTTCTTGGATTTGCTAAGTTTCTTAAATATGTTGGTTGATATTTATCATCAGTTTTGGTAAATTCTCAGCCATCTCTTCAAATCTATTCAATCTCTTCAAATACTGCTTCTGATCCATCTTTTTCCAGTATTCCAATTACACGTTAGACCATTCAACTGTGTCCCTCAGATCTTACATTTTATTCTATTCTTTCCATTTTTTCTCACTATGCTTCTGTTTGTACATTTTCTATTAACCTGCCTTTGGATTCATTTTTCCTCTTTTGCTGTGACCAATCTCTATTAAGCCCATCCAATGAGTTTCTTATTTCAGATATTTTGTAGTTCTGGAATATCCATTTTATTCTTATTTATAGAGTCCAATTTGCTATTGAAATGATCTATCCTTTTACCCATCTGTCTATGTTTCCTTTTAGTTTTTAACATTTATAATGGTCATTTAAAGTCCTTGACTGTAGATTTCAACATCTGAATCACTTATGGGTCTGCTGCTATTATCTATTTTTCTTCTTGATTTTCAGTCATATTTTCATATTATTCCTCTGGCTTGTAATTTTTACTATACTGGACTTTGTGTATAGAAGGACGTAGAGACTGAAGACAGCGTTATTTTCCTCCAGAGAGTCTTTTCTCTTCTGTTAACAGATACAGTGAGGTACTGAGCTGGGTTTAGGCCAGACAGCAGCTTTAGTTCACAAGCAGTCCACTTCCCACCTCTCTTTTTCTTGAGGCCAAGATCAGTGAGTATCTGTTCAAGGTGCTTACTCTAGCCTATCTTTGTCTCCTCAGTTTAAAGACTGCAGGACATCTCCTTCAACCTTTCTAGCCCAGGATCACCCACTGACCTTCCTCCCTCCAACCCCCATTCCGCAGTGCTGCATTTAGCAAATTTCTCATGAGAAAATCATCTGCATTTTGGCCTCCTCTCAATTTCAATCTCTTATACCAGTTCACACAGCTACTACAAATTCTGCTGGCTTCTCTTTCCCATTTGAGTCACTCCATCACCGTAAGCCCAATCCTCAGCTTGTGCCCAGATTTGGCAAATGCTCACAGAGAGGCAATGTCAGCTCACCTCCAATTCTAGTTTGTCTAGTCCTCTTTCCTTTTACAGTTCTATAATGTTTTTTAAAAGAAGGCTTGATTATTTTTATTTCTAGTTGTTGTAGCAGGTGGGTGACTTGTCTACTCCGTAACACATGACACATGAAAGCAGAAGTCTCCCTTGAGATGGGCATTAATGTGCAGAGAAACTGAACAGCCTCCCATTCTAACCCCTTTCATATGGCAGCAAAGATGACCCCATGTTGTACAAACCCAGCAACATCTTTTCTCTTCATCCTTTCTGGTCAGGATTAGATGTTTCTTTTCCTTTAAAATTGGTACAACCTGTTTATGTTCCGTTACTGAGATCCACCCCCTAAGAAGGCTTCAACCGCACTCCTCTTGCATCCACCAAGGCACAGGGGCTCAAGACTCCGGCCTGATGGCTGGGGTCACCATGGTGCAGGCATTCATGTTCTCCTTCACATCCCTGTTGGCCATGTTTAGCCTAGCATACAAAGCCTGCAAGAGCTGCTGGGCACAGAGAGGCTTATAACATGGGATGTCTTAGGCCTTTTTGGATGCCACGGGGTGTGGAGGTGAATGGAGGTGAATGGAACAGGACAGGCAGAGGAGCGGGCATCCTGAACTGAGGGAGCAGCATGAGAAGAGCGGGGACTCCGGGACATGCAGGGTGCCGAGAAGCGCTGCGGTGACCATGCAGGGTGAAGGAAAGCCAAGCTTGGGAGACAGGACAGGACCTGCCTACAGGAGCCTCCGAGAACAGTGTGAATAGTGTGGGCTTCACCCTGCAGGCAGTGAGGAAACCCAGGAGGGTAAACGGGTTATCAGGCCAGACCAAGGAAACACAAGGAAACATTCACAGATGTCAAATGCATCTTAATCCCTTCTAATGATAAAAACAAATCTGGAAACTCGAATCTGGCCACCATTTTGAAGTTTCAGTTTTTGTCTCTGCCTAAGGATGTAAAAAAAGGGACCGAGGGGTAGTGCTGTAGGGAGGGGTTGGCAACCTCGTCCTGTGTAGTAGATGTTTTAGGCTCTGTGGGTCCTACAGTGTCTGTCACAGTGGCTCAACTCTGCCAAAGTAGCCACAGACACTACACAAATGAGTAAGTTTGGCTGTGTCCCAACAAAACTTTATTTCTAGAAGCAGGGGGAAGGCTGGAGTTGGCTTGCAGGTCGCAGTCTGCCCACCCCAGCTCTCCCTCAGGAGATCACCCCCGTAAGGATTCCCTCTGTGTGAAGTGAGGTACTCTCGTGGGAATGTTTGTTTTGGAGATGAAGCTATTGAAGGTGGGTCAGGAAGACGCTAGTGAAGGAATGTGTGTGGTTAGGTTGGCACTGGAGCTGAGGGCAGTCACAGCCATGGCCACAGCCTGCCATGGAGACTGGACGCCCCTGGAGTGGCCAACCTGAGAAGACAAGATGAGCCCCACGCAGCCAGGAGTTACCTCGGCTTGCTCGGCTGCGTGTGCGGACGCCCAGCGCGGGGGTGGCGTCCTCCACGGCGGGGGACGAGGTTTTCAGCACAGCCTTCATGTTCTCGTGCTCAGCCGCATCCTCCGCATAGCTCAGACCCTGCGGCTGGCTTGGGGGCGCCGGAGAACTGCCGGAAAACTTGCCAGACTGCAAAACCAAGGGGAAGTTAGCAGGTGAGGGAGACTCCCCAAAAAGACAACTCAAGCTTCTAAAACCCATGGTTGAGGAAAACCTCCTCTCCTCTGTCTTGTTTTGTTTGCAGACATATTCATTACGGCAGTCACTGAAATTGTTAACTAATGACAAAACATCTGTGCCTACAGGAAGATCTAATATGAGACAGAAAAGCCCCCAGCCCCCAGAAGGACCACCACCCATTCATCCATTGTAGTGGTCTCTCTCACTCACTCAGATCCCCTCAAAGGGTGGCTACAAGGAGCGACTGGCATTGGTTCTGGGAAAGTCTAAAGCCAAATGTATTTCTAACACCAAAGCCCTGATACGAGAATTGAAATGAAATATGCATTGTTAACCAAGCATATTGGGCTTTATTTTTTTACTTAGTGCCAGAAAGCAGTTAAATTTTTCTTAAGTATCACTTATGATGGTAGAATTACAAAAGTGGGATTTAGTCACAGAATTCTAGCATGTTAAGAGTTGGGAAGAATTCTTCTAGACCTAGTCCCACCTTGCTTTTATGGAAAAGGAAACTGAGGTCCTTCAAGAATACATGGCTTGCCAGGGACCCCAAAAGAGTTAGTGTCAGGGCGCAGAACAGAACAAGACACAGAAATTCATGCTGATTTTCTCTAACTGAACAAAAGGTCAGGACATACATATTTTAAAAGAGGTATGCTGGAATACGATACGTACACAATGCCAAACACCTGGATGAAGAACAAAAAGTCAGATTAACATTTGCAAAGAATAGCTCCACAGATTGCTGGCTTCCTTTGTCACCCAGTGTCTCAGCCATGGCAACAGGGTTGGGGACATATCTGTGGCTTGTAGCGTCTACACACTCTCTCCTCATTTTCCAGGGCCAATTAGCCCCCCGTGGTCTCTGGTTCTCGCACCTGCATCCAGGGTCTGGTGAGGAGCCCCTGCCATCGACCACTGCGTGGACATTGGCCCGTGGGAGCCATTAACACCAGCAGAGGAAATGGGCACACATCAGAGGCTGCCTACTGGCTAGGGGCTGAGACTCTAGCCTGGCCCTTGGCCACTGCCCCACTTCCTCTTTGATTTCAGGCCTCTTCATGTGGTTATTCCAGAATCTAGTTCTCATACTTAAGTTGCCAAAGGAAAATTCTCTGTCTACTTTTCCAGCAGCAGGGAGAGACCTGCTAAACCTACCACTTGTGACATGGTTACTAATTAGCTAGGCCTCAGGGACAGCTCAGAAAATGCATTTAACCCTTCAGTCCTTGGCACACATGGCATGATGAGGGCCCCTGTCAGGTGGTTAGTGATCACACGAAAACCAACCAGAAAAATGTCCATGCATTGTTTAAAGCACTGAGTGGTGCTGACACTTCATGCTGATTATGTTAGGTTAGACCAGAGCATACATGAGGTGGTTAAATGTGGCATTCTTCATGTTCATAAACAGTCATACCTCAACTTCCTCCTCGTCATCAGTCTACCCGAGAGGACAGGACAGGACAGGACAGGACAGAAAAGACAGAAGGGATTCTTAGAAGGCACAGAAGTCAGCAAAAAGATCATCTCACTGGCACATAAAATTCCAAGTAAATAAACTGTCACCACAACCAGGATACATCCTCTTGAGTTGGGAGCTGCCAGGCCCCACCCTCTTGTCCTCATCTGAACACTCCTTGCGTGAACTCCAAGATCACCCGTGACCAGAGAGACTTACAGGGCTCCAGGTCAATCTTCTGGGGCTGTCCCTGAGGTCAACAGTCAGCTTATTCGGTTCCCTGACCAACACCGACCTCACTTGCAGCTCTGCATCCTGCTGAGAGTGTCCTGCTCTGTGAACCATATGGCATGGCTGGCCACATCCTTATGAACCCATCACTGCCTGACAGTCACCAAGGTCTCTCTAAGTGGACTGGCTTCCATTTGCTTGGCTCTGCCTGTCAGCTGCCGGCCCTCCCATCCCATCCCAAGCGCAGGATCCCTCCCTGCCCAGGCTGCCGGTCTGGGCTACCGCTAGTCCTTCCACATGCAGGCCAGCCAGGACAAGTGGGACAACTGCTCCAGCAGCATGCTCAGATTACTCTCTCCTCAGGAGCATGAAATTAATTCCTTTTTAACATCTCACCTGTTTCTCATGGTGGCCACCTGAACTGACTCTCCATACTTTTAATGATGTTAGCACTAAACTGCTTTAAGTTACTTTAAATAAAATATCCCTCTTCTAAAATAAATTGAGAGTGAAAAGTCATGTCAATCTCTTGATCACAAATTAAACACACTTTCAATTTAGGAGTGTCCATGAGGTTACAGGGCCAGGCCAGCAAATCAGATTAAAGTGTTTTGAGAATGAACTACGCTTTTGGAAGTTAAAATGACAAACCACTTCCAGTCCATCACATTCCACACTGCCTCACCCAAATGGCATTGTGACAAGAGACAATAGCCCTGTTCCATTACTCTGTTTTTAAAAATCTTATTTATATAACCTGGGAAGGCTGGCATTTTTCCAGAAATTCACATATGTTCAAGGTGCTACATATATAAAATCTTGGCCCTCTCAACATCCCTAAAAGTAATCATCATTCCCTTTCTATAAAAGAGGAAGCTGGGGTTGAGATAAGTTAGGGGTCTCTCCCAGGATTACCGCTCCCTCCAACATGGGAGGCCTGGGATTGACCAGCCTGGGTTCTCACAGCCCACATCGGGAGTGTGAATGCGGCAGAAAGGCTGTAGTTGCCTCGTGTTGCCTTGTCTATGTCACCATTTGCTCTAGGGACAACTTTGTACACAGGATGAGGAATTAGTTGCTCACTGATCCTGGCCTGGCAAGACCCCTGGATGATGAGAAAGGAAGCCTTCTGAATACCCAGAAACAGGGAGAGAAGAAGAGAGGTAGGTACTCAGGAGCTGGTGCTTGGGGGCTGCAGATTTTACCCTCAGACCTCTCATCTCTAAATGCTACCACTTGCATCCTCGTTTTATTCAGCATGTACATTCAAGGTGACTTATTACAAACAGTTTTCTTTAAAATCTCTTCTAGCTCCAACTTTCAGGGGGTCTGTGATTCTAAGTCTATAGTCTGGCTTTGTTTTCAGTGGTTTAAGTTGTGTATATGCCATTTTTAACCAGGTTATGATGTCCTTGGGATATAAGCTTTTCTTTATATGCATATCTTCCTTGGTTTCCCAGGCACTGCTGGGTGCACAATGAGCTCTTAATAATTGAGTTGCAAAAACCCGAGGCTGTACACTTTTCCTTAATAGACAATACCCTAATCTTCCAGCAGAGGGCAATCTTTCTACATGAATGATGCCACTTTGGCCATTAAAAACATGGACCAGGCTGGGAATGATTCCTGATGGAAGCCTGTCCTGTCCAGATTTTAATGGGAATTTAAATATTTTTCAATCAAACTCTAGAAACATTCACCTCTGTTTATGATTGGGAAAGCCACATGTTTTCAGAGACAGAATTTAAAAATTAGTGGGATCTGTAAAAAATCTCAAGAATTTAGCAAGAAATTTTGATGTATCCACATAACTATAAGCATATTCGGCTTGTGTTTTTCACCCTCCAATGTGTCTCATAGCCACAAAAATAAGCAATCCCTGTTTTTAAACTTTAAAAAATAATACTATGAATAAAATGTGGGCTACAGTTTGCCCTAGTCGATCCAACACGCTTCCTGGGTTGCTGTCCTCCAAGAGGCTAAGGATCCCTACTGAACTGAGATTTCAGGAGAGGAGACAGAAGACTCTTGGCTGATGTTACTGGAATTCAGAACTGCTTGGGTCAGGGGTAGAGCTGTAGAAAGGGCTCCTTCTGCAGAAAAGTGACCTGAGCACTTCCTTAAAGGTCTAGAAAATTCCAAGAAAACAAGGAGCTTACGTAAGAGAAATGATTATCCCATGGTTCTTAAAATAACAACAAAATTGGTAAGTTAATGCATCTGGCCTTCCATGTAAGTCAGACCCTCAGGAATGTGAACTTCCAGAGAGCAGTAACCAAGTGCCCTCTGCTTGACTGACTACATATACACATGTCTGTGCACATAGGGTGGCCTCAGTGAGGTCTTCCTAATTGGTTTTCTTCCTCTCCCCAAAAAATCTGCCTGACTAGGGTTCAGCTGAAGTGTGTAATTGCCCAGATGATGGCACGCCCTGTGGCTTAATCCTTTCCTCATTCCATTCCCTCTATTGCCAGAAGTCCATGTGCTACTCAAATGCATGCACAGATGGGAGAAATCCATGGGCATCAATCCAAACCATGAAAAAAAATCACACTCTAGAGTCCTTCAACAAGTTCCAAATATGACCTGTCAATATCAAAAAAGATGACTTTATTATCGTTGAGTCTGTTCAAGAAAGAATAAATAGTGACTAAGGGAGGATTCCCAGAAAATTTCAGCCTTTTGCCTGGAACTGACCTTACAGTAATGGATGAGGTAAGTGAGATACTAGCCTGGTTTTTATGCTTTGTAAAGGCAGATTAAGAAAAAGGAACCTGCGCTATGTATCTCCGTTGGTCTCTGGCATCTTCAAGTATCCCTTCACACTCCACTTTACTGAGCATCTGTCATCTGAATATGCACTGCCCCCCAAGACCTGGGTGGGCTTGGGGCTGAGACGGGAGAGATGGGGAAAGAGCCCAAGAGCAGGGGAGGCATGTAAGTGTGCAGGGGCTCCCCAGGGTGCTATAGGGAAACTCCTACTGGATTCGCTGTCCTCTGGGATCTCTTTCCACCCTGATGTCCCATGATTCAAGGGACTGGCGAGAGCCCATTAGATTATATCTTTGAGCAATCATATCAATTTATTCAGATGCCCAAAATGGGTGGTCCATGTGTCAACTGATAGGTTACATAGCACCGTTATGATGATTAAAATCCTGACTCAATTCCCCAATCAGTACATTTGTCTTTCTATGATAAGTGCCATTATCTTCTATATTTTACTTGTCTTCATCCAACTTTACCCACATCACACAGGTAAAAATAGAACCAAACATTTAATGTCATCAGCAACATGCAACACACCAAAATGGGTTCCATATTCCTATTCCAGCCACACGTTCTGAACTTTACATCTCCTAGGTCCTTGTTTGTTATATAGCAGATTTTCACAGAAATGGTGGATGAGTACTTTAAGAGCACTTTTTCAAAGAAAGAATTTTTTTTATAGTCAAAAAAAAAAAAAAAAAAAAAAGCACAGCTTTTAACTGTGGGGAGAATCCTGATTGATCTTACTTTGAAAATGAATGACATAAGGAGAGAGACTGTGTGAAACTCACATCAGTGATCATCTTCCCTCTGGTCTTATTTCTCTCTCTGTGGTTGGCCCGTTTCTGTTTCTGCTGCAAAACCCTTTCCCTGGTTGTGCGATACTCCAGTGCAAATTCACTAATGATCCTGCAGAATTTGTTTATGTTCACTTCCCGAATTGCGTAAGGTGGATGGCCCATAAAGAGTAAAAAGGAGTGGAATCTGCAAGGAAAAAAACAGTAATGGCAATGACTTCAGTTTTCAGAAACAAAAATTACTTGTCTAAAATGTCTCAGTAAGAAACCAATGTCAGAACTTAAAATAAATACTGCTACTACTACTACTACTACTAATAAAGAAACCAACAAGCCACACTCTCAGTAAGAAGACACTGTCCTTCATTCCTGGGGCTTTGAATTTTAAGACTCTTCTCAAATGAAAATGCAAACAGAAATTCAACTCACTTTCCCAGTGATGGAGGTTATATCTAGGTGGTAGGACTTCAACAGATTACTTTTTCATTTTGCATACCTGTGTTATAACATTTTTCTAAAATGGGTATATGTAAAACTTTTGTAAGAAAAATGTTAAAGTGGTATTTTAGAAAAATATTGCACCATTTCTAGATGATATGAGAATTGAATAGGAATAAATAAATGTTGCTTAGAAATTCTTTTAATGAACACTTAAAATTGACGTGAACTTATGAATAACATGTTAATCCATAGTTTGTAAATAGATGCTGTTTTCCGAGTAAATACTTTTAAACATTTCTTGTGATATTACATATAATCTTAATTTAATTAGGAAACACCAAAGAAGCAGAAAATAAATTTATTTTACCGACTTAATTTGTAAACAAAAATGATTAGACATTGTTTTAAAATGTTGTAAAAGAAATTACGTAAGCAAATAAGTACCCAATTTTTAGTTATTAGGAAATGAGAAAGAACACAGTAGGAGACAGAGGGAAAGCTTTCTGTGGAGCAAACAATATTATGTAAATGATACCACTATTTATAGACAAAAAATTTTGATCACTCTAATTTGTGCAGTTTGAATATGGATTTTTTAAAATAAGGGACACTGGCTTACTCTTTTTGAGAATAATGAAGTAAACATATAACTTGTATTTAAAGTAAAGGGCCTAAAAAATGATAGCCAAAACTACATAACTCTTAGAAGAAAACAAAGTAGAAATCTTTATGACTTTGGATTAATGGTTTTAGATATGACAACCAAAGCATAAGTGACCAAAGTAGATAAACAGGACTTCATTAAACTTAAAAACCTTTGTGTTTCAAAGGATATTATCAAGACTAAAAAGACAATCTAAAAGACAGGAGAAAATATTTGCAAGTCATGTGTCTAATAAGGGACTTGTGTCAGAATATATAAAGGAATCTTACAATGCAACACTAAAAAGACAAATAAAAAATGGACAAAGGATTTGAATAGACATTTCTCCTAAAAAGATATGCACACAGCCAAGAGATACATGAAAAGCTTCTCAACATCACTAAGGAATGCACATCAGAACCACAAGGAGACACCACATGCACCCACCAGGATGGCTGTAATAAAAGAGACAGGCTAGAACAAATGTTAGTGAGGATGTGGAAAAACTGGACCCTTTCCACAGTGCTGGTAGGAACATAAAATGGTCTAGCAGCCATAGAAAATGATCTGGCAGTTCTTCAAAAAAAAAATAGAGTTATTATATGACTTAGCAATTTTTCTCCTTTGCATAAAAAGAAATGAAAATATGTGTACACACAAAACTTTCTGCATGAAAGTTCATAGGAGCATTATTCATAATAGCTGAAAGTGGAAACAACCCAAATGTCCATGGACAGATAAACTAAATATAGCATTGGATGGATATAATGAATATAATGCATGGATAAACTAAATATAGCATTTCCAAATAAGGCCATGGATGACTGGCCCCATCACCTCTCTGACTTCATCTCTTGTGACTCCAGCTACACTGGACTCCTGGTTATTCCCTGCAAAAGCCCACCTCAGGGCCCCAGACACCATGTGTAGTGTACAGGAGCCCTGGAGGGACACAGAGGTCAAGGAGCTGAAAGCCTGCAGGGCCTGTGGGGAGGGGTGAGGAGGCCACTCCACAGGGTAGGACCATAGGTCTGACAAGGTATCCAGTACCAGCTGTTCCCCATGTCTAGAATGTTTTCCCCACTGACAGCTGCATGGATGGCTCTCACTCATCCTACAGGTATCTGCCCAAAATACCACCTCCTCCGAGAAGCCTTCCCTGACCACCCTGCGTCAGGTCACTACCTAACCATTTATACTCTTATTTTTTCTTCCTGGCTCTTATTACCACTTGATATTATATATTAAATATATGATATGATATTAGGATTGGATAGTACAATATAACAACTATTCAAGATCTGTATGCAGGAAGATTTGAGGGGAGAATCCATCAGCCCACAGCTAGTTAACCACTTCACCTCATTCTAATATATTAATGTTCTGGGTCCTACTTTATACATAGATAGAACCCAAGATTCTTTATCCTACACTTTCTAGAGCATTGTTTTTAGATGCACAGGGGATCCAAACTTAACATATAAATTGGAAATGTTATCTAAGCATATATTTTAGAAACAAGGAGAGTAACAACAAACAAGTAAAGGTCTGAAAAAGATCCAGATACACATTTGAAAAGAGAGAGATTATAGGATTCCTTCAGAAGAACAAAAAGGATATGACTTTGAGGCCGTAAAAACTTTTAAGGTATTTTTTTCAGTTTAGTTTGTAACTTTTAGAATACATGATATGAAGATCGTACGGTTATGGGCAGGCTGGCCCCCCTAACCAGTACTCCAAAGCACAAGTCAAACATCTTTGATCTGTTCCATCATCTGCCTCTTACTCAAGCCTGCCACTGAGTAGTGTGCCTAGCCCAGAATGAGGAGGGGTGGACTTTGGGCAATGGCACACCAGTCTTGGTGTTTACCTGTCTTCTGCCTGTCTTTCCCCCTTGAATGGCGGTCCACTGCTGTAGTTTGCTAGGCCTCCCAGGCAGGCTTTTGATGTGGTTTGACTGTGTCTCCACCCAAATCTCATCTCAAATTGCAGTTCCCATAATTCCCATGTATCGTTTAGGGATCAGGTAGAGATAACTGAATCATGGGGGCAGTATCGCCCATCCTGTTCTTGTGATAGTGAGTGAGTTCTCACGAAATCTGATGGCTTTATAAGGACTTTCCTGCTTTGCTCGGCACTTCTCCTTGCTGCCGTTATGTGAGGAAGGACGTGTTTGGTTTCCCTTCCACCGTGATTGTAAGTTTCCTGAGGCCTCCCCAGCGGTGCAGAACTGTGAGTCAATTAACCCTCTTTCCTTTATAAATTACCCAGTCTCAGATATGTCTTTATTAGCAGCATGAGAATGGACTAATAACAGTTTTCTTCTCCTCCTCTCCCCTGGTCCCTCTCTGTGCCTTTCACAGTGCAACTGTACCTAATGGATCTACAGGAGTGAGTGGGTGGGTCTGCACATCCAGAGAGTACAAAAGGATAAAAGGAAAGGTTAATATGCACGTTTAAGAATTAAAGACAAAACTCACATGATTATCTCAATAGACACAGAAAAGACCTTCAATAAAATTCAACACCCTTCATGTTAAAAACACTCAATAAACTAGGTATTAAAGGAATATACCTCAAAATATAATAATAAGAGCCATCTATGACAAATCCACAGCCAATCATACTGAGTGGGCAAAAGCTGGAAGCGTTCCTCTTGAAAACCAGCACAAGACACGGATGCCCTCTCTCACCACTTATATTCAACATAATGTTGGAAGTTCTGGTCAGGGCAGTCAGGCAAGAGAAATAAAGGGCATTCAAATAGGATGAGAGAAAGTCAAACTATCTTTGCTTGCAAATGACATAATTCTATATCCAGAAAACTCCACCATCTCAGCCCAAAAGCTCCTTCAGCTGATAACTTCAGCAAAGTTCCAGATACAAAATCAATGTACAAAAATCACTAGCTTTCCTATACACCAACAACAGTCAAGCTGAGAGCCAAATCAGAAAGGCAATCTCATTCACAATTGCCATGAAAAGAATAAAATACCTAGGAATACAGCTAACCAGGGAGGTGAAAGATCTCTACAATGAGAATTACAAAACACTGCTCAAAGAAATCAGAGACGACACAAACAAATGGAAAATATCCCATGCTCATGAACTGGAAGAACTAATATCATTAAAATGGCCATACTGCCCAAAGCAGTTTACAGATTCAATGCTATTCCTATCAAGCTACCAAAGACATTCTTCACAAAACTAGAAAAAAACTTTTAAAATTCATATGGGACAAAAAAAGATCCTGGATTACCAAGGCAATCCTAAGCAAAAAGAACAAAGCTGGAGACATCACACTACCCAACTTTATAACATAGGGCTACAGTAATTGCAACAGCTTGGTACTAGTACAAAAAAAGACCCATATACCAACGGAACAGAATAGAAAGCCCAGAAATAAGGTTGCACACCTATGACTATCTGATCTTTGACAAAGCTGACAAAACAAGCAATGGGGAAAAGACTCTCTATTCAATAGATGGTGCTGGGATAACTGGCTAGTCAAATGCTGAAGATTGGACCCCTTCCTTACACTACATACAAAAGTCATCTCTAGATGGATTAAAGACTTAAATGTAAAACCCAAAACTATAAAAACCCTAGAAGACAACCTAGGCAATACCATCCTGGACATAGGAACAGGCTGACAAAGATACCAAAAGCAATCACAACAAAAGCAAATATTGACTAATGGGATCTAATTAAATTTAAGAGGTTCTGCACAGCAAAGGAAACTATCAACAGAGTAAACAGACAACCTATAGAGTGGGTGAAAATTTTTGCACACTATGCATCTGACAAAGGTCTAATGTCGAGCATCTTTAAGGAACTTAAACAAATGTACAAGAGAAAAATGAACAACCCCACTAAAAGTGGGCAAAGGACATACATGAACAGACACTTTTTTTTTTTTTTTTGAGATGGAGTATCACTGTCACCAGACTGGAATACAGTGGCACCATCTCAGCTCACTGCAAGCTCCACCTCCCGGGTTCACGCCATTCTCCTGTCTCAGCCTCCCGAGTAGCTGGGACTACAGGTGCCTGCTGCCATGCTCGGCTAATTTTTTTTTTTTTATTTTCAGTAGAGACAAGGTTTCACCGTGTTAGCCAGGATGATCTCGATCTCCTGACCTCGTGATCCACCCGCCTTGGCCCCCCAAAGTGCTGAGATTACAGGCTTGGGCCACCACGCCCGGCCCTGAAACGACACTTTTTAAAAGAAGATATACATATGACCAACAAGAATACGAAAAAAAAAGCTCAACATCACTGATCACTAGAGAAATGCAAATCTAAGCCACAATGATATACCATCTCACATCAGTCAAGATGGTTACTAAAACGTCAAAAAATAACAGATGTTGGTGAAGTTGTGGAAAAAAAGGAACACTTATACACCGTTGGAGTAAATTAATTCAACCATTGTGGAAAGCAGTATGGTGATTCTTCAAAGAGCTAAAAGCAGAACTTCCATTCGACCCAGCAATCCCATTACTGGGTATATACCCAGAGGAATATAAATTATTCTATCAGACACACGCACACAAATGTTCATTGTAGCACTAATCACAATAGCAAAGACATGAAATCAACCTCAATGCCCATCAATAACAGACTGGATAAAGAAAATGTGGTACATATGCACCATGAAACACTATACATCCATAAGAAAGAACGAGATCATGTCTTTTGTGAGAACATGGATGGAGCTGGAGGCCATTATCCTTAGCAAACCAACACGGGAACAGAAAACCAACTATCGCATGCTCTCATTTATAAATGGGAGCTAAATTATAAGAACTTATGGACACAAAGAAGGAAACAACAGACATGGGGTCTACATGAGGGTGGAGGGTGGGAGGAGGGAGAGGAGCAGAAAAGACAACTATTGGATACTGGCCTTAATACCTGGGTGATGAAATGATCTGTACAACAACCCCCCTTGACACGAGTTTACCTATGTAACAAACCTTCACATGTATCCCTGAATCTAAAATAAAAGTTAAAACAAATGCAGGTTTGAACATCCAAAACAAAATTTTCTTAGCCAGGAAACAGTTTTGAAAACTAGGTTTTACCTAAAGAGACAGCTTTTTGAAACTTTTTTATCTGAAGTCAAAATATAAGTATTTAGGCTCATTTGCATGACTAAGATGATCCCACTGGTTGGTTACCAGCTGTAAGGCCCTGAACTAGGGTTCTTCTCCTTTCTGTGCCTCAGTTTCTCAAAGTGTTAAGTTAAAAAAAAATCACAGCTGTCCTCAGCTATGATCTTGAGGACTGTTGGTGGGAGGGGGAAGGAAAAATGAGGCACAGTCCTTGGGGCTCTCAGTCCTCCATCTCAATTTCAACAAGAGAGTCCTGCTTTAATCAGTTCTACATGCAGGGCTCCAGCTAAAGACTTCATTTGAACCCAAGGTTCTACGGTTTAGATAGTTTGGATTGGCCACTTCCTGGTACCACTTCCCTTTAGTCACGCCCCTTTTACTACCCACACCAAAACCACAGTGAACTTCTGGCTCCTCCTGGTCATCCACAATGGGATGTAGACAGGTGAGGTGGGAGCAGCCATCATCTGGGTGACCAGCTTACCAAGGAGAATGGGACAATCAGAGCAAATACTTTATAGCTTAAGAAACAGACATACCACCAAACTGAGTTTTTAATCTGTCTCGGATAAAATGGTTAACGTAACCAAGCTCAACAGCTTTATAAAACGTTCAAAAAATTACTCCAGTTTCATGACATTCCAAATAATAGTTGGTGTTTCTCTCTCTCTCTCTCTCTCTCTCTCTCTCTCTCTCTCTCCCTCCCCCCTTTCTCTCTCTCTCTGTGTGTTTGTGTGTGTGTGTGTGTGTGTGTGTGTGTGTGTGTGTGTGTGTTTTAAATGGGGAATTGCTTGCATAATACAAAGCACAGAGGGCCAAACCAGCTCGCATTCCCTGCCTCTTTGATTTCAGTAAGAAATCTGACAAAATTTCTTAAAAGTTCCTTTGAGGAAGGAAGGACAGCCAGAAGGTCTAGATAGAGCACAGTCAGGGAGATTTATAGTTGAACAATTATTTTCCAAATGAACTGATTAACAGATAGTTGTCAACCTGGAGGGAAGATTCTGCTCCTTATTTTTGTCCTGTCCAACATTTAAAAACTACTTGCCATTTTCTCAGTGGTCTGGATGAAGACCCTGGGAGCACGATTATCAAAGCAGAAACTGACACAAGCTGGGAGAGGGTTCATGTGCAGATAAAAGTATCAGGTTCTTAAAAAGTTCTGTATAGGCTTAAGAAAGGTGAAAGAAGGAGATGAGGAAAGAAGGGAAAGGCAGGGAGGGAGGGAGGAAGGAAGAATGGGTGAGGATCCCTCAACTGTGTTCTGTGACAAAGCAAAGGAGAAGAGAGTGGTAGCCATGGTAGGAAAGGCCCTGGCCTGGGAAGTTAGAAGATCCATGTTCTAGTCTTCGGGCTGCCCCTGCTTTCTGGTGGCACAGCCCTGGACAGCCATGGGTAGTTCCAGACCCCATTCTCCTTGTGGGAAAAACAAGGTCGGACACCTTACTGCTGTGTCTCCAGGGTCTTCTGGGATCCTGTGACTCTGAGGAGGGCTGGTCTCGAGGACAGTGCTGTGATGGAGCCTGGACCTCACTCAGGTAGGCTGTGGCATAGAGCAGCTGTTGGAGGATCCATTACTGGAAGGTCCTCTGAAGGCCAGCTGCAGATCAGGTAAAAGAGGAACTTTTCTAACAAAGAGAGTTGCCTTGAAAGGGAGTGTCCTCTCTATAGGTGAAATTCTTCCAGCAGACCCAGAGATGCAGGGTTCAATTTGTTAGGAATCTTACAGATGCAGTTCCTGATAGATAGGATTTTGGGATCAAATTATTTCTGAGATTCCTTCCAACTTTGAGATTTGATGGCATTATATTATTGTGTAAGAAAAATTAATTAGCCATGAAACTGTTAAACATCTGTATCATCAATGTACTTGCGATGTACCAAGAATGTGCAAAAATCTGTAAATTTAACCATCGGCTCTTAATTTGCAGCACAAATTTTTCAATATGCCACTGTACTGATTTTCTATAAGTTCCTCAATCCACTTACCTGTTGATTATCCTTCTATGGACAATCTTTAAAATTATAATTCGCTCTGCACAGTCTTTCAGGAACTCTGACATCCGTTGTTTTAAAACTGGTTTCATTTCATGTTTTGCAATTGCCTTGAGGTGATCCCATGAAGCCTTGCATCTTCTCTCCATCTGACATAAATTATCCTGAAGTTGATCAAAGTCAACCTGAAAATCAGAGCGAGAACATTGCAAACACTGAAACCGCCAAACACCAACCTGAATTGGGAGACCAAACTGCCTCTGGGGAGAAACAAACATCAAAACCAAATTCACATCTTGAAATACAAACATATTTGCAGGCTAAAAATTATTCACATGTGTATTTGTCATTATCTTGACATCACATTATTTAGTGATAAAACTGTTCTCCAAATGAACTCAATACATGTGTCACCTCTTTTGGCCATATTTAGAAATAAATCTTTGGGAACTATAAATTAAAACATGATATCAAGGAACCCTAGTACAAGATGAACTAAGAAGATGTCTCATAAATTTTTTTCAAAGCACTCTTATTCTTCAGCAATAATATTTCTCTTAAAGTTGAGAAATGCACCCTAGTCTGACGAGGATGGCTCTGCTATGCTGGGGACCAACTAATGGGCAACCACCTTCTCTTCGTGATGATATCCTTTATAGTGTGAGTGACAAGTTGTTTTATTCACCTAACCACTCACTCATTCCACCAACACTCACGGAGAAACTACACCAGTCTCTAAGCCAGGCACTGAACATAAACACAAATGCTGAATGAGACAACTTCCTGTTCTCAAGGAGGCTGACTGTACACACAGGTGATTCCCAAACTCTGAAGGACACATAGCCCCCACCAGGCCCGTGTGTGTGCCTGTGTGTGGGTGTGAGGGTTGCCAGCAGATGCACCTCACACATGCAAGAGACAGATGTGACAGAGCGCTGGCTGTGAATTCAGGGATGTGCAGACAGGCTGGATTGCCTGAAGGAGGCTGAGATGAAGTTTTCTAAGGTGATGATTTTATAGAATTTCCAGACTAAAAATTACATAAATCAGAGAGATTTTTAGTCATTAAAAAAATACATCAGAGGGCCACATTTAATAGAGGGATGGGGAAAGAAATTGAGAAGGACAAGAGCGGAGGAAGAATAGATAAATAAGTGGGTGAGCTGACAGGAGGGGCCTGGGGTGGATGGAAAGTAGCTAAGATGGGAAAGGCTGTGTCCAGCAAGCAAAAGCCAGAGCAGCAGGAGGTGCGTGGGGGTGAGCAGGAGGTGCGCGGAGGGTGCGGGGGTGAGGGATGAATGGGAGGTGTGCGGAGGGTGTGGCGGGGGGTGTTAGTGGGAGGTGCGAGGAGGGTGAGGGTAGGGGATGAGTGGGAGGTACGCGGAGGGTGTGGCGGGGGGCTGAGCGGGAGGTGCGTGGAGGTGAGCAGGCGCGCGGAGGTAAGGAGCCACTGACAGAGGCAATGCGCAGGGCCTGCTGAAGCCCACAGGGGACTTGCTGGAGTGACCTCAGACCTCCAGGCCCATCCTTAGAAGGACAGTGTAGGGGAAAGAGTCCGCAAAGATGGATTTTGTGAGAGGATCTGTGGCACCAACAGGATGAAGACACGCAGTGTGGTGTCTGGTGTGAGGCAGGGAGGCGTGCAAGACACCGTATGTACTTGACTTCCTGATGCTATTGCATCAAAAAGAGAAGACGAGTTTAGGCAGAGCCCCTGGGATTCAAGTATGCAGGGTTTCATGGCACTTTGAGGAAAATGATTTGTCTGAAACCAAAGGAATCCTGAGTCCAGATAGGAAAGGCTTCGATTTCTCATGATACAATGAGGCTTAGAAAAAAATTCTGATAGGCCAGTTCAGGGTCCCCTGCTCAGTGCACCTGGCAGAGCCCAGCCTGTGGCTCTGGAGGTAGGTGGAGGAGGCCCTCAGCCACCAGGTCCCCACAAGCCAGGGCTGTGGCAGAAGGCAGACAGAGAGGAAGGGCCCCTTGAAGCAGGCCTCAGCAGCCAACCCACATCCTTCCCCACCTTTGCCCACCACTCTCTCTCTTCCTCTCATGATGGATTCCAACACACCCCAGTACTGCCAGCTCTCATGCTCCAGCCAGGGGTGTTTCCAGAAGGTTCCTTCACACTGGCCTGGTTGCTGTACCCTATTTAAGGGTGTCTTTCACCCCGGCCCCCTACCCTAGTGAGTTTCCTGTGCTCCTAAGACCTTCACATCTCCCACTTCTGGTGTGTTTGGGATCCCTCCAGGAGTTGGTCAGCCTCAGTGACCCCCTGCACTAGAGGCAGCCAGGTGTCCACATACTGCGACTGTCTCTTTTCTAATGAAGCATGAGTTCATGAAGATATTAACTCTGCACTTGCTTTAAGAGCTTACAGCTGAGGGCCAAGGCCATATACTGTTTACAGCCCTATAAAAATGTTCTCTTTGGGTAAGATCATAGGGACTGCCGATCTCTGGTGAGCGGGGGCCAGAAGGGCCCTGCTTTCTGGCTCCACACCTCACTGCAATGTCCTATGGACATCTCAGGAAGAGCCAAATTGCATCTTTTTGACATGGTTGCCCACCTAAGACAAGCTGTGCTGTTTCAGTGTTCTGGAGAATCCACCCTGGTGAGTAACAGTGCTCAACAGTGGACACAGGGTTTAGGAATGGGATGGCAGGCTTGCCTTGCATACCTCAGTAGGAAAGAATCTGACCGAGAACCAGAGATAGGAAAAAAAATCTTAAAATTCATTAGAAATGCCACAAAACAAATCATATTCACAAACTCTAGAGCAGAGAATGCAGGCAGCACTTGGGCATTTTACTTAATAGGGCACGTGTTCCCCGCGGATGACCGATAAAGACCCCGTGGCTGTGGCGAGACCAGGCCCACTCCTCGGCATCCGCAGACCTACCTTGGCTGACCTGGTGATGGCCCCGATCTCCGAGTACAGATCGGAGCTGTCTGGGAAGTTTTCCACCACCATGGTGCACACGTGGTGGAGAAGCGACTGCTTGTGCACTGTGTCTTTGACTTCTGGAACCTTCTCGAGGTAGCTTAACTCAAACGCTTTGGCCTGTTTCGCAAACATCAATATAAAAGACAAGTTTCACGCAGGCTCTTAGAGAACAGCACAGATGGTTAGAATCAATTCCCAGCTGCAGTCGCCCCAACATTCAGTTTCTCTGTGACTGAAGCTCCTGGGGCCACATGTTCCATGAACCAGGGCTGATCACACGTGGGCCAGCCACACTGAGAATGAGGGAGCCTCTAGCCCTTTCCCACCACAGCCATGAGCCATGTCCCAGGGCTCACCCCTAAATCAGGGTGCTGTGGGACTAGGCTCTGACATCTGTTTATCTCCTTCCTCCTCCCTTTGCCTGCTGTCACCTACTTCCTGGCCAAAGCTGGGTCCATTTTAAAAAGTTGCTTTTCTTAATAGCTAATGCATGTTGGGCTTAATACCTAGGTGATGGGTTGATAGGTACAGCAAACTACCAGGGCACATGTTCACCAGTGTAACAAACCTGCACATCCTGCAAATGTACCCCGGAACTTAAAAATATTTTTTTAAAGTTGTTTTTCTTTAAGCATCAAAATGCATGTAAGCATGAATATTTGAGTGATAAGCTCAGGGGAAAAAATGGGGCAGAAGAAAGTTTTCCAATGTCAAATTTGAGAGTAGTTACACTTCATAAAGAATCATGTGTGTGTTTTCTGTTTTCTTATTGATAGCAAGACACTGGTTGAAATCTTGAGACGGAATCTTGCTCTGTCACCCAGGCTGGAGTACAGTGGCAAGATCTCAGTTCACTGCAACCTCCACTTTCCAGGTTCAAGCGATTCTCCTGCCTCAGCATCCTGAGTAGCCTGGACTACAGGCACGTGCAGCCATGCCTGGCTAATCTTTTGTATTTTTAGTAGAGATGGAGTTTCACCATGTCAGTCAGGATGGTCTCGATCTCCTGACCTCGTGATCTCAGCCTCACAAAGTGCTGAGATTACAGGCATGAGCCACTGCACCCAGCCCAGGCCCTGATATCTTAAGAACAAAATTCCTTCTAGATTTTCAGCAAGAAGACACAAAAGTCATTTGTTCTACTGTGTTTTGGGGGACCTGAGGTACAACTTTCATCAGCAATTGCTGGGCAGGGATTTTGTGGCAAGGGGGGGGCTGCAGGATGAGGGATGGGGACGACTTACATTAGTTCCATTTAGAAAGTTTCCAATGGCTAAGAGAGTAGACAGGATAAAGCCCAAGGTTTTATTGTTCTCCAACTGGTCTATTCCTTCCTTCAGGTCCAGGAGTGGTTCTGCTACTTCCTTTCAGTTAAAAAAAAATTAGACGATAAAAACTGTACAATTTGGCTTTACTTTGTTCTTTTGACTTTCTGTATAAGGGAACACGCGGTGCTCTCCCCAGCACGAGGCAATCCCCCGCTATGGGCATTGTTCCTAGGTATGGAAACGTGTGGCAGGGAGAGCCTCTACTCCCCAGACCCTGCAGTGGAGACCAAAAGGACCTTGTGCTGGGGTGACAAGGGTTCTGGACTCCCCGTTCCTGCCTCAGGGAATGCCCTCCTCTTACTCTCCTTCCTGGCTGTGGCTGACTTCTGGGAAACTCTTCCCTCCCATCTTCCTTCAGCTTCTAGACCAGAGTCTTCTTCTTTGCTTTTTCTCGTTCCAGGCAGATTGGCAATGAAAGTTGTGGCCTCGATGTCCCTGAACTGCCCCAGGCCTCCTCCTCCCTTCAAGGCACTCTATGGCTAGCCACCTCTCAGCCTCGGCTGCTCACCAGAAGGCTACTGCCCTCACTACCCCACTGCCTTCATGATCCCCCTCCCTCAGACCTCCAGCCTACCCTGTAACCTCATGGCCTCCATCTCCCCCACCCTCTCTGCTGCTGTTCTGTGGCCCCCACTCCTTTGTCTTGACTAAGGCTCTCCCCCAGACTATATCCCAAAGCCAGGAGATCCAGCTTCAGTTTCTCCAGCCCAGGTCCTGCCAGGCTGACCGAGTGATCTGTTTTCTCCATGATGTTACCTCCCTTAGCTAAAGAAAGTCACCTGAGCATGCTGGCTGGTCTTGTGACCCAGTCATCGCAGTCACCTCAGCAGTCCTAGGTGTCTTTCTCTCTGCTTGACTTCCTGATGAATTCAAATACTGTAGTTCCCTCCTGAAGTCCCCCAAACCCACCACCACCTATCTGGCCCTCAGTATAGGACCTTGCTCCTTCCTTTGCCAGAAGATGGAGACCACATAGCCTCTCTACTTGGCTT
The DNA here is from genome assembly GCF_009764315.1 of Trachypithecus francoisi. Classification (NCBI taxonomy): domain Eukaryota; kingdom Metazoa; phylum Chordata; class Mammalia; order Primates; family Cercopithecidae; genus Trachypithecus; species Trachypithecus francoisi. The sequence continues at coordinate 19,222,521 of NW_022681464.1, forward strand.
TATGTTTTTAGAGATGGGGGTCTCACTCTGTTGGCCAGGCTGGAGTACAGTAAGGTGATTATAGCCTACTACAGCCTTGAACTCCTGGCCCCAAGTGATCCTCCTGCCACAGCCTCCTGAGTAGCTGGGACTACAAGTGCATGCCACCACACCTGGCTAAGTTTTTAAAATTTTTGTAGAGACACGGTCTCACTATGATGCTCAGGTTGGTCTTGAACTCCTGACTTCAAGTCATCCTCTTGCCTCAGCCTCCCAAAGTGCTGGGATTACAGGTGTGAGCCACTGCACCTGGCCCACTTGGCCTATAGAATCTGTCTCTTCTGGGGACTTCCTCTCAACTAAGATCCCACACAGTTCACTTTCCATCTCTCCCTTTTCTTCTCCACTGGCTCCTTCTGTTCAGCCTGCATCAAACTCCCACTGCCCTATTCCAGAGAGGATGCCCATGTCCTCTGCTTTCTACTCAGGAGGAGCCTCCTCAAGCTTTCTCCATTAAGGCCCCTTTCCTTCTATTCTCCTCCCAAACTCTTGCAATAGGCATCATCTTCAACTTTCTACCAGGGATACTCTCTCAAAGGGACCCAAAGACCTGCTAATTGCCATAGTCACTGGCAGTTTAGGCAATTATTATCAGGCGGAAGGATTATAGGAAATTTTCTGTATTGTGCTTTTCTGTATTTTCCACATTTTCTACAATGAGAATATAGGACCTGAAAAAAAAATTAACTGTTTTGCTTTGTAATCAATCACCTGGTGCCCACAATCTAGTATCTGAGGCTGGCACCAGGCAGACACTTTAGAATCAGCCTCCATTGGCCAGCTGCTGATCACTTGGTATACACACGACCTGCTCATTGTCAACTCACCCTCCACACCCTATGCCAAGAATGACATTTCACTGCCTTAATACTGATCAATGAAAAACTGCCTTTCTCAACCCTGTGGATGTGGGATCAGCTGCCTCTCTTACTGAGGGCTTACCTTTTCTGTAGTTTCATAATCCATTTTGAATGCCCAGAGGTGAAGTCGTGCAGAGAGCTCGCTGATGGAGGAGAGGGTGAGGAGGAACTGCTCTGCACTGCCCAAGGGGATTTCAGGGTTGGCCAGCTGAGCTTCCTGGATTTTCTGCTTCTCCTCGTCGGTGGGAATCATCGTTAGAATTTTCTGGAAATATGAGATATTTTCTCTTAGTGATGGACCCTCCCCTGCCCCTTCAATGTTATAAAATTCATATTACAATTTTCCAACCAGGTGATAGAGGTATCTACAGGTGTTATATTATCATAAACCGAATATACTTGAAGCAACTTGACCCAAAATTTCAGGGTTTTGCACACAAAGGACATTCTAGGCAAGAAAGGGAGATGGGAGGTGAGAAAAAGATGAAAAACAAGATACAAGATTAGAGAACAGCTCCCCATTCCCTAGGAAGTAGAGTAAGACATGTCAAAAATATGCTTTGTAGCACTTCTGGATTAACTTAAAAGCTTACAAAAATGAATCGTTTTCAAGTAACTCAGATTGACTTTTGTTCATGTGACATATAACTATTTTAACTTACATAGAAATGATAGTACCTTAAGTAATACTAAACTTCAGTCTGAGTCCAGAAAAAATTATGATGGTATCTAGAAATACAAGCTAATAAAAGAAGTATATCTTTTTACTTCTATTTGTTCCTGGTAAAAATCAATTGTGGAAGGCAGAGAAGGCAAAAAGGCACCAGAATACACACAATTCTCATACACTCAAATTCCTTTGTGATTACATTTTTTAAAGTAAAAATTCTCATGTCTACTCTTACTATTCCTATTGAACATCATATGGAAACCTTGGCCAGGTACATAAAAGAAATAAAAGGCATACAGACTGGAAAGGAAAAAACTGCTCATACACACAGGTGTCATAATTGTCTGTATAAAAACTATAAGGAATCTACAAAAAAATGTCTAAAACAAAAAAAGTGAGTTTAACAATGTATGATGTAGGGTCAAAACACAAAAATCCATCTTATTAGTTCATTATCTGCACATTTATAATAAACTAAGTTTTAAAAAATGCTATTTGCAATGAAACACATAGGTATAACTCTAACAAATCCTATTAAGTATCTTTATGCTAGAAACTAGAAAATGCTGATGAAAGCAATCAAAGAAGATAGAAACAATAAATACATGGAGAGACATACTATATTCATGGACTGAAAGACACAACACAGACAAGATGTTACTTCTTCCAAAATTGATCTATAGATTTAATTCAATTCCAATCAAAACACCAGGATGATTTTTTTGTAGATATATGATGCAGGACAGGTGAGCCCCAAAATTGGGGCTTAGCCTGGGATGGTTTTTGGCTTTAACCAGGAAAGAATTCAAGGGCAAACTGGTAGTGAGAGACTGAAATTTTTTATTGAACAGTACTGCTCCTTCTGGAGCAGGGCTAACTCCTAGGCAGTGTGCCCAGGGTTAGCGAAGTATGGGCTCTTGGCAACAGTATTTATACTCATGTAAATCAATTTTCAATTATATGCAAATTAAAGGTCAGGTCAACACAAATTGAGGGGTGGGTTGTTTAGAACTTTCTAGGAAAGGGATAGTAAGTTTTGGGTCTTGCCCTGGAAAGGGGTGGTAACTTGTGGGTTGTTGCCATGGCATTTATAAATTGTCGTGGCTCTAGTGGGAGTAGCTTATACTTATGAGCAATGAGGGCAGCTAAGGATTGATTTTGTCTGTGTCTGTGGTTTTCATCAGTTTTTTTGCTTTATCCCATCTGAACCAGATCTTGTTTTGATCATCAGAGTTGGGACCAGAAAACAAGTCCTGCTGGTCTCCTACCTTACACAGACAAGCTGATTCTAAAAGTTACATGGTAAAGCAGAAGAACTAGAACAACTAAATTTGAAAAAGAGTAATCTTGGAGAAATCATATAACCTGACTTTAATAAATAAAAAGCTATGGTAAATTAAGACAGTGTGTCATTGGTAAAAGGACAGACACCTAGATCGATGGGACAGAGCAGACAGTTCAGAACAGGACACACAAATGTGGCCCATTGATTTTGAAAAAGGTGCAAGGCAATTCAAGAGAGACAGGATATTATTTTCATCAAATGGTGTCAGAACAACTAGACTCCATATGCAGAAAAATGCAACCTCAAGTTAAACCTTACAGTATACATAAACAAACTCAAAATGGATGACAGATCTGAAAACAAAATGGAATACTATGAAACTTTTAGAAGACAACATAGGAGAAAACTTTTATAACCTATGTTAGGCAAAAATTTCTTAGACATGATTCCAAAAAAGAATAAGTTAATAAACCAAACTTCATCCAAATTAAAAACTTTTGCTTTGTGATAGACACTGTTAGAGAATAGAGGACAAGCTATAGTTCCTCAAAATATTAAATATAGAATTATCATACAACCCAGCAATTCCATTCTTGGGTATTTATCCTAGAAAAATGGAAACTTACTTTCACACAAATGCTTGTACATGAATATTTGTAGTAGCTTTATTCATAACTGCCAAAAACTGGACCAAGCTAAATATTCTTGAGTGGTGAATATACAAATTGTAGTAGATTCCCTGCAATGCAATAGCACTCGGCAATAAAAGGAACAAACTATAGATATGTACAATGATTTGAATGAATCTCAAAGGCATCGTGATGAGTGAAAGAAGCCAGTCTCAAAAGGTTACATGCTATTTACAGGACATTTTTGAAAAGACAAAACCATAGCGATGGGGAATATATAAGTGGTTACCAGGTGCCAGAGGTGGGTTGAGGGTACAACTACAAAACGGCAACACAAGAGTTTTGTTGGACGATGGGACTGTTTTAAATCCTGATTGCAGTGGTCATTGCATGAATTTATATGCTTTAAAACTCACAGAACCATATACCAAAAAGTCGACTGCACTCTATATGAGTTCAAAAACTAAGAAAATAAATAACAAAATGAGAAACAGGACTCTTGACACCACAGTCCCTACATATGCAGATGTTTACACAAGTGTGCATCAGGATGTATCTGGCTGGGATAGATGCAGTCCTGGGCTTGATGAGGGTGTTAACCGGCAGGCCTGCCTTAGTTTATCAGAAACCAATGATGCAAAACTGCATTGCAGTTGTGCATTCAGGCTGTAGTCAGTGTAAAGTTATCAAAGGTGAACCTGAGACACCTCCCTTTCCAACTTTCCTTTCACTGGCTCTCCAATCACTGAGGCTTTGGGTGGAATTTGAGCATCTGGAGAGATATGTGGTGGCAGTGCTCCTTGCTTTCCCACAACCTGGCACATGTCCCACCTGTTCATGCAGATAGCATTAAGAGACAGCCAAGACACTTCAAGCAGATGTTGCCTCTTTAAAAACATGCATGATTTAAATTCAATTAGTTTTCAAAATAAATGCTTCACTAAAATTTGTATTTTAATTTCCTTAGCACTGCCATTGTTTTTGGCATGACCAAAATTCCAAAATGAAAAACTATCAACACTTTGTACAACCTTCAGAAGACGTCTTCCTGTAATGAATTTTGTTGCTTTGTTCCTTTGAGAAAGCAATTACTCTTCTTTTTGTTTTTAATTTATCTAATTTATACTACTTGGTCAATGTTGGAGATTTATGAGGTTGCCACCTGCCAGTTTATTTTATTTTTTTTACACATCACTGACAATAAGAATAGTTGTAAGACAGTGGAATGGTAGGTTAAAGCCACCTCCTATGAGCCCCTCCTATGAGCTGATGGCCCTTGTTTTTTGTGAGCAGATGATAATGTGATGATTATGAGGTAGTATTTTTAACTTGCTTTTCTAAGTCAGTAGATTTATTGATAATTTCATGATCATCGTATCATTTCACAGGAAAGCAAACATCAAACAAGACCAATATGTTGATAGGGATAGGAAGCAGAGAATTTCTAGACAGAAAAGGGTAGGGTCCCTGGCAAAGGCCCCACCCTCAAGCCTGGAACTGTGGCCCAAAGTGAGAACTTTACATCCCCGTTTTCCCACCTTTTCCAAAACCACCCCTGGTCTGCCCCACCCCCATCCTGTACCCATAAAAACCCCAGGCTCCACTGGCAGAGAGCAGAGAAGGGGAGAAGAGAAGCAGCAGGACATCAGAAATTGTGGTTTGATGTCAGAGAGAGGCAGCTTGACTTCAGAGGGATGGCTTGACAGAGTTGCTTCCAAGAGGAGTACAGCTGGGGATGGCCAGACTCTGGGGGAAGATCGCTTTCCCATTCCATCCCCTTTCCAGCTCCCCTTCTTGCTGAGAGCCATTTTCATTGGCAATAAAACCCTCTATATTCACCATCCTTCAATTCATTTATGTGACCTGATTTTTTTCTGGACGCCAAACAAGAGCTCTGGTGTCACAGATGTGGGTGCTAAAGGCTGTCACACTGACCCTCTGCCCTCACTGGTGGAGAGCAACCACCTCACACAAAAAGGCAGAGGGTCAACTGAGTTAACACTTAAGCCATCCACGATGGCAAAGCTAAAAGTCGTACGGTACACATGCCCTCTGGGGTTTCAGGGGTTGCGGGTACTCCCCACCAGACACTGCTGCAGGGCCCACATGGAGTTTTGCTCCTGCCGGTGCCCAGAAGCACATGCCCCGGCTCCTGCACTCACTCACCTGTGTGCTCCCACTTCTTAGAGGAGTTGAGAGCTATGAGCTGAGTAAGCAAGGCACTCCCATCACAAGGCCTGTGAAGGGGTCAGGGAAAATGTCCTGTTTCAGTGTGATAACCTCCATGTTTTTAGCTTTTGCCTAGACAGCGTCCCTCTAGCACTGCTCTAAGTATATTTGCTTTTGTATCTGAAAGTCCATGTATTTTGGAGAAAAATGCAGAAATCTCCTTTTTTTAAAAATAGACCCCAATACTATTGGGTTCGGCCATTTCATTTACCTGCACGTGAAACCATAATGAGTAATTCTTTTGCCCTGGGAGTTTTAAACAGAACCCTGGCTACAGCTTTGGATAAGCATCTGCCACAAGGATTTTGGTGACTGCAGTAGAAAGTTGAAGCCCTGAGGGCTATGCCTGGTTTGCACACAATGTGCATATTTGCATGAGAAAATAGTGTTCTATCCATGTACTTACATTCCTATAGCAACTTAAAAAAAAAAACAAAAAAACTTCAAAGCATCTTGATAGTATCTTCTTTCATCCTTAGATTACTCATTGAGGCACATTAGGGCAGAAATTACTGTGTCAAACTCACAGACAAAATGATTTGCCTGAAGCTAAGCTGGATCAACCAAGGCAGAGCTAGAGAAGAATCCAGGGGCTACCTCTAGTTTCTAGCACTAGCCCCATAGTTCATAGGGATTCAAATTAATAGTGAATAAATTCAACCATAAATGCAAATTAGCAGTGCAGCTAAGCCACTCAGTCATCAAGATATTCTGGTTCCCTGGCACTGCTGAGTCAACTGTGGCTCTCTGTGGTCAGGTTCGTCTGCATATGTCCGGCACCCATGCAGCTGGGCACCTGTGGACAGGCACTGTGCAGGGTAAACTGCTTTCAAAGATGCTGTCATTTTTTATCTGTGGCCAAAGAAAATTTCTGTTTCTAGGATGCCGATTGGATTGGCAGCCAAGTTGGGCCAAGTTAAATGTTGTTTGGGACCATTCAATTGTGCTACTCTCTGAGTGGACACAGACTCTACAAAAATTAGAGAAGAAAGAAAAAGAAAATAAAAATTGTCATACTTCCATTTATGATAATTTGATGCCATTTTACTTGGGGAAATATCATTAATGCTACTTAAAGATGGCTGCAAAATGATTATCTGAAGTTTAATATTCTTATGAAAAATGACTTCCTTAATGAAGTTAACTACTCCTTCAGGTTTTCATGACAAACCTGGATACATATCATTAGGTTGCTAAGCAAAGCCATGGGATGAAAACATTCTAATTATATTTAGGTACACAGAGCTTTCAAACAACCCCATTAAGCCATGGTGCCAAGCTACAGTGCTTGCATCCGAGAAGCAGACAGTTTGGCTAAAGGCCCTCTGGGTGCAAGCCGGAAATCTCATTAACAAAGATCTGTATGTACCCAATTGCATGTCTTCTCAGTCCTGATTTAACTCTTGAACAAGCCTAGAGAACAAGCTCTGGGTATTGGTTTGGCACAGGGATCTAGATCATCTATCTCTACCTCTCAGGTCCCTGAGATCAATGGCCCAAGATAGTAGGTGATGCCTGAGAGTGCCCTGGATTCCATGTTCTCCAAGAGGGCTGTTTCGACTGGAGTCTTCTCAGCTGTCACTGGGAAGTGCTGAGGGATCTACATAGTCTCTGGATTCACACAGACAGCCTTTAGATCAGGGGCTCTCAACCGGGGTGATTTTGCTCCTGGGGGTACGTGACAATGTATGGAGACAGTTTTGGTTGTGGGGGGAGAGTAGGTGTTACTGACATCTAATGGGTAGAGGCCAGGGATGTGCTAAACATCCCATAATGCACAGGACAGCCTCCTACAACAAAGCACTGTCTAACCCAAAATGCCAGTAGCATTGAAGTTGAGAAACCCACCTTAGAAGAGAACATAAACATGTAACTCTCTGTCGTTGTGACTATGAATTTACTGAGGACTCCCGATGCAAGAAAATCTCAGTACGGGCTACCAGTGTTTGCTATGGCTGTGTCTTCTCACTTCAAATTGCTCCGTAAGTCAGTTACACCTGGGTAGCAAATGTAGGCAGCACAGTGTAAAGGGCTGCGCTGCTACGTACATGTCTCTCCCTCTCCTTTCAGATTCCCTCTTATTCTCTGAGGCACACAAACCCAGGCTTGGAGGGCCCCTTCAGGGCCAGCCACCCCGCAAAACCACAGCCTGCATTCTGGATTCTAGCTTCAGAGCTTGCATCCTGGCTCCCCAGCTCTCTGGCACACTGGCTTGGGAACCTGGGCACACCCTAATGCTGGGACTCCCGTTCTTCATTTTCACATTGGGGAGCATATGTACCTCATAAGCTTTGATGAGAATCTGTGGCAGGTGCCTACCTGGTGCCTGGCCCACAGTAAAAATCCTATGAAAGTAGATTTGGTGCTGTGCTGCTACTCCCATATCCATCAGCATCATAGCTGTAATTATTCCTTTCTGGATCAAAAGGGTGTTCAACTGGAAACCAGCCAGACAGGAAAAAATAATAATTTGGTTCATTCTAGAATCTGAGTAACTTATTGTATCTGAAACTTTCCCCACCTGGGGAAAGTTGCATTTCAGGAAAGAACAAAGGCAAAATCAAAGGAATAAATTTCTCCTGAGGGACTTTCAAGTTCTCATGACACGGAGGAGAAATATTTTTAAAGGGTCAGTTGTCCTTTTATTCTTTTAATCAGGCTGGCTCTGGCTATCTTTGTAGCCTCTCTCTGTATGAATCTGAAGCGTTTGTGCTCTCTGAAGGATCTTGTTGTGTAAATAGGATGGCCCAAGAGCCACTGCCTTGTCTCCCCTAGAGGACAGATGTGGGATTCAGTCAGGGCGGTGGGAAAAATTTTAAGAGGATATTATAGGAAAGAGAAGCAAACCTTCTTGGAAGGCCGGGGGGTTTGCATAGCTTTAGTAAAAGATTTGACTGAAAGCAGCCTCACCCTCTTTACCTTGAGTTGATACCAAAAGAGCAAATAACAAGGGAATGTTGGGGAGTTTATCTAAATAGCTTGTTTACTCATGTGGTCCTAAGACTAACCTTTGATTATCCGCAGGTGCATGATTGCTCTCTACTGGGGGGTCGGCAGTGTTAATTTCCCTCTCGTGGTGTTTACTCAAGACCTTTGTCATTTAATCTGTACTAAATAAATGTGAACTTCACTAGCTTATCAGGGCGGATGCTGCAGATTCAGGAGCAGAAGCCCCTTAGCCACACTGACAGACAAAATATCTGTCAGTGTATGTCTCTCATCTGTCACTGGGTTAGGGTCTGCGGGTCGGAGCCCGCAGACAGACACTTTGCACTTGGTACATCCAGGTCCACCCAACAGCACGCCACTGCCCTGCTCCTCCCTTGTTCCTCTAGGAGGGTCCCAGAGTGGGATGCATCACTCTGAGGCCTGGCCTGGCCCTTCCTGAGATCTGGCAACTGCCTCAGTCTCTCACTCTGTATCTCCCAGCTGTCGCCCACTCACTCTTTCATGTCCCCTGCTCCGGTCTGCTGTGTGCCCTTACTCTCTTGATAGGCCGGATTCCTGGATTCGAGTGGGCCCTAAATCCAATGACTGGTATCCTTATAAGAAGAAGGAAGTTTGAACACAGAGGAGAATGCTGTTTGAAGACAGAGAATATACCTGGATATGCTGACCGGCTTTGCTGCCTGGCCTGGCTCCAGAGCTCAGGGCACAACTTCTTCTGCCAGGAAAGAAGTGCATTTCCCTTATTGTACTTGTTCCTGGAAAAGGGAGTGTATGTTTCTCAGAGTAGAGCTGCCTGGGCCTTATATAGGTTTTCTAGGGGTGCCATAATAAAATATCACAAACTGGGTGGCTTAAACAACAGAAATGTATTCTCCCACAGTTCTAGAATCTGGAAGTCCAAAATCAAGGTGTTAGAGACCATACTGTCTCTGAAGGCCCCAGGGGATGAACTTTGCTTTTTTTCAGTGCTGGTGGTTGTCCACAATCCTTGCTGTTCTTTGACTTTTAAAGACATCACTCTAATTTCCATCTCCGTCATCACAAGGCATTCTGTATATCTCTCTGTGTGTTCTCTGTCTTCAAATAGCACTTTCCTCTCTGTATTCAAACTTCCCTCTTCTTATAAGGATACCAGTCACTGGATTGAGAGCCCACCTGAATCCAGTATGACCTCATCTTAACTTGATTACATGTACAAGACCCTTTTTCCAAATAAGGTCACATCCTGGGTGGGCACGAATTTGGGGGTCCACTTACTAGAGCCTACAGTTCAGGCCTCTAGTAATGGCTTTTCCTGTGAAGGTCCCTTCCTTCCAAAGCATGAAGGCATGCCCAGTGGGCTGGGTGCAGACCCCTCTGCGTACTGTGTGCACACTGCTCCCTCCCATTCCCAGGGCCACGGGTGATTCTGGCCAGAGGCCCAGGCCCTTCCTTACTCTCAACTTTTCTGTATGATTTCTGACTCTCTGGAGTCAGATATCATAGGTTCCATCCACGCCCAAGTGTCTCAAACAAGAAGATGAACCCCAGTCAGGGAGAGGCTTTAAAGGAGTCTGGGGTTCCCCGCCAATAGGAGGATGGGTTAGGTGCCACCCAATGCCACAAAGCAGTATCCCCAGATCCCCACTCTGACCCAGTGGGCCCCCAAGCTATAACACCCTTCTGTAGCAATTGGTGGGTGGGACACATCGGCTCTGCTCACTCTTTTTTTTATAATAAGAGATTTAACCTGCTAAACTGGCAGCAACCCACAGCGGAGGGAGAGCGTGGCCTGTGGAAGAACACAAACCCAGGCCCCACAGGCGAACCCTGTCTCCAGCTCCAGCTGTGTGGCCACAGCCACGCCACCCAATGTCACTCCACTTTGTGACATTCAGATCAACAAATGCTAAAGCTTCAGCTGACTTGAGCTCTCTGGCTTATCAAATGAAACACGTCTCTCTGAACCCCAACAAATGCCAAGAGATAAAGCTCTTACATGGCTGTGCGCATGTTCTGAAAACCCTACCTTTGAAAGTGTTAAATGTTATGTGGTTCAAAATGACATGGGAAAAAAAAAACCCTAGTGGCCTCCCAAGGAGTTTATCTACTCTTCTTCCATTCTGAGGTAGGCAGAGTGTGGTCAGAGGGAGATTGGTAAATGAACCTGAATGAAGATTGCTGAACTTCATAGGCAAAGTGAGACTTCCCCTCCCCTCAAAAAGTTTAACACATGTAAGAATTATTAACCTTATTCACAGTCTAGCTGAGGACAGAAAGGCGCATCTTTTGAAATGTGGACATGCAGCATATTATACGTGCAGTATATGATAAAATACAAATAATGCTTAATAGAGCTTCCCTCACCTCGATTCCTTCTTTGTTTAAGGCATACTCATCAAAATTCAAAATGGCGATCTTAATCGTCCTTGGAGGGGGCAGCACCGTCAGACCAATATTGATGGCGTTACTCCTCTTGGAATCCAGAACGATGATCTCTTGCCTTTTTCCATCTGCAGCAGTTTTCTTAGTGATAAAAAAAGGAGAATCCAAGATTAATGCACCATCTTGGGTCCTTTCTGCATTTCAGTATTAAAAGCACTCACTACTTATTTAGAGATGAAAACAAATGGCCCCAGTTCAGCTCAGAGGACTGGCTACTGTTCAGCACAGAAAGGATCAGGGATTAGTTCTGAGAGGCTGCCAAGCCTGGGTCAGCAACAGAACTTCAAGAGTCAGACACATACAAAAATAAAATGGATTTTCCTTCAATTGGGAAAATGGGATATTTTGCAAGGGAAAAAAATCTGTTTTTCCATAGAAGCAGTGAAAACAATATCAAAACCTTTCAGAGTTCCTTTCTTGTGGGCTTCGAGGTGTCAGAATGTCTTGGTTGGCCTTCATACATACGGTGTGTGCCCAGAGACAGCTGATTTACATGCTGAGAAGAGGATCAATAAGGAGAATACAGCACCACTGGCCTGTCAGCCTCTCCAGATCTACAGCTATACTGTCTCAAAGCCCTCACTTGTCATTCAAACATTCCATGCCCCTTATACCAGAGCACCTCCACCTTTCCTGTGAACTTAGGCCTCTGTGCAGCTGCCTGGTGGATGAATGAAGAGGGGCCTTCCAATGAAAAGAAAGGAAAAGGCATGCACTGGTGAGGATGAATAGGGGACGAACTGGCTTAGAGGCCTAGGAGGGGAGCAGGGAATAAGAAGTGTCCTGGCATTCTCAAAGTCCTTGTATGTGTGGCTTCCCAGTTGGCCTGCGTGGTCCTCAGAGGCAGGTCCTAGGCTTCACTCATCTCTGCAGCCAGCCCAGAATTAGACAAGATGGGAGCTTGGCAAGCAGGTGTTATGAGCCGAATGTTTATGTCCCTCAAAATTCCTAAGTTGAAGCCCTAACACGCAAAGTGATGATATTTAGAGGTAGGGCCTTTGGAGCTACTTAGGTTTAGATGAGGTCATGAGGGTGAGAGCCTCATGATGGGACTGGTGTCATTATGAGAAAAGACCAGAGTGCAACTAGTTCTCTCCCTCTGCTACTTGAAGACACAGCAAGAAGGTGGCTGCTTACAAGCCAAGAAAAGCACCCTCACTAGAAACCTAACTGGCCAGCACCTTGATCTGGAGTTCCCAGCCTCCAGAACTGTAGGAAATAAATTTCTGCTCTTTAGGTCACCTGTGTGTGGTATTTTATTATGGTAGTCTTAGCGAACTAAGACAGTATGTGTGGGGTGATGAGTCAACCCTGTCACTGGCCAGAGCTGTGACCACAAGGCCCCCAGCTTTCCTCTTCAGCTCTCAGGAAGTTGGGTGCGGGTGGCACTGGGGGCAGGTGGAAGAAGACTTGGCTCCACAAGCTCCCTGCTCTTGCTTAGGTTTCCCCTGAGGCAAACACACCTGGGAGGATGGCTATTTTGACTCATGTAACAAGTATAGAGTAACAAAGATGAATGAGGCACTGTGGCTCTCCTGAAGATACATTCAGCACAGTAATGGGGTGTGCTGCGCCCTCTGTTGTTGAGGGAGCTCAACAGCAGAGCAACTGTAACTCACCTGGTGGTGGAGGGGCTCAGGGTCTGGAAGGGCTGACCCTTGGATTAGGCCCTAAAGAATGTCTAGGATCTAGTCTGGGGAGAGAAGACCTTCAGGAGATAAGAAGTGGCTTTGTCTAGATTGTTAAAAACTGCCAGGGATGAGGCTGGAAGTTTGATGGGGCCACATCCCAGAGGACCTGCTGACCCAGCCAAGCGGCTCCGATCACACTGTGCAGGCAGGTTCCCACTGAGCAACTAACTGCCACTCATCATCCAATCTCCTACACTGAAGCCTCACCTTGTTCTCTAAAGCAGGGACCCTGGCTGGGCCTGGGAGCAGCCAAGCCAGCTAGAGAAGCTGGTCTGCTGTAGCCCCAGGGACCGTGAGGCATCAAGGAGAAACAGGCTCAAGTCCAACTTAAGTCCTCCTGGAACCTTCCAGACTTAGTTGCTAAATTTCTATTTTAGATCCTTAAATATGCAGTTGGGAATAAACTCAAACTTCTTCGTAACAAAAACACAATACAAAAAACCAACAACTACTGAAAACATCCCAGCTGCTTTGGGTCCTGGTGACCAGGAGGGGCAATTCCTGTGGGTAGGGTTGTCAGCTTTGAACACTGGGCTCCCAGGGACACGTGGCATATATACATGCCTCCCCACTCTTCAGGGAAAGTGTTCTGTTCTACGTAGTTAACCTAAGAAACTTACCCGGAATCCCCGGAAATTCTCAATTTAGCTTTTAAATCTAATTTTATGTTGTGTGTGGAATGCTAAAGGAATGAGAAAAGTTTGACAAAATGTTGAATATAGACAACAAAGAAGGATGTTACAACTAGCAATGCCAACACTGTGGTGCTGAGGCCTGTTTCTCCGGGCACTGCTGGGCACCTACCCCAAATCCATGCCCTCTTCCCCACTCAGCCACAGGACTCTGGTTTTTTTCAGGCTGATTTTTTTCAGACACATTTGTCCGTTAAATCAATTCCCTCCCTGGACCCTCTGCAACTGAAGCTGGCCCCGTGACTTGGTTCTGGCTTTTGTTTTCCTGATTAAAAAGCAACAGACCTGGTGGGCCATGCCTTCTGCCCTTCCCCCTTCTTCCTGCCTAGAATGGAGATATGGGTCTGGAGACGCAGTGGCAGATGTCTCATGAGCACAGGATGGCAGCAGGGATTCCCTGGGAACCAGTAGCCCTTAACCCCTCATCCACACAGTCCCCATCACTCTAGGAGCCTGGAGAGAGCCAGAGCAGGCCCAGCCAGCTCACCCAGAGGCTTTATGCAAAATGAAGCCCCTTGCCATCACCCTGAGACTCAGTCCCATGGCAAACAGCTTGGGAGAGAAGCACTACTCAGATTCCAGCCTCATCCCTGGCAGCCAGTGTCCACGTGTAGCAAGCAATTTACACAGACCTACGTGGTGGCCCTGAGCCTGACATGCCCTTGGCCCCATTCTCAGTAGAGCTCAACTTACAGCAACATACATGCCCACACACACCCCTGTAAGTCAGGGAGGGGTGAGCCACTGAGCACCCCGAGATCATGGGAGAGCTGTCCCCACAGAAGATTCTGCACATTTGCAGAGTACTTCCACCCATATCATGAAAGAAAGAATAAGCATTAAAGAAATACCTGAAATGGAATTATGCAAACTCTAGATTTTAGCAAAACGGTGCTTTAAGTGCTGTTCTTTATAATCACAATAAACTTCCACCAGATGCTACTAAACACTCACGTGTCATCTGGTTAGTACTGCCTGAGATGAGGGAGTGGGTTGGGTAAGGCCGTCCAACTCTCTCCTTCCCTCTGACAGTAATCTAAAGCAGCACTTACAAGAACAAGCCAGAGCTCTCTGTGCCCACGTCCATGTCCAAGGATTGGCAGTCATCTATTCTGATCCATTTGAATTGTCCTTCTGAGCCAAAGCCTCAAATCAGCAATAGTGAACTTCACTAGGTCCTCCACATGGTCCTATGACAGAGCAAGTATCGTCCACTCTTCCTTCCCAAAGTGTCTCATCACCATCCGTCCTCCATTCCCACCTCTCCACCCTGGGCCTGACCACCCAGAACCCCACTTCTCAGAGCAGCCCAGCACTCGCCTCCTGCTTCTGGTCTCTTCTCTCCCTAACCCATCCATCCTACTCTTGCTAAAAGGAACTTTTCTGGCCAGGCACAGTGGCTCTAGCCTCTAATCCCAGCACTTTGGGAGGCCGAGGTGGGCAGATCACAAGGTCAAGAGATTGAGACCATTCTGGCCAACGTGGCGAAACCCTGTCTCTACTAAAAATACAAAAATTAGCTGGGTGTGGTGGCACGTGCCTGTAGTCCCAGCTACTCGGGAGGCTGAGGCAGGAGAATCACTTGAACCCGGGAGGTGAGGTTGCAGTGAGCAGACATCACACCACTGCACTCCAGCCTGGTAACAGAGGGAGACACCATCTCAAAAAAAAAAAAAGAAAAAAAGAAAAAAAGAGGCACTTTTGCTTAGTGCATTTCTTTGGCCAGTAAGCCACAATTTGCCCATGATTTAAAATTTGAAAATAAGGAAATTGGTCATTGATGGGAAGGGGATATAAAGCAGAGGTCAGAGAAGAGTGGTCCTTGTGAAGGTTAGAAAATGTAAATGCCCTTCTTGAAGGGGACAGCATCTAGAAGGAGGGAGTGAGCTGTGATGGGGCAGAGGTCAGACAGGTATCAGGAACAGGAGAGGAAGCAATGCTTCTAAGTAGGAAATCAGAAAGTTGTTCTGCAATTGATAAGAAACCAGACACCCCCCAAAAATACCTAAACAAGGAAATAAAGCAAAAACCCTCTTGTATCTTCTATCTGAAGAAAATGCCAACATTTTCTTGAGAGTAATAAACGAAGACTTGGATAAATGAGAAACTTCATGTTCCTAGATAGGAAGCTTCAATATCATAAGTGTGCTTTAGTTATCTCTTATCTAATTATATATATTTATATATGTAACATGTATATTTATATATAAAACATAAATATATAGAAGTAATACATATGTTGGCTGTTCAGTAGATATATTACATTTATTTTGCATATATGTAAACCTATCAAAATTCCCATAAGATTTGTTTTTGGAATTAGAAAAAAATGTCTAAAGTGAACATGAAAGAATATTGTATGAAAGTGTCAAACATGTTCTTAAAATGTAGAGTTATACATAATATCTACCCAATCAGCTATCCGTTGTGTAGCACTGGCCCTAGAATAGTTGGAATAATAGAACAGAATAGAATAATAGTACAGAAAAAGCTCTTATACAATGGTCCAGGACATTCTAACAAAGACACTAAGATTAGTGACCCAGAATCTAACATAAAAAGATCCATTTTTAATATGGAATCAGAAAAACTAACTTTAAGCCAAACAAACTGATATGGCAAATGAACATTGTGACAGGCTGGATTGACAGACATGGTCCTTCTTGGGAAGGGAAATGACCAAGAGAAAGCAGGAACCCAGGCTGGTGTGGGAACAGCCACGTGTTAGCACGGCATGAGTACACCACAGGCAGGAGATCACCTTGCTGCCTAGGGTATGACACCACCCTGCTGCCTGGAGTCTCAAGACATTCTCAGTGATGGCCCATGATGCTGAACCCTGCACAGGTGCAGAAGAGGCTGAGAAACAAGCCCAGTCCCTGATGGTCTCTTTCTGATTGACTGTGTAAGCTTCCCTATATTTATTGCCTCTCTTTGATATATAATCCATTTCCTTAAACAGATATTTCCTGAGTGCCTGCTGTGAGGTGCCTGGTTCTCAAGTGGGAACATTTCCATGCAGACTAACAAAAAATGCATACCTGTGGAGGGCCAGGATGCCCCCAACACCCATGGTCAGTTCTGGAGCAACAGGACATTGGGGGTTTTGTCTTAGTTTGTTGATAAAAGAACAACTAGCCAAAGCTCTGCCCTCTTCCTCAGCAAGTTCCAAGAACTATCAGGGAGGAAGTGATGATGGAAGGAGGTGCCTGAGCCCAGGCTCCAGGTACAGGATGCTAGACTAGGAGTTGGCTGGATGTGAAAACAGGAACAACTATCTTTGGATGGTCAGCAAAAAGGCAGACATGAGACAGTGTGCGGGAAACCATGGCAGAGCCATCTCTGAACATGCTGCTTTCCCAAATACGTCCAGAAGTGCTCAAGGAAAGAGAGGAACTTGCTTTTTTAAGGAAGTAGGGGGAAGCCTGGGAAGCAGCCAGGTTCTGTTTTCGTTCCAGAAAGCCTAGTTAAGCTGAACTCCCATGGCAGAGCTCCTCCTTCAGAGCTCCAACTACCGGTAGCCTCCAACATGTCCATAGTAGCCTGTCTCCCCTGGAGGAAAGACAGTCTCTGGATGAATGCCATGTAAGGCTTTTATTTGTTTTTGTTTTTGACTTGGCTAAGAACAGTGCAGGGAGAGGGAGCAGGGGTGTGCACAGCCAAGATAAGGGAGAGGCAGAGGTTACCCTTTGTGGAAAGAGAGGCTGTCTAGGCCAGCAGGAAACTCAAAGGGAGTTGGGGGGCAGTCATTAAGGCAACTCAGGGAGAGGATCCAGCTTCTAGGAAGATGCAGGTGAGCCCCTCTAGGATGAGGCTTCAAACAGACACACTCAAGGCTAGAAGGGTCACAAGATTCCTGAGAAGGGGAGGTAGCGACTGTCAACTGCCAAAGCTTCGGGGAAGGGCTATGCCTGTTCTCAGATTCAGCTGGTGAGCCGCTGCCTGGGTTGGGAGTCCGCTTTCTAGAACCAGCAGCCCCAGGAGGTAGGACCCTGCAAACTCAGCCACTCCATGAGGCACAAAGTCACATATGGTAATAGGAATATTTTCTAGAACCGCTAAGCCAGATATTTAGGCTCGGCTGTATATAAGCACTGCAGAGCCACAAGTCCACCCAGGTGGATCCTTGGTGAGACACCAATCCTTGATGCAGAGAAGGATGGCAAAATGCCCATGTGGAGGAGATGCCCAAGTCAGGCTTTCGGATAGAACAAAGTATTGCCTCCAAGGAAAAGTATTTAAGAATCTGCAAGTAAAGACTCAAACTTGATTTGGAATGGTTATTGGAAAAGAGTGACCATCATACAAGAGCGACCACAACCTAGTTTCAGTCGGCATCCTGGGAAAGAAAAAGATCTAACTTCCCCCTCACAGACATTCCATTTTGGAAAAAGAAGAGTGAGGATTCAGGTAGCAGTTAGGAAAAAAATGGAAAGAAAAATTTAAATCGTTAATAGTATTTATTAAGCTTAAGGCTTCCTGAAATGTTGCCACATCACATTGCCCCTTTGCAGTTTTAAAGAGTATTTTACTATAACAGAGGATGCAATATTTGAAAAGTGGATATTTAACATAGAACATACCACCCCAGAGGGTGCTGCAATGGACAATAGACACTGGGCTGAGGACATGGTTTATTAAAAGAACGGCAGGAGGTTTGGGGAGTGCTGGTGAGTCTGAGAGCGCTTCCATGAAAGGCGACAGACCTTTGCAAATGTTTCTCTGCATCACTGTTGGAGACCCTGGGTTGGGCTCAGAGAGGTAGAAGTTCTAGAAATGGTAAATCATCCCTCCTCGCTCCCTGCCAAAAGAGTGACACCACAGGATATTTTCAAAACTGTCTGTTGCGAAAGTGACAGTTACAAGGATGCAATGACACAGATGTCACAAAGATGTGACAACAATGGAATTTTCCCGAAGTCTTGAAACAAGGGAGACAGGGAGGTGTATAGGAAAGCATGAAGGCAAACAGCCCCCCGTCTACACCCCCACCAACACACACACCCTAAAATGAAAAACAAAAACAAAAGCTAAGCCCAAGCGAAGGTGGAGGAATCCTTAGAAATAAAATGTCTTGCCAGGTACGGTTTGCCTTATTGTTAAGGAAAGAGTATTAATGTCTCATATGTGCCCTTTGGGTTGTCTGGAGTAGAGGTCAACTGTTAAACAGACTTCCCGCATGAATTCAGTTTATTTGTTATCCTAATCCAGAGACCCAGGAGAATAGAAGGGAGTCTCCATGCCCTCCAGGGACTTTTGGCCCTGACATCTTTTTCTGGGGTTATTTTATTCTCCTATAGGATTCACCACATCCTATAGGATCAGCAGGCACACACCAGAACTGTCTGGGCACACAAGGATGTATGAGTGCCCTGCTGAAGTCCCAGAGCTGTGTTCAGAGATTCTAGGTATAATTCAGATTTCTGAGGGTCATGTTAAATAACTTCTTATGTCCTGAACCTGAATATAGCGTAGGAAGATTTCTATCTACTCTCAGGAAAATCAAAAGGGTCAGGGAGTGTCAATGTGGAGAGTGGTGGTGGGGAACACAGTGCTCCTTCAGTGCCTCATTTTTCACCAGAAATCAGTGGCTCACAGCCTTGGTTGTACTTGAGAATCCCTGAAGAGCTTTTAAAAATATACTTGGGAAACTGAGGTGGGAGGATCGTTTGACCCCAGGAGTTTGAGGCTACAGTGAGCTATGATTGTGCCACTGCACTCCAGTCTAGGTGACAGAGTGACACCTTGTCTCTAAGAAATAAAAATAAGAAAAATAACCCAGGCCAAGGCTCAACCTGACCTAATTTTTCTTTAAAAGTTGCTGTTACCAGTTCAAATAGATTTAGAAACTTCAAGGTAAATAAACATCTCCAGATACATTCTGGACTCCCTCCCTGTGATAAACCTAATGAATGCAAGAGAGTAAGACAACATCAGGTCCCCAAAGCGGAAACTGAGTCCCCCTCCATGTCTGTTTTGGTCTGGCTGTAACTTGGGGCATAGAAGCTGCCCTTTGAGAGCAGGAGGGATTTTGCTGCCCCTGGTTAGGTACAAGGGTTGGAAAGTCACTTTCCTGGGGCTCCCCAGGGTGATGTCAAGCCCAAGCAAGTCCCAGGGCTTTCTGCTCTGACATCTTTTTCCGGGGTCACCTTATCTCCTATGGGGCTCATCACATCTTAGAGCAGCAGTCAGAACATAATGAAATTCAGCACAGGATTTCTACCTTTCACCATAAAACACAGTATGATTCATCTTATTAAAACACCATATAATTCCAACCGATAGAGAACAATTGATCCAATTCCAAAAACTATTCTGAAAGAAAATTAAAAAGTGCATCTTTTCAGTCTTAACATTTTTTTCATTAGGTGGTCACCCCAGCCTTAGATCTGGCTCAGGAATCTTTGTTTTTGGGTGGCTTAGTCACAGCCATGCCCAATAACTCTGGTCTAATGTTAGATTTTTTGATGAAACCTAAAACGAATTTGCTTTGTTTTGTGCTGTCTTGTGAAGTCTATTTCACTCTATTTTTGTTGCATTTTATTTATTGTACTTAATTTAAAAATTTCGGAGCCAGAAATCAGAAGTGGCTGTTTACATGGTGATTTATGAAAACCACAGTCAAGGATTGGAAACAGAAATGAGATTGGTTATATCTGTAGCAGTAACATATGCAAAATGGATTCAACTCTCCAGTGTAATGTGGGGTTTTTTTTGTTGTTGTTTTTTGATTTTTGAGACAGAGTCTTGCTCTGTCACCCAGATTGGAGTGCAGTGGTGTGATCACAGCTCAATGCAGCCTTGACCTTCCCAGGCTCAGGCGATCTTCCCATCTCGTCCTCCCAAGTGGCTGGGACTACAGGCAGGTACTGCCATGCCTGCTGTGTGTGTGTGTGTGTGTGTGTGTGTGTGGTGTGTGTATGTGTGTGTATGTGTGTGTGTGTGTGTATGTGTGTGTGTGTGTGTGTGTGTGTGTATATATATATACACGTATATATATAAACCCCATCTCTACTATATATATATATATATATGGTTTCACCATGTTGTCCAGGCTGGTCTCCTGAGCTCAAGCCTTCTACCTGCCCTGGCCACCTAAAGCGCTGGAATTACCAGCATGAGCCACCCATCATGGCCAAACACAGTGATGTGTTTAATCCTAACTTGCATTCTTTTTTTTTTTTTTTTTTTTTTTTTGAGACGGAGTCTCGCTCTGCCGCCCAGGCTGGAGTGCTGTGGCCAGATCTCAGCTCACTGCAAGCTCCGCCTCCCGGGTTCACGCCATTCTCCTGCCTCAGCCTCCCGAGTAGCTGGGACTACAGGCGCCCGCCACCTCGCCCGGCTAATTTTTTTGTATTTTTTAGTAGAGACGGGGTTTCACCGTGTTCGCCAGGATGGTCTCGATCTCCTGACCTCGTGATCCACCCGTCTCGGCCCTAACTTGCATTCTTAACTTTTGTAACATTTTGTAAACTAGCTCCTGTTCACATTTCCTATCCCAAAAACAAAGGGGTTTTGGGGTCTCATTATAGAACATTCTGGAATCAGTTTGGTAAACTTTTCATTTAATATATCACTTTCTTCTTATACTCCTACTTGATAAAAACTATACAAACGTTTCTCTATTAGCTAGACAATACATTGTTCTAGAGGTCACTACCTGCTTCAGGCAATCATGCAACTTTGGGCTGAGACGGCAGAGGCTAGAATATTATCACCGACCAAATTGGCTGCGGTGGGACCAAGAGAAGGAAGGAGGTAGGTGAAGCATTCATTTTGGGCCTACTTGAGGAAACTTTTAATTTTGTAAAAATGAAGCTAGGAGTGCCTTCATCTCCGTGCTTTTATTTCATTTTATTCCTCCCAATACTGAGTCAAGGGGCAGCCCCTGCCCAGCAACCTGACAGGGAACCACAAGAAGCCTAGAGGTGCAGCCAGCCAAGTGGGCAACGAGGGGAGGAAGAGGAGGAGAGGGAGAAGAAGGAGGGAGAGGAGGAGTATTCTGTCCAATTAGGTCAGTGGATTGGAGGGTGGTGTCAGTAAGTCAGGTCATGGGTAACTTCTAGCAACCACAGATGCTGTGTTAATCGCAACTGGTCTTCTCCTAAATGTCAGGCTGCCTGTGAGAAATGGAAGGGGGAGGCTGGGCGCAGTGGCTCACTCCTGTAATCCCAGCACTTGGGGAGGCCGAGGCAGGTGGATCACCTGAGGTTTAGAGTTTGAGACCAGCCTGGCCAACATGGTGAAACCCCATCTCTACTAAAAATACAAAAATTAACTGGGCATAGCAGTGGGCACCTGTAATCCCAGCTACTCAGGAGGCGGAGGCAGGAGAATCTCTTGAACCTGGGAGATGGAGGTTGCAATGAGCCAAGATCACACCACTGCACTCCATCCTGGGCAACAGAGCAAGACTCTGCCTCAAAAAAACAAAACAAAACAAAAAAAGAATTGGAATGGGGCATGTGCTCGGCACCACTTGGTACCAGTCCTAGGAAGTCAGGACACACATACAACAAAAGTGGGTGTCTGGCAACCCCTTCTTAGGTGTTATTTTCTGGAGGGGACAAAAGCTGGGTCTACTTTCAACTGAAGGACAGGACTGATTGGGCATGATTTTTTACACTGGATCCTAACAGTGTAGATTTGTAAATGAGAAAACTGTAATTCTGATTTGAGGAGATTCCTGAGGCTGGAAATGATTTAGACTCATGGGGTCACTGAGAAACACACACTGGGGTAAATGCCAACCAGTGAAGGGCAGCAAGCAGCTTAAGAATCCCAGCATGCTTTGAAAGGAAGCTGACCAACTACAGCTCCCCTGGCTGGCCTGTCAGCATCCCACAGCAGTGACAGGAGCTAACTCTGTCACTGTGCTCCTCATCTGAAGGGCTCACTCGTTCCAAGGATCCTCCATGTAATTTTTGATACAGAATTGGTGTCCAACTGGCAGGGCTGGGAACCTGACTCAGACAGTTCCATACTCACCCAAAAAGATACATGCATGCAGCAACACAGGGAGTTAAAATTAATTCATGATTATAATCTCTTGCACGTTTATTCTAAATTATACTTTACAAAGTGCTTTCTCCTACCCCTAGTACCTGGAAAGAGGAGATAGACTTAAACCTGTTTTAAAACTGGAAAATACCCAGAATGGGTTTTTAAAAGTCAGTTAAGATATGCGAAGGAGACTCTACTAATGTAGGGAATCATTAGATATAAAATCTGTGATCCACTATCTTGCAGTTTATCGTGTAAATTAACCATGACTTAGCCTTTGGTGCCCAGTAACTATGTACAGTGTTTCCCATTGATAAAAGTGGTAAAACATCTTTGTTACTATCACAGCGGCAGTGCCTATAGGATTCTCAAACATTTATCCAAAATACTAAATCTAGATGCATGTGTAATATTGACAGGATGCCAAATATACAGCTCCTGGAAAACTAGATAGCTGCAGAATGCTGGCTTGATCAGGCGCCAAGTCAAAGAAATGTCAGTTGGATTATTGCCTTTGAGCTTATTGGGTGGTTACAGATAAAGTTCAAACTACTACTATCAGTCATAATCATTGAAGGTAAGATTAAATAAGCATAGCTTGTGTTTGGTGAGTCAGCAAGTCCACTTTCTCTAGTTAACATCAACATCTGCTATTGGGCTATGCTGACCTTCCTTAGTTGACCATTTTTGTCTTTTCCTCAGAGCTATCTGGTTCTTTGAAAGCTCCTTTGCCTAATATAAGTAAGCTGGTGACTATGTTAGCTAATAAGGGTCTCTGACTCATGTAGCCTACACCTAGCACGTGGCAGAAGGAACACTATATTAAAGATCAGATTTTTATAGCAATGGACTTTTTACCAAATAGCAAAAGCAACGCAAAATAGTATTTTATACAGAACAAATCTCATCAGCCCTACCCAACTTCCAATCAAGAAGCATGCTGAAGACTAGCAGTACCTTTGAGACAGACAGTTCCTTGGATTTAGACTCAAACAGGTGCTCCAGTCTGGAAGTGTCCACCTTAATGGGTTCCAGTTTTGACCACAGGAATTCTCTGCAGCGTCGGTTGTTTTTACATGGCCAGTCAAAAGGCCGAACTTCATTCCAGAACAAACGGATGGTCTTCTTTTTCTTAGTGAATGTGGGCTGACCCCTGGGTACCTGGGACCACCCTAAGCCCTGAGGAGCGTTGAACACTGGAGGAGGAGGAGCCAATAAATTACCAGGGACAGGAGGGGGAGGGATGCTGTCCAACAGGGGTGGAGGGGGTGGGGGCGGTAAACCCAGAAAGGTGGGTGGGGGTGGGGGAGGTGGCCCAGGAGCCTCCCTGTGACCTAGGTCCACATCTAGGACGTCAATGTCATCCTCCTCCCCCAGGTCAGTGAAATCCATGTCTTGGATTCTGAGTTCTCTTGGATTGGCCATGAGTTGGTCCCAGATGTAATCAGACTCTGTCTTTGGCTGCACCAGCGCTGTTTCTGGGACCTTGTCATTGGGTTCAGCATCAGGGGAGATGGAACCTCTCCCAAGGTCCCCGCTGTTGAATTTCTCAGCAAATGCTTTCACACTGCCTCGATTGTCCAAACAGCCGACGTCCACCCTCCTGACGTTCTCATCCTGGGTCTGAGAGTTGGCCTGCAGGGTGGATATTCTGGTAGAAAGGCTGGCTACCGCCTCTGCCTCCTGCTGGGTCCTCCCGGCCTCCCCATCCCCCTTCTCCTCATCACCCGGAGTCTTCCTGTTATGGGCATACAGCATGTCAAGCATGAACCGTTTGTTGGTGAGGATGTCGCCACACTGTCCATTTACACCTGCATCCTGGACACCTGCAGGCCACAAACCTGAAAGTACACGGGAGAGAAAAATAAGAAAGGGGCAAGGGGGCCTTGCTTCCATGAGAAAACCAATTAGACAATAAGTGAGCTTGACACATGGGAGTGACTTCAAAGAAGACACTGCACGAACAGTCAAAACCATGGCCAACAAGATGCTCTTGGGCAAGAAGAAATGCTGCTTTACAGTCCCAAAGACCCACACGAGGACCCAAGACTTTTCCAGGCATGATGCTGCTGGTTCCTACCTGGGCTCACGGGAGAAATTTTCCTCCTTTTTCCTGCCCACCCAAGGCAGCAGGTCAGGACCCACTCAGCCACAGGTAACTAAGGAGCCTCTGCCCTAACTTGAGATAGAGAGGCAAGAAGCCACTCCCTGGCCCCAGCAGGTGTTGGAGAGCCTGGAAGTTTACCTCTGTTTC
Organism: Trachypithecus francoisi; assembly: GCF_009764315.1. Lineage (NCBI taxonomy): Eukaryota > Metazoa > Chordata > Mammalia > Primates > Cercopithecidae > Trachypithecus > Trachypithecus francoisi. Next base: position 19,247,246 of record NW_022681464.1, read on the forward strand.
TCTCCCCTACTCCAAATCTACACTAGTGCAGCTCAAAGTGCCTCAAAAACACACAAACTGTGCCACTGGTCACTCTTTAGGTTCATTCCTTATCACGGTCCCTAGTCTCCAGGGGACTGAATGCTGCCTGACAATCTCACTCACTCCTCTCCAAGGTGACTTTCCATAGCCCTCTCTTCTCTAACCTCCTGCCCCATCTCATCCTCAGAGATAAACTTGCCTCCAAGTTCATGGACTTAACAGATGAAGCCAGAAGGAATCTTCCAGAGCCTCCCTTCTACCTCTACTCTCCCACCTGCACTGACCCTTAGAACACAGTCTTCCTCCTGTGACTGCCTCATAAACATACCTCTTAGCAGGGGTGGAGTGCCCACTTGTGCATAAGTAATCCACTCCAGAAATTATCTGTCCTGCATTTCCCATGGCCCTCCCACTACAGTCTTCCTTCTGGCACATTAACATACATATATATATAATTTCCCCCATCTTAAAAAAGCAAAATCACCCTTTGCCCCACTCATCCCTCTAGCTATCACCTAACTTTAACTTTTCTCCTTTCCTCTAAAGTAAAGCTGCTCATAAGAGTTGCTTTGCCCACTGCCTCCAATTTCTTTTTTCCTTTTCTCTTGGACCCAGTCAGAGGGAGCTATTGCTCCCACTACCCTTCTCAGCTGCTGCTTTCAGGTACCAGTGACTTTTGTGTTGCACTAGACACAGTCAACCACTCCGTCCTCCCTCACAGCGGTCCCAAGATATGATGTATGACACAGGGCTCCCAGGACATCTGGCTACTCCTTCTCAGTCTCCTTTGCTGGTTCCTCCTTATCGTTAACCTTTAAATGTCCTTGGACCTCTTCTCTCCATCTGCACTCTTTCAGTCTCATCTAGTTTCAAGGCATTAAATGCCATCCATAAAACACCACCTTCTCCACCCATGCAGTCCCCAACCTAAAGTGCTTCTCCTGCAATCCTTTGCTGTCTCAGCTACGGCAACTACATCCATCTTGCTGGCAATTCCAAAAACTTCAGAGTCATTCTTGACTCCTTTTCTTTCATCCTCCACATCCAGTGTTGCTGGGCATCCTGTTGGCTACACCTTCATGTCATATCCAGAATCCAGCTGCTTTTCTCAGCACCTCTGCTACCACAACCAAGGGCCAGGCTAGCGTGGATTCCTGCCTACAGTACTGCACGGGCATCCCTGCTGGACTCTCTGCTTCTAGTCACGTCCCTTGATAGCCAATTCTTACCCCAACAGCCACATGATGTTTATAAAAATGTCTGATCCTATCTCTCTGCTCAAAGTCTTTTAACAGCACCATCTTTTACCGTGAGAAAAAGCCATGACACAATGTTCACAAGGCCTTCCATGATCCCTCCTTACTTTTCATTCATCGCCCACCACCAACAAGACTCCCCGACCCCCAGACACACACGCCCATAAACCTTGTTAGCTACAGCAACTTCTTCCCATTCCTAGAACTCACCAAGTACGATCTGGCCTCAGGGTGTCAGCCCCTCCTGGGTTAAACTACACCTAGTGAATCACACAATTTTTATCTTTGACCTCTTATCTTTACTCAAATCATATCTTCTCAGTGAAGTCTTCCCCGACCACTTAGTGAAAACTGTGCGATCCTCCCCCAACACTGTTGATCATCCTTTCCTGCTTTATTTTTCATCACAGCTCTTATGACTGTCAAATATGTTATGTTTTACTTATTTTATTGTCTGCCTCTGCCCTATCACTGGAATGATTATAATTACTCATTAAATTGCCTTTGTCATGGGATGTAAACTCTATGAGAACAGGATTTGGGTTTGTTTTGTTTACTGTTGTTTCTGCAACATCTGGAACAACTGAATGAATGAATGAATGATCAGGAATGTTATTCCTCTGGGTTTGCCTCTTTGGGGATTGTATTAGTCTGTTCTCATGCTGCTATAAAGGGCTGCCCAAGACCGGGTAATTTATAAAGAAAAGAGGTTTAATTGACTCACAGTTCATCATGGCTGGCGAGGCCTTAGGAAACTTACAATCATGGCAGAAGGGGAAGAAAACATGCCCTTCTTCACGTGGTGGCAGGACAGAGAAAAGTGAGTGCCCAACGAAGGGGGAGGCCCCTTATAAAACAATCAGATCTTGTGAGAATTCACTACCACAAGAACAGAATGGGGGAAACCGCCCCCATGCTTCAATTATCTTCACCATGTCCCTCCCGTGACACATGGGAATATGGGAACTAAAATTCAAGATGAGTTTTGGGTGAGGACACAGCCAAACCACATCAGAGCTGGCAGGGCCAGGTGGTGAGTGCTTCAGGAGGTGAGTTCCATCAGCTTTCCAGGACCTCAGTGGATTCTGGTGTTGAGATGTGGCAGGAGACCCAGGCCTGGGAGGTCAGCACTGGGAGCTTCATTCAGCCAAAGGAGCATCCCCACTCAAATACGCTGAGGGTGGGCCCTGGCTTGAGGAGGCATTGACCAGGGGAGCACAAGGTCCCCCAGGATTTCCAGTGTAGCTTTATTTTCTGTCCTCAGTGCAACAATGGCTTAACCTGACCAGGGGACCTTAGGCCATCTCAACACCAGAACAAGGAGCTCTTGAACCCTCTTTTAGGTTTTACAAACAAAATATACTTAGAAAATTATCATCATCAAAAGGAGATGAGATGCCATTTGAAGAGCGAAAAATGTGGTTAGCTGGAGTTCCAACAAGTGGTCAGACACTCCTGCGAACACAGACCACTTTGATGCCAGGAGGCTGCAGCAGATAAAGCAGCTGAGCCCTTCTCAAGAGACGGCCTCGCTCTTTCTCCATTTCTTGGGAAATGTGAGCATTTTCTTATTTTGGCAACAAGGAAAAGAATTTTTTTTTCTTTGAGACGGAGTCTCACTCTTGCCCAGACTGGAGTGCAGTGGTGTGATCTTGGCTTACTGCAGCCTCCACCTCCAGAGTTCAAGTAATTCTCATGTCTCAGCCTCCCAAGTAGCTGTGACTACAGGTGTGGACCACCACATCCAGCTAATTTTTGTATTTTTAGTAGAGATGGGAGTTTCACCATGTTGGCAAGACTGATCTCAAACTCCTGACTTCAAGTGATCCACCCGCCTCAGCCTCCCAGAGTGCTGGGATTACATGTGTAAGCCACTGCACCCAGGCAAACAGGTAATATATTTTAAATGCCAGTTTCCTTGCTTATTCTCTTCATTCATGACTCCTTTTATCATTCAGTACTGTCCCTCTTTGTCCTTAGTAATTTCCTTTGCTCTGAAGTCTACTTTATCTGATGTAGTCATTCCTGCTTTTCTCTGATTTAATGTTTGCATAATATATCTTCTCTCAACTTTTTTTTTCTTTTTTCTTCCTTTTATACCTAGTCCTACAAATTTTTTCCCCAACTTTTAACTTACAATCTACCTGTGTCATTATGTTTGAAAAGAGTTTTCTATACGTAACATAAAATTGGGTCTTTTTTTATCCACTCTGCCATCTATCTTTTAATTTAAAGGAATTATTGCTATGTTAGAGCTTAAGTCTGCCATTTTATTTGTCATATTTGTTCCATTTGTTTTAGTTCCTGTTTCTCCTTTCTTGGTCTCCTATGGGTTACTTGAATACTTTTACTTTAACAAATTTTTCAATTGATACATAATAGATATACATATTTTCAGGGTACACGTGATAATTTAATAAGTTCATATAATTTGTAAAGATCAAATCAATGTAACTGGGATATCCATCACCTTAAATAGTCTTTTCTTTTTTTTTTTTTTACAACATTTAAAGTATTCTCTTGTAGCTATTTTGAAATATACACAACACATTATTGTAAACCATAATTTCCCTACTGATCCTATAGAACACTAGGTCTTATTTTCTCTATTGGATTGTATACTTGTACCCATTAGTCAATCTTTCTTCATCCCCTTTGAATATTCTTTAGAATTTCATTTTGATTTATTTATAGTGTTTTCAAGTACATTGTTTCATCTGGTTTCTGTAGTGGTTTCTGTAGGTATTACAATAGACACACTAACCACAGTAAACTAGTATTGCTGTTTAACCACTTTGAAGTGTGGAAAACGTACTTCCATTTAGATATCTTTAGCTTCCCCACTCTGAAAGTACAGTTGTCCTAAGTATTCCTCTACCTACACAGAGCACTACATCAAATGATGTTATAATTTTTGCTTCAACCATCAAGTATGATTTAAGAACTCATAAGCAGAAAGTATTTATTTATCCGTGTTTTCACCCATTCCTTTCCTTCCTGAAGTTCCAAGACTTCTGTCACCATTTTCTTTCTGTTTGGAGAACCTCCGGTAGTAATTCTTTGAGGGTAGGTCTGTTAGGGACCCACTCTTTTAGTTTTTCTTTATCTGAGAATGTCTTATTTTCCCTTCATTCTTAAAGGATACATATGCGGGATACAGAATTTATAGTTGATAGTTCCTTTGTTTTAGCACTAGCAAAATATTGTGCCCCTTCCTGCTAGCCTCCATGGTTTCAGATGAGCAATGTGCTGTCATTTGGACTGGTGTTCCCCTATGGGTAAAACGTTTCTTTCTAGCCTCTTAGAAAACTTTGTTTGCTTGTTTTTGGTCTTCAGTTTTCGTAAGTTTGACTATCATTTGTCTTGGTGTAAATGTCTTTAAATTTGTCTTGTTTAGGGTTTGCTCAGCTTCCTGACAAATTTGAGAAGTTTTGGGCCATTATTTCTTCAAATAATTTTTCAGCATTACACCCTCTCTCCCCTCCAGCTTCCAATGAATTGGTGTTAGATAGAGTCTTACTGTCTCACAGGTCCCTGAGTTCATGTTTTTTAGTCTGTTTTTTTCTGTCATTCAGAGTTCATAATTTCCACTGATTTGTTTTTGAGTTGACTAATCATTTCTTTTGTTGTCTCTAATCTACTATTAAGACCATCCAGTAAGTATTTTATTTTGGTTACTGTGTTTTTCAGGTCCTACAATTGCCCTTTGGTTCTTTTTAATATCTTTTATTTCTTTGCTGAGATATTTTATTTTTTATGTATTCCCTAAGTGTTTGTAACTGCTCACTGAAGCAGTATCATGATGGCTGCTTCAAAATCTCCGTCACATAATTCCAACGTCTGGCTCATCTCAGTGTTGGCATTTGTTTATTGCATTTTCCCATTCAAGATGTGATTGCCTTAGCTCTTGAAATGATGAGTGATTTTTCCATTATGTCTTGGATATTTTGTGCATTATTAGACTTTGGATCCTATCTTATCTATTAGTAGGTAGTCAGCCTTTTTAGGTATAGCATACAGATGCTGGTGGAGGGAGATGTTCAGCTTCCTGCTGGATCCTGCTGTCACCACCCCAGCAAGAGTGCTGACTCACACAGGCTCATTGCAGATGAGGAGGGTAGAAGGTCAGTGCCCCCTCCCTTGGCCCCAGTGGCACCTTCCCAGGGAAATTAAATCACTGACTCACATTGCCTTATCGCCTCCAAATGAAGCCGGAGGTTCAGCTCCCTATCAGTCTCCATTGACTCTGGGTCAGGTTTTTCATTAGTGCCTGTCTAGGGTACAACAAGTATTAATAAGTAAAAAGCCTGTGTTCCGTTCTGTTAGGCAATCCTTTTCTCAGTCCTTTGGCTAGGGAAGTAAGCTTTATTTGGAACTTCACTGTCATGTAATTTAAGTCTAGAGCTTCCTAGGCTGTCTGCATTCTTCTTTCCACATTTCACAGTCCTCCTCTGATGGATTGTTCTGGTATTCTCAGGGTGTTGCTATGTTGGTTGTAAGAGGGGAGAACCCAGGAGCAATGAAGCTTCCCCATCTTAGCCAGACTCCTCTTCATTTATTCATCGATTGTTTTGTGAGACCCTGCTAGGAAGTGAGCACTCACAATGAATAGCCAGACATCCCCATCCTCACAAAGCTGACATTCAAGTGGAGACAAAGGACAATTATACAAGTAATTATAAAAAAGCATAATTCATGCTATGATAAAGCTTCTCACATGCATGCCCTAGAGTAGAAGACATGAAACAAAGAAAAATTGAACCACATAACTGAAATGACACTTTTTCAAGTCCTACAAATTCATTTTTGACGTAGTCATTAGAAATATGTTTGGGAATCATTTTAATTATCTCTAAGGTTGCTCTGTGATTTGACAGCACTCTGAAAAGCAAGAGCTATAATGACATAGCTGCCCTGACTCCACAGTGGCTGATGATGCCTGTGAACAGTGAGATATTTTAGGATCCAATAAGCTACAGTAAATGAACATGACGAAATCTCTTAACAGCACCGGCAAAGCAGAAAAATCATTGCAAAGCCCTAATTCCTGCTTCTAAACACTTGGACACTGCCCACTTTTGGTAGAAAGTCAATGGTTCTTCACTGGGAGCACTTTCCATTTTTGGAAAATTGTCCTTATTTGGAAGAATACTGGACAATCTGACCCAAGAAAGCTCTGTAGCCTGGTATATTTTTACTAATCCAATTTCTTGATATATTTTAGGCCTGCTAAACCCAGTTATGATGAATAATTCTTAAAGCTATTCCTAATAAATAAAACATGATTTAAGACCAATCTGCCAGTAAGACTTACCCTACATCCAGTATTACCACAATAATTATAGTAATATGAATAAGAAGTAGAATTTGGGGGACTAACTGTATCTGACTTTGAAAGAAACTAAGTAAATATCAGTATATATAATACCTTTTGACACATACATATTCAACCAAATGAAGACACTGGATTTTCAATGCAATAATTCCTAATATGTAAACTAATAAAGTCTTTTATCTTCTCTTTTTTACTGCATCATAGTGACCAGCAATATAAAGTATAAAATCTAGTAGTATATTCTAACTGGGAAAACCAAATAGTAACTATTTTAGATTATGCCATTGATTGACAGGTCTATTGGAAGACATTCTGGTTTCATTCATTCGTTCATCCATGCTTCTGAGACAATGTATTTTTAATCTGGGAATTAATAAGCTATTCATGGGTCATGGCACTGGCTGGCAGGACTTGGTAGAGGCGTCATATTGTCCTTTGGGCCTAAGACATTGACTTGAGTGGGTACCACTCATATGCAGCTTAACGAAGGCTGGTCCATTAGACCTGACTCCACTGGTTAGGAGTGTTTGTTGAAAAGGAGGCATTCTACCACCTTGATAGCACGTAAGTCATGGGTAGGAAAAGTAACCCTCTGATGTCACAGATCATATGAATTATTTATAATTCCTATAACCCTCTATGGCGCCCTCCTCAAGTCCTTGGTGAGGTTCTTTCAAGCTAAACCAAACCTATAATCTAACATTCCATTTGGTCACTAATTCTAAAGTTACCATTCACAGGAGAACTGAATGAGTATTAAGCGTAACACCAAAAAGATATACTTCCATAAGGAAAAGCTTGTTCTTTATACAAAGAAAAGAATGGTTACGAGTATAATGTAGAAAACAAATTATCCATATTCCAGTACATCAAATTGACCTCAGTACACTGCGTACCACAATTTTTTGGAAACACTCATTCAATCCATTTAAACAAATCTTTTCCAGTCTGAAATGTCCAGTCAAAATGATTAACACTCTTCAGTAATCACATTTTTAAAGGAATAGATGACAATGTGGCAGTTTCTAAACTTCTATCAAAACTGGAAAAAGCCTTACTATTATCAACCTTACTATTATTCACAATGGAACAATCGGGGGAAGTGAGAGGTTTCTCTTCTGGGGTTTATTCCTCAGGAAAAGCCCTCACTTCTCGGGGCCCTTTTCCTCAGGTGTGGAGGTAATGAATGTGATGGTGTGGCAGAGGGTTTGGGGGCCATCTTTCTACAGGGCAGAAAGCTGCTGGCTGGCTGCCAGCATGGCCACACGCCTCATCCCCAGACACTGGGTGACACAGCCGCATGAGTGGGTTGACCTAGGTCACCTCAGAGACCAGCTTGTGGACAGGCTCTTAGCGAACCAGCCCCTGCACCCCAGGCCTCCCTGGCACATGCCGACTGAAACAAGGGGCTTCATTTACCAGTCGTCCTGTCCCCGGAGAGCTTGTCCTCCTTCTCCTCCCTCTCCAATGTGCTGCTGGAGGACGAGACGCTGGAGGCAGAGCAGTTGTCCCTTTCGTTCACTCCCTCGTTCTGCCTCTCTTTTTCACTGAGAGAGGCTCTTTCTTCCGGCTCTTGCTCTAGTGCCCGCTCCACTTCGGTCTCTGCACCCTCGTGGGCAGAGGCTATGTCCTGGCCAGCTTCATCAGCAACCTGCCCTGCCCCTGCCTCTGGTTCCGGTTCTGCCTCTGATTCGGGCTCAGGATCCCCGGCACTTGCTGGTGGAGACAACAATGGAGAATATATTGACAACAGATTTCTTGGAAGGGTGATGTGAGGTGAGAATGGATGTGAGGTTGATTTCTCTGTTGTGGGCAGATGTCCAAAGACAGCCCCTAAGAGACCTATCCCCTGGCTATTCAAACACTCACGGAGGCAATGCCATGAAGGGATTGTGCAGATGACAGGGAAGTCCCAGTCAGTGACCTTACGATATGGAGAGTAACTAGATGAGTCAGATCCAATCAGGAAAGCCTTTTAAAGGCAGACAGTTTTCCAACTGGCAGCAGAAAAGGAAGTCAGAGATTCGAAGCAGGAGAAGGATCTGCCACATCACTACTGCTTGACTGACAGGGAATGCAGGTGGCCTCTAGAAGCTGAGAACCACCTCTGGTCAGCAGCCTACCAGAACAGGGACCTCAGTTCTGCGGGCACAGGGACCTGGATGTTGCTATCACCCTCAGCGAGGCTGGAGGTGGACTGTTCCCAGAGTCTCCTAGTAAGAGCTCAGCCAGCCGCAGCCTTAATTTCAGCCTTGTGGCAGTGGACAGCCAAGGTCAAGAGCTCAATTGAGCTATGCTAAACTTCTGACAGATGGAAACTGTGAGATAATCGAGTGTTGTTTCCAATCGCTATGTCTGTGGAAACTTGTTACACAGCAATATGAAACTAATATGTAACCCTATTGCCTGTTTGGGGAAAGAGAAACAAAATCCATGGTGGATCAAGCTGATGAAAATCAGCTAACGTGTTCTGAAATCAGTTGGCTGAACCAGTGAGGTTCATCACCCTTCTCTTGGGTTATGTTTGCTCATAATGTGAAGTTAGTTTGATTTTGAAAGCAGTTTGGAAGAATCACTCATGGTCACAGTCTATTTGCAAACCTATCAAGGCTGGAGATCTGATGCTGTCACTGAGGTAAGATGATCATGTTCTCACTCACGTGACACTCTAGGGAACAGGGAAATGGCACAATCTGGCTTATGTTTTTTTTTTTTTTTTTTTTTTTTGCTGAGCAAAGCTCTCAGCTATGAGCTGTGGATATGTAGCAAAATGATTGAGAATACACAAAATTCTGAGCCAACTGCCACACATGAAGGCTGGAGGAGGGCGGCTCACTCTTAAAGGAACTGCCCTCAGGCTGAGCAAAGCCACTCCTCTGGAACCCTGGCAACGGACTCTAAGGGCGTGTGCTTGAACCCTCGGTACACACGGCTCAAAGCAACACAGAAATTCTGGCAGGGTCTGCACATGGCAGGGGATGAGAGGGACCTGCCCAGACTCCATGAGAACACGCAGATCAGGGCAGCTCTCTGTGGAGGCATCCTGCTGCACCAGGTAATGGGCACGGCTGGCCATGGGGCACACAGAACCAGCCCCTCAGCAGGCTGGGCATGGGCATTACTAAGGGGGAGGGACATTCAGACCTTACGAGGCATGGGGTCCAGCTAACCCCAGCTTCCCAGCAACTCATTCTTCAGGACCCACAGGGCCATCACCCCCAATCCTTCATCTGCTCTCAGGTTGCCATCCTCTGAGGATGAGTCAGGGAGTTAGCTGGGCAGGGAAGATGCAGTGGAGAGGATGAAATACCACCTTTCCTTATGTTCCTGGGCAACTTCCAAATCCCACTCCTCTGTGGGAATGTCCCTGAGTGCCAGGTAGGAAATTGGGGGTACAGGAGTAAATTTCTCTCCTCTGATTACAGGTTGTAGTTGTGCATCTTCTACTGGGAACTCCAGCCTGGGGCAGGAACCTGCTTCCCGGGAAGGCTGGAGAACATGGGGAGGGGCAGCAAAGTCCCCTCTGCAGCTGAGGGGCTGTCCCTCCTGGGCATCCCAAGAGGGGAACTGGAGATCTGAGGGCACAGTTTCCAGACAGAGAGGCATGGGTGGCAGTCACAGAAGGAAACCAGTGGGCACACAGCTGTGAGGCTGCGTGGCTGAGAATGAGAGCGTCATACACTCTTCCTTAAAAGTAAAAACTGTGCTGGGTCATGGGATGGAGTGAACAGCCCTTTTAGAAACATTCCCTTTGGTACTGAAGGAATTTTTATGGTAATTTCTTTTTCATCTGATAATAGAGTATTTAGGAGAGATACAAAACCCTATTAGTTTTACAAGCATGGCAAGAGCACGGCCTCAGCGGCGGCAGCATCATCATTTGGTTGACAGAAAGCACATGTTTTTGCACACATGGACTTCAAAATAGCCACATCAAAATAAAAATGTGTTTCCAACAGCCCAGCATGTGGCATGGACTGAAGTTTTAATTGGTAAGCATATGGTGAAAACCAGCAAGGGCCCCTCTTGGTGGCTTCATCACAGACAGGGACGTGGGGTCAGTTGGCTGCCATAAGCCTGTGTCTACTCACCACCCCCAGGGGTCTGGGCAGAGTAGGGAGGCTCTGTGATTGATGGCTGTTTGACTTCAGCCTGTGTGTGTGCACTGCCGTGTTCCATTCCACTGAATATGCAGGACTCTACCCAAGCAGCGGCTCTGGCCCGGAGCAGGTGAGCTAACAGACACACAAGATCTGGAAAAGCCACGCTTTTGCGGGGGAGCAGTACAATTTCATTTCAATACACTAGGGCCTAACTTCTTGGAATCACATATTTCAATCTGTGATTTCAACCACTGGGGTGGTTTCTTTTTGTCATGACTGCTGGGGAGGTAGTAATTGGCAAAGTCATCTCCTGCCCAGAATACATGACTCAGTGTCTACAAGGTCTGATTGCAAATCTGAGGCCGTCCTAATGATGAACAAATTAAATAACTGTCACACACATTCAAGTCAAGCAAAACTGCCAGGGTCCATGGCAGAGCCCTTCTCCAGCTGTCTTAACCAAACACAGGAAAGTTGCCTGAGGGCCAAGACCCTGCCTTCCTCTCCTGCTGGAGGTACCCAGCGTGGTCCTGGGGCCAGCGTCTGCTCACAGCATTCTTGTTGATATTCAGAAGGCACCCAGGACAGCTCTGAGACTCCACACCGAACTCCGGAACATTTCTCCTCCCCTTTCCCATTATCTTTCAGCAGGATTTCCCTCACTCATACTTCCTTCCGTGCACGTACACACACACACACACACGCGCAGACACACACACACCCAGCTCCTTCTGAGTTAGTGTCTCTAAGCCAGGTCTGCTGCCCGCTGGGTGGATGCAGGAAAAAGTCTCATTTATACCCACCAAGTCCCCAGGAAACAGGAGAAGCCATATAATCCTGTAGGAAAAGTCCTAAAGGGAGCTACGACCTTTGGCAACAACTAGGGAGGAAAGGTGTTTGTTTCCCTCCTAGGAACTTCTCACTGTTACCAGTCCCAGAATTTAATGAGCCTTTCCCTGGCCCGACAATGTGGTGTTGGTGGTAAAAGACAGACACAGCGACCCATGAGACTGACCCAGCTGTGTCACAGAGGCTAGAGAGAAGCAGATTAGAGAGATCCTGAACAACCTGCCGTGACATCCATGTGGCAAAAGTGAGCGAGCTCTGCCACCAGTGGGCACAGGGAAACCCCCACCTCTCAACTATCAGCAGACACAATAACAAAAATACGTTTGTAAGAGTGATGGATGTGTAAGATAAAATGCACGGTGCCCTGGGAACGCATGGCAAGGGTCTTTGGCAAGGCCTGGGACATAAGTCTCTGTGGCAAAATAACGTTTAAGTAGAGTCTCAAGGGATAAAAATGAATTAAAAGAGGGGAAACGCTGAGAGTGTCCTGGGCAGAGGGAAGTGCACATGCAGGGACCCAGAGCCCACTGCGTGCCAGTGGGAACGAAAGCTGTGTGGCCTGGCAGGAGGAGTAAGAGGAGGTTTGGGTGGCTGTCGGGGCCAGGGCAACCAGCCCTGTGTATTGATGGAGGGATCTGGGACTTTACCCTAAGGGCAGTGATGGTTGTTCTGGGTTTCATTTAGTCTGAGGTGAGCCCTGTCTCCACCTGCATCACAGGCAAGTGAGGCTTCCTGCTGGAAACAGCTTGGGTGTGCCTGAGAGCTGTGGGGTGAGGCCCCTAGTCAGTGTGGAGTCAAGAGTCCACGAAGCGGCCAGGCGCGGTGGCTCAAGCCTGTAATCCCAGCACTTTGGGAGGCCGAGACGGGCAGATCACAAGGTCAGGAGATCGAGAACATCCTGGCTAACACGGTGAAACCCCGTCTCTACTAAAAAAAAATACAAAAAACTAGCCGGGCGAGGTGGCGGGCGCCTGTAGTCCCAGCTACTCGGGAGGCTGAGGCAGGAGAATGGCGTGAACCCGGGAGGCGGAGCTTGCAGTGAGCTGAGATCCGGCCACTGCACTCCAGCCTGGGTGACAGAGCGAGACTCCGTCTCAAAAAAAAAAAAAAAAAAAAAAGAGTCCACGAAGCAAACCCTTAGAGAGAGAGAGACAGAGGAGGAAGGCAATCAGTGGAGCTCAAGAGAAAAAGAAAATAAAAACACAGCACCACTGGAAGAACACATGGGAAAGGGATTAAGACTCTGAACAGCAGGAGGTTTTTCCATCCCAGACATCAGCTGGGGGAGGAACTCCGTTCACACAGGAGCAGGGCAGGGAGTTAGCAGGGCTGCTGGCTCCCTTTGAGGAATGGTTACTGAGCACTTCACAGGAACCGCCTTCCAAAGCCCTCACAGCCTTTCTACGGGGAGGGCTCTGGTAGTGCCCTCAGAAACCCGAGGCCAGGAGAGAACAGTGAAGGCCCGTGCCAGGGTGGTCAGGTTGCAAGGAGCAGAGTGTCCCTTCCCCAGCATGTAATGCCTCTAAGAACTCTGCAGCAGCATCTTCAAGGGAGGCTCAGGAGTGACAGTGATACCCCAAACCCGGCAGGTCAGGAGATGCCAGGGCTTGCCACGCTTTTCCGTAACGACCTTGGATGGAGGAGGGACACAAAGATCTGACTGCATCTCCTGGGCTGTGCAAGGCAGGAGGGGAACTGCAGGAAGGACTTGGGTCAGGTGCCCAGGCAATCCTTCTCCTAGCAGTGGATGTGCATTTGGAAATAAAAGGAAGACACAGCAAGGAATGCCTGGTAACATTACAGGCATCCAAAACCGGGATCCATCTTCCTGGATCACAGCCCAAGAGTGCAGACCGATGGGATCTCAGCATTGCCAGGATGCATTTAGCAAAGACCAGAAAAATGTGTTTGGCCAGAGCCTGCGCTGACCTGGCTCTGAGGGCTTGCAGCTAGATTTGAAGGTTGGGGTAGGGGGAATACAAGGGCCAAATAAAAAAATCAACACTAAACTGCATAAAAGGATGAGGTAATGGATACTTTTTGCAAGGAGGAAGAAATCATAGAAAAAAAGGGGTCCAGGGTATCCTCAAAGTGACATAACAGGGAACTAGGCTGTCATCAGCTTGTAGGGAAGAACCCATAACCAGAACACAGCCACCAAAAGGAATTCTTCACACCAAAGAAACAGACATTACTGGAGTGAGAGAAGCTGGGAAACCAGGATGGGAATCTATCAACATGAGAACCCCACAGCATGGGGGAGAAGCTAAGTGCTTGTCTTAGGTATGAGAATGTAAAGGCTGCCCCATCAGATGGAGAATGTGACCATGCTTTCCTCAGGCAGATCACAAAATGGGGAGAGAAATGAGGAACGAGTCGGCCTGAGGACTTCAGCCAGCTGGTCCCTGTGCCAAGTCAGCCAGGGCAGACCATCGCTCACTCACACAATCTCGTTTTCTTTCTCCCTCCCAAATCCCAACATCAACTCCTCATCTGGTCCCCAAAACCTCACTGGACATCAGGTCCTGCTTGCCTAGTGCAGTAAAAATCAAACTCACTACATATTGAGCACCTTCTATACCCGGGTGCTGTGCTAGGAATCATATTACATCATCTTTAGTTCCCATACCTACAATATGAAGTGAAGATTGATGTCCCCACGTGAGAAATAAGGAAACACGTTCAGAGAGGTTAAGCAACTTGCCCAGAGCTACACAGCAGGCTGGCTACTCTCTGACTGTTTGATCCATGCTCTGTTCTGCTCTGCGCCTGAAGATGCTGACCCCCGCAGAGAACACCACCTGTATTTGCTCTCCCTCTCCCTGGCTCAGCCCCTGGAGGTTCTAGCAAAGGTAGGAAGAAGGAAGCTGGGATATTAACACCCCTGCTTCCTTCACGTAGGGCCCTAGTTTGGCAGAGGTTGTCAGGCCGCTGTTTCTGTCCCTTGGTCTCTCTCCTCTGGCCACAGCTCTTACCAAGTCCTAGTCATTCACCAAGTTCCGTCAGGCCTGAAGGTGAGAACAGTGTCCCATGACTGCTAGTCTCTGGGTGAAGCATCACCACATTTTCATGGTCTCATGACCTCCCTATACCTCTGTAGACAGTCCCTTCACTGAATATCTTCAGCAGTCCTCTGACCAACAGGACCTCACTGCTAAGCAGAGCTCATGCTAACAGAGCTTGGATTTGAACCTGGATCAGCTGGACTACAAAGCTTGGGATGTTAATCGCAGGGTTATACTGTGTGGTGGTGACTTAAGCAATCAAGGAGAAAGATCTAATCATTCCTGAACACGCGCATGCACACACACACACACGGCAGGAATGTTTTAATTCTGCTTTCATCCATGTCCCTCATAGCTGAGTTTAGAGTGTCCAATTAGAATTTCTGGTCATGCAATTTTTCTTTGAAGAGATAAATTGATGGTAGAGTTTTGAACTTGATACATCTCTGGGTGGCTTCAGTTGATTTCAATCTGTGGTAGTGCCTTGATGACTTTGCCAGGACTTGGCTTTCTGGCAGGTCTTATGAAACCAAGGGCTGGGCCAGCCAGTTCTATAATAGTTGCTCCAAACTGTGTAGATTCCAGGGACCTCCCCAGCTCAGAGCTAATAACTAACACGATTGACTACAGACGTGTGTTCTAATCACAGAAATCTGAAAAAGGTCCCAAGAGAAAAAAGCTTACAACTTTGAAAATCCTTTAGACTTTGCCTTTGGTGTTAGACCAGTTCTTGCTAGGTTGTTCACTTGGATTCACTCTAGAGCAAGGTTTCTCAGCCTGGCTACCTGGGTATTCTAGGTTGAATAACTCCTTCTTCTGGGAGACTGCCTCATGAGCCGTAGGATGTTTAGCAGAATCCCTGGTTTCTACTCACTAGAGGCTTCAGCACCAACCCTCCACTTCTCCTCTGCTATTGTGGCAACTGAAAATGTCTCCAGACACTGCCAGATGTCCCCCAGAAGAGCAAAATCACCCCTGGTTGAGAATCACTGCTCTACAGGAATAGTTGCACGACGATAGGCACAAACTCAGCTTTACAAAAGAAACTCTACTCAAGCCTCACAAAAGAAACAGCTCATCACTTGCAAAATACTGATTTCAATAGCCTAATTTTTATGCCTTAAAAGTTAAGCCATGTTTTGTCCTCAAGTTTCAGAGTTTGGTTTTCCAAAGAGCTTCAGACCTAAGCCTCTCTGAAGAGGGATAGTTTTCATCTCCAGAGATGGCTTAGGCCTGAACCTGTTTGACCTGAACAATTCTGACCACGTACAGTCAAAATTACCTTCAAAAGTCCCTTTGGACAGTGCCACCTTATAGATCCCATAACTTCTCCATAGTTTCGACAATCACGGTTTTAATTTAGTGTCAGTGGAACTCCTTAAGTGCTGGGATTGCATTCATGGGCCATATTACCCCCAAATACAAATCTGTAAACTCTAAAGCAGCAAGTTGTTCATACTACAAGGGGCATGTTGGAATCAGGAATGGTTCAAAGAAAAGAAGAAAAGATCTATGTTCCTTGTGGTCATGCTCCCTCAGGGACATACACTTGATATGAATATTAGACAGGATTTAAAGCACTATTTAAATTAGAATTTCCACTTCCCACTCTCTTGCCCCTCAGATTACACTTCTGATAGTGTTCACTTGCTTAATATGTATATAACGCCACTGTAGTATCATATAGGATAAAAAAGAAGACAATTTCAGGTTCAATTATTCTCATATTGATAACACATAGTGTGACTATTCTATTAAAGTTAGATCCTCAGAAAGAAATGGCCCAGATATGTCAACTCTCCGTAAAAGTTTCCTCTCTATTAATTACACCAACATCATTTATTCAGTCCTTATGGAGTGGCCTGCATAGTCAAAGATGTGTCCTCCACCCATGGCTCATGTAATAAATTTCTTCCTGGGTACACAGGAAACAGCTGTCTCTGCAGATTCGTGTGTCTGCTTTCTTTTGTCATGCTTGACTATTTGCCAACTCATAACCCATGTACTGAATGCCTGTTCTGCTCCAAGCACTGGAAATAACAAAGGTGGGCACAGGCACGTGCCCTGCCCTAGGCGCACATAGACACTTGGGAGGAACAAATTATCACATGGACAGTGAAGTAAGCCCTGCATCCCAACTGTGCACAAGATGCAAGGGAAACATAAGAGAGGAATCAAGGAAGGCTTTAGAGAAGAGAAGGTGCCTCAGCTTGATGAACAGTCCAGGGGGCACCCAATGAAAGAGTGTACTCCAAGCACAGAGCATGGCATTTTCAGGTACTGATTGTGGTTTGGTGTGGATGGAGTGTAACATTTGTTGGGGGGTGGCTGTGGTGGTTGGTATGAGTAACAAACAGTCTTGAATGTCACGTAAGATCTGAATTTATGTGGTAGATAATGAAGAGCCACCTGATAATTTTAAGAAAAGGTACACAGATCTTTGTTTTTAATTGGGTTGCTGAGAAGAACCTGGAAGAAGTGAGACCTATCAGAAGTGATTGAAATGGCCCAGATCAGAGATGGTTGAGGCCAGGCCTAAGGCACTGGCAATGAAGAGAAAAGAAAGAGGGCTGATTTGAGAGAAAACAACACAAAAGACACTTGGGGATTGATTGGATGTAAGGTACGTGTTGAAGGAGGAATAAAAAATTATATGTATGTTCCAGCTTCAATGATTGGGCCAAGAGAGATGGCCTTACCCAGGTGGGGCCTAGAAAATACAAGCAGGTTTGGGGTGGGGGTTTCTGGATGAGAGAAGACATCACCTCCCATCTGAATAGCCCTCAGCCTGGCACCTGGTGGGTCTGAAGGGTCGGAGGGGCATTCAATGGAGATGGCTGGGGAAGTGCAATACACACACCCTGAGCTCAGGGAGGCCAAGGCTGGAGGTACAGACCTCGGGAATTTAAAGCATATGGGAGGTAGGTAAAAATCACAGGTGGAATGCGAGGGCCCAGTGACAGGATGTGGCATGAAAAGAGAGGGGAGCTGTGGAGGAACTTCAGAAAAACCCACCACTTAGTAAAAAGGCAGAAGAGGAGTCCATGAGAGGATTGCGACCAAATGATGAGAAAAGACTGAGATGAAATGGTGAGAAAACAATGAGAAATGTACATGACGCAAAAGGCAACTATCCTGTTTAGCCTGGAGATTATCTAGAGGACACAGAGGCATCTGGAGGGGGATGGATCCAGAAAGTCAACCAAAAGTGACTTGAACTTCCTGATGTATCTGGCAGAGGCAGCCCTTCTCACAGAAGTCACAACTTCAAAAGGCTCCAAAGATGCACATCACGTCCAGAGGCAGACAAGACACACCACATAGTCACTGCACCCAGAGGTTCTCCTGAAAAAGTGTATTTCAGTTACCAGAAAATCAACGCGAGTGTGTCTTGCTATGCTGCAGGTGTTGTCTCATTTTGAGCAAATGTGTTCCAAAGATGGATGGGGGAAAGCAGGGCTGCTGGAGGGAAAGTGGGAGTGGTGGAGATAGCAGAGTAGTGATTAAGAAATTGAGGATGGACAAGGATGCTAGAAGGAGCCCCAGAGTTATTCTTCTTTGCTAATTTCACTGGTCTCAGTCATTGTCTGGAAATTCAAAGTACCATGGTGGCTCAAGAATCCTCATTGTCCTGATACGTGGAGCCTCCTGACTGCACCTGGAAGCACTGACCCAAGGCTTCCACCTGGGATGAAAGGCGCTGATGTCTCACCCAGCCAACAACCCAGATTCTCTGTGAGTGTCTCCAGATGCAGCAAACTTGTTCATCCCAAGCGCCTGCTCAAGGCAGGGTCTTGCAGCTCCTGAGGCACTTACTTTTTGGTTAAATAAGAATAAGCTAATTGCTGTTCAAAACTTGAATTTTTTGTTTACACTAAACAGACTTTAGGATACAAATTTCATAGTAAAGGTTGATTTAAAACCATTATAATCTAATATTGGGAAACAATTCTCTACAGCTCTCCCATGTTTCTTCACTCTTGAAAGCAAAGACACTGATAGCCTTTTCTCTGCACTATCTTTCTAAGGATGTGTGCCTAGCAAAGAGCCTTAGAAGACAGAAATAGGATCTCTCTAGAGCAAAGATGTAGTTGGTTTATTGCCCCCTGTAATAAAGACAATGTCTCCCTCTGGGACAAACGGAAGGCATGTTTACCGCCCATTATAAAAGAGTTCAGGTCCCCAAGGCTCAGGGTTCCTTTCCCCACAATGTGCCTCCAGGTTTTACTGGGCCCTATACACATCACCCTGCGGGAACTGGGGCTTGGGGAAATGGCACAAATGTTGATACTCTGGCTATTGCTATCACTAGAAGTAATGAAGTCCTTTGTCTCTGACCCAGGAATTTTGTGTCTTCTGCCAGCATCCACGGAATTGTGGCAAGGCAGCATATTAGCTTACAATTAGGGTAATGTTTCAGTCCCTTCACAGCTCTTGACACCTAATGGCTGCCTAGGAAATAATCATTTTGATCAGGTAATATCCACCTCCCCTTCTCTTTTTTTTTTTTGGAGTTGGGGTCTTGCTCTGTTACCCAGGCTGGAGTGCTGTGGCAAGACCATAGCTCACCGTAGCCTTGAACTCCTGGGTTCAAGCTATCCTCTTGCCTTATAAATAATGCTCTTCTTTACCACCTTTCCTAGTGCTATTCTATGCCTATCTTTACTTAAGGTTTATACCTTGTCTACTTCAGAAGGATTCAATCCTGATTAATGTTTCCAAATATGATGCAAGAAGACACACTGCAGACAAAGTTCACTTCTATGAGGAGAAAAAGGGAAATTTTTAGAGACTGAGAAATGGCAAGGCAGAAAAACTTGATGATTTGCAAAGGCTGCCCACAGCAGGTGTAGCAGGTAGGGCCTCGGCCTTGGGTAGAATTGATGAAAGATTTTGTCCAATTGACAAAATGGCATCAAGTAGCAGCAGTCAGGTGAGGCAGGGAGGGGGGTAGCCCTGAGTCATAGAACCACAAGGAATCTAGTTTCCTGCCAATTCATGAAACACTGAACTGGAGGCATCCAAAAGGTTTATGCAAGAGAAGTAGCATGCAGTGTTAGGCTGATGATGGACGATATTCCATTGCTACCGTGCCAGTTGGAAATAGGACACCAGATGTTTCTGATTTCTGCTGTGTGGATTAGATAACCTCAGAGAGTGCCTACACCTGAAGGAGACTCAAAACATCTTACACAACGAAGATGACAAAGGCAGTCAATGCTAATAATGATGACAGCCAAAAATGACAAATGGATGCCCACAGGAAAAATCATTTAGACAAACTAAACATTTCATGATACTCTATGTCTAAATTTTATTTCCAGGTTTGAGGATCAGGAGGCTACAGGAATCACCATATTTACCCATACTTTAAATGTCTGGATCTGTGAGAGGAAGTATTGTTAACCTTTGTCAATAATTTATGTAAGTGCTGCTGGTGAGTAGGCCATGGCCATATAGGCCATATATATCTCCAGGGCCAAACAATCAGACATTTGGAAATACCCTGGAATCCAATTACAGGTAGAGAAAAAAATCACTGTCAAACATATTTTTTCCTGACATAAATAAAAATAATACAGTGTGGCATGATTTTCAAATGCATCTCTGATGTATTATCTCTGTGTGCAATATGGAGAGTATCAAGCTCATAATAAAATAATGTAGACACAATTTTGCTTTCCTGGCTAGGTTAGTGGGTGAAAGCCACTTCTAAATTCTTGACAGCTGCTTCCTTCCACTGGGAAATGTCATTTATCTCCATCTGGCCTCAGGAGGGACTCGTGTACAAGAGGGAGCAAAGAGGGAGCACAGTTCTAGCTCTCCAGAGAAGGCAGCTCAACCCTGGGACACCCTTCCAGGGACCACCATCAACATCTGGTTTTCAGATGAGTAGTTTCTCTGTACTCTGTTTCCATGAAATAGGTTACCTGGATCTGACACAAATTGGGATAAGAGGTTACTTGGCTATCTTGACTTTACTTGTGGGTACACAGATTATTACTACTATTTTTCATCCTCAGAGCAACTTTCTCAAGAATTATGTTGAAGAACTCTATCCTAATAAGAACACTGTACCTTTTCTGATAATGAGAATCACTTAGGTGCTTTCAGAATCATCTATGAGTTTCTAAAATTAACAGGAAATAAACTTACTAAGTAGATATTCTGATGTCTACCCCCAGGGATCAGTGAAAATAAGGAAAGGATATCAAAGCAACAAATGAAGAGATGCCTTTCCATGTTTGCCCAAACTTTGGGCTGATTGCCTCCATTAATTCCAACACAGTGCAAATGGGAACATGTATATATATGCCTTTCCCTCCCTTGGGCTGGTACTTTTAGAAAAAAGGAAAATACTTAGACCATCATCACCAAGTCTAGGCAGTATAGGGACATACATCTGCTAAGCCACAAGAGGGTCAGACAGAAAAATAATTCAAGGCCGGGCGCGGTGGCTCAAGCCTGTAATCCCAGCACTTTGGGAGGCCGAGACGGGCGGATCACAAGGTCAGGAGATCGAGACCATCCTGGCGAACACGGTGAAACCCGTCTCTACTAAAAAAATACAAAAAACTAGCCGGGCGAGGTGGCGGGCGCCTGTAGTCCCAGCTACTCAGGAGGCTGAGGCAGGAGAATGGCGTAAACCCGGGATGCGGAGCTTGCAGTGAGCTGAGATCCGGCCACTGCACTCCAGCCTGGGCGACAGAGCGAGACTCCATCTCAAAAAAAAAATAATAATAATAATTCAAGTATATATTGACTTGGTGGTGGGGGTTAGTGGTATCATTCATACAAAAGTTATAGCAGATTTAGTTGGGAAAGCTTTTGACTGAGAGATCTCACTAGATGGCATATCATGCTACCAGTATTTATCACTAGCTTTTCCCTTTTAAAAAGTACGTTTTGTAAGACAAAAGGAAAAGGAGTTTTTAATGTTTTCATATCTTCTTCTTTTGAAAGTTCTTCAGAATCTGAAACAGGAGTTATAAAAGAAAGAACCCATAAAGGGACCTGCACTCCTGAGGCATAGAAAAGTCAATAACAAATATTAGTTTTTCCTTTTCTTGTAAACATAATTCTGAAATGTAGGCTGCAATTTTTGCAGATATTGGTGAGAAGGTTAGCAAAGGGATGGTGTGGCATTAATATGAACAGCCATGCAAACATGGTCGAGCCATGACTCCATGACAAATGGCTGAGATGGGCATCAGAACACTAATTACACCCCCAGCACTGTGCCAGGATGGTCTGAAGCACAGCTTTCCATCTATTTGGGCCTCAGTAAAACATGGATAATAACATCTCCCCTACCTACCCAGATACGTTTGAGAAAAAGGGACAGAGCACTACCAAAATGTAAAGCATATTATGATTGCATGATCCCACAAGGATAAAGAGTGAAAAAGCAAGGCAATCCCTGGCACGTTTGGACATCATGCCAGGTGTTGGTGCAGGACCAACATCTGGATGTGTGATTATATTTTTAATTCTTCCTCCAGATGTTGGGATACTGGAAATACTAGGGATAAGCAAAAGGTTACTTTTGGACATTTGAAAATGGGACTTGGTAAAAAGAATATACTATTAATTGGATGCTAACAGAATGCTTCAAAGAATAAACTAGGCTGAGAACAACTCGGTTATACCAACTTTGCATTTCTGTCATAAGGGCAAATGTCTACAAAGCAAAAGGAAACCTCTGTGGTTCTTTCTGAGACCACCATCTTTTCATACACTTGCGATTTCCAATTTTATAAATCAATTACGTATCAGGAAAAGGAAGACTGTTTGTTCTTGCTGATTTGGATCCTGATTACTTAACATACAATGGGCAGCTCTTCTAGATCTCACAGGAGCCAGTACTTTTGATTTTTTTCCAGAAAAAAAAGCAAACAACATCAAATGATGCTAGTTTATGAATTCTTGATTATGTGCAGATTCAAGCCCGGTATTCCTCTTTGAGAAGCAGTTATCATTTATTGTGTAATTCTGGTCAAACATTCTCTCAGTCTCCATTAATCCCTTCTCTGAAGAGAAAATAACACTTGCAAATGTTATTTATTTATTTATTTATTTTTGAGATGATGTCTCACTCTGTCACCCAGGCTGCAGTGCAATGGCACCATCTTGGCTCACTGCAACCTCCACCTCCCGGGTTCAAGCGATTCTCCTGTCAGCCTCTGAGCAACTGGGATTACAGGCATGGGCCACCAAGCCTGGCAAATTTTTTTGTTTTTTTTTTTTTTTAGTAGAGACCAGTTTTCTCCATGTTGGTCAGGCTAGTCTCAAACACCCGACTTCAGGTGATCCACCCATCTTGGCCTCCCAAAGTGCTGGGATTACAGGCATGAGCCACCACACCCAGCTGCAAATATTCTTTTGAAAGCACACTGACATAAATTATTTTCCCCAAATGCATACTACACATATACACACACACAATGACTATTTTCTGTATTCTTACCGAAGCTGAAATATTCTTTTGCATTGGCTAGAATGGTCTCGAGTTAAACTGTAATTCAATCAAACACTTAAGAAATTGTCTTTTGCCACAAACATCAAGGAGATTAAAAATTTGAGGACAAATGACATTTACAGATACTGACAATTCCCTCTCAGCTCGGGGCTGTTCTATACTTCACGGTTTAGACAATCATTCTGTAAACGACTGGAGGTACAACTTTTAGTTAAAAGTCCCAGGATAAAGTGCTGAACCACAACTCTGCAGGAGGATATCTCTCATATTGCCTCTAGAAATACCACAATGTATATATAGCAATGATATGAGGCAGGGTTTGGAAAAGACACGGTGGTTATAGGACAGTCTGTTGTCTTGACTCTCAGCGTCTCAATATTTTAAGACCGACATTACTCATCCATGACTGAGCCATCTGCCTGGGACAATCTTCCATGGCTCAGGGATCAGGAGTAACGGGACGTCATGGGAAGCTGTGGAGGAGCCAACCCGGTCCAGCAGAACGAGCCAAGGCTAGGAGAGCCAGCAAAGAACTGGATAGACAATATCGTTCCGCTATATCCAGTTCTGCTAAGGTCATGGAGTCTGGCCTTGCTTAAATTAAACTTTACGCCATATTTAGTCAACTCTCCTAGAATTAAAAGCCTCTGCTGTCTTCGATTGGCTAAGTCTACATCAGGCTCTAAGCCATAACACTTGACTAAACCAAACAGTGCTAGCAGTAGGGTTAATCAACACACACTGTGTAAACGCTGGTGCCTGCGAACCATCCCGGTGTTAATGTGAAAGAAAACGGTCCCACAGTGTGCAGAGCAGGCAGGAAAACAGCTGATGCTCAAGGCTGCAGTGTACAATATCATCGCGCCTCTCCAAATAAAGCAAAGACGACAGAGTATCTCCTGGGAGAGCTTGCCTGTCCGTACATAAGCACGTACACACACACCCACACCCAACCGTGTACCAGTAATTTTTACAATTTGAATTATTTTCCTAAAGAATATTACCTTCTATTTTCACTAGGTCCACATTTTTCTTTGCTTGCTGTAATTAATTTTATTCTCCTTCAGTTTAATTTAAACCAGACTAACAGTTCCTCGGGTAAGAACATTCAAATGTGGTCGCTTGATTGGGCAGACCCACATCTCCAAATGATAAAGTATTAAATGAATATCCCAGTATTTAGGATTAAATGTCAAAGTAAAGCTTATTTTCCATATTCTCCTTTTTCCATGGCCATACATTGACAACTTTGATGAATCATTTTACTTTAATATAAGAGACTCTGAAGATGTCTAGTTTGTTAGTGACCACGCAGTTGCAGTCACCACCACCCGCAGCCCCCATCAACAAAGTGTACCCATAGTTGCTGTCTCAATATTACTCTGCAGGTTGAAATCATCACTCCTGCCCCCAAGGAAGCCCGTCTGATGTTAACCCGTTCATTTTCCCTCTACTCTCCCTGTACTCACCTTGGGGATGGTGAGGGGTTCCTGGGGAGGAGAGAGACACTGTGAGAGCCTCTTGAGAGTCTAAAGATGAGGGGCTATGGCTCAGAGGAGCCGGGCAGGCTGGGGCTGCCGGCGAGGTCAGGTCCAAGGAGAGGTCGGCTCTGCCCCGGCTCACACTCCGGCTTCTCAGCTCCTTCTCGTGTTCCTCAGCTGCCAACTGTTCCAAGTATTTGTATCTGAAAGTTAAATTCCAAAGGGTTTCCGTCAAACGAAAGAGGAGCCCGTGGCTGATGCTTGTTTATGGATGAAACACCTGCAGAATGAGCCGGTTTCCTGATGCACACAGCACAGTGCAGGGCTGGCTGGAGGGTCAGCCTGCCAAAAACACCCAGCAAAGCCAAGATGCTAATGATTAAAAATCCCACATCACTCATAACCAAGCAAATTGGAGGAAATGGCAGCATCACACAGCCCGTAGATATTGGATCACTGCTGCAGAATCCTATCTTGCTCTTTTAGGGAACATTTGTAAATAAGCAAAACAGCAATAATCACCACCAAAAAGCCACAAGAGCGATGGCTGAAAATCAAACCCCTCAGAGCTCACAGCTGTGAAATGGGTGGGTGGCTTGGTGTGGCAGAGAGAAAAAAAATGCCCCCCAAATACCAAACGGGGTTGCTTGGATGAAGGCCTGCTTCTCTGAATTTCTGAACCTGCTTCAATGCTAACAGCAATGCAACTGGAATTTACTTTGTTCTCTCAGTGCTGACCATGGAAACTTTTTTTTATATTCTAAAATATTTCTGAGTAGGAATCAGACATCCAATAGCTTGAACCTGACGTCACATATAGTTTATTCATCAAAGTCAGTTTAAAAGAACAAAGATACATCTGTTTTGCATTTCAGGCAGGCAGAACCCACTAACTGTTTATTAAGACCAGCTACCAATCATATTCCTCATAGTGCACTTTATAGATCAGACCAAAATAACTTTGAAATGTGTGCCTCTTCCAGATGTCTGCTAATTTTACTTACCATTATCTTTTTCAGAAATAAATTTATGCATTCAGCTGTAGCAGGTTACTTACTATCTTACCCACCACTAAACTTTGGAACAGCTTACCCAAGACCCTCACTTTGCATCTATCCAATTCACTGCTTCAGTTCCTCACAATGGGCATTAGACAGGGTGTTCTTCATTTACCCAGATAAAGCAGAGCACATATTTAAAATATTTTAAAACAATGCAGTTAAAAAGCATGCACTTTTTGCATCCCATCTTCAAGGTGGGTGTGGTTTCCCCGTCTGTAATCCTCACCCCTTCTCCCTGCCAGTCCAAAGGCAGTCCACCCTTCGGACCATGCTTGCATGCGCATCTCCCTCCAGGAGGCCTGCCTTGACCACCACAGGTGAAAGTGATCTTGGCCTTGCCTCTGAACTCATGTCGGATATGTAGTCCCTTCAACTCAGATGGCATTTTGCATTTACTGCCTGGCATATTTAGTCATCTTTTCACATGTGTACGTCTGTTTTCAAAAAGCAGATAATAGGATTTTCGTGGACAGGATGATTACCATCCTTTGTTCTTTCCCTCAGTGCCTTGCATTTATGGGTTGATGGAAAGCAGGCAGAGCCTGCAGGGAAAAGCCTGCAGAGTGGCACCCCACCTGCAGAGGCCCACCTGAAGCCCAGGATGCCGAGGGGGCGAATGCATCCCATTTCATTTTTGTGGGGAATGAGCTTGCATTCACGGTGAATCTCTGATAAAAGGTTTGCAGTGAGTGTATATGTAGATACAAACACTTGAAGCTTGGCCAACAGCACCACCTCTTGAGGGATAAGAGAGGCAACAAAAGGAACATGTTTCTGGACTTAATTCAGGCCAGCAAGAAAAAGCCACTTGGCTGTGGAAGTAACAACAACCTTGAAAGAAAACAGTTTTAAGGGTAAGACGCAGGGCCTCCAGCAGCTATGTGTTAAATGGGATGGTGGCAAGTTCAAGGCCAGGAATGCCTAAGTCCAGGAGGAGTTGTGAGCACAGTTATTCCCACGCTGCTGCAACAGGATAAAGGGGCAGACAAGAAATGAGTGCAAATAAGAGAATCTGGACAGATCCAGGAGTTCAGGAGGTCAGAATCCCAGGGCAAGAAATCAAATGAGTCCAGGGTGGGTGGTGGTGACGAAGCCCTGTGAAAGGCTTCCAGCCAGGAGGACAACCCACTTACTGTGTCCATTTTTGCTGGCTCATTCCTGGTCCTGGCCTTCCGCACACTTCCCTGTGGGCAGCCAGGTAGGCAGGAGCTTGCCAGCAGCCAAAGGGTTTAACCCACTTTCTGGGAGTCTCCAGGGGCCACTCATCCCAGAGCCTGGATAGATTTGACTCAAATGCTATTCCTGTGCACCCCTCGGCCTCACAGATGCCATCACTGAAGATCCATAAGACATGGGAAGAGTTAAAGGTTTAATCTGAATTGTCCTGAAAAATGATGTTTATGTGTTAGACAAAAATGGTAGAAGCAGAGGTAGAGGGATGGTGAGTTGTGGTTTCATGGAGAAAGAGTTTCAGTTGTACAAAATGAGAAGAGTCTAGAGACTTGTTACACAACAATGTGAATGCGCTTAATGCTACTGAAAAACACATTTAAAATGGTGAAGATGGTCAATTTCATGTGATGTGCATTTGATCATAATTAAAAATTTTTTTTACATGGCAGGGACAGAGAGGCATGGAGGTCAAGAGCACTAAACCTTTCTGAAAAAGCATCAGCAGTGTTCATCCGCAGTGGCCAGAGTGGTGAAGGTGGTGGGCTGGTACACGGGGATGGCCATGCCACAGGCATTTACGGTGTTACAGCTTAGCGACCCCTCCTGCCCTACATGAACCTCCAGCAGTTCTTGGGGAGGAAGCTGGACCTATGTCATGACCTTCTCCTAAACAATGACTGTAAGTGCTACGGGGCCCAATAGTACTTGATCTGAGGACCCACCGGCCCATGCAATGACTGTCACGTATCCCTGCTACCACGCGAAGTCACACTCAATCCACAGACCGACGGAGCCTCCTCTGTGGGAAGCACCAGGCTTTCTATCCACAAACCACAGCCCCAAGAAAAGACTTCCTACTTTTGCTGCCTTCATCCAAACATTCCCGTTTATCCTCCGCCTAGATCATTTGTTTCTTCATTCATCTTTCCATTTATTTATTGAACATCTGTCAAGTACCTGTCATGTGCTAAGAACTGTAGTGGGCACTCAAGATTTAATAATAAACAAGGAAAAATCCCACCCTCACAGAGCTCACAGTTCAGTGGAAGAGAGAGACAAATAAACTACTGGGATGAACTCCAACATCCACCAGGACTCAGTGGCAGGGCTGGTATTGCGGCTCAGTCTCTTTTCACAGGGCCCTACAGAAACTCTGCTTGACTTTAGATTAACCTAGACCTACTTACTGATGACTTTTCCTGCCACACTTCTATTTGGAAATTCTCATTTACATTAAGCTAAAATCTGGCTCCCTCTAACTTCTGCCCTGTTCTCAGTCCTTCTAAGCAAGGCTCAGAATCCTTTCTTCCTGCTTCATTGATCATTTTCATGCACAATTTCCAAAACCCTAGTCCAGTTCCAACCTTTTCTTTGCCCTTTGTTCCCATAGCCCCTATTTGCTCTAAACCTTTTCCTCTCCATGCCCTGCTGTCTCCCTCAGACCAACAAACCCAAACTGAAGTATCCTCCTGTGCTACCCCCCAACACACCCCCAGCCTGGTCTCATTCCTTACTACACACACTTCTTTTTTCTCCTTTAAATTATGTGTGAATGTCATTTTAATCAATCATTATCCTATAAAGTCTTTCTTCTAATACTTAAAAAGATGAGAAGTAGCATCTCAACAGAAATTTAGTCCTGGTCTGCACCATTGCCAATAACATAGTTTGTCTGAAATTATGGAGTGAGATGATATGAAATAATGTAACAGGTATCCAGATGGTCACTACACCTTAAAATAAGATGACAGTCATCTTGTTACAGTTACATGATACAAATCTCAAAAGCCATCTGCTGTGACTCTGTCTTTTTCCGAGTCTTGCGTTAAGGGTAAGAGATGTGGGACTTGACGAACACACATCGCTCTATCTGGAAGAGCTACTTTTCCTTATTTCTGTTCTCCCTCCCACCTCTGATCTCTACTAGTTTCCATTTCCAAATTCCATCACACTTGGAAATCTTACTTTTTCCTGGCTTACTAGGAACTCTCAACAGCTTTCGAAACAGGGATGAAAGTCTATTTCCCCTCCCATCTTCACCAGGTTATTCAAGAAGAAAACAAACAAGAAAAATGGCTGGGCCAAACCAAAGGAAAACCCATGGCTGCTTCCCCAGGCCTCTGTGTAAACAGAGAGGTGTCTTTGAGGGAAGAATCCCACAGTGGGCCTGGAGAGCACACTCCTGTGTTCAGGCTGATGGGCAGCCTGGGAGCAGACTAAGGGCAGAACCAGAGGAGACAGGAGAAGCAGCAACCTCCTCTTACAAGTTTGCCAGACATAAGTGAAGGCTTGTTTGGAAAAAAAGAGCAGTAAATAATATCCAGAAAGAGCTGGACTTCTGTGGTTTGGGGAAATTTTTAAGTCAGCCTGAGCCAGTTCAGATCTTGACACAGCACCTAAACCATCTCCCCAGGAGCTGCCAAGCCTTGTCTGTGTGGACATAACCTAACAGTCAAGTTGTTGAAAGCTCAAAGAAGTACAGAATCTGGGGGGAGAACTGAAAAATAAAATTGAGTTCCTCATGCCTGGGCAGGAAGTCAACAGCATTTTCAGTGAAAGTATATGTGATGTCCTCTGATGTAAAAAACAGGTACTAGTGAGAAATATAAGTTCCCCATTTCTTTAGCAGCATCTTTCACTCTCGATTTGCCACCACAACTGGTTATTAGGATGATAATAATCAAATAGAATGTTGGAATCAAAGCAATGTCATCATTTTATTTAAGAGGCTAATCTAAGCATCTAATTTTTAAATTGAAGATAGGCAGTCTCTACTCTTGCCTACCTCAGACTGTCCTGATGTATTTAGGTGGTGTTTAGAAAATTAGCACAACTCTACTTCTTATTGGCCCAGTCTAGAAACTGTTAGGTCCCCAGCTGGTTCCAGCATAGAAAGTGTAAAATCAGCCTTTCCATCTCTCCACGCAGTCACCCCACCTGGTGGTAGAGGGGACGACTGCAGGCTGTAAAGAGCTGGGGGTAAAACCTTGTCTTTTGCCAGTCTACTTGTAAAACCAGTTTCCACTGTTTATCTGCATTTATTAGACACTGAACATCTTTGTATCTTTTATTGAGATTCGAAGCATGTTGCCATTGAAATATACTACTGATCAACACCAGAGTTTTGAGCTGTTCCTTTATATGACCTAGGCTGGTTTGAATATTCCAGCAACATTTTAATAACATACTTCTTAATCTTATAAAGTAATGTATCTCATATATGTTTTTCTTACAAAATTGCCTATAACTATTCTGTGGACAGAAATTTAAAAATGTGCCTTTGCTGGTTAGCATCACAAACCACAAAGATTTGTATTATAAATAAAGTAGTTTTTAAAATGAAAAAAGAAAGTACCTTACAGCTTGAATATTTTAAATAAAGTTGTTGGTTCATTTACTCATTTACTGATTCCATATATTATTCCTAAGTCCCAACTACATGCCAAGCACTGTGGTGGGTACTGGGGAAATAAAGGAAATCCAGGCATTGTCCCTGCCATTGAGGAGCTGAGTACAGTTCAGTAGGGAGACAGGTAAGTGACCAGGCACACCCAGAAAGAGTCTCAGGTACATTTAGTGCCCCCAGCCACTGCCTGGCACAGTGTGTATACTAAAATATTTGTTGAAGGAGTGCTGATCATGTGACATGAAAGCACGTAGTAGGAACACCTACTCTGGGCTTAGTAGCAGTGCTGCAGGGTATTTCAAATATACGCCCTATGTCAATTATGCTAACATTAATGTGCTCATTTGAAGGAGAATTTTGAAGGAACAGACACACTTAACCATGCTGGCACCAAATGACAAATCCAAACTTTTATTGGAAATTTAGGTAACTAGTACACTCTGTTCTGCAAAATGTCAGCTATGCAAGGTTTTAAGTGAAACAGTTATATTTTAACCAACACTCTCTCTGCATGCTAGGTTAACAGTGCAAAGTCACATGCAATTTGTTACAATGGGAAAGAAGGAATACACAAACCTTTCTTCTCTGGCTTGCCTTTGCTCCTCTCTTTTGTCTAAATAATCTCGGCTAATGGAAATATGTAGAACAAATAAACAGGAAAAGAAAATAACAGAATTAGATGCTCAGAAAATTACCAACAAATTATAAACAGTATATCATGAAAGACCGCCACTGCCTCAGAAATGTAAAATAGTTGTAGCTAAATTTTTAAAACTTTAAAGGCTGTACTTCCAAATTATTAAATACAATTGATTTTCAATACAATCACAGGGATTGCAGAAAACATAGGATTACTGGATTCACCCAGAAACCCTACTAATTACTTGTTGGAAAGAATGTAAGCATCTGAGGAAAGAGAAGTTTTTTAAAAATCCAAAACTAAAATATGGCAATAACAAGCAAGCAATAGCTTTTGGAGGTGATTAGCATCCAGTTGAGCTCTGGTAGCTCCATTACAGCCATCTTAAGAATTAAATCTAAATGCCTTGGTCATTTTATGTTGCACTCCACGAGCTGAATATTCCTTCCACGATCCAGGATTTTTTTTTTTTTTTTCTGGGATACATGTGGGGTGTGCAGGTCTGTTACGTAGGTAAATGTGTGCCAGGGTGGTTTGCTGCACTTAGCAACCCATCACCTAAGTATTAAGCCCTTAGCTACTTATCCTGATGCTCTCCCTCCCCCATCCCCCTACTGACAGGCCCCAGTCTGTGTTTTTCCCCTCCCTATGTCCATGTGTTCTCATTGTTCAGCTCCCACTTACGAGTGAGAACATGTGGTGTTTGGTCTTCTGTTCCTGCATTAGTTTGCTGAGAATGATGGCTTCCAGTGCCATCCATGTCCCTGTGAAGGACGTGATCTCATTCCATTCTATGGCTGCACAGTATTCCATGGTGTATATGTACCACATTTTCTTTATCCAGTCTATCAACTGATGGGCATTTGGGTTGACTCCATGTCTTTACTATTGTGAATAGTGCTGTAATGAACATACGTGTGCATATGTCTTTATGATAGAATGATTTATATTCCTTTCGGTACATACGCAGTAATCAGATTGCTGGGTCAAATGGTATTTCTGGTTCTAGGTCTTTGAGGAATCGCCACACTCTCATCCACAGTGACAACCCAGGATTCCTTCTCCTCATCCATTACACTCTCAGTTTCTATTGTGGGATCACTGAAGCTCCTGCTTTGTTCCTTCTCTTTTGTCTGTACCCACAGATGCCCAAATCTGATTAATTTTAATGTTTTTTCTGTTCCTGCTGGTTAGGTTCCAAATTGAATCTAAGTTTAAGACTATGTGGTTAGTCATCTCTCACTGGACTGTTTACTTTCTTGGAGAATCCTAACATCATGGTTTTCAACACTGGACCTCACAATATAGTTTAAATATTCTATTTCTTGGTGTACTGGTAACTGGATATAAAGGGACAGTAAGTTAGACTACAGCAGTATAGGACCGGGAGAAAAATGTAACAAGGACTCAGATTTGTCATCATTTATAAACATCCAACCTCATCACTTTCCACACTAGAACTAAAATTTCCTATAACTCAGAAGGCTTAAGACCACATTCAACAAAAATGACAATAAAGAACAACTTTTAGATGTTTTACAAAAAGTACCAGGAGCATAAACAATTTAAATCAATGAAATGGCTGATAAAAGGTCAGCCATTTGGGTAATCTCGGGGACTACTTTAGAAAGCTTTTCCTATATATTTTTTGAATTTCTTTCCATTCACATCCTGAGAAATATGGAACTGCAGTCACCACAATTAATAGTTGCCTATGGTCTGTCCTTGATTAGCAGTCATTACTGGATGAGGGCCATTTTGCCAAGGTCTCTCTGTGTTTTTAAATGACAAGTTAGAATCACTAGAAATCAAGAGCAAATGGTTAACAGTTATGAGCATGGCCTCTGACGACAACCTGCCTAGGCCTAACTCTTACTCTGCCAACATACACATATGAATAACATAATTCTGAATATATATTATAATGCATGGCCAGGTGCAATGGCTCATGCCTGTAAGTCTAGCACTTTAAGAGGCTGAGGATCACTTGAGCCCAAGAGTTCAAAACCAGCCTGAGCAACACAGCGAAACCCCATCTCTCTAAAAAAAAAATACAAAAATTAGCCAGTAGTCCCAGGTACATGCCTGTAGTCCCAGCTACTTGGGAGGCTGAGGTAGGAGGATCACCTGAGCCTGGGAGGTCGAGGCTGCAGTAAGCCAAGATCGTGACACTGCACTCCAGCCTTGGCAAAAGAGTGACACCCTGTCTCAAGAAAGAAAGAAACAAAAAAAGCCAATGCACTCTTGTCCTGTTCTCCTATACTTCTGGGACTCTGATGATATGAATGCTAGACCATTCTGATGTTGTTATGCAGGTCCCTATGGCTTTGTTCATTTTTCTTTCAATTTTTGTTTGTTTTGCTTAGTTTTCAGGTAGGAAAATTTCTGTTGTTCTATCTTCAGTTTCACTCATAGCAATGAGTTCACTTCCTTCTCTCATAGCAATTCTATTTGGCCCATCTGACAAATTTTCTATTTTAATTTTCCTGTATTATATTTGGATCTTTATATCCTTTATTTTTTTTTACAGAGACATCTTTTCATTGTTTCAAGAGTATTTGCCCTTACTTCTTAAAGCATATTTATAACAGCTACTTTAAAATCTTTAAATGTATAATATCTATGTCCTTTGTGGTTAGCCACCTTTTAATTCTCTTTTTACTTTGAGTTAACATTTTCCTGATTATTTTTATGATAAGTTATTTGGATTGTATTCTGTACATTTTACTTATTTTGTAATGAGATTTGGGGTCTTATTTAAATTCTACAAAGAATCTTGATTTTTGTTTTATTTTGTATTAGCAGGTAATCAACCAGGTCAAGTTCAGTCTGCAAGTTGTAACCTGCCTTCAGACATTGGTTCCAATATTAATTCAGTTTTCTGGCATCTGGGTGGTCACCCACTCCCACTCTGTACTTAGCTCTTAAAGGCTATGGCATGCCGTGTAGGTTTGAAGCCACATGTGCACAAATCAGACATGCATTCAGGAGTGCTCTCTTGATGTCCTTGCTCTCTGTGGCTTTCCTAACACCTTCTGGCTCCTTGGGTTTCCTTTTATGGTCCTCCAGCCAGAAGGCTTGGGCTTTATTTTCCCCGTCCTGCCACATACTTTTGGTAACTGCATCTGCATCCAGGACAATACAGCAGGAGGAGAGCAAAGTGATATGCCTAGTGATCATGGGGTTGTAGCTCTTACGGTCAGAGCAAGAGTTCCCCTCCCATTTCAGGCACCTGCCTGGACACTGCTGCCATTGCTGTGCTTCTGTAGCAATATTGCTTGGGAGGCTACGGTAGGAGACAAAGAAATAAGAGGAATCCTCTACACTTTTATCTTTAGAAATTCCCTTTGCTGTGCCTCGGTCTGGAAAAAGAGGACTTCTTCTGGGGCTCTTTTGGTCCAGATTTGGCATACACTTCTAGGTTTGGGTGCCTTTGAGTACATGCCAAGTAATATTGAAGGCAAAAAATGGTAAATTCTCACTGGTTTTGTAAAACTTAATTTTACTCTCCCTTCCTAATTCACCTGCTCTCTTTTACATTTCAGAGTTTTCAGAGCTCCACACATTCTCTCCATGGTTTATGGTTGCATTCAGCAATGCAGAAGGAGAGACAGGATGGAGTGAACGAATTCCATTTTCCCCAGAACCAGCACCCTGTTTCAAGAGGTTTTCAATAAAAAACTTTGGATGTAAGCTAATCTCTGAATTTTCCATGTATTTCACTCAGATTCTCTGCTGCTATTTGGTGGTAAAATATGCAAATCTCCCAGAAAACCATAAATCAGGAAACATTTAACCTGTTCCAGAGATTTAAAGAACTGGTCTTTCTAAAAGTGACAACTTCCAGAACTACCCTCACGAAAAATGGTGCATACAGAACTGGCATTTCCACGTATCATTTGGTAGAAATGTAACAGCTCAGGGTGTGCTACACAATCTTGATGGGAAATGATGTTGGTTTTCTTCATGCAGCTCATTCACCCAGTCTTAGAAAAATGAGGATTAGCATTTCACAGACTTGGCATTTGTTTTCATGAAGTAGTGACTTATACTTAAGCAACTTCACAACTCTGCTCATATTTTGATCATTTTTACAATTACACATACACTTCTTGGCTTCAAAAAAGCACAAGTTATTGGCCGAGCATGGTGGCTCATGCCTACAATCCCAGCACTTTGGGATGCTAAGGCAGGCAGATCACTTGAGGTCAGGAGTTCAACAGTCTGGCCATCACGGTAAAACCCCATCTCTACTAAAATTACAAAAATTAGCTGGGCGTGGTGCTGTGGCCTGTAATCCCAGCTACTTGGGAGGCTAAGGCAGAAGAATCACTTGAACCCGGGAGGCAGAGGTTGCTGGGAGCCAAGATCGCACCACTGCACTCCACCTGGGCAACAAAGTGAGACTCTGTCTCAAACAAAACAAAACAAAACAAAAACAAACAAACAAAAAACACATGTTATTAAATCTCTAAATCTTCATTGACAATGCCTTATATTCCTTGTAGATTTAATGGGGAATAATTGATGGTAATATTGCTTGAAAAAGAAACTGAGCTAAGGAAACAGGAGGTAGAGACGGGGGGATAAATGAAAGGAAAGAATGTAGAAGCTATAGGGTAAATGACTTGGAAGGATTAAGAAGAAAGAGAAAGTATAGGAGGAGGAGGTGGGGAAGAAATGGGAAAAATGGAAAAAGGAGATAAGGAAGAGTAGAAGGAAGTAATATGTAAGGAGAGACACAGCAACTGTTTTTCATTCCATAAAGCACAGCACAGCATTAAGCCCAGGGGATGGGTGTGAAGGAGGATGACCTGGAGAATGTGGAGAACAGGTGGACTGGCTGAAGGAGAAGCCAAGGCACACTGGGATCGGTGGGGACAGACAGGCCAAGAGATGGAACCTGGAACGAGCTATATCCAGGAACATATCCTTGGAGCTGTACAGAGACCAGGAGATCAGGGGGAAATGGGCTGAGACTAATCAACACAATGACTTTTCCCCCCACATAGCAAGAGATTATTGTTTAAAAAAATATATTGATGATTGTTACAGGGATCAAAAAGCGAACCAGAAAGTGGGAAAAGTATTTCCTTTTGGGCATTTGATGGAGCATGAATAAAACATGAGGACCATTAGGAAGAGATGGCAAATTAAGTTAAGATAATTAGGCTCTCTGTCATCGGGAAGGCCTGGATAGGACCACTGCAGACAATGGAGGACTCAAGAATACATGAGTTCCTAATTGTATTTGGCTGACTGTACTTCCTGCCATATGGTTAGAGAAACAAAGGCCATAACAAACCAGATCCAGCCTATTTCAGGTATGTCTTTCTCTTCCTTAAAAATACAGACAGAATTTTCACTACTTCCTTTAATACCAATAGTAAATGTATACAGCTGTAAAGTCACGTGCTTTAATTTTTAACTCATCATTTAAAAAAAAATCTTAAGATCCTTCTTACCTGAATTTGTTTCTTTCTTCCCGCTCTATTCTCTGCAACCTTTCTTCTCTCTCCTGCCGCCGCCTCTCTCTCTCTGCTGCCAGTGACTCTTGGTGCTGCCTGAAGGATGATGTGAGAAGCCCACTCGGTGATGACCTGCAGATACAATGAGTTAATGTTTCAGTTGCTTGGCCTTTGATTAAAAGTACTGAAGTAAGCATGAGTCAGACCTTGGTTAGAACTGAGGGTCTGCTGGTACCTAGGCAGTGCTTGGGGGAAATCACTGAATGCCTCGAGTCTTCTTGTTTCATGATTTTTGTGTGTAGATGGGGAAAAGCAACATGCTGCGAATGTGCTAGTAGGAAAAAAGGTGGTAACAGACAGAAAATACCAAGCAACATGCTTGACATGTAAGCAGCCCTCAAAAATGGGTATCATAGAAGTATTCCAGGAATGTATATACATTCTACATACATTTTACGGTTGGTCTATGTTAAGACGTAGATAAGCTAGATCCAGCTTTCAATCTAAAACTATTTTCTAACTATCTATCAGGTAATACATTCATTATTTGGGTAACAGGATCATTAGAAGCTTAAACCTCAGCATCATGAAAGATACCGATTAACAAACCAGCACATGTACCACCAAATCTAAAATTTTTTAAAAAGTGATTTTAGAAAACTATTTTCTATTACACATGCACTAAAAATATTTTACTGTATATCAATTTCACAATACACTTCTTTAGAATAATTGAACAAGGCAATGAGATGACAGATGAGGACAAAAAAACTTGCAATTGGCTGAAATGTGAATAGAATTAAGGAAATTTCATTCTATGACATTGTATGTTAAGAAGCATCCAAGGACTCAGCATGGTCAAAGGACAGGCAGTGGTATTAGTAACATCACACAAACAGTCTGGACTGTTTACTGAAAATATGTGTGAAGGCCTCAGACAGAAACCACAGGGTGAGTATTACAGGAAATGTTAAATCAGAGAATGAGTGGGAGAAGATAAAATCAAGTAGACTGTATGACATATAAGGAAAGGGGTTAGCTATGTAAAGGAGTCTGATGGATCTCTGGAGAATAAAATCTGTTATGGACAATTGGGGCCTTCACTTATGGGAAAAAACCTCAAAAACAAAGAGACAAATATTTATGAAATATATTTTGCCAATTTATTTATCCAAGGATATAGCATGGATAAAATCCTACCTGGATTCAGTGAAAAATATACCTGCAAGGTGGGGAACACAGGTCTCAGTGCAGGAGAAAGATGTGACTCTCATAATACACAGACTGCCATGAGTCCCACAGATGTTCTTCCTAGAAAAGGTGAGTCACCTGTGGCTATCAGTCATAGGTGGCAGGGAACATGGAGGGAAGAAACCACAATCCCTGATAGCTACAGGGAAGGAGTAACCAAATTCTACAGTCCAGGCTCACTATGGAATTATTTTCATCATCTCTGGACACTAATGCATAGATAGAGTTTATTTATCTTTCTCAGAAAAGAAGTTCAGACCAACTTCTAACTTTTGTAAGCTATTATTATTTTGTGGGAATTTTTTCCTGTTGTATCCAGCCAAACCTAATCAACAGAGTAAAGAGGTTTGTAATACCTCTTGCACAGTAATTGATAAAATTGTTATGTATATAATAGATTCGTTTAACCCAATTATTAAGTTTTATCTAATAGATTAACATGTATATAACCTGGTGCCCAAACTGGAGAAAACATATTCTTTCAAATATATAAGGACTACTCAAAAATTGACAATCAATTCTGTCACAAAGCTCAAGAATGAACGCCACAAACTGGTTTCACACGAGCTACCTTCCTGATCATAATGCAACTGAATTGAAAAATAAGTAACAAGGAGATACATTTGAAAAAAATCCATATAATTGGAAAAACTAAAACATGTCTAATAACTTAGGTCAAAAAAATAAAAACACAGACAATTGGAATACAATTAAAGGGTGCCATAATGAAAAAGTTAAATATGAAGTTTTGTAGAATACTTCTAAAGTAGTATTTAGAAGGAAATTTATTCTTAAGTATTTATATTTGAAGAAAAGAAAGAGTAAAAATTAATGAGCGATCAGCTCAACAACTGGAAAGGCAACAGTAGAATAAATTCAAAGAAGACAAAAGAAAAAAAAAAGAGCAAAGACTAATGAAAAAGGAAAACAAAGGTATATAGACAAAAATCAACAAAACTAAAAGTTGGTTTATAATTGTGAAAAACCTAATAGACAAGTTCTATCAAAATTGTTTGAGAAAAAGGGCCACAAATGAGCATATTCAGGAATGACAGATAAATACAATTATAGATACAGTGACCAAAACACATTACAAAAATAAGGGGAAATTTTTATCATACACTTGAAAAATCAAAGAAATGGATGATTTTCTAAAAACATATAATTTACCAAATCTGACTGAGGAAGAAATAGAAGTTTTGAATAGCCCTGTTAACCTAACAAAAGAAATTAAGTTAATTAATTACAAATATATTCACACCCATGAAAAAAATCCATGAGAGTCAGATGTTTAATGTGATTTCTAGCACTGAAGGAAGAGTTCAAGTTAGACATATGGAAAGTTCCAGAAAACACAAAGAAAAAAAAATCTCCACAACCCATTTTACATGATTCATATCACTCTGACACTAAAGCCAGATAAGAACAGTGTGAGGAGAGCAACTTCTATACTATTTGCAATTACGTACACCACTACAAAAATCTGAAACAAAATCACGTTGTGTTTGTCCAATGAATGTAAGGGTAATTTGAGATGATAGTATCAATGAATATAACTTACCACGTTAATAGTTTATTGGAGAAAACCCATGGCTACCTCTGCAAATGCAGAAAAAACTTTAAATTCAACAACCATTTGTTATTTTAAAAAAAACCCTTTTAGTACACTTAGTAACAGAAGAAAACTTTCTTAATCTGACAGTGGGTATTTGGCAAGGAAAATTTTAAAAACTAAAGTAAGTATCTTTTTTTCTTTTCCCTTTTTTTTTTTGAGACAGGGTCTCATTGTCACTCAGGTTGGAGTGATCATGGCTCACTGCATCCTTGACCTCTTGGGCTTAAGTGATCCTCCCACCTCAGCCTCCTGAGTAGCTGGGACCACAGGCATGCACCACCATGCCCCATTTAATTTTTGTGTTTTCTGTAGAGTCGGGGTTTTGCCTATGTTGCCCAGGCTGGTCTCAAACTCTTGGGCTCAAGCAATCCTGCCTTGGCCTCCCAAAGTGCTGGGATTACAGGCATGAGCCACTATACCCAGCCAGTATCATTCTTAATGCTGAAATATTAAGAACAGTTTACTGTTAAAAATAATATAAGGATGTTTCCATCATTGCTTATATTTGACATTATTTTGGTGGTTCGAGCCAGAATGCTAAGAAAAGTAAAAAGCATAAGGAAAGGAAAGAAATACAATGCCACTATTTACAGATAATCTGACCATCTTATAAAGATAATCCAAGAAAACCTGTGTTATTTTATTAAGAGTCTAGCAAAGCTTCTATATATAAAACATAGAAATAGCAATTGCATTTTGACATGTCAGCAACAATTTACCAAGTTAATCATAAGCTAACTATCAAATTACTTAACTAATAATATGACAGACCTTTATAAAATCTTATTAAAAGACTCAAAAGAAGGCTATATCACATTTATGTATTGAAAAAATCAATGCAGTCAAGATGCCAATTTTTTTTTTCCAATTAATACAATTTCAAATCAATATCCCAAAAGGATTTTTCATGAAATTTTACAAGCTGAGTCCAAAATTTTTACACAGGACCTGAGGTTTTAAGGATAACCAAGACAATTTTGACTAAGAACAAAGCAGAGCACTGGCCACATTCGATATGAAGCCCATTCTGAAACCACAATGATTGCCCGTGAAAGTGGTCTTGGTGCACAAATGAAAACATGGATGAATGGAGTGAGACAGTGAGCCATGACACAGACTCATACACAGACAGAATCCTGATTCATGTCGAATGTGTTATTACACATCAGTGGGGAAGTAATGGACTGTTTAACAAATGTAATCCCAGCTACTTGGGAGGCTGAGGCAGGAGAATCGCTTGAACCTGGGAGGTGGAGGTTGTGGTGAGACAGGATCGCACCATTGCACTCTGGCCTGGGCAACAAGAGCAAAACTCCATCTCAAAAATAATAATAATAATAATAATACAGCTAGTCCTACCTCATACCAAATATAAAAATAAATTCTAGATAGTTTAAGTGAAAAATGTAAAAGACAAAACTTTACAACATTCAGATCTCAAGATACAGAAGTTTTTTTTAGACCAACAACCGAAAAGAGTAACCAAAAAGGAAATATTTGATAGATTTGCATATATTAAAATTTAAAATTTGTGCACATTGAAAGACTACATAAGAGTAAAGAAGAGTAATAACCTGGGAGAAACTACTTATAACATATATAAACTACAAAGGATTAGTATACATTATACAAAAAGAACCCCTTCAAATTAGTAAGCAAAAGACAAACTACCCAGAGGAAAATGGGCAAAGGGTAATGAGCATTTCACTGAAGAAAGTTAAATGGCCAAATACATATATGAGTGATGCTCATCTTCACTAGAAATCAGGGAAAAGGAATGCAAGCAAAACCCACAGTGATATACTGTTTCACACCTATCAGATTAAAAATTGACAAAAATTAATGTCTGATGACACTAACCCATTGGCACAGAATAACTCTCATACACTGCTTGTAGAAGTCTAAATTAATATAATCATTTTGAAAAAAACACTTAATGCATTTGAAGATGTATATATCCTAAAACCTAGCAATTCCAATTCTAGGTTTATCTAGAAAGTAACTTTTGTGTGCATAAAGAAGACAGACATGTATGGTAAAGAATTCTATATGTTGCAGTGTTTTTATTACTTGCTGGTGGTTAATCAGAAATAACATAAATACCTACAAATAAACAAAATATAGTTTGTTTTTAGAAAGGAACACCCTACATCTGTGAAAATTAATAACTAGACTGATATGAACATGGGCAATTCCCAAAAGCAAAATATATAGTGAAAAGTAGACTGAATAAAAGAAATCGTATTTTATCATTTCTATGAAGTTTAAATACACACATGGCAAATCTACATACTAGTGATACACGTACATTTCGTAAAAACAAAAACATATATGAGAATAATAAACACCAAATTCAGTGGAATGATCATCTCTGGGGAAGAAGGGAAATCAAAGGGATAAGGTTTCAATTTTATATCTGATACTCTTTATTGCTCTACAACTTTCTAGATTTATCTAAAATTTTCTGTAAGCCCTGAATATATATTTTAAAGCCATTCTATTTCTCGTAAATAAATAAAAGTCCTTCTTAGGTATATAAATAACTTGTATATCAAATGTCTTTGAAACCCCAAGCTAACTGAACATCAATAGTTATATCCAGTTCTAGAATTCAGAAACACAACAAAAAATAGGGTTGTCTATTTATACAGGAGAATTATTTTAGGAGCCAAATAATTTCCCTTAAGTGAGGACTTTGATTCAGCCCAGTTTTAAAGCCTGCCCTGTGTGTTGTGCTCCAGCACTAGGAGCCTCACCTTCTGAGTTCTCTTCCCAGAGGGGAGAGAGAGGAGCAACATTGCTGGTCTACGCTCTTAAGTGAGGAGCAAAATGAGGTCCTTGCTATTCCCCTTACACTTGTGACTTCAGCTCATTCTTCTAAATATCTCAACCTTTATAATAGGCCATTAGTAGCTAAACCTGGTCACAATGAAGCCTCTTTATATAAGATCTTAACACCATTTCCTTATTTAAAAATGAGAACAATAGAGCTTGTTTAAAATTGTTTAGAATTGGACGAGTATTAGAACTTGAGAAACTTAAGTAGGGTTCAATTTAGTCAAGTAAAAGCTGTCATTCCTTATTGGGAGCCTCTAAAAAAAGGATAGGCAGTTCATCCTCCTGCACACTTGGACCTTGCAAAAGCAGATCCCATCTTGGCTCTTAGGCCAGAGTTCACCTGTGAACACAACAGCAGGCAGCATTAACAACACCTGGAGGCCCTTTCTTTAATCATTTCAGTACTGAGAGAATGGAAATGTGAGCTTCTAACTAGAAGTAATGAGGAACAGTTCTTCTTTTCCTGAAATAAAGTAAAATGCCATGAGTAATGAAAGATTAATTCTCTTGCCTAAATAACAGATAACTGTAGCAGGAGGAGAAGCCTGTCTGTCCTAGGTGAATCTAAGCAACTTT
Source organism: Trachypithecus francoisi (assembly GCF_009764315.1). Lineage (NCBI taxonomy): Eukaryota > Metazoa > Chordata > Mammalia > Primates > Cercopithecidae > Trachypithecus > Trachypithecus francoisi. The sequence goes on from NW_022681464.1 coordinate 19,289,803, forward strand.
GCTTCTATTAGAAGATGGACATCCCAAATTGTCATTAAAAAGATAGGCACCAAAATTCATGCTGGCATGGTAAACTCTTTTTTTTTTTTTGAGACGGAGTCTCGCTCTGTCGCCCAAGCTGGAGTGCAGTGGCCGGATCTCAGCTCACTGCAAGCTCCACCGCCCGGGTTCATGCCATTCTCCTGCCTCAGCCTCCCGAGTAGCTGGGACTACAGGCGCCCGCCACCTCGCCCGGCTAGTTTTTTGTACTTTTTAGTAGAGACGGGGTTTCACCGTGTTAGCCAGGATGGTCTCGATCTCCTGACCTTGTGATCCGCCCGCCTCGGCCTCCCAAAGTGCTGGGATTACAGGCTTGAGCCACCGCGCCCGACCAACTCTTTTCTTTAAAAAGGCATACTTAACAGATTTTTATCTTTCATATTCTTCCAGGAAAATACCTACAATGATTGGAAGTTGTTACAATCATGACATAAAGGAATGAGCACAGGGCTTGGGATGAGAAAATTTGAGTGTGGCTGCTCACTGAATCTCTCCAAACCTCAGTTTACTTATTTGTAAAATGAGGATAATCATTTTACATAAATGATTTTTCATAAAGTACTAAGGTTTAAATGAGAATTTGCTTAGAATAGCATCTAGGCCATAGTAAGCACTCAATAGCTATTACTTTATGTTGGGTGTTGAAAATTTGCAGAAAGCAAGAGTGGGATAGGATGGGGGTTTGTGCTGTGGTCCCCAAGGCCAGGTCTGGAGAATGATACTGGCAGTTCCCAAACTGATGGACTCCGGTGGGCCAGGGGTTTCAGCTGAGGCTTCCCGTCATGGCTACCCAGCTAGGTCAGTCATCAGGACTACATGCCATGCTCAGCGTGCACCTGGAAGGCTAAAGTCATCTGCAGTTATGCCCAACACAGCTGCAACCGAGTGAAGTCACATGGGAATGCAGGTGGCAAGAGGCCAGAGAGATTTTATAAGAGAGTGGATAATATACTCTAAAGGAGAGGAATTATAATATTTAATCTTCACCTTGCCAGGCCCCAGGGTGTGCTCCAAAAATCGCACCTGGTGAGAGCCTCCCACTCTGGGACATCTGGAACAGGAGCTCTATTCTACTGAAATATGGTTGGTAATTGTTGGTAATAATAGTTAATATTTCTGGAAATGATATGGTGTACCAGTTACTTTACACCTATTAATAATACATGGATTAAAAGAGCTAAGTTTGTTAATTATCCCCTTCTTTATATATGAGGAAACAGAGGCACAGAGAAATTATATTAGGACACAGCAGAGCTGGGCTTTTAAACCAGTTGTCAGGCCAGAGCCCCAGGTTGACTGATGCCCCCTCCCCTCTCCACACCTTTGGTACTTAGTAAAGCACCATTCCAGCAGCATTTGTCACAGTACATGTTCATTTCTTCCCTAGAGATGGCCACTACCCTGAATTCAGTCTTTATTCTTTCCATATATGTGTCACATTTTTTCTTAGCAGCTTACATTTCGGGGTCAGATCTTATTTTCTCATTCATCTCTACCCTGGCACACAGAAGAGCCTCACTGTCTGATGAATCAACTAATGATTGAATAAACAGGATGCATGAAGTCAGAATAATATGTATACGCTAGTCTCACTGCTCCCGGACCCCCAGCCTATTCTCTAAGGGAACATGTATGGTAAGGACCTACAGAGAAGGAGTTTTTTGCACTAGACCCTGCCCACTGGCAACAGCTGAGTGAATGCAGGGTGGGTGCCTGCCCCAAAGGCAGCCCATCAAAAGGCAGGTTATCCAGCGGCACGCAAGGCTCCTGGCACAGAAGGCTGAGCTAATCATAGTCATGTCTCAGGGCTGTGCACTGGGAGAAAGAATGTACATTTGACAGAAGTAAAAGCAAAAGGGCCTGGAGGTGGGGAGACCCTTGGTGACCCTGTATAAGACCAAAGCATGAGAGGACAAAGTAGAGAAGGAGCCAAAGTTGTAGGGAGAAAAAAAATGATGCTGACTCTATGAAGAGAGAAAGGGGCTGGCAGCAGGAAGCAAAGGAACAGAGGAGACCACGTGGGAAGGAACTGAGACATGTGAGTGGCAGAGCATCAGAGGACATAGCTAAGAACTTGCATGGCCAGGGACACCCGGCTGACCCTGATTTCTGGTGCAGGGAGATGGCCATGGAGGGTGGGGACATGACTAGCCAGCCTTCCCTAGGTGTGCAGGAGGCCTCTCCCATGGCTGACAACCCAGTGTGCTGAAAATCATGGTAGTTCTTCCCTAGCCTCCCATCACTGGTAAGACACTGAGCTCACAGGGGCCTAAGATTCCAGGAAAAGGAAATGCAGGTCAACAAAAAATTGTATTGGCATTCAAAAATCCCCAGAAGTAATAGTAAATTTCAAGTTCAATTTTTTGAGGAAAAAAATGTTACTAGAAGGGTCAAATCCAGAGCAGTGTGCATCATATTCTCAAATCTTCCTCTTTGCATGAGAGTTTGTGACATCTTATCCCAGAGCTTACTCCCAGGGGCAGGTGCTTGCATGTGACAGCTTCACATGTTTGTCTTCATGTGAAGTGTCTTAGCTGCCCCAAGACACTCCCCTCACTGTCTCAGTTAATGTTACTTGTACTCATATTCTCCTAGCCAAGTGACAGGGGTTCCAGGAACTTCAGCTCTCACTCAGCAAGTCACTGAAACTGTGCTCATCCAAAGAGTTTCACTGACCTCCATTTTAAGAATGCAAGAAGAACCACAAAGGGAATTTAAAGTCCAACCAGACACCTAGTTGCTGAATAAATAACATCAAAATTGACAAGCATCTTCACCAGTGAACAGGAAGGGCATGGGAAGGTGAAACAAGAAGACTGCTCAAGGCCAGGAGTTCAAGGCCACAGTGAGCTAAGATCATGCCACTGCACTCCAGCCTGGGTGACAGAGCGAGACTCTGTCTCTCAAAAAAATAAAAAAAAAAAAATATATATATATATATATATTTTTTGAGACGAAGTCTCGCTCTGTCTCCCAAGCTGGAGTGCAGTGGCGCGATCTCCACTCACTGCAAGCTTTTGTCGCCTCCCGGGTTCACGCCATTCTCCTGCCTCAGCCTCCCGAGAAGCTGGGACTACAGGCACCCGCCACCTCACCCGGCTAATTTTTTTGTATTTTTAGTAGAGACGGGGTTTCACCATGTTCGCCAGGATGGTCTCGATCTCCTGACCTCGTGATCTGCCTGCCTTGGCCTCCCAAAGTGCTGGGATTATAGGCATGAGCCACCGTGCCCGGCCTAAAAATAAATTTTTAAAAGAAGGCCCTCAAGACTGTCACAAAATTGAGGGTGAAAGATCTGCATTCCCTGGTGTATAAATCTGGATTCACCCCTCAGCACTGTTTCTAGTCATGAGGCTGTCACTGCATCAGGGCTGTGAGAGAAAACACAGGTGCATCATAAGGCATGCGAACTTGAAAGCCAGGGCGTCAGTGTCACCAAAACTCAGGGTTCATTGTTCAGAGTTCACCACAGAAGCAATAGAAAGTTGCCTAAAACCAGTATCAGAATTTTTGACTTTCCTTCCTTTTGAAAATATACTCTGAAATCGTAGTGGAAATCAATGGCAGACTGAAATTTTAGATCCAAATATTAGTTTAACACATATGTGAGGGGGAGAGGTAAAGTTAATGACTTACATTGTTTTTCTCATAGGAATTCAGCATTTCCATGCTGAATAAAACACAATATTTTATTATTGAATAAAAAAAGGATTAGTTTCAGAAAGAACTAAAATATATATCAGAGGGATATACATATCCCTTAAATATGTGTTAAACTAATATTTAATATATATCCCTCTAACATATGTATCTCAGAGAGGGATTTCTGTCCATGAAGCAATGGAATGGAAAGAGAGCAGGATGCAACAGAAGAAAGGAGTCCTAAGGCAGCTGTGGCTACTCACTCCCCACCTGACTTTGGGTTAGCTTCAGGAATGCCCTGCAGTTCCCTCCTTCCCACTGAGTGCGGAGGGCAGATCGAGGAACCCCTGTCCAGGCTAAATTCACATGTGGTCTCCAGCCATTTCTTTGTGCCTCTCCCTCTGCCTGCTTTGTGAGAGCATTCACTCTTGTCAGGGACCCAGAAAACCTACTAAGTGGTGATTAGGAATACTTAACTCAGGTTCCCACTACTCTTGAGGGGGAGAGGTAAAGTCCATGACTTACATTGTTTTTTCCATAGGGATTCAACATTATTTCCATTATACAAACTTGAATCATAAAAGGGCTCGTTTCAGAAAGAACCAAAATTATATACTTGATAATGAGAAGAACTTCTTAGATTCGGAAACAAACAGTTCATCTGTTCCATAACACAATGAGGTTTTTAAACGCATCAACAGTAACCTCTCCTTTTTCTAAGACTTCTTGCCTTTTTAATAGAAAAGTGATTTGCCAGCAGAACAACGCAAGACAACTAGTCCTATCTCCATCTTAAGTAGTTTGGAATGTCTCTTGGCTCTTAACAGAACAAACCCACCGCCCAGGCTGAGCAAAGACAACAGAGCGAGATGACCAAAAGCTGAGGGGGAGATTTTCTGTCAATGACGGTCTTTCTTTTTCGATGACGAGTTGGCATGTTGTTTAACTAATTACCTGCAAGAGACTAAACATAAAACAGGAAATCTTTATAAAGATAAGGCTAAGACAAATAGGAGAGATTAAAATATACTAGATTTTTCAGTTGAGCTAAGCTCAGAAAAAAAGGATTAAAAAACGAGAAAGTACACTAGTTTCACTTTTTAAAACACTTAAGAACCATTCAAAATATAATTTAAGTCTGTCAGATAGCCTGTAATTACTTTTTGAACAAAGTGAGTAACTTTAAACTCAACAGTCAGCGGGTCACTCTTCTATTTGTTTATTACACAATAAATTTTTAGCAGACACACAGTATCTTATAACAATAGACACAGAACGTTGCAGCAACTCCTTTAAAGAAAAAGCAGTCTTTCTCCATTCCCTTGAATCTAGGCTGAACATGTGACTGGCTTTGGCCAATGTAGCAATCAGAAATATGATTCAATTCAAGCAGAGGCTTGAAAAGTGTCTGCACACCAGGGCTTGCTCCCTTGTTGCCCTTGGGAACCCTACACCACCGCCATCTGAACAAGTCTGGGCGAGGTGGCTGGGCCATGAGGCATGGTGCCAAGCTGCCCCATCAAGTCAGCTGATAGCCAGACAATTGCTAGATATCAAGTGAGACGATCAACGACCGGCTGTCTGCAAACACCTCAGTTAACCCAGCTGAGACCAGTGTAATTGTTCAAGGTGAGCCTGGCCAAAATTACCAACCCATAAAATCATGAGGTAAATGCATAGTTGTTGTTTTAAACCACTATGTTTTGGTGATTTCTTATGTAGTTAAAAGCTGACTGAAACAGGATGGGTTTTGAAAATATTTTCTCTATTTCAGTCTGAGGAAGTTGACACTTCATTGGTGGACTCCAATAAAATCTGAAATGTTGCAGCAATTAAAATCATCTTAGAATATGACCTATTAGCTAAACTCATATCCCACTGTACCCTAAAATGTCCCCTAAAATGACCTCCATGCCAATCAAGCCATTCACCATCCTGGTCCCCAAAGAAGTCTAGTTCCTTTGCCTAGTGGTATCTCACTTCCTCTCTACCCAAGTTCTTCAAGACACCTCCCTTGATGACCACAGTGGACACCGCTCTTTATTTCTCCAGACTCCTGGATGTGTCCTTTCGGCATATCATCACAAATGATTGGTTCGTTCCTTCACTGTTTTGTGAATGAACATTGTTTCCAGCATGGCTTACTCCCTTGTTCCCTTTGGGAGCACATCAGAAACAGTCCCTGTCGCCAGCTTCTCCTCCTTCCCCCACAGTAATTGTGTCTGAGTGCCATCAATACTCACTGACTGAATTTTGTTGTCTACTTCAGTGATGTGAGCAATGCCACAAAAACACATGTAGCAAGTGGACAAATTTATGGACAATGAAACCTATCATTTTCATGATGCTTTTTTTCTTTTGTCTCTTTACGGAAATTAGCTTTTCTAATAAAAGTTTCCCTATAAAGTAAAAGTTGGCACACTGAACCCATCCAACTTTCTACATCGAATTGGAGTCGATTTCAGTGGTGAAAAAAGGAAAGCTCTTGGACTTCTACTTTCAGTCCATTTAGAGTAATAGGAACCAGATTTACCTGTACCTGAAACAACTAAAAACCAGACAAAATCCATGAAACAGCAGCACTGAAAAAACTGGTGGTGAAGGTCAGTGATTCCTGACAGGTGAAAAGCAAAGGAGGTGATTCTCATGATAGCCCTAGCTTACTGATTAGAGAACGTTTGCAGGTTGTGGTACATAAAGGGAAAACTCAGGCAGAGCCTGGAAGTCTCCATGAGTAGAGGAGACAAAGTTGGCATCTGGAGAGGCCAATGGGGCTAACAGTGGCAGGGTAACATACCAGAAATGGTCTATACAGAGAGAGAGATACAAACACACACACGCCTCTGTACATCTGCAGAAGGTTTTCCTCAAGTAACTAGGTGAGGATTGTTCAGCATATGCGTGTAAAAAGTAATCTGTGGCCAGTGAAAGAACTATCCAAGTGAATTAGAGCAAACAGTGCCTGGAAATTATATAAGGCAGAGAGTACTGCCTGTTTCCAACAGTTACAGAGAAAAACCTCATAATTCAGAAGGAACTGGTTAAAGTTTTAACAAGTGTCTTGCCTCAGTAGTGGAAACATATTGGACTAAACATAGCTCTGGTCCTGCCTAACAAAGCTAAATATGCAAGACCTACAAGGATCAAACTTTGAGTTAAGCCCGTCCCAGAACAAAGCTCAAAAATATTTATAAGAATACAAAGACATCCAGCACCCAGCAAGATCAAATTTACAAAATATGGCATCCAATAACAAATGACCAAACATGCAAAGAAGTATGAAAATACAAGCTAGCCGGGCGAGGTGGCGGACGCCTGTAGTCCCAGCTACTCGGGAGGCTGAGGCAGGAGAATGGCGTAAACCTGGGAGGCGGAGCTTGCAGTGAGCTGAGATTGGGCCACTGCACTCCAGCCCGGGCGACAGAGCGAGACTCCGTCTCCAAAAAAAAAAAAAAAAAAAAAAAAGTATGAAAATACAAGCCATAATCAGAAGAAAAAAGTAAATTATCTGAAACCAATCCAGAAATGACATAGATGATAGAATTAGTTGGGAAGAATGAAAAAACAGTTATTATGACTATAGTCCACATATTCAAGAAGCTAGAGAAAATATTTAACATGTTAAACTATGAAAGGTATTAAGAAAGAGCCCAGTTGAAACAGTAGATTGTCACCGCAGAAAATTAATTAGCGAACTTGAAGATAAAGCAACATAATTATTCAAAATGAAACACATTCAAAATGAAGCAAAATGAAAAAAATACTGAAAAAAATCAACAGACCACCAGTAAGCTTTGCAAAAACTTCGAATGACCCAATATACATGCAATTGGAGTTATCAAAAGAAAGGGGAGGTAAAAAGTACCAAAAAGTTTTGAAGAAATAAGCATTAAGATTTTTCCCAATTTGATGAAAACTGTAAACACACAGATTCAAGAATCTCAAGTCCCAAGCACAAGAAACTGAAAAAACTATGCCAAGCCATATCAAAATCAAACTGCAAAAACCAATGAGAGAGTTAACCTTAAAAGCAGCCGAAGGAAAAAAAAAAAATGACACATTTAATGCAGAGGTACGAAAATAAAAACAGAAGATTTATCATCAAAAACAATGTAAGGTAGAACAAAGCGATGCAACATCTTTAGAGTAATGAAAGAATAAAAAAACCTATCAACTTATCATTCTTTTCCTAGCAATAACTATCTTTCAAAAATTTAGGTGAAATAAAGATTTTTTCCAGACATATAAAAACAGGGATAATTCATTATCTAGACCTGCACTACAAGAAATGTTGGCAGAAGATAAATAATACCACATGGCCATCCTGATTTACACAAAAATAAAAGAGAATTAGAAAAGATAATGACACAAGTAAATATAAGCCTTATTTTATATTTAAATATATTTAAAATATAATCAGTTGCTTACAGCAGACATAGTAACAGTGTACTGTGGAGTTGACAATATTGTAAAAGTAAAATCCATGATCACCGTAGCATAAAGGCTGGGAGAAAAAAGTGAAGGTGTGTTGTTGCAGGGTTGTTATGCTATGCATGAAATACATAGTATCACTTAAAGGTAGACTATGATAAGCTAAAATGTATACTATAAACCCCAATGCAATCACTAAAATAATACAACATTTATTGCTGTTGAGGCAACAAAAGAGATAAAATGAACTAATAAAGAATACACAATCCCCCAAAAGGAAGAAAGAATAAAAAAGGAAAAAAACAGGGAACAAATAAAAAGTATAAACTCAAACAAATCAATAATCACAATAAATGGTTCAAATAGTCCAATTAAAAGGTAGAGATTATCAGACTGGATAAAAAAAAAAACAAGATTCAACACTATGTTGCCTACAAGAAAAATAAAACCTAATTTAAGTTCAAATAATACAAAAGATATACCATATTAATACTATTTTTTAAAGGGGAAGCTATATTAATATCAGATAAAGTAGACCTAAGAATCAAGTATGTTACTAGATATAAAGGTCATTTCAAATGAAAAGAGTCAAGCCATCAGTAGGATATAACAATTGTAAAGGTTTATGCACCTAATAAAAGAGCTTCAAGATACATGAGGGAAAACTAATAGAACAGCAATATATTTTAAAAAATCAAAATTATAGAATGCAATTTATTATTCTCTCAGTAACAGAATAAGACAGACAAGCACTAAGGATACAGAATACTAGAACAATACCAACAACCAAATAGACATCTACAGAACATTTCACCCCAAAACATCAGGATACATATTCTTTTCGAGGGTACACAGTATATTTGCCACAGCAGATCCTATTCTGGGCTGTAAAACAAATATCAATAAACTTAAAAGTATCCAAGAACATAACCTATGTTCTCTGACCACAATTTTATTAAATTAGAAATCAGTAACAGAAAGATAGTTGGAATATCCACAAATACTTATAAGCTAAATAAATACTTTAAAATAACCCATGGGGTAAAGACTTTTAAAATTGACAGAGAAATTAAGAAGCATGTTAAGTGAAGATAAAAATACAACATATGAAACTTTGTGGAACGCAGCAAAAGCAATCCTTAGAGGAAAATCTGTAACACTGAAAGACTATATTAGAAAAGACAAAAAGTCTCAAATCAATGACCTCATCTCCTAACTGAAAAAAAGAGCAAATTTTACCCAAAGTGAGCAGAAGAAAGAAAATAAAACAAAGAAACAGAAAAAATAGGATAAAAATTAAACGAAACAAAAAACTGGTTGTTAGTAGTAAAAAAAAAATTGATAAATCTCTAGCCAGACTGATTGGAAAGAAGAGAGAGAAGACACAAATTACCAATATTAAGAACGAGAAATACGATCACTGCAGATTTTACAGATACTAATAAAAAAACAAGGGACTATTCTGAACAATGTTATTCCATTAACTTTGACAACTTAGATGAAATGGAAGAATTTCTTAAAAGACAAAAACTACTAAAACTCACTCAAGATGAAATGGATGATCTGACATGAATTAATATAAGATAAATATATATTAGAGGCATTGAATTTGTGGTTTTAAACTTTCCCATGAAGAAAGCTCCAGTTCCAGATGTCCTCACTGGTGAATTCTATCAAATATTTAAGAAAGAAGTAGTACTAATTCTATGCAGCCTCTTCTAGAAAGCTGAAGAGGAAGGAGTACGTTTCCTCTCATTTTGTGAGCATTACTCTGGTGTACAGCCATTTTGGAAGATAGGCAATTTCTTAAAAGCTAAACATCCACCTGCCATAAAACTTGGCGATTCTACTTTTAGTAACAATCATGCACTATTTAACATTTCAGTCAACAATGGACCACAAGATAGTGATTCCATAGATTACAATGAAGCTGAAAATGTGCTATCACCTAGTGATGTTATAACCACCATAACACTGTAGCACAACTACTTTTCTTTTATAATTAAGTTAGTGTAGCCTAAGTATACAGTGTTTATAAAGTCTACAGTGATGTACAGTAATGTCCTAGGCTTTCATGTTCATGCTTCCATTCCTGTAAGCTTCGTTCATGGTGAGTACCCTATATAGATATACCATTTTTCTCCCTTTCATATTGTATTTTTACCATACCTTTTCTACGTTTAGATATGCAAATACTTCTCATTGTGTTACAACCACCTACAGTATTTGGTACAGTTACATGCTGTAAGGTTTGCAGTCTAGGAGTAACAGGCTATATCATATAGCCTAGGAGGACATCTGGGACTGGAACTTTCTTCATGGGAAAGTTTAAAACTACCAATTCAATGTCTTTATCTTTGTTTATCTTATATTAATTCATACCAGATTATCTATTTCATCTTGAGTGAGTTTTGGTAGTTTTTGTCTTTCAAGAAATTCTTCCATTTCATCTAAGTTGTCAAAGTTATTGGAATATAATTGTTCAGAATAGTCCCTTATTATTTTTGTACAACAAAATTGCCCAACACTGCATTTCTCAGAACATATCCCCGTCATTAAGTGATGAATGACTATATTTACTCAAGAGAAATGAAAGCACATATATATACAAAGACAACCCAAATGTCTATCAACAGGTAAACAGAGAAACAAATTATGGTTTATGTACACAATGGTATACTAATCAAAATAAATGGACTATTGAAACACACAACAAAATGAAGGAATCTCAAAACAATTACGCTAACTGAAAGAAGTCAACTCCCCTCAAAGAGTATATACTGCCTGATTACACTTATATAAAATGCTAAAAACACAAATGCAAATGAATCTACAATGAAGAAGCAGATCAGTGGTTGCTTAGGGATGGGGAAGGGCAGCAATAATCACAAAGAGGTAGGAGAAGATTTTTGGGGTGATGGATATGCACACCTCCACTGTGGTCATGGTTTCACTGGTGTACACAAATGCCAAAACTTAGGTGCTGTTTCTTGCATGTCCATTTTACTGCAAAAGCTGTTTTAAAAAACATCCCTTGGTAAGTTCAAGTTAAGTGAAGTTGTATTTGTGAAATACAATTTGTGAAAGATGCAAACCTTTGATGTTTCCTATTTAAAAAGTAAATATTAACAAAAGTAAAAACTAAGTTCAGAAAGTATCTGATATTTGAAATTAGCACTGAATTAGCACAAGTAGATAATTTAATATGAAGACTTAGAGGTAAAAAATAATAATAAAATGGCATTGAAATGATGCTAAGCAATGAGACTGTCCTCACAACATGGTTATCAAACTGAGGATCACCTTGTCTAATGATACAGGCGAAGAGATAACTGTAAGTTATGCCCAGCTGTAAAAGGCATATGCTTGCCCTGAAACAAGGAAACTTTTTTTTTTTTTTTGAGACGGAGTCTTGCTCTGTTGCCCAGGCTAGAGTGCAGTGGCCGGATCTCAGCTCACTGCAACCTCCGCCTCCCGGGTTCACGCCATTCTCCTGCCTCAGCCTCCCGAGTAGCTGGGACCACAGGCGCCCGCCACCTCGCCGGGCTAATTTTTTGTATTTTTAGTAGAGACGGGGTTTCACCATGTTAGCCAGGATGGTCTTGATCTCCTGACCTCGTGATCTGCCCGTCTCAGCCTCCCAAAGTGCTGGGATTACAGGCTTGAGCCACTGCGCCCGGCCTAAACAAGGAAACTTAAGAATCTTCCTCCATAGCTTCAGGGTCATATCCTAGCTTTCATGATGAAACCAGCAAGCCTCAGAGGCATCTCCAACAAACAGGTAGCTTTTTCCATCACCACTGCTACAATCCTGAAGACAGCCATCATCAGAGGCTGGATGTACATTTCAGTCTCCCTCTTGCTTTCTCTTCTCCAGCCTGTTGCACACACTGCTTCAGTGCAGATCTGAGCTCCTTCGCCATGGGAAGGAATAGCAGGGCTCACACAGTGTGCTGTGGAGACTGGTCCCACATGGAGTCTCACATTACTGTGCTGGCTCACATCTAGAGCATGAAGCCATTTCTCCAGGCCCTGGCTGTTGTCATGCTTCAGCCTGTCCACTGGCCCCTTTGTAGGCCCTGACTTTGGCATACAGCAATTCTTGCCAGTTCTCTCATTCCCTCTTAATTTCCACCCTCTAAGACCAAGTAAGTCCTCCGGCCCAAAGGAGGTCAGTCCTCTCCTGTCACAGCCCCAGGTCCACCCGTTTGGCTTCACAATTTGCCAATCTCCTGGCAGCTTCCCAGAGCACTGACTACCACCAGCATCTCCTGCGTTCCATGGCTCCCAGGCCTTGTTGGCCAGTACTGAGGCCAATTCTTTCTTCTAATCTCCTCTCTGCTTCTTCACTCCAGGCCAGCTCACTCTTCTTTTGCACACTTGCCTCTTCTCTAAATGCTAAATTGATCCCAAGTGGTCTCCCATCTTTCCCAGATTTGCAAAATCCTGTTTTGAAGGAAGATAGGGACTCACTCCATTTTCTTAACCCCCTCTTAACCTCCCCTCCCCTACCCCAGCAGGCCAATCTCAGAGCAAATAGTAATTTGCTTTACATTAGTGACTCAGTTTCCCAGACCTTTTGCTAGGGGTATCCCCCGCAACAACAGAGCACCTGTGCTAGGCCCCCAGTTTGACGGCCTCTCTCTTTTCAGCTCTTCTATGAAGGTTCATTTTCTTCACAGCATTCACTCCAGTAGTAACTCTTTATTTGCAGATGGTTTGTTTATCTTCTGCTTCGACCACTGAAGTGTAAGCCCTGTGAAGTCAGGGACTGGATCTGATTCAATCAATACACTCAATAAATACTTGTTGAATGAAATATATGAGTATGTAAAACTTGTGTATCTCATATACACAATTTCTAAAATTAACTGGAAACTCAGTCTCCTTTCATTATAACAATAAAGCTTATTTAGTCCTCATTACTGGGCTTTGAGGGAAGGAATGGGGAAAGAGATAAGGCAACAAACATTCAGTGACCTAGCAATACACATTTTCTCTTTTGAGACAGGGTCTCACTGTGTCACCCAGGCTGGAATGCAGTGGCATGATCTTAGCTCACTGTAGCTGCCAACTCCTGAGCTCAAGTGATCCTTCTGCCTCAGCCTCCTGAGTAGTGTTACCATGGGCATAGGCCACCATACCTGGGGTCTCACTTTGTTGCCCAGGCTGGTCTCAAGCAATCCTTCCACCTCAGCCTCCCAAAGTGCTGGGATTACAGGCATGAGCTTCTGCACCCAGCCCAGGAATACATATTTCTGAAGGAGAAATCTCAATCTCAACTTCTCTCTCTCTCTCTCTCTCTCTCTCACACACACACACACACACACACCTTTTTGCTCTGTGATCTTTGTACAATAATGGTACAAAACCACTGTAGCAAGTGACAACTGGAAACCATGGCAAAGATAGGAGTAGGGATGGTGGTAAAAAGTCAAGTCAGATCTAAAATGTATGTGGAAGAAAGAATCTCTAGTACCTGCTGAGGACCCAGAGTCCTGCAGCACAGCACAGCCCAGGTCCCCTAGTGTCCACAGTCACTTTGTGAAGCTACCATTAGTGAGACAGACCCCACTCTGAACTTACTCCCTCAGCAGAACTGGTGCTTCTCCTCTTGTGTACTTTGGATGTAATGCAATCAATTAATAAGGACCATATTTTGCCTTACAGGGTCTCTTTTTGTTTGTAACAAGACTGCTGTCAGGAACTAGCAGCAGGCAAGTGAGAAAACTGCTTCTGCACAGTCCAAGGAGAACACAGCGTCTTTGAATGGTGGGGAATCAGGCCACATTGGTACTGCTTGTTTCCTACTGGCATTTGTGGACTGGGTACCATAAACTGTGTCACACAGAAAGACAATGTCCTTTATCCCATTATTTTACATTCTATTTGGGATGTTCTCAGAGAAGTTTGTTTTTTAAAAATGTACTTTAATCAACCAACTTAATTTTTTTAAAAAACTAGAACCCCATTGCACAGTGGGGCTCTCAATTCCACTGACAATTTTTTTTTTTTAAGTATTGGGTTGACCAAGTGATAGAACAGAGCCAGCAAGCATTTGGGATCCAGGAAAACACCCAGATCACATATCCACAAAAAACAGTGATTCAAAAACGCAAGTAGAACTTTAAGGCACATGTAGCTGACTAGTGAGGTCAGGGCAGGAAATGATCAAAGCCAAAGCAGACAAGAATGGGAAGACACAAGCATGCGGATTCATAGGGAATAGACAGTCCACTTGGAATTGGCAACAAAGATGAAGAAGGCACAGGTACCCACAAGTTACACACAGGGTAGTAGTCCAAAGGCATGCCTGGCAGGCCATCACTGGAAGAACTACGGTAACTGCAAAGAGGCAGGAAATGCATGGAAACAGAGACCTGAATTCTGATGGAGGAGTCTCCATAAACATGGTGGAGATAGGTGTTCAAGGGGATCACAGCAAGTGAGATTCCCATAAGAGAGAGCTTAAGCTGGGAGGAGCAGCCACCGCAGAAGCACAGAAGGCTTCCACTTTCCCAGTTTCCTAAAATATGACTGTGTTCTTTACTATAGCACTGTCAATCACTGTACACAACCTCCTAAAAGCAGATGATGCAATAATAGGACTGTTTCATGGCAGCACATGACACTTCCAATGACCAGGAAGAAAGTGGTAAAGCCAAAAACTGGGAGGAAGAGCTCCTGAGAGGTCAGCATGGCTGATCAGGGAAGGCAGACAGCACAAAGAGAGGGGAGATGCTCCTAAGAACAGTTCGAACACACTGACACGTAAACAAACAACCTTCATTCCTGTTAGTATCTGACACATGGTAGGGAAACAGAGGGTTATTCAATGAATGGTGTTGAATGTACGAACAAGCTGAAGTTGGACCTCTGCCTCATACTATTTGTTAAAATAATTTCCAGATAGATAAAACATTTAAATGTTATAAAATGTAGCTACAGAAGTACTAGAAGACATCAGGAGAGAAAAGGCCTTCCTCAGTAGGAACACAAAACTCTGAAAATAGAAAAGATTAACTCATGAAATTGAATGTTTCTATATGGTAAAAACACAATAAATGAAGTAAAAAGAACAATGAGAAAAATGATTGCACTCTTATCACAGTTTATAAAGAACTTCTATAATACAATGAGAAAAAACAACTCAATGACCCTCATGTGAGGCATCTAAAATTGTCAAAGATATAGAAGTAGACAATAGAATGACGGTTACCAGGGGATCGAGGAAAGAGGGATGTAAGGAGTTATTATCTGATGAGCATAAAGCTACAATTACATAAGATGAATAAGTTCCAGAGCTCTCCTACATAACATAGTGCCTATAGTTAATAATAACGTATTGCCTAAACATTTGCTAAGAGGGTATATCTCATGTTAAGTATTCTTACTACATACAAAAACAGGTTATGTCCTTTATCCATCCTTTATTATCCATTCTTACTTCCTAACGAGATGTCGTTACTTATATCTGGGTTTATAATCTTACAGGAAGTAGGAAGAACTCTGCTGGGACAACTCTATGAGAAAGACCATTCTCAAGATCTTCTAAGGGCTCTTGACATTAATCTGAAAAACAGGCAGGTCAGTGTCATTTATAGCAAACAATGGCACTATTACCAGTGGAAAAGAGAACAGAATGCATGGTTAAAGTGCATATGATCATTTGGGTTTTAGCACAGCATGTCCACAGAGAAATCCTCTCTGGCGTCCTGTGTATGGGCCTGAGGTTCCTACAATGTCTTCCCAGTGAGCACTCACAGTGCAGCATAGGCTTACTCTAGGTGGCCTCTCTAGTCCCAGCACAAGGACTGTCTTAGCGCACCTTTAGTCCCAGGGCTTGGGCGTACCGTTTCCTCACATTGACAAGGCAAGCTTCAGCCGCCATTTATGAGAAAGTCCACAAGATGGAGATGTCACTACAGGGAAGGGAAGAGGATGGGCCTGGCCTTTCCCAAAGCCCCACAACTACATACACGCTTGAGGTGTGGTTGTTCGTTTGTTTGTTTCATTTGAATACTTGAACACAGATGGTTAAATATTCCTGTTGTTTAATTTTCTTTCACAAAGAAAATATTTAGAAATTCTCTGCTCAGAAAGTACATTTTCAAAAAGTGAAGTGTTTTAAAAGTCTGCTTTCATTAAACAGTTGCATCTTGTATTCCTGAGGGCCTTTGCAAATAGTTCTGGTTTTCTTGTTCTGTTTTTTGTTTCTCTTAAGTTCCAATTTCATGAAGATGTTACTCTATTTCTAAAAGACTGCCCTATTAACAAAGCTATAATAGGAGATACGGAGATGGATTCATTTTAATATCCTTGACTTGACTTAATTTTCCATATTGTTTCTTTAGCACTTTCTTTCTATGTCAATTTATCATTCCAAGTTTTATCAACATCTAACACATTAATATACTTGTGGGGGAAGAAATGGAAAACTCCAAGCTCATGACGATGTCCACTTGCATTTCCAAAGTGGGCCGAGGTGCCTGAAGGGTGTTTTAGTTGGCCTGATTATCCCAGGACTTCAGTGAAGTAGTCTTTTTTCCAAATCAAGGGAATGAAGTTCTAGAACTTTCTAGTATTATATGGGGCTCAGGCACAATGTTTACTAGTCAGGGGTATGATCACAGAAGATGTGGATCCTCATTGCAGAAATGCAACTATTCATAATATAGTACGTTTTTGGTTTTAAAAATATATGTATACATAAAACATACCAAACACAAATCTTACAAATTCTGCTAAAGTATACATATCTCAGTAAAAATAATCATACATTTTAATAGGGCAAAAAATACTTGCATAGGTGAAATTAGATTATGGGTGATATCCAAAGAATTCAGTTGTCAAACATGAAAAAGAAAAAATCAAACTATATAAAAATGTCTAAAATCGTAAGTGCAACTGATGTAATATTCTTGGGTGATGGTGTACAAGTATGATTTGGAGTTAGAAGATCCTCTTATTTTTCTTTTTCTTTTTCCACTTACAAAACATAAGTAAAGTGGTAATATAGCCAGGTCCAGTGGCTTCCTGGTCTTAATAAAACTGTACATCTGATATGTCAGTGAAAAAGACAAGCAAATGTAAAGGAGGTGATAGACTCTTAGAAGCTACCTTACTTGCCCATGGATAGAGTAGATGGTAAAGAAAACCAAGTTCCTACAGCGATAGCGTACTGTAAGAAGGAAAGGAACTTAGAAGAGTCACCCCACCACTGCTGTTCCCCAGTGACCCCATCTCAATGCCAGGCTCTCTCAGAGGGATTTAACTCCAGAGCCTTCTTCAAGCCAAGGACTGGTGAGTCCACACCTCCCCAGGACCTCTGGAACATCTTCCTGGATGTCGGACAGGCTCCTTAGACCTCGCATGCACGAGGTTGGAAGTCTCCACCCAATTTGCTTTTCTTCCAGTATCGTCCCAGTTCCTTGTTTCTAACATCCACACATTCGTGCAAACCTGAACTTCACTCATTTTGCATCTCCTGCTCTTACCCTCCAGGCAGTTGCTCCTGGCAAGTCCCACAGTCACTGACATGTTGAGCGTGGTCTTCTCTCTTGGACTCTGACACTGCCTCGCAGCAGCCCTTGTTCCTGCAGCCTCACCCCAGTGGCTTGTTCTATGCTACTAACAAATTAGAATTGGTCACCTCCTGTCTCCTGTTTTCAAACTTGGACCACTCCAGTGGTCTCAGAATAAAGTCCAGCCTCTTCCCCAGGATGTTCAAGGCACTCTGGGATTCAAGTCTTTTTTTTTGAGATGGAGTCTTGCTGTCACCTAGGCTGGAGTGCGGTGGCATAATCTCAGCTCACTGCAACTTCCACCTCCCAGGTTCAAGCAATTCTCCTGTCTCAGCCTCCTGAGTAGCTGGGATAACAGGTACACACCACCACACCAGGCTAATTTTTGTATTTTTAGTAGAGACGGGGGTTCACCATGTTGGACGGGCTGGTCTCAAACTCCTGACCTCGTGATCTGCCCACCTCAGCCTCCCAAAGTGTTGGGATTACAGGTGTGAGCCACCGCGCCCAGGCCCCAGGATCCAATTCTACCATTCCTGGTTTAACTGCCCACCCTCTTTATCCCCAGGGGCACTTCAGCCAGTCCAGGCAAAGAAGGAGACACAGACAGGAGTCCTTCAGGATCCTGGATCTTCTAGCTCAAACCTGGACCTGGGTTTCCAGTGGTAGAGAAGCAGGCAGAGGCTGGGGCTTCCCTTTTAGAACCTGGGAAGAACACCTCAAAAGCCCAGGGCTTTGGTAATCTTGTGGGCCAAATGAACCCCTGTCTGTATAACTTTATAACTTCATAGACCTCCAAAATGTTCCCAAGCAGTGAGCAGCTAAGTCACCCCATCCTTCCATCAGTGTTTACCGTGGCTCTACTAATGCCAGGCCCCAGGCACTGTAGGGAACACACCAATGAACAGAATCTGGTTCTAGTCCCTGAGGAGCTGGCAGCCTGGCAGGTGCAAAATGTGCAACGTCTTATCAGTCACACTCCAGTATTACTCACTTCGGGCCCAAATCTTACATCCCATTTGACAAGGGTCATCTGTATGGTGACCTCTTCAGGACTACAGGTAATTTCGGCTAATTCCAACAGGAGGTGCCCTAGGGTAAAGGATAGAACTACAGACAGGTAAGGGTGTCTTCGGGGTAATCAAATGGTTACCTTATTATCAAGACCTAACTTAGCCCGAGTGTGCTCAGCCCAGGGCCATGCTGGACTGTGGAATATGAGAGCTTGACACCGTAGGATCTACATACCATCTGAGAAGTTAACAGTGACATGTGACTAGGTAAACCCCACTGGCCATCCCTTCCTCCCGGCTTAAGGTCTTGCCTGCTCTCAACCCAACCAAACCCCCAATCACCAGCAGCACTCAGCAAAACACACTTCAGAATACACATAGAAGAGGATCTAAACGTGGAACACAGGTCATTTGTTTTAAATTTGGGATTTGAGGTAAGTAATCTCTGATGTCGCTCATGTCTAGATTCCTGACGAATGAGGAGCTGCTGGAAGTTACATGCCATCATCTCCTACACTACCCCCTCCCACCAGATACACATGGTGGTCTTCACACAGCACTCCCGAGTGGACTTTTGTTTGCTCATCAAAATCACCCTCTAAGGTAAGGGTTGGTGTAATTGGCATTTACCCTCAGGGATCAAATAACTTCCAAGTGAGTGAGCTGGAATCCTAACCAGCCTTCTCTAACTCAGCACTCTTGCCATGTGAGGGTAACTTTCTAACTGTTCAAAAATTATAGGTCTTACCTTTCCCTTGTAAACACATCCTTGGGCAATCATTTGCTTCTGGGAGTCATAATCAGTTAATTTCTGGTGGTCTAATACTCTTGCCAAGTTAAATTCCTTCCATGTACCCATACAATTCTTTCTCTTCTGGTAGGTCCTGGATTAATTATACAGCACCTTAATGGGCCCACTAATTTCTGATTTACATAGATTTAATCATTCAATGGTGAAAACTGATGTGTATATAACAAATTGCAGAGCTTACATAAAATCTAGAACAATTTTTAAGGAATGGAATCAAAACATTCACACAAATATTTTAGAAGATATTTTTATACTTTCTACGGAAAGTGTGTAGGGGGATGAGACAATAATATTAAAATATCACCTTTAATAAAATATTTGCTTAGTAAATAGTGGGAAAGAAAGATAAAATATTCCTGGCTTTGGACAACGTTCTGTAAAGGAAAATACTTCATGTTATGTCTTTTATTTATATTTTTCCTTTAACCACACTTAATCAAATTGATTCCCCTCACTTGAGGACTGTGAAGGCATCAGCATGCTTGTCAAACTCACCTTTCCAACCTGGCCTCCTGTGGGGGTGAGACGGATGATGTGGGGGTGGTGGGCACACTGGATCCAGATGAGGGTCTTGAGGAGTGAAGAGAGTTGTTGCCAAAATTGCTGTATCTAAGAAGTGCAGAAGTTTAAGGTGGTGGAAAAAGGATAGAGAAATAAGTACAAGTCAGTAAATAAGACTTAGCAAACCATTTTAATTTTTGCAAGATAAACAGGTCTGGAAATGCTACCACTGTTAGTGATAATTCTACCTAAAGAGGTTTGTTCCCTGTTTTGTTCTGATAATTTCTCATAAGAAGAGTTTCCCAAAGTCCAAAACCATTAGGCAGCAAGATTTATGACAAAGGTTTTAAATAAAACCCTAACATTTCCTGTCTTTTAAAATGTACATTAAAATTATTTGCTAACATAAATTAAAAATCCAAATCATTTTCACTTGAACCATGAAGATTTTTCTTGCCTCAGATGGTGGCACAATTAGTGTTAATTCCATCACAGGTCGGTAAGAAATACCATATGGTTGGCTAAAGAAACATCTTATTTAAAATTCCACTTTAGTATTTCCATATCAATTTCATTCATTAAATGTAATCCCATCGCATGTTCAGTGATTGAGGAGAAACTGTCCCCAGGCCTTCTGGACTGGCCTGCTCCTTAGAGGTGCATGTATTTATGTTTTCATCCAACATTTCCCCTGAACCAAAACTATAGCCATGAGGTTTACATGAGATTTGATTATTTTCCAGACATGTCTGACAAGTTAAATTTCAAGATTTGTAAAATTTTAGATTTCTGTTTTTCAGAATAGATGTCCTTTAGCAGACTGTATTTAGCTATCATCACTCAGAGCACTCCCAGAAAACAAATCATCATTTGACGCCCTTGCATGGGCTCAGACACTCAGGATTACTTACAAATAATGAGGCTCAGAGAGCTTTGCCTCACAAACCTACCCAGCCACAGAGCAGGACCCACCCCTTCCACTAAACTGGTTAGGGACACTGTATTAGAATGTGTGGGACCCCAATAGTCATATGATATAAGTACACAAAGAGCTTCTTGCACATGGAGAATGCAGTCCAAACGCCCATCAACAGAGGTCAGAATCCCTTCTGGAAAGCAAACGGACTTCAAAATCAGTGTATCCTTTGACAAAGTAAGTCAACTTTTAGGAAGATAACATAAGGAAATAATCTTATAGTTATTTATATACTGAAAATGTCATACAGGAAGATACTTATTGGAGCATTATTAATCCTTTTTTTTCTTTTTCTCTCAAGGAAGCTCCTGCAAATAGTGGAGCGTTATTTAGATCATGGTAGAAAACTAAAAACTACTCAACCAGGTAACAATGTGGAAATGGCTAAGAAAGTATGATATAGTATTTGTCAATGGACTATTAAACAACCATTAAAAATGATTACCAATTTTGTAAGTGACAACATGAAAAATTATAATATAGGCTAAATGAAAACATCAGGATATAATATACACAGTTTGATCACAAATGTGCAAAAATATTCTCAAAAGTGAAAAACTAAGTGTAGGAAAAACTCTAAAAATGGGCTATTTTTTAAAAAAGAACATAGAGATGAAATTTCAGTTTTCAATAAGAAATTTCATTATTATAATGGAAAATAAAATATTGATATGACCCACATCTATCCTGTGCTGCTAATTCTGGTCAGTTTGGCTGTTGCTGTCCTTATTTGTTTATTTAGTGTCACACGGCTGGCATGTTCTGAGTGCTGGACAGAAAGAGGCTCAGAGTATAACCCTCTATCCCATCATCTTCTATGAACACATCATCTTTGTGGGACTTGGTTTCTGAGTACTCGTTTTCTCTTTAAAAACCCAACACTCTACATGTCAAACAGGTTAATTGCTTCTCCAAGTGAGAGTTGGTTTAATTTTTCAAGAGTGCTCCCAAACCACAGGCCACATAGGAAGCACAAAAGCAAAGGATGAAAGGAATATACAAAGGCAGAAATAGAGAAGGGAGAGAAAGCCAATGAGCAAACAGGGAAAGAAACCAGGCTGTAAGCACGGCAATGAGGGAGAGGAAGGAGGCTGCCCCCCACGACACCAAGTGCTCTCTGAGACGAGACCCCGATGCAGCCTGTTCCTCACAGGCTCCACACCTGTGTCAGCAGCTGCCTGGACACTCAGCTTGTCATCCTACTTCAGCAGCTAACAATTCCCTTCCCACCACAAGTGGACATCCTGCAGAATGTTTTAACAGGATCATTTTGCTAAAATTGTGCTTAAATGATGCTATGGAAATAAGGAGAATGTGTTTTTCCCTCCTTTGGTTTTCCTAATGACTAAGCAATTAATTCAAATGCCTCATAGTCTAGTTTTGCTTCTCAATTTCAGCCAAACTAACTAGATCATACAACTCGCTATTCAGCATTTGTGTGTGTGTGTCTGTGTGTGTGTGTGTGTGTGTGGAGGGTGAGGGTTCTTTTTAATGACTAACTGGTTGGTCTTTATTATAACCCATTCAATTGCAGTCAACCACTGAGTAGTCCATCTGCGGTCACACAGACCCATGAAAACCACAGCAAGTGAACATCACAAAAATCAATAGGAACAAACAATATTTATACAGTATCCAAGTTCCTGTTGGACAAGTGATTTTAAAAGTTTACAAACTTCACTCAGTTAAATCAAAGTCCACCTTCATTCACAAGCAAGCAGCTTTTCTTCCCATCCTCCCCCCGCCCAATTTGCGTGTATCTTCAACTAGACAGCTTATATATTTCCATTGCTCCCACCCTCAGGACTATAAGTAGTGGTGAAGCTTGCAGACCAAATGGGAAGGATCTGGGGCCCAGGAAAGCCCCAACTAGGGCCAAGACCATCACCAGAAAGACCAGGATCACCACCATGGGCTAACACACTCTCTGGGAAAGATGAGATCGCCAACATATTTTTGTTCCAGTCAAATGTTCAGCTCCTAACTTGCACATAGATATTGTTCTTGGAAGGTGTAAGAGTCATGTTGGATTCATTCCACAAAACTTGTGTGAAAGATAACAACAATCCTGGAACTATAGACCTGGAAGAGACCTGCAGAGAACTTGTAGTTTCAAGGAATTCAAATTTGGTTCACTGGGATAATACAACTGGGATACAAAAAAAAAAAAAAAAAAAATAGAAACAGAAGAAAAAAAAAAAAAAAGCTCAGTTTACAACTCCTGGAGGTATACAAAGCCATTCTGGAAATAAGAGGAAATTAATTTTCAGATCCTGAAGTTCCATATCTGTTCTTTTCAAAAATGGATCTTCCCATGCTGCTCCTAGGGCCTCCCAGTCCTTTCCAGCTTCTCCTTCCAAAATCACCTTCCATTTTTAGAAAGAAAAGAAACCCTTGAGCAGGTGAAATCAGTGTGGGGCACTGGCTTGTGCTATAAAATCTCCAGGGTACAAGCAAAGGAAGACATCACTCCTGAGGGAATTCCTTAAGAAGTATGCTGGAGGGAGAAGATGGAGCTTTATTTATCCAAGGAAAAACTAGAAGCAAGGTCTCACGCCTCATCTCTGTCTACCTGCCCACCTGAGAATCGGCCCCAGAAATGAGACTGTTGTCAAGGATGCATATGAGCTCACTTACTTGAACTGAAACATGAAATCAGGCTTCTTCTGACAGAAGTTAAGTCTTACTTGACTAAGGACTGGCTTTGCCAAGTAGGTATACGTAGGTATTTTCCAGAATTAAATCGGTTAAATCTGAAGCCCCAAGGTTTTGAAAAAAATATAAAGCATATATACAACAGACAAATTACATCAACGATTTAAACGTATAATAAAAATAAAACTGTAGACAGGCTTCTTAAAACTTGGAGGGAAACTTCAAAATTCTTTCAGGTTATATGAAAGCAAACATTGTTAATGATCATAGTTTAGATTAGCCCTCCTATTTATTAGATGAAAGGTCTGATACCCATAAAGACTGGTCATTTTCATGGTATGAAGGAGCTCCCTTCAAGGTTCAGGTCCTATAAGCCTTCATTTAAAACATGGTGCAGCTTCATGTTGACTAGGGCACCCAGGCTGGGGTCCCCCAAACACAGGTTCTGGCAAAAGCATCTTGCTGTCAAGGACTTGCCTTGGCAGGGTGTGGCGAGTGCAGTAAGGAGAGAAAGTGACCGACTGCCCAAATGACAGACAGCAGCACCAGGTATGGGTCAGGAAACGACTCTGGAACAGGCTCCCTGAGGTTGAAACCTCCCTCGAACATACTAGCTGAGTGACTCTGTTCAAGGTACTTAGCCTTTCTGTGCCTCAGTTTCCTCACTGTAATAAGGGTTTGTAACAGAACCTACCTCTCAAGGGCAAAGTAATACTTTAAAGTACTAATTTCATGGAAAATACAGGACATGACTCAAAAAAAAGCTCAATAAATGTCAGCTATTATTATAATTAAGATGAAATGGTCATTAGAATGATCAACTATTGATTTTTAGACAACTGATTGTTCAAAATATGCTAACTCTATTTCTAGTTCCCCACTCTGGCAGAGAGTTCATAATGCAGGCAAGAGGGAAAGATATTCATACAGGCAGACACCTGTGAAACATTCTCGGGGGAGTTCTGATTTGCACACCTCCCTCTGCCCCCATCTCCATTTTTTATAATATTTAAGCGTTCACAGTAAAATAATGTCATTATATTAATACCTATAAAGTGGTTCAAACTGTAATTGTGTGTCATGTCATGGGAAGATATTAGCATTCTTTGAAAAGAAAAATGCATACATTAGAATCTAAAACAAAGCTATAGAAAAGGGAAAGAAAACAGACACCCACCTATCAGAAGAGAAAGACCGGAAGTGGTAAGGCTCAGAGGCAGAATACGTGCTCAAAGAGACAGAATCACAGGAACTGTCAAAGGAAGAAAAGCCTGCTCACAATGTGGCACAGAAAGACAGCAAAGGACTTTGATACACTCTTCAGGGTCAAAAAGACTTCATGCCACATGGCTTGGTACAAGATGTACAAATTTGGACACATTATACATATGTAAAACCTTACATTTAAAAACCCATTATTAGTTATCATATTTTAACAAATAATCCCCTTAATTCAAACAGATGACAATTTTCTCTGCATCTTATGTAAACACTGGTCATTATTTAGTCAGGGGTCAGCAACTTAGTTTATGCCACAGCTGCTCCCTCCTTGGGCTGAAATCCACAAAAAATATGGCAGAAGCCAAGCCAAGGGGTGCAGTTAACACACTGTGTTCTCCTCCCCGAATTAATCTCAAACAAGCCTCCAGGTGAGCAAATCTACCTGCTTTCCTTCTGGGACTCTGCTTCCTTCTCCTTGGTGGACAGCGGGGAGTCCTCAAAGTCATAGGAGAAGAGGTGGAAAGGGCTGTGGGGCACGTAGGGCAGCTTGTCTATGGTCGGTGACACCTTCAGGGAGCCGGGTGTGGCGGAGGAGGGCCGAGCAGCTGAGGCAGGGGGTGACAGGAGGGCAGATGGGATGGCCTCAGGCCCAGAGGACCCACTGCACTGGGTGGTCCCGCCTGCCATGCCAGCCAGAAGCGGCTTTCCCTGCGAGCTGGCATTCGAGACAGCAGGGAGGGCAGAGCTCTTGGAAGCGGCATCCTTTCCAGTGGGGCTCTGCCCTGGGGCAGGGCTGACCTTGCTGTTGGGCCAGCAGGGAGGAGGAGGAAGAAGAAAAAAGATTTGGGAGAGAGGGAGCAAAGGTTAGGAAAAAGAGAAAGACAGGCAAAAAGCCACTTCTGTACTGTTATCACTCACTTCAGAGTCCAGCTGTGTTTCTCGAACTGCAGCATAAAAGCCTGTCACCAGAAGTTTTGGTTGCCCCAGCAATCCTGACACACTGAGTTTGTCAAACCAGGAGGTAAGACTTATAGAGGGCAAGGAGGTGGCTCTCAGGCCAACCTGGCCTCTAGGCCTAAGAGACTTTGGGAATTTACTGGAGCCCCAAAGACTCTTCTGTACCCGGCCCTTCCCATGTGTCTCCCTGCTGCTTGTGTTGGCATCTGAATTTCCACGATTGGAACTTCATCTCTGTCTTGCTCAAATAGCAGATCTGTCCTCCTGCTAAAAAGCCCAACCTTGAGGAAGAGGTATCTCACAAAGCCATACACTTCAGTAACTGCTTCCAGAATCTTTCATGAAAGCAGGTATGGCTAAGAGAAAAGGAGAAAAAATGCCAGTGAGGAATGCAAAGAGCTAAAAAGAGGCGCCAGGACAATAAAGACAAATTTTGCCCATTTCATACTTTCTCCAGGACCTCCCACTACATCGGTGACATTCAGACTCCTTCAGACAGGCCTGATTCTGCCACAGTTCCAGGTATAAAATCCTGACCTCAGCACTTCCACACACAGTAACTATGGGAGGTGACAGATGTATTTATTGATTGTGGTCATCATTACACAATGTATACATATATCAAATCATCGCTTTGTAAATCTTAAATGTATACAATTTTTTTTTTTGAGACAGAGTTTTGCTCTTGTTGCCCTAGGCAACAATGCATGCAATGGCATGATCTTGGCTCACTGCAACCTTTGCCTCCCAGGTTCAAGCGACCCTCCTGCCTCAGCCTCCCAAGTAGCTGGGATTACAGGCGTGTGCTATCACACCTGGCTAATTTTGTATTTTTAGGAGAGATGAGGTTTCACCATGTTGGTTAAGCTGGACTTGAACTCCTGACCTCAAGTGATCCACCTGCCTTGGCCTCCCAAAGTGCTGGGATTACAGGCATGAGCCACCAAGCCTAGCATTATATACAACTTTTAATTTGTCAGTTAAATATCATAAAACTAAAAAAAGAGCTTTCCGTCTTCAGGGGGCTGGATTTAGACACTTGGATATTCTAACACATACATTCATAACCTGGGAATCTATGTTAAACTTTGCATTTTTCCAGTCCTCTCCCAGAGAAGTTGACTCCTAGCCATGTTCGCATGAACATGGAATGTGAGCCGTCTTCTTTCCCGCCTCACTTTCCCACCTCAAATTCAGAGCTCTACCTGTACGCAAGAGCAGGAACACACCAGTTTCCCTGGATTGATGGAAAGATGGCTATGCTGTAGTGAGCTGAGGGCAGTGCCTCCGGCGGGGAGCACACATTAAGCAGAAGCCAGCAGAAGCAGGGCAGCAGAGACACCAACCCAATATAAGGAAGGGGAAGTCCTTTACAGTCTCAGAAGTTTACGCCGGAGAACAAATAACATCCAGACGAAGGTTAATGAATACCTAGGTACTATCAAGATCAAGCTCTGGTATTTAACATGTTTATTTCCTAAAACTGAAAGCCCAATCCTCTCTGGTAAAGGATGCCCTCCGGCATCACTTTGTGGAGTCAGAGACTCTTCCGGGCATAAGATAAACAATCATCTGCCTGTATAAACAACAATCCTAGGCAGAGACAGCACACCATTAATGGGGATGCCTTTGAAGGCCACCTTTTCCAGCCAGATTCTTCCATCTGGTCTGAAGGTGCAGAAGCCTGTGCATACCTGAGGGTTTAAGGGTTAGTGTGGGTGGGACAGAACATGCACCTTTCAGCAGATAGGGAGGCATATCCCTGTTTCAGTGATAGTCTACAGAATTTCCTACAGCTCATTTTCAACTGAAGGTGGGATGGCAACCAACATCCTCCCTTCCCAGAACACCTCTAAGTAATCAATCACTAGCTCTAAGCACAGCAGGGACTCTGTTTCATGCTGATCTTTCCTGAAATGTGTGGCTAATTCTCTATCATCAGCTCATTCCTTTCCTCTCCACGTCCTGCTGGCTTCTTCTCAGTCATTTCCAAATAGGGGCAAGCAGTCATCAGTTTGTCAGTTCAGAGAAGATTCTATGACCCCTGGGCATGGCAGGAGTCTGAGTGTCAAATAAGCCCATCTGAGAACTTGCGTGCTGCGCACTGCTAGCCTGGCAGATGAGACATCCGTAGCAAAGACTCCGTTAAATCTAAAGTTGGCAAAGATTTTACTTGGATTCATCCAAGATCCTTTTGATTTTGCTTATTGGAAAAAAAAGACACAGTAAAAATGTTCATTTGAGGTGGCAATCAATTAAGTGAAGAAAACCATTCAATTTTAGAATTATTTCCGAATACTGGAAAAAGATACTACCCGTGAGCAGTTTTTATTGTTTTATACAGACATCATTTGGTGAAAATAGCTAGAGAATCTAAAAAAATCTGCAAGGTGCCCATCCGTGGCTGTCAGCATTGCCTGAGGATAGAAAGAAAGCACCGTTCGGAGGAGGTGAGTAGAGGACAGCAAACTCCCCAAAGGGCTACAGAGTTATATGTTAGTTGTCTTGGGTGCGAAAATAAATACTGGGAAATTTTGCTACGATGCATGGGGTGAAAGTGTTCCTGTTTGTTCCAATAAAAAACAAACCTGAATCATTAATATAGTAGTTATCCACACATTTTAGCTAATGTTGTAACTGGTAGAATCGAGAAGAAGGGAACACGTGGAATTCTTCTTACTACAATGCTGAAAGGGTAAGAATCTTCTTAGGGGAGATGAACCTTTTTAGTCACCATCAATCTGGTTGAGCTAAAGCATTCAGTGAGGGAGGGAATGGTGAGGAGAAAAGCAGTGATTTTTCCATAAAGTGTGGTTAGGAAAGCAGGTTTTCAATAAAAAGTGCAGTTCTCTAATGAAAACATGCTCAGGTATTTCTACAAAACCAGTGGTTCTGTGGCTCTGTGAACAGGGTAAGTAAGAGTTTGGAAGTGGGAGTCAATGAGGAAGGGAGGTGGCCACTAGAAGGTGGTGAACTATCATTAGGAAGGAGTCTCCCATTTTTAGTGTGAGCTTGGGAGGCTCCAGTCCTAGGTACCTGTCCTTGCCCTGACAGGAAGCATCATCCTCTCTCTCTTCTTCGGAATTGGGCTCCGTGATTGGCTGCTCCTCTTCCTCCTCCTCCTCCCTGAGACAAAGCCAGGAAAAGAGAAATGCACAGAGACAAGATGGAAAAGTGAGATGAGCATTACAAACAGGAAGATGAAGCAAAAAACAGACAAAAAACAATGAAATAATAATAATAATAATAATAAAAAACAGCTGCCTAAAATGAAGAAAAGCACACTCAGTCTGTTAGGAGGCAAGAGACAGTTCTGAGATGTGGGACTTTAAATGTAGAGTGGAGATGTAAGAAACCAGAAGAGGCCAAATATCTTTGTCAAGCTGGCTAGATGCCACTATCATGCACCCCAACACGCAATTCAGAGAAGCTTCTGGTCGTGGGCAGACCTCCTCTGTGATTTTTCTCCTCCACACAGAATCATCCAGTAAAGGTTTTTGGTGATGACCAGCTGCTGCAGCAACCAGAGTCCTCACATCTTTACTGCATCCCTCTTGATTAGAAATCACCAGGGGTCAGGTCAATTTGGCACAGACTAACCTCCATGGTGGACCTATGGTTTCAGCATGCCACCCCTCATTCTCCACGAATGGCCATCCCAGATTCTCAATGAGTGTGTTTCAGGGGGGCAGTTCCACTCCCACTTCAAGGGTAGCACAGTCCAAGTGGGGCCAATTCATGTCACACCTGGGGTTTCTCCTGGTACCATCAGGGATGACTCACTATAAGGACACCCTGAGTCCAACAAAAACATAGTTGAAACTGGGAGAAAAGGAGAGGAAAGCAGTCCCCCTGACCGTTTTAATGCCTGTATCCAGCAATTCTGGAGCTCCACCCTAGCCTTTCACCAATGGAAGATAATAAATTCTCGTTGTTGCGTAGGGTAGTTTCAATTGGGTTTTGTCCTTGCAGCTAAGTACAGACTAAAAACTTTAATAACTGGGACATTCTCTTTCTCTGGCCTTTAAGTCCTGTCAACATCTGACTTATGTGGTCATGGTCCACATGGAACACCTGTTCAATGCACTGCTGGGCTTCTCAATCTCTTGCCTTGCTGAACTCACAGTGACTTCCACCTTTAGCCCCTCCCGCTCCAGACCTCACTATCATACAGAACCAGTCCAATTTGGAAATCTTACATCCAATCTTCCCACCCCTGACCACAAGCTCCCATTCACCCAAATCTCTCATTCCTTTCCTCCCACCCAAATTCTTCAACTTCCTAATACATGTGCAGCTTCTACTTTCTCAATGTCCTCAACACCTTCTTGCTTTCAGTCCTTATGGATCCACCATGTCTCAAACCAGGCATCATCTACCAGGATCTTTAACTCTGTCATCCCACTGTCCTTCAGCTGTGTTTTTTCCTTTTTACCAACATATAAAATACATACAGAAAAGTACACAAACCACTGAATTTTCACAAAACAAACACCTATCTAACCAGCACGCCCTTAATGCTCCTTTCCAATTGCTTCCCTCTCCCACCCCACATCAAATAGTGTAAGTTAGCTTTGCCTCATTTTATTCTCCATCTAAAAGGAATCATAATCTACCTAGCTTTTGTTCAACATTACACCTGTGGGATTCATCGAAATAGTTACATATACTTGAAGGTCATTCCTTCTTATTGCTGTATTTCAGTAGTTTACCCATTCTATTTCTGATGACACTTGGGTACCCTTCAATTTGGGGCTATTTTGAATAGTGCTGTCATAAACAGTGTAGTACATGTCTTCTGGTGAACATATGTATATATTACTGTGTACTATATCTTGGGATGAAATTTTTGGGTCGTAAGATATGCTTGAGTCCATCTTTATTAAAAGCTGCCATTTAAAAAAATGATGGGACTAATTACCATCCCCATTAAGTAGTAGATGAGCATTCTGGTTGTTTTACATTCTTGCCAAGATGTGATAATTTTGTCTATTTTAGCCATTGATCTGTATGTAGTGATGTCTCACCGTGCTTTTAGTTTGCTTTCTCTGATGGCTAATGAAGTTGGGCACACTGTCACTGTTTTAATCTCCATTTGGATATGCTCTTCTTTGAAGTGTCCAAGTAATTTTTTGCCCATTAAAAGAAATGAATTGTCTTTTTTCTTTATTTGAAGAAGTGTTTTTTTGGAGACCAAGTTTTGCTCTTGTTGTCCAGGCTGGAGTGCAGTGGCACGATCTTGGCTCACTGCAACCTCTGCCTCCTGGGTTCAAGCAATCCTCCTGTCTCAGCCTCCTGAGTAGCTAGGATTACAGGCACCCACCATCATGCCCAGCTAATTTTTTTTTTTTTTTTTAGTAGAGACGGGGTTTCATCGTGTTGGCCAGGCTGGTCTCAAAATCCCAACCTCAGGTGATCCACCCACCTTGGCCTCCCAAAGTGCTGGGATTACAGGCATGAGCCACCACACCCGGCTTAGGAAGTGTTTTTAGCATCATTTGCCCTTTGTCATTTATATGTGCTGTAAACATCTTTCCCTTCTCTGTGTATTGTCTTTCATTCACTTAATGTCATCTTTTAATAAACAGAAGTTCTTAATAAGGTCCTGTTTATCTTTGTTTGGTGGCTAGTGCCTTTGTGTGTTGTTTTAATTTTTTTTGTTGTTTACACCAGGTCTTAAAGATAGCCTCTGTGTGTCCTTCTAAAAGCTTTATTTCACTAACTTTCACATTCACATTTGTAGAGTTCATCTCTAATTGATTTTTGTTATCATGTAAGATCGGGGTCAGATACATATTTTTCCCTACGTCGATATGTAATTGACCCAGAACCATTTAGTAAAGGGCCTTCTCTCCGCTTCAGTACCTTGTTCACAAATCAGGTAAATATATATGAAAATATATATTTGTAGATTTCTGGACTTTTTCCTACAAGTCAACTTGTCTTTTGCTGTACTATTGATAGGGATAGGGATTATGTTGAATATATATACAAATTTGAAGAACTGACATCTTTGCTATGTTTTTTAATCTATGGTTGTGATATAGCCTTTATTTAGATTTAATCTTACTGCTATTTTAATTTTTCTTAGTAGTGTTTACATTTTTACAGAGGTCTTAGGTATCTTTAAATTTATTTTTAGGTATAAATTTGGATGATACTGTACATATTATCGAACTCTAAATTTTATTTTCTATTTGTTGATGTTATATAGAAATAAAATTAACTTTTTATAAATTTTGCTTGTATCCAGCAATTTTTCTAAATTAATTATACTGTTTCTAGAGTTTCTTTTAGATTTCCTCTGTAGACAATCATTTCATCACTAAATAATGATGGCTTTACTTCATTCCAATTCGTCTGTACTTCCTTTTCCTTGCCCTAGTCCACTTGCTAGGATCTCCAACATTATGATGAAATGGAGACAGTGATGCTTCCTTTTCTTGTTCCAAATCTCAGGGAAAAGTATAAGGTTTGTCATAGATTTTTTTGGTAGATAGTCTTCATTAAAAAATTTCTTTCTAATCCTAGTTTGCTAAAAATCTTTGTTATAAACAAGTATTAAAGTTCTGCCAAACGTCTTTTCTGCATTTTTTTAAGATAATCATATGATTTTTCCTTTTTTCCGTTAAAGAGTTAAAAAGACTGTTTTTTTAAAAAAGTGTTAAACCAACCTTGCATACCATAAATAAAAATAAAGATAATACATTTTGTTGTAATGTATTATCTTTTTATATACAGCTAGATTCTATTTCTTAATAATTTAAGAATTCTTTTTTTTTTTAACCTATTTTGGAAAGAGATTGATCTGTAATTCCCCTTTCTATAATGTGCTTGTCAGATTTTGAAATCAAGGTTATGCAGGCCTTACAAAGAGGTAGGTAGAGGGATTGAGAGTTATGTAACTAAGAAGGGAGAGATGGATCTGGACTTGGGGTGGCTCTAACAGAAACAAAGAGAACAGTGAGATAGCATCCCTCCTGTCACGGCAGAAGCCACAAACAAGCACATCTAAGCCATCTTTCCTTCTTTTTTTTTTTTTTTGAGACCAAGTCTCACTGTGTCACCCAGGCTAAGATCTTGCCATCTCGGCTCACTGCAGCCTCTGCCTCCTGAGTTCAAGCGATGCTCGTGCCTCATGAGTAGATGGGACTACAGGCATATACCACCGTGGCTGGATAATTTTTGTATTTTTAGCAGAGATGAGTTTTTACCATGTTTGCCAGGGTGGTCTTGAATTCCTCACCTCAAGTGATCCACCCACTTCAGCCTCCCAAAGCCCTGGGATTACAGGCATGAGCCAGCATGCCCAGACTAGCTATCCTTCTGCGCTTGGCATAGTACACCCTCATACACCACCCCCCACCAGCCTCAGTCTTCTTTTCCTCCATCTGCTCCCACAGCCACCAAACTATACCTACAACCTCCATCATGAGGCCACCTTCCCTCAGCTTGATCAGGAGTTTGCAGGTGTTATTACTTCTGGTCCACACAGAACACCCTCCACCTTGCCAACCCATGGGCCTCTCCTCTTTAAAACAAAACACTGAGCCCCTCCCTCCAAAATTCCTTGATTCCATTTACTCTCCCAGGTAGAGCTGGGGACGTTTTGGAGCCAGATTGCCTGGGTCTGGTCTTCAGCTTCAGCACTTTTGAGCCCTGTGACCTTGGACCCCACTTTACTCATCCCTACATGGGGGAGCAACAGTACCTATCTCCTAGGAGGAATGCATTAATATGTAAAAGCACTTTGTCTTTCTGATCCATCTCTTTTTCAAATGGCTGTCTCACAGATATTTAAAGACAGCTATCTGAACCTACATCCCAAGCTGTCTTCTCTTTGGGTTCAACATCCTCACATCACACAATAAATTTTCATATGATGTGTGTGTTGTAGCTTTGCTATCACAAGTGGCAGGGCAGGACCAAGGGTAGACAGCACAATGACCCACTTGGAGGGCCTACATCCAGGATGCCCTGTGACCAGAGCACTGGCCTTGACTATAATGCAAAGGGGTGGAGAAGGAATACCCTCTCTTAGGGCACGGGACTTTGGAGGCTTGATTTTATTTAGTTCCAGTCTATGATAAAATCAGTCAAATGAAACGATTTTTATGCCAATAATATTTAAGACTGAATAATTAATTCTGACAACTTTGCTTTTTCTCAAGCTAGATTTTCTTATAAAGGATAACTTAATTGTGTTCATATTGTGCTAAGGAATTCTGGGTGTGTGGCCTTTGGCTTTCCAATACCTCCACAGGTCTTTTGCTTGTGATTGATAAGAAGTTACTCTGGGGCACAGGCCTGTTCCAAATCCATTAGGTATTTTCCTTTTCACTGCAAACAGTCCCAGACTTGAGGTCACCTTTTCAAGTTAGAAAAGCAACCCAGAGGCCTGCAGCCTGACCAGTTCTTCGGGGCATAGTTTCCAATAAAGACAATTTAATGTCTCGGATTTGAGTCGCAGGCTAATGGGTCATGTTTCTTAGGCTTCGAAACACCAAAAGGAAAATGAATGTTGCTGAGCTCTTTCAGAAACACAATACAAACATTCAAAATAATGTTAAAGTATGTTCTAAGACCAAAGCAATCAGAATGAGGAAAAGTTGAGCAATACACTGGGAGCAGACATTTGCGATATATCTAATAGACAAACTCAAATCAAGAATATATGAAAATATACTTTAAACTTCAAAAGCACAACTATAAAATGAATGAAATACATGAACACAGCCAACAAACTTGTATGAAGAGGTATTTTATCCTGATTATCAATCGGGGCACTATAAATTAAGGCCACAATGAGATACCATTTTCTATCTACTTGGTAAAATTAGAAGTCTAATGATGCCAAGAGATGAAAAGAATGCAAGTCAACTAACTCATATATTGTTGATACGAGGATATCTAGGTATAACATGGCAAAATAATTAACACTATCTTGTAAAATTAAAAATATCATGACCTAAAAGTGGCATTGCTATACCCTAGGGCAGTGATTCTGAACCAGGGTTATTCTGCCCCCACCCCCAGGGGACATTTGTCAATATCTGGAGACATTTTTAGTTGCCACAACAGGAGTGGAGGGCAGGGAGTACTATTGCCACCTAGTGGGCTGACACAAGTATGCTATAAAACATCCCACAATGCACAGAATAGCCCCCATGACAAAGAATTATTCCGTTCAAAACGTCAACAGTGCTGAGGTTGAGAAATCTTCCCTGGGGATACTGAAGCACCAGTGTACTAGGATGAGAGTCCAAGAATGTTCTCAGCAGCACTATCTGTAATTGTCAAAAGCTGGGGAAATGACCCAAATGCCCACCAAAGAGAAAAAATATATAAAGATTGTGGTAAATTCCAGGCAGTGAAAATCCATATTGCCAGCTTCACATGACAGTATGGACGACCACCAGAAACATAACGCTTAGTGACCAAAACAAGTCCAAGAAAGAACATACATTTACAATGAAGTGCAGAAAACCAGAATTATATAATGTGTCATATGTGTGTAGTAATACTTAAAAAATACAACCATTGAAGTAGAGGAAAAAAAGTAAAAAAAATACTGAAAAAAAAAATACCCACAATAAAACCCCGTAAGACAGTGATAAACACATATTTAAGCGCTGGTTACCCAGGCCTAGGGATGGGAGAGTGGGAAGCACAGAGATGGAACTTAGAAGTAACACCTTGCTTTTCAAGTCAAGTCATAGTCTCCTTGATGTTCTATTATATTCATAAATATTATATAAAATAAACCAGAAGATAGTCATGCACAGACCAGTGATGACAATGTGTCATGAACCAAGGATATAATTAACCCAACTCTGTACAATTAGGATTTTTAAACTATGTAATGAAACCGTTTTTTTAAACTTTTATTTTAGTTCAGGGACACATATGTATGAGTGTTACATAGGTCAACTACATCCCAAGGGTTATACAGATTTCTTCACCCAGGTACTAAGCCTAGTATCCAATAGTTATTTGTTTCTCTTCCTCTCGCTCCTCCCATCCTTTGCCCTCAGGTAGGTCCTCGTATCTGTTGTTCCCCTCTATGTGTCCGTGTGTTCTCATCATTTAGCTCCCACGTATAAGTGAGAAGATGCAGTATTTGGTTTTCTGTTCCTGCATTAGTTTACTAAAAAGGCAGTGTAATTATGGGGCAAGGGCTTTATCTCCTTCTATTTAACTTTTTTTTTTTTTTTGAGACTGAGTTTTGCTATGTTACTCAGGCTGGAGTGCAGTGGTGCGATCTTGGTTCCCAGCAACCTCCACCCCCCCGCGCCCCCCGGGTTGAAGCGATTCTCTTGCCTCAGCCTCAGTAGCTGGGATAACAGGCATGCACCACCACACTCGGGTAATTTTTGTAATTTTAGTAGAGACAGGGTTTCACCATGTTGGCCAGGCTGGTCTTGAACTCCTGACCTCAAGTGATCCACCCGCCTCAGTCTCCCAAAGTGCTGGGATTACAGACATAAGCCACTGCGCCCGGCTTAACAAACTTTATTGAGCACTTATGTGCAAAGATGCTGGGGTGCAGTAGCTAAACGAAGTCCCCACCCTTGGATTACAGACCAGTGAGGGAAGAGACCCTAAACAACTCACTGTAGCAGGAAGTATTCCACCCATAGGGCCCAAGTTACTCAAAAAGATTCTACCATGCTGTTGAAGCAAAACTTGGCTGTTTAAAGCCAAAGACGACCTGAGTAAGGGACAAGATGGAATTCTGCACATGACATTCCCTTGTGAAACATGTCTACTGACCTAGGATCAAGTCTAATTTGCCTCGCTAATCTCTAATCCCTTATCACCTCTCCAACTTCATCTTCCATTCTCCCTTTGTGAACCTCCCACCCCAGTCTTACACAGTCTACTGATATGTCAAGCTTCCACTGAACACCAAGGGCATTTCATTCTTGGAGTCCTTACAAGAGCCATTCTTCCTGAGTAGAGTTACTTTTCCTGCTCTGTTTCTCCAGGAGACCCTGCCCAGAGCCCTGGCTCCGAGGGACATCCAATAAGTATTTGCTGCCTGCTGCAGTTCCATGGCCCTGAGGACTTGCACAGCATGCAGCACAGAGGCTCTTGCTATGGATGATCCAAGGGAAAGACTGACAATTACTTGGAGATGACCTCAGAGATCTCCCCATGTTGCAGAGATGAAGGATGGGGTCTAGAGAGGGCAAGATCAAACAAGTTGCCAGTAAGAACTCTGATCTCCTAACGTCCAGGCCAGACTCCTTTATGCCATGCCAGGCTACCCCATGAAACTAAAGCAGAATCTAAACTGTTTTCATCATTGCACGGTTCCTTCTAAGCAATAGTCTCCTGAACCGTGCCTGTCAATCCTTCTTTCACACAGCACAGAGAAAAATAACACCTTGTATTGGACAAGGCCGCATACGGCTCCCAGAAGATCAGCCCAGAGTCCAGTCACCCTAGACTTGCCTAGTTGTCCTGAAAGCCTGGAGGAGCAGTGTCTTATGACCCATTTGTGGCAACTAGTCAAAAAGCTGTCTTAAGGTTTAGATAAAATGCAGACATTTAAACTGTCCCATTTAGTTCCATAAAATGCATAGGACATATAAGATATTTATAGAAATATTTTGCTACATTTTTGGTAAAGAACGTGGCCCTCTGGTCTTGGTCTGCAGCCTTCTGTGTTACTGAATCCTCAAATTGCAGTTTGATCTTGGCCTCACAGTGACTCACACTTTGTTAACTTTAAGGCTGTTTCTAGGTCACCAAGGGCCCAAGGTAACATTTGAAAACTTCTAATTAGCAATCGTTAAGACAAATACCTGGCCAGCTTGAATCAGTGATTTCACTTAAAAGGTTTTGTTAGCCATCAAGTTTTTTAAAAAGTTTCTGCAAAAGATTTTTACCAGCCAAGAGAATGAAAAGACATCTAACAGAGCCCAGCTGTTGCTCCAATGTTTCCATGGTGAGAACCCAAAGTTAGACAGGAAAGTATTTATTGTCCCTGTAGCAAGCAAAGTTTAGGAGGAGTATCAAGTATAGCTCATGGATCCCAAATATACCCAAGAAGCTGGACTATGGGCTAGTACCTTAATACATAAGCCATTATTTTGCTATTTTGTTTTAGAATCAAATAAATATTAAAGGGTCAAGCACATTATTTCTGCTGAAACATGGAGTCGTTTAACATAATGGAATTCAAGTCTGCAGAGTATAAACATCAACAGATAAAAAAACCCAATTAGTCACTGGGGTTACAGATTTGTTCAGGTGTAAAACAAATGGATCTAGTGATAACTACAGACTATGAGGCTTCTCAGGAGTTTTTGTGTATACCTTGATTTTGTGTTTAAAAAAAAAAAAACTTTATTCTAAGCCACAGATATTCGTTGCTTTAAATGTCCCTCAGAAGTTGACAGAGCAGAAGTTGACAGAGAAACTAGGATGAAGGTAGGCTGCATTTTCCTAAGAACTTTGGAAAGAGCAGGAACTAAGCATAGTCCCCTCCTGAGATTTCAGGAAGGCAGCCTTCAGAGGCAAAACAACAGCCCTGCTCAGGGTCTGGTTTGAATCTGTCCTGAGACCTTGGTGGATCCAGGTCTTATTTCACTCTTAAAATGAAGGGAAATACACTGGAATGGAAGACTCCAGTTCTGGCTGTTATGACTAAACAATCCAATTGTGTGGACATGAGACATGTTTTGTCACTTCCAGAAGTTGTACAATGACTAATCTCATGTGTGTTTTTCACATATGGAAAGAGACCACCCTCCTAAACCAGGACAAGCTCAAGGCTGTTGAGGGTGACCTTGGGAGGTCCAGCAATGGGGGAGACTGACACTCTCTCTAATGCATGCCTCAACGCTTCATGCCTCTCCACACCACCGGCAACCTCCAGCCTAGAGATTTGCATCCTTAAGGCATATTCTTTTAAAATGTGAATGGTCAGGCCCTCCTTTCAGAAACTGCATTCAACTGTTCTGGGGTAGAACCTGAACATGGGTTATTTTAGATGCCTGGTAGGGTTGAGACTACCCTGGTCTAAGTTATCAATGTTTCTTACAGTAGCTTGGCATGAATAGCCACGACCCATGTCCCTGCTGCCACCCTTCCTCGCCTCCAATCCTATCCCCACCAGGCCGGCCAGCAGGCAGACAGGCAGCTTTTCAGATGGGCACAACTGAGCCTCACATGCTGACTAATAACTGGACTCTGTGCTGTGGTTTCCCAGGCCCTGCAGGACCTGGTCTGCTGCTCACCGTGCAACCTCATCTCCACCCTGTGCCACCTGTCTCCGGCCACACACTACAGCCTCACCTCCTGAGATGCCTATTAGATACCCAGCTATACCAAGCCCTTTTCTCCCTTTGCCACTGCACATG
The DNA here is from genome assembly GCF_009764315.1 of Trachypithecus francoisi. NCBI lineage: Eukaryota > Metazoa > Chordata > Mammalia > Primates > Cercopithecidae > Trachypithecus > Trachypithecus francoisi. The sequence goes on from NW_022681464.1 coordinate 19,328,943, forward strand.
GCATGCCCTTGGCCTGGGGAGCTCTTCTCTGACTCTTCTTATCCTTTGGGACTCAACCTAAATGCATGAGGAGGTTTTCTGGATCAGCCCCATTACCCTTTGCTGTTTTCTAAAGAGTTTTTGTTATTTTTAATGAATATTTACTTACAGGAATTCATACTCCCTTTGAGTAAGGAAGTATGCTTATACTACTACTGATAACAGTTAAGTCCCCTTTGACCAGAAATAACCATTGTTATACATTTGGTAGGTAAACTTTTAGATTTAAAAAAAACCATATTATTCTACAATCTTTTTACACAGTAAATGATTTGACAACTATGTTAGCACTTCTGGTATTGATATTGTGCATTTCTTCTACCTGCTGGTGGTATCTACCACATAAATCATCCAAAAGTAGTAGACGTTTTACTGACCTAGCTAGTCCCCAATTGTTCATCATGCTGTACCACAGGGATGCAGTAATGCCTCTTCCTGTCCACGTCCTTGTGCACTTCTGGAGGGCCTCCTCAAGGATATATTCTTATATCCCTGTAACCCTCTGCCACATGGCCCTGTTGGCTTGCTTCAAAAGCCCCCTTCCAAAGCTACTCGTATTTACTTGCTATAATATTTGCACTCTGTCTTATGAAACTGTATGTTTTGTAAGGTTCATGTTCACCACTGTATCCTCAGATCCAAGAACATGGGAGGTACGAGGAAATAGAAGTTGCGGTCTGGTGTGGTGGCTCACACCTGTAATTCCAGCACTTTGGGAGGCTGAGGCAGGAGGGTCACATGAGGTCAAGAGTTCAAGACCAGCCTGGCCAATGTGGTAAAATCCCATCTCTACTAAAAATACAAAAATTAGCTGGATGTGCTCACTTGAACCCAGGAGGCAGAGGTTGCAGTGAGCTGAGATTGTGCCTCTGCACTCCAGCCTGGGTTACAGGGCAAGACTCTGTCTCAAAAAAAAAAAAAAAACCCAAAACAAAATCAAAAAAGAAATAGGAGTCAGATGAATAAATGAATATGATTTTGTTTCTTTAGTCCCAGAAGACAGTATTCCTGTCTCAACAAAATCAGTAACTATAATATCAAAGGTCATAAGATGTCACTACTGACGAAGGAGTCTTTTAATGTAAGGCTAGTCTGAAATAACACACCTAGTACTGGGGTCTTCTCTTCTGGAGAGCTGGTGGCCTGTTCGTTTACTTATAGATATGAGCTACCGTGGATGTGGACCCAAGTCCATAAATGCAAACAAAAACAAAGGTACAGTTCAAGGTACTCCATCGTTGTTTTTTCCTGATTTCATGATCAAAATTATTTGACCCTCCATTTGGAAGGCAGTTCTGCAAAGCTTGTTATGGATGCAAAAACATATAGAAAAAGAAAAAATAGCTTCTGAAGTCTGGTAATTCAGTATGTATTCCATACCGGAAGGCCGGCATACATGCATGCAGTCATGACATGCCTGACCCCACCATCCCTGCTCCATCCAAGCATCCCTGGGAGACAAATACCTGCACCCCACAAGCCCTGACCGGCCACTTCCTTATGAGGGCTCATCTCTAGTCAGTTTTTAATCTCATGTTTATAAAACCAGAACCACATGGCTGTGAAAAAAAAAAAAAAAACCTCAGGAATGAAATTATTTCTCTGGGGCCATGTGGATACTGTAATTGAGTACTTGTGAAGTGTGATATAATAGTCTCTGGATTCCTCACTGAGCTATCATGTCTTCGGGAAGTATGCTCTCTCGGGACAATCAAAGGCATTTCGGCTACAGAGAATCATCCCAAATGTGCCCAGGCTTTCTTGAGTTCTGCAGGGCACTTTCATTTTTTGTTTGCTTTTTGTTTTGCTTTTTTGTTTCTTGAGACACTCACTCTGTCACCCAGGCTGGAGTGCAGTGGTGCAATCTTGGCTCACTATGACCTCTGCCTCCCAGGATCAAGCAATCCTCCCACCTCAGCCTCCCAAGTATCTGGGACTACAGGTGCGCACCATCATGCCTGGCTAATTTTTGTTTTTGTTTTTGTTTTGTAGAGAGATGATGTTTTGCCATGTTGCCCATGCTGGTCTTGAACTCCTAGGCTCAAGTGGTTCACCTGCCTTGACCTCCCAAAGTGCTGAGATTACAGGCGTGACCCACCATGCCCAGCCTCTGCAGGGCACTTTCTGAGGGCCAGGAACTGGCTTCCCTATCCTTTGTCTTTCTCTGCCTCCCAAGGATCTCTCTGGGGAAGGCAGGCTTTCCTTGGGATGGCTGTAGTCACTCACTTATTCTATTTACTTAACAACCCCTGTGCCAGGTGTACTTATGCTAAGCAGTTCATATGGTTCCCTTCTTCAGTACTCACAGGAACCTCTGTGGTAGGGACTATGAATATCCCCATCCACAGATGAGGAGCTGAGGCACAGGGAGGTTCAGAAATTTGCCCGGGATCACAGCTAGTAAGCCAGAATTGAACCTATGAAGTCCAGCTCTAGTGTTCATGCTTCTAACCACTCTACTGTGCTACCTCTGTCTATGAGAAATTCTTTGTGGCTGGAAAAAAAAATGCCTCTTCTCTTTAAGGACTGGAAGAAGCCATTAATCCTTCCATCTTTAGATTACTTCCTGAACACCATCAGCTCGTCTGATGATATTCACGTGCACAGGATGTCCACTACTTCTCATCCCTTGTCCTGTCACTCTCCCTGCGCATCTCACCAAAGCCCCATTCCCACTAGCAAACTGATGAAACCATGATATAGGGTACCACGAGACATATTTGGATCATGACTACAGCCTGTGTTAATCCCAATTAGTCGCTGAAACATAAAAATTACCTCATTTAGAAACCATAAATATTTTTTCAACATGAATATGATGCTTCTGTCATCACCATCAGCCCATTAGGTATAAGCTGGGCACAAGCATGACCTTCTCCAGGTCTCTCTAACTGGGCCTTCTTCAATTTCCAAAGCCTATTCCCAGAAGACTCCCTTGCAAAATGATTCACACCAGCATCACCTCTGCCCGGATGGACTTTCTGGCTGTCAAGTTTGGCCTCTTCAACCTACATGTTCAGGGTTTCATTTCCCTATTTGTTCAACCTTCATCAATGAAGAGTTACCACCAGGCTGCCTCCACAGGCTCTTATCAAGCAAAAATAATCTCATTTCTCTTTCCATGGCTGGATTTGATCAATCCAGCTTAGTACTCCTTAGATAGTCTCTGCTCCATCTCCAAAGGGATCCTGGGAGTTGCAGAGGGCTATATAGAGACAGATGCTTATTCTCTAGCTGGATGATGCACACCAATGCCTGTGTGGACTGCCAGCAAAAACCGAGCCTTAGAAAGTGCTGTGAACATTCAAAACACAGATGAGAAGGTGCATATTACAGGAGATGTGGGGTTTGGACAGGTCAAAGGGAAGCTTGGCACTAAAAGAAAATTCCCAAAGCAAGTAAAACATTCAACTAGAAACTTGAACATTTCTGTCTGAGGTATGTTCACCTCCATTCCCAAAGTAAACAGCTTGTTTCTTCCAGCGCCCTCATACCACCTAAGTTCACTCTAGCCTGAGAAACAGTCACACTTGATGATAAATGATCATCAAGTCAAGGTTCATTGACTTGAAATGTGGGTGATGGTCTCAGTTTCTTCATTTCATGAGATGAAAGTTCTGTACATTCTCTTGCAGGTTTTCCCTACCACTTCTCTGCTCACGCAGTTTATTTTTCCTGGGTTAGGGCCTCTAAACCAGAGCTTCAACCATCACCTACAGGTACTGGAGTTCCAGAAGTGCCTATCCAACTGACTATGGGAATTTCCACCTGCCTGACCCACAGATACATCCCAGAGCTTACTGACTGGCCTGGGTTACTGATTGCCAGAGAATCACCTCAAGCCTCTTTGTCTTTGTCACCATGCAATCTAGTCACTGTCCTACAAACCACAGCCTCCTGCATTCTCATCATCTCCCTGTACTTTCCCTTCTCTCTGCCCCTGCTTCAGTCAGGCCCCCTCCACTCCTTCCTGACCAGCAAAAGCCCTGCACCAATCTCCTTGTGCAGCCTGCTCTCCCCCAGTGAGCTCCCCACACTGTGCCCAGAACACTCCTGCAGAAACACTACCCTGATTTTCACTTAATCATTTGAAATTCATCAGTAGCTCCACTTGGCCTTAAGGATAAAATTTTGCCAATTTCTTCAGAACCTAGAAAGATCCTCAGATTCAATTTAGGAAAGTTCAAACCCACAAGAAATTTGCAATCTGGTCACAGTGAATATTTGAGAAACCAATCCTTCCCCAGATATTGGGAGCACTGCAAAGTAACTTCTTCCTCATGCTCCGGTGCCTCTGCCTCTATTCAGTACAGTCTCTCCCATTTCCAAGCCCACTCTCCCAGGCCACCCTTTGCTATTGAACACTCGGCATGAATCTCTTGGACACTGCTGAATCACTGGCTGTATTCCAATCATACTTTTTTCAGGAGGTCACCACCCTTGTCAGTGAATCCCATTTATAACACGTCACTTACCATCAGATAAATCTTCCCAAGTAGCTACTTGCCACTCATGGTACCAGTGGTTGCTAATCTGGCTGTTGTGAAATCCTCTAGCATGTTTATGCGGGTGCACAAAATATTTTCTCCAATTCATGCCCATATTCATTTAACAATTATCTTCTTTAACAGAGTAATATCCGTGAATGCTCCAGGGCATGGATTGATGATAATAACAGCACTGGGCAAAGCACATATTTGTGTTAACTCTCCCACCACCGTATTAAGGAGTACAGGCACCATCATCCCGAGTTTACACACAACCATGCCTATGCTCCCCCCGCCCCACCTCACCTGCTGCTCTTTCACTGCACACGGCCAGCCTTCCTCCAGGAGCCAGGGCTGAGCAGGTCACCTGAGCTGCAGATTTTGTAGATTAACGTTGTATAACACCTCATCTCACAGTATGTCTTTTGCTTGCAAATAGATTGCTCATTGCCAACTGCTTCCAAGAAAGAGATAGGGCTGCTCTACTATTCTGCTATTCTACTGTAGACCCAGGATGAATTCTCTAATCCTGGCAATGAAGTTTTGTGGACAAAGCACGGGAAACTGTGCTGCCCTAAAACTTAGACATGTAAACACGCCTCCTTCCTGTCAAAACATGGGAAGATGAGCTCACCCCCCAGCACAATTCCATAATTAGTCTCCCCGATTTGCCCACTACTTCCTGTGGCTGGTGGAGAGATGCCAAAACTCTTCTTCACTCCTGCAGGAAAACAGAAAACAACACCCCTCCAATTGCCTCCCTCCAGCTCTCACCCCAGAGGCATAGCCCCAAGGCTTGGCTACCCGCATCCTACCACCTGCTAGGCCACTAATTGGTATGCATCAGCTATGAGCCCTCAAAAAGTGAGGATGGCTTAGGTCTCTGCTCCTCCACAGCCTCCCGATAATTGATAGTTAACTGTGGTTTCCTTTTAAGTATGAGTTTCCGTTCTCTATATCTTCCCTTACTCCATCGCCAAGATAGTGGTTACTCATGACTAACTGGAAAGCCTTGTTCCAGTGTTGCAGCTATTGCTCTGAACATTTTCAGAAGTCCCCTCTATAAAATGTCTTCAATGTCCATTCATGAGAAAAACAAGCAAATCAGTATGATTTCGGGATCAAAATCAAACAGTGACTAAAAAACAATACAGCTTGCTAACATTACCAAGTTCCAATAAAACAATTGCTGAGTGATTTTTTGCTTTCTCAACAAATCTAACTCGTCCTCAAAAGATAAAACATTCTCATTACTGAACACATTCTATAGACTCAGAGAGTAGTTTCAGGTATGTTAGGTTTTCAGTGCAGGCTATGGAACCTGACTGCCTGGGTCCCAACCCAGCAGAGCCTCTGTAATCTGAGGACAAGCTCCTTAATCTGTGTCTCGGTTTCCTCACCTGTAAAATGGGGATGATACTCCTACCTTGTTCATGGAATTTACAACACATGTAAAATTGTTTAGTCCAATAGCCAGCACAAACCTAATCCTCCATAAATGCTGATGTTAGAGTACGTAGTTAGGCAGATATAACTAGGGAAGGAGAGTGTCCCCCCACTCCAGGAATGTCAGGTGACCATCAAGTGATGGTCTGGCAGTTGTTAAACTGTCTCTTTAAAATAATAATTGGTCACAGCTGGTGCCAGGGAAAGGCCGTCTCCTAAGAGACAGAAAGTCAGTGATCAGCAGCTTCCTGTTAAGATCTCAGGAGTTCGGTGATTGGGCTCAAGCACGTGCACTAAGAGGCAAAATGGCAGAGTTTAACTGGTATATGACCTTCCTCTAGGACCTCTAGGAGCACTGCAAGATAAGGGGAAAATGCCTCAAGTGAACATGCACACAATTTCAGTAAACACAGTGCACATGCAGCCCCTCCCAAGTGCCAGCAGGGCACTGCGCATGCAGACAGCCCACCCCAAGGGCAGAATCGGGGCAGAAGAGACACAAACCCTGGAACCACATCAATGTATAAAACCCCAAGTCAAAGGCCAAAGAGTGCACCTGGATCTCTTAAGGTGCCTGCTTGGCCCTCTTCCAAGTGTATTTTACTTTCCTTTGTTCCTGTTCTGAAACTTTTTAATAAACTCTCACTCCTGCTCAAAAACTTGTCTTGGTCTCTCACTCTGTCTTTTGCCCCTCAGACAAATTCTTTCTTTCGAGGAGGCAAAAATTGAGTTGATGCAGACCGGTACAGATTCGCCACTGCTAACATTGGCTCCATCCCTACCTCTTCCATTGCTTACCTCCTAGGCATTGAAGGAAGAATAGCATAGCATTTTCCCAGGACAATGCAGAGGCTACAGTTAAAAAGAGGACACACATTGCTGAGCAAGCATGATGCCTAAAAACCACATGGGACAGGACTCACAAACTGGACACCATAACAAATGTATTTAGTGCATATGATGAGAGGTATCAGAAATTCAGCTAAAAGACATTTGAGAGACAGAAAAAAGGTCAAAATATTAATTCTAAAATGCATAAAGAATACTTATATTCTACTTTTGAATGTGAAGGTTTCCATATTAAAAATAAAGACTGGTTGTAGGTCAATTAAAATAGGCAAACCAGGAGAAAAATGAGCAAAGAATATTTACAGGCAACACTAAGAAAATGAAATGTTAATAGCTAATGAAGCAATTAAAGTTGTACAGCCTCAGTAGTAATAAAAAATGCAAATTACAATGCTGAGGCACATTTCACTTTTCAGTACTATAAAAATTCTGAAAATCTCCTAACATTAAGTGATGGTGTGGGAAAATGGTGAGTCATATGCTGATGGATAGTAAACCCATACAGCCTTTGTGGAGAGCAATAAGGCAATATCAATATTTAAAATGTAAATGTCCATAGTCTAGAATTCTACTTCTAAGAATCTAAGAGTGCTAATGCTAACATATATACACAAACATGTGTATGTGCACCAGTGTGTATGTTCATTACAGCAAGTTTGGTATGAGAAAAAAAATGGAACCAAGCCACAGCAAAATGAATGACAGCATCATGGTATTATGGTATATCTATATATTGGAACATTAGGCAATAATTTTTTAATGTACCATTAAGCAATAATTTTTAATGTACTGACATGAAAAATATAGATCCAATAATAAATAGTGAATGCAATTAATGCATTTACTAATTGCCAAGTACTCAGCATATATTTATTTCCACAGAATAACCGAAATAAGGGTTATTTAGGACAATGGTGAGGACATGGACTCTGGAGCTAGACCCCCTGAACTCTAGAACCAGCTCCACCATATATTAGCCTTGGGACCTCGGGCATGGTACTTCAACTCCCCATGCCTCAGCTTCCCCTCCTGTCACACAGCAATAACAGTACTTACTGAAATCTAGAACCAGCTCCACCATATAGTAGCCTTGGGACCTTGGGCATGGTACTTCAACTCCCCGTGCCTCAGCTTCCCCTCTTGTCACACAGCAATAACAGTACTTATATCGTGATGTAAGAGCAAAAATGGAGTTTATACACTTGAAGTGCTTAATGTAATGCCTGGCAAATGATTAAGCACTCTATAAAGGCTACCTGTTGTTGCAGCTGTTATTGTCATATTCATCTCTGCACTATATGGTACAACTCTCTTCATTTTACATCACATAGGTGGCATCACATCTTTAAATCCTATCATTTTTATTTAAAAATATAAAGAGGCCGGGTGTGGTGGCTCACGCCTGCAATCCCAGCACTTTGGGAGGCTGAGGTGGGCGGGTCACGAGGTCAAGAGATGGAGACCATTCTGGCTAACACGGTGAAATCCCGTCTGTACTAAAAATACAACAAATTAGCCGGATGTGGTGGCAGCCGCCTGTAGTCCCAGCTACTCAGGAGGCTGAGGCTGAGGCAGGAGAATGGCGTGAACCCGGGAGGTGGAGCTGGCAGGGAGCTGAGATCGCGCCACTGCCCTCTAACCTGGACCTGGATGATGGAGCGAGACTCCATCTCAAAATAAATAAATAAATACATACATACATAAAGAGTTGCCATTTATTCAGTGATTACTATGAGCCAATGGCCATATATAAATTGACACACAGCTATTTTGGGAGAGCTGGGTTCTGAACTTGCCCTCCTGTGCTTCAATACCTCCATCCTATGCCCAAGACCACAGTGATTCTAAACACCCCTCTCGTGAGGATTTGTGAAGACTGAGTGCTCCCCACTTCTTAGGAGCAGTGGTGTGCTCTCTGCCAGGTGCAGGCTGAGCTTCCAGTGCTGGTCTCTGCACCCTGCCCCACACCAAACCCCTGCCAGGCTTCTCCCTGCAGCTCAAGTAGGCTCTCCACTGCCGTATCAGTACTCCTGGCCTGCAGTCCACCTGAGCGTGGTCTGTCCTGCTCCTGGAACCAGCTGAGGCCAGGCCACATCTTCTCTCTGCTGCTCAAGGGTCAAGTATGTCTGTAGGTCAGACTGCTGTGCTCCCGATTACAAGGTCAAGGCTTGGTCACAACTCCTGACTCCCACAAGACCCATTTATATATCCTTATCACTTTGCATTTATTAGAAGGAGGACTTCTGTGCAACATACATTAGTCAATTTTTCTGTAACCCTAGCTTAACTTACATGGAAAAAAATTAGCAATTCTTATATGTAACTTTTTTCCTTCCTGACTATCAGTTTAAAATATTGGCAGCCTAGAGGAGAGCTGCCCACTGCTGCTTCTCAGTGCTGATTCCTCGGCTCCACTTGAACATTTCTAGTGAGACCGTGCTGGGTTCCTCTTCCTCTGAACAGGTTCGTGAAGCCTGGCTGTAGACTGTCACACCTCTCTTATACAATCATTGTTCTCTCTTGCCAAGTTGTTTTATGCTGGTGTCACATTCCATTATGTCAATTTTTTGGAGTGATGGATGTGAGTGAGGCCAATGAGAACTGGATATGTTGGCATTTCAGTTACTGAGAGTAACATGAGATTCAGTCAAGTTTTGGTCCCCTAAAAGTGTTCAAGCATATTTCCTGAGAATTTGAAATGCAAAACTTTGCTAAATGGACTTAAAATCAAAAAAAGACTCTGTTGTAAACCATGTAGTAGCCCAGAGTAACCAGTCAGCTGTGAAAGACAATTCCTGTCTCCTTTGAGAAATACTGTTTCCATGACATGTGTTTGTAAAATACCAATGGATTTTCTTTAAACTAGAAATATATTCTATAGATCTGTGTTTTAGCTGATTATATTCTCTGAAAAAGAGTGAATTTTGACCCATGCACATGAACATTTAAAGTAGGTGCAGAGCTCCAAATGCTTCTAAGAAAACTGCCCTTTCCAATGGGCAAAACACTATCTCAGCATCCTGTGGATTATATAACCAACGATCCACCTTTCCCTAAGGCAGAATTTCCCAGATTCAACACTACTGACATTTTAAAACAGATAATTATTTGTTTGGCAGGGGGCTATCCTGCACTTAGCAGAACAGCATTCCTGGACTCGATCCACTAGATGCCAGTAGCACTACCCTGTCCCAGCTATAACAACCAAAAATGTGTCTAGATGTCTCCTAGGTGGCAAAATCATCCCTGGTCAAGAACCACTGCCCGAAGGGACCACTGAGACGAGTCCCGGCCTGCACAGTCCAACCTTCCCTGGACTTATCACACAGTCCCCTCCTCTCCATATGTCCCTCAATCTGGCTTATCTCCTGCCCTTCTCCAACGCCTCAATCTTCGGCCTCTGTGCTTTGGGAACTCATGATTAGCCATCAGCAAAGTCCCATATAGTCTCAATCTCTTCACAGAATTTTCCTTTGACTTCCTTGCTCTAACAGCAAATCTAAGAATACTGTTCCCCATAGCCCTCACACATAACACGGTGGATTTTTCTCTCATACGCCACATACTCCCCTTTGCCAATTAAAGGTCAATTTCCTCCAACCTCCCTCTAGAAACCCAGACCCCTGGGACAGAGGTTGGCAAACTACAGCCTGTGGGCTACATCTGGCCTACCACCTGTTTTTATATGGCCTGTGAGCTAAGAGTGGTTTTTTCACATATTTAATGGTTGAAAAAAAATCAAAAGAATCATATTTCATGACATGTAAAATTCAAATCTCAGTGTCCATAAATAAAATGTCACTGGAATGCAGCCATGCTCATGCCGGTACCAGTGGCTGATGGCTGTTGACATGCTACAAAGGCAGAATTCAGTTGAGTAGTTGCAATAGAGACCGTCTGGTACTCCAAGTTTAACATATTACTTGGCCCTTGACAGAGAAAGTCTGCAGACCCTGCTGCTGAGGCATGTGGCACTAGTCTGGACCCTCCACTCCCTAACCAGTTGTCAATATCCACTATCTGCCAGGTCACTCTTCCATGTATATTAAAATATACATATGACTGAAAGCTGCATGGCACAACTGTTAACATTAGTGACTACATGAAGTTCAAAATTACTTCTATAGTTCGGAATGTTGTGTGGAAATCAGCAGGATGAAACTGAAAGTTCACGTGTTAAGTCCCATGCAGTGTTTGATATCAGAAAGACTGACACACAGAGCAGGAAGCAGCCCTGTTTTTGTCAACAGAGGAAGAACCAGGATAAGCAGAATAGTTCAAGGGCAGATGGGGTGCCTCAGGAAAGAGAGCACCCATGCCTGGAAGGGTACCCCATCTCTTGGGAACATGACAGAAAGGGCTCCTGCTTTGGGCTAGATAAATTTTAAGAACTTTCTAGTATTAAGACTTTTTTCCCCTTCCAATGAAATTTGTAAATTTCAAGTGCAAAGATGAAACTCATTATGACACACACGGTCCCATAAAGATGTTTTTAGTTGACCAGTGACCAATACACTTGTACCTTATTGGGCAAATGCTCAGTGTGGAGTTCAGTTTCTTAAGAAACCAAACCAAACAAAGCTGCGTTCAGGCTCTTATTAGTCTTCATTAGAATTAAAGCACATAGCTAGCTTAAGTCTACGGGGAGACTAAGCATTTCTCCTTTTCAAGTCTTGAATTTTTGTATTTATCTCAAACAAAAAAAATACCTACAAGGTATGTAAATCAAATTGTCTCTCTAATCATCTCGCTTGAGGAATATGTTTAGGAGTGGTTGGCTAGGATGTGGTTGCCTGGGAAGGAGTCTGCATACTTTGGACATTGAGAGCCAAGGGCCCAACCCTTGGTCATAGCCCTTAGTCCTATGATTTGGAATAGGCACTTAGCCCCCTCTGTTTTCTCACTTGTACAATGAGAATAATAAAACCTGTCCTGTCTGAATCTTACAGAGGATGATCATGAGAGTTAAATTCAAACGATACAAAAGGGCCATCTGAGTGGAGACTGCCCTATATTTTTTTAGAGCAATATGAACCCCTTTCTAAAACATATTTCTCCCTTCTTTACAAAAGTTGGCATCACTTGGGTCACTGAGTTATAAAATCTAGCACCAAATCCTTCATATGTGGCATCTGCAGGCATGTTGCTACAAGCTAGCGTTAGGTGCAGTCGGGGCGTTTGCAGAGATGAAGAGCAATGTGCATATAAGTACATGAGGCAGCTTCTGTGTCTTTCAAAGTATGCAGGGGACAGAACATAACGAGCCACTTGACTCTGAGGTAGTTTTGAGGCACAGATGTTGAGCAGGTGACTAAGCTATGCAGGAAGAAATCATTTCCCATTCTGCATTTCACCACCCCTTCCCACTATCTCACTCCTGGCTCCTCAAAATCATGCCATCACTTTGGGGCCACAGGCAAAACCACTCCAACAGGCTTCATAAAAGAAGTCACTTCATAATCATCAATCTAGATAGACAAAACGTCACCTGTCCTTACCAGCTGCAAAGTATATTTTGCTCAAATGCCACTAAATTAATACTGAAGTAATAATTCCAGTAAAATGAAATTCCAAAAAGAATGAAGGAAACAGCATTCAGAGTGGCATCTCTGGCCTCCTGTTTCAGATCCTACCGAGCCCAGCACTTCAAGACTGTGAACCGTGCCCAGGATGTTCCACTTCCATATCACCATACTTACCAGCCTATTGCAAAGCATTGTCGTCTGAACTCACAACACAGGAATCCTCAAAAAGTGTAACAGCAAGAAACAGACAAGGAACAAACATGACAGAGCAGGAGAACACCAAGTACTACTGACAAGGTCCACCTAGGTCCTGCCCTCAGCATCTTGGGTGGTTTTATAAATAGGCTTTTTCTCAGATGATTGTGTACAGTTTCCTCAACTCTCTTCATGTTAACTTTTCAAGCCAGCCAGAAGAGAGCTTCAAGGGCTTTTTCTTTGAGAACTGGCTGAGTTTCTTTAAGATTCTAGATCACAAGATGCAACGCTCATGGTAAAGATTGTTGTTCCTTAATATGTTTAAAAGTTTAGGTCTTCTTTTCACTAAAATAGAGCTTGTTTTACACAGACTTTCAAACATAAAAACCTGTAGAGAGAGGGCATCTGGGGTTACGAGGTAGAAGAGGGGTGTCAACATGGACCATGGTTGCACATCTATCTCAGACCAATGCCTTCCTCCTCCTCTTGGGATAACAGGCATCTGAAGGCATGGCCTGGGTCCTGCTCAAATGATTCCATGGGTATCAGATTGTTTGGGGCACCTCTTGGTGCTGGTGGGGTATTCCCTTAGAGATGGAGAGGAGGGATATATCTTGATCACTCTTTCTTAAGGTCATCTAACTTATTCTGAGTGATTTTCTTCTTCATAATGTAGCCTGGTGACCCAAATTTGACTCCGAGGAGGATCTCTATGGTGGGGGAGGATGATCCAGCCAAGTGATATGAGCACTTCCTGCTTCCAGACTATCAGCAGCAGGATGGGAATGTGTGAGTCAGCCCCTGTGGATTTGGCTGGCAGGAACTGGACCCTGAAGTCCCTCATCCCAGTGACCTCAGAGCATTAATTTGGGAAGATACAACTGGATCCAGACCCTGGAGCAGGCAGGCCAGCCTTTTGTTGTACCTCTATACTATAGAACCACTCTGGGTTTGGCAGATTTTGTCAAACTGTATACTTTAAATACATATAATATCTCACAGGATTGCCAATCGTTCCATTTTATTCTATCTTACCATTCTCGCTCTTCCTCCCAGCCCAAAGGTGAGGCTCATAGGGACAGAGATCATACCTTTCTATTTATATATCTTCATGGCTTCGAGTAGTCCTGGCCTCTAACGTACACTCAATAAAAATGTTTCAGACTAAATGATGGAATTAGTATGTACTGAAATATATAGAGACAGCTATTTGGAAACCCCTATGGGTTTGTTTCTGTTTAACTAAAACCAACCCAGAGATACCCCTGTAATGTCAAGAGTGTTGCGAGACTCTTCCAACCTCACATTCCTACAGTGGCATATCATTTATTTCTAGGCCAAAGTTTTGTGTTTGAAGTCTTTTCCATTTGATAAAACACAGCTTTTTTGAACAGATATTAACTGAGATAGTAAATAATACTTTTTAAAAACAGGTAGCTGAAAAACAGTTCCTGGGACTAATAACATCAAGTCTGTGAAAGTTGCCAGGGGCACCCTGTGTGGGAAATGCCCTGAGATGTTTGGCTGGTGGTTTAATGGTTGAGAAGAGGTAGGGAGTGATGCTGGGGTGGGGGTTGGTGGGGGACAAACTGGCCAGCGGGGAAGGGAGAGTGGCAGGCACCTGTGGGCTCTCTTTTGGATGGCATCCTTGCACCCCTCTCCACTGCCAAGTTAATGCTTACTTTTCACACATATCTCGCACTTGGCTGGGCTTGAAGCTGGGAGCTGACTGGGAGCAGGGACTGGTGGGGGCCGACAGGGTGCTCTTGATGCTCTGCACTGAGTGCCTGCGGCTCCTTCTGCGGTCCAGGCCCCGGTGCTCACCCCCGCCACTGGAACACACGCTGGCCCTCCTCCGGTCCCGGCACCCACTGGGGGGTGGCTCCGCGGTCTCATCACCATCCTCGTGCCTGAGCGCCACCTGGAAAAGCAGAGCATGCCCAGTGCAAGGTCAGGCTTGGCATCCTTTCACAGACCTTGGGTGTGACTCCTTTTCAGGATTGCCCTAATAGGGATTTTTAACTCTGCCTTCCCAAACTGTATGCCTCAGCTTTCCTGCCAGGTCTTCACAACCACACGTGTCCAAGCCAAACTGGACGTGCCTGGAAGGCAATGGAAGATGCCTGCCACTGTGGGTTCTTCCCATCACAGACATGAAAGGGGCAGCTAATATGACCAGTGAGTCTGAGAAATATTTTTGTAATCGGATGGGATCTAACTAACTCTGTACCCCAGCATTTCCATTTCCCGGGCCTTCATCTCTCCCTGCCCACGCTTGTCTCTTGTCTGTCCCATGAGCCTGAATCCCTCCTGAAGCCTAGTGGTGGTCGGTTCCCAATCAGTCTCGAGCTCGCTTTCCCAAAGAAGGTGCTCAGAAGTGGCCAGAGCCACGAGATCCAGGTGAATGGGAACTGGCCTCACCCATAAATCTTTCTAAGAGGACTAGTGCAAGATCAGGTACTGTTTAATTTCAAAATCTTGGCTGACAGCTACTGTACTATCAGGCTATCTCAGCAGCCTGGGTCAGGGTTTGGGGTGGAGCCTGTAGTTTTACCAGAAGCTTGCACACACAAGTCACAAAGACACACAATAGAAAAAGACGACTCCTAGAATAAAGATTTGTTTTAAAGTTTCCTAAGAGTTATGCATATTTGTGCAGAAAAATAACTGTCTTGCACTTTGCCACTCCGGCTTACATGGGGAAACGTGAGCCAACTGGCCCATGGTACTCTTTCTTACCCTTTGCCTTTCTCCAAGGGATATTTTTAGCTCTGTGTCTACATGGTGCCCTCTGCAGAAGATCAGCTTTTCCATCTCTTAATCTCACTCTGTCCTGGATCTTACTCCATGGCTTTCTCACCTCACATTAAAACTGTCCTTCTGAATAACTCTCCTCCACCTCTCTTCTAGCATGCAGCTCTGCTCCTTATCCATGATCACTCTTCCTAGCCACGGACTCTATCTCTGGCCTCTAATTTTCATGCCTATGCCTACATTCTCTAAAACTGGACGGTAGAAACAATACAAGTTTTGGTGTCAACTAGACCTTGGTGTGCATGCTGGCTGTGCCACTAATGAACCAACGTGCCCTGTCATAAATTACTTGCACCCTCTCTGGCTCACCAAATGAAGGTAATAGAATTGCCCTTGCAGGTTTGTGATGAGAATCAATTACATAAAGGTAACTTGTGTAAAGCATCTAGGGTAGGGCCTTCTCTGTGGTACGCAATGAATATGGCTGCCTTCCCCTATCCATGCTCTCACAGGAAGTGACCTAATATGCCCATAAATTCCCTAATCACACAGAACTGGTGGGTGGGGCCACCTCACAGCCCAGATGGGCCAGGCTCAACTCAGTCCAGCAATCTCTCTGACTTGGCAACCATGGAATCACACAGTTTCAAGTCCCCAAGCATGCAAGTTCTCCAGCCTTGTGGGTGTTCTTAGTCACATTTCACAACCCAGTCCTTCCATGTGAGAGAATGGAGAATATAAAGACTCAGATAGCTAACCATAGTATATGGCTTTAACATCACCTATCTGCAGAAAACCTGGCTATTGCAAAATCAGTTGCCCTGATGTGAGCTTGGCTGAGGCAAGGCCAGGTTAGCCACTGTCATCTCAGTTCACAGGGACATATCAGCACCTGAGATACACAAACTGTTTACCAGGAGTGTATCCACCCTTATCTGCCCTACCCTGTTTCCACCAGCTCAAGCTTTCACAAAATCTCTTCTGTCTACATGCCAGATAGATCTTATAACAAACTCTTATACGTGAAGATAATTTAACAAACTTTTGACTGTTTTATTCCCCTAGAATTCACCGAACATAATTTTTTGGGAGGTTTGAGGCAAGAATTGATAAAAGTTAATCTACAGCTCTATCTTTGCAAAATCTCATTGGGAATTCTGTTTCCTAGGAGTCTCCTTCTGCACTGTAACCACAAGAACAAAAAAGAAATTAAGCATTTAGTTAAGCACGTATGTCATCTCAACTTTAAAACTTTAAATGACATTCTCTGGGGAAAAGTTTGAGAACAACCACATACGTAACAAAGGACAGCATTTTTAAATGTTTCTAGCCAATGATTTTTTCATTTCTATATATAAAAATTCTAGACCATTTGAACTTATTCTGACCTGATGTGTTGATTCTGCTTCTTATTAAGCACACATTTGGAATGATAAGATTAGGGGCTAAAGTAGAGTTCAGATATTTCTAATTCCTTGTCTAACCTCAGAGATCCAAGGATCAAGTAACGTTCTACTCACAAGTCCTTTCAGAGAGGCACACAGCATGCATGAAGTGAAATCCACTTTAACTGCCCTTTGTCAACGAAGGTAGAGATCACCAGAAAGTTTGAAGGACAAGAAAAATCGGGAAAAATTATCAAGGCAACACCATAACATGGAATGCAGTTAGGGCTTTCTGAAGTTCAGATAACTGACAAAACACCAAGCTACTTAAAACAAAAAGAGTGCATGGAGGGAGCAAATGGGCCACAGAATCTTGGTAGACCCAAGGGTAGCCCTCATGCTTGGCAGTCATGGACAACGTAACAAGAAATTGGAGGCTGCTGTTCACTCATGGTTTTGTTTTTATAATAAGAATTCTAGAGTCACCAACGCCCAGTGATGACAAGAAGAGAGACTTTGTTTACACACGCAAGGCTACGGTGGCATTTCCAAATGCTTTGAGTTCTAGTGAGTACTACTGCTTAGAGTCAGGAACACTGGGAGCCAGAAAACACCTAGAGAGTATGGCTTTTAACCCAAGGCTTATTCAGGATCTGTGGTTAAGAGTCAGACCTAATCAAATACAGCACAATGAGTAACCTCTGTGGGAACACAAAGTAAGATAGAGCCAGTCCTGAAAGACCTCTAACGCTGTCCCAAGTGATGGAGTGATTCATTTGTTGGACCTCTCATCAAATACCTCTAACTCTTTGAATTAAATGTAGAATGCTGTTTGTAAACTAAAAACTTGGGCAAGGAGCAAGTAGGGTCCAGAATCCAGCCCTGACGGCTTACACATCCCCAAGTAACCAAGAAAGCAGTTAGGGGCAACTTAAGGTGACATCTATACCCACTTCTACCAGTCTTTGAGGCCACTGAATGATCTGAACATTCTTAAGAAATGTTTTCTTTTTATTTATTGTAATAAAAACATTCAACATGAGATCTATTCTTTTATCAGATTCTAAGTGTACGATACAATATTGTTAACTAGAGGGATGATGTGGTATAGCACATTTCTACAACTTATTCATCTTGCATTACTAAAACTTTACGCTTGCTGATAGGCAACTCTCCTTCACCCCCTCTCCTTAGCCCCTGGTAATGGCCATCTTACTCTCTGCTTCTGTGAGTCTACTTTAGATACCTCATATAAGTGAAAACATACAGTATTTGTCCTTCTGTGACTGGCCCATTTCACTTAGCAAAATGTCCTCCAAGTTCATCCAAGTTGTAGGAAATGTCAAGATTTCCTTCTTAAGACTGAATAATATTCCACTGCATGTATATACCACATTTTCTTTATTGATTCATCCATCATTAGACATTTCAGTTGGTTCCACACCTTGGCTATTGTGACTAGTGCTGCAACAAACATGGGAGTACCAGTATCTCTCCAAAATCCTGATTTCAATTCTTTTTGATGAATATCCAGAAGCGGGATTGCTGGATCATATGGTAATGCTTGAACAGTTTTTTTTTTTTAACTTTGTACTGTGGAAATTCTCAAACATACACAAAATACAGAGAAGAATACAGGCTGTGATGTGCTCATCCCCCATGAAAGTTCAACAATGTGGCCTGCTTTGGCCAATGGAACATCAACAAACATGATGCACACAGAAGCTTGAAAAGTGTTTGTGCATTGGGACTTGCCTTTTTGAAATACTGCTATCATGGGAAGAAATGTGGGCTAGGCTGTTGAAGACACATGACCCAGCCAATAGCCAGTACCAAATGCCAGGCCAAGTAGATAAACTAAGGCCATCTTAGACCACTCAGCTCACTCAAACCACTAGATAACTGCAGCTGAGTGAAAACTTCCCATTTGAATAAGGCTCAAATTCCTAACCCACAGAATCATGAGCAGGGATTGTTGTTTTACACTACTAAGTTCTGGGGTGTTCTGTTATGCAGCAAGCGATAACTGATACATACTTTCAAGCACTTCTGACAAGGAAGAATCTTCAGAGACTGGACCTATTAATTTCTCTGAACAGTAATAGTTATTTCTTGTCCTCTCCAGTCTTCAGCCTTAAGATGCCTGACCCCTTACAGGGACACATTTTCAGAACCCAAAGTTAGAATACATAATCTGACAAAATATTTTCTTTTTCATTTTGTCCATTTAAGTATGTGAAAAATCATATGAAGCTATAAAAATTCAAATGAATTTAATTAAACATGGATCAAATCACCTTTCTGAAATGGAGTTCAATTACATGAAATTGGGCCTGATTCCAGCAAGTCCAAGACATAATAGCCACCAGATGTTCTTCTCTATTAGGAAGAATTCTAGAAGCCTAACCAAACTCTCTGCAATTGCTTAAGAACATTCAGTCTTTTGTGAAAAAAAAAAATATTGGTTCTGCTTGTAGGATTTGTTGCTGCCCTTGCATATAGTGATGTTGGTTGTCTTTTGGCAGTGAATATATTCTTTAGATGCATTAACTTTCAGAAAGAAATAAAAATCCCAACTCTGCCAGCTATCTAAAGGATTCAGTTGTCACAGCTTGAGTTATTACGCAGGGCATCTGCCCCTTAAAGTGACTGCTTTCCAACTGAATAGCATCCTTCCTTCATTCAACTCAGCACCTGATAGACACTATCATGAAATGTGTGACATTTGAAGGAGACCTCTATTCAAGCACCTACCGAACTTCTACTGTGGGCAGCTGTGCTGCTGGGCCTTGGGGCTAGACAGAGGTATGAGACATATGGCTTAGAGTAGCTCAAAGGGAAACAGGTCGCACGTCCTGAGGAGTGTTAAATCAGAGGTGTGGACACAAGGCAGCACCCTCTCATCAGTTATGAATGGCAGTAAGGGGACAAGCAGCAGGAGTCCCTTTCATCTTGCCAAGGAGCCTTAGGGAAAGAGATGACATCTGAAGTGACTGCAGCAGGAGGAGTAGGAGTTTGATAACTTGAGAACAGGAAGGAAAAACACTCCAGACAAAGAAACGGAATGGACAAAGAAAAGTTCCCCAAAGAACCTGACTTTCATGTTCAAAAACAGGAGAAGTTGAGTGTGATTGAAACTTCAGACATATCTTGGGAATGGTGGAGACGAGGCCACAGAGGCATGAAGGCCTCAGAGTATGGAGGGCCCTTGTACCAACTCAAGGAATTTTGGTTTCATCTTGCTGGTCATGAAAAGCTCAGTCATTCATTCATTCGTTTTCTTAAAGGAGAGAACAGCATAATGAGATTTGACTTCCAGGAGGATCACCTTGCTTGCAGCTGGTGAAGTTTGGAATGAGGAGATGGCCCTCATGGGATCTCAACGGCCCCAGGCTCTGAACACGCTGCTCTCCAGGCCCCACCCCTGCAGTCACCCAGCCTCCTTTCAACCCCTGACACCTGCCATGCTTGACCTCCTCCAATGCTCTCCCTCATTCACTGTCTTTCGTCAGGCCATCATCTCAGATAGGCCTTCCTCCCTTGCTGCTGCCTCACTTTCTGGCCCCCACCTCATACCATCTCTTTTCTTCATAGACATGTACGCTCTGCTTATGAACGTTCTTGATCACTGTCTGCACCTCATTAGAGTATGTGTCCCCTCAGGGCAATGGTCTTGTCTGATGTGCTGGGTCACCAGGGCTAGAACAGTACCTGGCATACAGCAGATACTCAATGAACTTTTGTTGAATGAACAAAGTAATAGACAAGCAAATGAATAGCAAGATCATGCAATACTTCAGGCAAGAAACAACGAGGGCCAGGGCTAAGGAAATGATCACAGGAATGGAGAAAAAGCACAGTTTTCAGCAATCAAACTCCTAAATATGGGGACACAGCAAAGAGAAAGGAGTCCAGTATAGCTCTGGGCTTGTAACTTGGGAAACTCCACTGTTTGCAGAGGTGGAGACATGAAGAGTCCGTTCAGAATTTTTGTTTTTGTTGTGGAAGAAAAATAAAGGGTTCATTTGGGGCTGGTTGCATTTCATGTGTGGTTTTCAGGTGATCATGTCAGATCTAGTCAGAGCTTCCTTGGCACGTTCTAAGTCCTCTGCACCATCCTCTGCTAGGGGAATCGGCTACCTACTTGCCTTAGACTAAAGAATGGAGGTTCTTTGGGGGCAGGTACAGATCTTTTATCTCTGTATTTAGACCCCTAGCAGAATATGTCACATATAGTGGTCTCCAAGTACATGAATGAAATACAAGATGGCAAGCAGGCATAGAAAAAGGAAGGTAGAGAGGCAACCAGCCATGGGCCCCAGAAGAAAGCATGGAGTCAAGATAGTGATGAGCCCCCAAGGCTGCTGACTTCACTGGGACGAATACAGGAAGACAACACAGACAGAGAGGAGGGCTGATAAGGACACGTCAACACTGAAAGGGAGGCGTGAGAAACAGGATCCAGGGAGGACACTAAGGGGGAGCAATCAGAGAGACACCCTGGAGACATCTGGACACACAGCAACAAAGCACAATGTGCAGGAGTGGTCAGGAATTCTTTTATGAGGCTAGTATAACAGTGATGCCCAAACTGACAAACATAGCATACAACAAAGGAAGAGGAAGGGGAGGTGGCAGGGATGGAATGCGGAGGAGCTAGCTGCTACACACCAATCTTACTTACAAATACTAATACAAACATTTTCAATAAATTAGTACCAACCAGAATTCCAACAGCACCTTTTAAAAAGAACACATCACTGGCCAGGCGCAGTGGCTCATGCCTGTAATCCCAGCACTTAGAGAGTGAGGTAGGCAGATCACCTGAGGCTGGGAGTGCCAGACCAGCCTGACCAACATGGAGAAACCCTGTCTCTACTAAAAATACAAAATTAGCCAGGCGTGGTAGCGCATGCCTATAATCCCAGCTACTCGGGAGGCTAAGGCAAGAGAATCGCTTGAACCCGGGAGGCGGAGGTTGCAGTGAGCCGAGATCACGCCATTGCACTCCAGCCTGGGCAACAGTGAAACTCTGTCTCAAAAAATAAAATAAAATAGGCCGGGCGCAGTGGCTCAAGCTTGTAATCCCAGCACTTTGGGAGGCCGAGGCGGGCGGATCACGAGGTCCGGAGATCAAGACCATCCTGGCTAACATGGTGAAACCCCGTCTCTACTAAAAAAATACAAAAAACCAGCCGGGCGAGGTGGCGGGCACCTGTAGTCCCAGCTACTCCGGAGGCTGAGGCAGGAGAATGGTGAAAACCCAGGAGGCGGAGCTTGCAGTGAGCTGAGATCTGGCCACTGCACTCCAGCCTGGGTGACAGAGCGAGACTCCGTCTCAAAAAAAATAAATAAATAAAAATAAAATAAAATAAAATAATAAATCATTACCAAATGGATTGTATTACAGGAATGCAATGATGGTTAAAAGATGAAAAGAAATCAATTACTCAACTCAAAAATCCAGAAAAACAACAAGGTAAACTCAAAGAAAATAAAAGGAATTTATAAAGATAACAGCAAAACATTGAGTTACAAAACAGAAAAGCAGTACAATTCATATAAAAATCAGAATTATTGCTTGAAAAAAATCAACAAAATAGACAAACCATCAGTTAATCTGGAGGAGAAAAGAAGGAGAAGTCACAAACACACAAAGTAAGAATAACAAAAGGAAGATTACTAAAAGAGAAGAAATGTAAAATATTCATAACAGACTAATAAAAATTCCTTTACTAAGGAATTTTAAAATCCAGATGAAATGGATAATTTCCTAGAAAATGTAATTTAGCAAAATTGATCCTGTAACAATAGGAAGTTTAAACAGACCAGTTTCCATATAAAAAAATATAGTTACCAAAAATCTTCCCTCACTGTCCTCACCACACACACACATATATATTTAACATCACAGGCCCACGTAATTTCTCAAGAGAATTCTAATAAGCCATCAAAGACCAGAATATGAAATGTCACTTAAACATTTCCAGGGCTTAGAGAAAGAAGAAAAACTTCTAAATATTTTGATGAAGCATGAATAAAACTGATATCTAAACATCTTAACTACTGCATGCATGCGCCGCGCGCGCGCACACACACACACACACACAAAAGGAAGTACAAGAACTCTCGCAGTAGCATTGTTTGTCAAGGCAACAAAAATACAAACCATCTAACATCTGTTCAGAGCAGAGCAGATAAATAAATTGTGATACATTCATCAGCAGCGAAAATGAACAAACTGTTACCCACATATCAACATGGAACATGTCTCAAAACTGTTGAGCAAAAGGGCATATTCTAGAAAGAGTCAAAAGATATGACTCTGTTTATAAAAAGTTTGAAAACAGACAAAATTCAATAATACATTGTTTAGGGGCAGACTGAGAAGAAGGAGCTAAAGCATCTGGCTGATGATGCTTTCACTCATCTTACAAGAAAGGTGTTTCTGGGGAAAGAATACAAGCATGTGAGGACCTGCCTCACCTACCATAAATATGCGAATTAACTAGACTACCTAACAAATAGACTAAAGATATTTGCTGAGAGTGCTTATTTCTGGAATATCCTTAGCCGGATGTCCCTGGCTATGGATTACTTACAGTACATAAACCCAGAGTTATGGATTTGTGAGCCATGACTCTCTGGGACATGAAGTAGAGATGTTTCCTAACCAAATGCTCCTTCCTGGGCGAGATGACCTTGTGAACCTCACTTAGAGACTTTGTCTGTTGTTCCGGGTCAGAAAACATGTCTGAATCAGGAAGAAAGGACCTGGGGAGTCACAAGGGATGTACCAGACCTCTCTCTGATCCATCTGCACCTCTATTGGCTGTATTCTTGAAATTATTAGTACAGCCAGATAACCGGGAAAGATCTCTGATTGTCCAACTCTGATTTAGTAAAATGATTCTTTGTTAGCTCACAGAATAAGTAGTTTTCAGATTAAATTATTTTTAAGGAAAGCAAGAGAATACTGGGGGTAAGAATAGTAGGATGACAATAAAGGGGCTGTCAGGACACTTCTGAGTTATAATGTTTTAGTTCTTAAAGCTAGTACATGGTATTTGTTTTAATGCTCTTTAAATGACACAAATATGCTTCATTTGTGAATGATATGCACTTGATGCTCAAATATTAAGCACATGTAATTCAACAAAAGAAAGAGGTTGAACATAGGATAATTTCTTAAAAGTTTCGCATGAAGGGAAAGAAGGTGAGGAGGTGGCTAAGAGGCGGGTAGGCTGGAGAGAAAATGCGCCCTGAAGCAGAGGAGAGTTTTTAGATTCCTAGAGTTGGTATCAAGGTTATTCTTCAATACTCTCTCCCAGTTGGTTCACTGATGGGCAATTCACCTGCATCATGCTGGCTTCTGAATATACAGTGACCCCATGGAATCCAAATCTGTGGTCATCTGAGCCCCTGGTTGAACAGAATCTAACAGATGGAAGGTTCCAATCGTGGTGGTGAGGGGGCTAAGGGAAGGAGATATCTGTGCTGCCAAAAGTCCACCTTCTACCTTTATTTAAGCCAACTCTCTTGAGCTCTCTTCCTCTTCCATCTTCAGTATTCTTACCTTATTCTCCATTCTATATCTTAGGAGCCATGATACTCCTTCATCACCTGCTGGCCTCCCAGGGCCTCAGGTCAGTAACAATGAAAAACTGAGGGAGTGAGGCAGGGCTGGAAGAGAAGATGCCCAGAGCAGGGCACAAAGAGCTGGCCAGCGGGTGGCTATGGGCAGCTTCAGGTGCTGCCAGCAAATATGTTGGGCCCAGTTTCCTCTCTACCAAGATCATATAAAGATAATTCTGTTCTATTCCTCAACTTGTCACTTATTATGACAGTAACTTATAGGAAATAGTGAGTTATACATCATTCTCTCCATTTCTACCTAGTGAAGACCATAAGAAAACAGAAAATATCTTCCCTAGAGCTCTAGCTGTGCAGAAAAATTTATGAATGAATATCTTCCTCATAACAGCATTTGCAATTGTGAAAACCTTGAAAATAATCTAAATCTGAAAAAACAGGGACTAGTTATATGTATTAAGGTATACACACAGATAGAATATTGTACACCTAAAATACTAAATTCTTAAACATGTAATGCCAAGGGAAAATGTTTCCAACACGTTTGCTAATAAGATTCAATACGCAACACTGTATGTAGACTACCATGTCCCTCATCATGAACACACACCCACATATACAAAAAAGACTAGAAGAAAAGATCAAAATGTTAAAAATGGTTAGTAATAAAATCATGGGGGATTTTTTTTTCTTGTACGCTTTTTCGTATACCAAAAATGCTTTCTGTTATTCCAAATTTTCATCAATGAATGCATATTATAAGTGGAAAAAGGAAATATTTTTAAAATGTATTACTATTAATAAGACTGATCAGTTAGGTCAGAAGTGGAAAAATACAACCCATAGAATGGGAGAAAATATTTTCAAATTATGTATCTTATAAGGATCTAGTATCCAGAATATATAAATAATTCCTAAAACTCAACAATAAAAAAATCAAGGCTGGGCCCGGTGGCTCACGCCTTTAATCCCAACACTTTGGGAGGCCAAGGCAGGTGAATCACCTGAGGTCGGGAGTTCGATACTAGCCTGACCAACATGGAAAAAACCCATCTCTACTAAAAATGCAAAATTAGCTGGGCGTGGTGGTGCATGCCTGTAATCCCAGCTACCCAGGAGGCTGAGGCAGGGGAATTGCTTGAACCTGGGAGGCGCAGGTTGCAGTAAGCCGAGATTGCACCATCATGCTCCAGTCTCAGCAACAAGAGAAAAACTCCGTCTCAAAAAAAAAAAAAAAAAAAATCAATTAAAAAATGAGCAAAGGGTCGGAATAAATATTTCTCCACAGAAACTATACAAACAGCCAATATGCACTTGGAAAGAGGCTAAACATCATCAGTCTTAAGGGAAATGTAAGTCAAAACCACAGTAAGATACCACTTCACACCTACTAGCTGGTTTTAATAAAAGTGGTGGACAATAATAAGTGTTGACAAAGGTGTAGAGTAATTGGAATCCTTATACAGTTCTGGTAGAAATGTAAAATGGGATAGCCACTTTAGAAACCAATCTAGCAATTCCTCAATCAGTTAGAGATAGTTACCATATGACCAGCAATTTCACTTCTAGGTATAAACCCAAGAGAACTGAAAACGTATGCACACAAACTTCAATTCAAAACAAATGTTCAGAACAGCATTATTCATAATAGCCAAAAGGTAGAAATAACTCAAGTATTCACTAATTGATAAATGGATAAACAAAATATGGTATATCCATATAATAGAATACTGTCAGCACAACTAGGAACAAAGTAGTGATTCCGCCAATGTGGGTGAACCTTGAAAACACGCTAAGTGAAAGCTAGCCACAAAGACCACATTTTGTATGGATCCATTTGTATGAAACGTCCAAAACAGGTAAATCCAGAGAGAGAGAAAGTAGATTACCAGTTTGGGGCCATGGGGGACAGGGAAGAATGTGAAGTGTCTGCTAATGGGTGTGGGGGTTTCTTTTGGAGTGACAAAAGCAGTCTGAAATATGATAGTGGTGATGATTGTACACCATCTTGTGTATATGCTAAACACATATACACCACTTGTGAATATGCTAAAAACTATTAAATTGTACACTTTAAAATGGAGAATTTTGTGGAATGTGAAGGATGGCTGGAGGGCAAAACAAAACAAAACAAAACAACCAAGGTTGGGCACAGTGGCTCATGCCTATAATCCCAGCACTTTGGGAAGCCGAGGCAAGTAGATCACTTGAGGTCAGTAGTTCAAGATCATTCTGGCCAATATGGTGAAACCTTGTCTCTACTAAAATATAAAAATTAGCCAGGTATGATGGTGGATGCTGGTAATCCCAGCTACTCAGAAGGCTGAGGCAAGAGAATCACTAGAACCCAGGAGGCAGAGGTTGCAGTGAGCTGAGATCACACCACTGCACTCCAGCCTGGGCAGCAGAGAGAGAGACCCCGTCTCAACAAATAAACAACCCACCAGAGGTGGAAGGTTATACAGGCCCCAAAGGCTCTTGCAATGACAGACACACAGAATGCCACTGATGGGACGTCCTCAGGGATTGCCTGGGTCACTGTATTCTTTGAGTGAGTTTGGGCCTAGAGGCATTCACTTTCCTGGTTCAGGTCATACCACCCAAGAGAAAACACATCTTCAGATCTGCCCCTAACTGGCCATGGCAGGACACTGGGATGATGAGGATCAGCAAGAAAGAGTGTCATTTCAACACTCTCACAGTTAAGTACTTTTAATACCATGGGGGTATTTGACCTAAAATTAACCCACAGGAAACAGTCTGAACTCAAGTCAACAGGGTCCAAAGCCCTGATGTGTAGTCCAAAGCAGAACCGGTGTCATGGATGAGTGACCTGTGCAGTTGCATGAGCAGAGCAGAGAGGTACAACATGCATGTCTGCCATTCCTTGCCGCTCATGTGCACAGATTCTGGTAGACTCGTGATAGGCAGGAGTTCCACGGGACCGGAAGTGAGTACAAGGTAAGTATGTTACACCTACGATTGGGGAGGCGGGGCACTGACAGCCCTGGGGGCCGTGCTTCCCTTCAAGATGGATTTGAGTGCAGACAGAAGACAACCCATGGAGCCTCTCATATTCTTTCTTACCCTGTTACCTTCCCATGTTAGACAACAACTTATGCTGAAATGACAACATAAAAGAAAGGAAAAGACAGGGCAGCTCCTAGATCCTTTTTCTTTCAGCCCTTTCTTACTCTTCCGTAAGTTGCAGGCAGAGTGTTGGTAGAATGCACACACCTCAGGAAGTGACGTAAAAACAGTGCAGTCAGTTTTGTACTGTTTCTGCTGTTCTGGTAAGAACAAAATACACGTGCATGTGGGAGCTACAAAATATGATTTAGGTAATTTGGCTGATTCTGCCTATAAGTTAAAGGCTCTTATATTTGCATTCGAAACTGACACTTCATAATATAAAATGAATGGTAAAATTCATGGTAATAATTTTAAATTTTAATTTTTCTTTCCTTATTACATACCGAATTAGAAAATCACCACAAGGTGGGAGAAACCACAGAAGACAGTGAAGAGTTGTTTTAGTATCTTCAACACCACTTTTGCTCCAGTGTTCCATAAATGGTCCTTCATTTCCATTTTGCATTGGTTCCTACAAATCATGTATCTGGCCCTGCCTGAAGTTCCATCTCCCTCAGGTGTAAGAAGCACGATTTCTGTCTCTGTTTCTTTCTCTCCCCATCTCCTTGAGTGAAGGTGCTGCTGACAGACGGCATGTTCTTTAAAGGAAAATAGCTAACCAATTTCCCCTATATCAAGGGTTCTTGAGCATGAATACACATCAGACTCTCCTGGAAGGCTTGTCATAACACGGTCTGCTGGGCCCTCAGAGTTTCTGATTCAGCAGCTCTGGGGTGAAGCCTGTGATCCTGAATTTCTAATAAGCTGGTGGTGCTCACATGCTACACATGTGGTCTAAAGTAGGCGCCATCTCAGCCTTTGACAATTGCCAAAGCTGTACGATACCTTACAAAAGGCATGGTCTGGTACCTCATAAATGTTGAGTTGCTCCACTAAGTCCAGGTCAGTCCCTTTCTTGTTCAAGTGCCTCTGGGACACAGCAGCGATGCCCAGCTCCTCCAGGCAGTCCACAACATCATAGAAGGTGTCTTGGTCTGGCAGTCCTGATAACGTCTGGAAGAAGAGAAGAACCAGCTACAGACACACCATAGAAGACTGCCTTGAGGCTCTCAAGGCATTTTCCAATGCCTAATCCAGGCATATTGTTATAATCATGGCCACTAATCAATCCAGATAGATGACAAATTTATCTGAGCAAAAGCCTCTTCAGTGTGGCAGGCAAAATGAACCCCAATATTCTCCCCTCTGGTGTACATGTGCTACATAATCTCCTCGGCTTGAGTGTGGGCTGGGCACTCCCATGAGAGGGGGGCACTCCCATGATTAGGTTACATTAGGTGGCAAAGGTGAGGGGATTTTGCAGATGTAATGAAGGTCCAAAATCAGTTGATTTTGAGTTAATCGAAGAGGTGACTCTCCTAGGTGATAATCAAGTAGGCCCTTTAAAAGAAGGCTTAGCTCTTCTCTGAGCTCTGGACTGGAAAGAGATTATTCCACTGGCCTCGAGGCAGGAGCAAAAACCACGACTTTCACAGAAGCAAGGAAATGAATTCTGCCAACTACATAGACCTGGAAGAGGACCCCAAGCCTCAGATGAGACTCCAGCCCTGGGTGACACCTCGGCTGCAGCCTTGTGAGACCCTGGGTAGAGGACCTACTAAGGCCATACTTGGACTTCCTGCCCCATGGAAGCTATGAGATGATACATGAGTGTTGTTTGAAGTGGCTAAGTTTGCTGCAATTTGTTACACAGCAATAGTAAACTAACGTACTTTGTAATTACAAACTCCTGTTAAGATCCATACACCAACAACTGGAGTTGTAACAACTTAATTTTATTACATTGTATGTAAATTCAACAGGGCCTCCCCGTGGTCTATGAAATTTAGAAAAGCATGAGAAATTTCAAGGCAGCATAAGAGTCAAAAAGAGAACCCAAGAAAGAAAAAGCTGACTTCTCTTTGAATTCTACCTCTCTTAAGAGAAGGAAGGTATCTGAGACAAGGCCCTGGCTCAGAGCTGGAAGGAGCCTGAGATTTACTGCAAGCTCCTTATCTTATATAGGAGGCAGAGAAGGATAAACGCCTGAGGCAACAGGAAGTGACTGAAGACACTGGGATAAAACCCTGGGCTCAGAGCTGCCATTCCAGTCTCAGCCTTTAGTCCCTACTTACTTCACTATCTTTGCATTTCTAAGAACAAGACAAACATTCCAAAATTATTCTAAACATGATAACTTGCCTAGGAAGGAATAAGACCAACACTTCTGTAAAGACCATTTCATAGCACCAGCTTCTCTAACACTTCTATCTTGGGGCTATCAATGTTGGAAAGAAGGCCTCTATTCATAACTCGAATAATGGCTTTTTCCTATTTAAGCTGAGCAAAGAGGGCACAAGTCACTGCTATTGAGATCAGAAATTAATGAAAACCAACTGTGATGTGATAGCCTAATTATTCAAGGCCCCAGTAAGGACACAAGGCAGGAGGCTGTGAATCTGAAGCCATCATAAATAGGTGTTCACACTTGGGCTGCCATGTATGACAGCCCACACCAGTGTCTACAGGCACCAGGCCAACCACATCTCAATGACAGGCAATAACGGTCATCAGGGCTGCCCTCTGCTTCCAACATTGATTAAAAACTTGCACATCATTCAAAGAATCCTATCATCCTTTGCTTTTAGTGAAAACACTAGAACTCATTAAAAGATGAGAGGGAAATAGCAATACCAGGCCTGGGCAGGGTGAACAATTAGAGATGCCCTAACTGCCAGGTAACTGCAAAATGCACAGCCTGAGGGATGCAGGTGAAGGGACGTCTAGCGTCAGAATTAAAACTTCCTACACAGCAGCGTGGGGTCCAGCCCCAGGCACAGAGAGAGACTGCTGGTAGTCTCTTCACCTCTCTGTTCCCCCACCTTCCTCTTCCGCTTTCTCCTTGCTGGGAGCCCACTGAGGTTCTTTCACTCAGAAGTTTCCAGGAGGTTAAACTGCTAAACCTAATCCCCATTGCTCTAGCAAGTCCAGCCATAAAGGGTGAGGGAACCATTAGTAAATAATTTAAAAATTAGAACTATAGAAGTAAGCAGGGGCCAGGCACAGTGGCTCAGACTTGTAACTCCAGCACTTTGGGGGGTTGAGGCAGGTGGATAACTTGAGGCTAGGAGCTCAAGACCAGCCTGACCAACATGGCAAAACCCAGTCTCTACTAAAAATACACATTTGCAGGATGTAGTGGCACATGCTTGTAATCCCAGCTATTTAGGAGGCTGAGACACAAGAATCACTTGAACCCAGGAGACGGAGATTGCAGAGAGTCGAGATCGTGTCACTGCACTCCAGCCTGGATGACAGAGCAAGATTCTGTCTCAAAAAAAAAAAAGAACTAAAAAGACTCGGGAAACTCTTGCCCCTTGCTCAGTAATAAGCCGTGAACTGAGGGTATCAGCAGGTCATTTGTCATTTCCGCAGTGAAAATATGGGCTTAAGCCAACCCTGCGTACTATTACCTTTCATGCAGGCTGCAGGGGAGACGATGGCCTTCTGCCACTCACAAATGCAGCTTCTTTTTCCAGCTGTGCAAGAGGGTGCTATACATCTTTTTAAAAATTCATTTTTTTTTGGTTGGTTCTCTAATAGGCTCAGCAAATTCTACCACACTCCCACCTGTCCCTGGGCCTCCCCTCCCAGTTCCACCCTGCAGCCACCCTGCTGCTAAGTTGTCCACTTCTGACAAAAATGGCAGCTTCACCAGAAAAGTCTGCGAGGTAAAGGTTTGCTGATGCATTCTCCCTCAGACACTAAAGGTGCCGAGTGTAGCTGCCTGACACTTGGTATCCCTCCTCCTGTTTTTTCTTAGACTTTGTCTTGACAAAGCCTGTGACAAGTAAATCTTCACAGGTCTCTCTCAGAGGCGGAAATTCTTCCTAAAGGACATTCTTCCCCCTCCCTGGGTTTTCATTGATTCCACCAAGTCTTTCTTATAGGATAAAACCATTGTGGCAAAGCCGGTATGCGAATGTTCATAGCAGCGCTATCCGTGGAAGCCAAAAGCTAAATACTCACAAATCTCCTTCAACAGGTGAGTGGGTAAGCACATATGCATCTCTACAAGGAATACTACATGGCAGTGGAAAGGAGTTAATTAATATATTGCATATATTAATATATGCAATAAAAGATGAATCTCAAAAGGCATTATACTGACAGAAGCCAGCCTCAAAGGGTTACTTACTGTATGATTCCATCTGACATTCTTGAAAAGACAAAATTACAGTGATAAGAGAATAAATCAGTGGTTTCTCAGGATTACATACAGGAGGTCAGAATGTCACTATAAAAGGATAACATGGGGGGAATACTATGTTATTATTAGTCTGTATTCTAATTGTGAAGGTGATCCATCTCCATGTATGTGTTAAAACTCATATAGCTATATTTTAAAAGGTGCATTGTTATGGTTTGAATGTGCCCCCCACCAAAACTTACACCCCAATACAGCAGTGTTGGAAGGGAGAACCTTAAAGTAGTGATCAGGTAATGAACGGATTAGTCCTGTTATCTCAGGACTGGGGTAATTATTGTGGGAGTTGTTTCCCAGTAAAAGGATGAGTTCAGCCATCTTATCTTCCCTACAACCCTTGTCACCCTCTGTATCCCACTATGGGATAGCACAGAAAGAAGGGCCTGGCCAGATGCCAGCACCTTGATATTGGACTCCCAGCCTCAAGAACCGTGAGTATTTCTTTCCTCTATAAATTACCCAGCCTGTGGTATTCTGTTATAGCAACACCAAACAAAGACATAAAACTGATACAGAGAAGTGGGCTGTTGCTATAACAAATAACTGAAAATGTGAAAGCAGCTTTGGAATTGGGTGATAGGTAGAGGCCAGAAAGATTTGGAGAAGCAAGCTAGAAAAAGCCTAGATTGCCTAGAGCATCATCCGGTTGACTCCGGTGGGAGCTCAGAAGAAGAGAATAGTTGTAGGAAAAGTCAGATCCTTCTTAGAGACTGCTGACGTGGTTGGTAGAAACACAAATGGTAAAGCCAATTCTGAAGAGGTCTCAGATGGAAATGAGAATCAAGGTATTAGAAACTGCAATAAAAACCATCCTTGTTTTAAAGTGGCAAGAACTTTGCTGAACTATGTCCATGTCCTAGGGCTCTAATGAAAGATAGAATTTAAGAGCAATG
Source organism: Trachypithecus francoisi (assembly GCF_009764315.1). Classification (NCBI taxonomy): domain Eukaryota; kingdom Metazoa; phylum Chordata; class Mammalia; order Primates; family Cercopithecidae; genus Trachypithecus; species Trachypithecus francoisi. The sequence goes on from NW_022681464.1 coordinate 19,361,508, forward strand.
AACTAGGATATCTGGTGAAAAAAAATTCTAAGCAAAATATTGGAGGAGTTGTATGGTTACTTCTAATTGCATATAGGAAGATGCAAGAGGATAGGAGTGATATAAATATGGAGTTTATTAAAAGGAAAGTAGAGTAGAAAAATTTGAAAAAGTCACAGCTTGGCCATGTAAAGAGTGAAAAGACATCTTTTGGAAAGCAAACCAAAGGGATGACCAAGTGACCATTTGTTAAAAGGATTATAGTATGGATAGAAGGGAGCCAGTGTTATTCCCCAAGATGATGGTAGAAAAACTCCAAAGGCATTTCAGAGACCTTCTAAGCAAGCTAGGACCTTGAGGGCCAGGTTTCTGGACAAGCACCAGCGGTACCTCAGCATTCACTGCTCAGGGCCACTCAGGATCCTGCTCCCAGAATTCTGGTGCAGGACTTTTTGGCCACCCCAGCTGTGACTCAAGCAGGCCTTGCTGCTCTGGAAGGTACAAGCCATAAAACACACGGTGCTAATTCTGCAGGTGTGGAAAATATAAGAAGAGCTGTGGAGCCGTGGTGACCTCAACCTAGATCTAAAAGAAGGTTGTGGACAGCCTCAGGTCCCAAGAAGAGACTGGTCATGGGGTGAAGCCACTGTGGAGAGTCCCCAGTAGGGCAATGCTTAGTGGAGCCATGGGAGCGCAGTAGCCCTCAAGACCCTAGAACTGTAGAGCTACCAGTGTGCAATCCAGCCCAGGAAAGCTGGATTGTAGGCAAAAGCTCCAACCTAGGAGAGCTGAAGTGTGGGCTGAGCCCAGCAAAGCCACAGGGATGGGACTGCCTGAGGCCTTGTGGGCCCAACCCCAAGGTGCCCAGGATATGGGACATGGAGTCAAAAGAGACTATTCTAGAGTCTTAAGATTTAATATTGTCTTTTTCTCTCTTGGGGTTTGGACTTGGAACTAGTTACCCTTTTCTTCTTGCCTATTTCTGCCTTTTGGAATGTGAACATTTATGCCAGTTCAACAATGTATTTTGGAAGTAGGTAATTTGTTTGATTTCAGACTCACAGCTAAAGGGAAATTTGCCTCAGGATGAATCGTGCCTTGAGTCTTACCTATACCTGATTCAGATGAGACTCTGGATTTGGGACTTTGAGTTTGTACTGGAATTCATTAAGACTTTGGAGCTATTGGGATGGAATGGATATATCTTGCACATGAGGAGGACATGAATTTTGGGGACTGGGGGCAGGATGCTATGGTTTTAATATGTCCCCCAAAGTTCATGCATTAGAAACATAATCCCCAAAGCAACAGTGTTGAAAGGAGGTAAATTGGATGAATGCCATTATCTCAGGAGTGGATTACTTACTGCAGGAATAGGTTCCTAATAGAGCATAAGTTTCACCCCCTTCTCCTCTCTTCCCCTACAACCCCCTTGCCCTCTCCCATGGATGGCACAGCAAAGAGGTCCCCACAAGACGCCAGTTCCCTGATACCTTGATATTGAACTTCCCAGTCTCCAAAACTGTGAGAAATCGATTTCTTTATAAATTACCCAGTCTGTGGTATTCAGTTACAGCAACACAAAATGGACTAAAACATTCATTTTAAAACAATAAAAGTAAATGTAAAAACAAAGGCAACTACTCAGCATGTACCACCCAGGTTAGTTATCCCCTAGCCCCACTGAACAACTCCTCTTCCCATGGCTCCCTGGGGTCCTGCTCTCCCTGAATACCCTAAGCCGGCCTCACGGTAACCCCTCTTGTTACTCATTCTACCTCCCATCCCCAGTCAGCTTCATCCTATTTTACAAGGTAATCAGTTTTAGAACAGTAACCAGGATAGGACTTAGTGTCATTGTTTTGTCATGGAAATGTCCATTTTTAAAAATTCTATGTTATTAAGGGCCTTTATTTTGTTGAAATCAATAGTTAGAAACGACCCAACTTGCAATATAATTTCCCAGATTTCACAGTTGAATGTTTTCCAGACCCAGATTAACATTTTATTTTGTTTGGTATCTCAGAGGAGTTTACTCATTGGGCAATATGCATTACTACAATATAACAAAACAAAACAAACGTGGCATGAGCGCTGGTGGTCTGTTGACTTGTTTAACCCATTTATGCCAGAGGTTGCAAATTTTTTTGTGTGAAAAATCAGACCTTGGCGATGACGTTGAGAAGTAGGATATAAATAAATCACACAAGCTTAGCGTTCCAATAATGGAACACTAGGCATAAGTTAGTTAAGGAAAGGATTACATTTGAATGAATGACCTCAAGGATCTTTCTGGATGTCTCCTTGGCTAGAACTAACAAAGGATGAGAAAGAACTGCCAGATGAGAAAGAGCAAGTGAGGGATTCCTGGACATCAAATGCCACAAAATGTCAAGCAGAGGGTGATAGGCACTGGGTCCCTGCCAGTGAATAGCAACAAAGTACCCACATTGTGTGGGTACTGGTATGATCATAAGAACATGTGGGAACGGCCTTATCAATACAATAATGTTACAACAGGGAACACTGTGCCAGCGTGAAAATTCCATTTTTGCTGAATTCAGTGTTTTCCAGTGCAATGTCAATGACTAAAAAGGACAGGAAATAGATGACCTTAATCCTTAGAAACCAACAGAAAATTGCTTCAAATCAAATGGTAAAATGAGCTCACAAAAAGATTTGAAAATAAAAGCAGAATTATTAGGATTATACTTCAGTCAAGTTGTGCCCATTTCCCACCAGGGTTATAGGAGTTTCCTAGGTGTTCATCAACAAATGATATTTCATTAAAAGACAATCATTACCAATGTGACCTGGGAAATATGTCTTGTTGTTTTCTTATGTATTTCTTTTGCTCTTAGTTGGTTTAATGTCTTTCATTTTTCTACTGAATTCAAAATATATTTAGGATAATACCATTTTTTACCTTTCTTTTTGTAAATAATCTCCCAGTTTGTCATTTGCATTTAGTTACAATTTGTGATTTTCATTTTATAAATAAGATCTTTTAAAATTTTATGCAGTAAAATAGTTAAATCTCTTCCTCTGGAACCTTTTTCACTGGTTTTATTATTAAAATAAACGTTACCAACCAGAGACTAATTAGTCTTCATCTCTCTTTTTCTCCCTGCAGTTTGATATGTTCCATTAAATGCCTTAAGCTCTCCAGGGCTTACTGTGGTATATGGTCAAAGGATGTTTTTGTTTACTTCCATTTAACAACACCTCTCCAATCAGTAGCCAACCCGTTCCCACCAATGTTAACTGTACAGTGAGTTGTTCTATACACTGAGGTCTCTTTCAGAGCTCCTCTGCGCCAATCATCTGTCTGCTGAGGAAAGGGCCAGACCACATTGTTGTAATCCTCAGAGTTTGCACATTTTACTATCTAGTAGGAGAAGCTGCTCTTCATAATTATACTGCTTTCTACAGATTTATCCCCAGTTTATCAGGGAAAGTGTTTCTCCACTTGTATTTCAGGAAGGAACTCTGGATCTTTCTAAAGCCCTAATCATCACTGCAGATGGTCCCGCAGGCTCACACGCAGCGTGAGCGTGTACGGAGAGTACAAGGAAGGTCCATGGTGGGGGGGGGGGTGCTGGTGAGGTACCTGTGCTCTAAGGCATGGTGATCCAAATGGAGAAACTCCAGACCTGAGTCTGGGCCTGTCCTGGGTCAGCATGGGCCCCATTGTTTCAGAGCAGCACCTCTGGGGGTGGGCACCAAGGACCAATACTGCCCTACAAGGTGGTGATCAGGGAGGGATGCGACAGCAGGAATGAGAGCACCAAGTGTGGTCACCATCACATGAGACAAGTGGGACCTACTCCCAGGATTCCTTATCTCAGCCCAAGAGTCCAACTTCAATACGCAGTGGAACACGTGTACCTCGTGTCTTCCTGACATGTGAACTATTTTCTTAGAGTAAAACTTCATAATTTATATTCCCTCAAGGAAAAATGATTTTAAAAAATAATTTTGTCTGGGCGTGGTGGCTCATGCCTGTAATCCCAACACTTTGGGAGGCCGAGGTGGGTGGATCACCTGAGGTCAGGAGTTCAAGACCAGCCTAGCCAACATGGTGAAATCCCATTTCTACTAAAAATACAAAAATTAGCCAGGCTGCTTGTAATCCCAGCTACTAGGGGACTAAGGCAGGAGGATCTCTTGAACCTGGGAGGCGGAGGCTGCAGTGAGCCGAGATCGTGCCATTGCACTTCAGCCTGGGCAAGAAAGTGAGACTCCGTCTCAAATAATAATAATATAATAATAATTATTATTATTATATTATTATTATTTTTAAATTTAGTAAAATCTTTCTGGTTTTACTAGAAAAGACCAAAGCATGAACACATGTAGGCACCCACAGGCCTTCACAAGCAGGCACACCTGCACGCATCCACCCCACAGGTTGCATAAAGGATTTTCTCCTGTAGTGCACACTGCAGCCATGGTTCCAGCCACCATGATGGGTGTCCACATGATGTGGCTCTTATTCAGAGAGAAAATTTTAGATTTTCACGATGTATTAGTTCCCTATGGCTACTGTAAGAAAGTATCACAAACTAGGTGGCTTAAAATAACAGAAACTTATTCTCTCACAGTTTGAAAGACTAGAAGTCTGATATTAAGGTGTCAGCAGGGCCATGCTTTCCCTGAAGGCTCTACAGGAAGTCTGTCTTTGCCTCATCCTCAATTGGCAGCCAGCAATCTGTAGCGTTCCCTGGCTTGTAGATGCATCTGCCTGTCCTCACGTGGCTGTCTTCCTTGCATGTTCACATCGTCTTTCCTCTGTGTCTCTTCTCCTCTTATAAGGACACAGTCATGCTGCATCAGAGCCCACCCTCATGACTGAATTACGTCTGCTAGGACACGATTTCCAAATAAGGTCACAAGCACAGATATCGGGGTCAGGGCTTTAACATATCTCTTTAGATAATGTTAAATATATCTAAACATATCCATAACACAGTCAACCAACCTTGTTCACCAAAGTCATTGCATAAACCAGTAGCTCTGTATCAACTCCATCTTTTTCCTCCAGGATTTCCATGATATTTGACCAAGGTTTGACCCCTATGAGTAAAGCAAAAATCATTAAAACAGCAATTCATCAACACTCTTTATCTAACTCACATCACAGTTTATTATCCAAGGATGTATCCAGTGATGGCAGCTTCTTTCAGTCGTCAAATTTCAATGTGTGACATTATCCTTAGGATGGATTTGAGTATGCTTCCAATTGATAATATTTCTTAGTAGGGAACCCTATCTCACATCACCCTTGTCCTTTTGACAAGAGCATTGTATACCCTTCAGTGTCTGGATGCCTACCTACTTAAAAATTTCTTCGTAGTAAAGATGGAATTTTTAAAAATCCAATCACTGCAACTCTGTAGGCCATACATTTCCCCCAGGGCAGAAAACTCTTGGTAAGTATTCTCTGAATATCCTTCAGCACAGAAGAAAAGGGGATATGGAAGATCTTAACATCCCTCTAGCAGTGACTCCAAGAAATAAGTGACATGCCCGTCTAGCAAATATCTCAAGAACAGAAGCATATTACATCTACTCCATCAGGGCACAAATGCTGTTTAAGTATCAGCTAGGTACAAGGTCTACTGGGCAGTTGCCCTCAATAGATTTATAATCGAATGGAGCAGCTAGGCATAAGCCCAAGAGCAGACACCACCAGCACAGAGCAACAGCTGAGAAGTGTCCAAGCACGCAGCTAAGCCTGTCACTGTGCAAGTGAGGTCTCTTGCAGCAGGGATGATTGCAGAGGACTTGGCACAAGAGGTGGCTTCTGCCTGGGCTCTGCAGGAGAAGGCTTATGGGTGGTTATTTCCAGGCTCTAGGAGGGACAGGAGATATTCCACATTCACATTCGGGACCACTAAGCCAAAGGCAAGACCAAAACGGGGCACACAACACCTTGACATGGTTTTCTAGGCCCAAGATGAATATGTGAAGTGAAGTGAAATGAGAATTGCCTTGCCCTTGGCTTGGTGGTTTGCAACACGAAGCTCTTTTCTGCTTTCTCTATACAGATCTCAAAGGGATATTGCTTATTTTTGCTTGAGAGAAGTAAACTTGGAAATAACCTAAATGCGGTGGTTTCCAAATGCTGGTCCTTGGATGGGCTATGTCAGAGCTGATTTTGGCCTTGAAAACAAAAGTTTCCCAAGGACCATGATAGGATCTGTCTTATTGATCTCCGTGCTCTTAGGACAGTGCCTGGCATACAGTACATGTTCAGTAAAATGTCTGCTGAATAATGAATGGAGATCTCTGAGAAGGCATGAAGTAGGTTAAGCTGAAGCAATTTTAAAAGAACCAGGAAGCAGATGCACACAGTAAGGAAAGCAGAGAAGACGGGATTTAAGGGGATTTGTTTAAGAGGATTAAACAAAGAATAGGTACATACTTACTACAAGATGTAAAAGACACAAATATAGCTCAATGTGGAGATCTTCTGGCTTTCCTAAGTGAACAGAAAGCCTTTTGCTTTGGCTAAGTTGCCCAGCCAGTCAGAACTGGGCAATCTTCTATGACCCTTGCTAACTGAGCACAAAGACATGTTCTTTCACCTCTTTCACCTGCTAACTACTGAATTATCTCCTTGCTGATATTGATTATCAAACTACTTTGAAGTCCACACCACAGTGTAGTTGTTTTTGCAACCCCCACAAAGTAACCATCTCAGCCCTCAAGACAGTCAATCAATCTAATCAGCAGGCCTTGGGTCTCACTGTCCAGTTTCAGACATCTGGATGCCGCCGTTTGTGTTTATAACAGGGGCAGCTTCTAACATTCACATTTTGTATAAAACCGTGGCATAAAACACAAGTTCTAGTGAGTTGCCCACGCATGGTTCAAAGGAAGAATGTGCAGGGGAGAAAGTATCGAAACTAAGACTTTCTAGTGGTGCTAATGGACCCAGAACTCCTTTTGGTTGCTTACTCTGGAGCCAAAGATGCAAAACAGGTCCTGGGGGAGCAAAGGCCAAGGAACAATGGCAGGCAGCCCAGAGAGAGAGGGAGAGGTAGCCAGACTACATCTGTACTCCCCTTAAACAGACACATGCACTTGTGTGCATCTACTCCTTTATAATAAGAACAAACACTGGCTTAATTTAACTGAAAAATGTGTTTTTCAGCTGTGTTATCTGAGTCTCTTATTACCATTTAAGGATTTTAAGTCTGGAAATGTGCATCTATTTGTACACTCTTAGGATGGATGTTCATTCTTTTTATTGTTTTGGGGCAGAAAATCGGAAATATTTACAAGAATGAAGGTGAAAGGGAAGAAACATTTGGTTCAACAAAAATAGCCATGGCAGACTTCAGGCTAGACCTGTGTTCAACACCAGCACTTGCACATTTTCTAGGAGCTCCTGTCAGAATTATGGGGTCCACTCACTTCCCTCATTGCCTTTGCTAACTCCCTACAATGTGTGTGTGTATGTGTCATATGTGTGTGTGTGTGTGTGTGTTTTGTGGGGGACAGGGTTCCTGTACTGGAATCATAAACCATATGCTAGCCCTTCATATAACAGAGAAAGAAACTGGACCCCAAAGGAGTGGAATGGAGGGGCTCAGGAAGCTCATCTAGAGTTCCTAAGGTCTCTGGGGTGACTATACTTACCTTATAGGATTACTGAGAATTGTCATTGAGATAAAGCACTTTGTCTTTTTTCCTTAATGCTGCTGGAGTACATTAGAAGACAATACTTAATCATTGTCATCTGTCTCTCTCCAACTCCACTGCCCCCCACCCCCACCCCAAATACTAGAGTACAGGTTCTGTGACAGCCTTTTTTCCTGATGACTGCAAGCACACAATAGATACTCAAATATGTGCCGAAAAAATGGGTCTTACGTGAAAAATGTTTAGAGTTGTGTCTGTTACATGATAGATACCCAAATATCAGTAGCTGTAATTGTAATGGATGGTGGTTGGTGGAGACACCCGGTTTACCCCCGGGCGGACCAGCTGCACTAACTCCCCGGCCAGTCCTCTCTTAACCCAGATAAATAAATACACATAGAACCAATTGCCCAATACTTTTCCCCTCTTACTTTCCTAAATCTCCACATTAAACCCAAAGGAAAATGAGATATTTAGCTCAGTGCCTCAGACATGGGTTGGTCTAACACTCAAACAGAAGTTCCTCCCAGCACATTCCATGTCTTTCCACATACTACATAAACACACTCAATGTAGATGCTTCTGCTATAAATAACAGTGGAAAGAGAGCTTGAGTTCTGTCAACCTGTAGCTTCCACTACACTTTACACGATCTTCATAGATCAATATACTCTTAAGCAGAAAGCAGAGATGGGATCGCTTGAAAGGATGAATTTTTTCTCTGCTAATCATGTGTAATACATATGTTTAAGAATGATCAAATGAAAAACTGAACTACTTCAAGAGCTATGCTGAGCCAAATTAGTGAGACTCAAGATTTAGGACAAATTTCAACATGCGTAATATCCTCTCTGGTCACTTGCCTCACCCTCTGTGAGACAGGCAAACCTGTTCACTTAGAAGGAAGGACTCCATATCCAGACAGCAGAGGGGTGTCAATCAATTTCCTGTCAACCACCACAGGGAAGACCTCAAGGAAAGGGAGTCTCTGATATGGCAAAATGACAAAGCAAGGCTCTCTAACGGCTCCCATGAGCCTTTCTCTCTTCCTGCCAGGCCCTGGCCATGAGAAAGGGAAAGTGACTTAAAGATGCAAGCAAAGAGAAGAAGATCCAGTGGTCTGATATTAATACCATATCATGCCCCACAGATGAACTTGAATGTACCCTTTTATCTTAGGCCCTGAGCAAAAGTGCAATTGCCTGGTTCCAATGGAGCATTTTAAATTTTCCTTCTTCATAAACACTGATCACTCCTTATGATGGACTTTAACCCCTTTGGTTTTTATCCCTGCTAACTGGCCCACTCTTGGCCACAGACCAAATTGCCCACACTGCAGAATGAAGCCTTCTGGTTAGCCCACAGGCAGCATGCATAATGCAACCAAAGGAATTTGTTCTGGACAACTTCATTTGCTTTAGGTAGTAATGATTTTTGAGGACTGGTAGTTTGTTGGTTTTCTTACTGATTCCTTAATTCTGACAGTTTTCATTATCCAAAAGAAACTATTCAAAAAGACAACTGCTTATATGTCCATTCGTCCCTGCTGAGGAATGAGTCTAAAGCCACTTTGAGAAGTAAAATTTATGATTTATAAACCTGTGCACAAATGGCTATGCTCAGTTTACCCTAACTCACCTCTGGCACCTGTCTGCTCTCTCACCCAGTTGAGAGGGAACTGGAGAGCTGCTTCTAAACCCACTAGGTGGAAACACACCTGGAAGTCGTGTTGCTCTCTGCAGAACACCATGGCACATTTATATGTTTAATGCCATCATAGGATTCAGGAACAATTTTACTAGCAGTAAAATAGGATGATGTTATATGTATGCATTATAAAATCACAGCCAAGACCACACATGTCCATAAAGAAACATGCTATTGAACCACACATGATAAGCTATTTCTGAGTTTTTCCATTAGTGCCATTCCTTTTCTTTTTTTTCAGCTGCTAGTGCTCAGTGGCAGACAGACAACAGCAGTTGCCAAAGGTTTAAGAAATTATTATTATTATTATTTTTGGGGACGGAGTCTCTCTCTGTTACCTAGGCTGGAGTGCGGTGGCGCGATCTCAGCTCACTGCAAGCTCGGCCTTCAGGGTTCACGCCATTCTCCTGCCTCAGCCTCCCGAGTAGCTGGGACTACAGTCGCCCGCCACCGCGCCCAGCTAATTTTTTGTATTTTTAGTAGAGATGGGGTTTCACCATGGTCTCGATCTCCTGACCTCATGATCCGCCCACCTCGGCCTCCCAAAGTGCTGGGATTACAGGCATGAGCCACCGCGCCCGGCAAGAAATTTTATAGACAAAATCCATAAAGCTGGCCGGGCGTAGTGGCTCATGCCTGTAATCCTAGCACTTTGGGAGGCCAAGGCGGGCGCATCACAAGGTCAGGAGATCGAGACCATTCTAGTTAACACACTGAAACCCTGTCTCTACTAAAAATACAAAAAATTAGCCGGGCGTGGTAGTGGGCACCTGTAGTCTCAGCTACTCAGGAGGCTGAGGCAGGAGAATGGCGTGAACCTGGGAGGCAGAGCTTGCAGTGAGCCGAGATCATGCCACTGCACTCCAGCCTGGGCAACAGAGCGAGACTCTGTCTCAAAACAAAAAACAAAACAAAACAAAACAACAACAACCCATAAAGCTAAGAAGACAATTCATTAGCTTTTTAAAAAATTATTTTTACTAATCAGGAAAAGATGGCCATTGTTTTATCTCGATGGAGAGACTTGGTCTGGCAGATGAGAATCTCTGGCCGGGGCTATGGATGGAGTCTTGGATATGGTATACAAAGGCCTGGGTTCATTTCAGGATCACTCCCTCATCCATCACAACATTCCCTTTATGGGATATGAAGTTCAAGGAAGGGAACTCTGAGCTGCCGGCTCAGCAAAGCCAAAGGAGAACCCGGGGCATGAGAAGTTGGCCCTCTAACTCACACCCATAGCAAGGGCCCTGGGGTTACCTGAAGCTTAGGACAGGAAGATGAAGAGTTTGTTAGTTGTCCTAAAGTAACCGCCAGAGTTAAGGGATGAAATACAAATCCTCCAAGGATGAAGGAGAGGAGCTGCTGCCTACCAGCTGCCAAAACACACACTGCTGGCCTTAAACCTAATTGACTAGCCTTGGAAAAGCTAGACGTGGTTTCTGTGCCATCAGCATTCCTTATCAAGGATTCTAGACTGGCCCCATGATCTACTCTTGGCCATGAGGGTCTTTCTACCTAGCAGCAGAGGGCAACATGCTGTGGCAGAAGAAACTTGCCTCAGCCTGGGAAACACCTTCCAGACTCACAGCCCCTGACCATGTACTAGAGTTTGTCTCCCTCACATACCCGCAACAAAGAGACCTCAAGTTACCTCCTGGCCTGCCATCAGCCATGCCTAGTGCTGACATCTGCCTGCGTGTTCATGGGTATAGGAGTCCCAGTTAAAGGTCCTGGATGCTTTTCATTAACTTTCATTTAAACTTCTAAAATAACTCAAGCTACTTTCTTTCACATTTGGATTCAGCATTCAAAGGTGGGTCTGAGTAATGCTAAATCACAGACACAACTGGTTTGAATCAAAAGTACAATTTAGGCCGCCCGTTTCTTCCTGACACATCCTAGCTGGTTTATGCATAAGTGTGCATGCACACACACACAACTATAAGGAAATACGCCAACAGGTTAACAGTGATTATCTTTGTTGAGATTAGAGGTGAATTTTTTTTGTCTTCTTTAACCTTTTCCCAAGTTTTTATAACAGTAGTATTACAATTATAATCATAAAAAGAAAAAGGATTGTCAAGTTTTTGTTCTTGAGTCTTTGTGGGGATGATAATAATACCTGGGTCTTACTGGGGAAGAAAACAAACAACAAAAGACAAAAGGATAAATATCATTTTAACTGGGAAGTATTTTAATTCCAGGCTTCCCAATATCACAGGGTCCACAGCACGTTACACAGTAAACCAGAGCAGAAGCTCATTCTTCGCCACGTGTTCGTAGCATGCCTGCCGGCTCTGGGCCAGTCAGGGTGCTGGGACACCATGCTGGGAGACAGAGACCCCATCCTTGAGCAGGCAACCACAACTTGGAGAGACAGGGATGGGCAACACCACCACAGCAGAGAAGAGGTGCATACATGGGCTTTAAAAGCGCATGCCCAAGGCAAGGGGGTGGGGGTACAGCCGAGGTGGGAGAAGGGGGTGGCAGGTGGGCAGGAGTTGAAGGGTGAAGGGTCCCCTTAGCCAGGGGACTGACTTTATGCTACAGGCACTGGGAAGCCACTGGCAGGTTTTGGATGTGACCGAACTGTTTTGGAGGGTGGCCAGGAGCACAGGTTCAACATAGTGAGGGCCTGAGTCAGGCAAGGCACGGGATGGAAGAGAGGAAGGGAGGTTCTTTTTTGTCTTGTTTTGTTTTTAATTATACTTTAAGTTCTAGGGTACATGTGCACAACGTACAGGTTTGTTACATATGTATACATGTGCCATGTTGGTGTGCTGTACCCATTAACTCGTCATTTACATTAGCTATCTCCTAATGCTATCCCTCCCCATTCCCCCCACCCCATGACAGGCACCGGTGTGTGATGTTCCCCTTCCTGTGTCTAAGTGTTCTCATTGTTCAATTCCCACCTATGAGTGAGAACACGCGGTGTTTGGTTTTTTTGTCCTTGCGATAGTTTGCTAAGAATGATGCACACGTATGTTTACTAGGGAGAAGGTTCTAGAAACATCTGGGGGTCTTAAGCAATGAAGTATAGAGGGGAGGGGAGGAAGGAGCCAGGACAACCTTGAACAAGACAGGAAGAACAGGAGGAGGAGCTGGACTTCTGTGTTTCGGTGGCAGGAGCTGGGTAGAGGCAAAGACAAGCTCAGCATCTGACCTCTCCCAGGTAAGCCCATGAGTGCTTTTCTTTCATTATCAAACGCCATTCTGGCCTAAGCTTTGTGTGCTTACTATCCTAAAAAATGCTTCTTGCAGTAGGAAGTCCACATCTCAGGAATTCTGTTAATTCTTAAATCTGTCTCAAACACATACAACGCGGAAACCTCCCTACATTAGACACCTTCACCTTCACGACATAAGGGGGCAGGGACTACTCACCTCTTTTCGTGTCCACAGCAGTGACAGCCTGAATTAGGAGAGGCGCGTTGGACTCCGAGTACTCTACAAAGACGAGCAGCAGCTTCAGGGCTGTCTTCACCACCAGGCGGAACTGGCAGAAGAGATAAAACCATCACATCGCTGCCCAAGGCCCTGTGCACCTGAGAGCATCTTCCTAACCGCAGCTGGCACCCAGCATTTCCCAGACGAGATGCTCTCAGCGATTAAACGGATTGCTTCACAGATCCTCACAGTCCCTCATTAGAGGCCTCAGAAGGCAGGTGTTAGTACTATCCCCATTGTGCAGATCAGGAAACTGAGGTACAAAGTTCCCTGTATGCAGTCACGCAGTAAAAAAACAGAACCAGGACGTGAACCCAGGACGCATAGCTCCAGAACTCACACCTGGCAACTCTCAAAACACAAGCATTTGCTGAATCAATTATATCTTCATTTTACCCCAACTATATAACATCGTAAGGTAGGCATAAGCACAGTTCTTACTTTTCCAGTTGAAGAAGCAGAAATAGCAGGTTAAACAATTCATCCAAAGTCACAACAGCCAGCTTAGGTGGAAGGGAACTGGAACCAAGTCCCCCATTCTTAAAGCCAAGTAGAGAAGGCCTGGAGCCAGAGAACCCCTGCTCCCTGGATCCAGGGCTCAGCATTTGCCAGGAGCCGCATGAAGCCCAGAGGCCTTCCCTCACACAGGCAGAAGCCCCTCCCTCAGTATCCGCCCTCAGGGAGGTCACAGGTTATTCACCTACAGAAAACCCCAAACCTCCCAACTGAAGCGGCCACAGATTCCTAATCCCAGCTTTACCAGCCCCGGGGCTGCAGCCTTGGGGTCTCTGGGTCAGCCTCCGGGGCCCCTTAGGTGCTGGTGCAGGGACTTGCCCACAGTCTTGCCCTTGACTCCACTTCCTTCCAAAGCCTCCTCCAAAAGGAACATGCACACCAACTACCTCAATCTTGCCCTTGACTCCACTTCCTTCCAAAAGCCTCCTCCTAAAGGAACTTGCACACCAACTACCTCAATCTTGCCCTTGACTCCACTTCCTTCCAAAAGCCTCCTCCTAAAGGAACTTGCACACCAACTACCTCCTCCAAATGGGTTCAAACTGTGCAGCTGAGAAACAGCAAGGTTGCCTTGGGCTGTACATTCCACCCCAAGCTGCTGGCTTGTTAGCGGCCCCATCCCGCTATGGGCAAAATGCACTTTCAAGGGTAGAGGGGGCTTATTTGCACTGTGGCTGCAGGACCTGGAACTGCACTTGGCGCAGAGAGAGCTAGAAGGTGTTTGCTGACTGAATAAATCAGTCAGTGTCCAGATCAATCAATCCATGACCTCTCGCCCACCCCTTGAGCCTGTATCACTGGTTGTGGCAAATCAGCTCCAGCTTCTTCCTGTGTTCTGTAGCCCAAGGAAGATTCTGTGCCTCTTGGACGCATCTGCCCACATCACAGTGTTAGGGAACATGGGTAGAATTTATAGGTAAATTTGGGGGAGCCCAAAGAGGGAACTGCGTTGTGCCGTCCACAGGGAATAGCTTAAAAACACCACTCACCCCAAGTCATTCATCCATACTCATGCAACCCTTTTACCCCCTTGCTTCCCTCTCCTCTGCTGTCATACCTACCAAGCACACCATTTGTCTTTTCCTCAATTCCACATCTCTCTCCAGCCAGTGCCCAGGTGCACAGCTCCCTTTATAAGGAAACTTCTTCAAAGAGGTGCTGTAGCCCCTGGCTCCACCTCCTAACTTCCCTCTGACTCTTCACCTCAATTTGATAGGACTTCCATCACCACCTTGACAGATTACTTGTCAAGGTCACCAGTGGCCTCCATGGTATCAAATCCAGTGGTTACTTCTCTGCCCCCTTTTTTTTTTTTTTTTTTTTTTTTTTGAGACGGAGTCTCGCTCTGTCGCCCAGGCTGGAGTGCAGTGGCCGGATCTCAGCTCACTGCAAGCTCCGCCTCCCGGGTTCACGCCATTCTCCTGCCTCAGCCTCCCGAGTAGCTGGGACCACAGGCGCCCGCCACCTCGCCCGGCTAGTTTTTTGTATTTTTTAGTAGAGACGGGGTTTCACCGTATTAGCCAGGATGGTCTTGATCTCCTGACCTCGTGATCCGCCCGTCTCAGCCTCCCAAAGTGCTGGGATTACAGGCTTGAGCCACCGCGCCTGGCCTTCTCTGCCCATTTTTACTCAACGCTCAGCACCATGTGACAACTAACTGGTCTCTCCAGAAACAACTTCCCCTCCCTCTGGGCAACCAAAGTCTCCTGAGTGGCTCCTTTTTCATTGGTTCCTTTTGGGTGCTCAGTCTCTCAGTGTGGGAAGACCTCTGAGTTCACTCTTCTTTACTCTCCTTCTCTTTCCACACTCTCTCTAGGTGAGTTCATCCAGTGCCCTGGTTTGAAAGTCCATCTAAGATCAGATGCTAAATATTGCATTCCAGCCCTGACCAAACACCTGAGCAGGCATCATATAATCTCCTGACATTTCCACTCAGATGCTAACAGATTCACTGTGGCCAAAACAGAACTCTCAGTTTTCATTCATGCTTACCCCCTTCCACCTACCACTCCTAGCCTGCTCCCTCCAAGGCCCCCACCTCAGGACAAGGCCCCACCACCTTGAGCACAGGGAGGGGTTCACCTGTACTTCCCTCACCCCATCTCCACAGCAAATCCACCCCCAGTGCTGCAAGAGCTCCCTTCAAACTCTATCCCAAACTTGCTCCTTTACATTCTCTTTGCCTATCACCCTGGACCACCACAATAGCCTAAGTGGTCTGGCCTTGTCCTTCTGAAGTCCATTCTCCAAACTGCAGCCAGAGTGACCACTGCACCCTCCTTCTCTCAAGCCTCAATCACTCCCCATCATGCCCAGGGTGCTGCCTGTCCCGGCAGGCTTTCTGTGCTGGCCTCCACCAAGCCCTCTGATCTCCTTTCTTGACACCCCCTCTCGGCCCAGTGCGCTTCACATGCTAAGCTCTATAGTTGTGTGAGTGTTTTTCACACAGCAAAGTTCATCCATGATTCAGGGTCTTCTCATTGGTTATTCCTTCTACCTGAAAGCCACCTGGAACCAGTCATCACAGGACTGACCTCATCCTTCAGGTCAGAGAAATTTTCATTATAGAAAATGCCTTCCTGACTCCTTTACCTAAAGGAGCCCCTTGGTCACCATCACATCACATGTTGCCCAGGCTGGTCTTAAACTCCTGGAATCCAGCAAACCTCCCACCTCGGCCTCCCAAAGTGCTAGGATTTCAGGCATGAGCCACTACACTCGGTCTTTTTTATCCACATCCTTTATCATGACCTGAAATTGCCAAAGACACTTGTTCACCTATTATGCCTCTGTTACCCCTAAGAACGTAAGCTTCACAGCAGCAGAGAGGCTTTATCTGCCCCATGAGAAGGTGTTCAGTCAGCATATGTGTGAAGGGTAGGCCAGCCTGTCCCCCAGTCCGTCCCCCTATGCTGTGTGGAGTGAGCCCTCCCAGCCCCCAGCCTCCCCTTCTCACCTTGTAGTAGCCCCCAGCAAAGCCAAGCCTCCCCACCCCAACCATTGCACTGAGGGCAAGCCATGCCCTGGGCTGTTATTCTCAAGGTAACCTCCTCCCCACACAGGGAGCTGAGTACTTTAGAGTGTTGGGAAGTCTTCAGAGAGTGTCTGCCCTCAAAACTTGAGGCCCACAATTGCTCCTCTGCTTCTATTCTGTAGGAAGAGACTACATTCCAGTGTATTTTTCTCAACTACATGGTTGGAGGTTGAAGGGGAAGGTATGGCATGGGGGGGAGTTGCGCTTTGTACGTTTGGGGCTGAAGAAATTTCTTCAAGTAAATAAAAAGACCTAGCAAGTTCAGGCTTGGCAACTTCCTCAGTGGGTGGACTATTATTATGTGGTTTAAGCCTCTAAATGCCTTCCCAGGAAAGAACCTGGCTGCTGCCCAACCCACTCCCCCCATTAGCTGGTCTCAGCAGGGCCCCTTAGCCCACCTCACAGAGGCTCCCTCTGAGTATCTCTGTGGTCAAGGGGCCTTGACCGATACGGTCTCAGGCACCCAGAATCCCTGAGCCATTCTCCCCTATGTGGCTCTCTAATTTAGAAACCACTGTTTTCTAGCAAAGCCTCCTTTTTCTATTGGTCTCAGCATGCCTGTTCCTGTCTTTCTCTCCTCTGTGACACAGGCTCTGTTTGGAGCTCTTTTGGCACTCTAATTTGTGTTTTAAAAAAAATCCCCAACCATCTTCTGATTCATAACTTTGGGTTTCTATGAATTTGGCTTCTATTGAGTTTAAGTTTATTGTGGATGTACTTTTGGAAGCTTTACTATGTAAATTAATAATAAGCATATTAGTTAAATCACGTTAGGAAAAAAAGAACACTAGAACATTAATTTTGTAGAAATGCATGGTACTAATTGCAAGCATGTACTAACTCATTGTCAAAATATGTCCTGCAGGATCCTCCTCAGAAATACCTTACTAGCATTACTGCATTGACTTGAAAGTAAAAAAGGTACATTCTATCAAAAGAACTCTATGAGCCAACCTCATTTATCCAGAAATCATTTACTCTGATGCCCTCATGTATCTGGAATGCAGTCAAAACCCTTGACAGCTTGGAACAACCACAGTGGAGGCCACACACCATCTCTTTCAAGTCCAAAGACACTGCTCACCCCGTAGCTCTTAAAAATCCACCCCTGGTGCCCCTTGCACTTACGTTAGACACATTTTATAATAAGTGGAGTGGATATTAAGATTCACAGCCCACATCTGCTGAGAAGAGGCAAATCGGAGAGGACAATGACAGAGAAGGAGAGGCAGGCCCAGTGTGGCAGCAAGAGAGAGTGTCACAAACTAGGAGAATGGATTAAGTTGCAAGGATGCCAGAGCACACACCACGGTGTGGCCCAGACATGTCAGCAAAGCATCACTCCAATCTGAACTGTCTGATTTTCATCTCTGCCTGGCATGCCTTCACGTGGTAATGAAGGGTTTCACTACGACTTATAGGCTCAAGCACCTGCCCATTTGTCCAGCACCGAGAGAAATCAATCAGAACTGATTCTCGATCTTATGGAGCATCCAAGGCCATGGAAGATACAGCAGTCACAAAGCAGTTACACAGGATTATAGGGCAACAAGCAGGCAGTGTCAGCATCAGCGGTCTCAGGACAACCAAGCTGGCAGGGAGGGAGTATTTTCCTTGCCTCTGGAGGCTCTGCATGGCCACTTACTAAGGCCTTTGCAGAAGGAATTCAGAGCCTGCAGTGGGTGGACTGGCTGATCCCACGGGTAAGGTCCCTCGAAATCCAAGATTCTCTGCTTCTACTTTCAACAACATCTTGAGTACGGGGTTGCTGAGGACAGATGAAAACAGCCAGTTTTCTCAGAGGACAGCTCCGGCATTATAGATGAGAGCAAGGCCCAGAACTGGATCCAGCCAGCCCTTTCCAGCTTCCATGGAGCTAAAGAACCATGTGATGGCTTTTGGGCTCCTGTTCACACAAACAACCCCACTCTCTTTGGGCTGGAGAAACACACCAGAGCTCTAGATCCAGGCTTTGGGCTTTCTGTTACCTACATTTTCTTTAATTACAATCTAGGAAATACTAGTATTCCGTTTTTAGTTGTCTGTTATAATAAAGACTATGTTTGTGTTGTTCTAAAGCACGCAGCTAAATCACAGTATATAACAGAAATCTGAAATAATCCCCTTGTATAAGGGGGGTGCAAAAGCAGGAACATACAGATGGCTGTGAATTACTGCACATTTCATAATGATTTAGCACATTTTTGGTGTTACTGAGCTAAGCTTTACTTTCTGTTGCAGCTATCATTTTGCACTCTCAAAATCAAGGCTAAAAGCCTTCAGAGGACCAGAGATTCCCCTTGACCCAAGGAAGTGACATTTTCAAGTCAAGCCTCAGTCCAGGGACTGAACCTCCATATTCCATAAATAACTCAGGGCTCAATGTCAGCTCCACGACAGGGAGGCTGGGTTGGAGGGAAGGGTAGCAGGATGGTGTCAACAAAGAGCCTTGTTGCTGTTGTTTTATTTTCCAGGTCAATCCACAGGAAGAGTGTGGAGTTGCCTGTACAGAACCTTTGTATCTAGATTTCAGATAAAACGTAATCACCAAATATGTGGGAGGGTAATAAAAAACAGTTTCTTAATACTTTTACACATAAAAACAAACTGGAAGTCCCTTCATCTTTTATTGCACTTACAGAAATGCAAGAACTATACTTAGCAGGTCAAATATGCTGCTCGTTAAGCAAAAATAAAAGAATTCCAAAAAATTTTCAAATTCCTAATTTTTCTTCTAAAAATTCAACAGCCATAAAAAGAAAGCAATTTCCAAACCTCAAGACTGAAATTACAAAGGGGGTTGGAAAACCATGCTTCATTTTATTTGTTTCATTTTCCACTAAAACATCATAAATATATGCTATACAAATGGATGCTGGTTATTAAAACTGAATTCGAAAGTGGTAAGATAACTTGATCTATAAAGCTTTACCACATTGTTTACAAGCTCACTAGCACTTTAGAACATACTAGTATTACTATAAAGAAAAAAAGATCTCAAGTGACTTAGGACACAAACTCTTTATTTAAACATTGTATCCCAATGCCATATACTTAAGCTCAGAATTTCTGAGCAAGCAGCTCAGAGTGCACCCTAAAGTCTTCCTAACTGGTTATCAAACAATCCAACAGACATCCCAGACTCCAAATCTCTCTCTTCCCGACCTCTAACAGGTTATCTGCAACATGAGGTGGGTATTACCAGAAATAAAGAATAGGCATAAACATATTAACTAAGTACAGAACTCTGGGTCTTGGTTTGCAGGGGTCCTTCAAGGGACAGTGTGGAGACCAGGGTTGGCACATCTACCAGAACAGGAAGTCATGTGCACCAAACCCACATGGTCCAGCCTCAGGGCCTGATGGCCAACCTGCTTATGACACAATGCAATTTGCAGAAGGTATATTAGCCAAGTACAAGGCTGGGTAGCCCTTAGGATTTTACTAGTGAACAGGAAATCTTACAGAATGTAAAATAAAGCAGACAACACAAAATAATTAAAAATAACAATAAATAGTACTACAAATTAGCATTTTCTCTCTCTCTCTCTTTTCTTTTTTTTTCCAGTGCCAGGCTGGAGTGCAATGGCACCATCTCGTCTCGCTGCAACCTCCACCTCCCAGGTTCAAGCAATTCTCCTGCCTCAGTCTCCGGAGTAGCTAGGATTACACGCATGCACCACCAAGTCCAGCTAATTTTGTATTTTTAGTATCTAAAATAATGTTTATTTAAATAACTATTTTAAAATAATCTAAAATAATCGTCTAATACGTTGGTCAGGCTGGTCTCGAACTCCCAACCTCAGGTGATCCACCCTCCTCGGCCTCCCAAAGTGCTGGTATTACAGGCGTGAGCCACCGCACCTGGCTGGCATTTTCTCTATTGAGATAAAATTCTGGGGTTTAGATGAAGGTTTTATTACCGCAGAAAAGGCCTATATGACCAAGTGAATTTCTATCCTACCTTAACTCTGCTTATCTTTGGGAAATAGGATGCCTGAGGTCAGAAGTTTCCCCTCCTGACTAAACAGGGTCCAACTGCTGAGATCCAGGGTGGCCTCTCACTTGGCCTCTGAAGAGTTTCTAACTTCATTATCATCTAATTCTCATGCAAAAAGATACTTCCACCAGCACCCTGACAGTTGATAATCACCATGACAACAATCAGAAGAAACCATAAAAGGACAAAAAGAAAAGTTGCATTCCAGTTTCAGAAGCTCCCCCACTACCATTTCCAGAAAAGACATGACTATTCCTTCCCTTGCTTTTAATGCCCCAACCCCTTCATTAAAGATGCCCTGTATCTGTGACTTCCCTTGAACAGAGGAACTGATTTGTGAACCATGCTTCCACTTCTCAATTCCATGGCCATCGAATAAAGCCTGCACTGCTTGGTGCTCCCTTTTGGTTTTGTGTATTCGCTTCACAGCACAATTAGAGAAACACCCCCTTTTGCGGGGACTGGCTTTGTCAGTAAGAACTTCTTTAAAGAACCATTAATAAAAGTGGACAAGAATCAGAAAACATCCACTTGGTTAACTTTCCCTTAAGACATTCAAGGTAATTATGAATAACTGACAAAAAGTAACATGCGGCTGGGCATGGTGGCTCGTGCCTATATCCCAGCACTTTGGGAGGCCGAGGTGGGCAGATCACGAAGTCAGGAGTTCGAGACCAGCCTGACCAACATGATGAAACCCTGTCTCTACTAAAAATACAAAAACTAGCTGGGCATGGTGGCACGCACCTGTAATCCCAGCTATTCAGGTGGCTGAGGCAGGAGAATCGCTTGAACCCAGGAGGTGAGGTTGCAGTGAGCCGAGATGGTGCCACCGCACTCCAGCCTGGGTGACAGAGTGAGACTCTGTCTTAAAAGAAAAACCAAAAAACAAAACAAAAAAAAAAAATGCACATCTTTTATTGTCTACATAGGAATACCAAAATCCCTGCACTAAGATATTGCCCGAAGGAGCACCTTGGTACGCAAAATGCAATTCTTGGTTGAGGGAAATCAACAAGATTGGGTACTTTCTAGTTGGCAGCATTCCCATTTTCAAATGCAAAACTTCACATTCTAAGGAGGCTATGTAACTTGTCGCATAGCTCATTTCTGGAAGAAGTTAAAGAAAAACCCAGGTCAATCTGATTCTTTCCACTATACTATGGAGGTTTCCATCTTTCACTGTGGTGCAAAAACTTAAGCCTTGGGAAAAATGTGAGTAATATTATCTTCTGAGTAACAATAAAGGTTAAAGAACTCTCTTAAGTAAATAACCAGCCCTGGAAACACGACAATGAACAGCTAAATCCCAGGTCTGGCAAACGTGCTGTTAGAAGAGTGTGGCAGGCAGCTCACATCTCTTTGGAGTAGGGGGAGAAGGGCTGGCAGACGGGGGCTGGAGTGGAGAGTGGCAGAACCCTGCAGGCTCCCAGAAGTCTATGCTGCTTCTGGTTCTCTTGCCCATCCAACTCTCCTAGAAAAGGGTAGAACATCTCTCTGGGAGGAACAGCATGCTGCCTACTTTGGTGTTTTTGCATTTCCCTAAATGTTCTTGCAGATTGGAGCCACCCACTTCTACTCTTCCTCCAACTGCTAAAACTCAGCTGGTTGCCCTGGGCTACAAGGACAGAAGAGTCAAAGGTGTACCCTTAGTTTCAGCTTCTTGAGTTCACAAGGATAACGTCTTTGTAAGTTAAAATTTGGGTTTATCAGCAAGCCTCTTAAGAATTGAGGAACCACAGTCAGCTCCCTGAAGATGATCATCTCAGAGTGAATGGAAGAAACTGCTATTTAGCCCTGTGTCTGGAGACCCGTCTGGACAGTGGGGCCTCTTCAGCCTGCTGCCCTCTTTGAGGCCTGGCCTGAATCACTTCTCTCTCACTCTGAGATCTTCCTAAAACCATAACTAGTGAAACTTGCTTTTTCCCTTTTTTCTCCTACTGAGATTATTCTCACATGAGGGCCTCTAATATATCAAATCAGTGAGAATGAGTGTTCTGGGTATGCACAGCCAAGTGGCCGGCAGAAGAGCAACAGCCCTAAGGGAGAAGCTGGCACTTTATACCCACAATGACTCCAACACAAATATTACATGACTATGCCATTAAAACCCACAGAATTTTAGAAATCTCATCTAATATAATGTTGATAAACATGCAAAAATTCAAACACAACCTCATTCACTAAACTATTCTTATGCCATTAGAAACAAAGCTCTTTAAATACAGCATAGCATTGGAAACAATTCAATTAACAAGATGAGAAAAGTCAAAGGAATAATAGTACATTCATATGACTGTATATTATGTAGGCATTCAACACTGCAGTTTAAAAATGTTGTAGTAACACAGGAAATGCTTAAAATATACTTAGAGTTAACTTTGTAAGAAAAATTCAAAGAAAAATCAGAAGAAAAGGTACCAAAAAATGATGACCTTTATGTGGTAGTGTTTCCAGGTAATTTTTATTTTACATTTTTTGTATTTCTAAACTTTTATACAAAGAGAATATGTTACTTTTATAATCACAAAAAATTCAGTAAATGTTTTAAAAAGTTATTTTTTACTATCAAGATTTCCATACTACACCAGTAAACTTGAGCTATTTTAGTTTTTTGAGATAGGGTCTATGTGTTATTCAAGCTGATCATGAACTGGGATCCAGGGATCTTCCTGTCTCAGCCTCCCCATAGCTGGGACTACAGGCCAACATGCCCACTTGCCATATTTTTTCTTTAATCTGTTATCTTTAACTGCATTATTAAAAGAATTAGTCTTAATCAAATTTCTATTAATGAAACATATTTCAATTCAATTAATGTGGGAACTATAAACACAACATCCAATATTAAGGATGGATTTAAGACACTAGTACAATTCAAGGAACTAACTAAATGTTCTAGTAACTCCCTTTACCTGGACCATATAGAATTTTCTGGCTGACTATATCTCACGTTATTGCAGTGTATTTACAGTGTTTTTATAATATTAACAATTGGACTTCTGGCTTCCAGCTGGAAAGATGTCGAGTGTCACTCCCAACCTAATAATAAGAGAGAGACAAACAATCTTTCACACCATAACTTTTCTTGAGCCCATCATAGAGCTGGGGTTGCAGGAAAACCAAGTAGCCTGAAATCTAGGGAGGGAGTGTGTTCTCTACACCCAGAAAGGGTGAGAGGCCAGCAATGGACTATCTGAGGCAGGGTAGGGGAGGAAAATGAAGCCATTTATGCAAAGCAGTCGGAAAAACTTAGGCCAGGCACTGTGGCTCATGCCTGTATTCTCAGCACTTTGGGAAGCCAAGGTGGGAGAATCACTTAAGCTCAGGAGTTTGAGACCAGACTGGGCAACATGGTGAAACCCCATCTCCATCCAAAACACAGAAAATTAGCTGGGTGTGGTGGTGTGTGCCCTGTAGTCCCAGCTACTCAGGAGGCCGAGGTGGGAGGATTGCTTGAGCCTGGGCTGTCGAGGCTGCAGTGAGCCGAGACTGTGCCACCGTACTCCAGAATGGGTGACAGAGCGAGACCCCATCTCAAAAAATAATAATAATTAAAACAATATAACCTCAGATAATAGTTTTAGCAAATCGTCAAATGTCAACTGTGGGCTACCATGAGAGCATAAACCCCTTCGAACTGCAGACACAAAGGGATTTGGCACCCACCAGTAGGCTGCTATGGCATTCACAAAGAAGCGGGGAGCAGGGCTGGGACCAAGAAACTTTCCCAATAGTGCAGGCCTGGCGGTGCACAGTCACACAGCAGGCAGAACAGCAGCAACCCTAAAGGAGGAAGGGAGCAGCCAGCACTGTGAAAAGACGGGAAACCCCAGCCAGAGCCTTCTCCCCATTGAGACAAAAGCCTTAAGCCACAGGAAGGTCGACAAGGTGGTGGAGGAGAAGGGAAAAGAATAAAACCCTGTGCTCCTGAGGGCAGGGACAGGAAACCATACTGGGCATCTCCTGTTGCTTAGTGTTTCACATCTTCTTCACTATTATAACTCCCATTTTAAAGATGAAAAAGCAACCCATCCCAAGGATGGTGCAGGCGTGTGTGACTCCAGAGATCTGGCACTGACTGTCAGATGCAGCATATCTTGATTCCAGGAAGGCCTTGTGAACCCAGTGAAGAAACACAGCTGGATGGTCAGAGTTCAGCAGCTTCCCACTAATTGCACAATGACCCTAAAATGCTCTGACTGATCAGTGTCAACCCGCAGGCTGCACTGGTTTATGCATTCCTTGTCTCTGTCCCACTATATTTTCATCAATGGCATGGAAGATCTGCTTATTCATTTTTTGTTAAATAAAATTAGCACTAACAGTTAATAAGAGAAAGAGGCAAAACAGAATTCTTAATTATCTTGAGGCTGGAACTCTGGCCTACAATCAATGGGGGAAAAATGCAAGCCCTGTATTTAAATGTGAATCAATCAATCACAGACATGCAGAATGGAAGAAACTGGCAGATAAAAATGTGTGACAAAAATCCGGAAGGCTTAGTGGATTGCCAGTTCAAACTTGAGGCAATACCCAGGGCTGCTGCTTAAAAGATGTAATAAATCAGAGGGGGGATTTGTGGAAGAATGATATCGTATCCCACCTACCATATTACTATTCTTTGTACTACATGAACAGAAGAGTTGGTAACCAGTATGATGAGGAGCTGAAAATTATGTACCCAGGTACTATCTGTAGCAGCCATCAAGTTTAGCTTGGACAGGGTTCATTCACATAGTGACTGCCTCTACATACTCAATGAGCTTCCACAGCAAGTCAGAGTGTCTTGTTCAAGAAAGCAATGCACAAGCATTTGGTTAATGACAGGTAATGCATGTCCCAAAAAGGAAGGCTTTCCACCAATTCCAGCATGCAACAGTATCCCTGGGCAACCTAGGCAAATGATTTGATGGTCCCTCTGCCTCTAGCAATATCAGGAATGGGATTGAAGATGTCAGGAACACCTTTAACATGACATTGCCATTTGTTCAAGGCTAGGATTCCATTATTTACATTAAGTAACTTACAAAGGTCTTCAGTTCTCACCCCCACATTTGGGTCATCTGAGCAGATCACACAACAGTGCCATGCCAGTGGCTCCAAGACCAGAGGGCTCACCGCATCTCCTCTCCTCGTCCAACAGCCAGTATCTCCTGGGGCACATGGAGCACCAGGCTCTATGGCACTTAACTCTCTTTGGAAATATATCCTTCATCTCCAAACCAGTGTGTCCAACGTTTTCTTGCCAACAAACCCCAATGTCCAACTCTTCAACTGCCAGAGGCACTGCCATATTTATAGCTGCAGAGTCAAACTGTGACCCCCACCTTTGGTTCCTTTTATTTTCTTATATCTAGAAATCTCCTCCTAGAAGGCTAGTCCTCAAAATGTCTCCATTTTTTCATTATTCTGTTTCTACTGCTACTCTCACCTCACAGCTGTGATACTGAGTTAACCCTTCCCACCCAGCTTTCCCATCCCTGTCAATTTCCCCTCCTCCACCACTTTCTAGACAACATTCTACACACCATGTTACTTCTCCTCATTTTGCAGTCCTAAAGAAACTTTCAGCAATGTCCCCAGTGTTGGGGGGTGGGGTGGCGGGCAGGCACATAGGCTCTCTAATGTGTATGACTGAGAGAGAGAGAGAGAGAGAGCAAGCAAGCGAGTGTGCATGTGTGTGTGTGTGTGTGTGTGTGTGTACATGCATGCAAGGAGGGCCTTGGCCAGGGCTCCTCCAGCTAGGGCTACACAGGAGTAGCGAGGCCTGCTCACCCTCACACAAGTAGAAGGGAGTCTGGAGACCTGTGATCAGCAATGTGGGGCACAGACGGAAGGATGAGATTCAATGGGGCTGGTGGGAATGTAGAGAGAGGAGGGCAAGCTAACCTGAAGAGCAATGCAGACAGGGAAGCTTCCAAGCCAGTACCCCGAGGCACCCCTAAGAGGCAGCAAGGAGGTGAGAGTTTGTCAGGCTCAGGGCCCTAAGGCCTTCCCTATGGGCCAAAAGAGGATCCACAGAGATAAAGAGACAGACTTTCCGTGCTGGGTGACAAAAGGGCCATGCTGTATATAGACTGAATCATCTTAACTCAATTAATTAGAATTCCAGATTTATGAAGAGAAAAAAATCCACATCCTGTGATAAGTCATGGGCCTGGCATCTGCCTCTTACCCCTGACTGGGGAGTTTAAAGATGGGCTCTTGTAAATAGAAAGAAACACTTTGTTGAAAACACTTTTTTCTTTCTTTTAAAAAGTCATTATTTGGCTACGAATGCATCATTTTCTCCCCTGGCTATGAGTCTCAAATATCTGCAAATATGCATTGCATAATGAGCCTCTGGCAGGCTGCAAAATCACATCTTGTTGCCTTTCATGGAAGAAAAATGAAGAATTATGAAAACACAATGACAAGATTTTTCTACTCCAGTATTTCCTTTATCAACTCTGTGACTGTATAAGGCAAAGGCAAGTGGATGTCAAGGTAAACTTTCCAGGTTAAGATACATCTGACTCTTTGTCAAAACAAAATGCTAGGGCCCCTGGCTTTCCTGATTTCTTAATTTGAATTGGGGAAAACCTATTGCAGCTGTATTGACCTAACTGTATGTTTAAGGAGGAGACTGAGGCTTCATTCTCAAAACCTAAGGGTGTTGGGTTGATGTATCTGTTGTTCTTTTCAATTTCTCACAACTCAGATGGGGATGAGGGAAGAGTGTCAGCAGCCACTCTATTGGTTTTGTAAATAAGAAGTGATCTCATTAGAACTATGTAGACTAGAAATAAACTTGGCAGCTACTGCCTTTGTTAAGTTTCAGCAACTTGCCTAGAGCAGAGCACACCCTGAAGAGTGGCAGGAGACCTTCATGTGACATCACAGTTAGTGGGACAGGCTGCAGCGTCACTGTTCCCCAGAATTCTCCTTTCCAACAACACAGTGAACTCCAAGATACAGGCTGACTCTTGGCTCCACTCTCTTGTCCTCATTGTGACCAGCACAGTGCAGAACATAGGAGCCAGCGACTATTATAGACCTTCCTTTGAGAAAATAAAATATGGAGACAGAAATCCACACAGATCCAGTGCTGATGGCCCAAATGGCTGGGGAGGAGGCGAGTGTGCCACCTCAGACAGAGGCCCTGAGGAGGCGGCCCAGAGTCCTGAACCACCGCTGAGGAAGCACACACCGAGTGCACAGTGTAGGAGGGGGAGGCTGGGAAAGCACAATTCCTAGAAATGTATTTTTGAAACTTTTTAATTGTATAATTTTTCCATGTTATTTACAAATGCAATAAAGATTTTCCTGTGTGTTCATTCCTTCCTGATTGCTTATTTTCCTTACAGAATGATTCCAAAGTAAAATTAATATGATGTTGTTGCAACACCAGAGACTCTGAGCCACGGCATGCATTTCTGTTATTTCTGGGTTTTTTTCTCTGCTTTTCTTCTTTTCCTCCTCTGTGGTCCTTCTCCTCCCTCTTTTCTATCTCTCTCTCTTCTTTTCTTTGCGCCTTTCCTCTCTTAGTCTATATGTGCTGCTATAAAAAGAAATACTTGAGACTGGGTAATTTCTGAAGAACAGAAATTTATTTCTCACAGTTCTGGAGGCTGGGAAGTCCCAGATCAAGGTACTGGCTGTGAGGGGCCCAGTCCCTCTGCATCCAAGATGGTGCCTGTTGCAGTATCTTCTGGAGGGGAGGAAGATTGTGTTCTCACATGGCAGAGAATCAAAAGAGAAAAAATGCACTCCTTCCACAAATCCTTCTTATAATGGCATTAATCCATTCATGATGGCAGAGCCTTCATGACCTAAACACCTCTTAACACTGCTGCATTGGGGATCACGTTTACAACACAAAAATTTAGGGGGCACATTCGGACCACAGCATTCTCTATGTCATCTCTCCCTGCTCACGGTGCTTCTTCCCCATACCCATCCCACCTTCCCTAACTTTGCCCTCACTCTATTCTCTGCCTGATGATGAGCTATTAGACTGTCAGTTTTTCTATTGTAAGCATGTTAGGTTTTGTTTCCTTTTAGAAATAGGGCAAGTTGTTGGTGTTTTATCATGGCCATCATAAAACCATAAAGATATCTTCATTCAGCTGTGTCATGTACAAAAAGTCATCTTTCTTGCAAAATCTCTTCCCGTCTCCCTAGCTTTTAGGTCCTCGAGACCATTTCGAGTGCCTTGGGGAGGCAGCCGGTTCCAAATGAACATGAAAGTCAGGGAGGGTTCCCAGCACAAGCAAGGAAAAAGGAGAAGAAACTGAAACAGGATATGAGATATAAATCTTCCCTTGGCCAGGCTGAAGCAACCTAGAAGGCCCAGCATTCCACTCAGCGTCCAAGGTCACCTATATCAATTTCAAAATAGAGTCACTTCCATTTTCCATAGAAAACAAAGCCAAAACATTCTTTTAAAAGATTTTCAGTCTTCCTAGGGAAACCATAGCTGTATCTAATATGAAATGGGGAAAAATTTTCTCATCAATACGTACTAGAAAAAGGAAAACTGAGGGGAAGATGTGAAGGCCACCCACAAACGTGGGACCCCATGGGGATCTGCATGCTAGCACCAGCCACAGAGAAAAGGCCCTTTCCACCACACAAGGACACAATCACCAGGATTTTGAGAAGTCTGAGAAGGAGATACAGCCTAAAACTAGAACCATGCTCCTCCCCAAATCAAACCAGGGCTGAGTGCTCCCAAAGGACAATAGAATCCTTGGGAGGCAGGTGACTCCAGGGGCAGGGCCGGGGGATGGGCTCCTGGCAGAGCACAGCAGAGCACAGCATTGTGCACAGCAGCCTGGAAAGGCTCACTCTAGTGGGGGTGGGCAGTGAACACAGGGATGGGGGACAGTCTGGGCAGACCACATGTGATATGGTTTGGTTCTCTGTACCCACCCAAATCTCACCTTGAATTGTAATAATTTCCACATGTTGCAGGAGGGACCCAGTGGGAGGTAAATGAATCATGAGGGCATGTTTTTCCCATGCTGTTCTCATGACAGTGAATAAGTCTCATGAGATCTGATGGTTTTATAAAGGGCAGTTCCCCTGCACACACTCTCTTGCCTGCCACCATGTAAGATGTACCTTTGCTCCTCCTCCGCCTTCTGCCACGATTGGGAGGCCTCCCCAGCCATGTGGAACTGTGAGTCCATTAAACCTCTTTCCTTTATAAATTACCCAGTCTCGAGTATGTCTTTATTAGCAGTGTGAGAACAGATTAATCCAATATGCTCTTCAGGGCCCCTACAAAGCTATGCTGATTCTGTGACCTGTTTAAGTCAGGTTCAAATTCTGTATCCAGGCCCTCAAGATCCCCCACTCCATCTGACCATGTTGCCCACTACAGCCACTCAGATCTCCACAACATGCTACCCACACAGCACTTTAACCTTGGTGCATCTGCACCTGCTCAGGACAGGGTCCCTTTTACTACTTCTCCCAAATCCCCCTGCAGTCAAGTCCCTAACACATGCTCCTCCACACGCCAGCAGAACCCAGAGAAGACCATGCCAGAGGCTTGCCCAGCGTTTGGCACACCTGAAGTGATGGAGTAGATCTGCTTCCTTGGCAGGACTTTCAGAGACCTCAGGGACCTTGCAGCCAAGGCATGGCTGGTGGTGATGTGCCAAAATGCATGGGGAAACCAGCTACGCTTTCATAATCAAGCATTGTTTCCTCAACTACCAAATAGGAATTATATTCCTTACCTGATAGTGGCCTCATGAGGATTAAATGAGATCATGCTTATAAAACACCTAGGATGTTTTATGGGTCGGATGTGGTGGCTCATGCCTGTAACCCCAGCACTTTGAGAGGCCGAGGCAGGTGGATCATTTGAGGCCAGGAGTTCAAGACCAGACTGGCCAACATGGTGAAACTGTGTCTCTACTAAAATCACAAAAATGAGCCCAGGGTGGTGGGTCATGCCTTTAATCCCACCTACTTGGGAGACTGAGGCATGGGATTTGCTTGAACTCAGGAGGTGGAAGTTACAGGGAGCCGAGATCATGCTACTGCACTCCATTCTGGCAACAGAGTAAGACTCTGTCTCAATAAATAAAAAATAAAATACCTAGTTTGGTGCCTGGCAAATCTGTAATAAACATTGATTACTTTTATAATTGATGTTAGAGCTGAAAGGTAATCCCAGATTCTTTCATCCATATAGGAACATGCATATACATGTGTACAACACAGCGATATATATGTACATATGAACATGAAATACAGGTGGTTCACAGATCTTACATCTATGGTATAACTTGGTATAACTTTTTTTTGGAGACAGAGTCTCAAAATATACTGTTTATTGTGTCAAAGATATGTCCAAATAATTTTTTAAATTTTTGAGTTCTTACATATTTAGGAGCATAGTTTTTCTCAGAATAATGCGGTTTTCTTTTTTTTTTTTTTTTTTTTTGAGACAGAGTGTTGCTCCATCACCCAGGCTGGAGTGCAATGGCATGATCTCAGCTCACTGCAACCTCCTGCCTCAGCCTCCCGAGTAGCTGGGACTACAGGTGCGCACCACCATGCCCAGCTAATTTTTGTATTTTTAGTAGAGACAGGGTTTCACCATGTTGTCTAGGCTGGTCTCGATCTCCTGACCTTGTGATCCACCCGCCTCGGCCTTGCCAAGTGCTGGGATTACAGGCGTGAGCCACCGTGCCCAGCCCTATGGTATAACATTTAACTAAATATTAAAAACCAAAGTTTCCAAAGGCACTTGATTAAAGCTTAAGAGAAGAGAAAATAGAAATGCATTAAAATCTCATGAGCTACTTGCCATTTAAGTGTATCTTAACATCTATAGAGCAGTAGTCCTCATTTATACTGTAATGGCTTGAAAAAAGCTGAATAAAATTTCTTTCTGCAAAACTGACTCAAAGAAAAAAGAAAGGCAAGTGATATGACAACTGAACAAAAGAGTCAACCGTAACTTCCCCTTACCTTTGACCCAATGAGAGTGTACAGCCACTGAATGGTTTCATTGTGGTTTATTACTCCATTCATTCCATCCACATACAACATAATCTGGCCCAAAGCTACAGAAAACGAGAAAAAGGAGACATTAAAGATTTATATAGAAATACAATCTTCAGTGATCATAATACCAATCAAGATTTTCATATTTTAAGTACATAGCATGTTAAGAATCAAATCTGAGGAGAATTCCTGAGCTCTGAAATTAGCTAAATCTCATTTCAGAGAGAAAGTGTCGAACACTAGAAGAAACAAGGGCTATTCCAGGCTCCTAGAAGATGCAATTAAGGCACCAATCCAGTGATTGCTGTTTCTGTGTGCCTTGATGTATAAATGCATGTTTTTCTGTTTCTATATCTGTGTGTAGTCCCAGACAGGACAAAGATATTCATGAGATGGTGTCTGGGTTGTGGCCTCCCACGGGGGCCACAAGGACAAACGAAGTTTCCAAAAGCAACCTGTCCAGTGCCCCAGTCTGTGGTCAGCAAGTCTCAGATTCCGTGGGATCATCCTCAATTATTCCAATTTTATTCCAATAGGTCAGCAATAAATGTGTAGTTAAATATTATGAGCAATTTCCCTCAAAGATTTTCAAGTAAAAAACATCAGGTATCATGAAAATACATGATATCACACATTCATCACATATCAAATCCTAAATTCTTAGTTTAGGAAAATACAGTCACCACATACTATCATTGTTCTCCAAATAGAAAATACTGGCTATGTTTTTTTAAGTAAACATTAAACTCAGGTTTTCAACTCCATTAGTACAAAGATAATCTGAATGATAGATAATGAACAAACAGAAGTTACTTAAAGGAAGAAGGATTCCTTCAATCACATCTAACCTCCTATTCATATTTCACCCAAAACTAATTGTAGTGCATTGACATTTTTCTAAACAACATTTTTTTTTATGCTAGTAACAGGACAGCTCATTTTAGAAAAATACAGAAGAATAAAGTGAAAATAATTCATATTCCCATACATTAAAGATAACCATTCTTAAAATATTGACGTATTTTCTTACTTTTCTTTATGCATTACACACACATACAAAGTTTATATGTGGGTTGTAAGAAACATTCTACACAAAATATGTTGATTAAAAAGAGCAAAACACAAAACAATATACTCAAATTCTAAGTATACAAATATATATGTAATATTAGAAAACTCATCCTATCCAACAGAAGATCAAATAAGAAAACCATGTTAGCAGCCAGGCGCAGCGGCTCATGCTTGTAATCCCAACACTTCAGGAGGCCAAGGCAGGTGGATCACATGAGGTGAGGAGTTCAAGACCAGCCTTACCAACATGGCAAAACCTCGCCTCTACTAAAAACACAAAAATTAGATGGGTGTGGTGGCGTACATCTGTAATCCCAGATACTCAAGAGGCTGAGACAGGAAAATTGCTTGAACCCAGGAGGTGGAGGTTGCCGTGAGCCAAGATCGCGCCACTGAACTCCAGCCTGGGTGACAGAGCAAGACTTTGTCTCAAAAAAAAAAAAAAAAAAAAAAGAAAAGAAAAAGAAAAGAAAAGAAAAGGAAAAGAAAAGCAAAAGAAAGAAAGAAAAAGTAAAAGAAAACCACGTTATTCTGAGAAAAACTATGCTCCTAAATATGTAAGAATTCAAAAATTTTAAAAATTATTTGGACATATCCTTGACACAATAAGCAGTATATTTTGAGAAATAACAGATTCATATTATATTTAATGGTAAAACACTAGAGATATTCCTACTAATCAGAAAATATGTTTTAAATGATGCTCATTAAACCTATGGATTATTTAACACTGCTATAGAATTTCAGACAAATTTAATAAGACATGAAAAACAATAAGATACAAAATTGCTGGAAATACATATTGTCATAATTTGCAAGTAACACTATAGATACAATAAAAAATTCACAGAATTACAAAGAGATTACAATTATAATCACATTTCTCATCCTAATGAGAAATCTGTATGTAGCATTTGAATGTAGCATACAAAAGTTTGATATAAAATTATACTAAATAAGTGGATCTATAACAAATATGTTAAAGAGTAATTTCTTTTTAAAATAGTTAATACAGCTAGTAAAATATTAAATACCAACAGAAAAAAGGCAAATATATTTTATATGAGACAACAAACTTGTTTATAATAGCATGCAAAATTGTTCACTCTCACTATAATAAAACAAATGCAAATTAAAACACAATAAGGTAGTGTTTTCACTCAAATCGGCAAAGGTATTTTAAAAAGAAATGATTATGTATCAAACACTAGAGAAGTTAAATAACTTCATGCGTTGGTAGTGGTAGGGCAAACTGGTAGAAACCTGCAATAAGGCTATCTAGGGCTATAATTATTTTGTAAAGTTACCATGTATTTAGCGCTCACTGTGTGCCAAGTTCTCCGGAGGGATTTTATAGGTATTATTAATAGAAGAGCCATATGTAGTGGATATTTTTACCTCCATTTGGCAGAGGAAAAACCTGAGGCTCTGAGAAGTGAAGGGATGTGTCCAAAATCTCCATCACTGCCTAAGTAGCAGAGCCCACTTCCAGCCAGGGTGGGAGAGCATGTATGTGTTTATACTAAGAACCTTAAAGTCCTCTTCAAGCCTTTCCCCAATCATCATGATTTGGGAAACCTATTCTAAGGAAACAGCTCTAAGTTTAAACAAACAAAATAAAAAAGGAAGCAAAGGTGTTCACTCAAGCATTATTTAACATACCAAAATAATAACTAAAACACAAACATCTATCATGGTTCTAGAACTCAGCATACACAGTCATTTACCAAAGCTATGTACTAACTTGTAAAATGTTTCTCATAAAATAAGTAAAAAGCCAGTATAAGTAAAAAGCAACATCACATAATTAAATAGGTAAAAAGCAACATCATATAATTAAACAAAACACTCAAATCTTCTTTTAGTTGAGATAAGGTCTCACTCGGTCGCCCAGGCTGGAGCAGTGGTGCCATCATGGCTCACTGCAGCCTTAACCTCCCAGGCTCAAATGATCCTCCCATCTCAGCCTCCTGAGTAGCTGGGACCACAGACACATGCTACCACATTCAGCTTTTTTTTTTTTTTTTTTTTTTTTCTGTAGAGACAGGGTCTCCTTATGTTATCCAAGCTGGTTTCAAACTCCTGGGCTCAACTGAT
Source organism: Trachypithecus francoisi (assembly GCF_009764315.1). NCBI lineage: Eukaryota > Metazoa > Chordata > Mammalia > Primates > Cercopithecidae > Trachypithecus > Trachypithecus francoisi. The sequence goes on from NW_022681464.1 coordinate 19,396,025, forward strand.
CCACCAGCCTTGGAATCCCAAAGTGCTGGGATTACAGGCATAAGCCACTGTGTCTAGTCATAACACTCAAATCTTCACGCATACAAAGAAAAAAAGGAAATCCATAAAATATTAACCATTGTGATTGAATATATGCTCTTTGGATGTGTTTTTCGTATTTTTTCTATTTTCCCAGTTTTCTAATATGAGCATCGGTTACTTCTGTAACGGAAAAGTAAAGACTGAATAATGTAAGGTGCTACATGCTTTTGTCTTTAGAATTTTTTACTAGTGCACCCACCCCTCCCCCTCACCATGCACCCTCCTGCAGAAAGACGCAGCCCCTACCTCACGGAAGAGCTCCAAGAATTCGGCACATTCTGCCCTAATTTTTTTCCCATTTCTTCCCTCCTTCCCTTCGCAAACAAACTAGCAAGTCTCCATGGAAGGGGAGTTTGCTCCACTGTCCTTTTCCCATTCTGAGTCCCACTGCTGAAGAGGCCAATCCTGAGGTACATTTTGGCACCTCCCTTTAAATCAGCCTAACCACACAGGGAGAGAGAAGGTAGACTCTTTAGCCTTCTGGAAGGTATATCCACAGGGAAGACTCTCTCCTCAAGGCTGATAAAGTGGGACTGAAGGCCTCCACCCTAAGAGCTCAGGACCTCTGGTACTGGCCAAGGGCCCAGGAAGCCAGGACACTATTACAATGGGAGAAGGCAAACTAAGATTTAAAAGCTGATTTGATCTGTTCCCTGCAACATTCTATTAACTGATGACAATGGAAGAGGTGCGTCACTACAAAGTTCACGTCTAATGGAATTCAAGTGTCTGATCACACGAATTTTTCATATTTTGGTAATCAAATCTTTCCCATCACATCTTTTTTGTACCCTACCCGCTGCCACTAAAGCAATCCCGCCTGTAAACCACTCCAGACACAAGATGGCGCTAAAGAGATTCATGTGGGTTAATACTGCACTATGAGCAGCAAAAACCCAACAACCTTAAAAGTGGGCCTGAGAATAAAACCCACACAGAAGAACAACACAGATGCCTTGAAAACACACGTCTGGGTCACAGGAGCCATGAAAATTCATGATTTGTGTTTTCAAGAAGGATGTGGAGGCTGAGACTGTCTATCAGAACACAAAGGTAGATGGCACCACAGGTCTAGGAAGAGAGGATTTCCTGTTCTGCCACTCATGGAACTTATGACACTGGAGGTATATTTATTCATCTTTCTGTGCATCAGTTTCTTCATCTCAAAAATGACACAGTTATACCATACTATCTATTTTGCAGGGGTGTGGTGAGGAATGAGTTAGAATAGTGCCTCCATTGAACAGAAGCACACGCTGAACAACTCTCAAAAACAGAAAACAGGGAGCAAGCTCTCCAGGCTAACCTTACCCAGCTGTGGGTCATGAGAAGTGGTGGAAGAACTCCTTGCCTAACTAGAAATCACAAAGATCTTCTCTTATGCATTCTCCTAAAAATGTATAGTTTTCCTCTTTATATGTAGCTGTATGATCCAATTTGACATAACTGTTATACAAAGAAGCGTAGATTGAAGTTCATTTTTTTCATACGTCCAACTGCTATAACGCCATTTGTTTTTCTATTTCCAAAAATCAACTGGTTGTGTTTGTACAGGTCTGTTTCTGTTCCATTGGTCTGTCCATCCCGTTGCCGATACCACACAATCTGGATCACCATAGCTTTACAGTAAATGTTAAAATCGGGTAGTGTGATTCTTCCTATTCATTCTTCTTTTTCAAAATTGGTTCAGCCATTCTTGTTCTTTTACCTTTTAACACAAATTCTGGAAGCAGCTTGTCTAAATCAACAACAACAACAAAATCTTTCTGGAAATAATGTATAAATTCTAGGAGAACTGACATCTTTACTATGCTGAATCTTCTAATCTATAAACCTGTTACGTCTATTTATTATACATCTTTGCAGATTGCTTTTATCAGTGTTCTATAGTTTTCAAATATAAATGCAACGTTTGTTTGTTTGGGATGGTATTTTTTGCCAAATTTATAAGTAGCTCACATTCTTCGGAGCTATTACAAATGGTGTTTTAAAAACTTTTCCATTCCTAATTGTTTATTGTTAGCATATAGAAACAAAGTTGAATTTGTATATTGGCCTTATATCCTACAACTTTGTTAAACTTAATTCTAGGAGTGTTTGATTTTTTTGTTTTGTTTTTGTAGATTTCCTGGAATTTTGTACATAGACAATAATGCTGTCTGTGAAAAAGAACAATTTTATTTCTTCCTTCCCAACCTATATCCCTCTTCCCATCCCTATTGCACTAGTGAAGACTTTCAGTATAATATTCAATGGGCGTGGTGAGAGTGAACATCCTTGCCTTGTTCCTAATATTAGGGAGAAAGCATTAATAATCATTTACCATTAATTATGATGTAAGACATATGTTTTTATAAATTGTCTTTTATCAAGATGAGGAAGTTTCTCCAATTTCTAATCTACTAAGAGCTTTCTGTAAATCATGAAGGAATGAATTTTGTCAAATGCTTCTTCTACATCAACTGATACGATTATGGTTTTTCTTCTTTAGATTATTAATGCAGTAGGTTACACTAACTGAATTTCAAATACTGAATGAGCCTTGCATCCTTTTTGACCATGGTATATTATTCTTCTCATATATTGCTGGATTTGATTTACTAATATTTGTTGAGGATTTTTTGCATCTTTGTTCATAATAAATATTGTTCTGTGTATTTTATGTCTGGTTTTCATACCATGGTAACGCCGACCTCATAAAATGAATTGGGAAGTGTTTCCTCCTCTTCTGTTTTCTGGAAGAGATTTTGTAAAATGGTTTTATTTTATCGTTAAATGTTTGGTGGAATTCACCAGGAAACCATTTGGGGCTGTAGATATTTTGTTCAGAAGGTTAACTGCAAATTAAATCTCTTTAATAGTTACAGTAATGGGGCTAGTCAGGTTATCATTTCATCTTGGGTGGGTTTTGGTAGTTTGTGATTTTTAAGGAAATGATCCATTTAAGGAATTGATCCATTTCATCTAATGTATCAATTTTATGTGCTTAGAGTTGTTCATAGTATTCTGTTATAATTCATTTAAGTGAAGTTTTATCTCCTTTCATTCCTAATGTTAGCAATGCATGTCTTCTCTCTCTTTTTTCATTTGTCATTCTTGTTGGTCAACTTTATTTTTCTTTTCATGGAATCAGCTTTTTGTTTCATTTATTTTCTCTATTTTTCTCTGCTTTCAACTTCATCAATTTCTACTTTTATTATTTTCTTCCTTCTACATATTTGGTTTTATTTTACTTTTCTTACTCTAGTTTCTTAAGGAAGGTGCTTATATTATTTCCCTCTTTTCTAATATATGCAGGTAATGCTAGAAATTTCCCTCATGCATTGCTTCAACCACATCCCACAAATCTGATGTGTTGTATTTTCATTTTCATTTAGTACAAAATGTTTGCTAATTTCCATTGAGAATTCCTCTTCAACACATGGATTATTTAGAAGTGTGTTAATTTCTAAGAGTTTGGACATATTCACGTTATCCTTCTGTTACTAATTTACAGTTTAATTTTATTCCAGTCAGAAATCACATTATATCAATTCTTTTACATTGGTTATGGTTTGTTTTATGACCCAAGATATGATTTATATTGGTGAATGTTTTATGCATATTTGAAAGTAATATGTATTCCCTGTAGTTGAGTAGCATTTTCTAAAGATGTCAATTAGAACTATTTGGTTGACGGTGCCATTCAGTTCCTTCATAGACTTGCTGATTTTCAGCCTGTCAATTCTATTGATTACCAAAAGAGAAGTATTGAAGTCTCCAACTACAATAGAATTTTTTCTATTTCTTATTTCAGTTCTGTTTTTGCTTTATGAATTCTGAAGCTCTACTTTTCTGGGTGACCTGATTCTTTTGTCATTATAATGTCTGCTTTACCTCCAATTATTTTCTTTGCTCTGAAGCCTACTTCTTCTAATAATTAATATAGTCACTTCACCTTCTTTTGATTAGTGTTTGCATGTTTTTTTTTCTGCATCCTTTTGCTCAACTATAGCATTATAATTAAAGTGGGTTTCTTGTAAGCAGCATTTAGTTGGGTCTTGTTTTATTTATTCATTAATGTCTGTCTTTTAATTACTGTGATTAGACCAGTCATATTTAATATAAGTACTAATGTGTTTTAATTAAGGTCTATGATTTCCAATCTGCTACTGAGCCCATCTGGTAAGCTTTTTACTTTGGTTATTGTATCTTTCATTTCTAAATTTTCCATTGGGTTCTTTATATCTTCTGTTTCTTGCTGAGACTTTCCATCTTTCTATTCATTTCAATAATGTTCACTCTTACTTCCTGAAGCATTTTCAGAATGGCTGCATTACAAACTGACAAATCTGGTATCTGTATCAATGTGGCCCTGGGGCGGTGATCTATCTTTTCCCATGCAAGTTGGGATTTTCCTAGTTTATTGTGTGCCAAGTAATTTTGGCTTACCTCCTGGATATTTTTTAAATAATGTTATGAAACTCTGGGTTTTGTTTAAATATTACAGAAAAATGTTGACATTTTTGTTTAAGCAGGCAATTAACCTGGTTCAGTTTGAGTCACAAGTTCTGACCTGTCTTCCGTGGTTCCAATATCAGTTCAGTTTTCAGAGCCCTTGCTGTGCCATTTGGTTCAGCTCCGTATGTGCACCGCAAAGTAGACAGTCTGGGGCCTGGGCAGTATCTGCCTTGTTCAGTTCTCAGTCATTGCTATGCTGTTTAGGGTTAGATTCATGCATGCAGTCTGTGTGGAGCTCAGAGGTTCACATAAAACTTTCGCATTCCTGAGATTCTCCTTCTCCTTTATATTTCTGATACTTTCAGGTTCCCTGAGGCTCCCTCCACCACTTTTTTTTTTTTTTTTTTTTGAGACAGAGTCTTGCTATGTCACCCAGGCTGGAGTGCAGTGGCGTCATCTCAGTTCACTGCAAACTCTGCCTCCCCAGTTCAAGTGATTCTGGTGCCTCAGCCTCCCGAGTAGCTGGAATTACAGATGAGCACCACCATGCCTGGCTAATTTTTTTTTTTTTTGGATTTTTAGTAGAGATAGGATTTTGCCCGGTTGGCCAGGCTGGTCTCAAATCCTGACCTCAAGTTATCCACCTGCCTCAGCCTCCCAAAGTGCTGGGATTACAGGCATGAGCCATCGCACCAGCTGAGGCTTCCCCTTCTTAGCCCTTCAGCCAGAGAGCTGGGGCATTATTTAACCTGTTCAGCCACTTAATTTCTATGACTATAGCCACAACTGTGGCCAAGCAGAAGAACAGAGAAGGAAAAAGCAGACTTCTGTGAGCTTCCACTCCACTCCTCAGGGTTTTAGGTGCCCGTAGACCCCCGCTGTTCTCACCATGGGATTACCTGGGGGACAGGGGGTAAGATAACAGAGTGAGAAACATGTGAGGCTTCTGCACGGAGTCCGTTTTCCTCCTACTCAAGCCAGAAATAGAAAGATCTTGAATTCTCTCTGTCCACACCCAAGTCCACTTCTGGGTTTTGTGCTAATTTGAGTCCAGATCAGAGAATACCAGAAGAAAATTGTTAAAAGCACCGTCAGTTCAATATTTCAAGTTCTAGTCTTCTTCCCCAATCTGCCTCCTACTATTTACTCTTCAGAGTCTTCAAATAGTTGCTCTGAGTATTTTATCCTTGAATTTATTGGAAAGACAATGGAATAGTTGTCTTTACAGGTTTTACAGTTGAATTCATTGGGAAAGACAGGGTCCTGTGTACTTACTCCATCTTACTCCAAACCAAAACTCCCCCTTGCTCTGGTTTTACAATAAGAAATCTAGCAGCAACATGGAAGGTGGCCTGGATCGAGCAACTCCTGGGGCCAGGGTCCATTCACAATTCTGTCTCAGCATGCTAAGCCCATGGTTTTCAATCCTTTCTCTTCTTTTTCCCTTCCTCTACCTCTTCCTCCCTTCTTGCCTTCTTTCTTTTCTTCTTCCCTTCCTTTTTAAAGCTAGTAGCTCTTTACTGCAAGGAGCCATTAAAAGGAAGCCTCACAGACCATGGCTAACTCCCAGATGCTTTGCTGGAAGCAGGACTGAAGGGTTTTGACTGCTCTTCCCCCTCAGCACTCGACACTCCCCACCCCACCTACCTCAGTAGGTCCTAAGGGGCCCTGATAATAAGACACATCACCCAGTAACCCAGGCTGGACACTGGAGCTCACTGTATACCTGCATTTTCAAATACCGCTACAAAGTTGTAAAGTCAATCTAATAAGAGCAGCAATGCATATTTTTCAATAAATGAAATAGAAGAGAAAATGGAGTACACTGCACTTATTAAGGGAAACATTGTTCTTATTTTCTTTTTATAGAAATATAATTTTTCTTTTCCTGTAGGTCTCCAACCAAAAAGTTTGGAATCTGCTATTCCAGACTCCTTCCCTTCCCTCATCCTCCACCTTCAGTGAGTCACCCAATTCCCTTAAGTGTTCCTCTGAGACAGGTCTTCTCTTCTTCTCCACTACTGCCCCAGGTTCAAATTCTATGATCTCTCCTGGACTATAGCAACTGCAGGTCCTGGCTGGTCTCTCGCCTTTGATGCCCACTCCTTTTCAAATACATAATAGATGTTCTTATCGGAGACTTTTCCAAGGCATTGAATATGTCAGCCGAAGCTGGAACACCTTCCGGTTCCCTCTTGCTCGGGACAGGGCCCAGGGACCCCCTACATCTCCAGCCAACCCTCTAGCCCTTTAGTTTGTTGCCCAGACCATCTGGGCTCCTTTGTCTCTGAACCTTTTGCTACCATCTCAAGGCTTTAACTCGAAACCTATGAATTTTCAGTGAGTTAAACATGCCTTACATTTAAGAGAAGTCCTTACAAATAAAATATACATTTATTCCACAAACAGAGCTAGACTTGAATTTTTAAATATGTTTTCTTACACACTGCAGACATATAAGGATCCGATACCAAATCAGTTATTTGCCTGCTTGTACATGTCCTGTCCTTCAGCCAAAGATACCAAAAATGCCATTGATGAAGTTGAAAGATGATCTCTTCCTGGCAAAATCATCTGACTTTTTGCACAAACAGCTCTTAAATACTGCTGCTCTGTGTAATCTTTTAATCAATCCCTCATCCATTCTTCCTTTTTCTATATGACAGTGAAATTAAGGTTGCATGTATTCTATAAATGGGCACAGAGATATAATCCTGTTTAAGGGGGTTATCTAGTTTAGGTCTAAGTATTTTAAATGCATTTTTTTAAAGCATTATTATAACTATAGATATATCACAACTTTTACCACAAACCAGCCCTTTTTATGTATGAGACAAGGCTTTGGTTTTAAAAACCAAGTGTCCACTTGCATATTTGAGGCCACAGAGTTCCACCATGAAATGTGAGATTCCTCTCACTGATGTGTGAGTATTTTGGCTTGTCTGTCTTCCCAGTCCTCCCACTCTTGATTTTCTTTTACAGAAGCAGTATAAAGAAAATACTTTGCTGTTGCCGTTCAATAAGATATTTTACCATTTGAGAATGTGACTGGAAATAATTCCTATTTATTTCTACCAAAAGCACAGAAAAAAAATAAGTGAATAGTATGAAACATTAAAGAAACTTACTTTACCATGGGGCAACATTCTGCTATAAGCAAATATCAGTGGTAACTAGGGTTTTATTTTGTTTTGGAATGATCTGTGATTTGCACATTGAAAATGAAGATGGGGAAACTGTAGGGTACAATCAGTTCTTCCAAGAGCTCAGCACTAAGCACCAAGATAGGCACTGCTTTCTTCAATTAGAACAGAGGAGCTCTGAAAATGTGCAGTGAGTTTTTAAATCAAAGTAATCTCCAGAGAGAAAAATAAAACAAAACTATTAGTATCACTCACCCCTTATCTTCTGGGAAGGGCTAATTCATCTTAAAGAAGGGATTTCAATTAATTTTAATCAGACCATTAAAATTCACCATTCTTAACTCTGAACTGGATTTGTCTACCCCTAATTTCCATGATTCACCAGAGCCTGCAGTAAATATTAAAAAGAGGTTGATATTGTTGACATTCTTGGAACTAAATGAAGACCTTGGAGTCTAGTTATTATTCTTTTCCACTGAATTGTCTGCCCTAAATAACAAGCTCCGGTCCAGTTTTCCCCAAGGGCAACTGTCAAAGAAATACTCTTTTAATACCTATTACAGCATGAAAATTAAGGAGAATAAGCTGCCAATTCTAGGCTGGAGACAAGAATTTAATCAGCACAAAGAGCTCCAACAAGGTGTCAAAGTTTTGAGTCCCTTGCTGACATTTAGCAGCATTTGCAATGCAAATTTTTCTAAAGCAGTCTTAGATTACTACCCTCTCTCTACCTTAGAATGACCATTTCCTAAAAAAGGGCCCCCAAAAAAGTTGTTAAATAAATCAGGCCTAATATTCTCCCCTAACACTTACAAGCTTAACTCTTAGTAACTCTCAAAGGAGGGAGGGCCCACCCCCGTTCCCTCCCCCCAGGCCTTCCAAACAGAATCATTGACATTGATGTGCTTCTTTCTGATAGACCTTCCTTCCTAGCAGGACATTATGTAGCTAAGCTCTTTGCATCTTCTCCCATCTAATGCACACAGAAGACTGGTTTGTTTCTGGCCTATTCATTCGCCTTCCCAATAGCAGCCAAGTTTATATCCCAGATTCCCATGCTAAAGTTTAAAAGAAGCCCTCATCAGCCACCTGTACAGAAACAGGTGCTTCATTACTGCTGGGCTATAGCAGCCTCAGTTACACCTATGCTCCTCACCCTCTCCCAGTTTTTCCTGTTCTACAGTTCCCCATATTTTAGATAAGGAGACACCAAAGGAATGAAGGAAAGTATAACAGATTAGCAAGTTTTGAATCTCTAAAAATTTTTGGCAGACTTCTAGGTTCTCTATGGAAAGAAAAACAGTCACTTTAATGATCTGTTCTATAATGATCTTCTAAGACTTACAACCAAGGAAATACCAGTGGAAGCACACAGCCTCTCCAAAGCAGGTCAGAGCCACAGGTGGAATGAACCAGAAATGGACTCTGCAGCAGGGTCAGCAGTGACTGGACTGTCTCATTCACTCTCATGTGCTCACACTCACTCTGGCTCTTCCCACTGGGACCTGGGGTGACACTGAGTCAATGACAAGGGTTTGGCCAGTGACCCTGGGAAAAGCAGCTCCTCCTGGCCTAGTGAAGGCTCACGCAGGACACATACACTTAGGGCATCTGTCCCTGACTGACATGCCTGCTCACCAGGTGACAGAAACAATGGACACGAGGTGTAGAGATGAGTAATTAAGCCCAAGCAGAGTGGAATGGAGTTCATAAACACCCAGATTCAGAGAAGGGTGAGGCTGATATGAGCCTGAGTAATCAGAGGAGGATTCATGGAGAGGTTGACAAGCATACCTTAAAGGATGGGGCACACATAGCAGGGAGAAGACACATGAGTTTCCAGGGCATGAGAAAATAAAAGGTACCAGAATAGTTCCCCTGATTTTTGCTTCTAGGACAGTACCGCATCAAGAAAACTCATGGGACTTAAACCCATGGAGAAGCTGGTTTACATGTAATCTCCACCATTTCCTACTTCCAAAAACTATGTAGCATACGCAGTCATAAGATGGAAGACAAGTCCAACCTGGATCCCTTATGGTTAGGACGAAATATGCTGATGTATTAACACAGCATGTGGCTGATGGTTGGCCGTTCTTGTTGATGCTGTTATGCTAATTAACCTCTCTGGACTTCAATGGTATCATTTAAGAGACAAAACGGTTTAACCCAAAGACCTCCAAAACTCCCAGCTCCAAGGTAACATTACCCGAAAGCCCCTGCGGGGGTGTAATATGAAGTGTCTGGCACTAGGGGGCTTCGACTAGGTATTTCTATCTGCAGTCTGATGTTTCAGACATAATTCCACAAACCTGCCTTATTAATACACAACCCTTCAAAAATCAGTGCTCTGTAAAAATCAGAAATATGTTTTTGGATGTTATGTAAAACAATAAGAGTATATGCAGCAAATTAATTCTGTACTTCTCTCTATTTAGGATTTCAACACTCTTAGAATTTTAACTTTAAAACCCCTCAATTTACTCAACTTCCTCACTAAAATTTCACCACGAAGACTCTGTGTCTAGAAACACGTACCTGAGGGGACTGGCTGCTGGGCCCCTGCAAAGGCCACAGAACCTGTGTCCTGCACTTACCTGATGGCTGGCATCTCAGGCCCTGACTGACAGGCTTGGGGTTCCCAGGCCTGGCCACAGAGGAGAATCATCACATCAGAGCCTTAAACCACTGCCCCTCCCCTCCCCACCCCTTGGATCTCACTTCCAGCACCTGACGGACCTGGGCATGTGCACAGACCTGGCATTGGTGTTGGTCAGGGCCCCATAGGTGAGTCTCCTGTACAGCTAGGGATATGAGCCACTGCTCAATGCTAAACCAAACTATTACTTTAAAGGCTGTGCTTGAGTTATGGCTCTCCCCAGCAGGCTCGGCATCAACACCTGGGTCTCACCAAAACCAAGCTCAAAGACAAACTCAGAATAACCTCAGTTCCCACATCCTGTTCTCCAATGAGGCAGAGAACTATGGATAAGGAAGAGGTAAGAGGCGCTGGTCCCCTTCAGCCCAGCAGGCTCCAGATGACTGGAAACGGCATCTGAATGTCATCCATGTTTGCTAAGCTGCACAGCTGCATGTTTGATAGACACGGTTTCAAAATTTCAACTCTTAAACATTTTAAAATCATATCATGCAATACAGTAAATAATGTTTTTAAACAAGACAGTCCCTTACTTTCTTCTCAGAGGACTTTATTCCTTTATTATAGACCTCTACAATGGGACTTTTTAAAAATGAAGATCCAGTGTAGTAGTCATGGCCGGGTGCAGTGGCTCACATCAGCACTTTGGGAGGCCAAGGCAGGTGGATCATCTGAGGTCAGAAGTTCAAGACCAGACCGGCCAACATAGTGAAACCCTGTCTCTATGAACAATACAAAAATTAGCCAGGAGTGATGGTGGGTGCCTGTAATCCCAGCTACTTGGGAGGCTGAGGCAGGAGAATCGCTTGAATCCGGGAGGCAGAGGTTGCAGTGAGCCAAGATTGCACCACTGCACTCCAGCCTGGATAACAGAGTGAGACTCCATCTCAAAAAATAAAATAAAATAAATAAAATAAAGTAAAATAAAATAAAATAAACAGTATAGTAGTAGTCACTTGCCTACCATTTAGCAAAATCTAAATTCTTGGGAAGTATTACAAGCCTGCCCAATGTATTTTTAATCATATTGGTTTTGTGTATTTTATGGCCTAGAACAATACCAACACAAGCATAATGGTCAAAGAACCAGAAATCTTCCTATTGTGACCACACTCAATCATCTCTGTCAGCTCTAAATTGATAGTGTACAAAGAACAAAGATGAAGTGGGGGTAAGGAAGATTGAGGAGCGACTCTGCCTAACGGGTATATAATTTCTGTTTGGGGTGATGAAAAAGTTTTAGAAATAGATAGTGGTGATGGTGGCACAACATTATGAAGATATTTAATGTCATTGAATTGTACAAAAATGGTTAACGTGTTTTTATGATATATCCACAATAAAAAAGTCAAAATGAAATCATATCAAAAATACTACTTCTCAAAAACCAGCAGCCTAATAGCCACAGCAGAAAATCATAAATGCACCTCAGGCCTCCTGACCTGGACGTCTGCTCTAACAGTCCTGGGAGGTGTTTCCTGTAAGACTAGCCTGGCCTTACAGAGCTGACCCATGTGACAAGGCTGAGTGTCCCCAGACCTCACCGTCACCATCCTGTCTCCTGGGCCAACACATTAGATTCCATTTATTTCATAGCTATTCCCCAGCAGCTGTAATTACGTGTTCATTAGAACAGAATTGTTTTGCCATCCTAATAGCGATTACTGGCTGTCAATCAATGACTAGTATTTTGTTTTCATTTCTGTAATTATATAAGTATTTCTCATGTTATTGGCTACTGAAATGGAATAGAATAAATACTTCAGACCATCAATTCTTAATAGGAGCTAGAAACATGAAAATGGATTCTTGGGAGCAAAGACATCTTAGATATCACAAATGTGTGCAGCCTCCACAGGGGCAGAATACGTAAACAGAATGTCTGCAGAATTTAAATTTCATGAGAGTTGGGGTGATTCAGAAAAAAATATATTAAAAGGCTCCTTAGGGGGATGATTCTGAACAGAAGGTTGACAAACACTGCTTTATACACTATAATTAAATATCTCCTTAAACAAACAAACAAAAACAAAGAGAAAAAAACAGCTGCTCTTCACACACACACACACACAAAGCTATGAAAGAAAGTGTTAATGAAAAGCTATTGCAAGGCTGTGCTGCAGGCCTCTCTCCAATCTTTCAACCCAAACTGTGGGGATCTATGAGAGGTGTTAGCCTCCATTTGGCCCAAATTCTCTTAGCTTTTCTAAAGTCTGACATACACACCCACTCATGCAAACAGTTGCAGCATTTGTTAAGCACCAGACACTCTGCTAGGGCCATTTGGCAGGAATCACCTCAGCCAAACGGACAGAACACTGCAATGGTCAGGAATGGAGAATGATCAGACCCGTTACTCCACAAGAGCTCTGAAGGGAAGACATGGGAGGTAGGCCAGGCAAGTGGTGGCAAGTGCAGCCTCCAAAGCCAAAGAAACTTGCATTTGAGGCCATCCCCACTGCCTCTTGCCAAACAAGCAATGTTGTACAAGTGATTTGACCTCTGGTACTTAAATTCCACCAATGGAAACTGTTTACCAACATCCTCAACAGTCCTCATTCCAAGGCCCTGCAACTATGTTTTGGGGAAGCTCTGGCTTTAGTATAAGCTTGCTTGAGAATGGGCTCCAGTAGGTTAGATGCAAGGCCCAGCCTAACTACCCTCAGACAGAAAGGAGCATCAGTAAGCAGCTATCTAAGTCAAAGGACGAACTTAGGCAAGATGTAACCCTGTTTTTTATGCTAATTCATCTACCCAAGAAGGGGTACACACTCACTCACTCACTCTGGGTGCCCAAGGACAGTTCCTGAAAATTTGGACAACCAAGCAGGTGAAAAAGTCTGCTGCATGTGGAGTTTGATTTTAAGGACCCTAGAAATAACACACCTTCCAAAAGTATGCCTCTCTCAGCTTGCTGCAACTGTCTTTCCCAGTGGATACCTGCCACAGAGAAAAGTAAGGGTCTAGAGTGGCAGTTAACATAATTCATGCTGTAGGACCGGGGTGCTAACAAAGCTTATCCTTCAGAGTCCCTCACTCCAACAGGCCCCTTCCCAGACTTTGGGAGGGGCACTAGCAATGTGTTCTCATGGTCCTATATTTTTATACAACTTGCACAGGGAAGTTATTTTAACAGCAATCACTTAAGGCCACGGGCTCTATCTAAGCTGATTTCATCACTCTCTCTCAGGTCAGGATATGATAATGATGAAAACCAAAATAGACACATCCTCAGGGAGGCACAAACCTTACACAAGGAAGGAAAAATAATCACTGTGCAGCTCTGTTTAAACAGCTTGTGTGTCCTGCCCAGGCAAGATGCTAAAATGTAGTACAGAGGGGTATGGAAGAAGTAACATTGGTGGGGGGCTGCAGGTGAATGGTAGGTAATTAGTAAACAATAATCACATAAAAATGAAGCCTATTATTCAGAAAGGAGGAAAGGGCAAAGTCAGCTTGTCCTATTTTAACAGCTTCCTTCCGAGTGGAGGAGGACTGATGTCACCGGCCCTGCTGCTCAGTTCATCTTTAACTCATTCCTCTTTCTGCTGAGCCAAAAGAAGCAGCCATAGAGGACTCTAGGAGGACAAACGACACTACTCAGTAGTCAGTTGTGGGTCGTCTTTCAATAGCAAGGTGACCAAACACTGCTATTTGAAACCTTTGGGGCTTTTCAACATCATCCTGCCCTGAAAACCTGAATAAGCCCCAAAAGAATCCAACTCAAGGATACTGTTAAAAACCATGAGTAAGTGATGGCTGACAGTGGTCTAAGGAGAAGGTCAGGAGAGAGAAGATATTACAATAGGTGAAGATGACCAAGTTGGTTGGAGCCAGGTGATTCTTCCTGTACTGTGAAAACACTGCTGACAATAGAATAGCTTGCCAGAGGAGGCAGGACTGAGAGCTGAGCAGAGCACAGGGGTCTGAATTGTGGGTGTGAGTGCAGGCGGGAAGCATTGTGACTCAGCAGTGACACCGCTGAGACGAAGGCAGCCCGTTCTGAGTTTTCAATCCATAAGAATGTGTACACTTTTATCAAGTTCCAATGATGACATACCATGGGCTATTTTAATATATTTTTAATAAATTTAGTATTAATGTTTTAAATATTGAAAATCTTAGAAATTGTCATTTAAAATAAACCACTAATATTTCACTGTATAGATATGCCTTGATCTTAACCTTTCTCCTTTTTGATAAACATTGATTCTTTCTAATTTCTCATTACAAACAATGCTATACAGAATGTTGTATGTAACATCTGTTTCCCTTTTGGAAATATTTCAGATATATTCCCAGAGGTAGGATTATTAGATCAAAAAGCTTTATAGTTTTTGTAAATCACTGTACACTGTCAATATATTTTAAATATAAATGTTTGCAAGACTTCCACTTCTAGCCAAAAGAGGAATAGAGATCAAATTTCCCCTTCTGCCTGGAACATATAAAAAGCTAGACTAAATATAACTCTTTTCAAGACACTGGACAGCAAGCAATAACAGAATATATTCTAGGGAGTTGGAAAACAATGGAGGTGAGCCCTCCAGTGGCCCAGCTTACTTCTCCTTGAGAAGATTCCCACATCATCACACAGGGAGGCGGAACCCTGGCATAGCTCATCCAGACCTCCAAGTTGGGAGACCTAAGAAAGCAAAGTAGATAGAACTCCCCAAACAGACTAAGACAGAACCACCTAGGAAAAAGAACTTGAAAATCTACCGAGGGTTCCCCTTTTGGGTAGTCAACAGAGTACTACTCAGTGCAGGAATGTATTTCAGTCAGGGAAAGAACCTTTCGAAAAGGATTGGAAAGAAAATTACCCAGCATTCATACACAGCTATTCCCACCAGCCAGACAAGAAAATCTCACAATTCATGGGGCATAGGGCACAACAATCAGAAGGATCTTGTTTTAGTCACTGGGAATAGTTAGCCCTAGATTCAATGTTTCTGTGGTTCCACCTAACGAATCTTAAAAATAATACCTTAAACGATCAAAGTGTTTACAAGTAACTGGGCCTTAGAACAAATGTGACAAATATTTATAAAGAATACGAAAATATCAGCATGTAATAAGTACAAGTCACAGTGTGGGAAATTCAATAAAAAATTGCCACACATGCAAAGAAGTAGGAAAATATGAAACTAGTTTGAAGAAAAATTAATTGATTAAAACATTGGAATTATCAGACAAGAACATTGAAATAATGATTATAAAGTATTCTGTATATTTGAAAAGTTAAGTAGGTACATGAAAGATAGTAAAGACACTGAAATTGAACTTTTAGGTGAACTTTCTAAGATGAAAATTACACTGGATGAGATTAAAAGAAGATTAAACATGGAAGAAAAGATTCAGAAAATTGAAGATGTAGCAATAGAAACAAACCAAAATAAAAACAAAGAAAAAAAGATTTTAAAATAAATAGCATCAGTAAACCGTAGCACATATTGGTTACTGGATTTCCTGAAGGAGAGAATATGGAGGCGGTGATAAAAAAAATATTTGAAGATATAATGCTGAATATTCTCAAAATTTGTTCAAAATTGTAAACCAACAGATCCAAGAGGAATAACAAACCACAATCAGAAGAAACATGAAGAAAATCATATCAATTCAGCTCGTAATCAAATTGATCAAAACCATTGATACAGAAGTAAAGAACAGAAAATAGACACATATGTAACAAAACAAAAAGATATAAGAATGGCAGCAAATTTCCTACTGAAGACAATACAAGTAAGAGGAAAATGGATCAACATATTTACAGTACTGGAGAAAAAAAATCTGTCATCCTAGAATTTTATACCAGGTGAAAAAATATTTGAAAAACAAAGGTGAAATAAAGACCTTTTCAGATACACAAAGGTAAAATAATCCATCAACAGCAGACCTTCACTACAAGAAAATCATTTGGGTATATGGAAAATGGTACCAGGTAGAAATATAAATCTCTAAAAAGGAATAAAGAGCATTGGAAGCACTGGAAAAGATGACTACAAAGGTAAATACATGAGTTTTTTCCCCTTATTTTAAAAATCTCTTTAAAAGGTCACTGGCTACTTAAACAGAAAAATAACAGTATTATTTTAACACTCGCAAATGTAAGCGGTATGACAAAAGGCACAAAGACTGGGAAGGAATACATGACACTCTTATTATAAGTTCCTTATACTATACACAAAGAGGCATAACATCATCTAAAGAAAGCCTGTGATGAGTTAAAGATATAAACAGTTGTGCCTCAGTATTCTTTTTTTTTTTTTTTTTTGAGACGGAGTCTTGCTCTGCCACCCAGGCTGGAGTGCAGTGGCCGGATCTCAGCTCACTGCAACCTCCGCCTCCCGGGTTTACGCCATTCTCCTGCCTCAGCCTCCCGAGTAGCTGGGACTACAGGCGCCCGCCTCGTCGCCCGGCTAGTTTTTTGTATTTTTAAGTAGAGACAGGGTTTCATCGTATTAGCCAGGATGGTCTCGATCTCCTGACCTCGTGATCCGCCCGTCTCGGCCTCCCAAAGTGCTGGGATTACAGGCTTGAGCCACCGCGCCCGGCCCGTATTCTTGGGGGATTGGTTCTCTGACCACCCATGGATGCCAAAATCTGTGCATACTCAAGTTCCATTGTTGCATCTGCTAAACCACCAGAACAAAAAGTTGACCCTCTCTCCACATGGGTTTCATATCCAGCAAATACTATATTTTTGATCCAAGTTTGGTTGGAGACGAGGAACCTGCTGATATGGAGGGTCAACTGTATTTACTGAAAAAAAAAAATAATGTATAAGTGAACCACACATCTCACAGTTCAAATTCATATTGTTCAAGGGTCAACTGTACTGTAAACCCTAAAACAATCATGAAAATAACAGAATTACAGCTAAAAAGAAGATTTTAAAATCCTACAAATAAATAATCAAAAAAAGGCAGAAAAAGAGGAAAGTGTAACAAAGTACAGATGAGACAAATAGCAAAGAAATAGTAAACTGACAGGTTTCAACCTAACCACATCATTAGTCACAGTACATACAAATGATCTAAACAGACCAATTTAAAATGAGATTGGATAAAAAACCAAGACACGATGAAATGAGTCCTACAAAAGTGATCTTTTCATATAAAAAGAAAAAAATCAGCTAAAATTAAAAGGATTAAAAAAAGAATATACCATGTTAATGCTAATCAAAAGAAAGTTGGAATGATTGTATTAATACCAGGCAAAATAGGTTTCAGAAAAATGAATATTGCCAGAGATGAAGAATGTCATTTCATAATGATAAAGGGGTCAATTTGACAACAGGAAATGACAAATGTAAACCTTAAGCTCTGTTTATAACAACAAAGCTTCAAAGTACCTGAAGCAGAAATTGATAGAACTAAAGGAGAAATAGTAAAACCTACAATTATGGTTGAAAATATCAACAATAATTTCAGAGTAATCTACATAGATTACAGAAAGGAGACAGAAAATAAGTATATAGAAGACTGGAACAAACCTATCCATCAACTTGACCTAATTGACATTTATAGGCTATTCCACACAAGAACAATAGAACGTACATTCTACTCAAGTGCTCATAGACCAGATTCTGACCCACGGAAACACTCTCGATATATTTAAAGGATTCAAGTCATATAAAGCATGTTTTCTGACCACAACGGAATGAAGGAATCAAGTTATAAATGAATAAAAAAATCTCTGGTATATCCTCAAATATTTTTATAGTAAGTAACACACTTCTAAATAACCCAGGGTTAAAGAACAAACCAAAAGAGAAATTAAAAAGATTGTGAAATGAATAAAATGAAAATACAATATATCAAAATGTATGGGATGCTTCTAAAGAGAAGTACTTACAAGGAAATTTACAGCACTCTAAGTCTATAACAAAGGTCTCAAATCAATGAATGCAGCTTCCACTTTAAGAAATTAGAAAAATAAGAGCAGGCAATCCCATGGTACACAAAATACAGGTAATAATAAACATTAGAAGAGAAATCAGTGAAATTAAAAAAAGAAAATACAGAAAATCAATTTGGTTCTTAGAAAAGATCGATGAAATTGATATATATATATATATAGTCAGATTAATAAAAAGAGAAGAAACAAATTACAAATACTAGAAATGAGATTATTACAACTATAGATTCCGCAGATTTATTTAAAATAAGAAAATCTGAACTTTATGCCAAAATATTTGACTACTTAGATGAAATGCTTAAATTCCTTAGAGAGGTACAAACTAACACAGCCTCATTCAAGAACAAACAGATAACCTGAATTGTCCAACATCTATTAAAGAAATAGAATCTGTAGCTAAATTTTTACCAGAAAGGGATGGCTATGACCAGATGGCTGCATTGGTGAATTATAATAAATGTTCAACGATGAAACAATACCAATTGTTTAAATTACACTTTAAGTTCTAGGGTACATGTGCACAATGTGCACAACATGTAGGTTTGTTACACAGGTATACATGGTGCCATGTTGGTTTGCTGCACCCGTTAACTCATCATTTACATTAGGTATATCTCCTAACGCTATCCCTCCCCACTCCCCCCACCCCACGACAGGCCCTGGTGTGTCATGTTCCCCACCTTCTGTACAAGTGTTCTCATTGTCCAATTCCCACCTATGAGTGAGAACATGTGGTGTTTGGTTTTCTGTCCTTGCGACAGTTTGCTCAGAATGATTTCCAGCTTCATCCATGTCCCTACAAAGGACATGAACTCACACTTTTTCGTGGCTGCATAGTATTCCATGGTGTATATGTGCCACATTTTCTTAATACAGACTATCATTCATGGACATTTGGGTTGGTTCTAAGTCTTTGCTATTGTGAATACTACAGCAATAAACATACGTGTGCATGCGTCTTTATAGCAGCATGATTTGTAATCCTTTGGGTATATACCCAGTAATGGGATGGCTGGATCAAATCGTATTTCTAGTTCAAGATCCTTGAGGAATCGCCACACTGTCTTCCACAATGGTTGAACTAGTTTACAGTCCCACTAACAGTGTAAAAGTGTTCCTATTGCTCCACATCCTCTCCAGCACCTGTTGTTTCCTGACTTTTTAATGATCGCCATTCTAACTGGTGTGAGATGGTATATCATTGTGATTTTGATTTGCATTTCTCTGATGGCCAGTGGTGATGAGCATTTTTTCATGTGTCTGTCTGTTGGCTGCATAAATGTCTTCTTTTGAGAAGTGTTTGTTCATATCCCTTGCCCACTTTTTCATGGGGTTGTTTGATTTTTTCATGTAAATTTAAGTTCTTTGTAGATTCTGAATATCAACCCTTTGTCAGATGGGTAGATTGCAAAAATTTTCTCCCATTCTGTAGGTTGCGTGTTCATTCTGATGGTAGTTTCTTATTCTGTGCAGAAGCCAATCCCACAGAACTACAAACTACCATCACAGAATACTATAAACACTTCTACGCAAATAAACTAGAAAATCTAGAAGAAATGGATAAATTCCCGGACACATACACCCTCCCAAGACTAAACCAGGAAGAAGTTGAATCCTTGAATAGACCAATAACAGGCTCTGAAATTGAGGCAATAATTAATAGCCTACCAACCAAAAAAAATCAGGGTCAGACAAATTCACAGCTGAATTCTACCAGTGGTACAAACAGGAGCTACCAGTGGTACAATTCTACCAGTGGTACAAACAGGTACCATTCCTTCTGAAACTACTCCAATCAATAGAAAAAGAGGGAATCCTCCCTAACTCATTTTATGAGGCCAGCATCTTCTTGATACCAAAGCCTGGTAGAGACACAACAACAAAAAAGAGAATTTTAGACCAATATCCCTGATGAACATTGATGCAAAAATCCTCAATAAAATACTGGCAAACCGAATCCAGCAGCACATCAAACAGCTTACCCACCATGATCAAGTTGGCTTCATCCCTGGGATGCAAGGCTGTTCAACATACACAAATCAATAAACATAATCCATCATATAAACAGAACCAAAGACAAAAACCGCATGATTATTTCAATAGATGCAGAAAAGGCCTTTGACAAAATTCAACAGCCCTTTATGCTAAAAACGCTCAATAAACTAGGTACTGATGGAACGTATCTCAAAATAATAAGCTATTTATGACAAACCCAGTATCATACCGAATGGGCAAAAACTGGAAGCATTCCCTTTGAAAACTGGCACAAGACAGGGATGCCTTCTCTCACCACTCCTATTCAACGTAGTGTTGGAAGTTCTGGCTAGGGCAAACAGGCAGGAGAAAGAAATAAAGGGTATTAAATTAGGAAAACAGGAAGTCAAACTGTCCCTGTTTGCAGATGACACAATTGTATATTTAGAAAACCCCATCATCTCAGCCCAAAATCTCCTTAAGCTGATAAGCAACTTCAGCAAAGTCTCAGGTTACAAAATCAATGTGCAAAAATCACAAGCATTCCTATACACCAATAGCAGATAGAGAATCAAATCATGAGTGAACTCCCATTCACAATTGCTTCAAGGAGAATAAAATACCTAGGAATCCAACTTACAAGGGATGTGAAGGACCCAAGGAGAACTACAAACCACTGCTCAACGAAATAAAAGAGGACACACACAAATCGAAGAATATTCATTCCATGCTCATGGATAGGAAGAATCAATATCGTGAAAATGGCTATACTGCCCAAGGTAATTTATAGATTCAATGCCATCCCCATCAAGCTACCAGTGACTTTCTTCACAGAATTGGAAAAAACTACTTTAAAGTTCATATGGAACCAAAAAAGAGCCCGCATTGCCAAGACAATTCTAAGTCAAAAGAACAAAGCTGGAGGCATCGTGCTACCTGATTCCAAACTATGCTACAAGGCTACAGTAACCAAAACAGCATGGTACTGGTACCAAAGCAGAGATATAGACCAATGAAACAGAACAGAGCCCTCAGAAATAATACCACAGATCTACAACCATCTGATCTCTAACATACCTGACAAAAACAAGCAATGGGGAAAGGATTCCCCATTTAATAAATGGTGCTGGGAAAACTGGCTAGCTATACGTAGAAAGCTGAAACTGGATCCCTTCCTTACATCTTATACAAAAAGTAATTCAAGATGGATTAAAGACTTAAATGTTAGACCTAAAACCCTAAACTATAAAACCCTAGAAGAAAACCGAGGCAATACCATTCAGGACATAGGCATGGGCAAGGTCTTCATGACTAAAACACCAAAAGCAATGGCGACAAAAGCCAAAATTGACAAATGGGATCTAATTAAACTAAAGAAATAATACCAACTCTACACAAACTCTTCCAGAAAACTGAAGAGGGGCAAATATTTCCCAACTCATCCAATAAGACCAGCACTGCCACAATAACAAAATCATTAGAGAAAAGAAAACTATACACCAATCCCTCTCAGGAACATACATGGAAGAAAAAAATTTAGCCAACCAAATCTAACAATGTATTCAAAGGAAAATACAGCATGACCAAGTAGAGTTTACTCCAGTTTAACAGTTTTAAAATAAACAATGTGGTTCACTATATCAACAAACAAAAAATGATCATTTCAGTATATGCAGGAAAATTATTTAACAGAATCTAACTTGCATTCCTATTATCAGCAAACAAGAAATAAAAGGAAACTTCCTCAACTTAATAAAGGACATCTCAAAAACCCCTGCAGATAACATCATACTTAATGGTGAAACACTGAATGCTTTTCTCTTAGGATGGGGAATAAGACAAAGATTTCTATTCTTATCACTTCTATTCAACACTATTCCACATTATAGCCAGCCAGAGCAATAAAAGAAAAGGAAGAAAAAGTAGTTTCGATTGTAAAGGAGAAGGTAAAGCTGGCTTTATTCACAGATGACATAATCATCTGAGAAGATCCTATGGAATCTACAGAAAAGCTAGTAGAACTAATAAGTTAGTTTACCAAGGTTGTATGATACTAGATTAATACACAAAATTAAGTTATATGTCTAAAAAATACAAATGAGCAATTTGAAATTGGAATTTTAAAAAATATATAAAAATATGAAATACTTATTGATGAATTGCATGAAAGATAAGTAATGTCTGTGTGCTGAAAACTATAAAACATTGCTGAGAGAAATTAGTTACCCAAGTAGAGATATATCATGTCATAGATTAAAAGACTCAATATTTTGAAGTTATCAGTTTTCCCCAAATTGATCTGTGAATTTAATGCATCCCCAATCAAAGTCTAAGTAGGCTTTTTTCCCCTAGAAATTGACAGAAAAAAACCACAAAATTCTTACAGAAATGCAAAGGACCTCAGATAGGTCTTTGAAAGAGAAGAACAGAACTGGAAAACTTACACTACCTACTTTAGGAGTTATTATAAAATGACAGTAATCAAAACAGTGTGGTATTGGTAATATCACAGACAAATAGATCAATGGTATGGCATGAAAAGTTCAGAAATAGACCCCAATATATCATCTACCACTGGTCTATATATATATAGACAAGTGATTTTTAGTAAAGATGTACAGATAATTCAGTCTCTGAGAAAAGGCACTTTTCTCCAGATACTAACAAAACTAAAGAAGTTTTCTCTAATAAGAGACAGAAGAAAAGATCGTTTTTTTCTGTAGTTGGTGCTGGAACCGTTGTTTACACATAGGCCAACAAAAATGAACTACATAAAACTTTGATCCAGACTACATGCAAAGATTAACTCAAAATAGATAACAGCTATAAATTTAAAACCTAAAACTAAAACCTTCTAGAAAAAAACATGGTAAATTTTTGTGACCTTAAGTTAGATAAAGATTTCATAGATCGGCCGGGCGCGGTGGCTCAAGCCTGTAATCCCAGCACTTTGGGAGGCCGAGACGGGCGGATCACGAGGTCAGGAGATCAAGACCATCCTGGCTAACACGGTGAAACCCCGTCTCTACTAAAAATACAAAAAACTAGCCAGGCGAGGTGGTGGGAGCCTGTAGTCCCAGCTACTCTGGAGGCTGAGGCAGGAGAATGGCATGAACCTGGGAGGGGGAGCTTGCAGTGAGCTGAGATCCAGCCACTGCACTCCAGCCCGGGCGACAGAGCAAGACTCCGTCTCAAAAAAAAAAAAAAAAGATTTCATAGATCTGACACCAATAGTATGGTCCATAAAAGAAAAAAAAAAAATGATAAACTGAACTTCTTCAAAATTAAGAATGTGTGCTCTTTGAAACACACTAAGAGAATGAAACACTGCTAAGAGAATGAAAAAATAAGCTACAGACTGGGGGAAATATTTGCATTCACATATCTGATAAAAGGCTTATATCTAGAACAGTAAAGAACTCAAAACTCAATAATAAAGAAATATTTAAAAAATAATAATATCAAATAAGAAACAGAAAAAGCCCAATTAAAAATTGGCAAAAGAGTAGAACAAACAGTTCACCCAATGATGATGGATGGATAGCAAATAAGCACATAAAAAAGATGTTCAACATCATTAGTCATTAGGCAAATGCCAATTAAAACCCCAGTAAAATACCACTACTCACCTGGTAGAATGGCTAAAATTAAACAGACTAACCACACCAAGTGTTGGAAAGAATGTAGATGAACTAGACTCTCATACACCACGGTGTGGATACAAACTAGAACAACTCCTTTGGAAGTTGTTTGGCAGTATTTTTTAAAGCTAAACATATACCTAACTTATGACTCAACAATTTCATCTTAGGTATTTACCACAGAGAAACAAAAGCACATCTTCACACAAACATTTGTATGCTGATGTTCACAAAGGCTTTATTTTGAATAGTCTAAAACTGGAAACACCCAAATGTCCACCAACACGTGTATGGATAAAGAAATTGTGGTATATCCAGATGATGGAAAGCTACCCAGCAATGAAAAGGAATGAACTATTAAGACCATGTGACGTCTAAAAGAAGTACGCTGCGTGAAAGAAGCCAGACTATAAAAGGACATGTACTGTATGATCCAATTCATATACCATTCTAGAAAATACAGTCTAATCCATGGTGACAGAAGGTAGATCAGTGGTTGCCTGGGGAAGGGATGGGTGGCACTGGGGATAAAAGAGAATCCCAAGTAGTCTTGAGTACTGGATGCAGTCACTATCTTGGTTGTGATGATGGCGGCAACTGTGTATACATATGTCCAAACATATCAAGATTTTATGCCTTAAGTAGGTACAGATTATTATTGTCAATTATGCCTCAAAGGCACATTCACCCACAGATTAGAGGCATCTGTTTTAAATACCAATGGCTGAACCTAACAAAAGAGAAAAATAAGTCCCCTACAAAAACTAACAGGAAATATCACCATAACAAATTGATAAATTGCTGACTCTCCTATCTTTGCACGCCCAGAGCTAAACAGGATGCCTGGTAAGTTGTTGATTATCAACCAGTGTTTGCTGAGTGAGTGAAGGTACAGAATTTTATTTATTTATTTATTTTGAGACATGGTTTCACTCTGTTGCCCAGGCTGGAGTGCAGTGGCACGATCTCGGCTCACTGCTACCTTTGCCTCCTGGGTTCCAGCAATTCTCCTGCCTCAGTCTCCCAAGTAACTGAGGTAACAGGCATGCACCATCACAACTGACTAATTTTTGTATTTTTAGTAGAGATGGGGTTTTACCATGTTGGCCAGGCTGGTCTCGAACTCCTGACCTCAGGTAATCTGCTTGCCTTGGCCTCCCAAAGTGTTAGGATTACAAGCGTGAGCCACTATGCCAGGCCCAAAATTGTTTTGTGTTAAACATTCATCAAATCCAATCTTATTCCTCTGCTTTAATCCTATTTTCCTCCCAGGCTTAGTTCAAAACAACCAATCTCACGAAGAGCTGGCTAGCCAGGCACCTCACAGTGGCAGCAGACAAGGTAGCTGCGGGGTATGAAGAACACAGGCTGCCTCCAACGATCTGCAGGTGAGCATCTCCCACAGGCACTGCGACGTTCCTTCCTGAATTTCTCTAAGGTTTCCTCCCTCCTGTGTTCTGTTCCCTTTTGTCTTATTGTATTTCTGGAGATAAATGCTTATGTTCCTTGTCCTTGGTTTTAAAATGAGATGGTTACAGCTGGGTGCGGTGGCTCATGCCTATATCTCAGCACTTCAGGAGGCCAGGGAAGGTGGATCTCCTAAGGTCCAGAGTTCGAGACCAGCCTAGCCAACATGGTGAAACCTCTTCTCTACACTAAAAATATAAAATGAGATGGTTTAACCTGTGACAAATCTACCTCATAGAAAAACAAGAAGTTTTTTTGGTTTTTCTTTTCAAAAAAGAGGAAAAATAAAACAAAACCCTTTTCTGCCTTTGGTGGCTCCCCTGTGAGTCTTGGCTGTGGTGATCTGCAATCATGGCCTTGGAGAGAGATGGGAAGGAGAAACTTTCCACTCAAGTCAGTGCCTCAAACCTGGGAATGCACCTGGGAACTGGCCGGCCTGGTTCTGCCAGGAGCTTGGCCTCTCCTCACCCACACTTTCATGTGTCCTTCGTCTCAACCAGGATGCCACTCAGGAGCACAGGGCCCAGCTCCAACCTGCCCCTGAAGGCGGGAGGACACAGGGCCAGGATGCAGGCCCTTCCCAGGGAGCGGCTTAGGGCGGATGGAGCCAACTCCACCCTCCGCGGGGTCAGCACTGTGAGGCAGTGTGAATTGACGCTCTAGTCTGAAGCCATATGTCATGGGCACATTGACTTTCAAGCCCTTAGATCTCACTGCTTGCTTCGAGATTCTATGCTGATTACCCCATAAATGAAAAAAGAATGGATGATTTGAGGGAGTCAACACTGAAGACTGTAAAGCAGCGTGAAGTGAGTACTCTATGTTACCATGAAATTCCTGCTAAATTCTTCACGCCGCCTATGCTGTGTCCCCTCACAGCCTCAGTAACATCACTCCAAATGCATGATGTGCAGTGGGAATGCCAGAACATGACCAAAGCACCCATCCATCTGAGTATGCTTGAGATCCCAGGGTGCAAGTAAAAACATTTGCCTCATCTTGCAACAGACAAACCTGAACTCTCGTTAATTACCATTCCAGCCTGACACCCTCCCTTCCTGGTACTGGATACGGAACAAGGGGAACTTCCTAGAGTCGCTCATTAACACCACTGTCTCTGAAGAAAACAAAAGACTAACACCTGAAAAATTAATATGCTGCTAAGATAGCCATTCTCTGTTGATTACACTAAAGCTTAAACTAACCGAATACTGCAAACATACATAAAGTCACTTTAAGGTGACCCAGGTCAACCTTTTAAATGAAATATCAAAACTCTAAAGCACACATGTCATGAACTGCTACAAAGAAAGGAACTGTGAGTCAAAACACAGATGTGGAATAAAAAAGGCCAAGGTGCTACTAAGTACCTTAGTGGTTAGTACATACCAGGGGTGGTAAACAGTCCCTATTCGTAGTAGCACTGAAAACAGAGGTTTGCCAGAAACATCTCAAGATGAACTGCTGTGGAACGCAACGCCAGCCACAGCCAATGCAGGCTGACAGGCATTTCTTCTTCCTATACACCTATGAAAAAGGGTTTCCCTTAAAGCAACAGCACTTACTTCTCCATGAGGAAAAGCCTGCCTTGGCACACCCACAGATTCGAGAAGGATTTCACACTGGTTGTTTTCCAAATGGCAAGCCGTACATTACATGTGGAGGGTTCTCTCTAGGAAAGAGGTTTCCAAGGCAACTCCTTACAAACTGCTAGCTGTTAGCTGCATTTCTGATAGTTGTAGGTGTATAAGCTGAGTTTTTAAACAGCATTTTTTATATCAAAGTAGATTTTCTTTAAAGACCAAGAGATACATAAGGTTTACTCATTTCCACATGTCAAAGAAGCAACAATTCAACAGTTCAATTCCTACTTAATGGAAATCAACCATCAGTATCATTCAAATGTCTACTTTCCACTTATGCTCTGCTAAATTGAGCTGAGCTTCTCTCAACAGTGTTCTCATAGAGAGAGATAAATCATAATCCATGCTGAGGAAAATGCACTTTCCCTGCATATAACACACACACACACACACACAGATTTAGAAATTCTTTCTAGAACTTAAAAAGTTTCATGATGATCATCCCTCAGCTGGTAACACCGATATGTTATCAGCAGTATTCCTGAGGGTTCAGAAACTGCTTCGAATGCCTTAATCTATTGCTGTTTACATTTTGGATGCAGATTTACCTCCAGCTGGCTCCATTCTTTGGGTGAAATATTATGTCTTCAAAGAGGTCTTCCTCATCCACTCTGTATAAATAGTATCTGCTCACCTCATACATGCCACCCTCTAGAAGCCTCACCCCTGCTTTATGTTTCTTCACAGCAGTTATCACCAGCCATCATTATTACATATATTCTTTATTGTTCCTTGTCTATCATCTTGGCCAGAATGGAAAGTTCCATAGGGCAGAGCCATGTGTGTCTTGTTCACCACTGTATGCCCAGTCCTGGCTCACGGGGCACAAAATGAATTTTTGTTGACTTAGATCAAAGGTGAGGGGACAGGGAGAGAGGGGGAGAGAGAAACAAGGAGAAGGACAGAGGGTGAACATGGATAAATTTTTAAATTCTGAAGTTTGCACTACCAATCTACAAGAAGATAATCTACAAGCATTGCCTCATTGAATCTTCATGGCAACACCAGGTAGTCAGTATTATTACCCTAGTTTTAGAGATGTAAAAACTCATGGCAAAATATTTAATTTTCCCAGGATTTTAATGTAAGAAATTCCAACTTCTGAAAGTAGGCTGTTTTTTGTTTAATTTTTAAAAAGTTAATATCATCTGTAAAATTTCTCTGTTCAAAGCTTTTTATATTGCTGGAAAAGTACCCATTGCTCTGTTCAAAGAAACACCTGGGGAAGATGTTAAGAGAGGAGGAGGAGATGTCCCTGAGCAGTCCCACCAGAGGGTGGCATCTGGCAGCCAAGCCCCAGCTTGTCCACACATACTCACCTGGTTTGTATGTTTCCTCCACAGTACACTGACTGCTCCGCATCCCAGGGTGGTTCTCCTTAATGCTTTCAGCCTGTGGCGATCTCTCCACCTCACCAAAATTTTCGCAAGTCCAGAGGCAGTGAGGGAGCCGACTGCCGTGACAGGCTTCTGCAGCCACCCAGCCCAGTGACTCACGTGCCCAGGCACCTCACACCGTGGGCTCCCTGGAGACGTAGCCTGATTCATTAGGCCCGGAGAATGCCTGGGCTTTGGCCCCAACTAATAAAACATTTACCCACAGACCAGAGGCAATTAGGTAACAAACAAAAAGTAAAAAGGAAAGTCAACACAAAGCAAGCAAACAGCGTGTGCTCTTCACCGTTGACCACACTGACTGGGCCAAGTGGGGCCCTGCATGAGACACTTGTACAGGGAGATAGGGTGGGGAGGTAGCACCAGTTCCCGGCACTAACTCTGCAGAGAGCACCTCTCCTGCCAGGCATCTGCCCAGAAGCCCTGCCTTCCTTTCTAACCTGCAGCTGCTCTAATATTCAACAATGATACTGCCGAGAAACACATACACTCTGCCACCTCTCTAGGGCACACTCCGAGAAGCTCTCACTCATGTGACATATTTAATAACACATACCTTGTGCCAGAAGCCTATGTAAGACGTTAAAATCATCTTACGTGTTTTGTTTGAAGATTTAACTTGCTATAGCTACATTCAATCTCTACTGTCTGCCCCACTCCAAGGGCAATTAATCTGGGTTTTCAGATATGAAGTACCCAGCTTCTACCACAGAAATAACTGAAAGAGATTAGAAGTATGATCTTTTCTCCATAAACATTTTTATTTTAAGAAGTGGAACTGTTCTTGAAACACTCAGCACTGGCACTGGCAGTAGTACCAAATGCTGATTTGAAGAGTAAAAAGAACAAGTTTTAGGGAAAACAGCACTTTGTCCCATTTTGGAGCTCAACTGGGCCTCAATATGAGGCCAGTACATGGGGCTTGCTTCTATACCTCACATCCCCAGTGGGTGACAGGGATCCTGCGTCTGCAGGACCTCAGGTCAGCTGAGTTTAAAAGGCTTTTCAGCATCTGGAAACTTCAAGAATGTTCTATTTTGTTCAACGTAGGTGGACTGATTAGGGTTTCTTCTTGGGTGTTCCTCCTGACTGTCCAACACTATCTTTTCTGGACAAAAGAAGGGGACATATATGACAGTGTATGGTCCAACCAGGCCATCAAGGAAAACACCATGCAATTATATTTCTTGACCAAAAATTTCTCTGCTAGTGGATCTCTCTGAAAGGGGAGTGTATTAGTCAAGATTTTCCAGAGAAATAGAACCCATAGGAAATGTATGTATATAAAAATATATACACTTACATTTATATAAAATACATTGACATACATATAGTATGTATATATATACACACATTATATATCAATTTAAGAAACTGGCTTACATAATTATAAAGGCTGGCAAGTCTAAGATCTGCAGGGTAGGCTGGCCAGCTGAAGATCCAGGAAAGAACTGATACTGCAGTTGGAGTTGAAGCCTGTCAGGCTGGATGCTCAGGAAGGACCCAATGTTGCAGTCTAAGCACCATCTTTTGCAAAATTCCTTCTGATTGATTGGATGTGGTTCACCCACATAACGAAAGGCAACCTGCTTTCCTTACATTTATCAACTTAAATGTAATCTCATCCAAAAACACTCCCACAGAAATATTTGGAATAATGTTTGACCACATATTTAGGGACATTGGTCCAGCTGAGTTGATACATAAAAATAACCCTCACAGGGAGCTGATGCACCCCACTTTCCCTTAGTCATTTTTTTGTGTGTGTGCTTCCAAATATACTAGGTGTTTTCAAAATAACATGTCTTTTAGCAAATACAGGTGTCCCAGCAAGTCAGACACTGTAAACCATCTTTGGCAATTTGCAAATTCAACCCCTTTAAAAGGAAACCACATGAAGTTCCAGTTTAAGAATCTGTTGTTTAAATACGACATTTTTTCTTGGAGAAAGCAATTAGCAAACTTTTGAAAACAGAAAGTGTTTTAAGATAGTAAATGTTTTCCAACATAGTTCCTTTTCAGCAAGTTGATTCTGGGAAATAATAAAAAGATAATTCAGAGAATACCCTATATATTTAGCCAGCAAAAGCTTAAATGCTGGAGCCAAGAAACCTAATACAGAATACTCAATGAAATTGAGTGGCCTTTCCTTTAATTTTTTGTTTTTACTTGTAGAAAACATTAGTATTAAAAGGCCATCTACTGTTATTATTAGAATTTTACTCAAATTAATGCTAATTTTTTAAATCCCTAAAAATAAAGATAAATTGAAGGGATTTGAATTCATAACAGAGATGAAGGCATCTCCCCCACCCCTGACATCCATGAGATGAAAAGCACATTAACCATGGACATCATGATGGGTGATGTTTCCTGTATGGGATCTAGCTCTGATCCATTTAATTTGCCCAAGACATCTGCCTTCATAAAAAGACAAGGATGGTACTCACTCTACAAAGAGCTGTGAGGAACACATTAAAGTCATCTACATTATAAATAGCTATATCCTTGGTAGGCTGGCCTTTTAATTCCATTGTTATAAACTGGGATCCAAATTCCCATTTGTAAAACAGCTTTGATGTGGAGCTAGTGAAGACTGGACTGGCAAGGGTGAATATTTCCTGGGAGCCTTAGATGCTGGCACCAGTCTACCTCTCCCTGGGGCTAGTATACCAGCAAAGAGTACTTTAAAAGCATAAAGCATTGTTATCTGAAGATCTGAGTACTTAGAAGAAAGGGCATTAACTTCTCAGAATTCTCAAGGGGGATAAGCTGGAGATTTAGTTCAGTTCCATTCTGAGGTTCATTCCAATTCTGCCCCATAGAGAAGCATGTTAGATTAAATGCCAATTTTTAAAAGGTTGAACTTTTAAAAGGTTATAGGAAATCATGGACCCAGAATCTCAACTGCATAACAACCTCCCTGTTATCCTAACATCCTGGGGCTTGTTCCACATTTTACTGACTACTCACTTCCCACTTTATTTGGAAGGAGTAAACACACACATTTATATCTTGTTCTAGATTTTTGATTGCTAAAATTGAAAGCAAAAAAATAAACTTATAGCATCATTTCTTTTCCATTTTTTGTAGAGATAAGGTCTTGCTTGGTGGCCCAGGCTAGAGCAGTGACAGGATTATGCTCAAGGGATCGTGGTGCCTCAGCATCCTGAGTAAGCTGGGACCACATTTTGTTTTATTTTTTGTAGAGACATGGTCTCATTTTGTTACCCAAGCTTGTCTCAAACTCTTAGCCTCAAGAAATCCTCCCATCTTGTCCTCTGAAAGTGCTGGGATTACAGGCATGAGGCACCGCACCCTGCCAACCTTTTTTTTTTTTTTTTTTTTTGAGACAGAGTCTCACTCTGTCGCCAGGCTAGAGTGCAGTGGAGTGATCTCGGCTCACTGCAACCTCCGCCTCCCGGGTTCAAGTGATTCTCCTTCCTCAGTCTCCGGAGTAACTGGGATTACAGGCGCACGCCACCAGGCCCGGCTAATTTTTGTATATTTAGTAGAGACAGGATTTAGCCATGTTGACCAGGCTGGTCTGTAACTCCTGATCTCCGGTGATCCGCCTGCCTCGGCCTTCTAAAGTGCTGGGATTACAGGCATGAGCCACCACGCCTGGTCCAACATTTCTTTTAAAAATCTCCTTTTGGCCGGGCGCGGTGGCTCAAGCCTGTAATCCCAGCACTTTGGGAGGCCGAGACGGGCGGATCACGAGGTCAGGAGATCGAGACCATCCTGGCTAACACTGTGAAACCCCGTCTCTACCAAAAAATACAAAAAACTAGCCGGGCGAGGTGGCGGGCGCCTGTAGTCCCAGCTACTCGGAGGCTGAGGCAGGAGAATGGCGGTAAACCCGGGAGGCGGAGCTTGCAGTGAGCTGAGATCCGGCCACTGCACTCCAGCCCGGGCGACAGAGCGAGACTCCGTCTCAAAAAAAAAAAAAAAAAAAAAATCTCCTTTTGAGGCTATGTTAACAGGAAAAGAAACAAAACAGAACCAAACACATTTGCTGTTGTTGCGGATACACCACTATGGAGAAGAGGATTAGGGGAAGTCAAGACTAATGGGAGCATGAATGGGATTAGGTGTGCTCTGTCCTACAAGGTAGGCCCTTGAAGCAGGGATGCCAGGTGGATTAACCACAGGCCCAGGAATTGGGATGAGGGACTTTTTTCAGCCAATCAGCCCTTCCTTTTCCCATTTTGTACAACTCTCCCTTCTCCCCCTACACTCTTCTATCCCATCCTTTCCCAAATCCCACTTAAATCACTGGGTGCCACTGAGTTAAAAAAAACCTGGTCAGGAAGAAGCAGACCTGGATGTAGCAGCACTGTCACATATATCACTTCAAATGCATTAATTTAAATAGAAAGTCCCCTAGGAGTGCTAAATAGCATTTGGCACCATGAGCATTCTTCTCCCCAACTGCACCTCC
Organism: Trachypithecus francoisi; assembly: GCF_009764315.1. NCBI lineage: Eukaryota > Metazoa > Chordata > Mammalia > Primates > Cercopithecidae > Trachypithecus > Trachypithecus francoisi. The sequence goes on from NW_022681464.1 coordinate 19,428,831, forward strand.
AAACTGTCTATGAAAGCCCTAGCTCCAGCTTAAGCAAGCCCAGCTTCTAGGTACAAGGATGTCTGACATGGAAACACATCATCTTTGTTCATGGAGGTATTTACTCTACTAACTTTCAGCCATCACAGTTCTGAGAGTCATTCCAAAAAGAAATGCTGAAGGAATTACATTTGGCTGCTCTGTGTGCTGACAAATAAAAATAAGGTAAATAATTAGACATCACTGCTTTGACACGTGATATTACCACCATAACTGGAACCTGGCTGAATTGGGCATTCTTGAGATGCAGAATTTTCCCCTCTTAAAGGCCTTACAAATCTGCCTAATATCTCATGTCACCTCCACCCCACGCCTACATTTCTTAAATGTGTCATCGAGGAATCTGCTTTGATCTCTGGAAAGTATGCTTGTTGGAGCAACATGATGAAAAGGATTATGATTTAAATACGGGCGACATGAAGCCAGAGGCAGCAAAGAGCCCACTTGATTCTTCAGGGCCTCTCTTTGTTGAGTCCAAGGCTTCACAGGGATGTGTGGTGTGTTCCTTCAGGCTACTCCCCTACTGCCACATCAGAACCAGGCCTCTTCCAGGAGTTGCCTGTTCTGAATAATCACTGCTGTCCATTCTGGGGGACTTTAATGAGCACATCAACCTCCAATCCTGCACTTCCTACCCTGGAAATCATACTCATAATGGGTTCAAAAATAGTCTCAGAAAATCTTGCTTTGGTTTTAATTTTCTCAAAATGGTGATGATAAACAGCCCCAAACAGGGTTTTGTCACCTCTGATTTGCCCACCTGGTGCTGAATTTCATTCATCACAACTTGGTCAAGAGCCTGGGTCTGTCATTGAAAGGTGCCACTGAGTCCCCATTTTTGCCACTGCAGTGCCCACCTCCACAGCAGGTGTTCACTCAGTTTCTGCTCACCACTCCAGGCACGTCTGAACAATGGAAGAACCGTGGCCTGCTTTCCTCTCTGGACAGTGACTGGACCCCCATCTCACTCTAGATACTTTCTACTCAATGGCCTTGGTTTTGGCGTCTGCACCTTCACCCAGAATAACTCCATCTCTTCTATACATGTGAATTTTTCAAATAGTTAAAGTCACAGCATGCCCTGTCTAGCAAATCTTGCCCAAGTTCCCCTACCTACTTATTATGTCCTGGATTCCAGCCAGCTCAGTCTGTAGAATATAGTATGTAGTACTGAATACAGAATGAATTCAAAAGTGGGTCTGATCAACATAAAAAACACAAAGACTATGATATCACTTTGTTGAACATAACAAATGTAATAATCCAGCTATGCTCATTTTGGGTTGGGGATGGATAGTGTTCTTATAGAAGCGAAGCAACAGAAGATGCCTACTGATATTTTTACTTTTTATGTTGAAATATAAATATACAGGAAATTACAAAGGTAGTATGGTGAGATCCCAGGCACTCTTTACCAGTTTCCCTCAGTGATTATATCTTAGTTAGCTATAGCACTATATCAAGACCAAGCATTTCACTTTGGTAAAATGCGCATGGATAGTTCCATATCATTTTTTCACAGGCAGATTCATGTAACGACCACCCCAGTCAAGACAAAGAAAATATTCCATCACCACAAAGAACCCTCTCATGCTATTCTTCATAATCACATGCATTCCCCTATCCCACCACTGCCATCACCAACCCCTAGCAACTCCTGTTTTTCATCTCTATAATACTATTGCTCCAAGAATGTCCTATAAATAGCATAATGCCTTGGAGATTCATCCAAGTTGTGTGTGCCAGTAATTCATTCCATTTCATTGCTGAGTTGTATTCCATAGTATGGATGTACTGCAGTTTAATCATTAACCTACCGAGGGACAATTGGTACATTCCATTAAAGTAGTCAAAGTTATATGTGTAGAGTCCTTTTATTAACCATTTGATACTGCAGAACCTGTAGAAATATACTCTATCCCAAAATATTCCCTTACATTAATGATTTGTGTCTTTCTTTGTGATTCTTGCTACAAGTCAATTCATTTTATTAATCTTTTCAAACAATCAACTTCGTTTGATTTTCTCTATCATCATTGATTTCAATGTCAGTGATTTCTGTTCTTATCTTGATTACTCCTTTTTTTTTCTGCTTATTTTGGTTTGTTTTACTCTCCTTTTTCAAGTTTCTGGAGGTGGCACCTTCTTCATTTGAGACTTACTTTCTAATATAGACATTTAGTTCTATAAAATTTCCCCTCAGCACTGCTTTTGCTGCATCCCATAAGTTGTGATATGTTGTATTTTCACTCAATTCTATATTTTTCCCCTCTGGAGACTTCCTGTTTGACCCATGGATTATTTAGAAGGGTGTTTTTCTATTTGTTTGTTTGTTTCCAAATGATTGGGGACTTTCCTCTTATCTTTCTGGTATTGATTATAGTTTGTTTCTCATGGTTGAAGAACACATTCTGTATGAGTTTAGTTATTTTAAATTCATTGAGGTTTATTTTTACAGCCCAGTATATAGTCTATCTTGGTATATATTCCATGGGCCCTTTAAAAGAATGTGTGACTCTGCTATTGAGTGAAGTATTCTGTAAATGGTGATTAGATCCTGGTTAATGATGTTACTGACTTATACTATATCCTTACTGATTTTCTAATTATTCTACCAACTGTTTAGAGTATTAAAGTCTCATGCTATAACTATGGATTTGTTGTTTATCCCTTCAGTTCTATCAGTTTTTGCTTCACGTATTTTGCAGCTCTATTGTTTGGTTCATATACACTTAGGATTGTTGTACTTTTTAAGTGGCCACAACTTTTCATCATTATGTAATGTCCTTCTCTGTTTCTGGTAATTTTCTTCACCTTGTTTCAAACGAGCAGGCATGAAGGTCCTCACTGCCTACTTGGCTTTCTCTGACACCCACCCTGCAAGGAGAAGGAACGGTAACCATTACCACCAGGTGGAAGTAGAAGTCCAGGTTCCCCATGTGGTCTCCACTGGCTCCTGGGCAAAGGGGGTGCCCTTACCACCAGACAGGAATGAAAGTCCCAGCTCCCCATCTGAGAACAGCATGGAGAACTGTTAGGGAGTGACCAAAAATGGTAACAGAAAATCCCAGAATAACAGTCTGACATGATGGTGACAAATAGGAATGCCAAGAAAGCTGGAAAACTGGAGTATGTAAAACAGCAAGGAAGTGATGGGATGTCTGCAAAGACTTCATAGGCCTTTCACCCTGGTGTAAAAATACAATAATCAGGGAGTCAGGGAGCTGGTGTTCCAACTGGAGTGGAGACAGGCCATCCTGACCACCTGGAAGCTACACCTGAAGCTACCCACGCTAAGCCTGATGGAACAGACAAGCAAAGCAAGTGAGAGCTTTGGTTTTGTAACAAAAGCAAAGTGAGAGACCCTGGACTTAGGGGAAACCAAGATCACATCAGATTTCAGTCAGGTTAGGACATCTGAATCAAGCTCTACTGATTCTATAAGTGTATTTTTCTCTACCTTTTTCTTTCCTTTTTGTCATTTCTAGAGAAGTTTCCTTTTGAAAAAATATAGTATTTCAGCTGAACTAAGCGAAAAAAAGGAATATTCTTTGGGCATTTGTATTGGTGCCAGGAATGCTAGCAGAATTCGTGTGTCCCGACTGGCTGGATGTGATGCAGCCACTGCCTGTCACCCCTTGGGAAGCCTCCCTGCAGCAAAAAAAAGCAGACAGAAGTGTGGGAACAAGCCCTTCCCTACTCTCCTCCCTCCTTTGATCCTAACCAGATGCTGTTCAGGCCCACTCTGCCTCGGTGGGGAGTCTCTGTGCTCAGGGCAGCTTCTCTGGCAGGTGGCTGCAGCAGCAAGGAGGGGCATGTGCACATGTGCAGAGCCAGCACAGAGCTCAGATGAAGAAAACCTGCAGAGGGGAGCTGTGTGCAGAGCACAAGGAGTACAGCAATGTGACCCCTGTCCACAGCCAACTACAGGATGCCTAAATGGGCACAGTGGGCGCTGACTTCTTAAATCCATTTTTGTTAATGACAGGAAGTCACCAAGACTTCTTTATAAAATTACGCAAATACACAGAGCAATGGTTTAAAATCAAAGTGTCACAAAGTTCTAAATACTAAGAGACTGTTAAATTGAGATGAAATTGTATTTGTATAGGACCAGACAGTTTACCTTGGCCCCATCCATGGGGAGGAGGGATGAATTTTCTAAACAAATCATTTGTATAATTTGTGAAACATAATCAAGGGTTGGTAAACCACAGCCCATAAGCCAAATCTGATTCATAACTTGTTTTTGCACAGCCAGCGAGCTAAGAATGGCTTTTTAGAGATAAACTTTTATAATCAATTTGATGACAGAAAACAGTAACTTTGGACCCCAATTAAGTGAAATGTTATTTTCTCCCACCAAAATTTCATTCATATCATTGGTAAATCTGAGTTATAAAAACATTGTACTCAATTATTACTATTATAGTTTGAATTTAGTCATTAAAAAATCTGCAAATTTTCTTTTTCTCTTATCATAGGAGTACCTACTCAATAATCTGTTTTGCCTCTTGGACCAAAACGCCTAAAATATTCACCTTTTGGCTCTCTACAGGAAAAGTTTGCCAACCTTCAACATAAGTTAATAATATAAATAAACTGGCAAAAAAGTTTATTGAATTAATATAAATATTTAGTAGTATTAAACACTGTTAAAATGATCACATAAAATTTTTTTAATATTTTAAGTAATTATTGTTCATTAAAGCACAACTGAGCCAGCACTCAATGTGCCTACATGGTAACTACAACGTAAAAGTTACAGGCACATTTATTTTTATTTTAAAGTATACTCCAAGTCAGACTTTCTGCTGTTGGATGGGTCTTCCTCTCCAAAGTGCTTCTGGCTTCACGCAAATCAAATAACACTGGACCTGATTAAAGGATTCCTGCTGAATGCTTCCCTTAGTGGCCCAGCTTTTCACTGTTGATGAGCTTCCAGTCTTTAGACCTGAGCTTCACCCTTTACTTCTTGCATAAGAAACTAGGAAGTGACTGTTTGGGGAAGGGCTAGGAACCAGGGAAAGTGACGGAAGCTTTGCCCAGCCCGTGGGATACTAACATGGGCTCGCAGCTCCAGGGGCACACAGGGTGGAGAACCCCAGTCTAAGGACTCACTCTGGATCTTCCAATCTAGGATGATGCTGTTAGTCTAGAGCATGCTATTTTCACTCTTAGAGAAAAACTACACATTTCACCTAAGCAACTGACCAAGCCATGGGGCCTTGCATATTAGCTCACAGCCTAGGCAATACTGTTTGGTAGTGCTACTTTTTTTGTTAATAACAGCAATATTTCTTAATCTGAAAATATGTGTTTCCTGGGATGGGGTGGCATGGGGTTTGAAGGAACAAATGGGACAAGTTAGTAAAACAAGAAACAGAAGAAGAAAAACATTATAAAGACATCAAAGTGGCCCAGACTGGCCCAGTAGGGCCTCTGTGCTTCCCTCTGCCCCCATGGCGGGGTAAACTTAGGCAGATGTTCCTGAGTGTTTTGAATGGCCTTCTAAGCACAGCAAATTTATGGAGTCAAGTAAAAGCTAGACCTGGAGTTTGCAAGTTAGCACCAGGGGAACAAGCTTCTCTTTTGCTGGAGTGTCTCTCCAGAGCCACCTGGTTCAGTAGCACTTTGTAAAACAGGGGAAAGGTGAGCCAAGCAGAACAGACTCAGTCCTCTACATCTTCTGAATATACTGATCAACAATACTAACTGAAGGCAATTACATAGGCAGATGCTGGACTTAATGAGCTACCCTTATAAAATCCCACCTCCTGGGAGGATTGCTTGAGTCCGGGAGGTGGAGGTTGCAGTGAGCTGAGATTGCGACACTGCACTCCAGCCTGGGCGACAGAGTGCAACCCTGTCTCAAAAAAAATAAAATAAAATAAAGTTCCACCTCTGCCAGTCAGCCTTGTTGGGGACCAGTTTCTCTCAGGACCAGCTGCAGGAACAGCCCTTGCTCCTCATCAGCCCATCCTCTCAGGCTCACCCTGTCCCAACCACAGCTGGCCATCAGACACTGTCTTTTCTCACTCTTTAGAAACAACAGCACGGCGTTACCCAGGGGCAGGCAAGGAGACCACACCCTTGACTTAGCTGTGGTTTTATGCTCCCCTAGACCACACAGGAGAAGCAGCAGCAGGGCTGTGATCAGTTTTTTCAGGCATGTGAAGGGCTTTCACTGCAATAGGAATTGGAGTTGGCTGCATGTCCCACATTCAGGGCCAAGACGAGGAAGTTAGGATGATGTGGACTCTGGAAAGGGAGGACTTTTGTGGGTCAGAAGTGTCCACAAACAGGATGGTTCATCACCACTCTAAGGGCAGTAAGCTTCTTATCATTGGAGGCAGGAGGTCTCCTTGTGTAGGAGAGAAGGAGCCATGGATGGGAAGTTAGTCCAGACGGCCTTCACACTGCCCTGCAATCCTGGCACACTCTGAGTCTTAACTCTAATGTGGAAGATATTTCTCAAAAACACACAGGCATTTTAGACATCATATTCCACTATTACATTTTCTCCTTCCCTACTCCTGTCCTCAAACAATTACAGACACACCTCAGGGAGCCTCTTTCATCAGGTTTTCTTACCTCCTGATGTGTCAGCAGGTCTTGGAGGTCAGGGCAGGTTGCGCCATGGTTTCCTCAATAACTAAGACATAAGTCATCTTCCCAGAAGGCCTTCAGATTCCACAGTTCCACCCACCTGCCCAGTTATCAAAGTCGTTAATCCTTACGAAGCTCATCTGGAGACCATTAAAAAGGCCCTCAGACCTTCTCAAGAGCAGCTGGGCATATAACAGCAGCCAGCCCCTCTGAGTCCATTCCATGCCACCTACAGCATCACAACTCACCATCCACTTTCAGGACCAGCACTTCTGGAGAAGGGCTGCTTCTGCAGCATGCCCCTTGAAGATCATGTGCTCAGGACATAGTGGAGGAAGGCCTCTAGGACCTGGCCAGCACTGACTTCTCCGTCCCAGCCCTGTCCCTTCTGGCCATGTCAGTAGGAGGACAGACACTGCCAAAGCCCTCACTACAAGCTGTGATGCATCCAAGTGCATTGCACATGCTCATCTATTTAACCCTACACCAAACTATCAGGAGGATACTTTCATCATCCCTGATTTGTAGATGAGGAAACTGTGCCTCTGAGAATTTTGAGTTCCAAGCACTAACATCTGGCTGCCTATCTTCTATAAATAGCTCGACTCAAGTTCTAGGGTCCTCCAGATGTTGAAGCCCCTGTAGACCCACCATGTCTGTGGCCTTGGGGAAGCATAATACTGTGCAGAGGGCAAAGTGGCTCAGCTTCACCTGGGATCCTTACAAAGCCCCTCCCACTCTGGGAAGCCCAGGCAGGCAGGCCACCCAACGGGGCATCACACTGGGGACAGCAAGTCAATCAAACATGGTAGAGACCACGTTAGGAAGGGCCTTGAATGACACAAGGAGACACTGTATTTCATCTCCTCTAACAATGGTTTATTGCCTTTAAATGTTTTATTTTAATGGAAACTCTTTCAAAAGAACTATCTGTGCAATCCTGAAATATCAAACAGGTAAAACTGGAAGCTCTGCGCCTGAGGTTAGAGGGTGATTTCTCTGCTTCCGGGTGTGGGTGGGACCCGGTGGGTCTCCGAGGGACCCCAGGATTTGTGGAACAACACATGGTAACTACTGGTTCTTCACACAAAGAGGGTTGGAAAGGATCCGAGATGACTCGCAAGGGTTCTTGGAAGAGTTCTGGTTTCCATTCTCCTGCCAAGAGTAGAGTAGGCAGGAGACTCAGAAACATTCCTGATGGGGAAGGAAACCAGAAGCACCCTCTGCCAGGCTAAGCACAAGTACCAGTAGCCACAGCAGCTCTTTCTATGTGCATGACACCCCAAAGATGCCTGCATTGGTTCCCCCGTCCCCTAGGTGCCACAGAAGCCACTATGGATGTCCCTTTTCTTCCTTCTCTCTTCCCGGGAGGGTGAGACTGGAGGGAAGTGGCCAGGGAAGAGAAGCGTGTGGGTCCTGGAGTTTCCTAAACACACAGACCAAGACTAGCGACTCTGGATCATGACAATCACTGTCCTGTGTTCCCCAAACACTCACTGAGAAAGAGATACTCCATACTTTCTTGGTGTACTCCAAGTCTAGAAATCACAGAGCCTTGCTGATGTTCCAAATTATAGTTATGGAGAATAAACATTAAGAGGCACACCTTGAGGCCTGGGAGGAACTTAGGGTTTTCCCCCAGTGGCAGCATGAAAGCTACGCCACAGGGAGATTTTCTCCAGAGGCAGCTGTGCAGAGAACAGAAGTGGGCCAGCAGTCAGGCTGAGGGCAGGCACGAGAGCAGAGGGAAAGAAATGGAAATGAGCGATACTTCAACAAGAAAGTACAAGACTTGGCAAAAGGATAAAGGGAATGCAGAGGTGCTGGGGTGGGCAGGGCAGGGCAGGGGAGGGGAGACCGTGACACGCACAGGAATAGCCCAGGCAGGAGCCAACCCGCCTGTGGGCAAACTGCTCTGGTGTCAGGTATCCTGCCTCCAAGAGGACCGCAGGCTGCAGACAGCTAAAAACAGGACAGGAGCTGGAGGAAGAGCCAGTCCCAGAGAGTTCCACTTTGGAGACAGTTTTCCAGACTTATTCAGTCTATGAGCTGTTCCTATAAGTTCTGCTGTAACCACAGGGCATTAAAGCAACCTTTGTTTATATCAAACACACTCCTTTGAAATGAGGGAGTCCATGTAATCTTAGGTGCTACAAATGCATCCTAGAGGCATTCTGTCCCTCCAGATGAGAACAGCTGAGCTTTTCTGTGATTTAGGAAGGGAGGCAGAACATGGAGGGGCAGCCCAGGATGGGGGAAGGGTCTCAACCACCAGAGTGTTTTGGAAAGGAATGGCTATGACTGTGAGGGCTGAAATAAGGGTGACAGTTGAAAGAAAAAGCAAAGGGAAGCCAAGGTTACCAAAGGGAAAAGAAGAGCATCCCTCGGGAGGGAGCAGGGGCGGGTTGCAGGCACTGGGCCATGGACATGTGGCAGGCCCAGTGATGCACAGATGGAGACAGTGACTGCTTGCATCCTTCACAGATGGGTCTTCCTTCTGTTCATGATGCAGAAAGCACTCTGGCTGGGTTACATCCACAGCTCGATCACTGTCCAGCCGCAAAACCACCAGCAAGTGTCACCAGAGCCCTCCAGACCTCAATTTCCCTATGTGTAAAATGAGGTTAGAGTAGGAGGCCTCTAAGGCACCTTCTGGCTCTAACATCCTGTGTCCAGCCAGGCCAGTCATTGGACACTGAACCAATTCAACCATGGCCACAGAGGCAAGACCCTTGGGGACCAGTGGAAATAGGCCAAGGAAAAGTCTTTTTCCAGCCCAGTCTCCAGTCATCTCAGTCACACAGTCACTCACTGCAGGAGCCTCGGGGAGAACAAGACTCAGAACAAAAGCCTCAGCTACTAAGAAGCAACCCAGGATGAATGCAAGACTCCTGTGTTCAGAAGTAGCAGTTCTGACCCGGGCTGGAAAATACACAGAATATTATGAGAACATTACGAATAACCCTTTGACCAGCAATTCTACCCTAGGTGTATCCTAGAGAAATTCACATGGATGCACAAGGAAATGCAACAAGAATGTGCATGCTGGCATTGTCTGCAACTCAAAAACAAAAAAACAAAAAAACTAGATATTACCTAAATGTGGACCAACCAGAGAACTAATAAACAATTGCAGTACATCCATACAACAGAATACTACCCAGTAGTGAAAATGGACAGGCGAGAGCCATGATACCAGCATGGATGGATCTCACATCATTACACTCACTCATTCTCTCAACAAGCACTTACAAACACGAGTCCTCTGTGCCAAGGTAGTGTTCTAGGCAGCAAGGACATTCAATTTAATAGATGATACCCCTGCCCTAGTGGGGGTACAGAGAAAAGAAACCACCATCAAGTAACACACACAGCATGACAGACTATGTTGAGCCCTATAGAGAAGCATCAAGCAAGGAGAAGCCAGGTGGGGAGAAGGTGCTATTCATTGTTTAAGCAGTGGTCAGGAAAGGTCAAATCACATATTGGTCATGCTTCTTATTTTAAGCTGAGTGGCAGGTGCACAAGGATTCACTTTATTACTCTTTATACCGTTTTCTAAGTCTGACATGTTTCAAAATAATTTTCATTACAAACACAACTGATAAGGGAAGTCATTAACAGATGAGAGTATACATAGTCTTCCACCTCGAACGTAAATGTACCCCATGTTCATGAGCCTGATTCATGTGTCCGCACCCCTCATGACCAAACCCCTAACCTTGGAAGGCTGGTCCCTCTCAAGCAAGGTTTTCAACATCGAGCAATGTTCCTGGAACCCTCACAGAGACTGTTGCTACCAAGCCCATCAGGGAACTTTGTCAGAGATCTGACTTTTGATGCCGAATGATGGGATTCTACTCCAAATTAAGTGGTCTTTTCAAGGTTCAGACCACCTTACCCTTTTTAATTTTAATTTTTACTTTTTGAGACAGAGTTTCATTCTTTCACCCAGGCTGCAGTCCAGTGGCGCAATCTCAGCTCACTGCAACCTCTGCCTCCCGGGTTCAAGCAATCCTCCTGCCTCAGCCTCCGGAGTAGCTGGTATTACAGGTGCCCACCACCATGCCCAGCTAACTTTTTTATTTTTAGTAGAGACAGGGTTTCACCATGTTGGCCAGGCTGGTCTCAAACTCCTGACCGCAAGTTTGAGGTGGGTGATCCACCCACCTCGGCCTCCCAAAGTGCTATGATTACAGGCGTGAGGCACTGCGCCCAGCCACCTTAATCTTTTTACATCTGTAAAACATATATGAAAAAAAAAATCTGTAGAACCCTGTGCCCATTTAGGTTTTTATATTAAAGAAAAAATCAGAGAGCAAGATACACTTATTCAATGAAGCCTCTCTTCTGTGGAAATATGAAGTTGCTCAAGGAGACTGTTCCAAAATCTTAATCTAGAAACTGGAAAGAGACTTGGCCACTGCCTTGCTATATACACAAGCAGGCGGCTAAGCGAAGAGTATCAGACAAAATCACCATCAAACCCTATCAGTTTGATAAGGAATTTGCACTTACACCCATCTATCCCTGAATACTGCTGTGTTTCCTGAACAACCACAGGAATGCCCCATCAATAGCATATTCAAGTTAAACATGTCGGCGTTTAGCTACATCTGCAGAGGCAATATCCACAACCAGTATGCGCATTACCAACAGCTACATCTATTTATACAACTCCAAGGGAAAGAGCTGCCATCTGCCTCTCCAGACACCCTCTTTATAGCAAATGATAGTGATATCTGCTTGGGGTCAGAATCCTCTCCCAAGAGCATGAGCAGCTAGCTATGTCGTGTGGCATTCTGCCCAGCTAATGCCAACCCATCCCCAGGGCAATGAGTGTGCGAGAAACGAGATGGATGGTGATGTGGCACGGACCATCAGCACAGAAGCCCATGTGAGAACAGGTGAGGTGGTGTGCACTGGTCCCGTTTTCTAAAAGGGCAGAGCTGTACAATGAAGGTCCTTCAGCACTCAAAACCTGCAAGGCATGATCTAACAGCCATGTTCTTCTTTTAATGCCATAAGGTTAATTAATGCCATAAGGTTAATTAACAAAACAAAAGCCAGTGGCATTTCGTTGTGCATGCAGTGCTGGCGTTGTGTAAACCCTAAGCAGATGAAATTGCCCAGTATCCAGAGGGCCACAGGGCTGAACCTACTACATTATCTGATGCCAAAAGGGAAAGCCACAAGGAGACACAGGACACCAACTCAGACGTATCCAGGTTGTCACCTTGAAGTGACAGACAAGGACATCATGAAATTGCCCTTTGGATCTCTCAGATGGTGCTCTTTATACAGGAAAAAGAAGGTGAGCCATAGAAAGACAGGCTTTATTTCTGAGAAGCACAGGGCTCTCTGATCAGCACTGCTTCCAGCAAACCATTCCAGATTCCCAGAGCCAGGCCAACTATTTCAGGTCCCATTATAGAGTATGGCAGCCTGGATGGGACAAGCCGAGAATGTCAAAGTTCTATCTAATCATCCACACATGCACAGATAGCTTCTGGCTATGCTCAATATCTTATCTTGTGGGGCTTTCCTTCTAGCTTTTGATTCTAAGACTTCTCTGTCTTATCCTAGTGCCACAGGTTTGTTCTCCCCCTACACCTTCAGGACAACCATCCCCAGCTGATTCCTTTATTGAAGGGCCTGCCACACACCAGGCACTGTAAGAGGTGCCTGCTTCTGCAGGAAACACAAGATCCAGGTGCAAATAAGTGTGTGGTCCTCAGGGAGAACACTACCTAGTCAGGGAGAAGGGCAAGGGGCACACGGTTATGGCTACTCTGTGAGGGAAGATCACATGCAGAGAGGGCATTTACGAAGGACTCACCAGGAGATGTGTCATGGAAAGGGTAGGACAAAGGGTAAAGTCCTGCAGTGAGCTGAGACGGTGGAGGGCTCAACACAGACAGAGATCAAGTGCACAGCAAATTCAGACAATTCCATGTCACTCAGCCTTATATCCACCCAAACATAGATCCGGAATAGAGGGTGTTCTACCACGCTGGTGGTATATCTTATCAATTCCATTGCCACGTGCCAGGTTCACGAACCTCCCCATGGCCAGCCTACATACTGCAGCTCGCAGGTGCTCAGGATGGCAACTTTCAGGAGAAGCCATTGCACCCCAGGGTCTCAGACCCAGAAGCTGTCAGATAACAGTGGCCCTGAGGGCCCACCACCCTTGCTGTCAGCATGGTGAAGAAATGATACAAAACATGGAGAAGAAATGATACAAAACCATTTCTCCCTGCCTGCAGTGTCTTGCTGCCCAGTCATACATCTGCAAAGACAAAAAGTGAAGAGAGAAGAACCAGCTTTGTTATTCGAGGAGCCCATTCAGTTAGATGACAAGATGCACTGCTACTATCTCTCATGATATGGTAGATTGGAGAGCACCCACAAAGCACATAGGATGCTTTTTAATTAAACCCCTTCTTCAGAGAAATTACGCTTTTTTCTCATTGCCTGATTAGTCAGAAAATCAAATTTAGACCAGATGATTCAGATGATGATGTGCCTCTCTCCCTTGGCTTTAAAGAGCAATACTACAACAGCATTGCCCACAAGTTGACCAGGCACAGCTCCAGAGAAGGTAGTCAGAGGGGCTCCTGATGGATGAGGCTCCCAGGGCTTCTCCACCAGGCATCAGAAGAATAGCCAGCCAGCCAGTGTTCCCTGGGCCACAGCCTCCAGATGCAGCTTCCAAGGAATATCTGCTTGTCCAAGAAGGTGGGAAAATTGACTGTGCTTCTTCTTGAGAAGGTTAACATCTCAACTGGAATTTACAAAAGGTTCAGCCACTCTTGGTTCCAAGCACCTTTCACATGAGACTTGGACTGATACAGAGGGAGCCTGTAATCCACGTGATTTCAGAAACAAATCACCAAGGTACATATCTCCTTTATTTTCAAGCCTGTTAATGCCTAGATACCTTTGTGCTGCTGTTTGCTTACATGAGAATGAGTACTTGATTCAAGTATCACATTTCATGTTTTATGAAATTCCCATGAAACATGATATATTAAGCTGATTCTATTTTTTAGAAAGCTGAATTATGGGCCATCATGGTGGCTCATGTCTGTAATCTCAGCACTTTGGGAGGCTGAGGCAGGTGGATCACCCGAGGTCAGGAGTTTGAGACCAGACTGGCCAACATGGTAAAACTCCATCTCTACTAAAATAAGCACAAAAATTAGCCAGATGTGGTGGTGAGGCTGAGGCAGGAGAATCGCTGGAATGCAGGAAGCGGAGGTTGCAGTGAGCAAAGATTGTGCCACTGCACTCCAGCTGGGGCAACAGAGCAAGACTCAGTCTCAAAAAAAAAAAAGCTGAATTATGAAAAGCAAACATCTTGAGTGACTAAGCAAAGAATAACTATCTTTGAAATAAATGATATAGGATTGAACTACTTAAAATGTATCAACCACCTTTAGAAACATAATGCTGATGCAAACAAAATTGAGAGGGGGAAAAAAAAAGAATGATTTCAGGATTTTCATTCCATGCCTAACAAATACAGTGTTTCTGTGTCTATCCACTCTTACTTAGACGGCTCCTATGCTAAGCCACTGCCAAGTTCCTTATGCTGAGGGGCCTTGGCCGAGCCCTTGGATCTCCCACTGCAGTCATCCGCAGAGCATCTCCTGGATAAGTCAATGAGTAAACAGAGGACACTAAGATAAGAGCATCTCTGATGAATAACAATGGTGGCCCAGTGCCCATGCCTGTCTTCATAGGTGACATCATCCCAAGATTACCCAAGTGATCATCTTTTCCTAAAACTCAGCCGAATCTTGATAAGGCTACCATGTTCTCTCATGACACTGGCATATTAGAAAACACTAAATTTTCTTATAAATTGCCTTCTCCATTAGTCACTCATTTGCATGTGGCAGAGAGTCCTTTATTTCAGTGGTCGTAGACATTATCAACAATTGGGAGACCCACATGAGAGGTCTGTACAGACTGTGTGAGAAGATCATGCAAGAAGAGTCAGGGGACCAAGGGGAAATCAGCTTGAATGGATGGCATGTGGTTGCCTAAGAAGCCCAGAAAGACAATAAAAAGTTGCTGCCCTCATGATACCTTCCCTGATTCCCCTACAAAAGACCTCTGAGGTTACAAAGTATTCTGTACCAAATTTAGCAAGTCCAGATGGTTTCATGTTGTGATTCTTTGTATGTAACTGTATTCATTTCCTAACTCTGTATAACAAATTGCTTGGCCGCTTAAAACAACATACATTTATCAACTCAGAGTTTCCATGGTGCAGGAGTCCGGGCATGGCCTGACTGGTTCTTCTGCTGGGGGTCTCACAAGGCTGCAATCAAGGTATCAGCTATGGTCTGATCTGAGGCTGGGGGTCCTCTTCCAAGCTCACATGGTTGTTGGCAGAATTCATTTCCTTGCAGCTGTAGAACTCATGACAACTTGCTTCCTCAAGGTCAGCAGAAGTCTTTGACTTCTAGACTTTCTTTTCAGGGATTCATCTATTTAGGCTCATCCTACCTAGAATAATCTCCCCTCTGACTGATTCAAATATCCAAAGATTTGGGACCTTAATTATATCTGCAAAACGCTTTCACCTTTGCAATGTAACCTAATCATGGTTCCATAATATTTACACATCCATTATACTCACAGGACTGGCCTAAACTCAAGGGAAGGGAATTATTCAGGGTCTAAACTGGGGGAAAGAATCTTCTGGGCCACCTTAGAATTCTGCCTACCACAGGATTCATGTCACTTCCCCTACTATATTGTAAATCCCCTCTCTTTACACTTTATTCTTGGCTTGATGGCACAATTTCTAATTGTTTAGTTTGCATTGTTCTCTGCTACCCTTTACTCAGCCCTCAAAGTGACTGACTCATATAAAGTAATAAAGTAACACTTGGTGATGAATGAATGAACCAGTCAGCTGATCTTTATTCAGAAGCCCCCAGCCATAGAAAAACCAGGGCCCACAAACTGACAAAAAGCAATGAAATCTAAATTTAGGGAGAGGCCAATGTTTATTCAACCCTCCAGATTAAGATCTGGAAGATCTGGGAAAAGACAGATAGAAAGGCAGGTGTGGACCAACAGGATACACACATGGACGGAAACTGTGTAGGCCGTGTTGAGAATGTGGGTAGATATGAGGGAAGCCAGTGAGTCAGCAAAGCAAGGGTGGGCTGCCTATGCGCACTCTCCTCATGGGTACCAATCTGCCTCACCAGCCCTGGTTTGGTTTGATCAATGAGTCCAACTCCCTGATGTTTCTGCGAGCCCTCCTGGCTTCCAGTCCTCAGACTCTGGAGAAGCAGTAAGCCCACCGTTGTCTCCCATGCCCCTGGCCTCACTACGTACATATGGAATTCCTGAATATAAACTAACACTAGCCCTGCCAATCCTTCAAAATTCTGTAGATCACATGAATGCTAGGCACCCCCAACTTTTTTTTTTTTTTTTAGGTAGAGTCTCACTCTGTCACTCATGCTAGAGTGCAGTGGCACAATCTCGGCTCACTGCAACCTCCGCCTCCTGAGTTTAAGCGATTCTCCTGCCTCAGCCTCCTGAGTAGCTGGGATTATAGGTATGCACTACCTCACCCAGCTAATTTTTGCATTTTTAGTAGAAATGGGGTTTCACCACATTGGTCAGGCTGGTGGTCTCAAACTCCTGACCTCAAGTGATCTGCCAGCGTCAGCCTCCCAAAGTGCTGGGATTACAGGTGTGAGCCACCACTCCAGCTGAACACTAGCCTCTTAATGAGTAAAGATAGTTCACCGTTGTTTTCAGTGAATTGGCTGGGGGCTATGTCATGTAACCAGATGGCCTTCTTTGCAAAAAGCTGAAAGAGGACATGTGCTTGGTAACAGCCTGGGAATCCTACAGCAATTAATACAGAGCACGTCAAGAGGGAAAGTTAAACAGCTCTGCTTTCATCCCTTCTGCTTTTTATATTTTACTTAGAACCAATCACAGAATCTCAGAGCTGGAAGGGATCTAACAGATCATCCAGCACCACCTGACCCCAAGCCTAGCAGCCCTAACAGATCATGTGGCTTCTGCTGTAGCGCTTCCAGTGCAAAGTGATATATTCTGTTGTTGGAAACGTTATTGCCACACACCTGTTTGAAATCAACTCAAGAAACATGCTTAAAGTGCCTAGTATTTTCCAGAAGAACCAAATCATGTCTAGTATTCCTGCCCTCACTCCTCAGCTCTGAAGCTATTGACAGACTTCCCTAATCAGCTGTGGCGCTCTTTCCTGCTGATGCTGGATGTGGCCTCAGAATCCTCAGCAGACTGCTCCAGAAAGGCACCGCTGATCAATTTATGTTGGCAAGAGAAATAAACTAATTTTCCAACTCTGTTCTTGGAGTTTGTCTTCAGTCAAAAACCACTCTCTTTTAACTCCTAATTACTGCTTTTAATCTGACTTTAAGGACAACAATTTTGCCCCCTCCTCCAAAAACAACCCCTTATTTATCTAATGACATTTAACCTCTTGCCTCACTTAAGCCTTGCACACTCAAGCCCAACCCCAAGGCCAACGTTACCTGGAAGGAGAAAAGAGTAGAGCTGTAATTCTAGGAGCATCAGCCCCAGCAGTGTTTCAAGGCATGCTGGGGCCCAGACAGCACTGACGGCAGACACGACTCCAGTGTGGCTGGGGGGCTAGAGAGTACTAGCTGCCTGTGGGAATTGGCTCCAGAAACAAGACAGGCCAAACTCCCATATGAGTGGTTTTGGAAAGGTCCAGTTTTAAGGAGCTAGGGATAGAAGAGGCAGGGTAAAGAAAGCAAAGATGACAGGGTAATGAGGTTGAAATAGTGAGGATACTGAAAATCAAAGCAAGTGAAAGCCCTCCACATCACACTTGAACATGTGTCATGTAATTGCTGTCTTCCCATTTCACATCTCCTGATCATGCACATACATTTCTTGGTATAAACTTTGTGCTCACCCAGAATCACCCATAAAACACTGAAGAAGATCAACACAGAGCTCCATGGCATGGCTCTGGGGACTCCCCTCCCAGGTGTTCATTCAATTGTTTTCCTCAACTATTTGTTGAATATTTACAAGGCACTCAGGAGTAGGCTGGTGCAGCTGCAAAGGCTGTGATGACACCACTCCCATCTCCAAGAAATCCACAGTCCATCTATTTCAGAGGCAGGTAAACAATTCCTCCACACATAAAACTGACTGTACAGTATAATCCATATTTGCATGTATTTTATCTGTATAAATCATGTTGTATTTAAAGTCAAGATATACACCCTAGTAGATATATATCCATCTACTGAACTAGCAAAATTATAAAAAAGAAAGTTTAGTAAATTGGCGTTTTTTGCAAAGTACCAAAACCAAATCAGCTTGTGCTATACTGCTTCAGAAACAAGAGCAGGTGGACTAAAGCTTCAAATAAGCAAATTCTGGCTCTCTCCAATTATTAGTACAAATCAGCAGCTTTCTCACAAGTAGTGACTTCCCTTTCTCTGCAGATATTCTATCATTCATCTATTCCTTCTGTCAGCCCATTTTCACTGAGCTCTTAAAACATGCCTGGCATCAAGGATCTCACAGAACAAGGATGGAACCTGACATGCGTGAAGGCTAATATGATGCAGGGAATTAGCCTTGGGTTCCTGATCCATAGTGTATGTTCACAAATATTTATTGTCAGTGAGTCAAGACCAGAGTACACACAGAGGGCCAAAACACTCGGGAGCTAGGGAAGATCTCCTGGAGATTACAGTATCTGAGCTCCAATCTAAGGATGAGCAGGAAGCAAAAGATAATGTGTGAGCCAGATGAAGATGGGTGAGCAAGGTCTTGTGGCAGATGCCAAGGTCTGCAGAACAGAACATCACCCTCCCTGGGATGGCAAGGAGTGGCTGCAGTGGACTGCACAGACACACGAAGGCAGGACAAAAGTGGGCTCTACCCACATGGAAAGCCTGGGATTTCACCCTGAGGATGAGAAGAGCCACTGAAGGAGCTGAACCAAGGACTAACGAGAACAGATCATGGTGCATGGTGAACTCATGCAGCAGAGGGCAAAATGGGCCAAAGGGAGGCAGGACTAAAAGCGGAGAGACCCATGAGGTGGCTGGTAGAACAAGTTAGGAAGGAACAAATGATTATCTGAACTCAAAAACTGGGAACAGACAGAGATGGAAGGACTTGAAAGGGAGTCAAGGGTAGAGAAGCCCTAATTTAGTGGCTGATGATTACAAAGGATAAATGAGAGAAAGGGGTTAGGAGGACCCTAGGTTGGCTGAACTGAATGTGATGAATGATTATGCTTTGTTGGGATGATGAACAGAGCTGCGGAGGAACTGACTAGGGTACAAAAACATTGGTTTTGGGCTTGGGCATGGTGCAATGGAGATGGAAATACCCAGGGCATGGCTGGCTCCACAGACCTGAGGCATTGGAGAGTAGCCAGGGCTGGAGGTCTTGTGCACATTAATGGCAGGGGAAATCACAGGGTTAGAAAAGGCGTGGTGCCCTGCTAGGAGGCTGGCCCAATCTACCAAGAGCCCTCGAGGCCCCAAAATGCAGAAATCTATGAACACACCAACTGCTATTTCCTCAGAAAATCTTAGCTCCTCCCCACTCCCCGCCACAAAAAAAGTTTTAATCCATGCTTAGGGCTACGTTTAAATCTTGCTTTTGACATTTTGTTCTATCATAAACCTGGATTCACAAATAGAAACCTTATAAAAGAAGACCATGTGTGAGATAAAATTAGAGCCAAGGAAATAACGATTGTGCCTTGAAAGGCATACCTAGCCAGCAGCTCCTCTGGAAAAGTCTACTGAGTAAGGAGAGGACAGAGTGAGGAGGCACATCTTTGGTATGAATAAAGTGGAAAAATTCCTGATGAACACAGCAGTGAGATTTGGTCGTGGAAAATTCCACACTCTCTGTGTAGGAATGGCCAAATAACTTTTTCTTTCTTCCTTCTCATATCAGATAAAAGGAAAAAGAGAGAGACTTCTAGTAGAAACTAAAATTCTGGAGAAGTCTCTCTGGCCAAGACTGAGACAGCAACGGCTCTTTAAGCTGAAGCACTCGGAGGTATGATTGCAGGACATTGCCAGGGCTTTTTTTTTTTGGTTTGCAAAGTGGCCAGAATTTCTGGAGAAATGTGATTCCAGATTGAATGCAGGATGAACTTTAAGAAGCATCTAATCAACCTAAGAAGGAGTCAGATTAAGATTAAATTATGACACTAATATTAAGTTAAACCATACAATTTTGCCCTTTCTGTAGGTAAAAAGTGGTCAAATATCAGCAACTTCACATGGTTCGTCCTAATGATGCTCCAGCTGGAGATATGTTTGCCAGGGCTACCTAGCTGTGTATTTCTTTAGAAACACTGCTCTACATGAAGTATTTGTTACAACTGAATGCTTGCTATATTCAACAGTATTCATAATTAACTTGTACTTTAGAAAAATCACAACTTGAAAGAGGCTGGGTATGGTGGCTCATGTTTGTAAGCCTAGCACTTTGGGAAGCCGAGGCAGGAGAACCTCTCGAGGCCAGGAGTTTGAGACCAGCCTGGGAAACATAGTAAAACCTCATCTTTACAAAAAATAAAAAATATTAGCCTGCCATGGTGGTACATGCCTGTGGTTCCAGCTATTAGAGAGGCTGAGGCAGAAGGATCACATGAACCCAGGAGTTTGAGGCTGCAGTGAGCTATGATTGCAATAGTGCATTTCAGCCAGGGTGATAGACCGAAACTACATCTCTTAAAAAGAAAAAGGCTGGGCGCGGTGGCTCAAGCCTGTAATCCCAGCACTTTGGGAGGCCGAGACGGGCGGATCACGAGGTCAGGAGATCGAAACCATCCTGGCTAATACGATGAAACCCTGTGTCTACTAAAAAATACAAAAAACTAGCCGGGCAAGGTGGTGGGCGCCTGTAGTCTCAGCTACTCGGGAGGCTGAGGCAGGAGAATGGCGTAAACCCGGGAGGCGGAGCTTGCAGTGAGCTGAGATCCGGCCACTGCACTCCAGCCTGGGCAACAGAGCGAGACTCCATCTCAAAAAAAAAAAAAAAAAAAAAGGAAAGAAAAGCCTTACTCATCATAAACTAAAGTTACCCAGAGACAAGCAAGCATTCTCTAATCACAGGAAAAAATACCTTGGAAGACAGTAAGAGGGAAAACCAAAATCAACCTTAGAGCCGAAGTACTTAGGTAGAGTTAGAAGCTGATGGCAAATTTGCTGCCCGATGAGGTGAAGGGCTCAGGATGGTGGATGCTGTTTGCCCCACCCGTGGAATAGCCCAGCTTCCCTCTCTTACCTCAGAACGGAGAGTGTACAAAGGACACTTTGTCCCACCAAAGGTCAGGATCTGGCCCTGGCCTTGCCTTGCTTCCCCTGGCAGCAGCTCCTCGCCCACTTGACCCATGGTACTCCTGCACACAGCACCGGGGGCTGACAGGCCATCAGGCCACAAACCACAGCAATGACGACTCAGATCATTCAGCACTTGCAGAAGAAGCACGGCGAGGAGCCTCCGAACCACCCTCCTCCAAATCTACCCAAATGACCAATGAGACATGGACAAGACAGTCCCCAATCCTTGAGACTACGGGTAGGCCAACCACACCCCACTGACCTCGGCAGATCCATCCAGAAACACCAGAGAGACTGCGGCTGACCCAGGGGGAATGGTGGGGCCAGCACCCAGCTCTCTCCTGTGAGAAACGCAGCACTGCAGAAAGGCAGAAAAGCTAGACAAGGACACAGTATCCTGTGGCCTGTCAGGCCAGGGGAGAGCCACGAACTGCCCAGTTTGAGTCCATTTGGGGTCCTCTGTGCCTGTAGAGGCTGGAAAGAGGAGGACACAAGTGCAGGTCTCAGCTACTCTCCAGCCCAGTTTCTTAAGAGGGTGCAGGCCTGATGGACAGTGACAGTGGATGGCAAGAAGAGCCACAGATGGGACATGCAGAGTACTCCAGGGAAGCATGTGTCATCATGTATCAACAGCAACAGGGTGACTTGGCCTCTCTTCCCCTCCCAAGGAGTTACAGGCTACAGCTTCCTTGCCCCTGACCACACTCCTGGGCAGTGTGGCTGCTTCACCCTGGAGGCCACATCCCTAACAGTGTGCCAAGGAGACATGAAAGAGAGGCCAAACGGAGGTCAGACCCAGCCAGGGCCCCAAGACACCTAAAGCAGAGGTTTCAACAACTACAGGAGGAAGAAAAAGCAAACACTACATAGTGATTGCATCTTTCCGCTGCAAGGGCCGGCTTCTCCAGCCCTCCCCAGTTCACATCCCACAGGCCCTGGGTCAGCTTCAGTTTTCAGTATTTCAAGAAAAGCCAGTATTTCAAAGAAAAGCTGTATTTTTATGTCATATCTCCCAATTTTTAAATGTTCATAATTCAAAATCTTTAAACCTGTTAAATAGGGCACACAAAACACCCACAGGTTCCATTTAGCCCTACGGGCTGCCAGTCTGCTCATGCCACATTGATTTTTTTACTGGAAATAGTCATGTTGCACCACTCGGCAAGAGGAGAGACATCAAATGAAGAAGGATTCCATTCTCAACACCGGCCTCAACCCACCTGGAGCTGAAGACACCTCCAGGACTCCTGGGTCATCCACATCAAAGCCTAGCTGTGCAGCTACCATGATAATCTCTGAAGTCCAGAACCAAAGCAGAAAACCCTCCTGGCAGGAGACAGGAAAGAGCTTCCTCCAAGCCAGCTGCGTGGGACACAGCAACAGTGTCATGAGGCTGCGGAGAGTCAGGCTGGGCTGTTCAGTGGAAAATACAGTAGCCAAGGACCTAACCTTAGTTCAGGAAGCAAGAAACTCTTCCCCTTTGCTCCTGTTTCCTCACCTTGGGGCTAGTTTGGTGCCTTCCCTATAGTCTGAACCCAACCTCTCCTCTTCTTTTTGGCATTTTGTAAAGTGCCAACATATTAACTTCAGTGTTTCTGACATGGAGGACGTTAGTTTAATTACCACGTGATCATTTTGTGCCACTGCCTTCTTACATCATAAAATCTCTTTCCATGCTATCTATGATATTTCCATTTCGGTAGCATCAATGCCAACAAACACCATCTGACCATACATCCTGATTCTCATTAAGGGATCCCCTAATATGCATGGCATTTGGGGATTTTTTCCCATAATGGAATATAGTCAACTCTGGGACAGTTTTTCCAAAGAAACCTGAAATCTGGATTTTTTTTAAAATATCAAATCTCCCAATTTTTAAATGTTGACAACCATTAAAACATTTCAAAATGTATGAGTACAAACAAAATATATCTGCCATTTTCTTCTAAAATGAAAAGGTTGAGTTAAATGAGTTTTAAGATCTTATCCAGCTTTTAAAATAACTGATACTGACTGAGGTGTTTTATGATTAACTGGTATTTTGGTTTAGATGAAATGACCAAATTAAATTTCTCCATGTAAAGCTAGCCCGAACAGGTCGTTTCTCTTGAGTTACAGCCAGAAAGGGCAGATGGTCTCACCGTTTCTACTTCTCTCTCTCTTTTCTCCTCCAAAGCATATCATATATGTGCAATTTCCAAACATACAAGACACATGCAACTCAGCATATAAAACATGCCATGCAGGGGACCCCACAGGGACCTGCTTCAAGACAGTGTATATCTTGGTTTCATCATCACAACCCCAGGGCCTGACATGGTGCATGGCCCATAGAGAAGGCTCAGTAACGTGTGCAGAAAGTTTAAGTTCCCAGGAATATACCACTCTAGGTCCTCCTTCCATAAGAATTATTATGAGGTACAAAATTCCACAGTAGACTTAAATTAAATACTGGCTATCCCAAAAAACTTTAGATCGTTAGCTACAACCATCCAGGAATAATAAGTGAGATAAATATTATTCCTCCATGTTGTACAGTTAAGACCTCTTCCCAGCAGCCGGCTCACAGCTTTGGACAGCACTTGCCTACACTGTAACTAAACCTATCTCTGCCTCTTAGCAGACACATCCTTAAAGGAAAGCAGTGGATTCCCGGGCCTTAAAAAAAAATGCTGACAGGGGGCTGTGTATGCAAATTAGGATAAATAAAGAGTTCTAAAAGCAGATCCAGGAAAGTCCTGGATTCTCCACATGCTTTGGTTTCTCCTGGGGCTGTAGGACTCCTATGTAGCCACACAGAGCAGAGCTCCTGAGGTGGCTTCATGAGGGCACACTTCTCGAGACACTGGACAATTAACCCACCTTATGGTTTGCAATATCATTTTTTAAAATGCTATCTTGACACAGCTTTTTTAAAACAGGGTCTTGCTCTGTTAATCAGATTGGAGTGCAGTGGTGCAATCATAGCTCACTATAGCTGCAAATTCCTAGGCTCAAGTGATCCTCCAGCCTCAGCCTCCAAGTAGCTGAGATGACAGGCATGTGCCACGGTATCCAGCTTAACCCAGTTTTGAGGCCCTGGCTAGAGACCAGCCAGTTCGCCTTCTCCAGCAGCACATTAAGTCTACACCCAACCTTTTCTCACACTGGGGTATCACACCTGGACCACTATACACAGGCCCTCGCCACTCCAGGGCCACCCTGAGCCTCGGGGCCAATCCTCAGCCAACCTGCCTGTCCCTTGGAAGCCACAATGCAGATGTTTGCCCACAGTCCGCCTCTCCCTCCACCTCATGGCCGACCTCTGTGCTTCCTGAGTGGCCCTGCGTGGGTGCCATGTCTTCTCCTCAGGGAACTGTGAATGAAATAACTGCAAAACTTTTCCCAGCCTCTTCTCGTGATCTGCATCTGTCCTCACCAGTCCTCACCCAAGACAACATGGTTAAAACATAGGTGTACAAATAAAGAGGCAATTCAAAGGTTGTTCTTGATTGTGAACGTCAAGTGGCTGCCAGCAGTTATCATAACCTTAAAAAAAAGCCTACATGAGAAATTGTTCAAAGTCACAAAGGAGTGACTCCATGTATGAGCTAGGGAAAAATCACAGCTTCCCTGTAGGAAAATGCAAATGTCACATTGCAAGAAATGTGTCATTTCCATCCCTCAGAAGTTACTTTCCCGGTATGGGCTTTGGTCAGATACATCAAAATGTGGTGACAAGTGGGCACAGTGCCCTGGTGACCAAGTCTTCTGAGACGTAGGCATGCAAAGGCTCCTCTGTTCTGTGGAAAGAAGGATGTCTTGCAGTAGCCTGAGTGGAGTGCTCATCGTTCAGATAACGCATGGGGAGCCTTCTGCTCGCCAGTAAAGGGACACTATTGGAAAGGAAAATATGAAGGCAAGGCTTTGGTGGCGGCAATGGAAATACAGGGTCTCCTCACATTTTTGGAAGAGCTGTCTGCAGCTAGGACCTCACCTTCCTGGCATTTCATAGGACAGGCAGAAAAGCTGGAAAACAGTAGCAGGTGGTTGACGGGGCTCTCCCCCGGTCACGAGTGGGTGTTCTGAGACTTAAACATTCGGGAATTGCCTCTGGCACCTTTCTGATTCAGGTCAGAACCCTGCAAAATAAACGGCTGTGGCCAGGCGTGGTGGCTCACGCCTGTAATCCCAGCACTTTGTGAGGCTGAGCGGGGTGGATCACAAGGTCAGGAAATCAAGACCATCCTGGCTAATACAGTGAAACCCCGTCTCTACTAAAAATACAAAAAAATTAGCCAGGCATGGTGGCGGGCACCTGTAGTCCCAGCTACTCAGGAGGCTGAGGCAGGAGAATGGCGTGAACCTGGGAGGCGGAGCTTGCAGTGAGCCGAGATGGCACCACTGCACTCCAGCCTGGGTGACAGAGCGAGACTCCGTCTCAAAAATAAATAAATAAATAAAATAAACGGCTGCAAGCTTCATGGTAAATATTCACTAACGTAGAGGATGAAGTTCCCCGTATCAACACCATCTTTCATTGCCAGCAAGTACAATTCACACCCCTCACCACCAGGACCTGTGTTTAACCTGCGCATGCACAAGGATTCCCTCAACAGCCTGCAGGCCACTGGTGGGAGGGGCCTCACTGTTGCTCACCAGAAAAGGCTTTCTCAGCTGTGCTGAATTTTCTTTCCGAACTCCCTCTATGCAGCTGGGACTCATAACCCTCTAGCCCACATCTTTCTCTTTGTTGCTTACCCTGTGCAGTCTAGGAAGACACTCATTTTGCCAGCTTCCCCTGCAACTACAGGGGGTCATGTAATCCAGTTCTAATACACGTGAGGTCTAAAGAATGGGTGAGTTCTGACCACAGAGGGCAGAGCTGGCCCCCTCGCCTGGGCTTGGATGTAAACTCTCGTACTGATGATCACGCGATAGAAACACACAAATATGCTCCTAGGTAAGGGTCAGGAGAATGGGGATAAACATGAAGGTGGTCGTAACATTAGCTCTCTAGAGGTGTGTTTGTGTGTTGAGCATACCTTATTTTTTGGTAAAGTTAAAATGATGTACACTTTAAACATGAACAAAAAATATATTGTCGGTTGTGGACCCACTATTCAGAATTTGGTAATTACATGTGGTTCAGCATATGGGCATCCATATTATACCTGGAAAATAAACTAAAGGAAGCTCTCCCCCCTTATCTCTGCACCTTCCTCCTGTCTAGGTATTAGACCAAAGTGAAGAGACACACAAGGGTGAGAATCCAGGCCTGCACTCATCTCTTTAGACACACAGACAGCTGCGTTTGGATGCAACATAGCACAACAGCTTTGATATAAATGTTTATATTATTAAGAATAGAGGCCAGGCACAGTGGCTCACTCCTGTAATCTCACCACTTTGGGAGGCCGAAGCAGACAGATCATGAGGTCAGGAGATCGAGACCATTCTGGCTAACATGGCGAAACCCCATCTCTACTAAAAATACAAAAAAATTAGCCAGGCGTAAACTAGCCGGGCGTGGTGGCGGGTGCCTGTAGTCCCAGCTACTCTGGAGGCTGAGGCAGGAGAATCGCATGAACCTGGGAGGCGGAGCTTGCAGTGAGCTGAGATCACGCCACTGTACTCCAGCCTGGGTGACAGAGCAAGACTCCGTCTAAAAAAAAAAAAAAAAATTCAGCAATAAAGCATAATCTACTGATAACTTGGAGGATCTACTACAAGCCCAGGAAAAGACTAAAGGTGAACAAAAAGAGCCAACTCCACAGCCCCACAAACACTGCTGCACACACACCATGGGTCAGCCAAGTGAGAGGCTCAGGAACTCTCACACACATTTGCCATTTATCAAAATGAACAAAAACAACACTGACTTGAAAAGACAACCTTATTATTATTTTTTTTTTTTAATGAGCCCTACGTTCTCTCTGTTGGTTTTCATTGCAGTGGCTCTACAGAACAGGGGAAAGAGGGACGGACTGAGAGCTCTGATTGGCTGAAAAATGTCACAGACGATAAGGAAGCATTCTCAGGGCAAAACAAAACAGCTGAGATGACTGTGTCAGTTTGCTTGTCTCACTCAACTTCAAACACGGACATCTGATATCAAATCACACTTTTCATGTATGATTTTCATTCTTTCTTTACCCAAGAAGAAAAGAAAGGAAGGTTTGGCAGCTTTATTTTCTCCTATGAGCGCTGAACATGCAGTCTGTGGGGTCACAGGCATAGATATAGAGGGGATGGCAGAACCCTGACCAGCCTGACATGCCTCAGTGCCTGGGCACAGCTGCTGCCTGGCACACTATGCGAATTGACTTTATTAGGTAAAAAGCTTGACTTTGAGTTTCAATTTTTTTTCAACTGAAAAATGTAGATAATAGTGAGGTATACAAAATTTTTTTGTAGGTCAAAACTGTTGATAGCAGCAGTTTCATACAGTTTAACCTAATCATTCTGTCTCTGCCTATGCACAGGTGTTTTTTTTTTTTTTTTACAGGATCAAATGAAATTATTTACATGAAGGTGCACAAAAAAAACCTATGACTATAAAAATACCATTAACTTTATAAACTGGAACAGGAATTAGCGCTTCAAACTCTACATTCGCATCGCTTTATAAATGAAATCAGAATCGCTCTTTAAAAGGCAAATCCCGGACCCACTCAAAACTATCGAATCAGAAACAGGAAGACAAGGTGAGAAATACGCACTTTGACAAGAGCCCCAGGTGATAACTCAAATTGGGAGAAAAATTTTTTTCCCAAGAAATAAATTGCCCCCTTTCGTTTGGGGTGGCTTTCTGCTAAGATGCAGGCTTTACCCAAGCCCATTTAGTATGTCTCCTTCCTCAACAAATAAGAGACATTATAAAGAACCCAGTGAGTGGTAGTTTTCCTAATAAGCTGGCAAAATAACTCCAGGTGAAAGTCAGTAAAAATTAGCACAGTCACTAATTACTAGGAACTGATAAAACCTGATGCAGATGTTTTTTGCCATAGGGTGTAAAGCTCTCAGTAGTTAAGTCCTGAAGGTGAACCCAGATCCCCCCTGCAGCTGGGGCAGCTGCTGCATGCCCAGTCATGACTTACCCCTTAAGATGTAGTTCTGATAGTTCTGATCAGCCTCAGCTCCCACCTTGATCAAACATGTCAGACCTTCAGCCACTACAAATTCATGTACCAAATCCTTGTCATCCTGGCAGGAAAGAAAAAAAAAAATACTTTAAATATTGTCCCTGTCCACCTTCCATCCCAGCTGTGCTGCTAAAAGTATGTACAAGCCTTTAAAGCCAGAATGGCCCCTACAGATTGCTCTACTCTATTCAAATGAAGCATCTCAACTGTTGCCAAAAGAATTTTACAACCAGTCCTCACATTGTCCTTTGCCAAAGACCAGTTATTGCCTTCTGGGCAATCTAATAAAGATAAGGCAGGCCAGGCGCAGTGGCTCAAGCCTGTAATCCCAGCACTTTGGGAGGCCGAGACTGGCAGATCACGAGGTCAGGAGATCGAGACCATCCTGGCTAACAGTGAAACCCCCGCCTCTACTAAAAAAAATACAAAAAACTAGCCGGGCGAGGTGGTGGGCATCTGTAGTCCCAGCTACTCGGGAGGCTGAGGCAGGAGAATGGCGTGAACCCGGAAGGCGGAGCTTGCAGTGAGCTGAGATCCGCCACTGCACTCCAGCCTGGGTGACAGAGCGAGACTCCGTCTCAAAAAAAAAAAAAAAAAAAAAAAGGCAAATGAATCTCCTCACTGCCAGAAACATGGTGTCTTGTTTTTCACTCCTAAAGAAACACCAGGCTGTAGGCTTCCATGGGTCCCAAGGGTCTGCCCATGTGAAGCTTGCTGGTTTTTAACTACAGGAAACATTTGATTGCAGCAAAGACTATCAGGTGAGGAACTCAAAGCCACTCCTGTATTCCAAAGACAGTCCCTGGGACAGCAGTTACAGAAAAGGCTCTTGCAAGGGCTGAGAACCATGGAAAGCAGTTTATCCAACCTCCAGTAGTTGTACTGCCTGCAGGACAAGCATGGAAGCAGAGTGCAGCATTAACCTGCAGCAACCATGCCATCCCTCGAAAGGACCGCCTTGGCCGGCTTGCAGACCTGATCACAGAAGGCACGACATGAAAGAAACCTCATGGGTCATCTCATCCAGTGGTTCTCAGACAGAAGTCTCCAGACCTATCAGCCAACAGAGACTGGCAGCAAGCGCACCACCTGGGAACTTGTTAGGCCCCACTCCTGCCCTCCTGATTAGGAATCTCCACAGGAAGGCCCTGTTTCTCAAGCTCAGAAGCAGGTGATTCTGAAGAGCTCAGACGGTTCTCACATTAGAATCATCTGGAGAGCTTTAAGAAGGACTAGAAAGCAGGACCTTACCCAGATGGATTTAATCCAAATTTCTGGGGTGGGGCCCAGGCTCTGCTATTAAATTCCCTAGGAAATCCTCAAGGGTTGCCTATTCAAGAACCACTGATTTAATGCTAGCTTTTCTTTACCGATAAAGACACTAAGACTCAGGAGAGGCAAAAAGAAAAAAAAAAAAAGATGTGGGCAAGATCACTTAATTCCATTCAGCCAGACCCAAGCCCAGTCATTTTTTCGTAGTACCAAGCTCTCTGAGAGAGATCTTTCCACCATTGTTTTCCTCAATTGAGACTGGGAGATTTCCTCAATTGGACAGTGCCTTGTCTCAAAGGCATCTAGGATAAAGCTGAAACATTCATCTTAAATGATCACAACAGAGCAAAAATAAAAAACCTCAGTGATGTAAATGGTAGAAAGCTTAATGGAATAATGAAAGGTTATTATTATAGGAAAAGCCAGCAACCATGGCTTATCTCCAAAAGAGAAAATGTAGATGAACTGGCATAATTCTCCTGTTCCTACATGAAATCAGCCCCTTATTTTGATTTTTATGGCATTTTTCAATTATATGGATGGGGGACTAGGTAAATGTGGGCAGGCTCAGCAAAGGTTCCATTTGACCCAGGAAAGAGCTCTTCAGGGTCAGGGCTGACTTGGGGGGAAGGGTGGGTGAGTGATGCCTGCGCCCTGAACGTAATGAAAGACAGCTGTGTTAACTCAGACTTCAAGATAATCATGGCTTTGGAAGAAAGAAAATGGGACAATATCATGAGTTTTTGGAAAATTACTTTACGCTCATATGTATAAAGGAAATAAAAAATAATTCTCTCTCCATCCATATCCTTTTCCACCAGCATATGTGAAAAGTGAACATTTAGATGAGCTCATGTCTAGTCAGAAAGTTTTTCCAAGCACGTAACAAATGTTTATTACTTTAACTAAGACTAGATTCACACATGACTTCATGGTGAAAAAGTGAGAACAAGCTCTCAAGAAACCACTCAAGCTAATCACTAATATTAATATACCAGAGAATTGACTGGCTGGCAAAGGCACTTGGAAAAAACACTGGACAGGCGAGACAGTGTTTATAAAAATCATTCAGAACTGAAATGTATGCACGTATGTAGATAAGGCACTCAGGAAAGAGAAATTTATTGATAATTAATTTGGGAAAAATCTTCCAAATTGGCAATGTGCTAGATTTTACACATATATCCTAAAATATATGAGCATTAAGAAATGACTTTCAAAACACTGGTTTCAGAATAGATGAAATCAAAATGTTAACACTGATAGGTGCTTATTGCTGCATTTCAGAATTTTCTGTAATGTCATATATTAAACTGTGATCATTTTTTAAATGCCTATCGGTCAAGGAATATTCAACCCAAAGAGATGACCAATGCCTCTGCTTTTCAGACACTTACAATCTAGTTTGGAAAAGAACGTCCACACCTAGAAAACACAAGAGATGATGGAGACACTGACCCACAGGTATGGAAGGTGGTGATCCATGCTCAGACAGCACCGCTGCCTATGTAATCCAGTTAATCCCCCCATGCATCACTGCCCTGTGGTCGAGTGCTGTTTTGTGCACCCGTGTGTGGTCTTCCAAACAGACTATAAACTTCTAGTAACAAGCACCTTCTTCCTTGCCTAGACGGTGCCAATGAGGCTGTTCAAAAATATTTGTTTAATGATGGTCCTGGGAATTCAGAGAACAAACACTACAGAGTAAACTTGGTTGAAAGGATCTACAAGAGTCCAAGCATGTTTATTTTTTAATGTTTTCAATTGAGAGAACTTTAAACATATACAAAAGACAACAGAATAATCTTGTGAACTCCAGGTGCCAATCAACGCACACCAACCCTGTTTCATTGATCATCCTACCCTTTCTCCTGCCACATTAATCTGAAGTGAGTCCCATACATCACATCATTTAATCCATAAACATTCCAATATGTATCTCTAAACTACAGGAACTCTTCTTAAAAATATGTACTCACAATAAAAAATACTTTTCATTATGAAATGTCTGGTCAGTGGCCACATATCCAACTGTCTCATAAATATTGTTCTTTTCTTTCTTTTTTTTTTTTTTTTTTTTCTGAGACAGAGTCTCACTCTGTGGCCCAGGCTGGAGTGCAGTGGCGCGATCTCTGCTCACAGGAAGCTCTGCCTCCCTGGTTCATGCCATTCTCCTGCCTCAGCCTCCCGAGTAGCTGGGACTACAGGCACTTGCCACCATGCCTGGCTAATTTCTTTTTGCATAAATACTGTTTTTCACAGTTTTATTAGGATCCAAGTAAGACTCATACATGGCAGTTAGTTGATATGACTCTTGAACATCTTTTAATTCAATGAGTTTTTTTCTTTCCCACTAGAATTTGTGTGTTGAAGAAACTGGATCATTTGTCCTGTAGAGTAGCCCACAGTCCGGATTTTGTTGGTTACACCCCTGTGGTATAGTTTAACGTGTGCCTCTGTCTTGGATCATTTACAAATAGTTTATTGCATATACAGGCATGCAGATCCAGAGGTGATTTGTTTGGCTTGACCACATCATCGATGGTAGTTTGTATTTCCATTGGGAGGCACGTAATACCTGGCTGAATCTCATGCTCATCATGTCAGCAGCTCTTGGGGCTCACCACATAGATCCATTAAATCATTCATTAGGGGCTGAAGGATGGTAATATTCTCATTCTGTTACTCCCTCTTGCTTATTAGGTAGAATATTTCTACAAAAAAACTTCCCCTCAACTATTCGATCATCCTAAAATCCATAAGTGACAAGGCAAAATAAATGTGAGATACTAAAATTTAATTCATCTGCCAAATAGTAAGCTAGTTCACTAGCATCTTTCACCTGTTTTTTTTTTTTTTTTTTTTTTTTTTTTTTTGGTCAATCCATTGTTATTTTGCAGCATCATTATGAACTCATTAATACAAACTTAGTGTGTTTTGATCCAGTGTAATTATCACCCTTATTGATGCTCACTGTCCCATCTTTGGCCAGCCAGTGGGAGACCCTTCAACTTGCTTCTGGGTTATTTCGGAAATAATCCTAGACTATTTGATAGCTTTCTTTCTCTCTGTATAAGATGTTCCAAATTAGTTTATTTTATTACATTTCCTACTCCAGAC